>NC_136070.1:1138260357-1139460357 GCF_964261635.1 Lissotriton helveticus
ACATTTATTTTACTTATTTTATAATTAGTTGTTTAATTGAAAAATTATTTTAATTGTGTAATTAATGTTTTTAAAGTTCAATTTTAGGTGCGGGTTGGGGGAATTATAGGGGTAAGGATTTGGAAGTGAATTTTAATGAATTATAGTTTGGTTTTTAATTAATAATATTTGTTTAACTGATAATTCTTATGTTAATTGTGCAAATCTTTTTTTCTTACATTTTAGATGTGGGTTCTGAGTTTTGTAGGGGCATGGAGTGGGAAGTAGATACATTTTAAGCTATTTATAATTTTAGAAAAATTAATCATTAATAATAATGATTAATTTAATGAATTGTGTTGTGCGTTTTGTGTGGGTATATTGTGGGAAGCACATTAGATTATATTTAATTAATAATGAAAATTAATTAGATTAACATTTATATTAATAGTGTAAAAAAAAAATTAGGTGCAGGTTCTGAGTTTTGTGGTGTTATAGGTTGGAAAGTAACTAAACTAAATGTATGTAATAATTAATGTTTTTGGTAATAAATAAATCCTAAATAAAAATATGTGTATGAAAATTACTTTTGGATTTGATTTATATTAATATTTGTAGGTATTTGTGCTATGTATTCAACATTATAATATGTTTTTACTTATTTTAATATATATATATATATATATATATATATATTTTTTTTTAATTTACTTCGTTTTTAGACTATTTTTATTTTGTTGAAGATATTTTGTTTGTTTTTCATGTTGAACTGACTGAAGTGGGAATAGTAAGTTTTACCTCTCGCTATTCAACACTTTCCCTACTCTTGCATTGACTGGAGTGGGAATAGTACATTTTACCCCTTCACAATCCAACTCTTTCCCTACTGTTGGAGTGACTGACCGAAGTGGGAATTGTAAATTTTACCCCTCCGCAATCCAGCACTTTGCCTACTGTTGCACTGACTGGAGTGAGAATAGTAAATGTTACCCCCTCCGCAATCCAGCGCTTTCCCTACTATTGCACTGACTGGAGTAAGAATATAAAATGTTACCCCTCCGCAATCCAAAACTTTCCCTACTGTTTATTGCTGTGTTAAGTGTGGTGGGAAGGGAATAGCAACTTGTAGTATTTTGTAACGTTATATTTTATGTAATTTTATATTTATTGTAGTTAGAATTGTAAACCTTATTTTTGTGTTGTGTAAAATATTTTGTTACTGTTGTGTTATTTTAGGTGGTAGTAATTATGTTTGTCTAAATTAGATGAATAATGTTTACTTTTAAATGTGGTGGGAAGTGTATATATATTTATTTAAATTTGTAATAATTTATTTATTTATTTATTTTTTTTAATTTTTTTTTTAATCCTCATTACGCAACAGATTAAAGTTAGGAGATTATCAGGGCTCTTTCTCTTAAGCCAACCTTTCTTTGATTGTTTGTGGATCTGGGGCCACATCCTTCCGGCGTTTCAGAGAAGAGGAGCCCCTTACTTCCATATACGTTTAAGAAGAAGGATTCATTTTTCAGTGGGGGGTGAGCTAGCCATTATGGCTACTCTTACATGCCTTCATCTATTGTTGTTGCATTCACGTAATCATTGGACTTGGTGAATTAAACAAGTGTATACTAAGATGTTGACAGGACCCGACTAAATCAAACCTTATGAAACTCTTCCCATATCTCCCAGAATTTAAATTTCTTAGAAAATAGCTTACTTTTTCTATCCAAATTATGTATCTTTAAAACTGAGGCTAGCCATTCACTGTGTATCGGAGGGATAGGGCTTATCCATTTTATACAAACCTCCCTCCTTGCCAGGAGGATCAACAAAAAGATTAGATTTTCCTGGGCTTTAGTTAATGTTCTTGAAACATTTATGCCCATCACCCCAAAAATAACTAGGTCTATACTTACAGTTAGTTGTCTTCCCATTACCCCATCTAAGGTGTTACCCATATCCTTCCAGAAATCATCGAGACTGAGACACTGCCAGAACATATGTAGGTCGTCGGCCTTCTGTAATCCGCATTTTGGGCAGCTCCTCACTGTGGACCCGTTCAGTTTGGATAATCTTTTCGGAGTCCAGTAAGCTCTATGAATGGCGAGTAAATGATTTCTTTTAGGAGCAGCAGAAGTTACAATCGACCAGCATTTGCTCATAGATACTTGCCATATATTATTCGTATCCAGCGTCGGCAGATCTTTCCCCCAGATACTCTCTGGAATTCGGAAGTCCTCCTCCCCTGCTGAAATTAGGGCCCAGTACCAGAAGGATACATCTTTTAAGAGCGGCTTCTTGTCCAGCATCTTTACTTCTAGGGAGATGTTGCCTTTTCTGGTTTCTTTGAGTGACTTGGACCAGCTCAGAAGTAGATAGTATTTAAATTTCGATAGTGTGGAATTCGTACGTTCTGATAGTATTTCCCAATCAAGAAGCTCGTTGCGAAACAAGAGTTACTCCCACTCCAGTACTCCTGCTGATTTTAGGGGTATTGCTAAGCTGTCCTTAAGGCAATCCGGTGTTGTATGGGAGTCCCAGATCGGTGCCTTATCACTATAGAAGGGGATGTCCAGTGTAGATCTAACACAGTACCACAATCTAGCAGCTGACTTCAAGATCTTCAGTTTAATTTTTTATTTTTATATCGGGTGGCCAAATTTATACTTCAAAAAATGGCTAGTGTTATTTGTTTGTTTCTGGAGAAATATTGGGTAGTTCTCATAAGGGCCCAGCAATGTCCTACTAGATTTGAATTGGAAGGCCCTACAGTATTCCAAGAGATCAGGACTAGCCAGACCGCCCTGCTCCTTTTTTCTCCTTATTTTATGCCAGGCGATTCTTGGTCTTTTAGAGGACCAAATAAAACTAGATAGATCTCCCTGAATCTTTTTTATGGATTCTCTTTTAAACTCCAAAGGGATAGAGCTAAAGATAAAAGTAAATTTCGGCAAGATTGACATTTTTATAATATTCGATTTGCCCAGGAATGTTAATGGCAACCCACTCCAAACTTTCAACAGCCTTTTTACCTCAACTTCTATTCTATGCATATTAGTTTGGGTTACTTTATCAAGGTCCTTTACGAGGTCAATACCCAAATATCTTATTTTTTCCTTGGCAAAGGGAGATTTGAATTCCTCATTCCAGCTCATAGTTTCAGTTTTAGTTGGATTTATTTGATAACCAGATAGTTTCCCAAAACTAGTCAGAGTCTCCTCTGTTGCCTTAAGGTCCTCCTTTAAATCCGAAGAAAAGATCATAAGGTCGTCAGCATATAGAGCTACTTTCTTATGCCACCTTTGATATTGAAAGGGGGAGATTGCGGGGAGGTTCCTAAGGCATTCTGCCACCGGCTCAATGTAGAAATGAAAGAGCAGGGGAGAGAGGGGGCATCCCTGGCAAATTCCTCTGCCTATCTGAATATTTTCAGTTAGGTTACCATTAATTAATAATTTTTGCTTTGGGGGAGTTATAGATGTTTCCTACCATTTTTAAAATGTTTTCCCCTAGATTAAATTGTTTTAAAACCTCGCTTAAATAGCTCCAATTAACTCTATAGAACGCTTTAGCAGCGTCAATTGTAATTATCGATAGAGGAAGTTTCTCAGTAGTGGCTATGTCTATTGCTCCAATCAACTCATGGGTAAGCTCTTGAAGGTGTCTTCCTGCCACGAAGCCCTTTTGGTTTCAGTTTATTAGTGCCCCCGCAATTTTCCCCAATCTTTTGGCCATGACTTGGGTGAAGATCTTATAGTCGCAATTTAAAATAGATATTGGGCGGTGGGATTCGCATTTTTTCGGATTTGTACCCGGTTTTAAAAGAATGGAGATGGTTGCATCATTCCATGTCTCTGGGATTTTATCATTATCTAAGAAGATTTTATTGAAGAGGGCTGTTAAATAAGGAACCAATGTGCCTTTTAATTTCATATAGAAGTCATTTGGGAGGGCGTCAGGACCTGCCGCCTTTAATCTTTTTAAGTTTTTTATAACTCCATCTACCTCATGAGTTGTTATTTCACTATTCAGAATATCTTTCTCATCAGGGGATAAGGTGGGGATATTTTGTGCGTCTAGAAAGTGTGTTATCTCTTCGACTTTCGGGTTAAAATCTTCTGTATATAAATTTGAAAAAAAGGCAGAGAATTCCTGTTTTATAACTGTCTCCTCAGTTCCATTTTGGGAAATGTAAGTTGGATCTATACTGCCGATTTTATTTATCGCTTGATCTGTTTTGATCTTCCAGGCAAGCATTTTCCCGCATCCCTCTTCATATTCATAGTGGGCGAGATTACTACACTCCCATCTCTCTCTGATTTTACCCTCTAGTATAGCCATTAAGCTTTCTTTTAGTTTTAACCTTTCCTTTTCTAATTCTTGACCTCTCGGGGGTGGAACATCTGAGGATATCTGCTGATCCAGAGTTTTTATATTATCTTCTACTTTCTGGATCTCTCTTTTAAGCTCCCTTGATTTATGTATAGTCAAACCACAGATCTTGCCCCTATTACTGCTTTATACGCCTCCCATACCATTTGAGGTGGGGCGCTATCGTTGTTATCCTCAAAATATAACTCTGTCTCTTGTTTGAGTTGATCAATAATTAGGGGGTCCAAAAGAGCTGAACGGTCTAACGTCCATCTTGGTATTGTTATATCATCTTTTATTTTTAACGTAATTTGGACGGCAGAATGATCAGAGAGATGGGCGGGAAGATGGATTACAGTTTGAGTATTCTCTAGTAACCCTTGATCTATTAGAAAATAGTCAATCCTAGATTGTAATCCAAGTTTTTTATTTTTAAAGGTAAATTTATCATGCTTAACACCCTTCCCTTTCCATATGTCGATTAGGCTTAGGTCCCTTTTATACACTCCCAACCACTCTCTCATCTCATTTTTGGCAGGTGTGCCTGTTTACCTCTAGGGTACTGGTCAACTTTTGGGTCTAGAGTGATATTAAAATCTCCGCCCATAATCACTGGAGATGTTGCCGATATCAATTGGGAGTATAAAGACTGGAGTGGGATAGGATCGTCTATGTTTGGTCCATAGTAACCGACCACAGTAAATGCATCGCCGAGTATGTTGACATTGGCTATCGCCCATCTCCCTTTTGGGTCTGATTCAGACGATGTTATTCTAGCTTTTAGAGATTTTTTGAAGAGGATGGCCACCCCTTTTATAACACACTCTTGGTCGGTGCATATGTAGGAGTCGACGCAGTAAAGTGTTTTCATTATCTCTTCCCACTCTTTTTTTAACAGGTGTGTTTCCTGTAGAATTAAAATCTCGCTATCAATAGTTTTCAAGTATTCAAAAATGTTCCGTCGCCTGCTCTTAGTTCTTAAACCCATTGACATTCCAGGAAGTTATTTTTATATATTTAAGATTTTTTCCCATCTCTACCTGGCTTAAGTCGGCTTTCGTCATTATTAAACCGGGCCCGTTTTGCTGAGGACATTTTTTTGTAATTTTCCCTACTTTGCTCCCATCTCCCGTGTGCCCCCCTTCCCTCCAGTGTATACATTAGACTGAGTGAGAATGTGCGAAATGAAAAGAAGAGAAAAAAGAGAAGACACGGGGGGTACCCTCCCACCCTGGGGAAGCCTCCCTTTCCTTTGGGCTTTAGTTCTAGCCCTCTTCGAGCCACGTGCCTGAGAAAATAAGTTCTGAGAGAGTGCTGCTGGTACTGTTTCGTCCCTAATGATTACATTTTATTCGTGTATGTAGGAATGTGAATGTAACTGGGTCTGGACATGCATCTGTTCCAGGAGTGTTTCGACTTCTTGAGGATCTCTGATGTTATACATCTTGTTTCTCCACATTTTCCTGAGTGAGGCCGGGAACTTCATCTGAACAGTTGCCCCAAGTGCTTTCAGTTCGGGCATTTTTTGACCCAACTCCCATTGTCTGTCTTGTGTCACTTTCGCGATGTCGGATCGAATCTTAAAGGACCAGTCATCATTGCTATACGCCCCGCTTTTCAGGGCCTCAATCAGAATTTTCTCTTTGAGAGTATAGGTTTTAAAATTTATTAAGATCTTTCTTGGATTTTTCCTCTCCTTAGACTTCCCAAAAGGGTCCTGATGCACCTGCAGAATATCATCTTCCAGGTCAGAGGTTTTACTCCATGGAAAGTGTTCCTCTATAAGTGCTATTAGGAATTTCTTTATATCCGACCCTTCTCGCCCTTCTGGAACATTGAGAAGTCTGAGATTGCACCTTCTGGACTGATTTTCTAAAGCTTCTAACTTTTCGTCGATACTTTTGTCCTTTGCCTTTAAGGTTCTAATATCCTTCTGAGTTAGCTCTACTTTCCTAGTTAGACCCTCCACTTCTGCTTCCACTGAGGAGACTCTATCGTTTAAAGCTATTAATTTGGAGCCCAAAGATTCAAATTTTTCATGGAATTTCTTCTGGTTATCTTCTGATATTTTAAATCTAGACCTCATCTCGTCTAGCATTTTTTCCAATATAGCATCCGTACTGCTTCGTGGGTCACCCTGCGGATTAGTAGGATTAGTAGAAGGACTTTTAGGGGGGCTGTTCGGCACAATTCTAGCGGAGCTCTGAGGTGGGCATTGAGCATGATTCAGGTTCTGGCTAGAAGGCAAGCTCTGGGTTATGATCTGAATTGGGGTCGGGGTCTGCAACCCTTCCTGCAGCTGTTCTGTTGGCTCCCTTGCGGGAACCTCTGTGGGGGCATTAGTTGGATCATCCAGGACTTCTGTTAGAGCCGGGAGGACAGAGCTTTCCATGTTGGATTTATGGCCGCTCACTTTCTCCAATTCTTCACGGCTTAAATTCTGAGCCCGTTCTTGCACCTTAAAGTAGGACCTTAGCGAGGGAGTAATTTTAATTTTAAAGTTTTTACCCCCTTCACCTACCTACAGGTTGTTTCCTGCCAGCCCCTTTTTATTTAGGGGTTTGCTTACATGCAATTTCGGGGCTTTCTGTGAGACTCTTTTTGTAATTTGTGGGATAACGGGCTGTTTAGCCGCAGGGGGTAAACTTGCCTTAAGGAATTGCCTACTCCTTAGACAGTACGAAGACCTTCCCCTCGGTTCAGGGTCTGCTGTAATTCCTTTATCCGCTTTGAGCGCTCTTTTTCCTGCTTCTTGAACGCGAATTTTGTCAGAGGGTAGGTCTATTGAGCTAGATGTTTGATGGATTGTGTTGTCTGTACTTCCCTTTTCCCCCTCCACTTTTGCTGCAAGGAGCCTACCTGAGGAGTTTATGTGTTGGTAGGGTGAGGGGCTGAAAGGAGGGCAGAGTTTCCTCTCTGATGCATCTATTAGTGCCTCTATCGGGTAATCAGCCGAGTTTGATTCTCCCAGATTGTTTAACCTGCTCAAAAGTTTTAGATTATTAAAAGAGTCTGCTAAATGGACCCCGTTCTGAGGCTGAAATAAGTCCAAGCCAAAACGAACTCCTGGGCAAACCTTTAGAATCCCTAAAGTACAGAACCTGTCTGTCCCGTGCCTCAGCCCCCCCCTGCCTTACCTTTAAAAAACACCGAAATCCGGCTTACTGCTCTACTGCAGTTTTGTCGAGCCCGTGACGCCGCCTCCCACCAGCCGGCGTTTGTTCTATCTGCCGACTCCCGGATGTGTGACCCCTGCTGATGTGAGCGAGGACCTTGCCCCAGCACTCTTGTGGCAGCGCCGGCAGCCTCAATCAGGACTCCGGAGGAAACTATCATCCCGTTAGACCGAGGCCCCCCGCTTTTGGTGAGTTCTTTGGCGAAATACTGATGTCCCCGCAAGATTGTTAAATGTGATGAAACGTGCTCTCCTCTCTGTTGTTCATCGGCGCGTTCAGCAGCGTGTGGGCGTAGGCATCGGTAGAGAGGGGACAGAGGACGAGTAAAACTTCATTTGGAGTTCCTCGGATAAATTACCCCCCAGTATGCTCCACAATCCCATGAATATCAAATCTGTCAAAATCAGCAGCTTCTCTCCGCTTGCAACCCCATTCTACAGAGCCCAGGCACGGAGCTCCCGACCAGGCTTATCAACCGGCCACCATCTTCCCCGGCTTGAAGTTTAGGTTTTTGCAATTGTGTGTTTGATTTGGTATAATAATACTATTATAATTTGCTATATTTTTTATTTGCAACTTATTTTTTATTAAATTGTAAAATATGTGTGTTGTTTAATTTTCATTTGAAATTAAATTGCTTCCTTTTTAAAAATATTTTATGTTTTTGGTATATTTAAATATGTTTACATATATTTTTGATCATATTATGCTATGTAGGATTTTGTAAATTATATTATGAATTAAATATTAGTTTATATTTGTTTTATATGTATAATTAGATATATATATATTCATGTGTGTATATATATATATATATATATATATATATATACATATACATGCTTACATTTTTTTAAATACGTTTATTTGTTGTAACTGTTCAAATATACAATTAATTATATTTTGTTTGTAAATTAAAGTTAGTATTTAATTTATGTTTATTTTAATATTTTAAATTATATGTATTTTAAATTCGATATTTAATAAAACAATATTATTGTAAACTATATTTTTTTGTTTGAATATTTTTGTGCTTACCTGTTTAAATATAGGGAGTCAATATGTTTGCATTCTATATTTTTACCTCGATTTTTTTTAACATCGATATTTATGTGGTCGAGATTCTGTCTGTGAACCCAATTATGGAAACACCAATCCATAAACACAATTTACTATAGCAGCAATTGCACTTTAATACTGATCAGCAGTATTAAAGTGCGCAGAAACACTAAACCATCAAAAACAATTCCAGAATACCACCTTACAAGTCACAAATCTATCTGTTGTCTGAGCCAGTATGATATCTGACGCAAGTCCCTCTATAAAGTTATATAAAGAGGTGGTGTCTGCATATGTTCAAGGTCATTAAAAAGAAACAACGAAGGAGGTCATTAGGATGGGGGCGGACTTGAGTCCGCCCGCAATCCTAGCGGTAAGGGGACCGCCCCCTGTCATGCGGCGGTCCCGCACCCCTGATAATGATGCAACACCCACCGCGGCAGTCGCATCTGGCAATTTAACATTGCAGCGGGTGCTGCTGGCTGCAGCACTTGCCGCAATGTCAAATGGCCATGTTGTGCATTTCCCTGTTCAACGTGGCAGGTACTGCGCAGTGCCTGCCACTTTGTGCATGGAAATGGTACCCCCCACAGAACAACTGACACCCCCCACAGAGGGGGCCAGTAACGGGCCCCTCCCAAGCCAGCCTCCGCCAGCCTTTGGAACCGGCATGGAAAGGCTGGCTGACACCAGCATCATGATCTGGCTTGCGGTGCCTTTGAGGCACCACCCCCACATCTACGGCCTTATCTGCTCCGCCAGGCAATCGTTATGGTTGCCTGTGGCAGAAGCGTGGCAGGCGGGCTTTGCGCCACCACACTTGCTGAACGATTTCCCCCACCATCCTGATCTTGTGGGGGGGAATGGGCATCCCCTTTTGCCTGCCCATCATAGTAATGAGTAAGAGCCGCGTGGCCGCATGACCCCTCTCCCGGAGCCATTAATTGCCCTGGGAACCCCATTCCCCAGGGCCAGCTCCAACTATGTGGGTACCCTGGGACATAGCGGTTTCCCTGCCTGCACTGCAGCAGGCAGGGAAACCTGTGTTTGCTCTCCCTTGCCGGGAACAATTTCGACGCTCCCACTAAGTGAGAGCAAACACTAAGAGGCCTATTAGGATGGCGGGTGGACCTGAGTCCACCCACCATCCTAGTGGGGACAGGACCGCCCGCCTGCCATGCGGCAGTCCCGCACCCCTGATCATGATGCGACCGCCACCGTGGCCGTCACATCTGGCATTTCAACTTTCCGGCGGGTGCTGCTGGCTGCAGCACCCGCCGCAATGGTAAAATGTCATGTTGTGCATTTCCATACACAACGTGGCAGGCACAGCGCGGTGCCTGCCACCTTGCGCATGGACATGCCCAAGTGCACTCCCCGCCCCCCAACTCCACCAGGGGCCCGCAACTGGCCTCCAAAGCAAGTCCCCACCAGCCTTTTCATGGTGGCATCGCCACCATGGAAAGGCCTTAAATCCCAAACATCATAATATGGATGGCGGTGCCTGCTAGGTACCGCTACCATATATGGGCCCCAGCTCCGCCTGGCGAGCAATCGTAACGATTGCCAACCGGTGGAAAAGCGGCAGACAGACTTTCCGTCTGCCGCAATACCCACCGCCATCGTAATATGGCGTTACAATGGCGTGACGGGCGGCGGTGGCGATCGTTACACCATCGTAATCACCCCCTAAGTCCGCTCCCAGTGGGTGGGAGCATGAAAAATATTCCCACCCGCTGGAAGCGGACTTCATCTGTTTCCCTGCTTACACTGAAGCGGGCAGGGAAACAGTTAAAAATATTGCTCCCACCCTGCAGAGTGTACACTGTTCTTAGTAGATACTTTTTGATACTCTATAGTTTATTTCTCATGAGAGTTTCACTATCTCCAAACAGTGTGGTACAGAGTAAATTTTCTCCATAGAGTAAACAGTGTTTACAGTACCCAATTTTCTACTGATATCCACTTCACCTACTTCTTTTTACTTTTCAAGATCCCTCGAGAGTCCTGTGAATTTGTAATTTCTTTTTAGAAACAATATATATTTACTTGCATTAAAGTAGTTATGCCTCAGAGACCTCCTGTCAAAATCTAGGGGGACAGCATTTCTTTCTCCAGCCCCCTTATATAGCTTTTTTACTTCCATTCCACAGCCTCTGCAATTGTATACAGTAAACAGTAATGGCGACTATTTCATTTTTAAGCCCCCAACAGCCAGCCAATCAGAGCCAATCCACTTCATTTCTCAATGTAGGCTCAGTGACTGTGAGGGGTTTGATCCAGATAAAGCTGTCCGTAGTAGGTCATTAATTTTTGCAAAAGACATTGATCATCTTAAGGCACTTGGATTTCTCTGAACACACACATTGAACACCGTGCGCAATAAGGGTTTCCCATATATCTGTGGTTGATTGTTAATGTGAACTAGGGTACCCTTGAATTGTATGGTATAGAGTTAATGTTGCACATAACCCATGCTTGCTACACTCATGGGAGATGTATCTCTGATAGCATTAATGATGCGTCATATTATTTTAAGCTATTTTGTGCTTACTTTATAGAGCAATATGTGCAAAAGAAGCTTGAATGATGTCATCAGTGATATCATAAATTATGTCATAGAACAGGTGTTGAGTGTTGTAATATGTGAGGCCATCAGCAGTGCCAGGCAGGGGCACAAGTTATAGTTAGCTCCTGCTGTCCTAAGTATAACTAGTGAATTTCTGTGTTTTTTAAAACTTGTAATGTTGTCACTGATATAGTCACCTAACTATAACGTTACTTCAACCTTTGTTTTTTTCAGGGAATTTCTAAAGTAAAAAAAAAAAAGATCTTTTTATCACATCTAACTATAACATTACTTTAACCGTTGTTTTATTCATCGAATTTCTAGGTTTTTTCTTAACGTAAAGTTATTTTGTTATTACCATTGTAAATCCAACCCCCAGTGCATGGCCTTCAGCCATGCATGGCAGGGAGTTGGCCTCAGGATCTGCCACGAAATTCCCAGCAAGCAGCCAACCCCACACTGCACACAGCCTTTGCCATGAGCAGCATAATGTTGGCCTTTGGGCCCCGGGTACATCATCATGGGCCAAATACAAGAAAATCTGTCCTCTCCCACCTGAGCCTTAGGTTCTTGGGACCCCTTCCATATATTTTAAAGGGGACGGCTACGGGCCTCCCCTCACTGAGCCACTTTAGGCCATGGGAACCCCTTCCCCAGGGCTTTTATTTTAAAGGGGATGGGGGCCACGCAGCCCCACTTCCCAAGCCTATTGTGACCTTGGGAATCCCATCCCTTCAGGACCATTTATGTTCTAATGGGGAGGGGGCGCACGTGCTGAGCCCGACCCTCTTTAACATCTTTATGACCCCCCTGGCGGCTTTGGCGGAGTCTTTTGGGGCCCAGATCGTTTCCTACGCCGATGACACTCAGCTCCTTTTCACCTGCCAGAAGGGAGCGGACTTCGATGGTGAGAGTATCCAGGGTTGCCTTGGGGCTGTTTTTAATTGGTTCCATCTAAACAGCCTCAAGTACTCTTTTTTGGCTGTAAAACAGATCCAGACTGGCAAAAATGGTGGCCTGTGAATATGTTTCCTCCTGCAGCCTCCTCCCGGATAGCCAAGAACCTGGGAATTAAGATAGATGATGGTCTAACTCTGCGTCCCCAGATTCTAGGGCTTGTTGGCACCTGTTTCGGGCTTCTTCGGATGCTCTGTAAGTTTCTGCCTATACTATCGGAGGTGCACAGGAAAGTAACGGCCCAGGCCTTAATTGGCTCGAGAATGGATTATTCCAACATTCTCTATCTTGGCCTGCCAGAGTATCTGCTTCAAAGGATGCAGGTGGTCCAGAACTCGGCTGCACGGGCCATTTATGGCTTATCTGGCCGTGCTAGGGTCTCGGGCCTACTGCAGTCACTCCATTGGCTTCCGGTCCGGAAGCGGATAATGTTTAAGGCATTGACCTTAGCTCACAAGGCTTTATACGCTTCTGGAGTCATATTGCAGACGCCACGCTCTTTCGGCGACCTTGCACTGCCTTCGTGATATCAGCAGCGCTTCCGTAAACCAGGGTGCGGACACCCGTTTTACAGCGTCGCGAAGGGGCTTCATCGGGGCCAGATCGTCGAGCCTCTCTGTGAGCCACACATGCAACTGCTCCAGGTCCCTATGCAGGTCCCCTGTCAAAGGGCAGGGGTGATCCTGACATGCCTGCGCCAACAGTTCCGGCGTTACCCGATAGAGAGCCCTCGATCCTTTACAGGGCTGCCGAGCAATCCCACTAGAAGGCTTACTTGATTCCAGCGCATAGTACTTTACTAGCCTGTGGTCCGACCATAGAACCTGTAGCGGTGCTATCATCTCAATAGCGATTGTCGAAAAGACCAAATCCAGGATATGGCCCTTTTCATGCGTTGGGCAACAAAAGAATGGAGAGAGGCCGAGGGGGGCCGTGACATCCATCATTTTGACCGTATCTGCGCCTATTTCATCATCCATATGGATATTAAAATCTCCAGCAAGTATACAATGCTCAGATCGAAGCACCAGTGATGAAATTATCACCTGAAGCTCTTCAAAAAAGGTGCCCGTCGGCCCCGGGGGCCTATAGACAAGAAACCCCTTGAAGGATTGGTGCGGTGACAATACGATGGAGAAAGCAAGGGATTCACACCCCTTGATGCTCTCCATGGGAATAATGGTGCAGGTGGCACATTTGTTCACCAAAAGTGCTACACCCCCCCTCGCCCTTTCAGCCGATCTTGCCTAAAGATATTGTAATCAGAGGGGATGGCTGCCGTGATATCGGGGTTAGAGAACTCTCCCAACCACGTCTCGGTCAGCATCAAGCACAAAGGCTTTTCTGTTGCCAGGAGATCATAAATCTCCAGGGCATGCCTACTAAGAGACCTAGTATTTAAAAGCATACAGAGATGCTTAGCGCGATGTGCCTCCCTCACTGGCACGTGAGAACACCTTTTCTGGGGCACCCAGCCGCAATCAGGGCACCGATTTTTTCCCTTATAGCGAGCTGGGAACACCTTACGACAGGAGCCCTGAGGTAACGGGTTTTTAGGAACCCGCTGGTGTCAGGGGATAACACCCGAAGACCTCTGAGTTCCCTTGTTCCGGACCACAGAAACACGTAGTCTTCTAGTCGCAGTCAAAGATCAAGTTTTATTGGTAGCTACCAAGTAACACGTGTCCCAGAAGTACACCACACAGAGAGTAGGTTCTTGGGAGACTGTTAGTTTTTACAGAACCAGCCGTCTCCTTATATATCAAATATATGGCTTCAAGCAAGAATTCTTGAGTTTTATGGTATGGTAACACACATATTTCTACAACAATACAAAGAGCGAAGTCATGTAAGCAAGCCCATATTTTAGATGTCCAGTTTGCTGATAGATTACCCAGTTGGATCGGGAACTCCCATCAGATATAGATGAACCACCAATAAAGGAAGGTACAACCCAGCCATAAAAGGGCCATAAACAAGATACGGGGACAGGTGCGTGTTTGAAGGAAACATGGGCTGTATGTAGTGAATGGTTCGTGGAATGTTATGCGTAGATGCTATCGTATTCGGCCACTGGGCGAGGAGCTGCCTAAACAGGTTTGGCCGAAGACAGTGGAGTCAGTTGGGACAGGTCAGGGGAAAGTCACGAAAGGTGGACGTGTCTATTTGGATCAAGCTCGACCTTTAATTGACTTATCATGAGGGCAAGATGCAAGATGGATGCCGTTCACAAAATGGAGTTTAAGGGATGGGACGGAAACTGTGATTTTAGGGGTGTTGGCAACCCTCGATTGTAACGCAAATACATAGGAATGATGTCCTAATCATTATCGGTTCGTAGACACCAAAATCGTCTCGGTACGTTGAGGTTTCGTGACACGGGTATTGGACCTCGATATCGGGAAAACCACAGGGTCCGGATTTTGGGAACCACAGACCCTCCTTTTGCCCTCATATAAGGCAATAACTCATGCTAATCTGAGTCCAAATCGGTATGAAGAAATTCGTGGAGATGTTGCTGGAGCATCATTCTGCTACTCAGCTCGTCCTGTGACACAGGCTTCCGTACACACGAGGTAGCACAGAGGCCACATAGTGCAGGAGCACACTGTATACACAAGCAAAACATGAACAGAAGTGCCAAGATCATCCCGATGAAAATCAAAGTTTTCCATCCCCAGGCAGTGATCAGTTCCTAGAACCACCCCAGCAGGGACCAATCCCCTTTCTCAATGTGAAGGGAACCAGATATTTCGTGTAGTTTGGAGATGGCCTGGTATACTGTTGGTGCGTTATCAGGGATGAAAATGCAGCAACTGGATTGGATGACTCTACACACACCACCACGATCGGCGAGTATAATGTCTAAGGCAATTCGGTTCTGAAGGGTCATAAGTCGATCCGACTGAAGTTCTGTTGTTAAATTGCCAAGTGCTCCGGCCGTTGTGGTCACGGCGGATTCAACTATCCTCGCTAACTGGCGAATATTCCTGCTGTTCACCATAGGCCCCCAAAATGGCAGAAAACCCTTTGCGAAGTCAGCGAATTCCTGACCCGCGGTGTCGTCTTTACTCACGACACCTCTAGCTGTCCTTGTCCGGTGGTAATCTGCTCGGGCCGTGTAGGTAGGAGGCAGCAGAAATGAAATAAAACATATACCTGAGAAATCAGGGGGCAACCGCGTGTAGGCTTGGTCGTGGCAAACGAAATACGTGCCTTTAGCCGCCAAGAGTATCGGGGAAGTTCGGGAAGCAAATACATATGTTTCCGTGCAAATGCTCTTTCCTAACTGTGCTGTGGGGTTCCTACCAATACCCTGTAAGCATAAGTGACCTCGGTGGGGAACTATCCAAACTGGGCGAGATTTCTGTGCTGCCTGGCTCTTGACCAGGTAAACCCCATGTTTGGTCACGTTCCAACGGGTGTAGGGACTCAGTTCATCTTTGGGGATTGTCAGATAGGTGTCGATATCCCTACTCATGTTCCTTATCCCTGCAATTAGTGCCTTGTTACTGGAGTCGCTCGCAGCGGAACGGGTCGGGTATGGTTCTAGGGCGAATAGGAACATGGTCTGGAAAGCCCACAGAGAACCATAGTAGCTAAATGGCAAAACGAAGTATGGGATACCCTTATCGGTTGTGTGTGGCATAAGTCTGCATATCCAACAGTTTGACGTGTTCATTATGGACTGGTGTTGGTGTAGAAGCTGGATGAAAGAGTTGTTTACAAATTTGAGTCTTCGGGCAGACTCGTGTTCAGGTAAAGGGTGAAAGTAGTGTGGAGAAATAGTGTGAGGAGGTGGTGTCTGGGTGTCATTCGAAAAGGTAACTTTAAATACGAACAAGGTATAACCAATAAAAAACACAAGTATGCTACATAACATTAAAACACATAATATCAGGAATCTTCTTCTGGACAGTATCGTGCATAACTGTTTTTCGAAGTTCGTGAGTCTGACAGGTCTCTCTACCCTTGGAAACTCCATCCTCTAGTTGCTGCCCGCGGTGGTTGATTGATTCTCCCAGGGAGCGCGCTCTGCTCAGTCCGGGGTAACTCCCGTGGACCAGTCAGAACCGTGGACCTAGAACTTCCCAGTTGCACTCCCCAGACTTCAACCGCGACCCTAGCAGCAGAACCGGATGGCGGTTCGAAAAATCAAAAATGAGCTAGTTCCCTTGGGACGAGAGAGCTGAAAATTCAAAAATAGTTCTTAGGGGAGAAGAGGAAATTACATTAGATCAAGCTTTTATTAGTTCTTTTGTCTAGACCGCAGGTTGTATCGTCGTTTCCCAGGTACGGTGTGATCTTCAAACAGCGTTTCAGGGTCAGTAGTGTCCAATTGCATGGATGGTGACACAAGTCCTTGCAAAATATGATCACTCTTCTTTTCGGTGCTAGTTTCTTTCAAACGGGCATCGCTGAAAGGGATGAAGCGCGGTACGGATTCTGTCTCAGAGTCAGCAAGTCCTTTGTTGACCCACCGGTCGTATGGAAGGGGTAGAGGGACCCGTTTGCAGTGGGTCCCATGTACCCAGTTCTTCTTGCCTTCAACCCGAACAGCAGATCTTGTTGAAAGTAGTACCAGGTGCGGTCCGGTCCACCTCGGTTGTCCGTTGTTGGTGCGCTGAAAATTCCGCAACAGAACCCACGAACCGGGTTCGATGAGGTGGCCTGGATCGTCAGAGGCTGGTGGAGAAGAACTGTGAACCTGTTGGTGTAAAACACGCAATTTAGTTGTCAATTCGCACAAATAGTCAAGCAGTACGGGGTGCTCTATCTCGCTCAGTTTCCTGGGTCTTGGCACGCCCCAGACGTTGGCTGGGCGGCCAAACACGATTTCATGGGGGCTAAGTCCTAACCTGGAGTGGACAGTCGTCCTGGTTGACAAAAGTGCTAGAGGCAAGGCATCAGGCCATTTAAGACCTGTACTGGCTTGGATTTTGGCTAGTTTGAGTTTCAGAGTGCCATTGTAGCATTCTACTAATCCAGCCGATTGGGGGTGATTCGCAGAGTGGAATTTTTGGTGTATGCCTAGACACTCACACACTCTCTTCATCACGCATCCTACGAATTCACTTCCGTTATCACTCCGGACAATTCTAGGCATACCGAATCTAGGGAAGAACTCTTTGACAAGGGCTTTGGCAGTCGATAAGGCGGTGTTGTCCTTAAGGGGGTACGCTTCCACCCACCTTGAAAAGGCGCAAACAACAACGAGAACGTATTTCAGGTTGTTGCACCTCTCCATGTGGATGAAATCTAGCTGCAAAACCTCGAACGGGTACGTTGGAGGCGCAAAATGACCAGCTGGAGTTGGCGTTCCCCTACCGGGATTGTACTTCAAACATACCATACACTTTCTGACCACGTTTTCTGCGTACTTTGGGATATTGCTATTCTGCCATACTGGGGCCAATAGTTTACATATTCCTCTCGAATTGATGTGTGCCATTCCGTGAGCCATCGTTACCACTGCAAGTACGTATGCATTAGGTAGTAACCATCGCTGGTGTTCCGATAGTTCGACCCAACAACCATTCGCGTCCAATCTACCTGTGCTTTCTCTCCATTCATTCATCTCGTTCTCAGTGGCCTCGGCTTGTATTGATTTTACGCTTTCAATGGTGTCCTCACACATTCCTACATCAGCAATCCATCTAGCGGGACCCATGACATACATCCGATTCATTGTGTTCCTTGCAGTTCCTTTCGCAACCTCATCTGCAAATGCATTTCCGCGGCCAACATCATCCTGAATCTTTCTGTGTGCACTACATTTTATAATGGCGACTTGTAGGGGCAAGGTGAGTGACTCAAGGAGCTCATTAACTAGCTGGCCATGTTGTATCTTTGCACCATGGGACGTAAGGAACCCACGTTCACGCCATAATCTCCCAAAACTGTGAGCCACACCAAAGGCATATTGGCTGTCAGTGTACACATTCACTCGCTTTCCTTTCGCCAGCACACATGCTCTAGTAAGCGCTATCAACTCTGCAGCTTGTGCAGAACTGTGGGGAATGCGTGCAGTCTCTACAATGGTGTGTAACGTCGTTACGGCATATGCTGTAGTCGTATCACCATTCGGCAACTTGAAACATGAACCATCAACCCATAGAGTATCATTGCATTCGGGAAGGGGAGTGTCCTGTAAGTCTACTCTCCCTTTTGTCTCTTCCTCTGTCCTGAAACAGCAGTCATGCTTGTCAATCTTGTCTGTCTCTGTCGGGATGAGTAATAACGTAGCGGGATTGAGTGTATCACACCTCTTTATATAGATGTGACTTGCTAGCAGGGTAAGTTCGTAACTGGATAGTCGAGCGCTAGTAAGGTGTTGTGTCTTTGTCCTATTTAGTAAAATGTCTACTGCATGCGGAACCATAACGATCAGAGTGTTATTCATGACTAATCCGGCAGACTGTCGAATGCAGACAGCTGCTGCGGCTGTTGCTCTTAGACAACTTGGCAGTGCCTTAGCCACTGGATCCAGAGTTGCCGAAAAATACGCGCATGGGCGCTGTTTGTCCCCAAAGAGTTGCATTAAGACTGATAATGCACAACCTTCTTTTTCGTGGACATACAATGTAAAAGGCTTACTGTAGTTGGGGTTTCCCAACACAGGAGCCGAACACAATGCATCGCGCAACTCGCGGAAACTCGTCTGACAATCTTCAGACCAAGGCATAGGTTTAGGCGTGTCTTTGCGGAGTAGTGACAGTAAGGGTTTGGCTAGTAGTGAGAAATTCGGTATCCATTGTCTACAGTACGATGTAATGCCCAAAAAAGCTCGGACACCTCTCAGTGTCCTTGGGGCACTTAGTTCTGTGATTGCCTGTATTCTTTCTGATGTCAGTCTCCTTCCCTCCTTCGATAAGATGTGACCTAGGTAGGTTACTTCTTGTCGACAAAATTGCAGTTTTGAAAGGGAGACTTTGTGCTTCATGTCACATAGGTGACGTAATAGCGACAACGTAGCTTCCTTGCAAATCTCTTCAGTGTCTGCAGCGATCAGTAGATCGTCTACGTACTGAATCAATGTTGACCCATCTGGCAGTACAATTGTGTCTAGTTGTGTTTTCAGAGCCTGACTGAATATTGACGGACTTTCGCAGTAGCCTTGAGGAGCGCATTGTCAATAAAGCAGTAATGTCGGGGACGACTGGAAACTGCGGTATAACTACCTTGTTTACTTCTCGGAGGTCAATCACAAACCTATACACAGGGGGCTGTGAAGGATCAGTACGTTTCAAGACCGGTAAAACTGGACTGTTACAAATGTTTCCTGTTGTTTCCTCGATAACATCTTTATCGACCAAATCATAAACTATCGTTAACAATGCCTGTTCGCAGTCGTTAGAAATTTTGTATTGGGGAATACGTGGCAATCTGACGTTTGCTTTCAAAGTTATGACATACGGTGCTATCTCTAAACGACCTACATCGTTGGAACCATTAGCCCATAGTATATCTGGAAGTGATGACAATTCTGTTGGGATACCTTCTTTTGACAAGTACATTGGAGAAATGACTTTTCTCCCTAAAGTAAGCTGTACTCCCGAGGGAGAACAGTACAAAGTCGCGTACAACCTCTTTAGCAAATCCAATCCTAACAAATTTTCACCGCAACCTGTTGTAAGAATGAGGGGTGCTTCTAATTCACAGGGGCCAACAGAAACGGAAACAGGACTAGAGATCGGGTTTCTAACAGGGGCGCCAGAGAAGCCTACTGAGACATTCATTTCGCCAGACAAAGGTGCGCCAGGAAGTTTTGAGTGCATGATAGAACTTTTTGTAGCACCAGTATCCAGCAGAAATGGCTCTGACACTCCTGAGGTAATTACCTCGACATAAGGTCCATCCTGATCTACTGGAACTGAAACAACTCCCTCTCTTTGTCCATGGCTGTCCTAGCGATCGTTACCCTCATTGTCGTGTTCGGTGTAATAGTCGTCAGCATAGTACTGAGCTGACTTGGACGATGAATTACCCTGTTGATCAAAGCTATTCATTGATTTCTGAGGTGGAAAAGAAGTTATATTCTGAGTGAAATTTCCACGGCCTCTACCTCTAGAGGCATGCTGAACACCTCTTTCCCTTACACCTTGTGCACCGTTTAAACGTCGTGCAAGAGCCGGACAATTATTCCTAAAATGGCCCTCTTCTTTGCAATACGCACATTGATTCGGGCCATACGTAGGACGCTGATGGGAAAGCTCGTTTCCTTGCGCGTCTCTAGAGTACTGCTGATTCTGTTGATAATTAGGCTGGCTAGCCATACGAGGCTGATAGGCCTGTTGGAGAAGAACTTTAGTTTTCAAATCTTTCGTCTTTTTGTCTGCCTTGTCTAACTCGTCTTTATGCCTATTTTCATAGTACTGGGCTGTTGCTAGAATCTGCGCTGACGTAGAGACAGCCCAAGCACTTTCTGAGTCTTTTAGTTTAGCACACAATTCAGGAAGCAAATTGTGTACAAACTTGTCTACAAACAGTCTTTGGCCACCCTCGGTAGCCATATCCTGACCACTATGGTCAGTGAAGGTTTCCTCAAATCTCGTGAAGAAGTCAGACACATTCTCGTCTTTCTTCTGCTTGCACGCGGATAGCTTGTCCCAGTTTACACGTACTTCAGGCATAATTGTCTTCATGTATGCGATAATTCTACCAGGAAGTTCAGCTATTAACGGCTCAGGCTTGAAACCACCGATTTGTCTAGCATCTGTAGTCGCAATGTTTGCCCATGAGTCACCTAATTCATGGTCATGATCCGTATGACGTATCTTACTCCATAAAGGATGTGGAACAATGTTCCCAAACAACATGTCTATATCCGCTAAATTCATTATACATGAGCTTGCAGTTTGGGACAACTCCTTATAATACCCTGTCGGGTTTTTACGGGGATCGGGTAGTGTCTGCTTGAGTGCTAGAACTTCGGATCTTTTCCAGGGGACATGTACCCATACACGCTGGAAATGAGGCAGAACCGGTGGAACTGCGTTTGCATCACCTTCCCTCCAAACCGGAGGAACCTCTCTCATAGGGTACTGTCTCGCTCTTTTCCTACTATACGTACCACTGTCAGAGGATGACCCAGAAGTACCACCTGTACTTCGATGTGATAATAATATCTCTACTGCTCTTTCAACGTCGGGACCAACTATCATACCCTCCCCAAATTTAAATCGTAACCTACACAACTCCTGCAGGTTGTTCTTCTGACCATTATCTTCCAAATCCTCACACAGGAAAACACACATCTGCTCAAAGACGTATCTTTGCGTTGGTTCATCCCATTGACGGAAAACGTTCATGACAGACTCTACATCATATCTCGCTGTATCCATAGCCCAATTTCGTGCTAACTTATTCAATGTTTCCCTTTCCTGATAATCAGGCATTTGGCTTCGTAATTGTCTTCGTTCCGTGTTAGGGGTCGTTTTAGGCGACCGAAAAAGTGGTGAAGGAAAGTTAGTAACAATGCTGGCCATTTTATGCCAGACGAAAGGTGAAGGTGGAGGAATAGCTGGTAGTAGAACAGAGTCACGCGAAGCATAAACAGAAATGTTCGTAGAACGAGTATCAGAGAGACTAGAAGGTGCGCTAGGCGAAATTTTAGAAGGAACGGTAGGAGAAATAGATGTGATCGGTGAGCCTTGAGGAGGCTGTGTCAAAGAAATAGGAGCCAGCTGAAGAGTAGCTGGTGAGTGCGGTGAAGGAGCCTGTATTACAGCTACCAAAGGTGCAACGAAAGGTTGCGGAGGTGCTGTGGCATTTTGTGCATAGGGTGGCGGAGAATTTAATAGGTGGGACATCAATGGATCTTTCTCGGATCCTTCCTGTTGACTTTTTCCTCTATTTGGCAGCATTGGGTAACATTTATCTATCGCTAGTTTCTTGCTCCTAAGCATCTGTTCGCTCTCCTGCTCTTCCTCGTTATCTCTGTATGCAACGGCAGCTTGCACCATTGACATACCTCTTTTATTCTTTTTTGCTAGTCTTATTTCTTTCTGTTTGGCTTCCTTGCGCCATAAGCGGAAAGAGTCAAACATTGCCGGCCGGGCTTTCTTCTTGAACAATTTGACCTCTAAGTTATCTAATATTTCTTGGTCGAAACTACCATATTGGGGCCATTTTAAAACACCATCCTTGCGGGTGTATTTTATCCATACCTCGTTATATGTGATAGGACCTACGCCGTGCTTCACATAGAGTTCATACATTGGAGTTCCAATTGGAGGAACCGGACAAGAATCTTCCAATTGGGAGTCCTTACTACAACCAAGACAAAACAAGTTTCCAAGTTTGCTAAAACCAGGCATCTTCGCTCACTGGTCTAGCTTCAAACTTCAAAGGATTATCTGTTACGATATTTCTCGTGAATACACGAGTCCTTCGGCTTTGGGGCTTGCAAGTTCCAAATCAAGTCGTATCTCAAGGATACCAAAAACTAAGAACAAACTAAGGACTAGGAGACGCTCCACTTATACTTAACTGAAGTATTTGAAGATCGATGACGTCGCTAGAAGACTCGTCTATCGTTTCGCTCTACCAAGGATCACTGGGTCCAAAACAAGGCGATAGTCAGGGCAGCAGTCCTTCGTAGCCGTCGGAACGCGGGGAACCTCGCAGCAAAGACCTTCGGAACCACGTCGACATACAGGGGTCGCTGAAGTGGCTGGCCGTCCTCCGGAATTTTCACACGAAGCTCCTCACGAACATCTGGCTTGGACCGTCACCGCTTGATATCGCCCCGAGTTGGGCGCCAACTGAGGTAACGGGTTTTTAGGAACCCGCTGGTGTCAGGGGATAACACCCGAAGACCTCTGAGTTCCCTTGTTCCGGACCACAGAAACACGTAGTCTTCTAGTCGCAGTCAAAGATCAAGTTTTATTGGTAGCTACCAAGTAACACGTGTCCCAGAAGTACACCACACAGAGAGTAGGTTCTTGGGAGACTGTTCGTTTTTACAGAACCAGCCGTCTCCTTATATATCAAATATATGGCTTCAAGCAAGAATTCTTGAGTTTTATGGTATGGTAACACACATATTTCTACAACAATACAAAGAGCGAAGTCATGTAAGCAAGCCCATATTTTAGATGTCCAGTTTGCTGATAGATTACCCAGTTGGATCGGGAACTCCCATCAGATATAGATGAACCACCAATAAAGGAAGGTACAACCCAGCCATAAAAGGGCCATAAACAAGATACGGGGACAGGTGCGTGTTTGAAGGAAACATGGGCTGTATGTAGTGAATGGTTCGTGGAATGTTATGCGTAGATGCTATCGTATTCGGCCACTGGGCGAGGAGCTGCCTAAACAGGTTTGGCCGAAGACAGTGGAGTCAGTTGGGACAGGTCAGGGGAAAGTCACGAAAGGTGGACGTGTCTATTTGGATCAAGCTCGACCTTTAATTGACTTATCATGAGGGCAAGATGCAAGATGGATGCCGTTCACAAAATGGAGTTTAAGGGATGGGACGGAAACTGTGATTTTAGGGGTGTTGGCAACCCTCGATTGTAACGCAAATACATAGGAATGATGTCCTAATCATTATCGGTTCGTAGACACCAAAATCGTCTCGGTACGTTGAGGTTTCGTGACACGGGTATTGGACCTCGATATCGGGAAAACCACAGGGTCCGGATTTTGGGAACCACAGCCCCCGTCCTCTGTAGAGAGCATAGTTCCTGCGCCGAATATTGGAGCATAATGAAAGAAAAGGGATGAGAGTCGCCCGAAACAGTCTGACCAGCCCGTCGCCGTAGTCGCCTCCGGCGCTGCGAAGGCGCACCCGCTGCGCGATCCCGCTGCGCTCGCAAGGGAGCTATATGTAGGCGTGCATCAGATCCCACAGAGCGCTAGACCGCTCGTAGGCACCGCCCCCCTCTCAGCAAACACCACTCTAAGATGGCGGCCGAAGTTTTTCCCACCCCAGGACCCGGACCCGCAACAATAGCAGTGGAGACCTATTACAGTGCGGGTAAGAGGGGAAGAAGAGCCCCACGTTAAAAACAGGGGATAACAAACTAAATAACAGCAAATCAAATAGCAAAAGGACAGTTTAAAAGTAAGCGCGATGTGAATAGCGCGAAGCGCAAGGCGCTATGCAGTAATTCCTTTACCTTGCTCGTATTGTGGGACCTTTTACAACAAAGACCCAAGGTTGCACCTTTCCTCTTGTGGGTTATTTTAGCAGGCCATGCTAGCTACTTTCATAACAGCATTTTCTGACCAGCTCCATCAGAGCATCTAAGGACCCTACTCCAGCAACCGACTTTGGCTCGGTCCCTGCAGATTTAGCCTTTGCTCCATCCTATTTAAAGTCTCCTATGTCTTTGCCTATGATAGTGGCCACGGTGTCCCTTCTGAGGTTTTATCGTCTTGGCCTTCTGCAGATTTCATATCTGTTTCAACAAACACAGCACTTACTTTGGTGCTGGTTCAAAATTCACCTTTAATACAGCTGATATTAGAGACTGTGAGTTTTAAAATGTGAGACGAATCTCAAGGAGCAGGAAGATTGTTTCACTTCAGGCTCCAGTGTAGTGAAATATCTCACTTTGCAGTCCCTATTGCACATGTGAGAGATGCCTTAGTGTGTCTATTCAGCTCTAGATTTTTCAATGATCCCTAGTAATACCTGTTTTTGGTTCAGACCCACTGTCTATCCCAGTACCATTGTTATTGTTGTTACCGAAACCTTGCAATTGTTTTGGAGAACCATATTATAATCAGGATATCAGATTCTGCTGTCCAGCATCTCTCACAATCAAGGCTGTGCTCCTGACAATTGCAGAGCTTGACTTTCTTACAATATTCTTAATGCCAGTAGTTACATTGTATCATTTAATATTACTGCCAGGTATTGCTTCTTAAGGGCTCATTAGTGCTTCAGACTTGTTCTTATTTACCAGTGGCCTTATGTCTGCCTCCCTTGTTTACAAAGCCTCAGCGACGTTTCCAAAATCCAAATGTTGGATGTAATGCCGAACAATGCAAACATTCAGCCCCAGTCACAAGGATCTGTGTTTAATCCATTGTTCTTTTGATAACCACACCACCCCAGTTTGGACACAGGCATATGAAGTTCTTTCTTGACCCTGTTCCTCATGGGAACAGTCCAGCCCGGACTGCCAAGCAAGGTACTCCCTGGACCAGAAACAAGCATCTTGGGACCGCTTTCAGGGCATTACCCATTATCAGCCAGTCTAGCTTGAATCCAGTGGTGCAGTGAGCATGGGACCCACGTTTGGGCATACCCTTTCCGTTTAGGGCGACAAACGCGAAAGAAACAAATGATGGACAGAATGCTGAACAATGCAAACATTCATCCCAAGTCACAAGGATCTGGGTTTAATCCATCGTTCTTTTGCTCACTACGCCACCCCAGTTTGGACCGAGCTATATGCTAATCAGTCTTGACCCTGTTCCTCATAAGAACAGTCCAGTCCGAACTACCAAGCCAGGTCATCCCTTGACCAAAAACGAGCATCTTGGGACCGGTTTTGGGGCATCACCCCTCATCAGCCAGGCAAGGTTGAATCCAGTGGCGCAGTGAGCACGGTACCCATGTCTGGGCATACCCTTAGAAACAAATGATGGACGGAATACTGAACAATACAAACATTCACCCCAGTCATAAGG
Organism: Lissotriton helveticus; assembly: GCF_964261635.1. Taxonomy (NCBI): domain Eukaryota; kingdom Metazoa; phylum Chordata; class Amphibia; order Caudata; family Salamandridae; genus Lissotriton; species Lissotriton helveticus. The sequence goes on from NC_136070.1 coordinate 1,138,286,122, forward strand.
ATCTGAGTTTAATCCATATGTGGGTCCTGTGCTGTCCATGCCACTGGAGTCAAGCTAGCCTGGCAGATGAGGGGTAATACCTCCAAACCGGTCCCAGGATGCTTGTTTCCGGTCCATGGAGGACCTGACTTGGCAATTCGGGCTGGACTGTTCCCATTGGGATCAGAGTCAAGACTGATTTGCATATGGCTGGGTTTAAACTGGAATGGCATAGGGAGCAAACAACAATGGATTTAGGCCCAGATCTCTGTACTGGGATGAATGTTAGCCTTTGTTCAACATTCTGTCCTTCAATTTTTCTTTTTGCATTTGTCACCCCAAGTGGGACAGGTATGCCTAGGCGTGGGTCCCATGCTCTCTATGCCACTGGAGTCAAGCTATTCTGGCTGATGAAGGGTTACACCCCAATACCGGTCCCAGGATGCTTGTATCTGGTCCAGGGAGGACCTTGCTTGGCATTTCGGGCTGGGCGGATCCCACAGGGAGCAGGGTCATGACTGATTTGCATATGGCTGGGTTTAAACTGCATTGACATAGGGAGGAAAAACCTGATGGATTTAGGCCCAGATCTCTGTACTGGGGCAAATGATTGACATTCTTCAAAATTCTGTTCATCAATTGTTCTATTTGCATCAGTGAAGTTTCTAGGCATGACTAGAGATTTCTAGATTCTGTGGGTTCCAACTCAACTCTTTAATGTCCATAAAGACTCATAGTCCAACATAGTAGCATCTTGTATTCCCGGTGCCCTTCTAATGTCATCTGCTGCAGTATGTTATAACAGCAAAAAATCTTACCATTTACTTGCTGCCTTAAGCTGGGCACCCTTTCATAAGGGAGTTTCCTGAGTTACCTTTAACACCCATATTAAAGTTGAAAAACACCAGTTTTTGGTCTGGCAAATGAATTGCATGTAATCTAAGAATGCTGCAAACTGTCCTAATTAGCACATTGTTTGAAATACAATTAAAAAATGAATGAATCTTTGGTTTCTGGTATAATCCAGAGCCACTAACTGAATTAATACATATTTCTTCTGTGATGTACTAACCTCTGATTTTTGGATTTAAAATATTGGTTGTCCATATAATATTTTAAACTGATGTTTTGTGTTCCATTGAATGCTGAGCTTTATTTAGTGTTTGGCCTTATAAAGCTTTCACCAAGAAAAAATGATGTATGTCGTCTATGTCACATTTAGAGTGCCATTGACATTAATGCGCTTGCAATATGGCAGACGGGACAGCTGCTTTTTTGGCAAATGTTGAGCATTTGTCCAGCTCTAAAAAAAATGTCCATTGTTTGTTTTCTTCCTTTATAGTTACATGTTAAATCTGAGGCTCACTTTCTCATCCCCATTTTATTTTTTTTCCTTGCCATTGATTTCGCATAAGATCTCAGTGATCAATCTCATTGGAATTTTTGCCACATTAGGAAGTCACCCGTGGGTTTCTAATGTCCGTTGAGTTAGTATTCATGCTAGGGAGTAGACGAAAAGGTCTGTCTTGCTAATTACAATATCTATACCTAATGATGATAGATAGCCCTAAAAAATAGGCCAAATGCCAGTAGTCACAGGGGATGATATTAAGACTCATGCCAGTTACTGGGAATTGCTGCTACCACTGGACAGAGCCATATGCTAAAAAAAATACTAAAGTTCAAGATTATTGGGGTTGGGAAAAGAGGAAGGGTTGCGGTCTGTAGTTGATGTGAAACCAAAGAAATTCTTTGTATTTGTAATATTCTTTCTCTAAAATCTGGATGGTGTCAAAGGGAGCCCAATGCCATCCCCTGCTGGCAAGCAATTGGGGGACTTCAGCCCCCAGTAATCATTGTGGCTAAGGCCGCCAACAGCCCGTGACGTACCAGGAGGTGCATAAGAACTAGCAGCTCGGGAGACCATCGCCATCACCTGCTTGCCTGCAATTGGGGAACTTCAGCCCCTAATAATCAACGGGGCTGACGCCACCAACGTCACGCCATCACCTGCTTGCCTGCAATCGGGGGACTTCCGCCCCCAATTATCATTGCCGCTGACACCGCCAACGTCCCGTAATGCGCCAGGAGGCTCATAAAAACGTTGCCGGTCTCCTGCAGCACGGGACGCGCCCGAGCAAAGCTCGAGCTAAGTGTGGACCCGTTGGAGCCCGGAGGAGGCTTGGCTGGGCCTACCCTCATGGTTTTATTTTATTTGAACTTGTTTTCCCCTCTTTTCGGATTTAGGTTACCTTTCACTGTGATCCAGCTTAACAAAACCTTCCAGATACCTGCCAAGGAAGTCTGCTTTACCTAGTGTGACTGTGTCTGCCCTTTTTAATCGTGAAACGGAAGCACATGGTTGAGAGGGGAAGTACCTCTAAAACCCTCCAGAACTCTACCCTTGATTGTTTTCTGTCACTGGCGGCTAAAGCCATAAAGAAATCTTACTAGCAGAACAATGACTATCCATGGAAGGGGGAACTGCTATAGCTGTGAATTTGAATACAATTCCAAATGGGCAGTCACTGAACCAGGGACCTTTACTATTGACCAACTCACACTGCAATCATCTCTCCATGTGAAGTCTCCACCCCAACCTCCTGTATCCCCAGCGTCTGGCCCTCCAGTTAAAAGGAAGAAGAAATTGAAACATTCTGAGCCCTTACCCGTAGTAAACACCAGATCTAAGAAAAAAAAAACAGGAGTTACCTATTGAGGAGCCTAACAGCATTAAGCAAGCATTGTCAATTGTGCAACACTATCACTCTATTTCACCCATTCAGGTTTATCCTCTCAAGACATTAAGAGGCTAATGAATTGCTTAAAAAAATTATATTAAATAATCTTTCACCAATACTGGATAGGCTTAACAAACTTGTGGCTAATGTGGAAAACATCAAAAAGTCCTTTACGTGGCTAATGAAGGGGCGGGGAATCAGGGGCCTATACGAACAGAATGCCCTGATCCAGGTGAAGTATTAAACAGCATCACAGTGGATAGCAATCGCTGCATCCCAACACACCCTTTACCATGTGTTCACCTCCCAAAATAAAGCCTGTGATACGAGGGAAGCCCTGTTTAGATCTAGAGCAATGACGCATATGAATCATCCAACTGAGGAGGGGCATCTTGATAACATCTTTGGGTCTAATACACACAGCTAGTTACTCAATGGAAATGGAAATTAACCCACTAGGCAGCCCCTCTCCCAAACAGATAACTTTGCTGCTAGGGACGATCCTCATAATGAGGTGACTTTACATCTTTCTCCAAAATGCTGCCCATATGTGGTGATTTTAACCAATGTCTCTTTTCTTCTGGGCTATTCCAAGGAAACCAGCAGCCAACTGAATAACAAAGTCTGCTATTGGTAATCCGAAAATTCTGATTTAAAAAAACTCTTGTTATTATGACATTTTGTTTGTCCGAAGAGTGAGCTGGGTTGGTGCTCTACGGAAGTCTATAAAAGGAGACTGTATAGTGATTAATTGTAGACCCCTAGATATGGCAGGGAAATTGCTCAAAAGCTGTAGGAAACCATCTGGATGGGTCTTTGGAAATGGGATTGACATTGTACCACTTTTTTTATATTCATCTTAAACCTATTGGTCCAATTGCCCCGCTAAAAGCCCACACTACTCAGAATCTACTGAAGGGAAAGGAGCAATTTCCCTTTGAAATCAGTAACAGATACCAAGTACTTACCGATCTTGACAGCCCCCATTGACTAAACCCAGGGAATGTTAAATCGACATCCGACCATGCTGTAGCCATAGCCCCCAACTCGAGGGGGATATTAGTGTTAGTAATAACAGCTTAAAAGAAACAGTAAATTGTACCCCACTTATCCTGTCCACCCATCATGCACCTACTCAAGGCCAAATGTCTGTAAAATCTTTACTTAGTTTCCTGCAACAGGGATGTACAAATACATGGAATATTGCGGGAATAAGGCCCAAACTAAATGATCCTGAGTGGGGCAAGTTAGTGGACAGCAGTCATATATGCCTGTTCCAGGAAACTTCGGAAACAGAGAAAGTGATTAGGATGGGGTTTACTACGTTTAGTATTGAGGCTAGACGTTTGCCAGCTGGCCGTCCGGCAGGTGGGTCACTAATTTGGGCTAAAACCACACTGGTATGCAACATTAAGCCACTTAAAGTAGGATCCCAGGAGATCCTTGGCCTTGATCTGATATTACATAAAGGGAACATTCATGTCAGATTAATTAACATATATAACAGATTAAGTAGCCATTACAAGCCCTCAGAAACTATAGCAACGCTTTCCAACTATTTTGATATCTCTAGGAAAGTGTACTACCTCATCGTAGATGGCGATTTTAATACAACCTATGAGCCAGTAGATGTTGTACAGGAATTAGTATAGGAGGAAGAGCAAGCTAGGGGGTAAATAACCTTCAGATACCTGCTAATAGAAGATATACCAAGGTTGGAGAGCAAGTATTGTCTTTCACTCTAGCTTATGAGGTTTTGCGCATGTAACAGGTGGACACCCTCAGATGAGGAAGCAAAGTTTACGTTTAAGAGGGGGGATGTCAGAAGTAGGATCGATGATATTATGGTGGACCTTAGCCTTTGGCCCTATATCAAAAATATGACTGTCCTAAACCGTGAGGATAGCGACCATAATGCTCTCCTTCTGAGGCTATTTGGCCTCCCTACTTTGTATAGCCAACCCCATCAAGTAATAGCCCCTGTTGTCACTACTAATATCAACGGGAGAGTCAAACTGCCCATGGTCATGGCTGAGGGGAAATTGCTCCCTAAGATCAATAAAAAAGTGGCACAGACCCTCAAGGTACTGAGTGATTGTGATAAAAGTCATGGCTTTATTGTGTCTAGTTTTCAAGAACTAACAAATAGTATAAAACCCTATTTTAGCAGATAATGTAACTTCAACATGTCTAAACGGAACATCGCCCCATGGTATAACGAGGAATGTAGACTAGCCAGGAATGATCTAACAGCGGCAGTAAAGCAAGGGATACAAAATTAAATCAAATGTCCAAGGAGGATGTATAAAAGGGCCCAGGATGTGGCAAAAAGGAGCTAGGAGGTTGAGAACTGGCGTACAGTAACTGAGGCTTCAAAACTGAAACTTTTCTGGCACCTTCTGTCAAAAGGGTCAATTAAGCAGGTCAATGAAGATGACTTTTATGTACAACCACTTGTCTGGGAAGAGTATTTCCAGAAACTATATACTGGCACGGTTTCTGAACCTGAGGGGGAGGCAGCAGTAGCAGTTAGGTAATGCAACTTAGCACCGGTACAGGAATGCGTTGTTAGCTTTTCCTTAGAGGAAACTGTAACAGCAATCAGCTTACTCCAGACTGGGAAAGCACCAGGGCTAGATAGACTCCCTGTAGATCTGTTTAAAGCTCAACCCAATATTTGGAGACCACTGCTTCAAATAGTTTTTAATGCCATCTTGCAAGGGGGATATCCCTATGTCGTGGAAAGGCGCGGAAATAATCCTTATATTTAAAAAAGGAGATATAGGGGACCCATCAAATTTATTTGTTTGTATACCTACCACTGTGCGGCCGTATTCCGCCGTTCACTACCCCCCACCCTGCCCCTCTCCCGCCCCATGTCAGCGCCCGGCAGCCCTCCCACCACGGGCCGCTACTGGTGTTGTGTGCTGCCAATGTGCGAACAGAAGCCTTTTTTAGTTTCTGAAAGTATTTCCCCTGGATAAGCAGAGCTGAAAGTACTCTCTTCATAGCAGTTCAAGGTTTACCCTGGAGTCAGCCAGCTTAAATTTGAGGATATGGTATTCATTGCATGCTTCAAACATATGTCAAAAGAACTATTGTTGGCTTTCTTAATTGTTCTGTGTTAGTTTCTGGGTAGCAGAGGTTTTCACCCAGTATAAGCAGGAAACACAATCCTAGTCAGGCTAAGCCACATACTCACTCTAAATTAACCTGTGCTCACACCCTGGTAGCTTGGCACAGAGCAGTCAGGCTTAACTTAAGAGGCAATGTGTAAAGTATCTGTGCAATACTTTAAGTAGTAAAACAGTTTAAAAACCACACAAAACGACACCAGGTTAGAAGAATAAAGCTTGATTTTGATAATAAAACAAGACCAAACTGACAAAAATTCAATTAGTAGTACTCAAGATATGAATTTTTAAAGAATATACTGAAAAATATTGCTTAGAAGCAATAAGCGCTTACTGGGCATATCTTCTCGCTCTGGCCCAGGATAAAGTCAACAGTTCAGGCCGACTGCGATGGATCGCGGGTTGGATACAGGGACCAGGCTTGACCTGCTGGAAGTACCAGGGTTGCGTTGTTGTTGAAGTCAAGATACTGAGTGCAGGCGAGGCAGTGTATTGACGACGATCCACATGGTGAAGGCGATGCGTCAGTGCAGGTCCTAGCAAAGGTAACGATGCGTTGGTTCCAATTCTCGCAAATGAGACAATGCGTCGGTAGGGGGGGCTGATACGCCGTGCAACAGCGATGCTTCGGTGCCCATCCTCGCAATGGCAGCGATGTGTCCACAGTGGAGGAGATGTGCTGGTTCTGAGTCCTGCATCAACGGCGATACGTGGGTTCTGCTGGAACAGCACTTCAGCTCACTTCCAAGGGTCCAGGGCCAAATTTGCACCACTTGGCAGGGCAGACTCACAGACGGCAGAGTCCAGGTGCTGTAGCAGAACAGTTGATAGTCTTTTATGTCACTATGATGTGAATCAGGAGGCAAGCCAGCAAGCCCATTGAAGCCACTCTGGGTTCAAGTAATGGAGGTCCAGTCCTTCTCAGTCAGGTCAGAGGGGCAACAGGCCAGCACAGCAACGGCAGTCAAAAAAAGAAAATGGGACACCGTGAGGCAAGTTGCATACAATTATATAACTGTACTACCTAGGTCAAAATTGCAGCTACCTGCGAGACAGATAGTAAAACATCCCTTTTCCATTTTCCTTTAGTTAATATTTCTAGGATCAGTGCAAGCACAACTCGTGAATTAACAGAGTTAAGTCACCACCCTAAAAAGGTAGGAGCATCTTAAAAAAAGGAAAAAAAAGCCTTAAAAGTGAAACATTTTTCAAAGTATAGAATGAATTTTTATTTTCATTTACTTTAATTTTTAATCATAACCTGCCTTGGTCCTTAAGAGATCTCGAATCAGAGACGTCGAAATGCGTTGACTTGTTACTGCCTTTAGGGAGTTATAATCAAGCAAAGAAACCCTGCAGTTTGAGACAATAAGAAACTGTGTTAAGTGCCTTACTTTCCAAAATTGAACAGGACATTTAACCCATGTACATTGCAGTCAATTATAAATTTCATCTAAATAACAATTAATCATAGACTCGTGTTTAAAAAAAAATCAAGACTGGTTTATTTAAAACTCTTTGGAACATTATTTTTTTGGTTCACTCTATACATTCTTTGTGTAAATATGTGATGTCTATTTTGTTGTATAGTTCAAGTCAATTTAAAATTTAATCTTTGAAACAGTGCTCTTGATTTGGGCATGCAAACTTTTAATCTAATGTGTTGGATATTTTTAAAAATTGTAAAAGTGAACTATACAATTTGTGGCAAAATAAAACACCAAGGTATCAGGGATTTATAAACCTGAACCAATCAAAACAAAAGTCATGTGAATAAGTCCAACCTAGGTAAATATATGTTTATATATTAAAGGTGGTCTAAACCTAGGTTGTGTTATAGGCCCAAACACTCAAGTTATATAATACGTTTCTGACAGTGGCATTTTTAAAGTTGGAATAATAAATCTGACTTTGCAATTAAAGAAGATTGATCATTACAAGTCTGTAGGTACCAAACATGACAGATCTACTTAGTCTCCATTAGGAACGACAGCTTCTTAAACGTAATAAGGAATCCCCAATATTAGCCTATGAGAGGGGTAGACTTCACAGTAGCAAAACACAAATTGCTCGGTAATGTGGCGAGTGCAAGGTAAGTGGTTTATATATTTTGTACTTTTATTTTCCCTATTCCATCATCTGTCGACTCCCCCCCCCTGCCCAATCCCGCCCGCCTCACCGCTCTTACCTCAACGGGCCGCTCCTGATAGTGAACCATTACTGTTCTAAACATTATTTTCACTGTTTCCAGGAATCCTAGTGTTTAAAAATATTGTTTGTAACTTTTATAATATTTTCTGTTAGGCCTGGGAAGACCGACTGATGCTAATTCAAGAAACCATTGATGAATGGCTAAAAGTTCAAGCTCAGTGGCTATACCTGGAGCCCATATTTTGTTCAGAGGACATCATGCAACAAATGCCGGAAGAAGGACGTCTCTTCAACACTGTAGACCGAAATTGGAGGGAGGTCATGAAGCACTGTGCTAGGGACCCAAGGGTAATATTTTAATGACTATTAGAATTTACAGGATATAATCCAGCCAAATATGAAAATAAATGTGATCATGCTCACTGTTTGTACAAGGTTTGTGCAAGCACTGGAGAATGTGTCTGGCACAAGAGTGCAGACACTCATTCAGTCTAGGGGTTAACTAGATCAAAATGACGGTTACGTCACAGTACCTTTTTAAAATGTTATTTCATGTATACAAATACACAAGTCTCTAAATACGATGGCAGTACACTCAGCTATATATGACTCCAGAACACAATTCACATAAACGTGTTATCCTGATCAGATCAGTGCAGAATAGAAGTAACATGGAAGTCGACTTCAAAACATTTCAAGGAAAACAACTTAATTGCCCCTACCATAGCATATTACATGCTGAATCGTGGTATATTGTGGTCATTCAAACAATAGTTCTCAATAGCTCACCCATATTTGGTGGTTAAGGAGCTCAAACATTTGATTCCCTTCCAACCTCGTGTACCAGGCTAAAGTGGTGATCTCCCTGCCAACAGCGACAAACATGGACCCCACTTGACAAACCCTTTAACCTTCATAGGAGCAACCGCGCCAGCAGTTGCTCTATAATCTTTAGTGGTCCATGCCATGGAGTTGGGGATCTTAAATATGCTGGTGGCCTTCCATTATGGAAATGGGGGCCATATCCTCAGCTGACATTAAATGTGGCCCATAGCCATTATCTTTGTGGATGACACATTGTTTTGCAGATTGCAAAAGTCCTGCCAAAATGCCATGTGCAAAAAATATTGTTTCTTTGGTTCAGAGAGGTTCTCTGCTTCAAAGTGTCCTGTGTCATCTCATGGAACAGCAGTATCTTGTGTCCTTCACACTGGAGATCTTCCTAAGCCCCAGCTTCTGGGATTATCCATGTTTGTCTTGTAGTTCAGTGCTGTAGAAAGTCTGTCCAGTGCTGGGTTCTGGGATTTTGGAGGCTTGGAAGAGGTGCCCATTCTGATCCTGTGGCATTTGTTCACACAGATTAGATTGTTATCTCTGATGCAGTCCAGTGCCTCCATTATTCGCATGCCATGAATATGGTTGGCTTTGTCCCTATATCTGCTCTATGAAGCTCAGCACTCACATTTGGTTCTGTCTCACAGTGGTTCCTCAGGTTTCTGTTCTCTGAGTGAGGGTTTTATTGTGGTTCATTAGTAATCGTGTTTTTCTGTCAATGTTGCTAACTATGGGGGACTCAACCCTGCTATATTTCCACCGCTCTACTATGCACTCAAAAGTGGACATTATTTCATTATGCTTATCAAATTTCCCCACAAGCTTGAATAAAGATGCAAACCAGGCTGCACAATTCCTATGCAGTGATGCCTTTGGCATATTAAAAATGCCCTCAATACCTTGAGGTGGAAAAAATTCTGCTTCATCACTCTTCTCTCGTCCCTTGCACATCAAGGATGACATCTTCCAGACTATGACAAACACCCCACGCCTTTATGTGCTTGGCTCTGCTCTGGCATCATGAAGGTCAATAAGGCCAAACTAACACTCACCTTGATGAGCAGATGGTGCCAATCATCTCCCCCACCTCAGACTAAGAGACTAAGCACAGTGACTGAATAGTTGCCTTTAAAATTGTTTGGATTGGTGGAGGAACTCCTGAGGCATCCTGGTTCTGCACGAACTTCGGAAGACTGTGGCTATTTTTCCAGATAGCTCCCACGCCTCCCTTTTTTTTTTTCTTTTCAAAACTCTCTTGTACATCCTACAAAACTATTTTAAAAAGCTCAACAATATGATTTTTTCTCTCTTTTGATGGGCGGCAAAGTGTGTTTAATTAGTCGGTCAAAATGATGCCTGTCACTGCGGGATGTATGGTCTTTCCCTGATATTAATCATTATTATGTTGCTACAGCAGTTTTACATATAAGGAAATTGGTTTATCCAAATGAGGTCGATAATTGTAATATTTAAGTGGTTAATACAACGATAGCATGCCCTTTATGGACTTACATGCAAATCTAGAAATCTTAAAACGTATGTGCGGTTCCAGTTTCAGATATACAATGATTTGACTGCAATCTATGGTCAGCTGTGTAGGAAACTGAATGTTGATCTCACATTAGAACTGTTCCTCTTTGGTATAATCCTCTGTGTCACTCCTATATTTTAATAGAGATTTACTTAGCATGGAAAGCAATGACTACGGTAGCTGCATATCAGTTTAAGGATGACATTGCGTTTGTGTCCCTAGATTACAAATATATTAGAAGTGCGAGTGATTTGATTCTGAGGCCAATTGCCTGAGTGCAGGGTAAGGCCTACGGCCACCCTGGCCCAGTGCCAACTGGGCAAAGTTGAAGGCTTTTTGGATTGGATTCAGGAGGCACTAGGGTTGGGCACTGGGCATAATGGAACACAGGGAATAACGTGTACCTGATTCCAGATCTAACTGTGCATGGTTAAAAGCGTGTACAGCAGTTTCTTGTTTTGTTGGGGAGCCAAAGTGTTCCATTAAAAATATGCATTATAGGCCAGGATTAGGCATATTTGCAGTAGGGTGGAGGCAGCAAATCGTTCTATATATAAATTGCAGGTATGTTGTTGCACTAGATTATTTGTTCACACTGCTCTGTAATTTGAAATTATTTGGTAATGGTCACGGATTAGTTCATTGTGGTAGATGTTCCTCTACCTCTGATGGTGTCATTTCTAAAACTTTTGTGCGATTTGTAAAAAATGTACATGAGATGTTGGCTAACATTAAGTAGTATAGAAACCATCGAATCAGCCATCAAGTGCATGAAGCCAGCTGTTCCTCCATATTGTCAAATTGCAGACAAATTATCTTTTAAACCTGAACGTTTTGCTTGGAGATACAGTTAAACCTGTCATGGGTGTGAGAAATCAGCTGGCTGAGAATGTGCTGAAGAGTTATTTGTGCAGGTCGTTGATTAACAAGTCTCCAGGGAAATCGTTTGATGATGAACATATGATCGCAGGGTAGAAGTGATGGTAGGTTTTAATGTGGTAGTGTTATGATTTTAAAATTGTATTTTGGGCCCTTGGCCCAGTAACATCAACCCTATTGATCTTCCTGTGAGGTTGCTATGGGTATTACTATGAATTGATGATTTTTTTCAACTAATACATATAGGCCTGATTGTTATAACAGCTATATGTTAGATGTGCTGACTCCACATCTACCTCCAGGTTAGTAAATTATCCAGGGAAATCTTTTCCATGAAGGGGTACCCAGACAGCTAAAGGATTTTACTTTGTTTGTGTAAAATGTAGGTATTTAGGAAAAGTTTAATATCAGAGAAAGTATGTATTGTCATTAATTTCCTAGGAAATAATTACATTGTGTGAATGAATAGCGATATTCTAGATATATTAAAGAAAAGAGATATAAGTAGTAAATACTCCACCTTTACCCATAACATATCTGTGGTATGGTGCTTTCTGTAAAACCACTGTCTACTCACCTGATATCTGCAATTGACTGTTTTATTTAGGATTTTAGGAGGGCCCGTCAAGCAATTAAACATCTGAAATTACCATTAGTGAAATCGGGGCTAGAAGAAGCAAATAATTTGCATGTTTGTCAGCTATGCAGCATTAAGTCAGTTCTGGAGAGCAATTGCTAAAAAGCTACGTGAGTCATCACACTGATTTGCTATTAACTGCATATACAGTTATGTTCTGCATGGATGAAAATGCATAACATCACAATGGTGGGCTCTGTTTTCTACCTTCAAAATCAAAATAGAGGGTCCCTGAGAAAAACATTTTATGGAGAAGATTCAAGGGAAGGATACTGTAACAACAAACAGAACAACAAACTTCTCCAATGTACCCTCATAAAAGAGCAATACTTCTACAATACTAGAAATCAAATACAGAAGGAGGGACATTCGAGCCGAGCAGAGCAACGGGGAGGTCTCATGCTGTCTGCAGCAAGCCTGGACCATGGTACGACGCTTTGCGCAACTCCGCTTTGGCTCATTGGAGCCCTTCCCCTTGTCTCTAGCCGCTGGTACATTTGTTGACTGCAATAAAGTTGGTACATTTGTTGACCGCAATAAGGTATACTTTATTTCATTTTGCATGTGGGACAGAATGGCACTAAGTAAGACATGTGCATTTGACTGTCCCCCCAGGAGTAGTTTACTTAGTTTTTTTCTTCACGGTCCTGAAAAATTGCTTAGATTTCTCCCAACTTTGGGGCCTATTAGGATGGCGGACGGAAACGTGGTCCATCCGCCATGGTCGTGGCAAAAATACTCCCGACCGCGGATAATCCGCGGTTGCGATTATGATATTTCTGTCAACAAACACCGACCGCGGCGGACGGATCACATCAAACACCGACCGCGGCGGACGGATCACATCAAACACCGTCCGCGGCGGACAGATCACACCAAAGACCGCCGTAAGCGGACGGTACCACAGAAACACCCTCCGCCGCGGACAAATTGACCGCGGAAACAGGCCCAACCGCCACAATACCTGCGGATGGACCGGCCGCACGATTAGGATAACGCCGCCATACCAACGGAACTCACCACCTCCCTCGACCGCCGCGGAAACAATGCTTCGACAAACGGAGCATGACTGCGGAAGGACCAAACGGACAGCATCCCTGCCGTTAAACCGATTCTAAAATGGCGGACGGAAGTAAATAGAAAACACACTAAACAGGACACACACCCACCTGAAACACCCACCCCCAACAACTACACGCCCCAATGACCCCCCCCTCCCCAAGCACAAACAAAAGCACCCAAGTCACCACACCCACAGAACACCTGACTGGCAACAACCATTGGGACACAACAACCACACAGAGTATAAATTAAATCCCTCCCATTACCACAATCCTTTGCATCACAGCATAGCTGCAAGAAAGAGGCATATTAGCGCAAACAGCAGACACACACAAACACACATACAAACATACAACATGCACACCAACACACCAACCACACAAACCCCCACAACACCATCCCTACATACCACGCACCTGCACACCCCACCCCACCCCACCAACACCTTGCACATCACACACCATGGCACCCAAGAAAAACCCCAAGTTCACAGACAGTGAGTTGAAGGTCATGGTGGATGAAATCATCCGTGTCGAACCACATCTGTTCGGTACCCTAGTCCAGCAGACCACCTTGGCAACCAAAACCAACATGTGGGACAGGATAGTGACCAGAGTGAATGCGTCAGGGACCGTGCCACGCACCAAACACGAGATCCAGAGGCGGTGGCACAACCTCAAGGCAAGGGTGAAAGGCATCAGGGCCAAGAACCACCTGCGGGCACAACACACTGGTGGCGGCACTCCCCCGAAGCCTATACCACTTGCCGAATGGGAGGAGACGGTGCTGGGCATACTGCACACTGAGAGCCTGGAAGGAATAGAAGAGGGACTTGAGGCTGGTAAGTATAAACCAATGAGCACTATCACACTGTCATGGTCTGCCTTGCACAACTGCCAACACACATCTCCCAGGCTCCAATCCATGCATGTGGACCACACAGTCACCCAAATGTGAAGTCCTGCCCTCAAATGCACCCACCATGAACAACCACTAATGTTGCCTCCTACGTTCACAGGCTTGCATTTTGTCAAAGCAGCCAACACGACAACTCCCAACAGGCCCCCATGTCTACAGGGAGGGTGGTGGTGGGTGGGTGGGTTGAGAGACCAGCACTATAACTCCCAACAGGCCCCCATGTCTACAGGGAGGGTGGTGGTGGGTGGGTGGGGTGAGAGACCAGCACTACAACTCCCAACAGGCCCCCATGTCTACAGGGAGGGTGGTGGTGGGTGGGTGGGTGGAGGGGTGAGAGACCAGCACTACAACTCCCAACAGGCCCCCATGTCTCATCCCAGAGCAAGATGGAGTCCGCCCACCATTTGCTGAGCAGTGCATCTCCGCCTTCAAACCTACAGGTAGTGAGCCATCTTCACAGGGGCACCATCCAATAGCAGGACCAGACCACACATATCCAAGTATCGTCTCCCCACCTCCACACCACCATAATGCCCAGTACTGTCTACCACACCAACATGATGACACCAACAACCATGTCCTGATTCCATAGTCATATGTAATGTAACGACAGCAATACTATCATGTCCACAGCATTGATTTTGAAAGTCTTGTCCCTCAGGTGATCGCAACTTGACAGGCGAAACCAGCACCGCCAGCACCAGTCATCCCCCTCACAGCCAGGACTCTCTGGTGAAGATCCCATCGACACCTCGGGTGCAGAGGATGATGCTGGCCCAAGCACACTCCCAGGGCCATCAGCCTCCCAGGACATCCCTGCCTCCACCACCTTGGCCAGTGTTACAACACCAACACCTGCCATTGTGAGCTGTGCAGCTACCACCACCACCACCACCACCACCACCACCACTCCTGCCTGTGCCACCCTGCCTGACCCATCGTCCGATGATGGGCCATCAACATCTCAGGCTAGCAGGGAGAGTGGACGGGGGAGGACACAGTGTGGCTCAAATGGTTAGAGCGGCAGACCTTGATGCAGAGCTCAGGCCCTGACCAGGGTTCGATTCCCGCCTCGGCGGGTCTCGGGCTCAAAAATTCCTCTGACCTGATATTCTCGCCTCAGCGCCTATTCTAATCATGGGTCCCACGCTGCAATTCTGGGCAATAGCTTGCTTAATTTCCACAACGGCCCCCAACAGCGCTGGGGATGCCTGGTTTCACCATGGGGGTGTCCAGGAGTGGACACTTCACAAGGAAAGCCAGGAAGGGTTCCTCAGCGGTATGAGTACAAGCGCCGGGAGACCCTTGTTGGGTAGCTGTGCGCTATACAAGTACAAAAACATTTACATTTAACATTTGACACAGGTGAGGCCACAGCTCACAAACAGGAGTGCAGGTGGTAGGCGAGGTCGGGAACGAGACCCACCCCATCCTGGGACCGAGACCCTGGAGGCCATCGCCAGAGTCCATGCCTCCTATGAGCGGTCGCAGGCACAGGGGGATCGGGCACACCAAGACTCGCTACAGAACTGCCAGCTGTTGCGGTCCATTGACACCCGCATGGGCCAAATTGTTGACCTCATGGGGCAGCAAATTGCTCTTTGGAGGGAGTGGTTATCCCACGCCGCACCACCTCCCCCTCCCCCAAGTGCCCAGCGGGACAGGCCACCAACATCACCGCCACCATCCCCTGAGGACACTGACAGGGAGGTCGTCCCTGAACAACCTGCCCCCACAGCTGTCTCCGCTCCGTCTCCAAGACGGAGGGGCCGTCCGAGGCTGGATCCAGCTGAGAACAGTGGCAATGCACCATCCACCTGCCCGAAGAGAGGCCGCCACTGACTTCACCCTTCCTTGAGCCTGCCATGCACTCTGCGAACTATCTTGCCCCACAATGCCAAGCATTGGCACACGTCTTTTGGACTAGGTGTACATCACACAATGTGGTGTTCCCACAGTGTTTTCATCTGCCATGACCTTCAACTCTCACCTCCCCCAACACCTATTTGTAAATATGCACTAACATCAATCCACAACCTGTAAATTAACACCACGTAAACACTCACTTCTGTGTGACCTCCATGTTTTAATCACATGTTTGTCTTATTAGTTGTCATTACCAGGTGCAGGGATCAATGTTCTTGAGAATCGTGCCTCTGTAGGAGTGACCTAGGGATAATGAGAGACAACAAGCACTGGTCAGGAAACTGAATCACACCCATCACACTACACCCTACTGCAACATCCCACATACCACACTCATCACTAATTAAGTGGATCACAGGACATACATCAGGGAACATTGCATGTACACCATCTCACACACCCATTAGCGAACAGAACATACCAGAACAGGCAGCATTCACACACCACATCCACACATCACCAGCAAACATACATCACACATTAACCAGCAGCACAAGAGGTAGTTACTCACATTCAAGGAAAGTAGCGAGCAATGAGCTGACGCCTCTGGTCCACACCTTCTTCCTCCCCACTATCCTCATCAGTGGACATGGATGGGATGGGAGGCGGAGCAACCTGTTGGTCTGCAGGGTCCATGATCAGTTCAATATTATTGCGCAAGGCCAGGTTGTGGAGCATGCAGCAGGCGATCACTATTTTGCAAACTTTGCCTGGTGAGTATGGCAGTGCCCCTCCGGTTTTATCCAGGCAGCGAAACCTAAACTTCAGCAGTCCAAAAGTACGTTCAATCACCCGACGTGTCCTCCCATGGGCCTCATTATAACGCATTTCACCAGGGGTAGTAGGATTCCGTATGGGGCTCAGCAGCCACGGGCGGTTTGGGTACGCAGAGTCGCCTAGGTGGGAGGATAACAGACACATACATCATTACCAGGATTGGTGGGAACAGCATGGCACACATACAACACAGTAGTCCTCACAGCACACTCACCTACAAGCCACGCACGTTCTTGACACAGTTTGCCATCAGTTGGGGGACAATGCTGCTCCACAGGATGTGGGAGTCATGTGCCGACCCGGGAAATCTGGCACACACAGAGGAGATGATGTTGTCAGCCAGGCACACCACTTGCACGTTGATCGAATGGTAGTGCTTCCGATTGCGATAGACGGATTCACATGCCTGGGGTGGAATGAGACCAATATGTGTGCCATCAATGGAACCCACTACGTGTGGGATCGGGCCCAGGGCATAGAAGTCACCTTTCACTGCAGCCAGCTCTGCCGGACGTGGAAAATGGATGTAATCATCCTTGTAATGCATCATGGCATCCAGCACATCCCGCAGTACCATGCTGAACATGGATTGTGACATCCCCCCGGCATGACCAACTGTGTACTGGAAAGTGCCAGTTGCGAAGAAGTGAAGTGCCTCCATCACCTTTGCTGTGGGTGTAATAGCTCCTGGATATGTCCTGCGTGGCTGCAGATGAGGTGCCAATTGGGCTACAGCTCCTGCAATCTCCGTTGGTCAAGCCGGAATTTGCGGATCACCTCCTCGTCAACCATGTCCTCCAGCACAGTGTATGGCCGATGCACATTTGGAGCCCTCCTGTGTGGGAGTAGATGGAAGCAGATGTCAATTGACCAACACCGCACAGCTGTGCCACACTATCAGATCTTGACCAACAGAATACAAATAATACATGTTGCAGACACTGATTGTATGTGTGACGTGAACGAAATATGAGGTACTACAGCTAACTACACATACAATGTTCACCCACAAACAACATCCTGTGTGCAAACATGTCCAATGTAACGTGCACACATGTTGAAAGAACAGCCAACATCACATGACTGAGGGCCCAAGTGTGGACAAGCGTCCCCACAGACACACATGGACGTGCACACACAACACGAACATGGAACATACCCTCCTTGTCTTCATGCACCCATGACCCCACCTACATGGCTGGGCATCCTCACATGACATGCATGGGCATACAACAGGCGACACACATACGCATACACAGAATACATGTATACCCCCATCATTGCTACTTGCACACACAAACCACACACTCACAACAGCTTCTGCATGTGGGTACACAGCCTTGATGTACTGTGTAGATGTGTACAAATAGAAACGTGTGACCTCAAAAGCGAGACGTCAACACATAACCATGCACATCTGACGCAACTTGGGTGCACATCACTGGCCTTTGTTAACCACTGGCAAGGTCAATAGTATGACCACACATGCAACAAATGGACATGAATGACACACGTGGACACGGGCCATTGACTTGACATAATGATTCTTTATGCATTCCGGACATGTCCTGACACACATGTACAAACATGAACATTACATGTGTGTGGAGACATGCAGTGTGTGTACACATGCCATCCGGGTACACCTTCTCCCAACACAGACAATGATCCTTGATACTGCAATTGTGCATAACATATGCTGCATGGTCAAGGACCGTCACGGTCACACCCCACCAAACGCATGTGCGCACTACCGCGACGGTGCATGTTTTGAAAATCATCACTCACTGGCATCGCAATGGCGGAGCACGCATTCCGCAGGTGCGGGGCAGGCTAACACATACATTTGAATGTGCAAGTGGAAATGGCAGTTGTTACCCCCCTTACAGTCACATTGCAGCACCCACCGCAGACCGCCGGCCCTGGCCGGTCACCCACTGCCGGGTGCTGGCGGTGTGTGAGCGCCCTGTGCATTGATGTCACCCTGGCATGGATGGCCCTGGCCGGTCACCCACCGCCGGCCCTGGCCGGTCACCCACTGCCAGCACCCAGCGGTGGGTGACACTACCAGGGCCATCCATGCCAGGGTGACATCAATGCACAGGGCGCTCACACACCGCCAGCACCCGCGGTGGATGACCGGCCAGGGCCATCCATGCCAGGGTGACATCAATGCACAGGGCGCTCACACACCGCCAGCACCCGGCGGTGGGTGACCGGCCAGGGCCATCCATGCCAGGGTGACATCAATGCACAGGGCGGTCACCCACCGCCAGCCCTGGCCGGTCACCCACCGCCGGGTGCTGGCGGTGTGTGAGCGCCCTGTGCATTGAGGTCACCCTGGCATGGATGGCCCTGGCCGGTCACCCGCTACCAGCACCCGGTGGTGGGTGACCGGCCATGGCTGGTGGTGGGTGACCGGCCATGGCCGGCGGTGGGTGACCGGCCAGGGCCGGCGTTGGGTGACCGGCCAGGGCCATCCATGCCAGGGTGACATCAATGCACAGGGTGGTCACCCACCGCCAGCACCCGGCGTTGGGTGACCGGCCAGGGCTGGCGTTGGGTGACCGACCAGGGCCGGCGGTGGGTAACCGGCCAGGGCCGGAGGTGGGTGACCGGCCAGGGCCGGCGGTGGGTGACCGGCCAGGGCCATCCATGCCAGGGTGACATCAATGCACAGGGCGGATACCCACCGCCAGCACCCGGCGGTGGGTGACCGGCCAGGGCCATCCATGCCAGGGTGACATCAATGCACAGGGCGGTCACCCACCGCCAGCACCCGGTGGTGGGTGACCGGCCAGGGCCGGCGGTGGGTGACCGGCCATGGCCAGCGGTGGGTGACCCCCCAGGGCCGGCGGTCTGCAGTGGTTGCTGCAATGTGACTGTAAGGGGGGGCACCAACTGCCATTTCCACTTGCATATTCAAATGTATGTGTTGGCCTGCCCCGCCCCCGCGGAATGCGTGCTCCACCATAGCGACGCCAGTGAGTGATTAATTTCAAATTATGCACCATCGCGGTAGCGCGCACATGCGGTTGCCGGTGTGTGACCGTGACGGTCCGTGCACATGTAGCCAATGGAAACAGGTAACGCGGGGCGCGTAAGCGCATTCAAAAATAGCGGGAGCCGTGCACCGCCACACCAGGGCCAGTCATTGGCTTATTTTGAATGAGGCATCCCGGGAAAACCAATTGATGCAGACGTGTGCCACTGATGTGAGCTCAGGGCCCTATAAATGTGTGAATTTCAGCAGCACACATTCACTGCTTCCAGCCACTGCTGCCTGCGACCATCACCTTGCCCTGCTGCTGCTGAGCTATCCAACAACTGCTGCCTACACCCATCACCTCGACTTGCTGCTGCTGAGCTATTCAACAACTGCTGCCTGCACCCATCACCTCGACTTGCTGCTGCTGAGCTATCCAACAACTGCTGCCTGCACCCATCACCTCGACCTGTTGCTGCTGAGCTATCCAACAACTGCCTAGACCTTGCCATGTCGAGAGTGCGAGAGATCCGGTCTCGTCCCTTCACCACAGCGGAGCTAGATGTCCTTGTGGACGGTGTGCTCCGCCAATATGAACGGCTCTACGGTGCCCCCCGGACAGGTGGTAAGTGCAGTGGGGGACTTGTTGGTGTGCATGAGGTGGTCACTGACTCCTGGCTTCTGCACGCTTGGCGGTGTGCTGTGGGACCTTCACATGTGTTGTACTGTGCATGGCTGCTGAAATATACCTGTTGCTACTATGTTTGTGAATGTCCAACTGTCCACTGACGTTCCCCTCTTGTCTCCCATCATGGTAGGTCAAGCTGCACCTTCGCAAGGCCGTGTGGAGGACCATAGCACGTGATGTACGGGCAGTGGGGGTGTGCAATAGACGACACACACACATTGCCACAAGCGCTGGGACGACATATCCAGGCTCAGCAAGAATGTGGCGGAGATGACATTGGGGCTGATTCCAAGATCAAGCCAGCTTGCACGACGCACCATGACCCCTCTAATGCACCGTATCATAGCTGTGACGCATCCTGACCTGTCCGCCCGGCTGAGAGGGGATCAACAGCAAACTAGCGGTAAGCAGACTGTATGTGTCTGTGACTTGTGAGTGCATGCATGTATTGGTGCTCAGACACAGTAGTGACATCCGTGGTGCGTATGTTTTGCTGCAATTGCATGTTGGTGCCATTAGCGGAGTGAGCGTAGCATCCATGTCCGCCAGGTGGACATACCAGTTGCTTTGTAGTGCATTGTCCCAGGACATGCCGTTGAGGTCTGGGGTCCCATGGCATCACATGTGTGGTGGTCTGCATGCACTTGCCCTGTTTGTTTGATGTACATGTTTCACAGGCACCCCCGGTTCTTTGACATGAGGATGTCTGGCAGGGGTGGTTCGTGTGCAGGATGGGTGCTACATGTTAGTCGACTGTGAGGAAAGTTGTGATTTTGTAACCTTCAGTACGTGAGTGTGGCACTTAGGTAAACCTCTTTTCTCTCTCTTTCAGATTTGTCCGAGGGCACTGACCCACAGACGACTGAAATGAGTGGTGGCAATGCATCTGGATCCGAGATCACACACACGCAGACTGAGACTGAAGAGAGCAGCCCCGGAGAGGGGGACAGAACTGTCCCTGAGGACTCACATGTGGAGACACCATCGTCCTCATCTTCAGACAGTGGTGGTGAGTCGGCACTGGTGGTAGACACAGGGAGTGGGCAATCAACACCTTCAGTCGGTACACAGCACACAGGGCCCACACTGCCACCAACTGCAACAAGTACTGCTCGTGCTCGTCAGAGTAGGGGGAGCAGAGTTGCCTTCGGTGCAGGCACCGCTGCCCCTGCCCCTGTGACACAAAGTGCACTTTGTGCTGAGGCGGTTGATCTGCTGCGACAGCTGTGTGTAGGGCAGACCAACATGATCAATGCATTCCAAGACCACGATAGGAAGTTGGGGCAGGTGGTAGCATTCATGGAGGGGATGCATGGCGATGTTGTTGGTCTCCACAGAACAGTTCAGTCATTAGCAAACACAGTGTGTGCAGCCATTCTACAGTCGCATGGACAAGGTTCTACTTCAATTCCCCCATCCACACCACTTGATGTCTCAGGGGAGAGTGACATTTCAGACCAGGCGTCATTTTCTGGGTGTTGCACTAGAAGCAGCCACAGGCAGCAAGGCAGGGCACGGAGGGCACAGACACCATCCCCTAGGGCAAGGAAATCTTTCACCGAGCACGACATCAGCTACCCTGGAGTTGACACACAGGATCCTCAAGGGGTGTTGGGGTACAGAGATTCACATGTAACACAGGCATCCCCCTTAAAAGGTACTCCCAAGGCCAGGGACACTCCCAAGGATAAGGACACTACAAAGGAAAGGGCACCTCCCAAAGCCAAGGACACTCACAAGGACACTACAAAGGAAAGGGCACCTCCCAAGGCCAGGGACACTCCCAAGGACAAGGACACTACAAAGGAAAGGGCACCTCCCAAGGCCAGGGACACTCCCAAGGACAAGGACACTATAAAGGAAAGGGCACCTCCCAAGGCCAGGGACACTCCCAAGGACAAGGACACTACAAAGGAAAGGGCACCTCCCAAGGCCAGGGACACTCCCAAGGACAAGGACACTACAAAGGAAAGGGCACCTCTCAAGGCCAGGGACACTCCCAGGGACAAGGACACCTCAAAGGAAAGGGCACCTCCCAGGGCCAAGGGTTCTCCCATGGACACAAGCTCCATCAAGGACAGGCACATATCACCCCTGCCTGCCCTGAGGCTGATGTTGGTGAAGGAACGTAAAACACATGCGTCAGCGGTGGAGTCCCCCATACCTCTACTCCCATCCACACCCCGCAGAAGCAGAGGAAGGAGTACACTGTT
Source organism: Lissotriton helveticus (assembly GCF_964261635.1). Lineage (NCBI taxonomy): Eukaryota > Metazoa > Chordata > Amphibia > Caudata > Salamandridae > Lissotriton > Lissotriton helveticus. Next base: position 1,138,308,578 of record NC_136070.1, read on the forward strand.
GTTACATCCCCCATTACACATGATGCAGAGGGCAGAAGGCAGGGCCACAGCAAACGTCAAGCAGGGTCCAGCACATCCCCAGAGAGCAGACCCCGACCAGCACATGATCCACCTTTGATGGGATTTGTTTCTGATGAGGCCACACCACTTACCAGTCCAGTCATGTCCAGGCACCTCCCCTACATATCCCAAAGAAACGGAGACACACACCAGTGACACCTGACCACCCCAATGTCGCTCCAGTACAGCTGACCCCAGCTCCCAGAGCCACCCTGCCTCCTGGCCCATACAGCCCTGTGGCTCATCATTTCAGTGGTCCTAGTGGGTCAGCTGCAGTTCACTCTCATGTGTCAGATAGTGGCACTGTGTCTGTTGTTCGCTGTCATGCCTCATGTAGTAGCACTGTGTCAGTTGTGACCTCTCCTGTTTCAGGTACTGGCACTGTGTGTGTCCGCCACTCTCATGTCTCAGATGCTGGTATGGTATTTGTTGGTCACTGTACAGGGACGTGTCCTGGCAGTGTGTCTGGGTCTATGGCTCATGTGTCAGTCAGTAGATCTGTGGCTGTGTCTCACACTCCTGTTTCTTGTGCTGGCAGTGTGTCTGGGTCTATGGCTCATGTGTCAGTCACTAGATCTGTGGCTTTGTCTCACACTCCTGTTTCTGGTGCTGGCAGTGTGTCTGGGTCTATGGCTCATGTGTCAGTCACTAGAGCTGTGGCTGTGTCTCACACTCCTGTATCTGGTGCTGGGAGTGTGTCTGGGTCTATGGCTCATGTGTCAGTCACTACATCTGTGACTGTGTCTCACACAACTGTTTCTGGTGCTGGCAGTGTGTCTGGGTCTATGGCTCATGTGTCAGTCACTGGAGCTGTGGTTGTGTCTCACACTCCTGTTTCTGGTGCTGGCAGTGTGTCCGAGGCGACTAGGTCAAGCAGTCCACCAGATTCTGTGCTGTGAGGTGTAACTCCCATCACTCACATGTCATTTTACTTGGTGTCTAGATTGTCCATTGTAACCACCCTTGCATTATTAATGTCCATGGGACGGGGCGCTTGACCTACGTACTTGTGTTGCCTCTGATCTACCTGCTCTGTTATGGACACTGCCCTGTTGCTGTTCTGATACTGCATTGTGCCCTCTCATGTGCTGCCTCTGATGTACCTGTGCCTTGCCATGGACTGTTCATGCACTTAGCCCCTCTCATGTGCTGCCTCTGATGTACCTGTGCTTGCCATGGACTGTTGATGCACTTAGCCCCTCTCATGTGCTGCCTCTGATGTACCTGCTCTGTTATGGACACTGCCCTGTTGATGTTCTGATACTGCATTGTGCCCTCTCATGTGCTGCCTCTGATGTACCTGCTCTGTTATGGACACTGCCCTGTTGCTGTTCTGATACTGCATTGTGCCCTCTCATGTTTTGCCTCTGATGTACCTGTGCCTTGCCATGGACTGTTGATGCACTTAGCCCCTCTCATGTGCTGCCTCTGATGTACCTGTGCCTTGCCATGGACTGTTGATGCACTTAGCCCCTCTCATGTGCTGCCTCTGATGTACCTGCTCTGTTATGGACACTGCCCTGTTGCTGTTCTGATACTGCATTGTGCCCTCTCATGTGCTGCCTCTGATGTACCTGTGCCTTGCCATGGACTGTTGATGCAGTTAGCCCCTCTCATGTGCTGCCTCTGATGTACCTGCTCTGTTATGGACACTGCCCTGTTGCTGTTCTGATACTGCATTGTGCCCTCTCATGTGCTGCCTCTGATGTACCTGTGCCTTGCCATGGACTGTTGATGCACTTAGCCCCTCTCATGTGCTGCCTCTGATGTACCTGCTCTGTTATGAACACTGCCCTGTTGCTGTTCTGATACTGCATTGTGCCCTCTTATATGCTGCCTCTGATGTACCTGTGCCTTGCCATGGACTGTTGATGCACTTAGCCCCTCTCATGTGCTGCCTCTGATGTACCTGTGCCTTGCCATGGACTGTTGATGCACTTAGCCCCTCTCCTGTGCTGCCTCTGATGTACCTGCTCTGTTATGGACACTGCCCTGATGCTGTTCTGATACTGCATTGTGCCCTCTCATATGCAGCCTCTGATGTACCTGTGCCTTGCCATGGACTGTTGATGCACTTAGCCCCTCTCATGTGCTGCCTCTGATGTACCTGCTCTGTTATGGACACTGCCCTGTTGCTGTTCTGATACTGCATTGTGCCCTCTCATGTGCTGCCTCTGATGTACCGGTGCCTTGCCATGGACTGTTGATGCACTTAGCCCCTCTCATTTGCTGCCTCTGATGTACCTGCTCTGTTATGGACACTGCCCTGTTGCTGTTCTGATACTGCATTTTGCCCTCTCATGTGCTGCCTCTGATGTACCTGTGCCTTGCCATGGACTGTTGATGCACTTAGCCCCTCTCATGTGCTGCCTCTGATGTACCTGCTCTGTTATGGACACTGCCCTATTGCTGTTCTGATACTGCATTGTGCACTCTCATGTGCTGCCTCTGATGTACCTGCTCTGTTATGGACACTGCCCTGTTGCTGTTCTGATACTGCATTGTGCCCTCTCATGTGCTGCTTCAGATGTTCCTGCTCTGTTCTACCCAGTGCCCATGCTCTTAGCTACTCTAGGATTATACCCCTATTATGTGCAATAAAGCAAGTCAATCGTGTGTAGTGGTTTGTCTTTGTCATTCCTGGTTGTCTCCTTGCATTGTTGATATATTGGTGCTATCGTAAATGCTGTTTCCCCAACATGACCCTCCCCTCCCCACGCCATGGCCCCGGAAGGTACTCCCCTTCCGACAGCAATTGGTGTGTTGGCGTACCTGCGTCGTCTGCGGCGACGGTCCATGACTTGCTGGTGGTGAAGCAGGAAGACTATAGGGAATGCGTGTAGCGCTGGGTCCATGACGGCGATCTGCCTGTGGTGGGTATCTCTGCAATGTTTTGCCTCTCCGCTGTGGTGAATCCGCTGTGTTCAGGCAGGTTGTTTTTCCGCAGCGATTTGATGTGTGTTTTCCGCCATCGTGATTTAGAGGACAGTCGGAGACGTCATTCCGTACGGCGGTGTCTCTGGATTGGTTACGTCCGCCGCGGGGTCGGGTGTAGTTCCACGGCGGTGCGTGCTCTTCCGCGGCGTACGGACATTTGACAGTGCTTCCCATCCTAATATGGCGGACGGATTGGCCGCGGCTGGCGGACGGTAAAAAGGCATTTTCCGCATACTCCAGGAAGGCGGTCGGCCTTCTGGCTGCCATCGTAATCGACCCCTTTATTGGCAAGAAACATATTGACCACTATCTATACCTTGAGCTAACGTGGACCATTATATTCACCTAGGCCTACACTCGTTTTTAACATAACCTAGGATTTAACATGTTAAAACTAAATATATAGATCCATAAGAGTTATTTTTTAATTTTTAGCACTCTACTCACATATTACTCCCTCACCATCACAATCACGCTTCACAAACTGCAGCTCAACAGATCTCTGGCAAAGAGTCCTCTCGCGGGGCCTGTTGGCATTGCAGCGCCCGCCCAACAAGGAGCTACCTAATTATGAAGCATGACACCCCTCGGGGTGTGTTGAGGGCTCTTGCTCCTGAAGGAACGGATCCCTCGGACTTGATCATTCAGGACTCTACTTACCGACCTTCAATAGGAACTACACACCTTCTTGTATTCCAGTCTACAATACTAGAAAACCATAAGTCAGATCAGTTTTGTTTAATGATTTATTCATCATCAATAGAAAATGTTTTTGTCAGATACATAAAAAGATAGTAATATTTGTATTTACATTAGATACAGAGGTTTTGTGAGCTCCACAATGAAAAAAGAAAGAACAACAACAACAAAACTTACAATAACAGGTGAAGAAAAGAAACGTTCACACCCAATCATACTTCACAAAAAAGTGCATACAAAGACAAAACAAATTGAAAAAATCTCATATAATGCAGTTAAAATATTTGAACGGATTTCAAAAACATTAATATTCAATATAATGTACATAAACAGTAATGCGCCGACGTGCGTTTCGTTAATCACAATCCAATTGTAGGAGTGAAACACAACCTTCATTGGGGCGCTATCTGTGTTCAAAATTCAGTGGCACCTGCCATCTCATCTGAATTAATTTATAAAATTGAAAGTCATAAGAAGCTCACAACAACATTCAGGTACTGATTTATAAATACAAACTCAGAAGGAAAACAACTACGATGGTGGTCTCATATCCATGGACGATTTCATAGAAGCATATCATGTTAAATGCAGGGACTTGAACCAAATAAAGGTATCCAATGACCAGTGAGAATAGAGTACCTCACATGCAGTCCCAGAAATGATAAACAGTCATAGAACTTGTTCTCAAAAGAGAGATCAAAGTATTGAAGATGGGGGACCACCCCCTGTATTTCTGAATTAAGCAGGCTAGGACCAGTATCTGGGTCTTAAAACGTGTATAAGGATCAATCGGGCATGGAATGCAGTCACGGTCCATCCTGGTCAGTCCTTCTTCAGCGAGTCTTCAAAACTTTGATCTCTCTTTTGAGAACAAGTTCTATGCCAATATTCCTTCCCCCGTTAAATTTTGGCAGGCTTGACCTACTGAAATTTAATGAAGGTTGAGGTCTTTAATGCATCCAATAATTTTTGGATGCGTTACATATCTAACAACTCATAATTCTAACCTGTATGTATACAGGGCTTTTCGCATGGATCAGACAATACCGACAAATTTGTAATCAAGGCTGAATTCTCGAATATATAAATACCCAGCTATTCCTTGAAAGCCAGGAGTAGAACCCAGATAGTTTAGATATAAAAGCCAAACTGCCTCTCCAACAATCATAGTCTGTTCTTCTTTACAAGCTACATCTTGTTTTTTTATTTTGTGTTTTCACAGGTACTTGCTGCAACCTCTTTGACTGGTTTATTAGAGAAGCTTCAAGATTCTAATTCACTCCTGGAAAGAATAATGAAAGGGCTCAATGCTTACCTTGAGAAGAAGCGGCTCTTTTTTCCTCGGTAAGTATTTGGGGAGTGTGCCAGCATAATGGGAGTACTGAATAGGCATGATCAGAATTATAGTTAATATTGCTCCCTTTTGGGCTCTAAAATAGCGTTATTCGTTTTAAAAGCAGAATTTCAGAATTCATGCATGGGCATTGATTCACCAAATACCAGGGTAGAAAAGGTGGTATCGCCTACCCTCGGACCCCCAATGCCTATAGGTGGTTTGACAGCTTTTTCCAAATGAAAGGGCAAAAGGTGGAAGCTATGGGACGAAAACAGGGGCCTCAGAGCCCTGTTTTCTTTCTCCCCCTGCCTTCATGAGCCCTGAGACCAGGGGTATCTAGGACAATGCAAGGAGTAGCAAAGCACAAGCCAGATATTGAACCTGCTACTCCTGGCAGCCCCTTAACAACATCCTCAAATTCATGCCTCTTGTTATTTTCTCAAATAGGTGTCTATATTCACTAATATTAGACCAGGGTTTACTTTTCTGTAAAGTTATAGTGTGTTTGTTTATGGATTGTCAACTATTTTTTGTCTACGTATGATTAAATGGGTGGCAGTCTAGCATAACCACTCTATCAAATTTTAGTTTGTATGTTTTTGATAACTTTGTAATCAAATACTAGTATTCAGATAAGACAACACTGTCCATTATTATAATCCAAATTGGGTTAATTCCTCTACAAATAACAAATAAGCAATGTCCTAGAATTATGACTTGATTGTTAAATGTGGGTGAAATTGCTTTCTGCCATCAAGAACCAACAATAATATAGTTAACTTGGTTATGGGAATGATTAGTTTACTGGTTTACAGGGATGATTAGTTAACTGGGTTAAGGAGAGCATGATATATTAAATCGGATCACTATCCTTGGCTCCAGAGATTGTGTTGTGCATTGATTGAACTGCAAGAACTAAGGTTAGAAGCTCAGCTGTCCAAAGAGATGCACACTAGGTTGCTGTGTGTGATTTAGTGATCTTAAATCATTCACTGCAGGGAGTTTTGGAAATGTTTACCCTATTTTCGAATCATAGTGAACCTTATAGATGGTCATAAGCATAGAATATTCCTTCCATTTTGCGGGGATCCTGGAACACTTCTTTAACATAATAGAAAACATATTTTTCAGAGGCAGACACTTCAAGGTAAGTCATTTCTTGACATTAGGTAGATAGCCATTAAATGGATGAACGCCCAACTATCCGGATATAAGTATTGACTGCGAGATATGTCTGAATGGGTAGTGGCTGTTGAGGTCAGGATGAAACATGTAAGATGGGACGAACAATAGGACGATGACCTGATAGCATGGAGACAGATGCTTAAAGACCTGCGTGGGTATGAGAATGTTATCGGATGTTCGAAGTGGGAACGCATGATGAGCAGTAGATGTGTACAACATATATATTGAGTCCATTGATCGCTAAAGGCAACCCAAAACAAAGTTAAAGCATTATGTTGAGTGAAATGTCAAATGTAAAGTAAGACACTGACAATGTCACATCTATGTAATCACCTAAGGAACTGATTTTGTTTATAACCTTGCTTGAGCTGCATGGGGGAGTGGGAAGAGTTGGGAACATGTTTATGCTGTCAAGGATTCACCTTAATACTTCTTGTAAGATGTATTGCGATAACGACCCTTGATGATACTGAATAATCAATAAAAAATATTTGAAAAAGAAAACAATCAAACCTGCTGATAAAGGCATAGGGATTGTTTTGAAAACCCCAACTAAGAGCGCGCCAGGAGGTGCATTTGCAGAGTTGTGGAGAAAGGGGACATGGCCTGTGACACCATTCAGCAATTCCACTGTGTGGGGCTTACTGGAGGGAACAGGCAGGCTAGTTGGCCTCTAAGGAGCCCCAGCAGTGAAGGGGACTTCAGCCCCCAACCAGGAGCGCACCAGGAGGGGCGCTTGCAGACTGGTGGATAAAGAGGGCGTGGCTAGCTATCAGAACTCAGCAATCCTGCTGTGTAGGACTTACTGGAGGTAAAAGGAGGGGTAGTTGGCCCACTACCCCTCCGGTTACCTCGAATAGGTCCAACACAGCAGGATTGCTGAGAAGTTGTCAGAGGCCATGCCCCCTTTCTCCCCCACTCTGTAAATGTGCTTCCCGGTCCACTACTAGTTGGGGGATAAGTCCCCTTGGCTCCAGATGGACCTTGGGGGCCAAGAAGTCCTCCTGGTACTTCCTGTAAGCCCTACGCAGTGGAATTCTTGAGAGCTGGTCGGAGGCCTAGCCCCATTTCTCCACCACTCTGCAAAAGCGACTGCTAGTTAAAAAACCTTTGAAATTAACACAAAAAAAGGTTACAGGGATATTATAGTTAGGAATTAGCATTTAAAAAATCTTAGAAATTCACTGAAAAAACCATTGGCTTCAGGGATATTATAGTTTGGTATTAGCATTTAAAAAACGTAGAAGTTCCCATAAAAAAACAAAGGTTACAGGAACGTTATAGTTAGGCTGACATTTGGCTTGTGCAAAACCTGTGAAATTCAGCCGTTATAGTTAGCTGAGCTAATTATAACTTGCGCACCCCAATTCACTGCTGATGATGCCACATATTCTCATGACATGGTCAGTGACATCACTGATGACATCACTGATGACAAATCAAATTACATCACTGATGACATCATTCACATAACCTCTGATGCACCTACTCACACCCTAATATGACCTTTCATACACTCACTCCAAAATTCACACTGCCATTCACGAAACCATAAACACACCAATACCAGGTATTACATAACCACTCACTGATTAATAGGTCTACACACACATCCACTCACTCACCCATACAGCCACTCATACACGCAGTCACTCACCAATACAGCCACTGATATATGCACTCATACACCCGTACAGAGACTCACACACAATCACATTGCCATATAATCACCTATACAGTTATACACATACCACCTCACTCATTTATACAAATACTAGCACATACTTATTCTCTTATACAATCACTGACACAAGAACACACTCATCCATTCAGCCACTCTCACAATCACTCACTCTCACATACAGTAACTTACATACTCCAACACGCACATATACTGACTTTCCCATATGCAGTTACTCACCCATATACCACTGAGACATACATTCACTCACTGACACAGCCATACGAACACTCATTCACCCATATGGCCCCTCGCAGATGCACTGATGAACCCTTACACCCAGATATTCACCCACTCACACATCTATGCAGGGAGTCACCCACCCTTACAGACACTCAAGCACCCATACAGGTACTCAGACAACCAATCAATATCCCATATAGAGACTCATGTAGCTACTCACCAACCCATGCAGCCACTTACACACCAACTGACCGACTGATACAGACATTCAAACAGATTAGTCACTCACCCATACATTCACTGAGACAGGTATAATCATTCATTTATACAGTCAGTCACGCACCCACTGAATCATCCATACAGACATCTATAATATATATATATATATCCTTTTACAAACGGCGTTCCTCAATGAGCACTCAGGAAAAGAACCACTGCTCACGTTTCTCAGTCCAAAATATAAGGTTTATTGCACCATAAACCCAACGTGACGCGTTTCGCACTCCACAGAGCGCTTGATCACACACATTGTCGGGAGAGATTCACAAATTTAACCACATCGTAATAATGATAGAAAGAGGACTATACACATCGTGTTTGTGCGCCCTCTTAAACTGGTATTGGTTTACTGTTATTCAAGTCTATGTATAATAAATATACCTAAGCCACAATAAGCATCTTAATTCATAATGCATTATGAAATAAGATGCTTAGGCAAAATATCAACAATCTAAACAACAATTGTCCCTTTATTATTGTGTGTCTTTTAATATGTTCTGCTCAGATGAGAAAGCACAAATAATCATGGCGCTCTTGATCGCGTAATATTTGTTAACGTTGACATAAAGGAGGAATTGGAAGGTATTGCCTAGTGTCTGGCCCCTGCCACAAACGAGCACTCATCTGCAATACATGACATGTCTAATCAGATTCAAACTCTGGAGGCCAGAATCGAAGATCAGGAGAGCAGGGTACAACACAATAATATTAGCGTTGGCCACCCCGATAGCATTGAAGGGGATTCAAGTGATCTTCCTTGAGGGTTAGTTGCAGGAAATATCACCCCAGACAACTTTTCCAAGTTCTATGCTTTGGGGCAAGCTCATAGAGTATCCGCTTGACTCGCCACACTGGGCGCACCACCATGTCTGTTGTGGCTCAACTCCAATTTCGTAACAGAGATTATATATTGTGCCAGACCTGGACAACAGGTTACTTCCAGTTGGATAATGCGAGAGTCTCTATTTTCCTGAATTTCACAGCAGCTGTCCAAAAACGCAGAGCTTTGTTTTGTACCGTCACAAGGAGGCTACAGGAACTTGCTGTCCCTTATGCATTGCTCTTCTCTGACAAACTCAGTGTTCAGCAGGATGGGAAGTGGCTCTTTTTGACACTCTGACAGTGGTGTTGGACTGACTTGACATCTATGACACTTTGGGATGGTTTGGCCACCGGGGAGACCTCCCTGCACTATTGTGACGCAATCTGCATCACTCCAGGAGACGACGAACCACAAGGCCATCTCAGCAACAGGTCCAAGCAGGCAGAGACCAGGTTCTGACTGCAGCTGCACTGATGGGCTGCACCAGGGGGTCTAAGGATGTACCGGTTCCTTAAGCAGAGACACTGGATTTGGAATGGACAGCGTTCCAGCTCTGATTCCTGCACCCTCCTGCCTCAGGTCACCCCTCAATCGGTGGATGATATTGTCTAACAGCAACATTTCTGTCTGAGCTTTTTACTTAGATGGGATGATCGGAGCTGTTGGGGCTGCGGGAGGGAGTATCTAACTCCCGCCTCCGTGATATGCTGTTGCTCCTTCTACTTCCTAACTTTCTTTTGGCCCCAGGGCAGGGTGCGAGGGACTGAGAACTGAGTATGGATTCTAGATGGTTGTCTCTCCTCTCCCTAATCTCGAGTGATGATCGTTTCTGGTATCACTGGGGAAGCGTTTACGCTATGGTCCGTTCCTGTTTGGATGGAGCGCTGTGGCACGACTGTCCTGCTGGGTGCAGTTAGGGTATGCTCTTGTTAATTTACTCCCAATATGGGAAAAATCTTTTTGTTCTGTGTTTAGTTCACACTATCGCGACTTGCCTATTGTTATACTAGCAGCCTCTGTTGGTGTGGGCGATGCGCGATGGGTGATAATACAGGGTGCGGCCTCCCAATAAAACTCAATTACATAGCTAACAACGTTTCCACTGATCAACTGGATTGTCTGGGGCCTTAATCCCCCCTCCAAAGAGACACAATGTTCAAATTTATCTGAAAACAACTGAAAATCCAAATAGCCTTTCTTCTGGAGACACACTTGACGAAAGAAGAGGGACTGGTCTTACTAAAACGCTGGAGGTGAAAGATCTGTGCTACAACTAGTTCCGCATTTGGAAGGGGCGAAGTGGTATGTATCCTTCCCTGGACATTATTATTCCTACCACAAGTCAAGATTACAGATCCTGAGGGTTGTTAGGTACTGCTGGTGGGGAAAATAGAAGGCAAGGACATAGCATTAGCAATTGTTTATATTCCAAATACAGGCCAACCAGCCTTTCTAGCTACCCTGAATCCTCTCATCACCTGAATACACCATTACTCAATATTATTTCGAGGTGACTTCGAACTGTGTAGCTGATCTTGCCTTAAATAGATCACATCCCCCACTGCTTGCATACCTGGCCCATAAAATGGCCCAATTATTTTGCAAATGGGTTGCTGAATGGGGGTTTATTGAGGCTTGGAGGTCCTATAACCCTGAGGGCCATGTCTATTCCTATGATTCAGTCACACACCAGTTGTCGGTTTGTCTGCATACTTTATTATAATCCACTAGTATCCATGCAAGGATCTGGGTGATTGACTACTTAGAGAAAACATACTCTGTACATAACCCGTTGCTATTATTCCTTGCCTGGAGAATGACCAGACCCTGCAAACTGAACTGGACGGGCAGTATTGCAACCCTTGACAACCCAACATTCAAAGCAGTTCTAGGGGACACAGTCTGTAATTACTTCAGGATAAAAATGCTGGTAGGGCCTCCTTTCCACTGGTGGACTGGGAAGCATTTCAATCGGTGATGTGTGGTCACTGCATCTAAACCACGGTGAGGACCTGTGCCCACCTCCATACTGAGTTTGTAACTCAGATGCACCTCTTAACAAGCCTGAAACTACCTACTGAGGGTGCCTCAGCACCCTGGGACAGACTGCAAAATGAAAAAGAAAAACTTGTTGAATTATTAGCATTACTCCAAGCATACGATTATTGAGTTGACATTACTAGCGCTCATTCAGAGTGTGACAAACCTGGCAGATTACTAACTTGGTTGGCCAACCCTGATCTTCAGGTGTCCTAAATACTCCAGATGCGTATCGTGTGAGTCTTTAGCCAGGAAGAGATCAATATGGTCTGACACAATCTCCTCCCAGTACCTCCATGACTAGCAGCAGGTACAGAGATACCACCACTAGCAGTGGCTACTTCCCTGGGAGGCGAAATCACTGTTCAGGAGGTGAGAGGGGTGATTAAGGCCCTGGTCCGGGGCAAGCTGCTGGGACCGGATGCCTACTCCTGGAATTTTATGCAACTTATGTTGACACTCTGGTCCCAGTCTTGAATACACTGTATAACGTGCCCAGGATGGCTGGGAGATGTCCACCCTCAATGGTGGGGTTTTTTCCTAGTGCCCTTGCACAAAGAAGGCAAAGATGGAGATCAGGTGACGTTTTATAGACCTCTCTCTATATTAAATGTAGATTTTAAAATACGCAGTAAAATCCTGGTTACCAGACTACTTCCTCATCTAGGTCACATAATGCAGAACTATCAAGAAGGATTTATACCCAAACGAAGTGCAATCACTAACACTCACCAACTTCTGCACATTATCCATACCTCACTAGTGGACTACCCTTAAGCTCTTGCAGCCTCCATAGGCACGGAAAAAGCGGTTGATTCCTTGCACAGGGATTTTATCCAGGCTGCAAAGGCCAACATGGGTTTGGGAATGGTTTTCTCACCTGGACGTGGCTTTAATACTCGCCCCCAACAAACCATGTCAGAACTGGGGACAGCATTTTTGCATCCTACAGGATTAACCGTGGTACGCAGCAGGGTTACCTGTTACTGCTGGTGCCTTTTGCAATGGTATAGAACCATTTACCCTGTGGATATGCACCGGCCAGTACTACAAAGGGCCAGTGATCAATGGTTATCCCCTCTACATATCCCTATATGCAGATGACCTATTATTATATCCTTGAGGGGAACACTTTAATGTAGAGGGCTCCTGGTGCATCCTAAACAATTATGGCTGCTTCTTGGGACTCTTCGTAAACTGGGATAAATTGAACATTTTTCCGTTTTGCATACAGGATGCAACCAGTATTCCACCGGAGGTAGGACATGATCTCCACTGGGAACCATGTACATCTCAATATTTGGGTGTCCTTATATACCACACAGTGGCCGATATTCTTGAGAGTAATCTTTGATTGGCATTGACATCCCTTCAATTCTGCATTAATTTCTGTCTGACCCTACCTTTAGCCCTGGAAGACAGGTTCGCAATGTCGGAGATGGTTTTCCTTCCCCACTTCATAATACTTCCCAGCACTACTTATTCACCTTCCAAAATCCATATTTTGCAATCCCAGATTCATCTGGAATATGGGACTTCAAAGCATGGTGTTGGCCAAACTCCAGCTCCCGACAGATGGTGGAGTTCTGGCAGTCCCAGATCTAGAACTCTATTCTCTTCCCGTGCAACAAAAATGGGCGGCTTATTGGAGGCATTGCAGATGAGAGGGTATACCACCTGGGGTATGCTTGACCCCTAATCGCACCTCTCTGTTGACCATATTTATTAACCCAAATGCTCAACTGCGTAAGGACTATTCTGGACTCTTATTGCATACTTTGCAGTTAGTATGGGCCAGTGCTTTACAATGAACAAGGACAATAACTCCCTAAGTAAAAGATCTCCCCCTGGCAGTATTATTACATCTCCCAAAAGGGAGAAACTGGTCTGGGCTACTAGACTGGGAAAGAAGAGGTATGACTGTACTTGGAAATTGGTACGACTTTACAGATTTCGTCCAGGAATATGTACTTATCACCCACCATTTCCCACAATATGGGGCAGTTTTAGCAAGTATGCAGCGGATGTGGGGAGGATGGACAGGAACCCCCAGGACATGCAGCCCTAAAGACTATCTGCTCCATCACCAACCAATCTCATGCAATCTCCTTTATCTACAAAGCTCAGTCAGAACAGACAGAATGCCCTGACTGAATTGAGAGATCGCTGTTCCCAAGACATGGGGCAAGTACTCATGGACGAGGACTGGCACAAAGTCCTAAGACACACATATTGCACGGCCAACTTCTGACTCGTTCAATTCTATTATGCCCTTATAGCATTTCTGATGGATACATCTGTCTGTGGATTCCTCACTTTATGAATATCCCCTTCGCAGCATTCCCCGGAAATTTTTCCTAGCTCTCCACGCCGACGAGGTCGTCACAGCGCCATGGCTCCGTCCGCGTTCCGCATGACGTCACCGGAGCCATAATAGGACCACATCGGCGTGATTACGTCAGTTCACTTTTTTCTGCGCTGTCGTCGCTAATGTTTTTTTCTGGGACTCTCTATACTTCGACTGGATACTTTGTAATTTCATTTGTATCTCTTTCTCTTTTGACATGTCTGCCCTGAGGAAGTCAGGTTTCAAGCCCTGGAGAGAGTGCGGTGGACATATGTCAATTACTGACCCGCATGAAGATTACCTTTGGTGTTTATCTTCAGACCACGACGTCGAGGGATGCTCTTCGTGTAGGAAGATGAAATCTAAGGCATTGAAGGAGCGAGAAGCCAAGCTTTATAGGGCCAAGGCAAGAAAAGAAAAAAGGGGTCGGAAATGGTTAAAGTCCAAGTCTTCAACGTCGCATGACTCCAAGAGGAAGCATAAGAAGAAGAGGAGACATGCTTCTCGACGCCGTTCCTCAAAGGCTGTGGTGTCGAGGTCGCCTTCTCCTGCTCAACGTCCAGAGAAGGACTTGGTTTCTCCTTCAGTGTCTCCTCAGGTGACTCCGGCTCAATCTCCCTCATATAAGGGGACTCCAGAGCAGGCAACGACGCCGAGATTCTCACCGACTCCAGATGGTGTGTCGAATCTGGCTTACACATAGGTTCCTTCGGCCCAGCTGTTCCACTTGTAGCTCCAGTGGCTCTGACTCCAGAGGTACGTCGTTTGGATCTCGAACCAGCTTCATACCCTCAGTTTCCGACGCCGGGTTTGGATCCCTCTGATTTTTTTAATGCGATGTATGGTGTGTTCACCAGGGCCTCGTACCCCTCTGGAGCACCTTCGGGTCCCATGGGTCCTATGACATATAATTTGGGTGTGCCTCACCAGTATCCTCAGCCCCCCTTTATGCCATTAATGCCAGCTGTCCTGTTCCTTTCCGGCTCCGAGGATGTCGACGCCGTATGGTCAGTCCCCGGCTCCATCTCGTGAAGCTTCTCTGATTCGATTGGCGCCGGCTATGGTAGTGGATCCACCTTCGACGCCGCTCCCGGAGCTGTCGACGCGACGTGTGGCACCGCTGCCGCCACAACCGAACATGCGCTCGAGGAGAGAGGTGCAGAGGTTATTGGAAGAGGAGCAATTCCTGCCTGAAGAGAGGGAGGAAGGAGAGGTGTATGACACAGAAGATGTGTTTGAGGACTTGTGTGAGGCAAGTGGGCTTGACACTTCTCCGAAGTGGGATTTTGCTTCTCAAAAGGCTGCTCCTTCAAAGGATGTTGCTCCTTATCATACGGTTATTAGGAAGGCTGCAGAACTTTTGGATTTCCAGCTTGCTGTGGCGGAGTATAAGCCTAATCTTCTCATGAAAGTGCTTCATTCTCCGTCTTCGGTGGTTGAACCACTTTTGCCATTTAATGATGTACTGACTGAGCCAATCCTCGATGTGTGGCGCAACCCTCTTTCGGCTCCTGCGGTTTCGAGGTCAGTCTCAAGAAGGTATAGACCTGCTCCTGGAGATCGGATTTTCCTTTCTTCTCACCCCTACCCTGATAGTCTGGTGGTACAGGCTTCTGTTTGAAGCAATCTACAGGGGCATTTTCGCAGGCTCTGGCAGACAGGGATTCCAAGAAGTTGGAGCAGTCTGCGAAAAAGGTCTTTTCATCAGCCAGTATGGCACTGAAGTCTACCAACGCCACTTGTCTCTTGGGCAGGTATATTCATGTTCTAATGGATTCTGCTAAACAGCTGCTTCCTAAGTTGTCTGAGGAGGACAGGGGGAATCAGAGTGAAGTGTTGGTGGATTCTCAAGCTGCGGCTCACCAGGTTACCCAATCTGGCTTGGATACGGCGGATTCTGTTGCCAGAGTAATGGGTTCATCCATTGCGACAAGGAGACACACATGGTTAAGATCTTCTGGGTTCTCTCCTGACGTGCAGGCTGCTCTTATTGATTTGCCATTTGATGGGTCCAAGCTTTTTGGTGAACAGGCGGATACTGCCCTGCAAAGATTTAAGGACAGTAAGGCAACGGCAAGGTCTTTGGGTCTGCAGACTCAGACAAGAGGCTATGGATATAAACAATACCGTGGCTTTGGGAAGTCTTCCTTTTGTGGGTCCAGGCAGTATCAGCAACAACAACAGCAGCAGAACCCCTTGTATAAGAGCTACAGGGGTAAAGGCAGAGGTCGCCTTCGTGGAACTGGGCATCAACCTTCTTCCTCTTCCTCCTCTACGTCCCCAACCCCGCCTGGTAAGGCAGCCCTAGATCCGCCATCCTGGATCATGTAGGTCCCATTTTCTACAAGATTGGAAATTAATCACTTTGGACCTTTGGGTTTTAGGTCTGGTAGAAAATGGGTACGCCCTTCCCTTCAGGGAATTCCCTCCTCCTTACCCTCCTTGCCAGGGGTTTTGTACGGAGGATCATTTACTTCTTCAGAAGGAGGTTCTTACCCTGTTACAAAAAGGTGCGATAGAGGTGGTTCCAGAGCAGGAAAGGAGTCAGGGTTGCTACTCCTGGTATTTCCTGATTCCCAAGAAGGATGGCAGGTTACGTCCTATCCTGGACCTCGGAATCTTGAATCTATTTCCCAAGCAGGAGAAATTCAAGATGCTCACTCTAGCGCAGGTTCTTCATGCGCTGCAACAAGTGGACTGGATGGTGTCCATCGACTTGCAGGATGCGCATTTCCACATCCCAATCGCACAGGAAGTATCTCCGTTTTACGGTTGGGTCGCAACACTACCAGTTTGCCATCCTTCTGTTTGGTCTTTCTACCGCACTTCGAGTTTTCACCAAGGTGATGGCAGTGGTGGCTGCCCATCTCAGGAGGTTGGGGATTCCAGTTTTCCCCTACCTGGACAACTGGCTGTTGAAGGCAGAGTCTCCAGAGATGGTGAGTCATCCTCTGCAGGTTACAACCCAGCTGTTGTACAAATTTGTTTTTTCGATAAATGTACCCAAGTCTCACCTGGTGCCCTTTCAGCACAACCTGTTCATAGGGGCAGTACTGGATACCACTGTATGTCGAGCATTCCCTCCTCCGCAAAGGATTCTCGACATTCAGGAAATGATTCCCTTGTTTTACAATGGAGCGGTTGTTCCGGTTCTGAAGGTCCTTCGCCTGCTCGGTATATTCGCTTCATGCATCCTGTTGGTCAACCATGCATGCTGGCACATGAGGGCGCTCCAGTGGTGTCTCCGCCGGCAGTGGTATCAATACAACAGAGATCTCAGGGAGTCAGTCAGGATCTCTAGAGAAGCAGCAGCGGATCTGTCTTGGTGGAGTGTGGAGGGCGACCTGTCTCAAGGAAAGCTCTTTCTTCTTCCTCCATCGGTGGCCACAGTGATAACAGATGCCTCTACCCTAAGGTGGGGTGCTCATATGGAGGATCTGGAGATCAAGGGTCTTTCGACTCCAGAGGAAAGGTTGTTTCACATCAACCTTGTGAAATTGCGGGCGATACGTTTGGCGCTCAAGGCCTTTCTCCCTTCCATCGCCAGTCAGTTTCAAGTCCTGATTGACAACACTGCCGCAATGTGGTATGTCAACAAGCAGGGAGGAGTAGGGTCGTACCGTCTCTGCAGAGAGGCGTTACGCCTCTGGTCCTGGGCTCAGGACCGTCGGATTTGCTTGATGGCAAATCATCTGGTTGGGGTGCTGAATGTGCATGCGGACAGGCTTCATCCAGTGGTAGAAACTGGAAATTGGGAGTCTGAAGAGATTCGGGGCGCTCATGTAAAATTTACACACAATTTGTTATGCACCCACAATATCCTGACATTCACTACGTATCGCTGTGGAGAAGTGTGGCTCAGGGGTTAGAGGCAGCAGACCCGGAAGCTGAGATCGGTCCTGGACCAGGGTTCAATTCCCCGCCTCGGCGGGGTCTTGGGCTAAAAATTCCACGGACTCGATAATTCTCACCCCGGTGCCTCCTCGACTCACGGGTTCACACTCTGCGACTCTGGGCAATAGCTTGCTTAATCTCCACAACGGCCCCTCGTGGCGGGATGCCTGACTTTCACCTTGTGGATACCCTGCTATCTCACAGGGGAATACCAGGAAGGGTTCCCTAAGCAAGCGCCGGGAAACCCACTGCGGGTAGCTGTGCGCTATATAAGCTCAACTACATTTACATTTACATTTACATTCAGAAAAGGAGAGTGTATACCCAATCCCTCCTATTAGATCAATCAAAAGATCGAATACAAATTTTAACAGTTTTCCGAAGCACAAGCCAAATGACATAAAAAATGACAGTACAGAAGAATATACAGATTGATCTCCAAGTTATTATGCTTGTCTTGTCACTTTGATCAAAGTCTTCCACTCCCTTATGCCAACGCGTTTCGTCGTCATTGGGTGAATACCCACGACTTCCTCAGGGCTGGAAGTAATACATAGAATCACTCATTTGTATTTATATTTATTAATAACATCAATCACCAAGACCAGACAAAGCACCCTCTATGTGCGTAAGGGGAGTACTCATACCGGTGCAATATTACCAGATTGTACTATGTACATAGTTTTCCAACATTTTATATACATCAAGTTTTTATATCAACTCAGTTATGTTGATTAAGCTTAAGAGCCTTATGATACACCAGGTGAGTGAGTGATTTTGCATATCGATTCATCAGTGCACTATTACTGCTAATAAACATCCCGTGAACATTATCTAAAATAGGAATCATACTGAGAAACAGCACTATTACTTTATGTATCCTGTAAACTCCAGATTACTGTGGATGATAAGTCAATAGCAACAATATTTTAGGAATGGAAACCACGGAGGCACGAGATCTATTTATTAGTCTTAATAATTCATATTATAACAACCATAAGCAAGAGACAGTGTCTTACCTGTCCCTCGCAGTTGCAGGAAGTAGGTTGTCTTTCAGGGTAAAAGTCCCTTTCCTACTTTAAAAACTTTTTTCAGTATCTGATTTTTCACCCTACAAAAAACCCATGTATTAGTTAACTAGTAGTTCACTCCACTATCTAGTATAGGCACTACACAGCTTATATCTACTTACAAATAGATCCGCCCATTAAATCCAACAGTCCACTTAATATATTTCTCCAAGTGGTCTCCCAAGGTTCAATTATTCATCTTGTACCTAAAACAAGTATACGCACAATTGCTATCTTATATTAACATCCACCTGGTACAACCACCAAACGTTAGCTCTCCTCAATCAAAAAGCTTTAGCTTGACTTACATTGACCTTGCTCCGATTCAATCCATATATTACAGAAATGACGAAAAATTCGGAACCAATCCTTCCGCCTTGATCCTCAGGTCCCTGCAGTACAGGCAACCTGTAATGCATATAAAGGGGTCTTACTCGTCTAAAAATTACTCTATTCAACTAGGGATCATGTTCAAGTCCCCATGCTAGACGAGCCCCACATACCTGTGACTTTCCTCGCTCGGCGTCTTATGAAATCCAAAGATGCAGCGGTCTTGTGTGTGTGAGAGAGGAT
Organism: Lissotriton helveticus; assembly: GCF_964261635.1. Taxonomy (NCBI): domain Eukaryota; kingdom Metazoa; phylum Chordata; class Amphibia; order Caudata; family Salamandridae; genus Lissotriton; species Lissotriton helveticus. The sequence continues at coordinate 1,138,327,745 of NC_136070.1, forward strand.
AAGTGTAAAATCATGGAGATAGAGAAGGTGACTACTCCGTCTCCTGAGGCAGCGCCATCTTGGAATGGTTAGCGACTATCTCAAATGTTGTGCAGAGTGCTGAAGAATACAAGGTACTGCCTTATTAATAATGCATAGCGCCAAGCAAAATAGCCTACGTGTGAAAACTATTACACTACATCAAATTCTCGTAGTGTGGATACTTATTACTGATATTCCATATCTACAGCCATCCAACATATGTGTAACCTGACAGGTTAGTCACTTGACAACCCTATTGATAAATTGGATATCAAACATGTATGTCACAATTCAAACTCCCTATTACGTTAGCGTATGCCATCATAACATTATTACAAATTCAAGGTAACAGACCAAAAATAATGTATTTTCAATATGTCTCGTGCTCCATAAATCAACCAAGTATTCAGATCTCAATTCAGTATTGATTGGCTGAATAGCACCATACGTCAGAGCTCCCTCAATCACCTAGAAAGTATTGCAATTCCTGATCATAATTTAACCCCTCCTCTACTGCTCGCAAGCGCATAATCCATAGGGCCTCATGCCTCCGCAATTTCAGCTCCCTGTCACCCCCTCGGGGATCCTGCTTTATATGTTCTATGCCATAAAATGTAAATGTTTTTATGGGTCCTTGGTCCTTACAGGTATGCACATGTTCAGCAATAGGATATCTGCAGTCATTATGTTTAATTGCTTGCATATGTTACCCAACTCTGTCTTTTAATGCCCTAATTGTGCTTTCCACATACTTTCTAGAGCATTTACATTCAATAACATATATCACGTATTTTGTTCCACAATTGATATTTGTCAATATAGTAAACATTTTACGTTGTTGTCTTTGAATGTCTTAATCTTATGTTCTGCAAACCTACACATCCCACAATTCCCACATTTAAAAAAACCTTTAGATATCTCGGAAAACCAAGATGGTGTCATTGGCAATGTGGGGTAACTTGGACTATGTAAAGTCCCTAAGGTTCTCCCCCTCCTAAATGCAATCTGTGGTTTATCTGTTAAGAACTCCTTCAGAGTTCTATCAGCCTGCAAGACATGCCAATGCTTAGTAAGACTTTTACGTAGTGTCGTACTCATCCCTGTGTATTCTGTAATTAATCTGACCTGCCCAGTTTCCTCTTTGTTTTTGTGTTTAGGTTTTAGTGTTGTGCTTCTCTTGATTTTCATGACTCTATCTTTAGCTGACACAATAACTCTATGATCATAACCTCTTAGAATAAAGCGTTTCTCCATGTCCACAATACATGCACGAAAATGTTCATCATCGCTACAATTGCATCTTGCTCTCAGCATCTCCCCATATGGGATAGCTCTGATCTGATGTTTAGGATGTGCGTTTCGTGCATGTAGCAAGGAATTGCATGCTGTAGGTTTGCAAAACATATTAATTAGTATCTGACCATCTTTAATATATAACTCCACATCCAAGAACACTACTTTCTCAGTACTTGCATACGTGGTAAACTTAATTTTCATATCGTTGTGATTTAGATATTCTATGAAATCATTAAGTAACTGTGTGGGTCCCGTCCATATCATCAGACAATCATCAATAAAACGTCCCCAATAGAGGATATGTTCATTCCATTTTTTCGCAGCTGTTCCCCAAATCATGAATTCCTCTACCCAAGCCATGAAAATATTAGCATAGGCAGGAGAGAATTTAGAACCCATTGCGACGCCCTTGGATTGTCTGAACCAATTGTCTTTATAAAGAAAGAAGTTTTTGTCAGAATCAGTTCAGTCATAGCCAATATCATCTGGGTATGTTCCCATTGATTGGCGGGTCGTTTTGATAAAAAGTGCAATAGCGCTTTCAGCCCCAATTCGTTACGAATACTGGTGTATAGAGACACCGCATCTAGGGTCACCAAGGTCATTCCTGGATCCCATGTGATGTCTCCTAGGATGTTTAGAATATGTGTTGTATCTTTAATGTATGATGGTAAATTTACCACTATAGGTTGTAGAAAAAGGTCCACAAAGTGTGATAGACGTTCTGTCGGTCCCCCAGTGCTGGCAATTATGGGCCTCCCCGGTGGTAAAGGGAGTCCCTGGTGGATTTTAAGTAAAGTGTACAGGCTTGGAAACCTCAGGCGGGTCACTTTAAGGTACAGAAGTTCGTCATCGTCCAGTAATCCCTTCTCCAGTGATTCTATATATTACTTCTAGCCCTGAGGAAGACGTGGGTATACACCCAATGACGACGAAACGCGTTGGCATAAGGGAGTGGAAGACTTTGATCAAGTGAAATGAAATAAAGAGACAAGACAAGCAAAATAACTTGGAGATCAATCTGTATATTCTTCTGTACTGTCATTTTATATGTAATTTGGCTTGTGCTTCGGAAAACTGTTAAAAGTCATCCAGAGGTAGTTCGTCACATCTTTCAGACTTGGGAAACTCCTCGGGTGGACCTGTTTGCCACTCTCGAGAACATGCACTGACCATCAGTCTGCAGTCTCCAGCTTCCGAGGCAGGGAGCGTTGGGGGAAGCGTTTCAGTTGAGTTGTATTGATTGCCCCGGATTGGCCAAGAAGGTTGTGGTACATGGACCTTCTTCACCTCTCGTCTCACCCTCCGCTCCGTCTCCCTCTCAGGGCAGACCTCCTCTCTCAGATGGAGGGGCAGGTTCTACACCCCCACCCCCAGAGCCTGCAGCTTCATGCCTGGAGATTGAACGGGGAAACCTGAATTCTTTTTCTCTCCTGCCTGACGTGGTGGATGTTATTTTATCGGCCAGGCGACACTCCACCAAGTCTATCTACTCCTACAGGTGGTCAAGATTTGTTAGATGGTGTGGAGGGAAATCTATTGATCCTTTGAAAGCACATCTTTTTGATGTTCTTTGTTTTTCACTTCCTTTGGCTCAGCAGTGTTGTGCTGTGGCCACTGTTAAAGGAAATTTGTCGTCTTTGTTTGCATTTCTTTGTTTGCCCGATCAGCCGTCTCTTTATAAGTCTCCAATAGTCTTAAGGTTCATTAAGGGGCTGACAAACATGTATCCTCCCACTCCTTTTATTATGCCCCAGTGGGATTTAAATCTAGTGTTAACTTTTTTACTGGGTTCCTCCTTTGAGCCTATGCACAGTTGTCCTTTGAGACTGTTGCCATTTAAAACATTCTTTCTTGTGGCTATCACTTCGGCTGGGAGGGTGAGTGAGCTTCAGGCTTTGGGTTCAAAGCCTCCGTTTCTGACCATACATGCTGAAATGATGGTTTTCAGGACCAGGGCTGCTTTTCTGCATGAGGTGGTAACTCCATTCCATCTAGGACAGTCCATTACCCTTCCTACTTTCTATCCTCCACCTCACCCTTCCAAAGAGGAGGAGAGGCTTCATTGCCTGGATCCAAAAGGGCAATTCATTTCTATTTGGACAGAACAAAGGGCTTCCGTCAGGATGATCAGCTCTTTGTGGGCTATGCTGGACGTATGAAGGGTAAGGCGGTGCACAAGCGCACTTTATCCAGGTGGATTATCTTGTGCATCAAGATCTGCTTCTCCCTGGCTGGTAAGGAGCCTCCTGAAGGTATTAAGGCTCATTCTACTAGGGCTAAGTCATCTACCTCTGTCTTGTCCAGAGGTGTTCCTGTGTTGGACATTTGTAAAGCTGCAACTTGGTCCTCCCTCCACACTTTCGCTAAGCATTACTGCTTGGATTCTGAGGTGAGGAGGGATGGCCATTTTCGCACTCTGTTTTGCGAGACTTTTTGGTATAGAAGGGTGGACGACCTCCTCCGGGAGTTGGACTTCTGTGGGATTCTATTCATAAGGTGAGGAATCCACAGGTAGATGTATCCATCAGAAGAACAAGTTACTTACCTTCGGTAACGCTTTTTCTGGTGGATACAGTATCTGCCTGTGGATTCCTCACTGACCCACCCTCCTCCCCGTTGTTCACCCTTTATACCTTAAGAGATGAGGTATTGGTTATTTTGATGTTTTTGTGTAGTCAAAACTTTATTACCTCTATTTGTCTACTGTGGACTTATTTGAAATATGAGCTTTCTTATTTCAATTTACACTGATTGTATTTGTGTGAATTCTGTGTACTGTGTATGCATTGTTTCTATGGTCGGTCCGCCCGTTGTGCCTCAGTGACATAGAAAAATGGGTGGAACTGCAGTCATCACGCCAAAGTGGTCCTATTATGGCTCCGGTCATGCGGAGCCGCGTGCGGAGCCATGGCGTTGTGACGGCCTCGTCGGCGTGGAGAGCTAGGATATTCATACGGTGAGGAATCCACAGGCAGATACTGTATCCACCAGAAAAAGCGTTACTGAAGGTAAGTAACTTCTCATCTCACACCTAAATGCATTAATCTCATGTTCCCAGGAACGCAGGCAGCATTCCCCCGTTGGCAAGAAACTAGGGTAGGCTTCTTTCTAATTGTATGGGGATGTGTGTCCCCTATCACTTACTGGGAAACAGCGGTGAGTTTCATTAACTCTGGATGCAACATATTAGATTTCTGGTGACCTGCCTATTGTACCTGTTTCCCGAATCTACAGCCAAAATGACTACCTCAAAATTTGCTGATCTAGCCCTGATCCTTGCATGACGTCAGACACCTTTGTTTGGGAAATATCTCAGAGGACTCACACTTAGGGGTGGGGTAAGGAATTGTTCAAATGCTTTTGGGAGTGCCCATCTTAAAGCTGAGGCGTGGAAAGCGCTGTGGAGTCCTGACCACACAAAAGTATGGAACATGATTTCAGCATTGTTCCCGTATAAATGACAGAGGATGGTTAATTCCGGTCTAGGACAACTTTTCCTCTGAAGAGGACTAGCCAGATGCACTCGGGGCAGTGCAGAGTACGGCATGAGATACCCGACCCAGAGGGATCTCCCACTTTCATTAACTGGATTCGTCCAACACCTCACCACCCTGCTTCACCTTCATTGGATGCTCTGAGTCTATTATCCCCTCTTCTTGGCATCACCCCCCCTGTTAAGTTGTCCATTTCCCCTTATCCCTGAAGCACCCTGATGGCAATTACTTTTTACCCCACACACTGCTTCATCTCCTATTCTTATGTTTGAACTCCTACATGCTATGATAGATTGCCTATATTCGAATAGGTTTGCATACTGTGGCTGTTGCGGTGCTGTAACATTGGTACCTTTGTCTGAGCCTTATGTACTGGTTCATGATTCAGCCTGCTTACACCTGTATTGTCATGATGTTAATAAAAAAGTCCAGATCAGACGCCGACACCATCAGCTCTTCCTGCTGCCACTCAGCAGTAACAGGTGTTCCAGCTTTTTCAAGCAAACCGTTGGGATAGACATGAAAAAAGTGTGAGTGCCATTCCAGTCCTTGCAAACAGTATTCAATATAAATGTGCCTGTTCCTCCTGCGAGTGAGCTGGGATACCTGAAACCTCAAGCACAATACCAAGCCAATTACAACCACACATTCTCCAACCAGCCTCTCCAAGTCAGATCTTCAACAAGAACAGCTTCAAATGAATAAGTTGGTGCATACCATTCTTCACCAGACCAGTCCAATTAGATGACAGATAACCCCAGCAGCCTCAGCAACAGAATAGAGGTTTCCCACGCAGCAGTCAGCCTTACTATAACAGCAGAGGAGTCGCTTCTGGTGGTGTGCACAATCCACATGGTCTAATCAATAGATACAGGGGACCAGCCAATGGCTTTCGAGGTAGATATGATTATCGTCCTACATTTTTAAACACTCCAAACAGTGGTTATACCCAGTCCCAATTTAACACTCCTTGTCACTACTCCAACAACATCAGTGGTATGGGTATTACCTAGCGGTGGGTGGAACTTGTGGAGTGAAAATTCCTTGGAGTTAAATAAAAATGCTGCCAGATTCTTCTGAGTTCCACTATCGACAGAGTTTGATATGTCGCACTGATTTTTAGCGACTGGAGATTGTCCCTCTCTGTAAAATCACATGAATGGCACCACGTGACACGCCGAAAGGCGCTGCTTCTTTCTGCTGCTCAACTAGATTTTCTTCTTGAGCTGCAGCTTTCTCAACGTGAGTGACCGGCCATGACCGCCCTCATTCAGAAATCTTTCCTGGGAGGGACTAGCGCTCAATTTTCTCACTTGCCAACTTAACAGTGGAGAGCTGCATGACAGAAAAAACTATGCCACATGGCAGAGTTTTCCGGAACTCGGAGCTCCCAGTGGAATGCGGAGTGGGCAAAACTCAGTGAACTCCACTAGAGGAGCGAAGTTTACCGCACACTCCTAATATTAATCACATTTTAAACAAGGTTCTGGACAAGGTAGATCTTGAGGAGTGCCGCAAGGTAATACTCAAGTGATGCATACCCATTTATGGTCACTAGGAGACTCTAACCTGCTCCAAAAGGCCAAGGATTGAAAAGAACACTTCTTACTTACGAATATGAACTAGGCCTTCATTCAAGAACACATTGTGCCCAGAACTTTTCTGATGAAGTTCTTCCCTTTTAGTTGGCTCTCAAATCAACTGATATTGCTTTTTTATTTTTAAGGAGACCAGTAATTTCCACCTAAAAGCTCAGCAGAAAACAGTTGTCAGAATTGTGAAATTAATTGCCTTTGTACTAACTTAAGATGCAGTCCTGAAAACTGAAATTCTTTTAATTTATAATATATGACTTATTAAAACCATCTCAGTGCTGCCACCACTGCCATCCTGCCTGGGAGTAGAAATACATTTTTGCATTTGAGATTTACTAGCATTTTGAAGGGTGTATCTTTTCTTTGCTGCCTTTTAAATCTCCCTGTATCTCAAAATGTGTATATTGAAGTTGTCTCCTGAGATTCAATAGAGATGTGTTGTGTTACTCGCATAAAGAAAAATAAATGTTTGGCCTGCTCTGTACTAATAGTGTGATAATAGGGCGTGTATGGCATGGTGTGTGTATCATAGCGGTATCCAACCATGGGCCAACTTGAATGCAAGATCTGAAGGTGTTTGGATTTTCCTGTGGCAAGGTAAGGCAAGTAGCATAGTGCATTGCATGCTATAAAATGAACTGTACAGAATTTCTAATTATGCGAAACATACAGAGGAAAATCACTACAGGTTTTGAGAGAACAGTGATTGTATAAGTGTTGTAGAAAGGAATGTAACTCTTACGTATTACAGCTGTTCGGAAATGTTTTGTACCATAGGTTTCATTTTAAATGTGAGCCATAATTTGAATTATGTTTTGTATTTTCCAGTTTTTTCTTTTTGTCTAATGATGAAATGTTGGAGATCCTGTCTGAGACTAAAGATCCTACGAGAGTACAGCCTCATCTGAAGAAGTGTTTTGAGGGCATTGCGAAACTAGACTTCCTTCCCAATCTGGACATACAGGCAATGTACAGCTCTGAAGCGGAGCGGGTGGAACTCATCCAGATCATTTCAACTTCTGAAGCTCGAGGAGCTGTGGAGAAGTGGCTCATTCAAGTGGAAGACACCATGCTTAAAAGTATTCGGGATGTCATTGCCCGCGCAAGAATAGTTAGTTCATCTTCATTCAGTTTAGTTACATTATTCTTTTCCCGTGCATTACAATCTTTTTAAAAGAAAATTGAAAATGTATTTTTATGGCTGTATAATCTGAATGTGGTTGAGTCTTGTTGTAGTCTCTTTCATGTGCTGCGTGTACTTCAAAACCAAGGTGAATTGCAGAAAACGACGCAATATAAATTCACTTTCTCAGTGTTACCAGATACAGTTTCCTTCGTCCCAATCCATTCATTGTGCCACCCTCTTTTTTCGTCCCCTTTTTTTAACATCAATCTTAGACAAATATTGTTCTGCATTTCACTATCTTATCAAGAAGCCTATTGTTCATTCCCTCTGAGCTAATACCCTTTTCTGAAGGCAATATTAACCTCGTCACTAGTCAATGAAGATGTGTCAGGCATTATTGGACTCTGAATTGGAACTAACTAAGAAAAGACTTCTATGCCCCAAACCCAAACGTTCTCTTTTCTTCCGTGATAACACAAGTGTTTCCAGCCACAAGATCATCAAACGCATAATGGCAGATATTTGGACTCTGTTGATTTCTTCCTCAAATAAATCTATTTGCCCATTTTAGCCTTGGGTTTGAGGGTGCTATGCCAGCTACAAAATTATATTTTGAGTGATCCTGTGGTCTTAATATATACCAAGAGTGCTTAACAACTCTGAAATAATAACAGCATTTGTTTTACTCGATAGAACTTTTTTCCTGTGACATGTACACACCATACCTTGTATGCTCGTTGCGCCTTCTTTTTGTCTGCTTTTGCTGTCCAGTAAATAATTGATATGGGGACACGGTTTGAATTGTGTGCTTGACCATTTTGTCAAATAGTGCCCACATATGCTGGACAGTAGCAGCAAAAGACTTTTTGTTTGTGTTAGACTAGTGAAAAGATTTAGAAAGTGTTATTTTCGGTTTTCCAAACTTGTGCAACGGACAGTGAATCTGTGTGTGTCTGGCTGTAGAGAACAGCCTATCTGCCTGTAACATGAATGCCATTAACATATTTTAAGGTTGTGAGAAGCACTGATATGTGTCACAAGATAAAAACAATGTTACAAATATTACTTTCCACCAAAATCTGTGTAACCTGTCATTTTTGTCTGTTGATGTAGGCATATCTTGAAAGACAAAGAAAAGACTGGGTGAGAGAATGGCCTGGCCAAGTTGTACTGTGTGTCTCTCAGATGTACTGGACTAGTGAGGTCTATGAATCTATTCGCAGTGGACCAGAGGTAATCCAACTAAAAACAATGTGTGTCCTAGCCTCTTCAACTGTTTATTAATATCTTTAAATGTGGGCATTACATTGAGTTAAAGCATATGTTTCAAAACCACAAAATTGTCTTTTTTTGCTATAGGCAATGGTCTTGATGGGTAGATAAAAACATCCTCCTGTCCTTTCATCCCAGCTATATTGAGTACCACTAGAAAATGACTGAACACCACATTCCTTCCTGAAAGTCTAAAATCTGTTTTGCTCCACCTTTTCTTAACAAGCCATTACTCAGTCCTGCTGGTTAAAGCCAATATAGATAGAACCTTCTCAATTTTGTTCCTGACTTATGTTTCAGAAGGTTTTTTTATGCCACCCATAAGAACACTTATACCCGTATGTAACCGTGGGCAATGAACTCCGCTCCGCTAGCGGCGGTTGCGGAGATTTGCTAACTACGCATTACATTGAAAACACGGAATTCATGCAAAAACTCCGACTCCACCACATAACGGAGTTAGCTACTGCACCCTCAACTGTTTGATAAAACAACTTTACCTTTATAGGCTAAAAAAGCATATATCCAATTCACAAAAGTGAGCTTTGAAAAATGTCAGGCAATGAGAGAGGTGATAATTTTTGGGTACCCCCTAACCTGGGGGGGAGGACCAAGCAGATGCCTTGAACACAAAGAGCATATCATGCGCTATTCGGTGGTGGTCCCATCCTCCTAGGACCACCCTAAGCAAAGTTATGGGCAAAAATAGAATGCTAACCAAAGGCCCAGCAATGCATTATGGGGCGAGATTCTAGAGTGCAGTGAATATTATAGTATTAGGTCTCAGCTGAGCTGGGAGAGCCCTGCCACCTGAGGAATGTTTTGATATTGGATACTATAATATTCACTGCTCTCTAGAATCTCGTCCCATAATGCTTTGCAGGGCCTTTGATTGGGATTGTATTTTTGCCCATAACTGTGCTTGGGGTGGTCCTAGGAGGATGGGACCACCACTGAATGTGCTCTTTGTGTTCAAGGCATCTGCTTGGTTCTCTCCCTAGGTTAGGCAGGACCCCAAAATCATCACCTCTCTCACTTCTTGCTATATTTTCATTTTCACTTTTGTGAGATGACTATAATCATTTTAGCATGTAAAGATAGAGTTACTAGTTGTTTTACCAATGGTATGTGAGGTTTGTGTTTAATTGAGATGGAACAAAGTTACGGAGTTGAGTTTCTGATAGATACATCTGCCGTGTGGATTCCTCACCTTGTGAATATCCCCTTGCGTCAGCAATATTCGGAAATTCTTTTTGTAGCTTCGCGCTGACGTGGATCCGGACGTCACAGAGGCGCGGCATCGCTCGCAACTCAGCTGACATCACCGACGCCTATAATAGGCCCACGCCGGCGTGATGACATCAGTTCCCTTTTTTCCGCGTCGTCGACGCTAACGGTTTTCTGGGATCGTACTGTAACTTTCTAGTAACTCAGTTACTCTTGTTTTATTATTACTGTTTCTATTTTCTTCAAGATGTCGTCGAAGAAGACTGGCTTTAAGGCTTGCGGAGAATGTGGCAAGACAATGTCTATTACTGACCCGCATGAATGCTGCGTCTGGTGCCTGAGTTCCGACCATGATGTCGAGGATTGCCCTTGTTGTAAGAAGATGACCCCAAAGGCCCTACGAGAAAGGGAAACAAAATTCCTTGTGGCAAAGCTGAAAAGTAAGAAAGTTAAAAAGACTTCGAAGTCTCGATCTCGACGTTCGAGGTCGAGGTCTCGATCGAAGTCGCGCTCGGAGTCGTCTTCAGCTCATGTTTCAAGATCCTCAAGGAAAAAACATAAGAAGAGGAGTCATGAATCACGTCATCACTCAGGGAAGGACTCTGGTTCGAGACCGAAGTCGCAGGTCAAACTTCTTAATAAGGAAGTGGAGGTTTCGGCATCGGAGGATCAGGACTCTGTTGGTGAAGCTTCACATCCGAATTCGCCCGAGTCACCGAAGCAGGTCCATTCTCCAGATCCATCCAATCCTTCTGGTCAGGAGGATGAAGGTGAGGTGCAGGGGGCTGGTGAGGCCGAGGTTCCGGTGCCTGCGGGTTCGTCGACCCCGGTTCCAGGACTCGAGGAAGAGGTCGACGTCGTGTCGACTCCGCCTCCTCGGGAACAGCCCGGAGGAACGTATCCTGATTTTCCGGCTCCAGGTCAGGATCCATCCCATTTCCTGAACGCCATGTTTGGTGTTTATTCTAGGGCGATGTACCCGTCTGGTGCACCTGTTGGTCCCAAGGGTCCTATGTCTTTTAACTTGGGTGTTCCCCAAGCTTATGCTCCTGCGCCCTTTATGCCCTTTATGCCGGCTCTACCACCGCATTGGCATTTTCCGACACCGCCTGTGTCGTCGACGCCGAAGCGTACGACGCCGACTCCGTCGACGCCGGTTACGTCGACGCCGGTGCCTACGACTCCGAAGCAGGATTCTGTTCGACCTCGTGTGAAACGACCTCATCCGACTTCGGGTTCGACGCCGGCCCCGGCCCCGTCGGAGTCGATTCCGGATCCTTCGACTTCTATCGTGAAGGAAAGGTCACGGAGAGAAGCCCAGAGACTTCTGGAGGATGAACAATATCGATATGCAGATATGGAGGAAGTAGAGTTACAGGATTCTGAAGATCCTTTTGAGGACCTGAATGAGGCCAGTGGGCTTGAACTGTCCCCTGAGTGGGATTTGGCTTCAGTGTCGAATGTGCCTTCAAAGGATGTGGTACCTTATCACACTGTTATCAAAAAAGCGGCAAATTTGTTGAACATTACTCTGCCCACTGCTGATTATAAGCCAAATCTTCTGACTGAAGTTCTTCATTCACCCTCCTCTATCATTGAGCCAATGTTGCCCTTTAATGATGCGTTAGCTGAACCCATCTATGAGGTTTGGAAGAAGCCTTTGTCTGCTCCTGCAGTTCCTAGGACAGTGGCGAGGAGGTACAGGGTTGCACCTGGTGACCCTGAATTTTTGTCAACACACCCCCTGCCTGAGAGTTTAGTTGTGCAGGCTGCCTGCTCGAAGAGGTCTGCTGGTGCTTTTCCGCAGGTTCCTGGGGATAAAGAGTCCAGAAAGCAGGATCAAGCTGCCAAGAAGGTCTTCTCCTCAGCCAGTATGGCGTTAAAGTCAACCAACGCAACTTGTCTGATGGGACGGTATGTCCATGCCTTAATGGATTCTGTCAAACAGCTGGTTCCGAAAATCCCTGAGGAGGATAGAAAGGATTTTCAGGAGGTGATATCGGACACTCAGGCGGCTGCGAGGCAGGTGATTCAGAGTGGACTGGACACTGCTGATTCGTCCAATTACAGGCCTATTAGTCTGTTAGATATAAGTCAAAAGGTAGTTGGCAAGGTACTATTGACCAGAATATTGGAATGGATCAATAAAAATAATGTTCTTTCTGACTTCCAGGCAGGGTTTAGAACAGGCACTGGCACAATAGAACAAGCCTTCAGACTGATGCTAGTGTACTGGAAGGTGGTGGTCATAGGCAATGGCAGTCTTTATCTCGCATTCATCGATTTAAAGACTGCCTTTGACCTTGTACCCAGGGAGACCCTCTGGAGAGTCCTTAGAAATATGGGGATACCAAATTACATTCTATCACTACTTGTAAGGCTCCACGATAATAGTTTTGCCCAGATTAGATGGGGCTCAGGGGGAGAAAAAACTACCAGTATTCCAGTAGAGAGAGGAGTCTGCCAGGGATGTGTTCTGGCTCCCACTCTTTTTTCTTTGTACATCAATGGAGTGGTTGAGCACCTGCTTAAAGACCCTTCAGATGAACCATCCCTGGCCGGGACACGTATCCCTACTCTTCTCTTTGCTGATGATACGCTCCTCCTGTCTAAATCCCCAATGGGTCTCCAAAAACTCCTTAACAACTCCCAGACCTTTTGCATGGAGCGGGGCCTTGTAATCAATACCGATAAAACAAAATATCTTGTAATGAATCCGCCCAAAAAACCTGTACGCCCTCCTAAGTTGAACGGCGTACCTTTGGGGAGGGTAGACGTATTTGATTACTTGGGAATCCGCCTGTCACACAACATGCAGTGGGCCCCTCACTTAGACAAAATGCTGTTAGCCCACAAGAGGGTAACAGGGGCCCTTCTGAAGGAACAACGCCCTTGCGCTATAAGACCCATAGCTCCAGTTATTGACATCTATGTAGCAAAGGGAGTTAGCTCTGCTTTGTATGGGGCAGAATTATGGGGTTCATGCAAAATCAACGAACTGGCAAGCTCTGAAAGGAAGTTTTGTAGGGCAATCATGTCACTTCCACAAGGTACTCCCACAACTCCATTAATGCTTGACCTTGGCTGTCGACCTATTGAAGATCTGGCAAGGTTCAGACCTTTACTTCTATGGGCACGGTTGTGGCGAGTTCCGGAGCTCGCGTCCTATGCGAAAGGGCTCTCTGAAATAATGTCTCTGTCTGGATGGCATAAAATTAAATGGTTAAAGGACATGAAATCCCTTTTGTGCAACCTGGGTATAAGTGAAGCCTGGACTAACAAATCATCTCCGCCAAAGGCAGTACTTAAGAACTTGTATTGGAGTTGGATTCTGAACAAGAGGAGCACTGATCCCACACTGGGCAGATTGACAGAGGACTTTCTGTGTTTCAAGGACTTACCAATTCGGGAACTCTATTTAGACATTATTGAGAAACCATTTGATAGGTCCTTATATTTTACATTTAGAACTGGAACACTACCTCTGCATTCTTTTACCTGTCGGTGGAAAAAGCCAACTCTGACCACAGATCTCTGCCCTGCGTGTCCACACAGACAGGAGACAGTGGCACACTTTTTGTTCGAGTGTCAAGAATATACCAAACCAAGAAGTAAATGGCTTAAGAACTTGTGTCGTATGCTGGGGACTAGACACCATGTTGAGGCACTTCGTATTTTAAAGTCAGACTCACGTTCACTTTATGTTTGCACTTTGTCAAAATTCCTATCGTGGGCCTGGCGCATTAGGAGCAAAAGGCTAAAAGAAAAAGTTTAATCCTTTTTTTTAACCTAAATCTTTTTATGTAATGCTTCTTTTAATGAAAAAACAAGGTTTTTAAATTTCAATGTAATTAATTTGTTGTACTTTTTCTAAATGAACTTGTGTATATTTTTTATTATGAAGCTTTTATGATAATTTTTATCGAAATAAAGCCTTTTGACTGACTGACTGATTCGGTAGCGGGGGTCATGGGCTCTTCCGTGGCCACTAGGAGGGCCGCATGGCTTAAAACATCGGAGTTCTCTACAGATGTTCAGTCTGTTTTGATGGACTTGCCTTTTGATGGTTCAGGATTGTTTGGCAAGAAGGCTGATGCTGCCTTAGAACATTTTAAAGACAGTTGGGCCACTGCGAAATCTTTGGGCCTTCAGTCCAGGGGTACTACTGGAAGGCATTTCAGAGGATTTGGCAGATCTTCCTTTCGTTCCTACAGACCATCTCAGCAGCAGCCACAGCAACAGCAAAATACGCTGTACAAATCGTACAGGGGCAGGCAAAGAGCCCGTCCTAGAGGCCGTCAAGCTTCCCCCTCCTCTTCTTCCCCTTCCCAGCCCCCTGCCAACGCAGCAAAGAAGCCCTAGATCCGCCATTCCGGATCATGTGGTCCCAGTGGGGGGTCGGCTTACCCATTTTCTACAAGATTGGGAATTGATTACATCAGATCTTTGGGTTCTCAATCTTGTGGAGAATGGGTATGCTCTTCCTTTTCAGGAGTTTCCCCCAAATTAAAGTCCTTGCCAGGGTTATTGTTCGGAGGACCATCTGCTTCTCTTGCAGGAAGAAGTCCTGGCACTGTTTCGAAAAGGTGCAATAGAGGTGGTTCCGGAGCAGGAGAGGGGTCAGGGGTGCTACTCCCGGTATTTCCTGATCCCCAAAAAGGATGGCAGACTTCGGACAATTCTGGATCTCAGGATCTTGAACCTTTACCTGAAACAGGAAAAGTTCAAGATGCTCACTCTTGCTCAGGTTCTTCAAGCGCTGCTGGAAGAAGACTGGATGGTGTCAATCGACTTGCAGGATGCGTATTTTCACATTCCCATCGTGAAGTCGCACAGAAAGTATCTCAGTTTTACGGTTGGGTCGCAACACTACCAGTTTGCGGTCCTTCCGTTTGGCCTTACTACTGCGCCTTGAGTCTTCACCAAGGTGATGGCAGCGGTGGCAGCACATCTCAGGAGGTCGGGGATACCTGTATTCCCGTATCTGGATGACTGGCTGATCAAAGCGGTGTCGCCGGAGAAGGTGCTCCATCATCTGCAGGAGACAACTCAGTTGTTGCACAGGTTGGGTTTTTCGATAAATGTACCCAAGTCCCACCTGGTGCCCTCCCAGCGCAACTTGTTCATAGGTGCGGTACTGGACACTACTGTGTGTCGTGCATTCCCTCCTCCTCAAAGGATTCGTGACATACAGGAAATGATTCCTTTGTTCTACAATGGAGTGGCCGTTCCAGTCCTGAAGGTTCTTCGCCTGCTCGGTCTGATGGCTTCTTGCATTCTGTTGGTCAATCATGCACGCTGGCACATGAGGGCACTCCAGTGGTGCCTCCGCAGGCAGTGGTATCAGCACAACGGAGATCTCAGGGAGTCAGTGAGGATCTCCAGAGAAGCTGCAGCGGATCTGTCTTGGTGGAGCGTGGAAGGCAATCTGTCACAAGGAAAGCCTTTTCAACTTCCTCCATCGGTGGCCACAGTGATAACGGATGCATCCACTCTCGGGTGGGATGCTCATCTGGGAGACCTGGAGGTCAAGGGTCTTTGGTCTCCAGAGGAAAGGTTGCTTCACATCAACCTTCTAGAGTTGCGGGCGATACGTCTGGCACTCAAGGCCTTCCTCCCTTCCCTTCGCGGTGTGTCAGTGCAGGTCCTGACGGACAACACGACCGCGATGTGGTACATCAACAAGCAGGGAGGAGTGGGGTCGCAGTGTCTCTGCAGAGAGGCTCTGCGCCTCTGGTCCTGGGTTCAGGACCATCAGATTTGTCTGATGGCAAATCATCTGGCCGGGGTTCAGAACGTTCGTGCAGACAGTCTCAGTCGGCAGTTCTCTGCCGATCACGAGTGGAGGCTTCACCCGGAGGTGGTTCGTGACATCTTTCTGATGTGGGGGACTCCTCGGGTGGACCTGTTCGCCACTCGCGAGAATGCTCACTGCCTGTCATTCTGCAGTCTCCAGTATCCGATGCAAGGAGCCTTGAGGGACGCGTTTCAGTTGAGTTGGAACTCGTAACTTCTTTACGCGTTTCCTCCCATACCTTTGATTCCTCGGGTTCTGAGGAAAATTCGCCAAGACCGGGCCCAAGTTATATTGATCGACCCGGATTGGCCAAGAACGGTGTGGTACTCAGACCTTCTCCACCTCTCCTCTCACCCGCCGCTCCGTCTCCCTCACAGGAGGAAGATCTCCTCCCCCAGATGGAGGGGCAGGTTCTACACCCCCACCTCCAGACCTTACACCTTCATGCCTGGAGATTGAACGGGGCAACCTGAGTTCTTTTTCTCTCCCGCCTGATGTAGTGGATGTCATTTTGTCAGCCAGGCGTGACTCCACTAAGTCCATCAATCCTTTAGGTGGTCAAAATGTGTTACTTGGTGCAGGGAAAAGTCAATAGACCCTTTGAGGGCCCATTTATCTGATGTTCTCCAGTTTGCCCTTTCTCTGGCACAGCAGGGGCTTGCTGTTGCCACGGTGAAGGGATATCTTTCAGCGCTGTCGGCTTTTATCTGTTTGCCTGACCAGCCCTCTCTTTTTAAATATCCTGTAGTTTTGAGGTTTTTGAGGGGCCTCACAAATAAGTTCCCTCCTACTCCTTTTATTGTGCCTCAGTGGGACTTAAATCTTGTATTGACCTTTTTGATGGGTGCTCCCTTTGAGCCTCTTCACAAATGTCCTATGAGGCTTCTGACTCTCAAAACAGTCTTCCTCGTTGCTATAACCTCGGCAAGGAGGGTAAGTGAGCTTCAAGCTCTTAGTCACAAGCCCCCTTTCTTGGCCATTCATGCTGATCGAATGGTTCTTAGGACCAGGGCTGCTTTTCTGCCTAAGGTGGTGACTCCTTTCCACCTTGGTCAATCCATTACCCTGCCTACCTTTTATCCTCCCCCACACCCTTCCAAGGAGGAGGAGAGATTACACCGTCTGGACCCCAAGAGGGCGGTGTCTTTTTACCTGGACAGAACTAAAGACTGTCGATTGGACGACCAGCTCTTCGTTGGCTTTGCTGGCTGCAAGAGAGGAAGAGCGGTGCATAAGAGGACTTTGTCAAGATGGATCGTCCTCTGTATTAAGATCTGCTACCTTTGGCCGGTAAGGAACCACCAGAGGGTATAAGGGCTCATTCTACTAGAGCGAAGTCTTCGACCTCTGCATTGGCTAGAGGTGTGCCTGTAGAGGATCATTGTAGAGCGGCAACTTGGTCTTCCCTCCACACATTCGCGAAGCATTACTGCTTGGATTCCGAAGTGAGGATGGACGGTCACTTTGCACGCTCTGTCCTCCAGGATTTCCTGGTCTAGAAGAGTGGACATCCTCCTCCGGGAGTGGGGACTGCTGTGGGACTCTATTCACAAGGTGAGGAATCCACACGGCAGATGTATCTATCAGAAGAACAAGTTACTTACCTTCGGTAACGCTTTTTCTGGTAGATACAATATCTGCCTGTGGATTCCTCACTGACCCACCCGCCTACCTGTTGTCCACTCTTCTATGCCAGAGTTTCTATTATGTATTTGTTTATTTCAAATGTTTTGTTGCATTTGCTTCACACTGTGTGTGTGTTACCTTGATATTTGTACTGCGTATACTGTGTATATACCTACTGTCATTGGTCCGTCCGTGTGCCTCGAAGGCACGGAAAAAAGGGCGGAACTGATGTCATCACGCCAGCGTGGGCCTATTATAGGCGTCGGTGACGTCAGCGGAGTAGCGAGCGATGCCGTGCCTCTGTGACGTCCGGATCCACGTCGGCGCGAAGCTACAAAAAGAGTTTCCGAATGTTGCTGACGCAAGGGGATATTCACAAAGTGAGGAATCCACAGGCAGATATTGTATCTACCAGAAAAAGCGTTACCGAAGGTAAGTAACTTGTTCTTTTGTTCAATTCCGCAGAATTCCGGGAATTTTTGTTGAAATCCACATAATTCCGCATAGTGGTACTCTGCCAACTTGCCTACCCTTACTCATTTGCCTTCCCTTGTGACATTCTCTCCAGCCTTGTGACTGGGTCAGTTATAGTTTATAGTTTGGATACATTACTTAGTACATCTATATAATACTGTTATACCAGATAGCAACATTTATTTGTTTTAAAGAACCCACTCCAGGCTCTTAGGCCTATCCAGAAATCTTCAACTCCTTAACCACCATCTGGCTTCATGTGGGGCTACTAGATGTCTTGTTCTAAGACATGAGGGTTCCAACTGTGACATCATAAGATATATAGGCCTACCATGGCACTGTTTGCATCAGATGTATGCCCTGTTCGTCTTACAAGAAATCTATGTCTATAAAAGATTAACATCCTCTGCATATGCAGTGTCTGGTTAGAGCCTATGAAATGAGGTCATGTGATCGCTGTGCTCTTTTGGAGCCAAAAACATTGAGGGAAATATAGATGAAGATTCTGGCATTGTGCTGTAGTTATTTGGGATCAAATGCACCACCCAGAATTTAAAGACGCCATTCTGGCAATCATTGGCCTCTACTCTATGAAGCCCGATTGGGAACCTCTAAGTTATCATCTGTCTAATGGTAGCAGATGTTGCTAATACAGAGTCACTGTCATAACTTGTTCTGTATCTCTGGTAGCTTCTGTTCCAGCGACAACTTTGGGTACGATGTGTGTGGCTTTGGTTTCAGCGCTGAGTACTTCTTAATTGAGGTCTAGGCTTAAGAATGTGAAGAACAGGGCAAACATTTGTCTGAGAGTGTCTGAATAATGACAAATAGCAAATTCTAGGAGTGATGACATTGGGAAGATGGGGTATTTATTTGAATCAGACTCTGTTGCCATGTATTCTCCAAACCTGCCTCATAAGTGTTGCTTTAGGGAAGAAGTTGGTTTATGAGTAATTGAGAGAAAATTATTTTCTGAGTCACACAGAAAAAATGTATTGAGGACAATTTAGTGTCAGTGTCTTACAGAGATTCTGCCCAATTCATGGATTTGAAGAAAGAATGGTTCTAGATTGGACCTATTTGCACAGTCTCACCTGCAACCTCCTGATACTCCAGCTTCAGCAGTTAGAATCCATTTGATGATGGTGTTGAAGAAGGCAGCTGAGGTTTTGATTGTGAAACTGTGTATAGATTAGTCATAGACCTTTCTGTTTGCACAGATCTTGATTTGCCAAAGTAGCAGGGAATGACAGATTAGATTATATCGGCCTAAGAAAAAAAAGAACTGTTTTCTCTAGCTGATCAAAGACTATGGCAGGAAAATCCTGGTCAGCTGATTCAGACTTGTGTTCTTGTAAAGGTATCCAACTACAGATAGTCTAGTTGTACAGGTGTCTGCAGCTGTATGGAACATACGAGGACAGTTAGGCCTGACAGGGAGTCCAGGAGAATGGATTCGTCAGAATACTTTTTGTGTCTAGCAGTGCCATCCTGAAGTCTTCCAGAGTTTCATCTGTATTAGCTTTTTACAATCATGCATCGAGGAAGATCGTTTCATTGGTGAGAGAGAAGTTGCGTGAATAGTTCAGTTAGTGTTTCTGAGACCTAATTAACTATGGACCTTCTCCTTTGACATTGTCCTTGCTAGCAGGTCTTCATGTGGTGAGTGCTACTTCATGATTCATTGGCTTAAGCCTCATAGTGAGGCGGCATACATTTCAGCTCAAACTATGAGTGATGTTTTGCTTCCTGTTATCTGTTAACTCATATTGTGCAATGATGCAAACAAAGTTAAGGATTTACGTCTGAAGCTATTACGAAATAACAATCTACTTACTCTAGTACCTTGTGCAGCTACTGTCTTTATTCGGCTGATTGTTCACAATAGTGTTTGTGCCTGTTGCATTCTGTAAACAAACAAGCGTAAACATGAATCTTTGCAATAGTGATGTCCAATGAATTACCCATTGCAACAAACAACAATATTTTTCTGGATCTGTAACGGACTTTTGGTGATTGTAGTTATCGTTTCACAGTGTTTCTAAGATTCAAAGCAGAAGTATAACCTGTAAATTCTTTAAGGTTCATTGAACTTCACAGTCTTCAGTGACTCAATAACTAGGTATTCGAGAAATGTACCGTAACCATTCTATTCCTACTGGAGATCTGTGCAATGCGTAGAGTACTGATCTTTGTGTTCCTGCAGGCCAGAGGAAAATTTGGTCCAGACAGAGAAATTAAAAGGCTGAATGCTGTAGGACAAAATCTGTGCTTTTAGTTATTTAGTTTGTCTGTGAAATCTACCTTTAATTTTCCTAGATGCCATTTTATGTTGTTGAAGTTGGTGGAGAAGGCAATGGACCATTTCACTGTATGAGTTCTCAGAATAATCGTGGCTGATGGTTTGATTGATCTAAACACATTAGGCAATCCTGCCCTGACTCTATTGTATGCGAGGAGGATGGCTGCCTCTTCAACTACAGAGTTGCAGTCTGATTTAGGTTGTCTGTTTTTTGTAAGATGCTGAGTCCAAAACTTAGAATATGTTCAAAGATAATGAAAATTCACATGAGAAATACACAACCATCATTATGAAATAATAGCTTGTTTTTACATACAGATTCATATTGCTGTTTTGCTGTCTTGAAGCTGCAGCTGATAACATTACTCAGTTTAATTCTACTCCATGTGCGGATCTCTGAACATTAGAGGGCTGAATTGGCCCTTCTATCGTTCAGACCTTTTAGCTACAGCTTACAAAAGATGTCAGCCTTGAGCCCTTAAATCTGTGACCGTGCCAACGGTGTGATCCAGTTACCCAGTACTATCTAGCACCATTGATGTGTTTAGATTCGAAAACCTAACGTGTCACCTAGAGGAAGGATTCCCATTTGGAATCTGTAGGAAGTTGCATATCGTCCATAAAGACCATTAACAAATGTAGGTAACTTGTTATTTTCAGTTTTTCTTTGCAGCTGTCTATATGTAAAATAATTTGATAATCTGGATAAATACATTTTGATGTTGATGAACTGAAGATCTGTCCACATGATGCTAACCACTAGAGATATTAGTGCTGGCATCTTAACTTTATCAGTGCTCTAATGTACTGTTATGAAGATTAATCTTAGTGCTGTTTTCAGATATTACTCTTGCTTAAATTTGCAAAAATATCGTTATTTCCTTGAATATACGCCGAAATTACGCATATGTTGTGCTTAAAAGAACCCCCATGTGAAGAGTCAGAAATCTGCAAACTGTGAAGGTGGTATGCCGTTTTGTACCACTGATTGCTAGCAAAAATTAGTTTAATGCGGTTGTGCTGCATGCTTGCAGTAAAGGCAGCCACTGATCTGCCCGTTTCTTTTTATGGTACATTACTACAAAATTGTGTGTATTTTCTACTTGCAGGGCTTGAAGAACTACTATGAAAAGCTTCAGCTCCAGCTTAATGACATTGTTGAACTTGTGAGAGGAAAATTATCAAAGCAAACTCGAACAACACTGGGAGCATTAGTTACCATCGATGTTCATGCTCGAGATGTTGTGAATGAAATGATTGAGACTGGTATGTAGTATTTTTTTCTTTTTTCCATGCTAAATTGTTAAAAGGGCATCAGTGCTGAAACCTTGAACTTTGAAGTATCTCCTTTATTTCAGATTGCATCTTTAAAGCAGCATTTGTTACATTTGAAACTTGAACCAAGTGTGACTGGTTTATTTTTTCTTATTACCACTGTAGAGTGAGTCTCTCTGGAAGAATCAGTGACTTTCCTTCAGGCAACAATACCTCTATTGCACTAGTTGGAAATGTAAATAGGTTTCAAATAGTCTTTAGTGGTACCTGCAGATTGGACTCATCTTATTCTCCCAGTAATTGACACTACACTGTCCCGCCCTCCAATATCTGGGGCTTCAGTTTAACAGGAATAATTTGCTTTGCTTTTGCGGCTCATCCTCATGCACTCTGCTTGTCCTGCAGCCCAGACTGTGACTGATGTATTTTTATAGTGGATAAGATTACGATATAGTTTTAGTCGTGCACTGCGTGGTTTAAATCCAAGCTTATTCCGGTATCCTGTGCTCCTCGAAATCACTCCCTATTCAGGGGTGTTTCATAAAATCCAAACTGGTTGCAGTGCCATTATCCTTGGTCTGTCTCCCCGGGCACTAGGGTGTGTGCTGTATTTCCAGCTAAATTTCCATAAATAAAGTTAATTTGCTACATTGTTTGATAGTTGCTTATTTTGATTTATTAATATAATTATTTTCAATGTTCTTTTGCTTTCAAAAAACATACAAATCAATGATTCTTATGTTGCCCCATGTTGACCCAATGCATTTCGGCGAGGATTCGCCTTCATCAGGGGTTTAAATCAGAGTCACGTCTGTCTCTCGCCCTTCAAAAGGAGGGAGCCAGCGATATCCTTGTGTTAATCATCAGTACATCTGTAATGTATTATGTGAATAATTGTGTAGGTCTGCTTACATTATACAAAGAAGTGCTGCACTACTCCTTGGTTCTGGTTATACATTTCATATCCATTCAGTCTGTGTGAGGGAGTGCAATAATATGGTAAGCACCATGAGACTATTGCTTATGTTATCTCAGTAGCAGTGTCCTCTCCAGAAGATAATGTGTATCTCGACATCATCGATCTTGAGCCAGGTCTGCGCCTTCATGACAAAGGTCTCAACAGTATATGGCTTTACATCATAGGTCACAACATTGAACAGATGCATGCCTTGGCATCAATCTCCTTGACTGCTTTTGCTTTAACAGTCTGTGCTTTTACATGAACCTTGATACAGTATATCATATTCATGACTTCACACTCCTTAACTTCAGTGCATATAAGGTTGTGTACCTTGATGCCAGCATTGATAAGGTGCAAAATGCCAGACCTTTTGGTGTTGATTGCCTCAATGATGGCTATCTGCTTTGTGATTTTTCTTCTCCTTCAACAGCCTTGTGTATAAAAGAATATAGAAATCACAGCACATGCCAGGGTGGGGGCAAATACTACCTTAGGATCTTCTTTGAGCAAAACCTTCTGATGTTGGCTTGTAGTGCCACCCTTCCTCTCAGCTTTTCCCCTCACAATATTGCAGTTTCCTTTGATATATTTTGAGAAAAAAAGGGACACTTCACGTCATCATTTCAAGAAAGGAATAGGAAACAAATGTTATGAGGAGTTTTAGGTCATTTCAAGAAAAGTGAAGGCATCTTGTCTCAGTGGAATTGTTCACAGCTTGCAACAAATGCAAACAACCGGCACAAAATAGTTGAAGTGCTGTCATAAACATTTGTATAACTATGAGTTACTTCAAAATAGAAAAAATTAACAGGTTAGTGCTCAAGAAGTACAGGAGAAAGAAATGATTTCCATGTGCCTCATCTTTGCCTTGTGGGATGGCCGGGTCAGCCTGCAGACCTAAAGTCACAGTGCAGGTTTGTGTCACATATTAAGTCTGAAGGCAGTGTATGCTACTTTTATCTTTTTTATACATTTCCATTGTGCAAAGAGAAAATGCACTGTGAAAATATTTGAGAATAGTTTTAATCACTGAACTTAATTTTTTTTAAAGTTAAAAAATAAGAAATAAGGGCATTGTTTTAAATATTTATTTTAATTAAGAAACATAGGGGGTCACTACTAACTAACTAAGTCCGCCCACCATCCTATCGGGACTAGGGACCGCCCGCCATAAGAGCGGGGGTCCCTTGGGTGGTATTAGGATGCGGCGGCCACAGTGGTGGCCGCATCCTGTATTTATAACATTGTGGCGGGCGGTGCTCTCTGCACCGCCCGCCACAATGCCATAAATGCATGTATGCATTTGCATACACAATGCGGCAGGCACCGCGCGGTGCCTACCACATTGTATATGCAAATGCAAGGGGGTACCCCCCCTGTGCACCCCCACCCCTCCTTCACTTTGGGGGCCCGCACGGTTGGATCTTGGAAACAACTTTGTTTAAAATTAATATTTGACCCTTTAAAGTGATTTCCGACATGCTAATGTGATGTTATGATTGCTAACATTTCCTTTTCGATCCTTGTGGAAATAAGCAATAGTTTATGTGCTCCACCTGAAGACTCACTCTGTTGTTTGCAGGTGTCTCTCATGATACAGACTTCCAGTGGCTCGCTCAGCTGCGGTACTCCTGGGAAGATGAGAATGCCCGCGTGCGCATCATTAACTGCAATGTAAAGTACGCCTATGAGTACCTGGGCAACTCCCCGCGGCTCGTCATCACTCCTCTGACAGACAGATGTTACCGCACTCTGGTACGTCTTTCCACAGATCTTTTAAATTACGTTATAAATAACTTCAGACAAACACCTGCTGCAAAATATATGCTTTTTAGGATGTCAAACGTGTTTATTCTCGGCAAATAACACCTTATATTTTGGAAAACTGAGGAGAGTAGTTGTCAGTCATGATTTCTTGTGAAGATATTGAGTTTTTGGCACTTAATGCAATTGTCTGTTGACATATCGGACTGTAGTATTCTAAGCTTTGCTACTGAGGGGAAAGTGGCAAAGGTCAACATTTCTACCGTTACCCAGTCGCAAAGGTAATTTTATATATTTCAACACCCCCTTAACAGGGATTGTTTTATCCTTGTTTACATCGCAGAAAAATATTGTTTGCATCCTCCTTGTGATTGGACATACAATCATTTACAAACAGTGAGCCTTAAAAGTATCAAACAGTGTGGTGAAGATAAGGCGGTTGATTTCTGAGGATTGTTTTATGACCATCTCATTTTATACACGGCGATGCGTAGCTAATGTTTCTGGCTATGGTAATCTGAAATATAAAGGGTTTTTGTGTTCCTTGTGATCAAGAAGAAAAGACATGGTGTATGTGTCCTCATTAAAAAACAGTGTAGGCCAATTTTAATGGAACCCTGTCTGAATTGGTGGTCTTTGGCACTGTTAAAGGATTCGAGGTTTGATGGCCATAATAAGTTCCCATGAAAAATGTGTCAGATATTGATCGTTACCTCGACCTGTGCCAAGGGAGTGTTTAGGTTTAGTAGTCTAGTGGAAACCACTGATAAATATGTTATGTAATGTTACGGTTATTTATATTGGGCATGACTCACCCCCAAAAGGGTATCCCGGCTCAGAAGCCATCCGACAACAGGTAGCTGTCACCAAAAACAATCCCTAAAACAGTTCAGTTTTGAGTAATTTCCTAAATTTTAGATGATCCATGCAGACAAGTATGTGAACTGGGAGGGCATTCCAATAGAGAGGGGTCAGATAAGAAAACGCTCTACCCCTGAACGAGACTTTTTAATCTGAGGGAATGTGAGCAACCTTTTGTCTTGAGATCATAGAACTTTCCAGGACTGTAAATGGTGAGTGTCGAAGCTAAATATCGAAGACCCTTCCCTATTAGGGTTTCATGAGCCATGCAACACGTTTTTAAAGACAATCCTCTTGTGAACTGTTAACCAATGTAAGAAGCGTAAAAGAGGAGCAGATGGAGACTTCGCAGGAGCATTACAAATAAGGCAAGCTGCCTTATTTTGCACCACCTGTAGTCTCGTCAACAAGGACTTGGTAATAGAGGCAAATAAAGCATTGCCAGAATGCAAGCGACTCACCACTAAGGCTTGGATCTTCATTGTTGAGGAAGGAAGAAATGGAAAGGACCGTCTTAACAGAAGTGACATATGAAAACTTAGCCCCGCAGTATTACAGACTTGCTCTGCCATAGACAGACATTAGTGCAGGTACACTCCAATATTTTTAACAACCGTTTTAGGGGTTGTAGCTGTACCAAGTACTTCTGGCCACCAATCAGAAGTCCATATGTTATTCAGTTGAAGACGATTCTCTGTCATACAGACGACTAAGGCTCTCAGACCGTTTGCAGAATGATCTTTTACTATGCTGGACTCACAGTCAAAAGAAATCAAAAGCTCGGTGTCATCCGCATAGGAATACAATTCCAATCCTGGCTAGGGAGCCTCATAGATATTAAATAAGATAGGGCTCTAACAAGAGCCCTGAGGGACATCCTTGTCCAGTGGTACCGTGCAGCATCGAAAACAACCCAGAGTAAAAAAGCTCTCAAACCTGTTTAATATGGCTTTTTTTTAACAGCGTGTTATATTTTTTCCTGAACTCGAGATTTAAAACTGCGGTGTAGGTATTTTGTCTGTCACATCACCAGGGGGAGCCCAGCTCAATAACAAAAAAAAAAAATCCACCCATAAGTCTGTCTGACACCCTGTAGAACAAGCATTTACAATGCAATGCTTTTGCCTTTGTTAAAGTTAGAGCTATTGGCATTGCTCTTGACATTTTTTTTATTTATGTTTTTTTAACATAAATAAATGGCATTGTCATTTACAATAGCAGGGCAGGGCACAGGGAAGGGGGGAGAGGAGAGACGAAGGAGAGCTGCGGGCTCAGGGAAGGAAGGGCGAGGAGAGACGAAGGAGAGCTGCGGGCTCTTGTTGTAATGCTTGCATAGATGAGTTGGTGGATGCATGCATGGGTGCATGCATGGATGGGTGTATGGATGGGTGTATGGATAGATGGATGGGTGGATGGATAGATGCATATATACAGCCAATCCCTCAACAATTTATGCAATCCACCAACCCATCCAACCAACAACCCATCCATGCATCCACCCATACATCCATGCATCATGCATACATCCATCCATCATGCATCCATCCACCCACTGTGTCCCACTCCGACCCCTCTAAATATAACTCATTTTTTCTGTATAAAGAGATGACTGTATTCACTAGTATATGCAGTAGTGTGTGGTGGACTTAGTTTGAGTGTTTGTTTCCTGCACACTCACACACTGCCCCTACACATTCACACACTGCTCACCCTGCACACTCACACAATGTGCACCCTGCACACTCACACACTGCAGTCACTGTCACTCTGCAGTCACTGTCACTCTGCAGTCACTGTCACTCTGCAGTCAGTCTGTACTCACTGTCACTCTGCACTCACTCTGCACTCACTGTCACTCTGCACTCACTCTGCACTCACTGTCACTCTGCACTCACTCTGCACTCACTGTCACTCTGCACTCACTCTGCACTCACTGTCACTCTGCACTCTCACTCTCGCTCTCGCACTCACTCTGCACTCACTGTCGCTCTCGCACTCACTCTGCACTCACTGTCGCTCTCGCACTCACTCTGCACTCACTGTCGCTCTCGCACTCACTCTGCACTCACTGTCGCTCTCGCACTCACTGTCGCTCTCGCACTCACTCTGCACTCACTGTCGCTCTCGCACTCACAGGCACTCGCACTCACTCGCACTCACTCTGCACTCACTCTGCACTCACTCTGCACTCACTCTGCACTCACTGTCATTGCACTCACTCACTCTTGCACACACTGTCACTCTTGCACTCACTCTGCACACACTGTCGCTCTCGCGATCACTGTCGCTCTCGCACTCACTGTCACTCTGCACTCACTGTCACTCTGCACTCACTGTCACTCTGCACTCACTGTCACTCTGCACTCACTGTCACTCTCACTCTGCCCTCACTGTCACTCTGAACTCACTCTGCACTCACTCTCACTCTGCACTCACTCTTACTCTGCACTCACTCTCACTCTGCACTCACTCTCACTCTGCACTCACTCTCACTCTGCACTCACCGTCACTCTGCACTCACCGTCACTCTGCACTCACTGTCACTCTCACTCTGCACTCACTCTCACTCTGCACTCACTGTCACTCTCACTCTGCACTCACTGTCACTCTCACTCTGCACTCACTGTCACTCTGAACTCACTCTGCACTCAGTCTGCACTCGCACTCACTGTCACTCTGCACTCACTGTCACTCTGCACTCACTGTCGCTCTGCACTCACTGTCACTCGCACTCACTGTCACTCGCACTCACTGGCACTCACTGTCACTCGCACTCACTGTCACTCGCACTCACTGTCACTCGCACTCACTGTCACTCGCACTCACTGTCACTCGCACTCACTCGCACTCTCGCACTCTCTGCACTCACTGTCACTGTCGCACTCACTGTCACTGTCGCACTCACTCTGCACTCACTGTTGCTCTCGCACTCACTCTGCACTCAGTCTGCACTCGCACTCACTGTCACTCTCGCACTCTCTGCACTCACTGTCACTGTCGCACTCACTGTCACTGTCGCACTCACTCTGCACTCACTGTTGCTCTCGCACTCACTGTCACTCTGCACTCACTGTCACTCTGCACTCACTGTCACTCTGCACTCACTGTCACTCTGCACTCACTGTCACTCTGCACTCACTGTCACAAACACGTTGCTCGGGGCATTTGTTGACAAAGCAAAGCAGTTCCATTAAGTGTCAAACAGGTATGGAGCAGGTTTGCTTTCCCATGTATGTCTGTATTTGAGGTGAGTTGCATGAAAAAGATGCATCACCTTATCAAAGAGGAACTCCAATAGCCCCCAGCACCTCCCTTTGCCAGGAGGATGTGTACTCCTACACAGAAGCAGGGCAGAGTCCTCCATGCTGGGCCCTTGGCCCAGGATAGAAGGAGATGCATTCTATGGAGAATGACAATGTGCTAAATGGGGACCCTGCCCCAGACCTGACAAACAACACCTACATCTGACCTCGGGAATTTGTCCTCGGGCCCCAGAGAATAAATCCGACCCTGTCTGAAGCCTTAGGCCGGTCAGCAGGTCGAAAGCAGCAGGGCCGTCATCCCATGCGGATGTCAACAGTGGAAGTGCGCAGTTTTTCTGTCGACCTAAACTTCTACCGCGTGTCCCCTCCACTCCAAAATCGAGGGGGGGAGGGGATAAATCCCCTACGCTTCCTGTTCCCATCAACGAAGATAGTCAGAGCAGTCACAACAGACACACATGGACATGGTCATACACGAGCAGTCACCGAGCAGGAGCTCACACAGACGTGTAGGCGCACACAAACCGGCGGTGTCACCAGCAGCATTGAAGTTTGACAACTCGTCTGGACATCATTTAACAATAGTATTAGACAGGGGGCTTCTTGCAGACAGTCACAGGGCCTCGAGAAGAACCACCCATAGGTCCCCGACAGACGTTCGTAGTCTTTACGGTCTATGGGGGCGGACATTTCCAGTGTCCTGCGGATCCTGCTTTGGAGGTGTTTATGGGATGGGGAAAGAGACGAACACCCCCACCCCCACCCCCGCCTTTTTTTTTTTTATTCAGTCTTGGTACACGCACTCTTCCTGCGCGCTGGGTTTGCCCTAGTTGCCTCCAAGTTATGAGCACGAGGGGCAAATATGAGTGTATCCAGACCATTCAATCCTTGGCCTCTATTTAGAAACAAGAACCTCCCACCCCGCACCCCCCCCCCCACACACTTCTTCGGGCAAGAAAGTCGTGCCATTTCCAGGGAATTCCAAGGTTAGGAGACAGAGACGACTGCTGACATGACACCGTGCCAGCCCCTCCGCCTTGCCTCCTCCTGCTCTTCCTCTTTTAACCTCACCGGATCGTACCCGCAAGAACCTTATCTGTTTTGGGAGTCGCTGGGCCTCAACCCTCCGCGCTGCCAGATGTTCCTCAATGCCACTCCCTTGCCTACATGTTTGTTGTCCCTGGCCCTTCGGATTGTGGCAAGCCCTCAGCCCACCCTCCCACCCACTCTCACGTGACCAGCCCCTCTGACCACCCTCCTACCCACCCCTCCAGAACCCAGTTTGTCCGCCCAGGTTCCCAGTCACGTAGCAAGCGTGACACGAACTATAGCTTAAGTGAAGAACATTGCCTACGAAAGTCCGCGCTATATAAAATTGCATAAATAAAAAAAAAAATAATCACCAGTTGCTTTACACACGTACACACTAATTTTGTTATGCACAGGCAGATTAAGTGATTTGCTCAGAATCACAGGCTGTTGAGCGTCCCTGCCGACACTCGAACTCTGTTCTACAGCTTCGAGGTTGACCGCTGTAGCCGTTAGGCCACATCCTGGTAAACCTAACCTCAAAGGAGCAATGTTTTTTGCAAATAATATTTACAACACAATATTTACGTCCGGTGATAATTTTGTTATCGATACTCTGACATACAACCAATCTAGTGCCGTCCCGTTAAATTCCTGTAGGACTAAAACAGGCCCCTCCAGTTGATATTAAACACAGCCGAGACGCAAGAACACAGAAAGCGTGTTCATGGATGGCCCCAATAAAGCAATGTATGCCATACGCAATAAACGGCATCTCGGTAGGATTTTGTCCAAATGTTCCATCTGCTTCAAGGCACCTCTCGCTCATATGGTGGCCGGGTCTCACTTTGCGTATGTCAATGGTTTGCATTTCTTTCCTGTGTGTATGCCGTTAGTGGGTGAAAATGTAAATGGAGCCCTCCGCGGTGTTGTGGCCTACCACGCCAAGCCAAAGGCAACGTGTGGAGGAAAGAGCGGCCTCGACGGCTAGGGTACAAGTCAACAGCAAACATTGAAAATAGATATATTTTGCCTTTAAAGCTCTTTGTGGTCTTGTGCTATTCAGTTGACCGCATTTGAGCCTCTATTCCTAGGTAGACGCTGAGATGTGGAAGGCTCAAAGACGATTACAATAAAGAAGAAAATAAGCAATTTTAGAAACGACGCCAGAAACTGGTCAGTAATGACTGCTCTTATAGTGTTCCAATGTTTACCGCACTATATTATTGCACTCACGCTGTATTGGAATATAGCGGACACGTCTTTGTTTGTAGGCCTGAAGCCTCCCTGTGGCTGGCACGTGACGCTGTGTCACTCTTACCTGGAAGGGGGGGAGGGGGGGCATGACGGAGGTCACTCCGACGATAATGAACTCCAGCACACCGGACCCCGCGCAGGGCTACTGGACGGTGACGCGTCCTCATCAATTATCCCTCATTGGAATCCATGATGCGTGGCCTTTGTACTCAAATCAACCTCGGCAGCAGAAAGGCTACGACCATACAATACCGCCTCGGCCGACAGCCGATTATTACAGCAGCGGGGAATAACACACGGAGTAAGGCGCCCAGAGCCCGTCAGAAGAGATAATAACGAGGCGTACTCAAGTACCACCCACAGACGGGTCATAATTACACACAGATCACCCAAGACAACGCCATCTGTGCAGCCAAAGGGGGTGTTTTCTCCGTGTCGGCGTCTATTTTGCAGTCCTTTTCATACTGCGGTGACACAAATTATAAAGTGTTGTGGCAGCGCTGACACCGCCTCCTGCGCTCCGGCACAGATACCGCAATTCTGGGACTTTCTGAAGAGCGCCCAGGCACCCAGAGCTCATGCAGGTGCTGCAACACCACAAGACCGAACTTGGGTCTGGGAACAACCTGGACGCTTCCTGCAACACCAGAAGACCAAACTTGAGTCTGGGAACAACATGGGAGAGCAGGAAGGCGAGTGCCCTCAATGCCGAACCAGATTCGGGGGCGTTCCCGAGAATCGGCTTTCGGCTGACGTAGCCAAAAGGGAAAAATTCTCGGGAACGCCCCCGAATCTGGTCCGAGATTGACGGACAGAGCCTTCTCCCAATGGCTAGCCTCCATTTATGGAGCTAGCCAATGGGTGGAGGGGGCGGATACCCGACCCCACAGAGAAATTACATAAGATTTTGCTAGCCAATGCGTACTTCGTACGCATTGGCTAGGCAAAACCTAAAAAGGGAAAATACCACCTGGAAATCCTGATTGTCTGTGCAATTTTTTTAATTTATGACACCAAGGTATTTTGTATTGGTTCTTCTCAGAGGTCCATCAGGGCAAAATTATCAATGCAAATGATGTGAACAGAAACCGAGATGTATTTTTAGTGAAATCGATTAGCTATGTATTTCCTACAGTTCGATGTAATGCTACTTTAATACCCGAACTTTGCACCAGTAATTGCGTTGAAAATATGAGAAAGGGCATACAAAACCCCCTTTTTTTAAGGCAACAAGGAGGAATGGGGGGTTTCACTCGGAATATTATTTTAATGTGGACAAAAAAAGGAAAAAAAGGATTGTGAACTTTTAAATATACACCATACCAGTGCCTGTTAATTTTCAGCAACCAAACTTTCCAAGTACATAACGGTAAGGAATGCAAGCGCTTTCCAGGGAAAACTATGGTCCATGTATATTTCTCTGACATATGTACACAAACTCATTTATATCAAAGTAAAATATATCAAATACATACAGTAGTGTTTCCAATGAATTCTGTGACAGAATTCTTGATTGCTGGATATGGATGGATGTTTTTCTTCCTGTTGGTTTTTGCACAATGAACGGATTGTGTTTTAGATGATATTACGATTTTTATATATATAAAAAAAATGGTGATGAGTGCAGCCTTTGTAGATTTTCATGCCATATGGTGATAGAATCTGTGAAAAAAAACACAAGTTGGGAATCTCTGGAGCCCATATGTAATCTATGCCTCCTGGGATGTCAGACTTCTTTCTATGTGGTAACTGTAGTAAAGCTGATGACCAAGTGTGTCACCAATCTCCAAGGTGCACTGCCTTTGTGAAGGCCCGTAGGCCACTATGACTCCAGCAACATTGTAGTAGTCATTCCTTATCCAATGTTCGTCCATCTTAAACCAATTTCTATTCATTTTTTGTCCATTTGAAACCAGTTTTGAATTAAATGAAGCATCGATATTCAGATCTTCTGAGTTTTATTATCCAACATATACAATCCTCAAGAAAGGTTGTAGGAAGTTTCAGCTTGTGACAATACAGATGTTATCCATATTCATATACACCGAATGCATTTCGGGAATAGCTCCTTCGTCAGGGGTAACTGGAATATGAAAATATTGAAAAAGGTCCTGTCCCAAACAGGATGAAAGAGGCAGAGGTGCAACTAGTATGGTTGAATGAACGTGATGAGAATTTACAATTCACTATGGAATACAATAATCAATCGATCAGTTTTTTAGACTTGTGCATTAAGAATTATGAAGGAAAAATTGCAGTGAGTTTATACACTAAGCCCACCTCGAGGAATACCCTCCTAAAATATCACAGTCACCACCCACGGAATCTGCGAGATAACCTCCCTTTTGGGCAGTTCCTCAGGATTAGGAGGAACTGCACCAAAAGGGAGGATTATTTCAAAGAGGCAAAAATCCTACAACAAAAACTTATGGCTAGGAAATATCCTTACAGATTGGTGAAACGGGCTCTAAAAAGAGCGTGGTACTATGATCGAAACACTCTGCTACAAACGAAAATGAAGGATCCCAATGAGGTTAACACAATCACTTGTGTAACCACATTTGGAACTGAGTCCAATACCATTAAAAAGATAATCGCCAAGAATTGGCATTTGATACAGAAATTGGAACCACAGTTTAACTGCCCACGTTTTGCCTTCAAAAGAGGCATGAACTTAAAAGACCGCTTGGTGAAAGCCTACAAGGAGCCGTCTCCGGTCACATTACAAAATCTGTGGGGACTAGGACCAGTAGTAGGCCATTACCCGTGTGGACAGTGTACCGCATGTTCCACCACTGCAACAGTCAAGTCATGCATGTTAAATGACAGAGAATGGACCTTTAAACATCACTCCAATTGTCTAACAAAGAATGTCATCTACTGTATACAATGCCCCTGCTCGCTAAAATATATAGGGAAGACATCTCAGGAGGTGAAAAAGCGCATAATGCAACATCAGTCAAGGATCAGGTGTAAAAACATGACAGCACCATTAGTTGAACACTACTTAGAGAAAGCACATGATCCTATGGAATCGCATTGGTTTGTGATAGATGTAGTTAAACAATCCAAACGCAGGCATGATGTGGATCGCCTTCTCACACTGAAGGAGAACAGGTGGATTTGGCTAGCAAGGGTGTGGAGAATGGTCTTAATCAATTTGTGGAATGGCAAACATTGTCAACATTGTAAACTATTGTTGACATATGGATACATGGAGATCAATTTTAGCTGATGATGACTTTTGATAAATGGGGGTAGCTAGATAAGTAACCCTATCGTTTTAATTGTATGGTAGTGTTGATCCTGTATATAGAATCCCACTGAGTGATTAATGTTGGTAGCCACAATATAAACCACGTCATTATAGTGCATTGTTTGTAAAAACTGTGTTTGTTTTAGTAGCATCAACTATGATGTGGCAATGATCATAGTTATAGCAGGACCCCTGGTGATGCATTATGATTGCTGGTGGCATCAGCACTAGCGAGAGATACCGAATTTTAAAGCTCGTTCGGTACTTGTAAGATGGCCGCCTCTGTGTGATACACTTCTGTGCTACCGTAGTGAGATGCCCAGGACCACTGAGCTATACGTACGCTTTTTACTTGAAGTTTGATTGGTGAGTGCGTCTCTGCCACTAAAGTTTGTTACCGCATTAGATTAAAATAAATTCATACTTATTATATTGCGATCCTGGCACCTCGATTAATATCTATATTAAGCTATGATGCTGCGTTTGGGTACACTTAAGATGGCCGCCATGAGTTGAAGTACGTCATTGACGTCGGATTAGAGGTTATAGGTTAACACGACAACGCGCCCTAGCAAACGCGATAGAGAGCTGGGCTGGATGACCGATATGGACTGAGTTACCGCCAGATGGTAAGTTTGCACGATGTATCGTGAAGTGGTCGTATACACGAATGTGGTTGGCACACCTAGAGCCCTTAGTGAACTTATAGTTAGAGTTTGTTTTTTGTTTGTTGTGTATATTTTAGAGAGTGGATCCATTAGATGAATCCGCTAAGAATACTCCACAGACGACTGAAGCTTCAGTCGAGGTAAGAGTGGGATATGTAGGTTGGTTAGTATTCCGATAATTACGGCCACAACCCGGTATTGATGCTTTGTTTTCTCTTTGAAGATTACAGATAATTGAATTTTGAAACGAGTGGTTCTGAGTGAGTACTATCCTGTGTGTTGACACAAGGGTGCACGCAGAGGATGTTGATCACTTTTTGAATTCTGAGTCCAGAGACTATGAGTATCTGACACTTTGAGGGTGTTGGTAGTGGTAATGTTTTTAATCTATGTTTGTCCTTTGGGACACCTACGTTGCACGATATGTGGTGCACTTGTTTTTGGTTCAGTGTGGGCATACGATCACACATGCAAAAATGGGGAGACTGATGAGATATATATGATGTTGTATATTTATATGCATGTATGTTTTTTAA
Source organism: Lissotriton helveticus (assembly GCF_964261635.1). NCBI lineage: Eukaryota > Metazoa > Chordata > Amphibia > Caudata > Salamandridae > Lissotriton > Lissotriton helveticus. The sequence continues at coordinate 1,138,362,848 of NC_136070.1, forward strand.
TAGATTATGTGCAACCTTCTCGTCCTGAGGATGGTCTCGTGGAACTAAGCTGGTTGAGACCGAAACGTCGACGCCACCACACCCTTTGTTCATTGATTTGAGAGCATTTCTGTATATGAAACAGATGAATATGTTTTGAAAAAAATGTATTAGAAAACATTATTTTTGTGGAGTGGTGTGGCTCACTGGTTAGAGGCGGCAGACCCGGGAGCAGAAGTCGGCCCGGGACCAAGGTTCAATTCCCGACGCGGCAGGGTCGTGGACCAGGGTCAGCGGACTCGACAATTCTCGCCTCGGTGCCTACTCTAACCTGGGGTCCCACTCGGCAACTCTGGGCATTAGCTTGCCTAATCTCCACAACGGCCCCATCAACGCCGGGGATGCCTGGCTCCACCTTGGGGATTCCCAGTAGGGACCATCCCACAGGGAAAGCCAGGACGGGTTCCCCAGCGGTATACAGCGCCGGGACGCCCCTTTGCTGGGGCAGCTGTGCGCTTTACAAGTATACGACATTTAACATTTATATGTTGTTCCTTTATTGTAACGTGTATTTCTATGTTTGTCACCTATCTGGTTTGTGATATGTATTGTTTGTATACCAGCAATTTTTCTTGAGCGTAACTGTCTTAACTGTTTTTATTATATGTAATAAATAATTTTTTTGATATATGATTTTTTTGTATGAGGGGCTTCTTTTTTAATTCCCTCTTTTTTGATTTTTCTTATACTTTTGCACAATTGTTTGGATTTTTGTGTTGTATTGCATATTTGAAGCAATTTGTCTCTTGAACCATTTGTTAGGTGTATATACTGACTGTCCCTGGTTCAGGTTTGTTGGACTGCCCCTGTGGTTGGTATTGCCTATAGCACTGAGCATCGAGTCAGTAAGCCTGAGATTGAGGCTCGGACCGGACTGTGACCAACCACGGCTGGAAACCGTTGATCAAACAGATGTGGCAGCACATGAAGAATAATCATGACCGTGCCGCTATAAAAGTAAATTGTATTAACATTAATGCAGCATAAGCAATTAGGGTTTTAGTGACCCTGACTCCACGCACTTACTTTGCAGTGACTGCCAGCCAGCAAGGCGAAGAGATTCAATATGGTAAAATGTGCCGCCTGGTAGCTGCAACGAGTCAGACTGACTGACTCTTCAGCCTCGTGGAAACCAACTCCGGGCATGATTGCACAATAACCACACTCCACGCTGTACTTGAAGCGTAAAAGGCCATTTATACTTAACCTATACTTAACCAAACATCAATTAATTATAACCATCCCCAACATCAAACCTTTCATTCACTTCATCCATTTCCCTTTGCACCAATTCTCTCTTCTCGTTTCACTCCATGACCCCATCGATCTCTCCATTCACTTCTTCGCTTATCTTTCAACATCCTCTCCTGTATCTCCTGCCGTCACACTCTTGCATCCTGCACCTCCAATTATTCACCCCTTCCCCCCCAGGGGTGGGTGTGCCCATCAGTGACTCCCCCCCTCCAAAGTACTGCCAACCAGGGATCCCCCTTTGGGTTACCTGCCCCATCCCTTTGTCTCGTGCACCGTTTGCCATCACTCCTGAACTTCACTATGACACCAGATGGATTCATTCCACAACTTGCTTATAACGTCCCGCATCTCTATCATATAGTAAGCATACCCCAATTGCGAAAAGTGCACCCCATCATCCTTAAACAGCAAAGGCTCCTCCAATCGGAGCCCAACATGAGCAATCACTTTAATGTCTTTTGAGGCGCAAAAAACTCTCAGTGCCCTGTTTAACTTCCTGCAGGCTTTTTCCACTGCTGCGGGTTTCACTGCCCCTTTCCACATCTTTCTCGGCACAAACTCAGTCCATACAATGCACGTTCCCACCAGATTACTTTTCATGACTTTCAGATCCCTCTGCATCTGTTGTAGTATTCCCAAACCTGACAGGCGTATCAAGTCATGTTCGCTCAAATGCAGGACCAACATATCAGGGCAGCCTCTCTGCGATGTCATTTTTGTCAACCAGTGCAATAATGCCCTCCAATGCATTCCTCCTTTACCCCACCAATGCATCTCATCATGGCTGCTCCTCAGACCCAGGTTACGACTGTAGACCTGTCAATCTGCATTTTTGGCTGCCCAATGTATGAAAGAGTGTCCAACGATCCAGGTAACTGTGTTGGTCCCTGGGCCCCCCACACCACCTACAACAAGAAAAATATCTTAGTGCACAAATCAAAGCTCCCTCCTTAAGCGCTGCAGTGTCCCCCCCAAAAAAACGATCTCCTATTTGCACACATATCTTTTAAAGCATCTGGATCTCCACCTCTCAGTCTGACGTATCCTGTCCCATGACCAGCCCAGTTGTGCTGCCGCTGTGGCTGCGCCGATGCGGAAAAAGTGCGTGCCGTATCTAGCCAGGTCCCTGCCAAAACGCCTTAGCGCCATGCACAATACCTCAAATAACCGGAATGCCGTCAACCTTTACCTGGACGCGTGACAGAAGATTTCACCCAACTGTCTTCCCGACCTACTCAAAAAAATTCACCATTAACGCACCAGGCTTACTCCCTTGCATCCACTCTCATTCAACCACACCCATTTACCCCTTCCTAACTGATTCATTTTTGAATGTCCCAGCCAAATTCCCAATCGCTCTCCATCCAATCTTATTTCTTCATATGTTCTCCCCGCCCGCCCATTCGTGCCCTTCGGCTATCTTATGTACGACTTGCCCACACCAACCAGCCGATTGGCTTCCTAGAAACCCCCTAAGGCCTACCACTAAACAAACCTACTCTCCAAAATTCCCAACCCTCCCCAATGGTGCTGGGTGCAGGAAGAGGAAGAGCCTTCCTCCCTTGCACCCCCCGAGGCCGTCATTGTTTCACTGTTCTGAGTGAGAGGGCTGGTGTTGTGCTCTGGGCTCTGGCTGCACCATGCAAGCTGTGCTGCTATTCCCAGGAGAAGCCAAATATTCTCACCACCACATTCTCGCGCCGCAGGCCCATTACGGACCCGCCTATAGGTGTGTATCTGACAACTGATGTCCTGACTACACTGTCTCATTACTAGCCATTGGGCTGCTGACTCTGTGTTAATTGTAACAGTAATGTGCCGCAGCATGCACTGTTGGGTGAATCAGCAATGAATTTATTATCAGTGTTTATACATTGTAGCAGCAGCTAGAACTGTGAGCAGCTCAGCCAGGCTCCAAGGCTGCTGGGAGCAGTGCGCACCGTGACCACGCGCTGCTACTCCAGCTTAAATTCAGTCAGTATTGTTGCAAAGCAGCGCTTCCGCTTTGACAGCTGAGGAGGTGGGATAATGCGTGACTTTGCATTTCAGTCCAGTGATGCAGACCACCACACTGAAATGCGTTAGTCTAACGCCTGTTGCGTGGTACTTGGCGGGCTGAAACCTATGAAAATTATCCCATAGAATCAACATTTTCCAAACCAGAAAAGTCAGAACACCAGTTCCACATCATGTATCAATGCTGCAATTTATCAAGTAGTGTCTCAGATAGAAAACACTTCAAAATATACAATCTGGGCGACAACACTCAGCTACACTGCCCACTGTGTTGAATTAAACCAACTCATGCAAAGCTCTTAAATGCCCTGAACGAGTTAGTGCCTCGTGGCCCCAGAGCTCACACGTGAACTCTCCTGACCAACGGTCCCCCTCGTGAAAGTGATAAGAAAAATAAATGAAATACTTTTCTCGCATGTAACGAATGAAGCTGACAACGATATCGTATGTTGACCATAAAACGTGCTTTTAAATGTAATAACCCAATTACTACATTAACCTGTTTTTGCATGCATTCTACTAAGCGAACCTTGAAAACAACTATTACGCAAATGTTTTAAACACGTTCAGAAAATCAACGTTAAAACATTGGCAATGCAATTAGGTCGCAGATATTTTACACTCATTGGTAACATCAACCTGAATTAACACAGAGCTCAATATGTGAATTATTAGGAGATAGTCACCAGTGTAAATACCGTGTAACCTGGGAAATGAAAGCCTGGGATTAAAATAAGATGTTCCTGCAAACGTGAATATCCAATGATCAGCTCTTTGTACGAAACTTCTGCCATTTTTACACGGGGTGCATACTATCAGGAGGACAGGAAATGCATAATGGCGATGATAGTGTGCACACCCTTCTTTTTAATTTGAGCTATTCTTGTCAAATTTTACGAAACGCTCTAAAACGGACATTTTGGCATACAGCCCCTGGTGTGTGCTCTGCTCAAAACACGCATGAAATAACTATAGTAAAGCTGGTGCCCATGTGCCCAAGGTGCACTGCCTTTGTGCAGGTCCTTAGGCCAATATAACTCCAGAACATTCTGTGCGGATCAGGGACTCTTTTGCACCGACTGCTAGTGCTTCATTTATGTATTTCTTCAATAGTAAAATAGTTCATATTTGTATGACATACATTTTAAGAGGGTCATATTTATAAAGTTTTACAATTTCTTCAGATGTCATATGTTAAATTATACAAATTGTGATTATTTACTAGCATGTATTGTTTGAATATGTTTCAATTGTTTACTTGAGTATCAAACAATAACAAGTTTTAGCTCCTATTCTCCATATTTGCTTAATCACTTAATAGTCATATCTCTTATCTCTGCACCACTCTCATAATTACTGTAAAAACTGTCTTAATATGAATTTGTGTACAAAGGAGTAGGAGTGAAATATGTTCGATATATATAATATATAAAATCGTGTAAAGGGGGACATACATCAGCATAAGCATTATCCATGCAGTGATTTTAACAAATGAACCAGGACATCAACTGCATGCATATGGAATCCATACAAGGATATTATATAAAGAGTCCTTGAAGTAGGGTGAGTAATATAGTAATAGGTGTGAAGGGATTATTGCACTAAGGTATAAAACGTCTTTCGATAATAAATAATTTTCAAAGTGCATTTAGCATGTATAATAAGGAGTGCTTGTCTGATTGATGGATGAAGGTATTGCATTCCAAATCCTTGGGGTATTTCTAGATAAGGATTGAAAGGGGGTAGATAGTGTATGAATCCGTGAATTTAAAAAATGATGTACTTACTTCCGATCAACGACGAACCTTCAGAATAGATGAGGTTAATTGATGGGTTTTCCCATTCATATTATTTCCTTTTGCAGATTGGAGCTTTTTACTTGAATCTTGGAGGTGCACCAGAGGGTCCTGCTGGTACAGGCAAAACGGAGACCACAAAAGACTTGGCCAAAGCGCTTGCTGTGCAGTGTGTTGTCTTTAACTGCTCTGATGGATTGGATTACATAGCAATGGGGAAGGTAGCGTAAAGTAATGTCTCAAATGGCTGCTAATTTAAGACTTAATGTGGAAACAATGTATACTGAAATAACAAATATGTATTCAGTGAATGTGATTATGACTATTATTTTTACAACTTTTGGTTTCCCATTTTATTGTCTAAGATACTGAGTCAGTTATGAAATATAATCATACATTGTCATATTTATTATATTTTTACAGTGTTACCATTTATTGGTCAGTATATGTACACCTTTTCATCTCATGTTATATTACTTAGTATATGTACACTTCATCTCCTTTTCAGACTTTACATATGGTAACGATAATGCTGTTTTGTCACACAGAACAACTGCAGCATGTAATGGGGCTGTAATATTTTCATCTTTAAATTTATCTTACAAATGATTTCACTTCTGAGGGTCGATATTCCTCTTACTATTGCAAATCATTTCCACTTGCTATTCAGCAGAATGCATCAATATATATTCCTGTTTTACCCTTTCTTCATTGTGGCTTTAATACAGTGCACCCTTTCCTGAGTGTGTCTTACCCCTCGTCCCCTGGTGCAGTCTGTCCTCCTCAATTACAGAGTTTCCCTAATTCATCCTCTTCATTATACAATCTCCTCTTCCCTGTGTGACTTCACTCCAGTGAACGCCATCCCCAGTGAGATCGCTTCACTGAGTTAGGCCTCTCCTTGGTGCAAATTGTTCTCCTCAGTGCTGTGTCTCACCTGTACAGCGTCCTTTGTGGCTTCTACTTAGTGTTGCCCCTTCCAATTGTGTGTCGTAATATCATGGCTCCTCTTCATTGTAATCAATCCCACATGCATCCTCTCTGAATGGATGTCTTTCCTGAGGGAAGGGGGTTTTCTCCTCAAGGGTTCATACCGTTTGGCCTCTCCGTGGGGCAGCCTAAGTTCATTGTGGCCTTTTTTCTGCTCACAATTTTCCCTGCAAAGCCTCTTCCCTGCATGTCCTCATTTCGTCCTTCCTATTACCAGTACAACCCCTTCCTAGTTTGCCTTTACTATAGGATATCTTTTCCTCAATGTGGTCTGTCCTCCAGTACCAACTCTTCCCAGTTTGGTGCCGCATCACCCCATTGTGGACTCTGCTTAGAGCAGTCCCTTTCTATTGGCTTTCCCCACTCAGTCCTTTTCACTTTCCATCCAATATCTCAGGGCGACCTTTACCAGCAGGAATTGTTCTCCCCTGTGTGGTGCTTTATCAATGTAGCCTCTTCTCCCCACTGTTTCCTTTCACCTCTCCAGCTTTATGTACGTGCTGGCTCTTTCTGTAGTGTAGTTCCTATATTCCCAATAGGCTCTGCGCATTGGAATAATATAAACAGTAGTGTAGACGTAGGACTGAAGTCATCTAGGTCTCTCCTGACTATATTAGACTTAATTAGTTTTGCCAGCTAGCTCAGAGGTCACTAGAAACTTTCTCGAATGTTCAGGAAGGAGTTAACTTTCCTGATTAGACAAGAAGGGATTAGTTTCTGACAACCGCATAAACATGACAACTTTGCTCCCTCAGAATAAAGAGTGTATCTCTAGAGTCGTGTGAAAACAATAGACAACTATTTCACTCAGTCAATCGTGCATGCTTAATTTCACCAGAGTGCAGAGAAATAGAGAGACGGGCGTTTTCAATAAAAGTTGTTATTTATTGAGCAGTCTTCTTTCTCATGCAAGAGAAATGAATTGCCACAGTTGCAATACTTATCATGAAGTAAAGTGCGTACAGTAAAAGGAGTATTATGAAATAATACTGTAAAAGCATTGATATGGTTTCTTAGCCATATGATACTTTAAAATGGATAAAATATATACATACATAAAAACATTGACTAACTTACTCAACTGGTGCTTCTAAGATACGCCTACCCCGGTGTACCTGACCTAAGCCTAATACGTGGGAAGGAGTAAGTAAGTTGCAGTTTAAGTTAAGTTGGTTTTTGCCAAGAATCTGAGTCAAGAATTCTCTCAAGGGTTTAGTCAACTCCGTACCTTGGTTCTAGAATGTAGGAGGTCTTGTATCTCTCTCTCAGGACTCGATCTCGATCTCCCAGCAACCCGCAAGGGTGACTGGAAACACCGGAGCTAGATTTCTCGGCTGGAGAAAAGACAGCGTCTCTCTCAGTGCGTCAAGGGAGGGTCGGCTACCTTCGGCTCTCGCATCGTCTTGGCGTCGGGCAAGTAGATAGCCGCTCTGCTCCAAACCACGCTTAAGGCAACGTTGGTATATTTATACCTGAAAGGTGCCGTGTTTGACGTAAGGTTGGACATAAGACGTCACTAAGAACTAACAGTTCTTTCTGGACTCCAGGAGTTCTTGTGCAAATCAAAACAAAAGCAGGGGGAATTCCCGGGCTGCTGGAGGCTTGGTTTGTTTAAAGAACACGTTGTACTTTCTAGGAGTCTATGGGAGTAGCCTTGCCGTATTTGGACTGCATGGGCTATGACTAGATATGGGCATGATTCCTATGCCTTTATAAGGATATGTTTTGTTATAACCACATAAGGGCATGAATCGGGGATATCTAATTAGGGTCCTAGATAGATTCACAACACCCACTCCACGTATTATTTCAATCATTACTAAATACTAAGCAATAGTAAACATATAACGATGCATGTGTTTTCCAACCCACCCCAAAATACATAAATTGCATTTGAAATGGTGTATGGTGTATACACGAAAAATGAGTATTATACTGTACGTCTTTCAAGCAGTTGTATCATTCAGATAATGCATATATAAATATCGTCTGACCGACTTGCGAAAATTACACATGAAATGGCTCTGAATACAGAAAAGAAGGTCGAGACCATTTCATCACATCTTTACAAAAATACTGTACATGTGCTAGAGGCTGAGGTAAAATATTGTCTCTAGTATCTCTAAAAATAGAAGCTCTGTTCTCTAAGAATAGTTCTACTTTAAGCAGAGTACCATGTGCCAGAAAAAGATAAATATTTTGGAAATGGAAAAAATAATTTTGCTTTCAGGGGAAAAAATAGTTCCAATTGCTTTCAGTAGTTTTGTTTATCAAAACTGAAGGCCGAATTCAGAGTTCAGGGAACGCTGTGTGCTCGTTGTTTTAAAAGTTATTCTCGTTGTTCGGAGAGAACATCATATCAGACAGGCTTGCGAAAAATTGGTCTACAACATCAGGTGAAAGTTCGACCAAATTCGAAAATGCTGAAATTGTGCATATGTGAGAATCATTGCCATCATCGATGTCGGGATCAGCAATGTTCACTGAAGGTTGTACCTGTTTGGTGCTGCTTTCCTCTCGTACTTCACTGCCACCTATTCGTAATGGTGAAGTCTCAACGAATGCCGTCATCAGAATAGGTAGCCGCTGGGGACAACACTTTGCATGAGTCGTTACCGGACCTAGCAAAGTATCGATATCCATTGGTACTGCTGATGGTAGTGTAAGACAGATGTCTAACACGCATTCTTCTCTGCATAGAAGCACAGGTAAGATGCAATCTTGCCAGATTGGTCTGAATGAAAGAAACCAGGTTGCACTCAGATCTCTTAGCCGGGCTAATCCGAGGACTCTAGTGATTCGGTCTCGGTAGCGTATTGCTAAGATCGTTTCTTCCATTGTAGCTGGAGTTCTGTCTGTGGCTTGGCTTGCAATATCGAAGCAGAAGGAGAAAAAATAAAATGCCTGCTACAAGTCCCAAAAGAAGAGGCAGGCCGCTGAAAAAGGAATGGACAAAATTCAGGAAAATGCCCAGAACTGTTTCAAAGGGTGCTAACAGTCCCGAAAAAATTGTCTTAAATACATGTGCGATGCCACTGGTATCAGACATGTTTAAGATTTGACCTAACATTTCTACGAAATGCACGGGGCAATTTGTTGATAATAGGGAATGTACCTCTGCTGCTGTCCTTGCAACTTGCAGATCATACGTCTCTTTGGACGAGGTTAAAGGCACAGTTGTCTGTAAAAGAATAGACTTCATTCTGCTTAAAGTATCAATTCGAAGATATTCAAAGAAGGCCATATTGCCGCCTCCATGTCTGGAGTGCTGTTTGGATACAATACTTGCATACAGCAAGTGACCGTGGAAGTAACGCTCACGAGATAGGCTTTTCCTGGCACCATGCCACAACAGCTGTGGTCACTTATTAGAACATAACTGCCGTTGGAAAGTTGTCTAAAAAATGGCTCTATCTGTGTTGCAGGAGTGCCGTGCAGGTGACATGAAAGGTTATTTGAAGACCCCTTGCAGGCTCCATGCAAGTTAATACCTTGACACAGGAGTGTACCACTTAGTGATTTTTTACAATTGTTACCACTAAGGAATACCTCTTTTTTCCCTTCACTATAACATTTGTGTGTATAAGGCAAATTCCATGTTGACCTGATGTATCCTTTACCCAACCTTTCATACAGGCCTGCTGGTATATATTTTTGGCAATACTTAAACTGGAAAGTTGTTATCAGAATTGTAATTGTTCCGTGTATTATCCATTCAATGACAGGTCTCTCTGACATTGTCAATGGTAATCTCTCAAGTTTTTCAATGCTCAGAATCGTATAGTCTGCTCCTTTTTGTGCCAAACTGATTGGTTTATCAGTAAGGTTAAAGATAGAAAATAATGACGTTATGTTGATTAGACGCCATGGCACGTAGCTTGAACGCAGGTTTTGCAACGTCCAGCCTAGCTGTACAATAGAACGTAATTGGGACTGACCATGTTGTAACATTAGTAAGTCCTGCTCTATTATATCAATAGCAGATGACACAATGCTGTCCAGTGAATATATTCTGGAGGACAGAGTTGTTAACCCATTGTCCACTACAGAAAGTGATTTTTCCAAATTTATACAATCAATTTCTCGTATTTTTTCAGCTGTTTCAATTTGTGTTACTTTCCAAGCTTCGTTGTAAGCACCGTATATACCGGCGTATATGAAACGTTTTTGACGCTGTTTGCGTGGTCCCAGTATGAAATCACGCAAGTCAGCACCGTCTTTAAGTAAAGTCAAGTGTTGCTTAATTTCAGCCAGTGTGGATTTATGTAGCCATTCGAGGCATAGTTTCCCTACACTGTATGCTGTAACTATCCCTGGATGTTGTCTCTGGGAGTATCTAGGGTCTGGCCTGGTCTGTTTAAACCCCTGTGTTTTGTTCAGGAATCTATCTTGACAGTTATTAGTGTCTGTGGGCCAGATCAACCATTTTTTCCAATCAGGATTTGTGCTGTTTTGGTGTAAAATATGGGATATGTCTATCTCCACATCTGTAGTGCTATTACTATCAGGCATGGGCTTCGGAATAGACGGTTTGTTTAAATATTTTATCTTGGCTAGACCAAGACAGGATGTCTGTTGAATTGTGTCATTCAAGAATATTATTTGTTCTGGGATCATGCAGGCTCTAAATAATGCTTCTAGACCTTGTACCTGCCAGTCTTTTGAACCCCAGATGGTTTTTGTTTCAATGTTGTTTTTCCAAAATTCAAAACCAAATGTAGACATTTTATCATAACATTTTTCAGAATAAATCAATTTAGTATTTGTCAACATTGTATTCATTCCTGTCTTATTTATCATTTTAAAATAAAACGTTTCTGAATCACTGTTGTTAAACCCTGAGAAGTATGTGAATTTCTCATAAAATGTTTTTGAGCTGCCTTTTGGCGGTGTTGGACAATGTTCCCATTGATTATAAGTTAAAACATTTCTAGGTTGAGCAGATTTATGCAAATAGTGATGACCATAGTGGTTAAAACAGTAAATTTCTTCATAGTTTGATGAACCTTGTAAATAATCATGTTCTGTAAATTTTGCTGACATTACTAAATCTGACATCATATTATTAATATTTTCAAAGTCCCAATCATCAGAGAAAGTACTTGGTGTCACAAAGTCACTTAAGGAAACCTTAAACTGGTGTGGATATTTCAAGAGCTCAATCGGGCCATAGATTTCATAATCCGTTTTGTCCCATGCTACCCCACCGGGTATTGGATTGGCTGTAAAGTTCACTGGTGACAGTTCTCTTTTTTTGATGTGAGAGGATGTGTGAGGCTTTAGGACCAAGTTGATGTTCTGCCTTGCTGTGTCCATTGTACTATATTTTACATCAATGAATTTTCCCAAACATAGAACCATGATGAGCCAAAGCAGGAGGAAAAGTGCACCTAAGACAATCCAAAATTCAATCCATGGTGAAATCAGATATGTTTCTTTTAGTTGATGAAAGAGTTCAGTTACTTTGGGCCAGATGTAGGTAGGCATTTACCGGTCGGTAACGGCCGAATTCGGCCGTTACCGACCGGTAAATGCAATTTGAGATGTAGGGCCCTGTATTTTACAGACTCGGTAAATTTACCGATAGGTAAATTTACCGATTATGTAAAATACAGAGTCGGTATTTTTACCGAATCGGGAAAATTGATATGTAGGTGGGACTCTTCTGAGTCCCACAAGCATTAAAAAATCGGTATTTTACCATCAAATACTATTTGATGGTAAAATACCGATTCTGGTGTGCTTGCACATGTGTGCATGCACACCTATGCCATATGACAGGCAGACCTGCCCTTAGGGCAGGTATGCCTGCCACATGGCACCCGAGCCTCTTTTGGGGGTGCCAGAGAGTGTCAAAGTGACACCCCCTGCACCCTTGTGTCAATCGGTATTTACCGATGCGGTAAATACCGACCGGTAAATGCCCATGCATTCCTATGGGCTTTGAAGCCCATAGGAATGCATGGGCATTTACCGGTCGGTATTTACCGCATCGGTAAATACCGATTGTTTCCGAATCGGTAAATGCACATCTGCATTTACCTACATCTCGGTACTTTTATTTTACCACTTCTTAAATACCGAGTCGGTATGATGCGGTATTTAAGAGGTGGTAAAATAAAATTTACCTACATCTGGCCCTTTGTCTTTTAAAGTTTTTGTTGCTGGCGTTTCTTCATGTTCACTTGGATCATCAGAAAAGTCATCGAAATTGATGAAGTAGCCAGATGCAGTTCTGTCAATTGTTGGAATTGCTTCCGGATTCTCAATAGTCTTTGCATTTTTCTTTGTTTCATTAGCATAGTCTGAGGCTACATCGTTGTAGACAGGTGTTTCTTGACAAACTGTTGCAATTTGGGTTTCAAGAGGCACAAGTTCCATGGCTTTGTTGTATAGTCCTTTTTTATTCACTGCAGGTTTATCAAATGTGATTAGTCTCTCAGTTTGAACCTCTTGGATTGTAGCAAGATTTGGTCTTCTGCTATTTCTTGGGAGTCCACTGGAGCTACTACTTATTATTGGCCACATGATTGTGGTTTTACCAGGTCGATGGATACAACTCTGTTCTCCCTTTTACCAGCAAGGGGCGGTAGTACTACTGATCTTGTTCAGCTGACAGCTAAGACAGGTACTGCTTTTCTGTAAGAATGCCCAAATTCCTTCTTCACCGCGATCTTCTCTCTGACTAGATCCCCAATCTTTGGAATCCAGACAGGTCTTGCTGGGACAGGTGGTTTCTCTTCAGTGGCTGTTGGCTTTAACTTTATATTACTCAGACTTCTTCTTGTTTCATTTAAGTCCTGTAAAACAGCCAAATGATCTTTGATATCAAAGGCTTTTTCTTCTACCACTGAAGTGTGACAATCTAAGTCCTGGATGTGCATTCTAGTGCCAAACAATAGTTTGTAAGGAGTGATACCTTTTAGAGAATTTCTTGGCAGATTGTTAAGACTACGTTGGACACTTGTTAAATGTTTGACCCACTCATCACCCGAACCTAATACCCTCGCCGTTATAGATTGCTTTATGTCACGGTTTTTTCTTTCCACTACCGCATTTCCCTCAGGATGGAAGGGAGAAGAGTATCGCAATGCAATGCCCATGCTGGTCATGGCCTCTTTGTAAGCTCGAGAGCTAAATGCAGGACCCTGATCAGAATGTAGCATGCCAATTGCGTATGTGCCGATAAAGACACGCAAATCTTTTATAATAGTTCTGGCGTCAGCCGAGCGCTGGGGCGACATCCAAATGAATCTCGTGCAGGAATCCACTGTGACCATGATATATTTATAGTTGCCATCCCTCTGTAAGGGACCACAGTGGTCCAGGTAAACAAACGCTAATGGTTTATCTGAGATTAGAAGGGGCGTCTGTGCTGGGCGTTTCACGTTCGATACTTTCATTCTTTGGCATATTTCGCATTCTAGAACATAGTTCCTGGTTTGTTTTCTCATGCGCGGCCACCAATATCTCTGTTTTAATAATGATATTGTGGCGGAAACACCAGCATGTGCAGAAGCGAGCCCTTCGTGTGCCGCTAAAATTAGTCCTAACCTGTGTTCCATGTTTGGAATTGCTCTATCCCCCACTCCAGGGATTCGAGCAAAAGGAACATTATTTGCATCAGTTATGTATGAGTACTTTACTGGAAAGCCTTTCGGGAGTGTTTTTCTATCATCTTTTACTGAAGCACTGACAGCTTGCATTATATCGCTGTCTATTTTTGTTTTTGACCGGGTGATAGCAGCTACGGAAGCCGTTTGCACAGCAGCCTTAGCGACCACATCAATGAATTCCCTGCAACGTGAACGCCATCACGTTGATGACTCTGTGTATGTATCACGTGAGTCTTTTGTAAGACTGAACGCAGTAATATGAATCGCACACTATTAGTGTGGGAAATTCGCGATCGGTACTTTCAAGCGCCATCTTAAAAGCCAGTAGTTCAGGTCGCTGAGCTGTACAATCTCCTAGAGATTGAGTTTTGGTGACCAGTGGTCTGAATTTTCCTTCGTGCCAACGACCTTTAACAAACCCGCACGCAGCACTATATGCTTGTTTACCCCCAACTGCGGGTTGTGCTGATCCGTCTGTATATATTATACAGCCGTAATGTTCCAGAGGCAGGATTTCGGTCGGCAGAGGACATTCATATTCATATTGGAGAAATTCCTGTGTTTTTAAGTTAGGATCGAATTCGTATACTACGTCTGATGCAGCAAGAGAATTAACCCATTGTATCCATCTCTGATTTAGAGCTTTAGCATTTGGAATGCTTGCTCTTGTTACTGCTTCTAGGGCAGGTACTGGTGTAACGATTATTATTCGTTTACCTTGTGCCAGGGCTCTTTCTTTTGCTACAGCAGTTTGAACCGCAGTTAGAATTTTTTCAGTAGAACTGAATTTCATTTCAGCTTGTGTGTACAAATGTGATTTGTAAGCTATTGGTACCGTTTCTCCCTCATTAGAGGTCAGGTACGTGAATCCGCATCTTCCTGGGATGACTCTGATTAGAAGGTTGCGTATGTTTTCGCATGTTTGCAATTTTGTTTTAGCTAACATGTCTGTTTGTAATGATCTTAAAATTTCTGTGTGTTTCGGAGTCCAATTAATTAGTTTGAAATCAGGTTTTATTAATTCATAGAGAGGTTTAACCCTCTCTGCATAATTTAGAATGTATGTTCTTCCAAAATTCCGGAAACCTGGTATTGATTGTAAGTTCTTCAGCGTTTTTGGAGCTTGGAGTACAGCACACTTCTCTAAGAAGTTGTCTGCTAGGCTTTTGCCTTCACTTGATAATTCATATCCTAAAAACAGGACAGTTAGATGAGCAATTAGTGACTTTTTAAAGTTGAATTTGTACCCTTCAGCTGCGAACCCAAGTATTATGGTGTTCACTCTTTTTAAGTGAGTCTCCAGGTCATCATCTGTGAGATAGATGTCATCGACATAAGATAATGCCTCATCATCATATATTTGTAGTAACTCTGTTACTCTTGCTGAGAATAATCCTGGGCTATTCTTGAATCCCTGTGGGAGTCGACAGAATTGTTTTTACGCTCCCATTGTTGAGAAAGCGGTCAAATACCTGCTTTCAGGTGCAATGGTTTGTCAAAAGAAGCCATTTGAGATATCTAATGTCGTCTTATATTTTTTGTGCACGATGTTATTCATTCGTGCTGCACTGTGTGAGTTTTGTACTGCAAATATTTTGCAGCAGTAGTTTAGGTGTCTGTAGTCCAAAACTAGACGATATGAATTGTCTGGCTTGGAGACAGGAAACAAAGGATTGTTCATTTGTGAGGTGCATGTTTCAATCACCCCCTGGTATTCAAGTTGATCTAAGATCTCCCTGACTTGTTTTTTAGGTTCTTGCTTAACAGGATACTGCCTTTGTGCAGTCGGTTGATTTTTTAACTGGATTTTATGGTGAGGAGAATCCTCATCCCATCCTACATGATTTTTATATAATGCAGGAGCTTGTGCCACTGCCCATTTTCTTGCATATGTGTATTTTTTATGAGTTGGAATGTGATTTGAGAAGGCAGGCATAATCATTTCTTCGCCATGAGGGCACTCCCTGACAAACTCTGGTGGCCAGTCTTTCTCAGCTAATAGGATGTCATAGCCTTTCGAAAGGTTATCCCAAAAGAGACCCTTTATTTTCCTAGTCTTGTCCCCTTCTATACGCAATGTTATTTCGTATAATTTACGGGGTTTGCTAACTCTGGTGTCTGCAGTTTCCACTGGAATGTATTTATTCGTGTCCACTGTCTCCAGAAGATTCATCAGGATCTTGCGAGCTATGGTTACTTCTGCTGCGCTGTCTAGCATTGTCTGGGCCCACTCTCCGTTTTTCAGTTGTGTCCTCAGTATCCTCGGCATGTTTTATTCTAATACTAGCTACCTTCTTCTTTGGAAATTTTAATTTTTTACTTTGATGAGCAGGTTCCTTGTCTTTGGACTTGACGTGCTCTTCTTTGTGTTCTGACCGTCCTCTTCTTTCCGATTTCTGTGAGGAAGTCTGAAAAGATCAAGAGGGACGTGTATCAATATCTTGATATCTGTCAGGTTTTCTCAATTTATCCCTATCTCTAAGGTTGTATCTTTTCTCAGAGGGCTCCCTCTGGGGAGACTTGCCTCCTCGTTCTGAAGATCTGTCTCTTCGTTGAGGAGACCTTCCTCTGGACTGAAACCGTTTTCCTCTGGGAGTGGATTGTTTATTACCCTCCCAACTCTTTTTTGGAGTGTTGAGATTATTTTTAATAAAGGTTTTTTCAGGATTTTCAATTAGTTGGGGTATTACTGGTTTCCCACCCAAACTATCTCTACCTAGTTCTTCATAGGATTTTTCTATGATTCTGGCAAGTTCAAAAGGTTGTTCTGCTGTATCTGTTTCCTTCAATTCTGGCGGATCGCCACAGAAGCTGCTTTTCCTTTTATGTTGGCTAGTAGTATAGCCGAGACTTGCTTAAAGTCTTTCAGTAATTTCATACCTAGAGTTAAAGCAGGTTCTGGACCATATTCATTTTGAATCTGTCTTAGTACATCTGGTATAACCGCCATAGACGGAACACCATGTGATTTTGTGTATATGGAAGCAAAGACTGTGCCCCAAGTGTCACAGTCCTCCACATGTGGTGCGATCCCCATTGGAAGGCAGATAGTCAGAATTCTGTGTTTCTCATGAGGTGTAGTATCAGGAAATACCGCCTCTATTTGAGTAATTTTCTGGGCTAACCAGAATGGAATCTGTTCCCGTTTTGCGGGAATTTTGCCAATGGCTGATTGTATATTCTGTGGTGTGATTTTATTCGTGTTCCCCTGGTGAGGGGTGGTCTCTGGAATTTGTATTGCCGGTTGGACTGTTGAAGTCCGCATGACATATTGGACCAATTGTCTGTGTATTTTAATTAACAGTTTTAGTTGAGCTAAGAGCTCTCGGTCCAACATCTTTTCAATGTCAGGATGTGGTGTGTAGCTGGCTAGAACCGGCCATGTGGCTCCTGGTCTACCCAGTGGACCGAGCCTGGTGATGTGATTTTGATGTTTTAGGGCGCCATTAAACCAGAGCAGGTGCTCTTGGTAAGTTAGTGGGATTTCAACGTCCTCGAAAGGAGCGTATTCTTCCGGAGGTTCCTCTATTTTGTAATAGTGGAATTCGTGTGTCACAGCGTGTGCTGCTGGAAAATGTATCCATGAATAGAATACCTCTGTCTGCCGATATTCATGTGCCTCTACCACGCATATGACTGTACCACCTCGTGATGATACTCCATTTTCTATACGTTTTTTAGTTATAGTTTTTCTTACATTTACCGGAATGAATTTAGCATTCGGGTCATTTTCTTGGAGACTAGTGTCATCCGCTAGGAGTTGAGCTGCTAATCTAGCTTCCTCCCTTTCGTCTTCACTTTCCGTCATTTTTACTAACAGAAAGTTTTTTGTTGCAGATCAAGTTTCAAGGGAAACAAAGATTAGGTGCGCAATATTTTGGAAAACTGTATCCTTCAACGTTGATTAAACCAAAAACTAATACATAGGATTCTCATCCTACTAAGTTCCGGCGGATATTAGCCTTTTACCCACTCCAGACGTCTTTTGGAGTATTTACGGAAAAAGGGTCTGTGTGAAAAGCACAACTGAATTACTCTAACGTCTTGCGTTAGATTATCGCCTTACCAAACATTGGGCGCCATGTAGTGTAGTTCCTATATTCCCAATAGGCTCTGCGCATTGGAATAATATAAACAGTAGTGTAGACGTAGGACTGAAGTCATCTAGGTCTCTACTGACTATATTAGACTTAATTAGTTTTGCCAGCTAGCTCAGAGGTCACTAGAAACTTTCTCGAATGTTCAGGAAGGAGTTAACTTTCCTGATTAGACAAGAAGGGATTAGTTTCTGACAACCGCATAAACATGACAACTTTGCTCCCTCAGAATAAAGAGTGTATCTCTAGAGTCGTGTGAAAACAATAGACTTATTTCACTCAGTCAATCGTGCATGCTTAATTTCACCAGAGTGCAGAGAAATAGAGAGACGGGCGTTTTCAATAAAAGTTGTTATTTATTGAGCAGTCTTCTTTCTCATGCAAGAGAAATGAATTGCCACAGTTGCAATACTTATCATGAAGTAAAGTGCGTACAGTAAAAGGAGTATTATGAAATAATACTGTAAAAGCATTGATATGGTTTCTTAGCCATATGATACTTTAAAATGGATAAAATATATAGATACATAAAAACATTGACTAACTTACTCAACTGGTGCTTCTAAGATACGCCTACCCCGGTGTACCTGACCTAAGCCTAATACGTGGGAAGGAGTAAGTAAGTTGCAGTTTAAGTTAAGTTGGTTTTTGCCAAGAATCTGAGTCAAGAATTCTCTCAAGGGCTTAGTCAACTCCATACCTTGGTTCTAGAATGTAAGAGGTCTTGCATCTCTCTCTCAGGACTCGATCTCCCAGCAACCCGCAAGGGTGACTGGAAACACCGGAGCTGGATTTCTCGGCTGGAGAAAAGACAGCGTCTCTCTCAGTGCGTCAAGGGAGGGTCGGCTTCCTTCGGCTCTCGCATCGTCTGGGCGTCGGGCAAGTAGATAGCCGCTCTGCTCCAAACCACTGTGTGATATATTTATACCTGAAAGGTGCCATGTTTGACGTAAGGTTGAACATAAGACGTCACTAAGAACTAACAGTTCTTTCTGGACTCCAGGAGTTCTTGTGCAAATCAAAACAAAAGCAGGGGGATTCCCGGGCTGCTGGAGGCTTGGTTTGTTTAAAGAACACGTTGTACTTTCTAGGAGTCTATGGGAGTAGCCTTGCCGTATTTTGACTGCATGGGCTATGACTAGATATGGGCATGATTCCTATGCCTTTATAAGGATATGTTTTGTTATAACCACATAAGGGCATGAATCGGGGATATCTAATTAGGGTCCTAGATAGATTCACAACATTTCCAGTGTGATATCTCCCCAGTGGGACCTTTCTCTACTGTGATCTCGCCCCAAGGGGGTTTCTCCTCAGTGGGGTCACTCTAACGGTGTGCCTCCCCTCAATATATTATTTTCTCTGTACAGCCTATGCTAAATGTAGCCACCTCCATGCATGGCCTATTCCATGAGTACAAAAACCAAAATATACACCTACAGTCTCATTCATGTGTATGTAAGCAATATATGTAGAATTGCCCTGTCTCTCTCTAAACTAACAAAAAATGATAATCACGGGGAAAGACATCCCTTAAGGATAAGAACCCTCACTCACCCGAAGGTGACATGCTTCATCATATGGGTCCTCCTTACCCGTGTGAAAAAACCTAGTCAACACTGGGAGCTACTACTTCAGGATTTAAGGAAGGAGCTCAGAGATGTTTTAGTTTGGTAAGGAGCAGGATAGTAATCCCATATGTGAGGTGATGAGTATAGTGAGGTTTGCAGCGCTGTGTGAAAGAGTAGAATGTGAATTAAAACTGCCTAGATAGGATCACTGGTTTACTTTATTGGTGTGTTCTACCTGACAGGATTAAAAATGAAACAGCACAGTGGTATGGATTTAGAACCACTGTCACTTAGTGGTCAACATGTTTCAGCCTGTTGATCAAACTCATGTATCAGCGGCTTTCTTCAGGACCAGATATAGACGTGCTTTTGCTGCTGCAACTATGTGATAAGTAATAAAGTTTTATACACCACCGGTATTCCTGCTTTTCTTTCGTTTGTTAGGTCATACCCAAGGTATCTATGGATAAAACACAAGGAACAGGAAATGGGGTTGGTTATGAGAGAGAAAGGAAAAAAGAGGGCAACCAAACAAATAATCAATCACATGAAAACTTGAGCATTGTGCATTGTCACTATGTCACAAGTATAGTTTTGCTTTTTATTATTCATAAGCGAAAGGGACTTACCCTCAACTGTAGGATAGCCCTGCCTCACCTCTACCTGACAGGCTGCTCTGGAGGGAGGCCCCGCACTGCGGGAAAGAAACCAAGAGGTGCAGAAATTATTAAAGATTTCCACACCGTTTGTACATATAAATCCTAATTACTCTGTAAAATAGGAGGCCAAATGGGCACGACTAGGTGCGGCAGAACTCAGAAACCTCAAGTACACAAGAGGCAAATATTTAGAATAAGACACAGCTTCTTGAGCATAACATTCTTTAAGATGTAAATAGTATTATCTTTTAAGGCGAAGGCAAAGTCTGCCATTAAAGAAGGTTTTCCCTAACTTGTAGCTTACCTTTCCGGTGGTACCTCAACTCGAACAAGAGCTCGCCCCGGGAGGTACCGAACGGAAGGCACGCTCACATTTAAATGCTGGCGGCTTACTTGTCTGCCGCTGTGCAAGGAAAAGGGGTCCTTCCATATTAGCGGTCTGTACAATCGCCTGTAATTCTATTGCGTATGCGTCTGTGCTTATAATACTATACTTTGCGCATGCGCTTGCTATTGTCTGGAGGAGCCACTGCTTCACACGCATGCGCGCTTGGACATTGTCAGTATCTCTCTGTTCTAAAACATAAACAACCTTCCGATGTGTATAGGTTGGTTAATTTTGCATGAGCGAAAATCGCGCACGTCTTTTTCACATGTATATGAACCATATAGAGATTAGGCACGTAGCATTGATGCACCCAATAATTATCTAATCATTTATTAATGTAGATGTTAATGTTGAAAGGACTAAATTCATATCGATATTCTACAGAGTATCCAGTCTAAAGTCGACATGGATAACTCGTAGACCCCATAAATGTTAAAATTAGAGATGTATGTCATATGGAGCACTGGTGTTTGTTGTAAGTGTTACTAGAATAGTATACATAGGTAATCATGACACATCACTAGACCTATTATCAAGGTCATACCATTATCTCTTCTTGGTATATGAAGAGAAGAAGGTACAGACATTCTTCTCATTCTGTACCCCACCACCGCTACATTATATTCATATTCATCCATATGATTTCACAGCTCGGATGTCATATTCTATGATGGACGTTTGTGAGTAATGTATTAGATAGAGACCCAGGGTATTTCGTCATTTAGACCCATTGTATCTGTTCTCAGTCTATATACCCACTGTTGTTCTTTGCGGAATAGAAACCTTGAAGGATCTGTCAGATGTGGTGGGATCCAAGGTTTTTCCAAAACCACCCACTGTAAATCGGTATCAGTATGGCCTTTGTCTAGAAAGTGGTTGGTCAGTTTAGTTGAACGTTTTCCACATCTAATTGTGCTCTTATGCTCTTGGATACGGATTTTAATTTTTCTAGTGGTCATTCCCACATAGCGAAGCTGGCAGGGGCACCATATCAAATAGATCAGACGCTCGCTGTTACAATTAGTATGTTTCTCAATCTTCCATGGGCGAGAGGTACCTATGTCAATCTCTAGGGTTTTCTCTGTTTGTGGACAGACTGTACAAGTCCCGCAAGGGAAATGACCGACCACAGGAGGCATATTCCATTGTGTGGTCTGAGACCCGATGCTCTTGATTCCTTGTGGGCGAGTATGGACTAGTTTATCTCGCAGATTGGCACTCCGTTTGTATGCGAACAGAGGTCGAGGAAGCACATTGTCTGCTAGATTCAAGACTTGCCAATGCTTGTTAATGCTTTTTTTAACGGAGTTAGAGAAACTGGAGAAGGTGTTCACAAACGTTATTCTTTGATTTACTTCTTTAGTTGTTCTCTTTTCCAGTAGCGATTCTCTATTATTGTTAGCCGCTCTTTTCTTTGAGTTGCGAATTATGTGGTTAGGATATTTCTTCTCCTTTAGGTCTCGTGATAGTGCCTTTGCATGTTCTTTGTATTGTTCCAATTCTGTACAGTTACGTCTTATACGTAAAAACTGCCCAAACGGTAAGTTTTCATGAAGAGCTCGTGGATGGTAACTTTGAAATGACAGTAAGGAATTGCAAGAAGATGGCTTTCTATACAATTCTGTTATCAATTCTCCATTCCTCGGTTTGATCAACAAATCCAGAAACGGGAGATTAGATCTAGAAAATTCTAGAGTGAACCGCAAGAAGTAATCTTGATTATATAGCCATTCCTGGAACATTTTCAAAGTTTCTTCATCACCTCGCCAGATGACTAAGATATCATCTATGTACCTTTTCCAGGTACGTAGATGATTGAAGAACGGGTTGCCTGATGTCAATATTGTCTCTTGTTCTACTTTGTGGACATATAAATTGGCCAAGCTGGGGGCACACACACTGCCCATACAAGTACCTGATATTTGGAGGTACAGCTGGTCCTCGAATTTAAAAAAGTTTTCTTTAAGTACCATCCTTGCGCAAAACATCACAAAATCAATGGGTGTGATACTTTCCCAGGTAAGATTTTCCAGCATTCCTCTAATAGTGGTCAGTGTCTCTTCTTGTGGAATGCACGTGTAGAGAGATTGTACGTCGAAGGACACAAGCCAGTCTTTTTCTGTATCAAACGGTAGCTCTTGAATATCCGTTAGAAGATGTTTGGTGTCTTGGATAAATGTCGGCATCTGCGACACCATCGGACGAAGAAAAACATCTACGAAGCTTGATAGGGGTTCGAGTAGAGAACCGATCCCCGAAACAATCGGTCTGCCTGGTGGAGGTCTAGTGGCTTTATGTATTTTGGGTAATACATAGAAGTAGGGTACTATTGATGTAGTAGCTACCAAGTATAGTGCTTCGTTATCCGTGATCCACTTCTTATCCTTTGCCTCTTCCACTTTCTTAATGATCTCGTTTTGCAGGCGTGGAGTAGGATCTAGTTGTAACCTTTGGTACGATTTGGGATCATTTAGTTGTCGTAAACATTCGTCTCTATAGGTCTCTTTATCCAGAAGTACCACCGCGCACCCTTTGTCAGCGGGTTTTAATACTATCTCTGAGTTATTAGCCAGGTTTTGTAGAGATGTCTTCTCCATTCTAGTGAGGTTCTGGAACTGGCTTGGATTATTACTCGAGATTTTTTCAAAATCATAGAGCACTGATAATACGTGCTGGGACCAAATGCGTAGGTGGATTAAAAGTAGATTTCGGACGTAGTCCAGTATTGGTAGAGCTTGTCTCTCCAGGATCTTTGTCTTTAAAGAATGCATTGAGGCGAATCTTTCTGAAGAAAGATGCCAATTCTTGGCGTGTTTGGAAGGCATCTCCTTTGAAAGGCGGCACATATCCAAGCCCTTTCTCCAATACTTGGAGCTCCATGAGTAGCCTCCACTCTGTGTGCCCTCTTCCCTGTAATGTTATGTGATGCTATGTTATGTCATATGGATTTGTATAGCACAACTTATCACCTGAAGAGTATAGAGACACTGGAGCAGTTGTGCAGGTCGTCTGCTGGGGGTTAGTTGAAGAGCCGAGTCTTTAGCCTCTTGCGGAATTCAAGAAGCGAGGAGGAGATCCTGATGTGGGGAGGCAGGTCACTATATATGCCTTGGGTGCAATGTAGGAGAAGGCCGCCCGTTCTGCTTTTGCCGACACAGTTTGTGTGCGAGGGAGAATGACGTTGAGCATAGGAGTCTGGTGGGTTGGTGGAAGTGAAGACGGCAGTTGAGGTATGCTGGTCCTGAGGCTGGGATGTGATACTGTGTCAAACTCAGTAAAGAGGTCCAGCAGTACGAGGGTGGCTGTTTCTTCTCCGTCCTGTAAGGTGAGGATTTCATCTGTGGAGGTGATGAGTGCTGGCGCCGTGTTATGGTTGCTTTGAAAGCCAGATTGAGTGTGGTTGAAAGATTTTGAAGTTCCACGTGCTGGAAGGTAGTAGCCAATGGGATACTTACCTTTAGGGTGACTTACCTCTTTGTTTGCCCACTCCCTTTGGGGAGGGTGCATCCCCCTAATCCTACTGATTGAAATCCTCAAAAACAATATGGAGGATTTCCAAAGAAGGGGGTCACTTCAGCTCAACACCTTAAGGGTGGTCCTGGCTGAGAGGAGACACACCTCTCCTGCTAACTAATTTTCACACCAACCTTGGTGCCAAAATTGGGGCTTGGTCAGGAGGGCGGGCATCTCCAATGGCTGGAGGGGCACTGGATCGCATTACAAAGGGCAGAAAGCCTTTGAGGCTCGCTGCCCTTGAATGCTGTTTCTGCTTGGGGTAGGTGTGAAGCGCCTCCACCCAGAACAGGCTTTGTTTCTGACCCACAAGTGCAAAAGATTCCCACCATGGGGGTCAGAAACATGTCTGGAAGTGTCAGGCTGGTGCAGACCAGTTAGTCACACACTAGTGGTTTGGTAGGTTTTCAGGTGGCACCTCTAAGGTGCCCTCTAAGTGCATTTTTTTTTAACGAACTTTATTGAGCCTTCAGTCAGATTATAATACACTATTTCAAATATCAGTGGCATTTTCATTTTTGTTGGTCATTATCCCATCTTGCTCCTGAATAAATGTTACAAACTTCAAATCATTGTATCCAGCATTACACATCTCAAAAATATATGGAGCAAATAAAAGGAACATGTGGATTCATCCATAATATGTAATAATGTCTCGAAGGAGCCTTGTCTCGTATCTGTACCTTCAAGCCCTAAACTGAGTTAGCTACCATCTCTCCCTCCCCCCTCCCCTTCCTGGTCCATCTCTGTTCTGCCATCTATCCCGTCTCACAGCCTTGAGTTATCAGTGATCTCCGACCTATACTTCTGATGTACCTTGGACCATTCCGTGTAATTTGATCTAGCTGCCACTGACTATTTAACCATTGTTTAATTTAATCATGGGGTTGCGTCAATAAATGCAAGTGGGACATCTAGTTGTGTAAGTTCCTCTAACATAGTGTCCCATTCCATAGATATGGGACGTTTCCTCAGCCCACGCGCGTCCTCCCGTCTAAGCGCCACGCTTTTAGCACTGCCCCATCTAATCACCTCCTCCCGCCAATGGGGGGGCCCCTCGGGGACTGCTATCTCATAGTAATTGCTCTGATAGCCAATATAATCGCTAGGTCCATAAATTGCAGGTTAACTTTCTGGGCTTTGGTGCACTTGCGCAGGCCGAGCAGGCACTCTAATATGTTGTCTGTTATTGTGAGATGTGTGATTTCCCCAAGCATATTCCGGATCTGGCCCCAGTAATCCCTAAGATGCGGGCAGGCCCATAACATATGCACAAAGCCCGCCTTCTCCGCCTTGCATCTCGGGCAGCAGTTTTGGGCCTCTGGGAAGTAAGATCTATGGAGAACCATAGTTTGTATGAACTTGAGGTCGGCGTTTCGGGAGACCCTCTTGGGATGTCTAAAATGCTTTCCCAGGCTTTGTCCGTAATCAGCATGTCTGTAGTTTCTGCCCATTTTGCACGAAGGTTCGTGAGGTCATTGGAAGTCTCTGCTCGGATGCCTGTATAAAGCCATTTAACTAGGTGGCCAACCCTCCCCATGTGATAGAATAGCTGTACCAAGTCATGTTGTAGGGGCTCGCTACGGTGAGGTGCCCATGTCGCCCTTATATAATGCGCTATCGTTCCATGCAGTAGGTAAAGTCTGTCCGGTTTTCCTCACATGGCATGGTCCAAGAGGACACCATTTCCAAAGAAGGATTCCACCTCTGCTACTCCAGCATCTATCCATCTACCACCCATAATTGGCAGCCCCAGGAGTGGAATATTGGACGCGTAAGGGTTCGCGGCTGAGGTGTACTGTAGGGCTTTTTTGCCAGCACCGTAGTGCCATTATTAACAATGGGGGTCCATCCAAGGGTATTTTCCTTTTCGGGAGCAAGATTTTGTATAGAGTACCTCGCTCCAGGTCTTGTGTGTTATAACGTATTTCTTGTAGTTTCCTGCCTGCCGTCCAATAAGACAGCCATTGTAGGGAGGCATAGTAATATGCCCGGAAATCGGGGACACCCAACCCTCCCTTGTTCGATGCCAATTGCAATTTATTGAGGCTTACTCTACGTCTGCCCCACCCCAAATAAGTTCCAACAGGAACGTGTCTAGGGTGCGAAATTTGGACGGTGGAACCATCACGGGTAGATTAACAAAGAAGTACAATAGACGGGGAAGCATCACCATCTTGGGGATGGTTATCCTTCTCATCACTGACAGTGGCAGGGACGTCCAGAAGGAAATTCTGGAGCATAGCGATGCAATGGCCTTTATTAGGTTGCCCTCCAGTTGGTCCAAATGAGTCCTGTACATGTGGATACCCACGTATTTAATAGTATCCAACGCTATAGGGATCTGATAAGGTGCCGAATTGGATCCTGTCTGGACGCAGTCCCTCTTGGAAATAGAAAGCGTGTGACTTCCCAGCATTGATAGCCAATCCCGATATGGCCTCGAAGGCGGAAAAAACATTGGGGAGTGGGCTTGCTTCGCCCTCCATGTCTCGCAGATATATGAAGATGTCGTCTGCATATATTGAAATAAGGTGTGTGGTACCCTGTAGGTGAATTCCCAAAGCGTCCGATCGTCTCAATGCTATAGCCAGCGGCTCTAGCGCAAGAACAAACAGGAGGGGGAGAGCGGGCACCCCTGTCTAGTACCTCTGTGTATAGCACTTTCTGGGGAGATATATCCTCCAGTACGTGCCCTCGCAGTGGGTTCAGCATAGAGCAGGCGTATCCATCGCAGAATGTCCGGGGGGAGGCCAAAATGCTGTAGGGCTACAAACATGTACTCCCATGTTAGAGACTCAAATGCCTGACGTTTAAGTCCAATGCCAGACATCCCGCCCTAATATATTCTCTGGGAGTGGCCCTCATTATATGGTGAAGTCTCCTAGTATTAAGTGAGGTGCTACGTGCAGGAAGAAACCCGCATTGGTCATGGTGTATAAGGTTGGGGAGGACAAGTACCAGACGATTGGCAATGGCCTACTTAGGATTTTATATTCGTTGGCCAGTAAAGACTGCAGCCTGTAGTTGGACAACTCAGTGCTGTCTTGCCCTGGCTTGGGGACTGATACCACCAGAGCTTGCATCATGGATTGTGGTAGTTTACTGGTTTCCCAGGCTGTCACAGTACCTCTAACTTAGGTACTAAGACATCATAGTATGTCGCGTAAAATTCAACCTACAGGCCATCTAGGCCCCGGGTTTTATTACGGTTAAGGCCTTAAGTTGCGGTTCCTATTTCGTGTTGGATGATAAGTCCCAAGAGATCTTTACGTGCAGCCTCCGTTATCGTGGGGAACTGTAAGTCATTTAAGAAGACGTCTATCAGGCCATCATCCGCCTGTGCTGGTGCCGTATATAGAGTGCTAAAATAGGTGCAGAATGCACCATTAATCTCCATTTGAGAATGTATCAGACCCTTCAGTGGTGAGCGTATCCAGGTGATAAGTAGCGTTTCCGGGTTATCCTTCATTAACCAAGCTAGCAGTGTTCCTGATTTGTTAGCGTCCGTGTGTTTCAGTTGTGTATACGCTCGATAGTCCATTAGCCTAATAGATTTTAGGGTTTCTGCGTGCCTAAGATGAGCCTCTTGAAGAGATGCCCGTTTGCCTACGTCAGTTACTGCAGCCGGTTCTAGCTCCGTCATCTTCGCCTCCGTATCCATAAGTCTTTTATGAGTTTCTTGCCGCGCCCCTACAATGGCACTAATTGCGGAGCCCCGCACCACCACTTTAAACGTGTCCCATTCTATGAGGTTGGAGGAGGCTGTATTCCAGTTGTCTACGAAGTAGTTGCCAAAGGTGGTCCGAAAGGGGGCATAATTACCAGGACCGTACTGGGGTTGGGACTCTGCCCCACTGCAGGGTAAGTTCCAGGAGGTTATGATCAGAGATTGTTTTGGCTAGATATGTTAAGTGGTGTATGTGAGCGGCTATTATGTGGGAACAAAGGAATCTATCCATCCTGGTGTGGAGCTGGTGGACTGGGGAATAAAAAGAGTATTCCCTGTGTGTAGGATGTAAACATGCGCCATGCATCCGTGAGTCTCCAACCCTGCATCCGAGTGTTCAAACGTTAAGCCTGTTTGTGAGTTCCGGCTCCATGCAGTGGAGGATGGAATCTATCCAACTGTATGTCTAGGATCGCATTGCAGTCTCCCCCCAGGATCCAGGGAATGACATCCCACCCCGTCAGGGCTCTTCCCAGGTCGTAGGAAAATGTGTCTTGATCAAAATTCGGCACGTATATACTACCCAAGACTACGGGTCGGCCGTCTAGTGTGCCCCTTATAAGTATATACCGTCCCTGGTCGTCTGTACGCCGGTCTACCCCTGCAAACGGGACTCCATGGCAAATCCAGATTGTCGCCCCTCTAGCAAAGGCCGAATAATTAGTGGTAAATATCCAGCCTCTTCACTTTTTCCGAGTTTTCAATGCCTCCGCCTCCATCAGGTGGGGCTCCTGGAGGAACACTATCTGCGCCTTTCTCCTAATGAGGTATGCATGCACTCTGTGGCGCTTGTGTACAGCCCCCAAGCCACATACATTCCAGGTTAGTAGGTTGTATGGGCCTAAGGTGGCTTGATTACGAGGCATAGATTTGCTACATCTGTTTTTCTCTGTGCGGCACGGAGCCCTTGAATGTGTACAGACCAAGACTTCCCCATTCCTCGTGAACTAAACATATACGGCGCAGCCAATAAACAATGCTGAGCGAAACCAATAACTAAAACATTTGAGAACCAAAGAACGGTGCATGCGCTTGGTGGGGGGCACGGGTCGCCAGCCATACTATTGCTTGTGCGGGTGCAGAGCTCCGGTGGCTCTTCTGGGCACCGGGTGGGGGTTCTTCTCATGGTATACTTATCTGTGGACCATATTAGGAGGGTTTCCGTATGTGAGACGTGGGGGGGGGGTCTACTATAGTATCCTAACCTTGAGTGCCTGGCACCTCAAATCTACTTTGTTGTATCTTACTAGGTTCGATTATTGACCGATGTACCGTTGGAAGAAAAAACATAGCAGTGCAGATCACTATACATGCAATATATATGTATTATGTGAACAGTCAAACCATCACAAGAAAAAAGGATACTGTCCAGTAGTTTATATCGTGTACGTGTCTCAAGCGGCCAATTCTCTGTGATCCTAGTGCGCAAAGATTTAATTTCTGTCCTTCAATTGTCAAATAGGCCATCCCCAGTTTGGGGCGTCGCCGAGGGAAAAAGAGTAATGCTATGTTCCGAATTCGATTGTATGGTACTGTCCTCAGAGTCCGTCACGATCTTTGTATTGTCCTCGCGAAAGGATCCTGCGACTGCCAATGCCTCCGCCCTGTCCGCCATCTTCTGAGCCGGAGTCGGACTGCGTCTTATAGAGTTCTTCGGGCCTCCTCCCCGGCCTCGGGGTAGCTGTTGTTGTATCTGTACAGGGCTATGCCTTATTGAACTCGATGATCTCTCTTGACTGTGTTCAATGTCCATTACCTCCAGCCATTCTTCGACATTATTGGGGCTGTCAAAGAAATAAGATTTCCTGTCATGCATAACTTTGAGCCTGGCTGGGAACAATAGGGCATATTTAAGTTGGGCTGCCCGTAGTTTTTTCTTCACCGCTTAGAAGGAGGTTCGTTGACGCTGCACCATGATAGGGTAATCTGGGTACAGGCAGATCCACTGATTCTTAAATTGGATGTTTGTCTTTTCCCTTGCTTTTTGCAGCAGCATGTCTCTGTCTCTGTAGTTCAAGATTTTGACAATCAGAGGACGTGGTGGTGCTCCCACCCGTGGAATCCGGTGTGCCCTCTCCACACAAAAATATGGAGACAGACCCTTTGGGGCAACATGCTCTCGGAACCATGCTTCCATAAAATCCGCAGGTTTCGTACCTTCACTTCGCTCCGGCAGCCCAATAACTCAGACGTTATTTCGACGATTGCGACCTTCTGCGTCCTCAATCCTGTCTTGAAGGCTAGTAACTTGGTGTTGCAGTTGTTTTATTTGCGTAGCATGTTCCATAAATTGGGGGTCAATGCTTGTCAATGCCTTCTCACGGTCGCGCACTATGTCTGCGAGCTTCCCATGATCCACTCTTAGGAGAGTAAGGCCGGTCGTGAGGGCCCCAATCTGTTGTTCCATTATCTTCTTAGAGTCTCGGATTTCCTTCAATATTTAGTCTAGTTTTTCTGATTGAGACTCAGCCGGGCCAGTAGTTGAGTTGCCTGGCAACGGGTCTCTAGCGTTAGAATTGGGGGGCCCCCCCGCTGCCAGGCCATTATCCAGCATTTTGCCCTTAAGCCTGCCCATCTCATGACCCAGTCAATCGCAAGCTCGGGCACAGACGTTGCAATCGCCTACACTGTATAATGTCCCCACCTGCTGGAGACTGAGCTTAAGGTCCTCTCCTCTCAATATGTAAAGATCCACAGACTCCATAGGCCTGCTGATGCCGC
Source organism: Lissotriton helveticus (assembly GCF_964261635.1). Lineage (NCBI taxonomy): Eukaryota > Metazoa > Chordata > Amphibia > Caudata > Salamandridae > Lissotriton > Lissotriton helveticus. The sequence goes on from NC_136070.1 coordinate 1,138,393,238, forward strand.
CATTCACCTCCACCGCTCACCTATAGCACTCTAGTTCCCACAGCAGTACGAAACGGCCAATCACTAGGTAGGCCGCCTTCTGCGCCGCTTGACGCTAAGTTGTCACAGTTGTCTGCGCCTCTGTGTCCTCCAACCTTGCCGCGTTCAGCTTTGCCACAACTCAGCCAAGAATAGGTGGACCTTGCTTCACGTCTCTGAATGGGTGGGGGGGGCTCTCCATCCGGCCGGGCGTTGCTGCAGAGAAGCCGCTATTATACTTTGCCCTCAGTTCAGGGCAGTCTCCACACTCACTTCTCCCTCCCGTCGCGGGACCCCGCAGGAGATTAGCCGACATCCACGGGAAAAAGAAAGGGGGAGGCACGCTTGCTCCCGGCCCTGTACCCCGCACTGGCAGTTCTCACCGTTTGGCAATGGTGCGGCGCCGCACATCCCGTTCCGACCAGTTGGCGATCTCCGTGTCCCACTCCAGCCTTCCTCCACACTCGGCCAGTTTGGAGCAGTCATCAGCTGTTATTTCTGCCTTTGGAGTGTGTTGGTCGGAGACAGCAGGGGCCGCAGCTCGTTACGCAGCTCCCGCTGGGCTCTACAAGCAGGCCGTACACCACGCGCATGCCGCTTAGCGCCAGCAGCCGTCCCTCCATAGCCGGTCCGTCTGGACAAAGTTGAATGCCCCTGCAGGACAGCAACGTGTAGATGTCGGGACCCTTCAGGTAGCTGTTATATTCCACTACACAGTGTTTTAACAGGATTTATCCCCGCAGGGTCCGGAGCCTCACCAAGTCGCGTCCGCCATCTTAGGCGGCCGGCCACGCCCCCGCCCTCTGAGTGCATTTATTAATTAATTCACCACTGGCATCAGTGTGGTCTCATTAATCTGAGATATTTGATACTTTGAATTCAGTGAAGCTGAGGAACTCGTATTGACAAGCTCCCAGCTCATGTGATCAGTATGGCTTCACTATGAACCTATAATGTCTAAGACTGGACTTCGGCACTATAGGGGCATATCTGCATATGCAGTTATGCCCTCACAAGAGGTATAGTGCACCCTGCCTTAAGGCTGTAAGGCTTGCTGTTGGGGTGGTTTACGGATGCCTCTTGCAGTGCTGGCAGTCCTGGCATACAAAGATGTGTGCCAGGTTGACTCTTCACTTTTAGCTGCACCAAAACATGCAGGATGCATTGGCAGTGTACATGTGTTTGGTGAGTAGTCTCTTAGGGTGGCAGTATACATGCTGTAGCCCTTAAAGACCCTCTATAGTCACAATACCCTTGGTACCACTGATAGCTTTTACAAGGGGGCTTATAAGTGGGTCAGGGTTGTATCAGTTGTGGAAACAAAGATACCGTTTTGGTAAAGAAAACAGGCTTTGGGAACCTGTTAGCAGGAACCCAGTGCACATTCAGTTAAAGTTTATTATAATCAGGCAAACAGTGTGTATTGGGCGGGGTACTGCAACAGAACCCCCATTTTCCTACAATTCCATCTAGGATTTCTTTCGTTTTTTATTTTTCATATCATGAATGAAAGAATAGGGCAGTGAGGAGGCCCAGCAATGAACCCACTACTCTTTCATTTCACACTGGAACTATCCAGATGAAACCAAACTCATGTCATATTGTTCCATTAATTCTGGGGCTACTGGAGCCTATAATGGACATCTTTGAGAACCCTTTTTCGAAGAGCTATTTGGATAGGACATTTAAACTAGTGGAGTCTGATCCAAAGTTCTCAAGGAACGCCCGCCTGCTGATTCTTTGGTTCTTTCTCTGATATTTATAAAATGTAGAATTTATCTATTTATGTATGTCTGAGATCTCGGATACAGCAGATCTTGGCATTACGAATAGCTGTCATGGGTCTCTCTTTATTTTGATCTTCATGATCAAGGCTTATTTCATTAACACCTCAATCTCAACAGAAGATGCTTGTGCTCCATTTAATGGCATGACAATGTTTAGATCTAAAAAAAACGAAGAAATGCAAATGATTAAAATTAAAGTGCCCACGTTTTAACTGGTGACAGTGGAAACGAAGGGGAAGTTCCAAAAAGTTCAATTTAAGTGCCTTGTCAATTCCAGTCTTAACCTGCGTCCCGTACTGGAAAAGAAAGCTTTAGGAACAGCTGCAGCAGAAACATCAGTCTTTTCAGCAACAAACTTCTTCTTGAGGCAGATATAATGGATTACAACCTCATGCTGCCAAAGTAAAGACCCCTTCAAAACAGTAACTCCATTTGTCTTCCTCCACCAAGTTCTATTTCCAATCATCTTCTAGCTTGAATACCTATTGAAAAGATTAAGGCTTACAGGTAAGATATAATTGTATAAATATATGAACATATAGTAATTACTCTAGTGGGCTGCTCTCGGTTTATACCCCTCTTTGTTTTGAAGGTACTTTGGTACTTTTTTAAACGGTAAGTATATTTTTCTGCCTTGACTACACGTTGTGATATTATTATAAAGACATTTGATAAAGTAACTATCAACCACTGCTTGAATATTTGCTATGAATATGTAAGTGTTGCTCCAAGTAATTTTGTTTTATTTAGTTTTTCAAAGGATTGGCTTCCTCTGGAGCTTGGGCCTGTTTTGATGAGTTTAATCGTATTGAATTGGAGGTGTTGTCTGTGGTAGCTCAGCAGATCCTCTGCATTCAGCGGGCCATCCAGATGCACTTGGAAGTGTTCATCTTTGAAGGGACTGAACTGAAGCTGAATCCTAACTGCTTTGTAGCCATCACAATGAACCCCGGTTATGCAGGACGCTCTGAATTACCAGATAACCTCAAGGTAGGGTATGCTTTTTGTCATATCATCTGGATTACCAATTATTAGAAAAAATTATTTTCTAATGTGTGTATGTAATAAATAGTTTGCACAAACCTAGCTCCAAAACAAAGAGCGCCGATAGCTCATAGATATGATTCTGTGAATGGATTTATTTTCTCTCTTTTGGGGGGTTCACATGATTATTCAAAAAATGAGAATGCAGTGCATCACGACCATGGTTCTATTAAGTAGTAAGAATGATGCCTTTGTTTTTCTCTTCCTAAAGCGATTGTCCTATTTCCACAGACAGGACCTCGGTAAATAACCAGGTTTTTCAACCAACCATAAGGCTCAGAAGCTAACTGTGTTGATATTATCCACCTTAGTATGTATGGATGGCATGTTTTATGTGTAAAGAATGCGAATCTATTCCATCCTTGAAGAAACATTTCTGTAAATAAGACAGTTGGGGTCAAATTAGTCCTGACGAAAGCCGAAAGACCTATGTGGCTGAACATGACAGGTTGAAACATGTTGACCTAGGGATGTAGGGATCACTAACTATTGCCGAGACATCCAGTTATCGGAAATTAGTTGAGCTGGGCTTTGGGTGACATCTGTTCTCAGCAGGACCTCTCTGCCTACACGACTGCTTTGATTCTCAAACCAGCCATGCCTAGAACTAAGACTTTGATTGTAGCAACTGATCCCAACCAGGTGATATGTTATGTTATGTTATGTTAACTCCATTTTTAAGCGCACAGCTGCCCCAGCTAAGAGGCGTCCCGGCGCTGCGCCTGGAAAGAAACACAACACACACCGAGCAAAAAAGAAGAGACCAGAATAGAAGGATTAACAACTATTTGGAAAGATATGAGTTTTTACGGCTTTCCTAAATGTCAGAAGGTCATCAAGAGCACGCAAATGGGCAGGGAGAGAGTTCCAGAGTTTAGGGGCAAGCACTCTGAAAGAGCGGCCGCCGGACCTACTCCTTAAGAAACGAGGGACTACGGCTAAATTTTGACCACAAGATCTCAGCAGGCGGGGAGGGGTATAAGGAAGAATAAGATGTTCCAGTATCTGGGGAGAGGCAAGTTTTAATATCTTAAAAGCAAGACACAAAGTCTTGAATTCTATCCTCTGAGATAAAGGCAGCCAATGAAGCTTGATAATAGTGCTTCTAGCAGAGCAAAATCTAGGGAGACCGACTAAGGCCCTAGCTGCAGCGTTCTGAACGCGCTGCAGTCTCATAATTTCTGCCTGATTGGCCCGAGCAGCAGCGAGCTCGCGTAGTCGAGCCTAGACAATATGACTGCCTGAATAATCAGTTGGCGAGTCGGGGCGTCAAAGAATTTCAACACCGGTCTAAGCCCCCGTAGATAGCCAAAACAGGTCGCAGCTATTTTCTTAGTATGACAAGAGAAACTGAGCGTAGAGTCAAGCCACACGCCTAGATTTTTCACCTCCTCAACCGGAATCGGAGTGGGGCCAAGATCAGCTGGCCACCATTTATCACCCCAGAGGCTGCTCTGTTTGCCCACAATTAATACTTCGGTCTTTTTAGCATTGAGTTGCAGGCAGTTGGCCGTCATCCATCCAGCCACCGCACTGAGACCCTCACAAAACCTCGTCGCCGCAGTATCAGAGTCCCCACTAAGTGCAACCGCAAGCTGCGTGTCGTCGGCGTAAGACACCATAGTGAGGTCCCAACGCATGGCGACAGCAGCCAGCGGCTGCACATAAAGATTGAAAAGCGTGGGGCTCAATGCCGATCCCTGCGGAACTCCCTGTTCGATACCATGGGGTTTAGACTCAAAGGGAGGCGTGGAGACCCGGAAGGTACGATCAGAGAGAAACGATCAAAACCATTCCAACGCCATACCCTTGACGCCCGCCTCACCCAGCCGCTGCAAAAGAATTGTATGGGAGACAGTGTCAAAGGCGGCACTGAGATCTAGTAAAACCAGAGCCGCCGTTTGACCCGCATCCAACACAGCACGTAGATGTTCAACCATGGAGAGGAGGGCTGTTTCAGTGCTATGTCCAGCACGAAAGCCATTCTGCGAAAGGTCTAAAATGTTGGCAGATTGAAGATGATTGGACAGAATGCCGTTTACATGGGCTTCTGTCACCTTCGCAGCCCATGGCAGGAGGGAGATAGGCCGGTAGTTCTCGAGTTTTAGAGGGTCCAGTGAGGGTTTTTTCAGGATGGGGGTGACATACGCTTCCTTCCATCTCGAAGGGACTATACCCGAAGAGAGGGATAGATTGATACGGTGGCGAATAGGTGGCAAGCAAAAAGCCGCTGAGTCTTTAAATTGAGCTGGCCTGAGTGGGTCCACAGGGGATCCAGATTTCACTTTAGCAGCCAATTTCTCCAACTCCTCCTCCGAAAGAGCTGGGAGTGTCGAAAGAGTCAAGTTGTTACAAAAAATGGACCCCAGCTCCATACTTGTCAACATAGTTTTAGGGAAGGAGCGTTAGATACCGTTTTAATTTCCTCTCCGACTAGTTCGCTGTTCAAAAGAATGGAAACCGGAAGCAAGATTATGTTCAGTGAAGAGGAAATGATCTGAGGGGGGCAGTGTGTGCTCTAGTAGTTAAAATGCTGAGCCTTGATATTGTTTTAGAACGTGATTGATAACTGATTACTCGATTATAAATGTAATACCGAATCGGTAAGAATCAATAAGAACTCAAAAAAGGTCTATATTACAAATTACTGATTATTTACTTTATTGCTTTTTTCTGTGAGAAAATAAATATTTCCTATGTCTTCTGCGATTCTATGTAAGAAATAAAAGTGGTCTACTTCCTTTTTTAGTGCAAAAATGTTCAAATTATTTGTTTATTATAATTTTTTTACTGTTTTTGCAAGCCTACTTTATTCAGTATGCGCTTGGTTACTATAGTCCAACAACATTGTAATGAAGATCAAATTTGAGGGGGTAGAGCACAAATTCCATTTCGATTACCATTTTTTTCTTAGATCTGCTTTTTAAAAAAAAATAAACTTATTAAACCTGCCTGTTCATTGTAAATTATGTTGCAGGTTCTGTTCCGCACTGTGGCCATGATGGTTCCTAATTATGCTTTGATAGCGGAGATATCTTTGTACTCCTATGGATTTTTTCGTGCCAAACCCTTGTCAGTGAAGATAGTTATGACCTACAGGCTTTGCTCAGAACAACTTTCATCTCAGTTCCACTATGACTACGGTATGCGTGCAGTGAAGGCTGTGTTAATAGCTGCTGGGAACCTAAAGCTGAAATTTCCAGATGAGAATGAAGATATACTTGTGAGTATTTTTCAAATTCTACGGATTATTATGAATTGGTATGCGAGAAAGGAAATTCTATTACCGAAATCACTGTGCCTATAAAAAGACGACGTATAGCTTGCACTTAATGCAGAGACAATATTGAAAAAAGTATTGGTTTTGCTCTTTGTTTAAAGGAAACTGGAACTTTCAAATCCTCTTTTTAAATACTTTTCTAGAGTGCCTGGAGCCTTAGGCCAGGGTGAAATTGTGAAATGTTGTTTTGGGAAATGTCATAAACATTATACAAGAATGCATGAATTGTTTCAAAATTCACTTTGTGGTATCTTGCATGAAAATTGAATATCAGGTCAATGCTCACCTTCAAAGGTCACATGATGCATGGACAAAGGGACCAGTTTGAGGAGAAAACTCCTAATTTACACTCAAAATATGATTCAACATCAGGCAGTATTTGCCAATGTGCATAGCGCACATGTAATATTCGCTGATATACAAATCATGCACTCAGAATTTCATGCTGTTTGTCAACAAGACTGATGCCGGGATTTACGTGTTGTAAACTTGTAGACAAATTAAAAACAAGGAGATTAATTTGTTTGCTTTGTTTGCCCTAAGTTGGCATGTTATGCCCAGACGTGGGTTCCTTGCTCACTTTGCCACTGAAGTCAAGTTAGCCTGGCTTGTTTGTGGTCCAGGGAAGACCTGACTTGGAAATTCGGGCTGGACTGTTCCCATGGGGCACAGGGTCAAGACTGATTTGCATATGGCTGGGTCCAATCTGGGGTGGTGAAGTGAGCTAAAGAATGATGATAGATTCAACCCAGATCTGTGACTGGGGGTGAGTGTCTGAAAAGTTTCAGCGCACAGTCCATCATCTCCTTGTGCTTGCTTTGATAGATATTTTGTGCATTGAGCTAAGATCTTACTTCGTGCACAAGGACTTATCTTCATGATCCCTGATGCGCTGTTCCGCCGCTGAGGGTTTATCTATAATTTGTTTAATGTCTGATCTCATTCCTGCCACATCTTGTTGAATAATGTCCATGCTGTTTATCATTGTCTGGGCTAGCTGGAGTACATCAGTTAACTTTTTAAGGGTGGTGTCCATCATTTGTTTTAGTTGTGTTTTACCTTTTATAGGAGACTCAGGCAGTGGGGGTTCAGGTTTCGTACTTTTTGTGCCCGGGTTTGGAGTCTTTTTCTGCCATTTTGCAGCTGTGGGCAAAAGTTGTCGAGATGCAGGTAGTGGTTAAGAATAAAAGTCCATAAGTGTGGATCAAGATTAAAGTTAAAGAGTTGCAGTCAGTCGTGCCACAGAAGTGAACATCCAATTGCCTGTAGGTAATTGTTAAAAAAAATGAGGCACGGGTAAATCCCACAACATCAACCAAGAATTAGCAATTGGCTAAGGAGCACTGAGCAGGAGGAACTTGAGATGACCCGGATCAGAGACGCAGCTGTAAGTACTATTATGAGAAGTTATATCATCCTAACAAGTAGTAGCAATTCTCCAGCCGCTGGTCTACAAACGTGTGGCAAGGTTCTGTGTGTTATTAGTGGGGTACCAGAGGCCTGTTGCGGGATAAATTATGAGTTTTGAAATGGGCTCCGTAACAATGGCCAGTGAATTCGCTGTATTTCAGAGATGGCGCCGGAATAAAATAACACCCATCTAAAGTCAGGTCCAGGTATTGGCTTAGGTAGAGATCTGAGAAGAATTACCTTCTGTAGCCCATTTATATGAGGTGGCTGTCTGGGCTGCATCACAGATTTTCATAAAGAGGAATTAAAGGAAATGCGTCATAGTTTTAGTTAAGTGAGCCTGCAGGCCTTGCCGAGGCAAATTTGGGGCCATAAATCTCACACATCTTATTGTCCCGCCTCTTCAGTTCAGGGAATATGGGAAAAGGGTGGCAACATACGTCGAAACAAAGCTGCAACATAAATAATTACACAATGCGCTGCCACCGGATCGTGACTCACGGCCTTGCTGGGGCGCTCGACCTTGGACCTGGGGAACTGGGTTCGAGTCTCGGTAAAGACGCTAAAACCTCCTGTGCTTCTGGGCAAATCACTTACAGGTAGATGCATCAAGCATTTTTGCGTGCGCAAACGGTGCGAATCGCAAAATTCTGCCATTTGCGCCCGCAAAAATGGCATTTGTGATGCATCAAGGGTTCATGCACTCGCAATTTAAGAATTCGCAAATAATTGCGAGTTCTCAAATTGCGATTGCATTTAAGGAATCGCAATTTGCGATTCCATAAATGCAATGCATGAACCATTCCTAGATTGCGAATTCACAATCTGAGGCCGCTATTCATCGCGAAGTCAAACTACGTGGTAAATAGCAAAAACGTAGAAATATGCACTTCAGTGCATTTTTCTAAGTTGTATGTTACACACACACATGTCCTTGGGACATGTGTGTGCGCAACACCGGTGAACATTACCATTTCAGGGGTGCAACATGGTGTACTTTGGACACCCTTGCACCCTTGAAATTGCAGCACATTTGCGATTAGCTAATTGCTAATCGCAAATAAGGAATGACTCACTGTTCATTCCTATGGGCCTTTAGGCCCATAGGAATGAATGGGAAAGCCATTCCTTATTTGCGATTAGCAATTAGCTAATCGCAAATTAGGAATCAGTAGGAATCGCAAATAATATTGCGATTCCTACATGCATCCCGTTTTGTGAGTCTTTAATAGCGAATCCTTAAAATTCGCTATTAAGGACTCGCAAAACATAACTTTGATGCATCTGGGGGTTAATCTCCCTGTGCCTAACAAAAAATTAATGTATGTCCTCATGTAACGTAACTGGTGCTATGTAAAGTGCTCTGATACCCGATTCGGATTCGGGTCAAGTACGCGCTAAATAAAACTCTGCGGAAAAAAAAATGGAGTGCGGGTAGCAAGTGTGCTGCGTTCTCGAAGTGGAATTGTAGCTGGAAATCCTCACTTCACTCCCCGGCGGCTCTGCTAAATGTCACTCTGTGGCAGGCGCGCAACACCCATTGGACTCACCGGGCTTCAGCCCCCCCCCCCCGTCGTGTGTGGCAGCCCGGGATGAGACAGATCCCGGGCACACACAGAGCCGCACCTGAACGTTTCACAGGTCTTTAAAAGACCATTTGAATGTTAATTAGACCTTGCAGTTGTTTCACCCCTTCTAAGAGCCCCTGCAGCTCCACTCTGCCTACTGATTAAAGGTTCAGCCCCCCCCCCCCCGAAAAATGTTCTTAGCCTCCCCCCCCCCCGAAATGTGGCTCTAGTTGCGCCTCTGCTCTGTGGGCCAGGGTTCTTTCCCCATTAGGAGTGGAGAAAAGCAAAGAACACTGGTGCTGAGGAGACTGAGTCGCGCAATAATTACACTCCACGCTGATACTTGAAGCGTAAAAGGCCATTTTATTCGGACACGGTTTTTAACAAACTACATTAACCAAAACATCAAATAACTATAACATTTCCTATCAGCAACCCCTTCATTCAATCCATCCATCCTCAACCCTCACACCTGTTTCTCTCATCCCATTTAACTCTGCGACCTTCTCCATCTCTCCATTCTCGTCTTCACTTATCTTTCAACCTCCTTTCTTGGATCTCCTGCTGTGGCTCTCTTGCATCCCGCACCCACATCCAACACCTGTTCCCCCCCCGAGGGGTGGATGTGCCCATCTGTGACTCCCCACCCCTACGAAGTACTGCCAACCCTAAAACCTACAACCTGTCCTAAACTGGCATGCTCGACCGACCCATAACCCTTGCCCCCAAACTTGCAGGGTGGGTGGGTGGACTACATTTTTCTAACATTCGCCGGTGGTGCCAGGTGCAGTAAGAGGAAGAGCTCTCCTCCCCAGCGCCCTTATATCCCACCCTAATCCCTCCCATTGTCCAACCCCTTGACCCTCCCCCCAGCATGCCCTTACGCTCGCGCGAAGCACCCCGGGGGAAGACTGGTCTGCGACCCTACTTCCCCCAGGGACCGGCAATCTCACTCGAGCGTTGTTGTTTCCCTTCGTGTTAGGTCAACCCCGCCAAAGAGAGATTTTTTTAATCACCTTCAGAAGGTTGTGAGGTGGCTTTGGGAACTCATTTTCAAGTCAATAGCATTGCACAATAAGTTTTTTAAACTGCATTTTATAACGGTTATTTACTTATTTATTAATAGTTTAATTTCTCCTCCCTGCTTTCAGCTTCTTCGATCAATTAAAGATGTGAATGAACCCAAGTTTTTGTCACATGACATACCCCTCTTTAATGGCATTACTAGTGATTTGTTCCCAGGCAGCATCCTGCCTGAAGCGGACTACAAGGTGAGTCATTTCGTTTATTTTGGTCTTAGTGCTATTGATTAGGCATCATCATTGATTTACACATTTGGACCATATTTTGACATTATTAGGCGATTGTAATGAATATATGCTGCACAAGTTCACCGCAATTAGTGTATTACCATGCTTGGCGTGTGGGACTGCAGCTTTGATAATGGCTGGTGACTCCACAGTGTGTTCCGACTTTTCAAAAGAAGGCAGCAGGCATGGTATTTAAGAGACAAGGGTCACGTTGGTTTGCTTTAGTTTAGAAACACATGATCAAACTTTCACTCTATTGCTTTACTTAGGTTCTAACTGCCAGATTCATCAAAGACCCGTTTTGCGAGTCTTTAATAGCGATTCATAAGGAATCCCTATTAAGGACTTGCAAAACGGGATTCATGTAGGAATTGCAAAAAATATTGCGATTCCTACATGTTCCTTATTTGCGATTAGCAAATTGCTAATCGCAAATAAGGAATAACTCCCCATGCATTCCTATGGGCCTACAGGCCCATAGGAATGAATGGGGAGTTATTCCTTATTTGCGATTAGCAATTTGCTAATCGCAAATAAGGATGCGATTTCAAGGGTGCAGGGGTGTCCAAAGGACACCCTGTAGCACCCCTGAAATGTGAATTTACACTGATGTTGTGCACACACATGTCCAAAGGACATGTGTGTGTGTAACATGCAACTTAGAAAAATGCATTTAAATGCATTTTTCTAAGTTTTCGCTATTTACCACGAGGTTTGACCTCGTGGTAAACAGCGGTCCTAAATTGCAAATTCGCAATTTTTAAATGTTTCATGAATAGCATTTAAGGAATCTCTAATAGAGATTCCTTAAATGCTAATCCTCGCAATTTAGCGAATTCTTTATTAGCGATTTTTGCATTTGGGATGATGAATCCCAAATGCAAAAATTGCACTCGCAAAGGGCCAGATTCTCAGAATCTGGCCCTTTTGAGAGCGCATTTCGCTTGATGAATCAGGCTGTAAGTTACTCGACTTTGCCCAGGCTCAGTACAAAATACCCAATGGTTATAGGAAAATAAGACATGCACTCGCACCCCCACATAGGCACACGGTATCTCTCTTTCTGCTCCTCTCTCTGTATCTGTGGCCCTCTAGTCCTCCCTCTCTCTCTTTGATCTCTCTCCCCCATCGTTCTCGTATCTCTCCTCTCTTTCTCGCTCCCTGTCCCTTCCCAATGATCTTCTCTAGCTCTCTGACGCGTTCTCTTTGTCTCTCTCTGTTACCCGCTCATCCTCCCTCCCTTGCTCTCTCTCTTCCTCTCTGTTACATAAACGCCCTAAGAATGTGACTTTTATATTTTTAGTGAAGACATCAGTCCTCTGACAGTTTCTTTGCTTTTCCTTTTCAGGTTTTCTTGGAAGACGCTAATATATGCTGCAGCAAACATAATGTGCAGCCTGTCAAGGTTTTTCTTAACAAAATCATACAAACCTATGAAATGATGATTGTGAGGCATGGGTAAGATTACTATAATACCTCCTACTTATGTTATCATGTTTATTCCAGGGGTATTTTGGCAGTATAATTTTCTGATTTATATTAGTGTATCCTGTACAGTGGGCAAGAGTACATAGCCATGTACCATATCAGGTTGAAGGCACAAATAATCTATTACAATTTAGAATGGAGGGTGTGAGTCTGCGACTGGTTCACAAATATGTCACATTTCAATGTAGTCTGAACAAAGATGTATTGTTATTTACAGGACTAAGGCTGAGTCATATTAATCGGCCAAGCGTTGAGGTATGCTCGGCCCTGGTCCTTCTTGTCAACCGCAAACTACAGATGAATATTGCTCTTTTTCACGCATTATTTTTCCCCACAGGGAATTACAAGACGGTTGTTACAACGACCACGTTGTAACCACGCATACCATTACCCCGCAAGTCGTAACAACTACTTGCGGAAGGGGGCGCTGGATGTTGGAATAGTATAATTTAGTATTCCAACTCCAGTCTGTGCGGACAGTAAGGAAGGTGTTCGATTTTAAATCCAAAACCTTCTGCCCCTCCGCAAGTCGTTGTTCCGTCTTGCGGAGTAATGGTATGCGTGGTTACAATGCGGTCGTTGTAACAACCACGTTGAAATTCCCTGCGGGGAAAGCTTTTACAGGTAAACATTGTTTACCCCTACAGACAACCAGAGCAGGTGCATTCCAAAATACAACAAGGGACTTAGCTAAAAGGCTGATCATGACATCACCTTAAGAGATAACAACACAGCACAAGCAAACAACCTTATACCACAGCCTAGTCCTATATCCTGCTGGGGGCTGGGTAGTGCTGGATCATGAGTCACCTCTTGTAGGTTCTCGATTGGTTGTGATTTCACAAAGGACCTTTGAAGAAAATATCATGTGTCCATTTCCACTTGATGCAGACTCAGAACAGATGCATCTGAGACTGACTGTCTGTTTATAGTTTTCACCAGACAGTGATAGGAAAGAGTGGGATGCAATTTGATCTCGGATCTGGCAGTTATTATTGGCCCTCTTCAGAGCTGGCTTGAGTGAAATGTGCTGCTGGTATCCTAGTGCAGTTTGCCAATACTGGGGCACATTCAGCAGTGCCTGCAGTTTTGTTGCTTTCGTCTTGAACAGAAACGGGGATGAGCAGGGAGTGCTGTCATGTGGGACTTAAGCCCAAATGTTAGATGAATGAAGGACCTGACCGATGACACCTGTGTTGGATAGGTGTGTGGTGGGAGTAAAGCCAGCCCTATGGGAGTGGCAGAAGGTAGCTACATGACAAACACTAGTTGTGTCCAGCAGGACACTACAGAAATAGGTATCCTAGGTGTTCTCTTGTTTTCAGCTCCTGTGTGCCCCAACACAATTGCCTCTCTTAAAGGCTCATCAGCACTTCTTTGCTTAGATTCTCGTCCTGATTGCAAACTACCTGGAGCCTAATGCCTTTGGGCCAATGCATCCATGAAACAAAGACAATCTGCCCGCTGCTTTACAAGTATTTTTTGGATATAGCTATTTGACTTTTTCAAGCCCCTCATGTAAGAGATGTGTGTAAACTAAGAATGTCTACTAAATTAGTCTATATGAGTAATTTCTAGGGGTGTGCAAAACTCTTACTTATCACAAAATTAGTCAAAATGCATCTCAAACACAAACAATGACCTTAACTGTTTGTTCTGCTGAAAATTCAACTCGAAAATGTAATTTCGAGTTGATTTCCGGTCACTCATGTTCAAAACACTGGCGCTTGTAGGTTTGCACTAAAAAATTACCCGAATGGTCTGTAACATAAAAATATACCTGAAATGTTTGCTGATCGCTCACATTAAAGGCACTTCCACTGGCTGCTGCATCCAAAGCCTGATGCAATTTTTCCATCCAGAATCACCGGTCGGAAAAGTCAGGTATGGTTTTCCCATACTCTTCACCGGCCGGAAAAGTCAGGTATGGTTTTCCCATACTCTGAAAAACCTACCAACTATTAAGAAATTCCAATTCATAATCAGGCCCATTATCTTTTGATGTGAGAACGGGTAGATGGCCAGTTATACTGTGTGCCTTTGAGCAGAAAAGAGTTAATCCAGTTCAAGACTAGGTCTTTCATCCCCGTTTTTAGGTCTTGCCTAGCAACGCCGCGCATGCGCTGCTCGCCTTGGCGAGATCTATTGTTCTCGGTTTCTTGGCCGAAGGGGGACAGGACATGTGCACGCGTGCAGAGGACAGGAGTTGTGCACGCGTAAGCACATCTCCTGTACGTGCTGCGGTGTTTGAACAGAATGCGCGCATGGTGCGATTTCACTCTTGTGGCTACAGCTTGTACAGGAGTTGTGCACATGTATGTACATCTCCTGTCCGCGCTTGCGGCGTTTGATCAGAACGCACACATGGCGTGCTTTCCCTCTCACGGCGACAGCTTGTACAGGAGTTGTGCACGCGTACGCACATCTCCTGTCCGCGCTCGCGGCGTTTGAGCAGTACGCGCGCATGGTATGCTTTCACTCTCATGGTGTTGGATCTAGCCCTGATCTCTTGACTGGGTGAGAGTATTCTGCTTAATTCAGAGACTCTGTCCCTCACCACCCCTTGTTGTAAATAATTCACTCTCATGGTGACATCTTGTTGTTTTTTGCATCGATGTACCTTTGGCTATATATCCAAGCTTGGGTGCCAGATTACAAGGAGATGTGGGCGTGCCTTAACTGTATATAGATCAAGGGCCTCCTTGGCTGTCTGGATCAACTCTTTCCAGTCTGGTCTCCGCAAACACATTTGGGCCACTTCGCGGCACGTCATTGGCTACCACCACCTGCCCCTCTCCCTCCAAGTCATGGGCGAATGCCAGCCTCCTATAGCATAACTGGAGAGAAGAGTACTGCTGCAGTCGAGTCGTGCACGACAGCTGCTGGGCTCGAAAGCTGATTGTAAACACATGCTACGGAAGCTGCCAGCTCTTTCTTGCATCGTGCTCACATAGTACCACTTCCTTTAATTCAGTGTTGCGTGTCCATACCGCTGTCATACGATGGCAGGGCTGCCCAGGTACAGGTGTGTCAGTACACAATGGGGTACAGCAGGAGCCAAGTCTGTCTGCGCTAAAAGTTGCCCTCATGGCTGTGTTTATTCGAGGCTATTTCATCTCACTGCCGTCAGTACACGTTACCGTGCAGTAGGGTATCTACGTTGCAGTGCTTCCCGCATGTACCAGTGTCCCAGACTGACAGGGCATAATGTATGCATGCAGAGCTGCCAGTAGAGATGGCTACCTGCAGGACCTCTGTTGTGGAGAATGGCTTGCATGGCTGACTACCCTGGCCTGCCAGTGCCAGCCGAGTCTGCCAATGTGGAAGGCTGCCAGTATTCACGGGGGGTCCTGCAGGACTTCAAGTGTGCATGGCTGTCTCTTCACAGGGCTGCATGCTGCGCTTCCAGTATACATGGCAGGCCTGCTTGCTGGGGTTTCTTTGAGTGCTTGGCTGTCCCTACACAGCGTTGCCTGCAAGGCTGCCATAATGAAGGACTTCCATTAGTCAGGGTTTCACCCAGAAACACAGCCCAGAAATCCCATCCCTGGCTGCACTAAGTGATGGTGAACAGAATCTTCCTGGTGAGTTACTGAAAGGCAATCAAACAAAAATTTGCAATGCAATAGGTCTCGCATTTACGCGAGTTTAAACTATTGGCATTGTAAATGACAATGCCTTTTATGTATGTTTTAAAAAACAAAAATAATAGGTCTTGTTTTGGTTTTTGAAACATAAATAAAACGCATTGTTATTTACAATGCCACTAGCTTAAACTCGCGTAAATGCGAGACCTATTGCATTGCAAATGCTTGATAAAACTTGGTGTAGAAAAGTGCAGGGTAGGCAATGTAAACATCTGTGAATCAGATTTACAGGGCTAGCTCCAACACCAGCTCATCGAGGTTTCATCAGATGTAAAGCACCTCTGCTTGGGTGGTAGCCTGAATGCTGTGAATGGGTCTAAAGCCATTTTGATGTCTTTCAAAAAACACATTCTTTTTAAAATGCTTTTGTATCACCATAGATACAGAGCTTGGAAGTAGCCAAGACGGATAGGGTAAACTATACACTAGTCTTTAATTACCATTGTCATACTGGTCCTGTGTAATGCAAAAATCAAATCTACATTCTCATCTGTTAATACATTTTATTTTATCTCATAGTTTCATGCTGGTTGGAGAGCCTTTTGCAGGGAAAACCAAAGTTCTGAATATCCTCGCTGATACCCTGTCACTAATGAATGAACATGGAGCTGATGAGGAGAAGGTCATTTTCAGGACTGTGAATCCTAAATCCATTACCATGGGCCAACTGTTTGGGCAGTTTGACGCGGTATCACATGAGGTATTATATGTTACTACTCTTTTATAGATGTGTGCCATCCAAAAAGTTTTTTCGTAAACTTATTTTGTCTTTTAACGTTCTTTTTATTAAGTAATAAAAAACGACAAATTGTGCAAAGCACCTAACCACATCACAACCATTTATCAAGAGGTAGACTAAAAGCATCAGACCATCAATACATTGCAGACATAGATCCCAACCGTTGTTCCCCCACTTGGTAACTGGAGCACCAGCAATGTAGCCATTAAGGAGGAAACACAGTCGCACATGCATGAGTGAGGGAGGTACACAGTATTTATTCTAGTTGCCTAAAATTTTCTCCCACTTTTTTGGACAGTCCCTGCCTTCATAAACCACCTTTTCAGCCACCATCCACCAATCCATGTCTCACACTGACTTCTTAGGCAGGGTGCCATCTCCGCCACCCACAATCGAACAATTTTGCGCTTGGTGATCCCCAGTCCCAGAGTCATCCAGGTTCCTTCCATACAATTCAGATCAGTAACATCCCAAATATTGAGCAAACACCATTTCACCGAGAGTGGCATGTTACTGCCGCACAGACTGTTCATACAAATGACCACTGATTCCCAATCGCACCACACTGCCGGGCAATCCCAAGTGATATGATAAATGATGCCCAGCTGCCCACACCACCGGCCACAGTACGCATCTGTTGCCCTTCCCATTTTCATCATGGTGGTGCATGAATAGTATGACCTGTGTAGTATCTTAAGCTGTACCAAGCAAAGCCCAGAGCTAATCGCTATCTCTCTTGAGGAGGCAAGAGCTTCAGGCCATTTGTCACCCTCCGGAACTCCCAAATCTAGGTTCCAGAGTTCCCACAAACATTGGAGAGTGTCAGGGGATTTGTTAATCAGTTTGTGGTATGTGAGTGAAGTCGCTTGTCAGGGCATATCACTATCAAGCAGTCTGTCCTCCAAAGGGGAGGATTTAAGTAGCTCTTCTCCATGGGAAAGTGCCACTCGGAGGGTGTGTCGGACCTGGATAGTGACACTGTAAGGCAGTGACTGAAGCACTGTCTCCCACTCTGGAAAGGCTCTACTTGTCAAACCCAGGTTGCCTAACTAGGGTGCCCAATACTTCAGAATCCCACAAGTGGGTGACCTGGGTTATTTTAACCTTTCATCCCAGGGCTGCACATGTAGTGTACCAGATTGTAGCCGTGATCACCACAGGTACCTGGCGTGTCAAGTGCTGAGTCCTGGAGTAGAGACCCCTAAGTATCCACTGGGTTGTAAACTTAATCTGTCCATACACAATGCAGGTTGATCCGCGGGGAGGTGCACCCATTGAATAATGGTCGCAAGTTGAGCGGCTCAGTAGTACTCCAGGATGTTGGGTAGTGCTATCCCTCCATCATACCACCCCTACGTGAGTTTGTTTAACCCTTTCCGTGCGGGGGTAATTCCCCCACTGTGCTGGGGGGCGCGCACAGCGCCCCCATGCTCATGACGAGCTCAGCTCATCATGAGGCACGGCGCTCGTGTGCTCATGATGAGCTCAGCTCGCCATGACCAGACCCGTTCCCGTGGAACGCTCAGCACAGCAGGGGAATTATCCCCGCGTGTGAGCGTTCCACGGCTCATGATGAGCTGAGCTCGACATGTGCACCGGAGCGCCGTGCCTCATGACGAACTCAGCTCGTCATGAGCATCAATGAGGTTAAAGCACTTCGTGCTGGGCCCTCATCCCATAACAGCGTTATGAGGGAGAACTCTATGGCTTGAAAATAGGCTGCTAGGATACGATATGGTGCACTGTGTAATATGTAAAGAAAGTGAGGCAGGGCCATTATTTTAAATAGTGCAGCCCTACTGTGTAAAGACAATGGCAGGGACCTCCAATGCTGCACATCACTCTTTAAGATGCGTCAGGGGCGGTTGAAAGTTTTTGTTGTAGAAGAGGGCCTATTTCGGAGGTAACAAAGATCCCGAGATAGTGGAACACATCAAGACTACCTGCATTTCACATTCCTGGGGCAACTCTGAGGCTGGCCAATTCAGAACGTAGACCAGTGACTTAGCCCAATTATTCACATATCCCAAATGACCATAAAGAGTGAGTATATGCATGAGTCCATCAAGGGTGAACTAAGAGTCCGCCACATACAACAGGATGTCATACACATAGAGTGACTCGTGCTAGGGGCTCAGTGTAGATAAGTCGCACCCACGCAACTAAGTCTTTAGTGGCGGTAACAACCTTTTCAACGCCTATTTCATCAAAAGGTTTTCAGCTTAAATCTTTCCAAAGGCATGACTGTTCATATATCCCACTTCACAACATAACTCTCAAGGCGGAACATCTTAGAGGCCACAATACCCTAGTGGACAAGCTCAGCAGGTCCCTGCCACGAGTGGGAATTAGACCACATTCAAGTGAACCTAGTGTTCCAGGCTTGGGGCAAACCGACATTGGATTTGTTTGCAACAAAGCAAAACAAAAAATGCCAGTACTACGCCAGCAGATACCCTCAACAGGGGTCAAGAGGGAATGCCCTGTCCATGCGATGTTTAACAGAAAAGGGGTGACCCTGTGTCCCTCAGAACCTGGGTAAGTGCGATTAAGAAGAAAAATGGTTCTGTTGGGTAGCAGAATGCATTGCTTCAAGGAAAGGCAGTATTAGCTCATGCCACAATGAACAAATTATATTCAATCAAATTCAATGAAACCTCTCTGAAAACAACCGAAATTCACAGTTTTTTATATAGTAAAAGTCACAATTACAACATAACGAAATTACTTCATTCCGTATGCGTTTCAATAAATGCTAAAAACAGGTAAAGAGTGACTATTGGTGAACAAGAGTGAATAGTGCAGTGTTAATCAGTGACACAGTATATACAACTTTTTACAATATTGTACAATGGGGGTGGGGGGGAAGGTTTGTCAATTAAGTTAATGCTCCAAGGAAGCAGATGGTTACTGTGCCCGTTCCTGGAGGTTACTTGACCAGAGTTATACGTCGACGTTTCGACCCTAATGTGCCCCGATTGGTGGTCACGGCGGGTCTTTATCAAGACAGTGGTGGGTAAGGGCGGGTGGGGGGAACAGGTTGATCTGTACTCGCATGCGGAAATTAATCGCACCCTGGAGGAAGGCCGGAAGGTCGATCCTGAATCACTTGGTATGTGCTTTCGCTGCAAAAGCCGTATGCCGTCTGGACTGTAATGCAGGAGCTCAATGAATGCGATGGTCAGGGATTTGTGCTTACGCTTTTCCCCCAATCCCATTGATACCAAGGGTGTTGGGCAAGATAAAGTTGGCGGGCTGCCATCTCATCCTGATTGCCCCCTGGTGGCCATACCAGTATTGGTTCCAAGAACTATCCCAGGACTGACCTAACCGTCTTCTTCCAACTCCAACAATGCTGTCGCGGAACAAGGGGCAGATACTTCACCCAGACCCTCAGTCTCTGAATTTACACGCATGGCTCCTGACTTCTTAGAATTTAAAGACCTTCATATTCCTCAGGATTGCCGTGACATCTTAGCAAAATCACGAGCCCAAAGCACACTGAAGACTTATCGCCTTAAATGGAAGAGGTTTTGCTGTTGGTGTGAATCTAATAGTGTGAACCGGATAGAAGCTCCTGCAGAACAAATTCTTCCATATCTGCTACATCTGGCTCACTCTGGACTTTCTTTTTCATCAGTAAAAGTCCATCTAGCTGCTCTATCCAGATTCAGGAAAGTTGCTAGGTTTCCCTCACTATGTTCATCCTCTTTAATCAAGCTGTTCATGCAAGGTCTTTTCCAAACTTTCCCTCCGGTTAGGCCTCCTCCACCGGAATGGGAACTCAATACTGTCATCACACAGTTAATAAAACATCCATTCGAGCCCATCCACAAAGCCGACCTCAAATTTTTCACATGGAAGATCGCCCTACTTCGAGCTCTAACGTCTGCCAGGAGAGTAAGTGAAATTCAGGCGTTCACTGTTAAGGAACCATTCCTGCATTTCTCTAAGGATTATGTCACTCTTCGAACTAATCCTACATTTATACCTATGGTACCATCACAGTTCCACTTAAATGAACCAGTGAAGTTGAGAACTTTCTTTCCAAATCCTACTACACCGGCGGAACAAACACTACATTCTCAAGACATCAAAAGATGTTTAAAATTCTATCTACAAAGGACAAGAGCCTTCAGAAAATCTGATCAACTATTTGTGGCTTACGGTCAAACCACGCTGGGTACAGTAGTCACAAAAGCCACAATTTCTAGGTGGATAGCCTCCGCCATCCATTTCTGCCATATCAAATCGAACAGGCCATTACTGAGGAAAGTCAAGGCTCACTCCACAAGAGCTGTGGCAGCGTCTACAGCGTTGTTTGCGGGAGTGACACTAGAAAATATCTGCCGTGCTGCGACATGGAAAAATGTCCACAAGTTCACAAGACATTACTGCCTTCAATCTACAAGTCACAAGGATGCAGCAGTTGATCAGGCTGTCTTACGACACCTTTTTCTTTAAGGACAACTTCAGGTAATCTGTGTTCTTTATTTTTATATTTGCAAAAATATATCTAGATAAATATATATTTATATATATATATATATATATATATATATATATATATATATATATTTAATGTATTTTGATGTATATGTATAGATTTCGATTTTAACAGATGGATGTACATGAAGTTTAGCTATCCATGGCTTTATTGCTCTTTTAATGTTTTCTTTAAATTTCTGATCATGTTTTACATGTGGAAAATTGAGTTACCTTACAATTGTTGCTTATTAATATGGATGCAACTGGGAGTTTATCAGTACAAGTCTCCCACCATCCGCAACCGACTATTACTTGGCATACTGCTTGCTACTCTGATTTAGGCATGTGAAAGAAAACAAGTTACTTACCTGTAACTTCACTTATCCAGTATTGGTATCTTTCATAGATTCACATGCACCCACCCTCCTCCCCGGAGAGTCAGTTCTCTATTTTGGAATACTGAGTTCCCACTTGTGCTAACAAAAATCTGAGGAAAACTGGCTCTGCAGAGAGTGTTCTAGAGGGTGCTGATAGCTGATTGGCTGGTACAAAGACTTTGGTCTTTTTAGCATAATGATGTAGATAGGCTACTAGGATCTAGACCTCAGGCCTTGTTTATTAGGGCCTACTACTATCATTTACCTTGGCACTGCTTTTTTATTTACCTTGGGACTCCCGCCTCGGCGACGGGGAATGATTCAGGCATGTGAATCTATGAAAGATACCAATACTGGATAACTGAAGTTACAGGTAAGTAACTTGTTTTCTTCTTCCTCTGTGTCCAATGTAGGGATGGAGAGTGCTATATCCGCCAGTAGGTCGCAGGAGTCTTCCGCTGTAGTTGTCTGCATTGGGGAATAGAGCTGTGTGTAATAGGAGGCAAAAGCTTCGGAAATTCCCTGCCTGTCAGTCGCCCAGTGCCCTTCCTCTACAAATGTTCAATACCCAGAGGCTTTCCTGCTCCCTTCTTTCCAGCCACGCAATGAGCTTACCCGCCCTGTCCCCCACTTTGTAGAAGCAATGCAGCATCGCCTTATGGCAGGCTCTGGCGGCCTCAGTTACCATGTCTCTGTATGCTCATTGTTTAAGTGCTAAGGTATGTTGTGTATCTGCTCTGTCTGAATCTGCTTGTCTAACTTCTAGAGCTGAGATCTCTTGCTCCAATGCCTGCAACTCAGCCCTTGTATCCTTCTTGTGGTCACTATTAATGATAGACCCTGTCCCTTGATGACTTCCTTTTTGGCTTCCCATAATGTCAGTGCTGAGTCTACCGAGGTCTCATTCTCTGTGACGTAATAATCTGTGGCCTGTACTAGACCCTCTTGAATGCTAGTAAACTTTTAAGATAGCAGGGATTGAGCGTTATCTCACAGTGTTCAGGAGATCACGTAGGTCATAAATGGCCCGAAGCGGCGAGTGGTCAGAGATTCCTCTGGCCAGGTGTTGGAGCTCACAAATTCGAGGGAGCTGATAGGCCAGAGTAAATATAATGCACCGCAAATTGGAAGGTGCAGTGTGGTGTCGAGGGCCTAAATGTGCGCCATGTGTCCGCGAGGTCGAGCGCCGAGAGGAAATCTGACAAAGGGCGACCATGGCGACACCACCGGTCGAAGGAGACAAGCGGTCCATAACCTCGTTAAGGGGCATAATAAAATCCTCACCCACTAATAACTCTCTTTCAGGGAGACCAAGTAGTATTGAGGCCAAGGCCCGAAATTTGAGGTCATACACTACTCCAGTATTGAATCTTTCATAGACTCACTTGCTTGAATATTCCCTGTCGTCATGGTGGGAGTACCACAGTACTTAAATAAGTAGTACTATTAGAAGTACAGTAGAAAGCAAGAGAAAGCTAGTATTTTATAAACCAATCAACATCATTAGAATAGACCCAAACTTCAACCAATCAGAGACAAGCCTCTGACCCCATCTCGCCTGCAGAGCCACCATATCTCAGATTTCTAACTGCATGTTGTGTGTGAGGGAGTCTCCCTGAGCTCACGCCCCCGCCATGCACACTTTTCACATGAATAATTTTTCTGCAAAAGTTGCTGTGATATAATTGATTATTTGATAGGAGATGTCATCAGTGATGTAATATGTGAGGTAGTTAGCAGTGCATGGCGAGGGCACGAGTTATAGTTACCTTAGGGTACGAGTTTTAGTTTTGTGAGATAAGTATAACTATAACTGTTGAATTTTTGTGGTTTTGTGCGTGTAAAATCTGAACCTAACTTTAACATCCTTGTAACCTTTGGTTATTTGAGTGAATTTCTAAGGTTTTAAAAATTCCATTTCCTAACTATAACGTCCCTGTATCCAATGTTTTTTTCAGTGAAGTGCTATGTTTTTTTTAACATAACTAATATTTAATTACTTTTATGTTAATCCAACCCTGACCACACATGGCCTTTAGCCATCCCCCTGTAATTACCTAAACCGACTCCACGTGTGCAGAGGGGGTTGGCCATAGGGTGCGGCCTACAGCCTGTCCCTGCAGCCAAACACCATAAACAATCAAACCTGCAACAAAGTCTTAGAGAAGAAACTCAATGCTCTCCATCACTCTTGTATGGCTTTCTATGTCTCTACTTGCACCTGTTCTCAAGAAAGGATCACCGAAGATTGAGTTTGAAATAGTTAGCCATTGGGCACCTTTTCTAGTAGTCACTGTTTCCCTATTCCTTTACACAGTGGCATTTTATTCTTAACTAGTCTTAATGTATGCCAGTTACATTGCAGCATTGAGCTCCAAAGAGACGAAATATATCTGTGATTTTTGAATATCAATGAATATGCCTGTCTTTGTCTGACAAGGTCTCATTTAAAAGGAAAGCATTCTGAGCTTTCTCTTGGAACTATTAACTCCATATAGTGGTCATTCTCAGTAAAATTATGACACAAAAAAAGATTGTGCAAACCTACGTATCTCGTATTCTGCAACTCGGATAGAGGCTGTAGACACACAGTGGTAATGTCTTTCTTTCATGGGGATACATTTCCTATTTGTCCTACGTTGAATTACAGTTTCATTATCATCATCATCATTTTAACTTTATTTCGGTTTGTTAATGAACCATAAAAGTACATTACAATTAGAGAAAAAATACATTTACAACTCATCCAATGCATAGTTAGATCTCATTTTGCATATTTGCAATAATCAGTTGACGTGCGGTTTATAATATGACAATTAAAAAACAACAATAAAATACAGACGCTAAAAAATTTCCTTTAGGACACAATAAAAAACTAGTTATTACTGAGACAGAGCCGTCTACCCACAATAAGCGGGTTACTACAAACGGATCAGTCTTCGTCTAGTTAACCACATCGAAAACAAGAATTTAGCAATAGCAGTAACTATCAATGCATTAGTGTCGGTTTTTAAAATTCTAAAATAGTCTATGTAGTTCCTCAGTCCTAGATTGACACATAACTGTATAATCCATTTTTTCCTGCTGGCAGAATAAGCTGGACAAAACAAAATTACATGGATTAAAGATTCATTCGGATCATTACAACCTGGACAAGGACGAGCTAAACCCGATTTCCATTTATCAGAATAGGAATAAAGGGGTAGTGTACCATATCTGAATTGGAGAAACAATTTTTTTGCTAAGACAGGTTCTATGGCATCTAATTCTTTCTCAAAACTATAAACATTTTTGAAGTCCAAAAAACTGTCAGTGAGACTAGAGGGCCTGGCTGATCGAAGGACCTCTTCAAGGTTATGATGTTTTATAGACTCAGCCAGGGTTCTCTTTGAGATAGATTTGCATGTGTCCTCCGGATTAGACCAGAGATTCTCCATGCCAATCTTGGACGCCTGCCCCCTTATAAAAGATAACCACTTTATCCTCCCTACACCCGGGCGAGCCATGACAATTTTTAGTTCTTCTCTATAACACTCGAGCTCTGGGACACTCCACAATCTACGCCAATAAAGAAGCGGGCGTGAGGCAATTACTTCTGCAATTGGCCTCAGATTTGTATCCAACCTTAGTGGGACTAGGGGGGTGTTAGTAGGTAAGGAGAGCAGCTGTCTAACAAATTTATTCTCTGTTATACTAATCTCGTTCGCTGGACAATGGCCCCAGAGTTCTGCCCCATATAGGGTGGAGGATCTGGTTTGTACTTTATATATTTCCAGCGGTACACTGACTAGCTTGTGAACACAGGATTTCTGTACTTTAAGAATACCCCCCATAGACTGAGAAAGGGTTAGATTAGCCTTAGTCATTTGGGTTTCCCAACTCATTCTATCATTTAAGGTCAGGCCTAGATAGGTAAAATTATTTACCCTTTCCAGGGCTCGTCCATCCATAGTTGGACAAGGGCAATTAGTTGTAGTGCCATTAAACACCATGTACTTAGTTTTGTCTATGTTAATTACCAGATTCCTGTCCCTACAGAATTTGGTAAATTGATCTAACACCCGCTGCATCCCCATAGATGTTTTTGAGAGCAGCAGGGTGTCATCCGCAAACATGAGTGCAGGAAATTTACCACCAGCTAGGTTAGGGGCATCACTGTTTTGTACACTAGTTAAATCATCAACGAGGCCGTTTAGAAAGAGGGAAAATAGCATAGGGGCCAGTACGCATCCCTGCCTAACTCCCTTCTCAATGGGAAAATCTCTTGTTAGCTGGCCGTTTTTGCCATAGCGAACCTTTGCATAGGTTCCATCGTGGAGTCTTTTGAATTGGAGACATAGGTAGGGTGGTATCCCCATTGTTGTTAATATGCTCCAAAGTTGGTTTCTGTCCACCATGTCAAATGCGGATTTTAGGTCCACAAATGTCAGGTAGAGGCTCCCCCCTTCCATCACCACATGCTTCCAGTAAAGAACCTGGAGCCGTAGTAGTTGGTCGATGGTCGAGGTTTTGGCACGGAACCCTGCTTGCAAGTGGGAGAGGATGTTATTCTCGCTAATCCAATCTTGCAAGCGTTGCAAAAGCAGTTTGGCATAGATTTTTTGGGTAACGTCAATTAGACTAATCGGTCTATAGTTTGACGGGGCCAGCGGAGAACCCTTTTTGTAAATCGGAATAATTTCGGCCCCCAGCCATGTGCTTGGAAGCTCTTGGCCGTCAAGAATGGCATTAAATATGACGGTCAAGTAGGGGACCCAGATCTTCGGCTCATCTCTAAAAAGATCACCGGGGATCTTGTCCAGCCCAGGGGCCTTATTACTTTTTAACCCTTGAACTGCAAGGGTAACTTCCGACATAGTAAAGGGAGTGGAGGGGCATTCTAGACCCGGTCTCGAAAACGTTATAGGTAACAGATTGTGGGGGGAAGCGGTGTTAGAGTAGAGATCACCAAAATATGCACACCAAGCTTCCTTGTCTATATTGGGATCGATCTTTACCTTCCCTTCTGCCTTCCCAGTATGGACCAAGTTCCAAAAGGTTCGGGCGTCTTTCATTATTAGTGCTTGTTTAATGGCCTTCCATTTCTCTGTTTCCCATTCAGATTTTGCATGAGAAAGGAGATTCTTATAGAAATTCCTTGCAGCCAAAATATTAGCCCTGTGACCTGATTTGATGGCAGAAATTAGGGTAGACTTCGCCTTCCTACAGGACTGATTGTACCAGGGATTTGTGGCACATGCCTGTCGGTTAGTACGTTTAACCGGTTTAGAGAAACTAGCTGCTAATGTCAGCATTAATTCTTTGTGTATAGCTAAACATTTAACATCATTATCAGGATTGAAGGCGTTTTCATACAATGTATTCAGACGCTCAAGCTGGGGAATGACGCTTTTATACAGTAATGCCAAGTTGTCTGGGGACGACTTAATAGAAGACCATTGAATTTTTTTACCACCCTGTGTAATCCTAATCGCACCGGAGACCAAATCAACCCCTTGATGCTCCCCGCCATAATTTGGCACATCCAATTCTGCTACCAAGGGGTTGTGATCACTTTCCACGCGATCCGAGACGTGGAAACATCGAATCAGGTGCCATACAGACATACTAACCAACAAATAATCTATTGTTGACGAATGGCCCATTCCATTATAAGTACTTTTGCCTGGGCTATCCCCCGGAAAGCGGCCATTGCAAGCTCTAAGTGAAAATGTATATGTCAATGTGGTGAGCTGCATGGCCATTGGAGTCCAATTTTTAACTGGATAAATGTTTGGGGGTGGAATCCAACAGGCGTCATCCTCATCTGATGTTAACTGAGAGACACCCCCGAGTGGTTCGAAATGGCAATTAAAATCCCCCCCTATTATCACCTTGGTATCAGTTGAGAAGCTGTTTAATAGGGCAGTTAAGGACTCTAAGATATGAGAAACTATACCACCCAAAACCGGACGTAGGTAGATATTAATGATCGCTATTTGGGGTGTGTTTCTGCGGGTTAAAAGGATACACAGAATATCACAAGAATTGGTGTTAATTCTTTTGACCGAAAACCCAAGATGAACAGCCACCCATATGGTCAATCCACCAGATGGTCTGCCCCTAGGACCTTTGGTTGCGGGCTCAGCATAGGTTACAAAGCCCAATCTGTGCTGTATAGTCCTGGCCCATGTCTCTTGGAATAAACAAATACCATGGTTGTCCACATAATCACACCACTCCATGTTCTCTAGTTTCACCACCAAACCCGCCACATTCCAAGATAGCAATAACAAATTTTCATTATTGGAACACAGTAAATCAGCTGGCTTGCCTGGAGGTATAACAGTTTCCACATAAAGATCACCCACTTCAAGACTCATCTGTTTCTTCGGGATCTCACGGTTAGTTACAGTGCAGTTATCATCATCTGTGCTAGAGGGAGAACCACCATATTGGGTAAATGTAAATGTGCAGCTTGTCCTACTCTGGGTATTCTCCTCCAAAAGCCCCCCACCCCCAACACTAGAATCTTTAGCTGATACCTTTGCTGGAAGTCAATCGCAGCCATCGAGGCCAGAAATGGCTCCATATCTATTCGAGGTTTCCAGTGGAGTAAAAGGAATCAAATGGTCCATATTTCTATTCCGCTGGAAAAACTCTTGCCCCGCAGGGTGCTGGCTACGTCCGTTGGCAGGGACTATATTCCACGCTAAATTGTTCCTAGGAGGGGGAGGCATCTGCAAGTGGTGCGTATAGTTATTGTTTGGAGGCAAGTGGGTGTTCCTAATACCATTAGGATCTAGGACCCCCCCAGAAAAAAGAGCAGGAGTCACGTACGACCTTGGATAGAAGTAACTTAGGTCGTATGGGACAATGGCGGTATTCGAATTCATAGAGGGGCCTGTTAATATAGCCCCAACAGCTACTGGGTTCCTAAAATTAATAACAACTATATCACCCTCAAAAAATTTTTCCCTTGTACCCAGCCAAGACAGGCGTCTAACATGGACTATCTCCCCGTCGATATAATAAGGGAGAGGTCTGTTTTGACCTAACCAATGTAGAATTTTATTCTTAAGTTGGGGATGGCCCTCCTTCCTGCCTGCTTCTAATGGGGGGACACCTGTGAGTACAACTACAAAAGGTAGCGACTCTGGGGGTAATTCTACATTGGGTCCATATGAAGTACCATTAGTGGGCCTTGAAAACCTCCCCCTACTCAAGTACTTGGTCTTAGTACTAGAAGTAGCGTCGCCCGTCTGGGCTTCTGTTGGAGCCTGGGCAATGGATTTTGTTACTATTTGAACTGGAACCTGGGCCTGTTGAGAAGCCAAGTTTTTCTGCTGGTTATTATTCAAAGACTTACTGGTTACAGTAATTGTCTTGGCAGAAATCATTGGTGTGTCTACAGTAACCTGTTTATTACTAGCGAGAGGTTTAGCAACTCTATTGTTACCAGTGTTGGAATCGTTTGGGGCCAAAGTATTAAGAGCAGAAGCTGCCATAGGCTGTGGTGAAATAGTCGGCACAGGGATAGGTAATAAAGAGGTGATAGGAGCACTTGATTTGGCATTATACAGAGCCTCCAGGTTGCCTAGTCGATGCTCAACCCTTTTGAGGATATCCAAAATTGGGAGCATAAAAGACCTAAGCAACTGCTCCACTGTATTCTGCTCCGTAATAATGGGGGGAATAGTCGCTAGGCTTGGGATAGTAACAGCCTCAACTTGCTTCCCTCGGATATTACCAAGATGTGAGCTGATAAAGTCTGAGGTTGGTACCGCTATAGGCACTGTATCAGTCAGTGCCGAAATTTTGGGTGCAAGTACACCAGAGGTCTTAAGTTTTGATGTCTTGCCAAACTCAGTATGACTAAGCTTACCCCTTTGGGGTACTCCTAACCCCCTCCTCTTTTTGGTAGGCGGAGGACCGAGGGTTTTAGGGGTAATAGATGGTCTACTTAGCCTTTTCGACTGCTCCTTGGGTAGTTCACATGGTACATTGGCCACATTTAGGGACGGACTGGAGACAGATGGAAGCAAAACTGTGGGTGTGGGTGAGGGAGCAATTAAAGGAGGAACCGTAGGTAGTGGAGTGCTTCTAAGCAATAATGGAAATTCGTCCAATGACAGTGGATCATCCAGGGGTGTATCAGTAATAGTGACCGACAAAATAGGTGGGGAAGCCAAATCAATTAAAGGTCTATTTTTCAAAGACTCAATGGAGCGGCGTCGTTCGATCCTGCGTTCGGATAATGAGTCATCCTTATCCGATTCCACGACACCCCTAGTAAAGTAGTTGTCAAGTGTCCTTTTACTAGTTCCCATTATGCTGGAGTTCTCAGAGTTAGCCGCCATAGATGAGGGCCTACCTTACAGTTTGGAACAGAAGATGTTAGTGGGGTGGCCCGTCCCGTCCTCGGGCGTCCCCGGACGGCCACAGACGGTCCCGCCCTTGTCCCGGGCTTCTCCCGGCGACCTCCCGCGTGCTCCCGCGCAGCGGGATCGTAATACACTAATATGGAGGAAAGGGTGGAGTAGGGGGCGTGGCGGTCAGGGAGAGCGACCCAGGTGTTGAGGGTTGACCGCACGCAGGGACTCCTGGTAGTTAGAGTCCCTGCGGGTCCGCTCGCAGCCCTGTGCCTGCCTGTTCTTACTTCCCCAGTCCAAAATCCAGTCTCAGGAACACTGCGCCTCTTGCAGGTCAAAGTGCCTCGCACCACACGGCGAAGCGGGTCCCGCGGAGCGGGTCCGGCGAGGAGCTGCTTTAGCAGGGAAGGGTCCAGGTGCAAAAGAAAGACCACGGCAACAACCGGTCCAACAGGGAGTCCCCATTATAGTAAATAAACACTGAGTGCTATGTGATTGATTTCACATGCTATTAAAATGTAATCAATAACTTCAACACGACTGCTTTCACAAGGTTGTATATGCTATTGTGATAATTCGGCAGGAATCAGTCTTTACCTGTATAGCCTGTGTGTCCTAGGCTTGAATCATGATATGAATGTGTTACATGAATGCTAGTTTACTTTCTGCAGCTTGTATTTTCGTTTGTTTCAGGATGCACTTTAAATTGGATGCCCATGACTACTGCTCAGCAATATTATAAATGCCGTTCTCAAATTGTGTCTTAATGAAGAATTAACCAGGAAAGTTTAAGGTTGGCAAGTCAAGTCAAATAACTTTATTTGGTTTCATACGATAAAACCATAAAAACACGAGGTAAAACACAGGATAACATATGATAGAATACGTACAATCCAGACGGGAACCTACCTAGTATAAGCATCTCACAGACAACTTATTTTGATTTATATGCACTTAAAATATCTAATTACCAGGTCACCTGAGATCAAATTAAATACCTACTAAAAAACACTATAAATGGTACAATAAAACCTTACACTTCATTAAGTTATTAATTAAACAGGCTATTGGAGCAGGTAAAGTGCATAGTGCCCGAGATAGTGACTAGGGTCAAGCGGGTTAGTCACAACTCGCCCTAAGCCTAATTGCAGATTAAAACAAATTATGCACATAAAAGTTTGCCAATTTTGTGCATCATAATGATGGGGAAGAAGGGTATCTTGTAGGAGAGGAGCATAGAAGCAGTAACTGTTTCTTTTGTGGAATGATATACAGATGCTTTGCCTAATGTATTAGTTGTAAAGCATTTCTAAGTCTTTGTGGAATATTATAGGAGGGATAAGATTTGAAATAGCCTTCTGTCAGGAGAAAAAGTAGAGCAGCGATTCAACATACCTGATAACTAAATATGTTTCTACTGAGTTACCTCATCCATCCCACATTTTCATGTATCTAATGAATCATAAGTGTAACCTTAGTTAACTCAAGTCTTCCTATCAGTGAAACTATTGATGAAATGATAAATATCTCTCTTCATTATAAGATCAGGCCTTGGTTATTTTGCCTTCTGGAAACCAATTGGTTTTAGGAACCTATTTATACACCACACTCCCGAAACCTAATTTGATCCACCTTGCCCTCCAATCCCTAGAGTGTTCTCTAGTTCTGCAATCTACAAATGTGTCCAGTATGGTAACTACTCTATACATGGGTAACTAATTGTGATCCAGCTCACTTGAAGACTAAAGATCCTGAGGTGAATGCTTAACTCTTACCTACATCCTGAAAGTGTGGTGCATTAACCTTGTGTCCATTAGTATTCCAAGAGCATTAACAAGATTTAACTGTCTCTCTTTTCTATTTCAGTGGACTGATGGTATTGTTGCAAATACTTTTCGTGAATTTGCCTTGTCTGAAACACCAGAGCGTAAATGGGTAGTTTTCGATGGTCCAATTGATACACTCTGGATTGAAAGCATGAACACTGTATTGGATGACAACAAAAAGGTAACACATTCTACGCAGTGGATATGTTTTGCAGCTTTTTCAATATCAGTATATGCTGTAGTCTTGCAGTGTGTATAATTACTATGTAAGCTGGCATGTAGTGTTATTAGGCCCGTCCATTTGGTGTTGTCCGACATGTGCATGGCAGCTGCATTTATTTTTGCTAGTTTAGCTCCCTTTTTTGCATTTTTAGTAATCGTGCCTTTCATATAAATAATGATAACACAATGGGGAAAATGTAGAAAAAAATTTAACAACATGCCTTGAAAGATAGCAAATGACAGGAGAGAACAGTACCTTGGGCCGATGGTATTTCTGTGTCTTGTGCAGTGTAAGGTTTTTCCTGCAAGCTTTGGCACAGCTGCAAAAACGGGGAGGATGTTGGACCTTGTAGCTGTTCCTTTCTTAATACATAGGGCCTGTTTACAAGTATAGATGCCATTTATCGCATGTGGTAAATAACAATACCAACAGGGTTCGTTATTTGTCGGGGCAAAAAAATCGCAGCTGTTACGGGTTTCTGGGGAATAACGTGCAGATTTTGGCGTTTAACATACCTAAATCTGCATGTTGCCATAATTACCGTATGGTTTTCCGCTTTTAAAATTTCGGCAGACTTGACCTGCCATAAGGCACTTTTGCTCCCACGTACAAAGGCTTTTGAAAATGTCATTGGAGAAAAAAGGGAAAATCCAGCTTTGGTGCCTGAAATTTGTAGACCTTAGATATGGAAATATAGACCTATAGGGTGTTTTTTTTTTTAACCTCACAAAACATTCTTTAACAGACTCTCTAGCTGTTACTGCAGCTGATTCCAGAGGGAGACCTACTGATTTTCAAACTTTGCGTCCAGATGGAGAAGTCAAAAGGATGGATATTGTGGTAAAAAAGGTCTGTACTTCTGGTTAGTTGGGTACTATCAGCCTTTGTTTTGGCAGGAGTTAGAGTGGTCAGTGGACCATTTAACTGAACACCAGGCCGAATCGTTGAAGGAGGTGGTGACCGATGGTGTGATTTATTCAAGCATTTTATGCATTATGGTTTTGACTTGGTTAATCAAGATTTCAAGGTGCATCACTCGTGACTAACTTTCGGTTTTTTGACACATATCCTTCCTGATATTTTGGACGTGTATCTTGATGGGGATCATTAAAGGGTGAGACAATTTACAATATATTGCTAACGGCTGAGGGATTTTAGACGCCTCTGAGCCAATGGGATTATCAGCTAAACTTAACCTGTTCTATTCTGCACAGTGAGGTCAGTGCGTCAACTCCATAGAGGCCCAAGTGTGATAGAGGTTAAGCGTTTGTTTTTCATACTTAGTACTGGAAGTTCTGAAATAGTAAAGAACAGACCAAGCAAAAGATCGCTATTTAAGATATGTGTTTTGAGGCAGCTGTTTGGTAAGGTCCTTACAATATGTCTACACCAGTGAGTGGTAGCTTTGTGTCGGAAGGTTTCTTGAAATGCGAAAGACTAGATTCTGATAGGCAAGTCTACCATAGGAGGAAGCACAAAAAGGTATACAATTTTCTATCTATAAAAATCATTCACACTGCCCGTTGAGATGAAAATCCAGCATTAGTAATCAATTGTGACATCGCTTCCATTTTGTGTGTCCTATGTTTTTGCTATCTATTGGTGTCAACTCTCGAGATCTCCAATGGGTGCTCCACTAGGGTTTTATTGCTTCTCTAGTTGTATGCTAGACTCTGCAGAATGGGTCTCACAGAACCTGTGCACTCACCCTATAAGTGAGAATCACTAGTAGCTCAAAAGGGACATCAGCGTTCAGACAATCATGAGAACATTAAGCACTTTACTGCCTGGGGCTCTTTATATTTATTACTCACAGTGGCCATTTATGTTTATTACAGCATGAGCCTGAGACTAATGATTGTTATTCCCTAGTGCTATTAATACTCATTATTGTGCTTGTACTGTGGATTCTTATTAATAAATGGGAGGTATTAAAATGATTACTTGCTAGGATCACTTATGCTAATCAATATCTCGGGCCACTTAGGTTCCTGACTGACTAGCCTAAATTCACACTCCCTGCAATGGCGGGCCATTAATGGTCTACTAACGGGGACCGATAATGCATGAGGGCATTAAAGCTATTTACTGCCTGAGCCCGTTAAGGTTCCTGACTGTGCCCATTGATACTCACAATGAGGGGCTATTAAGGGTCATTATTGCCGAGGAACAATAATACTCAATAATGCAAGAGGCCATTATTGCTCATTCCTACCTGATTACATTGATCACATAGCTGATCCTACGTCCATAAGACTACAGGATTCTGTATTTTCAAAAAAGAAACACAATGAAATTCACTAGATTTTTTTTAGTGGAGTCTGGGTTACAGAGCTGAATACTGCTACAAGACCAAAACTCAAATGATGGGCAATTGACCAGATAAGATACTAAACCTTAGATCCCAACCATGTCCCCTGCTTTTTATAACACCACGCATTATTTCACTCACACCTAGAGCACCTCATTACTTCCTTTGTAAGATCAGTAATTATATCATTGATGTCTACACATCAATGCAATGTGGAACAGCTGCATACAACACAAAATGTTCAACAATAAATACAATGTCAGATAAGACGACTTTATTACCATTAAAAGGCAGATTATTAGCATACCAGTGAACCCTCACATGATGTTGTCCATATCACAGGCCCTGGTTACAGTATCCCACAATTGCCAATTATTCTCCAGTCTCACTCCACCAGCTAAGTGGGTGAATTAGTCGAAGTGTCACACAATTAGTTAAACATACCCTCTGTCTTCTGTTCACATATGAATTTTAGCTTTCACACATGATGGAAGGGAGTCTAGGTACAGTTAGGCCCTGACTATGAGTGTGCCGAAGTTTTCTCATCACTTAGAAAACTCATGTTCTCGCCAGGGTCGGAATTCTGTTTTTTTTAATGACCTTTATTGAGATTTCTTAGATAGCAATTCAACAGTACATCCAGCAGCAAGATCTCAACCAATTGTGGCATGACAATCTTAAGCTCAGTAGAACAGCAATTCCCCAACAAAACCCCCGCCCCTCCACTGCTCTCGTGATAAGTCACTTATTAGATACTAAGATGTAACTGTTTGTGGGTGAATCGTGATTCGATATTTAGGAACAGAGACAAAAGGAATGTGAGAAAGAGAGGGAAAGGATAATCAGTCTTAGGGTTATACATTCATCCCCCATCGGGACTGCATTGAGGGCCTCTGGGGATTCTTTGAGGTCAGAGAGCATGGCTACCCATGCTAGTAGGTCATTCTCTAGTCTGTATTTTTTTATTTGTTTTCTATAAAAAAAAAGTAAAAAACAATACGCATCAAACCAGTATGTCAAGGCCGGATCTATTGACCCTGCCACGGGTTCTTTTCAAACTTTAAAAAAAAACTTCTTTATTTATCAAAATGCAGTAGAAACATTTTATCCTGAATCAAAATATTAATTCATTCATGAACTCACAGGTCTCCAATAATTAGCAATCATAGAATTAATAACACAGGTATTCGCACATATTGTGAATATCAATCTCTTTTTTCTCACAATTGCCTGAAAGAGCCAGCTACCCGCTAGTTTCAAATGTGTCAGCTCTTTCTCAATTCTGCCAAATTATTTGAAACCGCTTATTTTTGCCCACTTTTTCTGCATACAGGTTCTCATTACTTTTAACACATTGTATTGCCCCACTGATCGGCAGTAGGCATAGCTACCGACTAAACACACAAGATGATGGACAGAATGTTGCACAATGGCAAAACATTCACCCCCAGTCACAGATCTGGGTTTAATCCATCGTTATTTTGCTCACCAAGCCACCCCAGTTCAGACATGGCCATATGCAAATCAGCCTTGACCCTGTGCCTCATGGGAACAGTCCAGCCCGAACTGCCAAGCCATGTCTTCCCTGGACTGGAATCAAGCATCCTAGGACCGGTTTCTGGCTATCAGCCGTCTTCAGCCAGGATAGCTTGACTCCAGTGGCTTAGTGAGCACGGGACCCACGTCCAATTTTCTAAAATAAGTGACTGTACCACCAGGGTAGCTATGAAACAAAGTTGGCTTTGCTCGATGGAAAGATTGTTTGACCCCGATGGAGTACCAAAGAGAGCTCCGAGTGAATCCGGAATGATTTCTTGCCCAATCCTATTCCCCATTTCATTTAATATATTGGTACAGAATACAAGCATTCTGGGACAAGTAAATATCATATGGAGCAAATCCCCAGGTTCCAATCCGCATCCAAAACATCTAGCTTCAGTCCCATCGTACATCTTCTTGAGTTCATCTGGTGTATAATATACCGTCCTTTTACAATACAAAGCAATTCTCTTGAATTTAGCTGTGCGAATGACTTTCCTGCTGAGCTGATTGTAATAATACCATTGTGCTAAAGTCATTATGAAGCCAGTGGTAGCAGCTATTTTACTTATATGATTAGATAGTACCTTCGGACCTAAATGCTGAAGTAAAACTCAATACCAATTTCCAAGTTCTGATAGATGGGAGATGAACAAGGTCCAGCAAATTTTATCTGTTATTTCATTTATATCCACAGAGTAGCCGGAGCAAAAGTGCTGTATTTGGATATAGTTAAAAAAAGAGTGTGGGGCTAATCAGTGGATTCTCCTGCTATAATGAGGGCCATGTAATAAATTGATTGTTATGGAAAAAATCCTTAAGAGTCCAAAAACCCATAGGCGCCCAACGGCTAAGCATTGACCAACCGAGGCTCAAGCAGAGCCCTGAACAGGAGTCATGTTTTATTTGTGGGTGGAAACGAGGAATTTTGTATTCTTGCCAAATAAGATTAAAGCGGTTAACCACAATTCGGGCTGTTTTATAATGCGTTCTCTATTGTAATTTGGGAAACTGTAAAAAAGAGACGGGGTCAATTTGGCAACTTTTAGCATGTTGTTCAAATAGTAATTATCATCACAAAGTGTTCTTTTGGATGTTCACGTTAGCCAGTTTAAAAGAGTCACTTAATAATAAGTTTTAAAATATGGGAGCACCAGTCCGCCTTATCCCTGAGTTAATTGAATACATGGTGGTTTTGCCCACGGTTGTTTTCTTTGCCAAATAAATGTGCGCATTTCTACATCAATTACCTCAAAGAATGAACTGGGTATTTTAATTAATACATTAGAAAAAGTGAACAAGAACAGAGGCAGCAAGTACATTTTTATAAGCGAGATCCGACCTATAATCTCAAGGGGAAATCTTTCTCATTGTTTAATTAGCACACAAACCTAGGAAGCATAATTTAGAGTGTATAAATCATTCAAATTTGAGGTCACCCTAACACCCAAGTATCTAATGGGGCGCCCTGCCTGAAACATCATATGCATAATAGATAAAATAATCTCTGGAAAACAGTTAAACTGTAGGGCTTCTGAATTTCTGTGGTAAATTTTATAGCTCCCGATTGCTGTAAATTCTGCGTTTTTTTTCTTTAAAATCAAGCAGAATATTTACCTTATCTGAGGTGAGTCTGTCATTCATGCGGACATGCTTTATACGAATCTCCTCTGCTGTCACCCATTCAGTAACGTCTCAGAGCCAGTCTACGTGTTTGGGGGAATCCAAACGAATAGCTATTTTCCTTCTGAGTTTCTTCCGGGAGGGAGAAGGGATCAGGCCTAGTTGTATCTGTTTAATCTTAAGTGGACTACTCCTTCACAACCGCCTCCCAGTAGGGGTCAGTGAGGGGCAGGACCAAACCATGCCTCTGTTGTCCAACAGCGTGGGCAACTTTCACTATGGCCAGTGTAGATGGCATGCAGGGTTTTAAGTGAGAGTTAGGTTTGATGTGCGTAGTTATATTGTATTAATTTAAATCTAGCATTGGATCACACCAACATTACACCTTCATGAACCCTTGCCCAGTCTTTCGAGGTCATGGGGCCGTCCAGTGATTCCTCTCATTTGGCCTGAGTTTGAAGCGTGGGATTTAGGCCATCCGCCCTGAGGGCCTTGTATATAGAGATCAATCTGCTCCCCCCTGCCATGCTCAACATTGTCACTTGAGTGTCAGAAGGATTTGGTGCATCTGGAAATGACAGTCAGAGGTCCCGGGCAGTAGCCGAGATCATTGCGTATTGCAGGAACTGGCCCCTTCCCATGGCAAAGGATATTGTAGTGTCATTTTGTGTGATGAATTGTCCAGTGGGAATAAAGGTCTCCTAGAGAGTTACAGTCCACTTCTTTCCATTTTGGATGGACATGGATTCTTCTATTTGTAAAAATATCTGGGGCGTAGGCTGCTCTATGCAGCACAGGCATGACTGCCCCTCCCTTACCTCGCAGACCAAGAGCACAGGGAAAGGCGTTTCCCGTGGTATCCTCAAACCCCCCCTTCAAGATAACGGGGAGAGTTTTGTCCCCGTATGAGCTCTGAAGGAGATTTTTCTCTCAATGATCCCCTGGATCCGACCAATGAACTGCGTTTTGCAAATGTGCAGACATATAGTACAGTTCTAGCTGGGGAACCACAGGCCCTCTTGCCCCACGGACATCTGAGAATAGGTAGGTCAGCACATTTCCTTTTGCTGGGCCATAGTAGTTCCACCATAAGACTGTCAAGAGTTTTAAAGTAGAGCAGAGGACTCATGTAGAGGGTTCACTGGAGGACGTACAGGCATCTGTGAAGTACGATCATTCTGGGGATCCTTACTCCAACCATTAAGGAGAGATGGAGCTCTTTCCAAAAGTGAATAGAGGACCGCAGTCCTTCAATTACCCTTCCGAGGTTCATATTCACCAAGGATTGGGGAGTATTGGCCAGCCTGATCCTCTAGTTTTTCACATCCTCAGATTCCTAGGGAAGTCCCGTCGAGGGAAGTGCCCCCCAATGAGGTATTTGACGAGTCACCCAGTGGAAATGGAGTGGATTTTGGGGGATTGACTCTGAGGCCGGACAGTTTGCCAGATTTTCTCATTTACCGTAGGAGTACCAGGACAGAGTATTCTGATTGGGTTACATAAACCAGGGTGTCATCAGCATAGAGGGAAACCACATGGGTGTTCCCTCAAGGGGTGCAGAGTCTTGCTGAGTCTTTCTGCCATTGGCTCTATTGCAATAGAGAAGAGGAGGATTGATAATGGACACCTCTACCTCGTTCCTCTATGTAACAAGAAGGCAGCGCCGTGATTACAGCCTGGTGAGAAACATGCAAAGTGCGCATGATTGTTTTGCCGGCCCAAAATGGGTGGCCAAGCAGTCATACACACTTTGGAGTGCAGCAACCACTCTTCCTTATGTACATCACGGTAGCCCAGCCCCGCCCTGCACCGCCTAACCTGCTGATACTAAAATAAAATGATAATAAAAGAAATAGCTTTTGTTTTTATCATTTTATTTTTGCTTTTACACTGTTACGAGAGTAGTGGGGTGACGCTTCTCCACCTAAGTGGAGGAGCCGCAACTGGTTGGAAGGCGAGGGAGTGAGCGCTCTGCGAGAATTGTACTAAGGAGATATTGTGCGATAGGAGGAAATCTCCAGGTGGAGTCTTTCTCTGGCTTTTGTATCATTGTTTGAGCTTCTCGCATTGTATGTGGGAGGATCCTGCTACAGAGGGCCTCCTGATATACCTCCATTTGTTTATCAGCCAATTGGTCTGCATAACAGTGATAAAATTCAGCGTGTAGCCCATCACTACTAGGGGTCTTGCCTGGTTTCATGTTTCTAATTGCCGCAAGAATTTCTTCCCGGGTAATGGGGCTATTTAGATGTGCAGTGTCAGCGAGATCTAACAATGGGAGTGGTATGTCCGCCATTGAACCACCCACGCTAGCCTCTGATTCCCCTCCTCTGTCTGGCATAAGTCTTGCTTAGGTGAACTTTAAAGACTTGGTTTATGGCACATTGGGTGCATACCAGGGAACCCTGAGCAGTTCGGTTGGACAATATTAGGCTCAGTTGGGCTTTCTGTTGGGTCAGTCTGGCTAACATTGCTCCGGTCCTAGCACCCTCTGCTTGGGAGTCTTTGACAATGGGCTGTTTAAATATACTTCTCAAGGCAGCGCCAATCATCAATCACCACTCTACGGCACTATTGCCAGGCTTCTAACTTTCTGGGCGAGTGGGCTATTCTTTCTCAATGACATCAAGGTCACCTATGTGTTTTTGAACATCCCTTTCTAGTTGTTGCACCCCACATGTCGCTTTCAAACAAGCCCCACGGATTACAACTTTTATTGCTTCCAACTCCAGCGCACTGGAACTAGAGCTGCCCCAGTTTTCTTCAAAGTAATGGGATAAGTACTCCTGGATATTGGACTTAAAAGGGGATCTGACAATGCCTCCGCTCTCATGCTCCCTAAGGAGATCGCAAAACATCACCCCTCACCCGCCAAACACATCAAAACCGGGGAATGGTCTTAAATGTAGCGAGTAAGGTAGGAAATATCCCAGTCCCCCCCCCCCCCTGCCAGGCTGGCAGAGACTAAGCAGTATTCTAATCAGCTATGAGTAGCCCTGGACTGGGTGTAGCCGGAGTATATTCTTTCAAGTAGGTGACACTCCCACCATACTTTGGAGAGGAATTATGTCCTGTAGTGAGCCAGTCATATTGGGCTTTGTGTGGTGTTTAGGAGGGGTCCTGGTCAAGCACCCCATCTAGGACGCAATTACAGTCTTTGGCTAGTATGATATCGGCATCAAGGTATTGCGATATGGCTGCTGATATTGATGTAAAAAAGTCTTGTGACTCAATGTTGGGTCATAGACATTTATGGGACAGAGTTTGTTTCACTGTTTTTAAAGTCACAAATAGATGTATAAAAATATGATACATCATGTTAATTTGGATCATGTATGAAGTGGCTCCACATAAATTAATCTTCAAGAATATGAGGTAGGTGTTTCCTGTTGTTGGACTTGGCCCTTTCTGTATTGCTGGTGCCCTCTTCTTTTAACATGGCGAAATTAGCTTACACCCAACTGGCACATTTAATTTACTTATAAGTCCCTAGTAAAAGTGGTACTACAGAGTCTGTAAAATAAAATTCTACTAGTGGTCATTCAGCAATTTATTTATTTAATGCGATTTTATACTGCGCAAACTTTAACCGAAGGTGTCAGAGTGCTTTACAAGAGGACCAGTTACATTACATAAGGATTTTGGAGTAGATGAGTTACTTAAAAGATACAAACAGAAAAGCTCTAAATTTACATAAGAATGGTAGTAAGTACAACAGTCTACTACAGATACTAGTGGTTAGAGTTACATATATACAAGTTGAAAATTCACTCAAGGAAAAAATACAAACAGATAAACTCTAAATTCACATAAGAATTGCAGTAAGTACATACGTCTACTACAGACACTAGTGGTTAGAGTTACATATATATATATATATATATATCAAAGCTCACTCCCTCCCGGTCCCGGGTGGAAATAAGGACAGCACACGCGGGAATTCTTTACAGTGGCAACTTTTACTCGCACAGACGCGTTTCGGAAGCAGCGCTTCCTTCCTCAATGTTTGTTACCAAACATTGAGGAAGGAAGCGCTGCTTCCGAAACGCGTCTGTGCGAGTAAAAATTGCCACTGTAAAGAATTCCCGCGTGTGCTGTCCTTATTTCCACCCGGGACCGGGAGGGAGTGAGCTTTGATATTGAAGCGCGAAGCTCTGACGCGCTTGGACAAAGCACCCGCTGTAAGAGTGCCCCGGACTTCGGAGCAGAGAGCCTGGATATATATATATATATATATATATATATATATATATACACAAGTTGATAATTCACTCAAGATTACATTTTTAAAAGAGATTAGGGTTGGACAATTATATATTAAATATTTACAGAGCAAAACATTCTTGCTGTGTTCAGTCAGGCCTTCAGGTGCTGTTACACTCACAGCGGTGGTCTTGGGTCTGGAGGGATCCCCGAGGTGGAGATGGCCATGGGGGTAGAAGGCAGAGTGGTGGTGGGCGGAGGCAGCATGCTGGATCCCCGGTCTGAACTTAAGCTGTCCTGGGCTCCATCTGTGGGAAGAGGGAGGACGCTCAGGGCAAGCGGATCCGTGCCACGAAGTCAGGTCTCCCGCCTGGCTTAAGCACCCACAGTGAGGCCCCAGCAGGCCCAGCGCTCCAACAGTGCATTCAGGCCTTAGGGCAGCCAGTCGGGCCGCCAGGCTTGCTCTGCCAAATGTCCGGACAGCAGGCAATCTGGGCTTGCATGTCCACCGGCACTCTTCAAAGCTTCCGGGTCCTCCGCGGGAGCCTCTGCAACTGGGAGTCTTCCGATGGGTGACGACACATACGTTGCACACAATGGATGGGACCTTGCCTAGTAATCAAGACCCTGCTAGGCCTACTAAGCTTTCCTCACTCTCAGGCCCCAGGGTGATTGGGCCAGGAAGCCACCCCTGGCTCAGCATCTAGAAGACAGACAATCCGGTGCCTGCAAGGACATCAGCACTCGTCTGCCCCTTCCAGGACTCCTGCGTGTGCTACCACGGCAAGAAGCAAACCTCCGCTTCGGCCCCTCCATGCTGCAGGTAAGATTCCCATGCCAGCCAGCGGAATAGTGGTGCCCCGATAGCGTCCATGAATGCAGGGTAATGGCTGCGGGAGCACAGGATGTTGACGGATTTCACTGCGTGGAGGCCAGAGCTCAGGTTGACACGTCCGCTCCGGCCTCCATCTTGAACCAATGATTGTGCCACACATTTATGTAGCCTTTTAAACATGACTCAGGCATGCCATTGTAGCCTGCGGGTGCAGTTTTAAACTGTACTTCAACCTGCCAGGTCTAATCCATCCATTCTAATACTTACAAGTCACCCCTAGGGTAGTCCCTACGCATTCCATAGGGCAGGGTACAGTGTATTTAAAACATTGGACAAGTCATTTTAACTTTTACATGTCCTGGTAGTGAAAAACTCTTTAATAAGTGATAACTTTCAATTGGGAGCAGGTAGAAATAGCAAGTTTGGTGTCTAAAGATTTGTAATTTGAAGCCCTATTTAATGGTAATGTCAAATTCTAAGTCTCAATTCTGAAAATGCCACTTTTAGAGAGTTGTAATTTTCTTGTCCCAACCATTTGGTGCCTGCAGCCTGTATCCTTGGTCACTTGACTAGGTGTAGCTGCCAGTTGGTCTTTGTGTATTGCTGCCAGACAGTGAGAAAAAGGAGGGGGAATAGGTGTTAGCAGGATGGGCCATCTCTGACATGATAAGGTGGTGCTATCAGCTACCACACTTACACATCACAATGGCTCTCCCTCAGCACACTCCCAAAGGGCTTTACACTAGTCTTTTGTCCCCCAGGCCAGCTGGGCTGGGAGTCAGGAAATTCCAAACACCTTTGTAGGTGGAAACCTCTAGAATCTTCTTTCACTTCAAATCTGGCACCGAGAATAAATAGTGGATCTTCAGACCCCACTCATCAGTACACATCTGGATCTGTGGAAGACTCAGGTGGACTGCTATGCTGCTGTGCTGCAAGAAGGGCTGCTGATCTGCTGTCCTGCTACTCTGCTACCCAGCTGCTTACTGCCCTGCTGCCTGAATGAAAAGATGTGTACTACAAATGGTTCAGTTGGGTAGAACCAATAATTTCTTTTAGACCACAACAATTTTCAAAACTATTTCCAATAGTACATAAATTACAATGATGCTCACACAAGGAGACTTTACAATAAATAAATGTTTATTTTACCCTTTTTGTCAAAAGAGATTTTTTTATATCAAAATGTTTTAATGGGTTCTCAGGCAAAATACAACACGTAATAACATAACAACAATAACAAATCAATTGGTGGCTGGTGTGACAAACAGTGAGACAGACAAAAATATGTCAAATTCATACAGAACAAAATAATATCATAAATCTCTCTGTCCTATTCTGAATGTCAGCAGTAACCTGCAATGTCTGTTGATTTATGGTTACAGTGACCCAGGATATGAGAATATACTACATTGACATTTTGACCCTGTGTGGGCGTGGGAGGGGGTCGGGTAGTGGGCTCCTGTTCAGAGAGAGGCGGTACACCAGTATATTTCTTTAAACTGGGCTTTATTTTTATGGTGCGCTTTGTCCTAAAGGTCAGTCTTTCCTTGGCGAACTCCAGGTTGTTCGTGGTGGCGATGTCTTCGGGTTGCTGTTGTCCGGGTTGTCCTGGCAAGCGTCTACTTCGACCACTTCAGGTCTCCGGGGTACCGAAGGAAAAGGAGACCAACAGAGGGAGCCGTTAGAATCAGGTCGTGAGATGGCGTATTTCCAGGGGCAAGTGAGTGAGGGGACACCCGTGTAACTTTTACTCTAGCAGTGCTCGTGCTAAGGAAGGGTAGACTCGTGAGGGTTTACAGGACGGGTATGGAGGGAAAGCGGGACTCGGGACA
This sequence comes from Lissotriton helveticus, assembly GCF_964261635.1. Classification (NCBI taxonomy): domain Eukaryota; kingdom Metazoa; phylum Chordata; class Amphibia; order Caudata; family Salamandridae; genus Lissotriton; species Lissotriton helveticus. Next base: position 1,138,437,140 of record NC_136070.1, read on the forward strand.
CACATGGGAAAGGCACGGACAGGGCTATCTACATATCTACACAGGGGTGTTCTTCTTCCCCACCCAGGCCGCCCAACGCCTCCGTACCTGGGACAGCCACACTCCTCCCTCGGGAGTGTGGCACGGCGGAACACGGGGTCGTTGGCCTCCTGGCTCTCCTTCACTCGCTGTTTTCTCGTCTTCTTCGGCAGCTCCGGTCCTCTTCTCTCGCTCGTCTTCTCCGCTTCCGACCTCCGGGGTGTGAACACACCCACTGTACAGGATTTCCTGCCTCTTGTCCAGTCCGGGGTTACCGACGTCAGAGAGGGGCGGAGTCCCGTCTTGTTCCTGGAAGGTCCAGTTAAAGGCGCCGTCTCTTTTCTCTTCCTGCTCCGAAACGCTGTCCCACTCAGCCCTCGGGTCATAGGTCTGTGGGGAACGAGGGCAATTATGAACAGGCATCCACCAGTTGGTACGTCTTTCCACCCCGACCTCGCTACACCCTGGTATATGTGTTAATGTAGGATCATCAAGTAGGGTCTTCCTCAGGCAACCTAATGACAGCCCCAGAATTCCAAAAGTAAAGAAGAAGCCACTCCTTCAATCCTGGATGGAGTGTAAAGGAGGAAGACTAACTTCAACTCAAGACAATCGTCAGGTTTTGGTCGATTATCATGTTTTGTTTAGCCTTTTTGTCAAAAGAGATTTTTTTATATAATATTTTTTAAACGGGCTGTCAGGCAAAATAGCTTAACAAAACATTCACTTATTGTGAAGTCTCTTTGTGTGTGCATTATTGTCATTTATTTACTATTGGAAATAGCTTTGAAAATTGTTGTGGTCTAAAAGAAATTTTTGGTTCTACCCAACGGAACCATTTGTAATACACATCATTATTACCCAGGTTCCGAGGGACACAGGGTCACCCCATTGTCTTTAATAGTGCCTGAAAGAAAAGGACTGGACCCGCTTCATGAACCCACGACCACCAGAGTGACTCCAAGGGATAGTTGGCTTGCCTCCTGATCAGAGCCTCAGGGACAGAAAAGGTTCCAACCACCTTGAACCCAGGATCTGGACTCTGTCTGCTGTAAGTCTTGCTCCCCAATTTGTGCCCCCCCCCAGGCCTGGATCCTTGGAAGTGTGCTTGAAGGTTTCCTGCCAGCCCAACTGTGGTCCAAACAGAACTTACGCAATGCAACGCATTGCCTCACAGCCTTGCATTGGAACCGCTGTTGCGCAATGGATCCTGCACGCAGGACCTTGAAGTTCCTTGGAGTTGTCGTTGCGCAACATATCCTCACTGCAGGATTTCACATCGTAGTCCTGCAGCTCTCAGGAACCACTTCTGTACAACGGATTCTCAATGTAGGACCTTGAAACGCTCTTTAACAAGGATTTAAGGTACTTTGTTCAGCGGAACGAACTTGGTATCTTTATCCGGTGTCCATGCTCCATTGCAGTCATCCTGAACTTGTGACTTTGTCCTGGTCCAGTGCGGTCAGATAACCAAAGTTAGTGCTTTGTGCTTATAAGTACTACTTTTACCTAAATCTTTAGAACTGTATATCTCTGGTTCTACTGATTCGAATTTTTTGTGTTGGTCTCAAATAATTTATTTCAGTGTACTCTACTTTTCTAAATTGCTGTGAGGTTTTTCTTGTGTTGTGTTTTCACTTTATCACTGTTTGAAGTGCTGCATAAATACTTTACATATTGCTTCTAAGTTAAGCCTGACTGCTTGATTGCCAAGCTACATGAGGGTTAACCGCATGCGTGCGGTCGATATTCTGCTGCTGCGCTGGGATTTACAAAAACCCATTATTCATGACGAGCTGGGCTCGTCATGAGCGTGCGAGGAGGCTACCTCATGACGAGCCCAGCTCGTCATGAGCGTCGAAGGGGTTAAGAACAGGTTGATTTGGGGTTTGCTTGTGACTTCTTCCTGACAGAAATGGTGGTTGATGCTTGGGTCGGCCTCCCCTCAAACAGTAACCCCATTTCCTACACTTGTTGAGTCGTTTCTCAAGTACCCTTATAAGTGACCACTTTTCAAAAACTATTCAGGCTTTCGACTTGAACTGAATGAGCATACAACTCTTTCTATGAAAACTTCAGGAGAAGTAAACCATCTGGGCTTTCTTTATTGTGATGTTTCTGTGGCAAAGCAGGTTGTCGTCTTTAGCCATGTGAAAAAAGAAACCAATATCATTCTACAAAAGCTGCAAACTGTAATATAATGATCTGTCTGATACAGTGCATCTACACATCACAAATCATTCAAGCAAATGCCAAACAGCAACTAGAGAGGCACTTAGTCCTACAACACATTTGCAGCATATTGTCATGCCCCAGATGTTCTCTTCAAACGTGGCTGCAATATGAGGCTGGAATGTTAGCAGAAGTTTGTCTGTTTACAATCCTGTTGCAAAGAGAATGTTTTAGAAATGATGGTAGCAACTTTTGGCAGATCGGTTGGCACTCCTTTTGCCTACAGAGCCTTTATAACTTACACATTGCCATATATTGAATTACTCTTTTTTTTTTGTTGTTCTCCTTTTTTTTTTTTTTGCTTTCCATTTTTTCTGATCTTGGTTCACTTCCTTCTTTCCTGGGAACTTTCTCTTCTGTTGAACTCTGCGGCTTATCCAGATCCAATAATAGAGGCGAGACCATAACGTTAGTAGTTTTTGCTTAATTATTAAATATTGGGTACGTGGCAACTAAGGGCCCGATGTGGGTAAATCTGATTTACCGACTCTAGAATAGGCCTTGAGGCCCATAGGAATCAATGTCAATTACCGAATCGGTAAATACCGATTCGGTAAAATTACCGATTTTGCAAGGGGGACAGGGTGTAACTTTGACACCCTGTTGCACCCCTGATTCTGGCTTGTGTGCCATGTGGCACACATACATGCCCTAAGGGCATGTATGTGTGTCACGTGGCACAGGTGTACATGCACAGATGTGCATGTACACAGGAATTCTTTATTTACCATGACATAGTATGTCTTGGTAAATAACGAATTCTTAGGGGCCTGTGGCACTGTTTCCAGTGCCACCTACATATGGATTTACCGATTCGGTAAATTTACCGAATAGGTATTTTACAGAATCGGTAAATTTACTGAATCTGTAAAATATTGACCCCCTACATCTCAATCACCAAATACCGGTCGGTAACGGCCGAAATCGGCCGTTACCGACCGGTATTTGGTGACCTACAGCTGGCCCTAGTCTTTAACTGGAAGAGAAGCAGAATGTTTTGTCGGTCAGGACACTTCGAAAAAAGATCAGGGGGGAATATATATATATTCTTTTTGCTTTTTTTCATCTTAGCTTCATTTCTATGGGTTATCTCACTTGCACAGCCATATTTTTCACCGTCTTGATATATCCTAATATTTTAAAAGCTTGTGATGCCAAAACAAGGGGAAAACATACTAGACACAGTGACTTCATGTTGGGCACTATAGGTAAATGTTCCTTTATAGCTGATTCAATCATTACAGATTTTCATGTCCGGGAAGAGGAACACTTCCCTTAAGTTTGTGTACCTCTTCGTTACTCTTTCTGTTGTAAAATGAGAGCGACTGTCTAAAGATTGGCTCCCAGCTGTTAGCAAACGGCAAGCCATTGCCACCACCACCTCCCAGTAGGCACCCTCTCTGCGCCACTTAATACAGTCCACCAGGTCTGCTCTACTCCATCGTAAGGAGTTGCGCCTGCATTGAAGCCTATGTAGGAAGAGTTCTGACAGCATTCATATATGGAAGAGAAAGCCTACCTCATATTGCTACAATCTTGAAGGTGCGCATAAGCGAGTGTTGTACGAAGCCTGTGAGAATAGATGCATCATACTAGTATCCAGTACCTACCCCCGTAGAGTAGTCTGTGTAATACTGCTGAAATCACACTGAGTGTGAACCATCCATTGTTGGCACCTGCTTCCATTGACTTCAGACGCAGTGTTTCCATAATAGTGACAGAAGAGTTACACATTTGAATAGACACTAGACCGTTAGTCACGGTATGTGCTTTTGAGAGTATAGTCTAGAAGTGGCAGAGGAGCAATCCTTGTAAATGGGAATGTGGCACTACCTGTAGTGTATTCTCTGGAGGGTCTGCCCAGAAGCAGCAGTAGAGGCACCCAAATGACTCGGCATTATGCTACCAGCTGCATTCTTTCAGTGTAGGTTGATCCAAAAGCAATGGAAAAGTGGTTCATATGAATGAGCATTATACCATCAATCGCAGTATATGATCTAGACAGACCAACCCCTTTAAATAAGTGTCAAAACCCATTCTAGAAATTGTTGAATAGTAAATATTGCTCTGTGCCAGGGGTGATGGGGTGGTGTTCCTATAAGTGAGGGTAGATCCAGTTTGCATTTCCTTTTAGGTTGTCCAGGTGTGAGACAGATTGCCCTATAGTAACCGCATTATGTGATCATTCTTAGTATGTGCAAGGAGTATTTGTTTAGGAGTGACAGATAAGCATCCCAAGGCGAAAATTGAGTCAGTAGCACAGCTTGTGGAAGCATGGTTTGTGGCAAATATGAAGAACCTGGTAGTCCTAGCTGGGTAGCAGGTTACACTTTATTTGTGCTGCACAGTTCATATCAGGTAAAGCTAAGATAAGAACACATTTTAATTAAGGAAAAGCTTACCAATATTAAATGAAGTTGTGATAGTATACCTCTAATAACCTTTTGTGGAGGTGAAGTTGTTAACAGGTAGGCTGCAAGCAGTTTTATACAAATATATATGATAGATACAACTTCAATGCAGGTAACTGAAACCAGGTTAGATACCACTGTAAAACATTCTTAATATGTTTCAAATAAGGCAAGGTTTACATCTCTTAAATGAAACCGTGATAATATTACAGCCGATTGACATGTTCACGGTTTCATGTCATTGTTCATGACGTATGGGGTCCTAATTGTCTTTTCCATTCCAGTGGTGTTTTTGATGGTTGCTTTTATCAAAAGATAGGCCTGGAGCTTAGCGACTTTTATAGAGCATGTGATTCCACTGTATGTGTTTCATGTTATGGGTAGGCAAGTTCTTGCCTGGTGATGGAGTGGAATGTATGAGACTCTGAATCTCAATAGGATGAGCTTGCCCTTTTTCAGTGTTATCAGGGACTGGACTACATCTAATGGTTACATAGAGCTTCAGGGGATATGGAAGCTGCAGTCTGCTTAGTCCACCCACTCAGAGCAACATAGGCCTAATACTTTCTTCACTGTTTATGTGATGGTTAGGGCTATTCATCATTGTATCCGCTTGAGGAGAGACACGTTTTTACAGACTTCCTGAATTGAATGTGGGTTTCTTTGATTCTTACGATCACTGGAAGAATGTTCCACAGTTTAGCCACTGGTGCAGAAGCATATATCCCACTGATTTGAAAGGAGCGATGGTCAGCTGTAGAGCTCTGAAAGTAGAGCACCTGTTGCTAAGTAGCAACAAAGTGCTTATAGAGCTGGTAAGATGTGGTCATGAATATGAACTTGCAGTAAATGTCTTATCTTTTTGATATTGAGTGTCTGTATTGGTTCCCGTATTGAGAATGAGATGCCCTGGCTAAGTCCCTTTGCATAATCAAGATGTGGTGTAACAAGGGAAGCGGTCACTTGGAACTTCTGCTGCAGTTCTAGATGTGGGAAAAGTGAGCTGAGGGTCTGCATAATGAGAAGACACATATTTTGGCTTTGTTTTCTTGGAATACCAGGGATATGCTGAGGCCATGTTCGCAACTAGGTTTTTCACTTCTGTTGATGGTGAGGGTCCCCCAAGCCAGATTGAGGAAGTATGGTAGCTCTTCCAGTCTCTGTATGCAAGATCTCCATTTTTGATGGGTTAAATTAAGGTGCTTACTAAGCATCCAATTGTTGTCAGTTCAAAGACATTAATCTACCCTCGAGTTAGCCAAATCCAATGTGATTTCTAGTTTTAGCATGATTGGAGTCAGTGTAATTGTTGTATGTAAGTTTGAAGGATTTCTTCAGATTCTGTACTAGACTGAAGAGAGGGGCATAATTAATCCTTGAGGTAAGCCCCAATTTAATGCTGAAAGGTTGTGGGGGAAGTGACATGGAGCTTGAACTTTCGGATTGAGCCTCAAATAAAGCGCACATTGTAGATTTAAAAATGCTTTACCTGAAGCCAATTTATGTCTGACCCACTTTAAGTATATCAGAGTTTCAAAGCTGCAAGCTTCTTTGATTGGGAAGTCACTTTGGCTCATTCACTACATCTTAGTTGTAAACTCAACACTTGTGCATGTGATGGTCTTCCACCATAATAATTCTCTGTTATAGACATGAATGCCCATGAATGTCAGATTTTTGATGGTACCAGCAATTGATTTCTTAATTAGAAGACCTAGGGCCATATGTATCAAGCTAATTAGCATTCGCAAGGGCCTTTGCGAATGCTAATTAGCAAAATGGTATGTATGTAACATGTTTGATGCAAAATAAGGAATTGCACATTTTGCTATTCCTTATTTTGCGATTGCACTTAAGGAATCGCAAAATTTGCGATTCCTTAAATGCAATGTATCAAACAAATATTAATGCAAAAATGCCAATAAGGATTCGCAGATTACCACCAACTTCTAGTTGGTGGTAATTTGCGAATTCTTTTCAAAAAGCTTTTTTCCAAAAAACAAAAGGTGCCATATGACGCCCATACATGCCCTTAGGGCATGTATGTGCGCCATATGCCCCCAAATGTCTTTTTCAGGGGTGCAGCAGGGTGTTCTTGAGACACCCCTGCACCCTTGAAGAAATTCCTAATTTGCGATTAGCTAATTGCTAATCGCAAATTGCACCTTCATTCCTATGGGCCTCCTGGCCCATAGAAATAAATGGGTAATTTGCGATTAGCAATTTGCTAATCGCAAATTAGGAATGGTAAAGAATCGCTATTTAATAGTGAATTTGTACATACATACCGTTTTGCGAATTCCAAATAGCGATTCCTTAAAATTCGCTATTTGGAATTCGCAAAACGGTAGTATGATACATATGGCCCCTACTGGCACATGCACCAACGTAGACTTTTGCGATTCCTAAATAGCGATTTTTAAGGAATCGCTATTTAGGAATCGCAAAAGCCTATCCTTGTAGGAATCGCTATAAAAATAGCGATTCCTAAACATGCCTTAATTGCTACTCGCAAATTGCTAGTCGCAATTAAGGAATGCTGTCCCATTCATTCCTATGGGCCTACAGGCCCATAGGAATGAATTGGAGATTGCATGAGCAATTTGCGAGTACCAGTAGGTACTCGCAAATTGCTCATGCAATTTCAAGGGTGCAAGGGTGTCAAAATGACACCCTGTTGCACCCCTGAAATTGATCTCTGCACATATGTTGCACACACACATGTCCGAAGGGAATGTGTGCACGCAACATGAACCTTTGAAAAATGCTCAAAAGTGCATTTTTCAAAGTTTTTGCAAATTACCATGAAGTTCAACTTCATGGTAATTTGCTACTCCTATTAGCGAAATCGCTCATTTTTTTACTTTCATGCATTGCATTTAAGGAATCTCAATTTGGGATTCCTTAAATGCAATCGCAATTTAAGGAATCGCAATTTAGAGATTCCTTAAATTGCAATTTTTGCATTTGGGATGATGCATCCCAAATGCAAAAATACCGGTGGCAAAGGGGCGGAGTCCGAGAAACTGCCCGTTTGCGACCGTTTTTTGGTTTTATGCGTAGGGCCCATAGAGGGGGTCATTCACAGAGACTCACTATCACTGATCTTTGGGCATAGTTTTAGAGACATGAGTTTCTGAGTGTAGGTCCCAAAGGAAGACGTCAACTCCTTCAATAAAATCTATAAGGTCTAATATTGTAATGGCTTTCTGAGAGAGTTTGTAATACATAGGGAGGCAAATCATTCTTGGAAGGGAGAGGGGGGTTGTATGTGCCAGCAGGCATGATAATTCATGTACACCAACACTGTATGCTATTATGCAGTCTGAAAACACAGTGAGTGATTATGTACCTTAGTATTCTGTGGATGTCATTTGGCTACTCTACCACAGCACTCAAATCAATGTTCTATGTGTTTTTCAGCTTTGTCTGATGAGTGGAGAAATTATACAGATGTCCTCTCAGATGAGCCTTATTTTTGAAGCGATGGATCTTTCTCAGGCATCGGTAAGGTACAAGTTTGGCATGGGGCTTTAGTACAACCTACACCCACTCCGTCTCTTTGGTTTATATATTAAGAGTTAACTCAATGACATTTTTCATCTTTTTCAGCCTGCTACAGTGAGCCGATGTGGCATGATTTACATGGAGCCCTTACAGCTAGGTTGGATGCCGCTTGTTACATCCTGGTTGAACACACTGCCAGATGCTTTAAAGCAAAAAGACCATCTAGCTCTACTGTTAGATCTTTTTGATTGGCTGATTCGACCTGCGTTACGGTTTCTTCGAAAAGTTTGCAAGGTTATAAAACATATTCTACGTGTTGTTTTTTTTAGAAAAACTAATCCTGCATTTCAGCTAAGAGATTCATCTGTATGGGTTCATATCACATTTACTTTATAATGTGTTTAAATGCTGCAAAAAAAGTAACGGGATACAATATAAACATGCCATGAGATTTATAAACCCATTGTTCTCCAAACTGTTGAATACCGAGACTTTGTGAAAATAAGTCTGTGCAGCGCAAATTGTCTGCAGACTATTGAGAACCGGGCAGGATTACGCTTAAACCCACCCTAAATATCTTATGCTATTTAATTTCTGTTTGCGATTTGCTCATTCTTAAATGGTGTTTTTTATTTTTTATTTATTAGGAATTGGTGCCTACAAGCAACAGCAACACAATTGTTTCACTTACTCGGCTCTTTGAAATGCTACTGTTTGAAGTTGTACAAGAAGATCCACTGAATAAAAATGTCAGGACATGGATAATGGTCAGTTTCTAATTCAAACATAGTTGATTAGGTACGCGCAGTGTATGAATCTGTGCAGAACAAACAACTTTCCATCCAGATGAATCTGCATATTAATTATATCGCAAAGATATAGAATTTACGATGGTTTAGACTGCTCAGATTGCTATTGCCAAAGGTAAAATAATATCAACATACTCTTCAGTTTCGGAAAATTATCTCCAGCATATGTGCAGAACCATATCTTCAAACCTGAGTTTCATAAATATATTTAATTTAGGTTTTGCTTCTTATGGTAATTCAAAGAATTCAATAAGAATGGTTAATTTAGGTTTTGCTTCTTATGATAATTCAAACCTGTATGTGCGTTCACCAATTTTTTTTCAGTGTGATGATAATGATAGTTATTATATTCTCTCTTTATAATATTATTTGCATGGTTTGATATAAACAGCTGTACTGATGATACCGTTCATTTAATGGTGTATGACTCTGTTTTGAAATATTTCATTGAAAATGCACAATAATTTTGAGAATCTGCACACGCGCATTATGTGTCAATATAGTCTGTTTTGACCCCACCTAAAGAAACCAGACATTAGATTACCACCAATCAGTTTTACCACGGAAAGGGCATAAACACTGTTCTGTTGGACATCAAGATAACTAGCTCAGGTCGGCGGATTGAGAAGTGAATGGAAAATCCTCTGCCTTTCTGCTGAAAGTGCTACGTTTGGTGAGAAACCATCTGAATTTCCTCCACCATTTACAGCCTGATTCATCAACGGGCCGTTTTGCGAGCCCCTAATAGCGATTCATAGCGAATCGCTATTAAGGACTCGCAAAACGGTATTCATATAGGAATTGCTAAATAAATAGCGATTCCTACACATTCCTTATTTGCGATTAGCAATTTGCTACTCGCAAATAAGATAGCGATTTAAAGGGTGCCAGGGGTGTCCAAATTGAAACTGTTGTTGCGCACACACATGTCCAAAGGACATGTGTGTGTGCAACATGCAACTTAGAAAAATGCTTTTAAAAGCATTTTTCTAAGTTTTTGCTATTTACCGAGAGGTCTGACCTCTCGGTAAATAGCGGCCCGAAATTGCGAATTAGCAATTTAAAAATGGTTGATGAATTGCATTTAAGGAATCTCAAATAGAGATTCCTTAAATGTAATTCCTCGCAATTTAGCGAATTAGCAATTACCGATTTTTGCATTTGGGATGATGAATCCCAAATGCAAAAATTGCACTCGCAAAGGGCCAGATTCTCAGAATCTGGCCCTTTGCGAGCGCAATTCGGCTTGATGAATCAGGCTGTTAGTTCCTTAGGTTAAGGAAATGTGACTGTTGGACTCTCCTTGGATTTAGCATAGCCTTCTGAAATCTGAGGATTTTCTTTATACCCACATCTCTAAATCAGGCTCTTGTGCGGTTCTAAAGTACGACCAACATGAACACCTTGAAAGCTTGTAAATTGTGTTTGAAACTAGTGATGTAAATATCACAAGCACAATAATGTGCAGCCAATGTTTGGCATTTATATTTTACTACTTACTCAGAGCCTTATGAAATCCATCGTGTTCTTTTGTTTAAAGTACAGTATTGGTAACTGAGAGTTATTCACCATTGAATTCTCTCTAATATTCGTAAGAGGTGGAATATCTCCGCACATGTGAGGATTCCAGAACACACTTTTAGAAACTCCATGTTTCTCAAGCATCGGATCTTTCCATGATTCAGATGCTTGAATCTTCCATTATCTAAGAAGAAGCCTCTGGTACATACTGAGCAAACACAACTACATCACAGTGTATATGTAGCAGCCATTTAGCCTCATTTGAAAAGACCCGAATTTCAGCCAGTGCGGCTTCACCCAGAAGTCAATACCATTCAGATTTTCACCACACAGCTTGAGTTCAGGGAGTCTCCTCTGAGCTCTTTGCTACAGGTCAGTGCTTCTCTCAACTTTTCTGGTTTTATCAAACCCTGTTGACAGCACCGCTTGCATTTCTGTCTCTGTGGGTAGTGAAGAGGATCAGTTCCATGCAAGTGAACCAACCCCTTCTTCGTGCCCTATATTTATTTTATTTATTTATTTATACGTTTTATATAGCGCCAGCTAGACCCATGGATATCAGAGCGCTTTACAACATGAATGAAATAGAGTACTAAAAAACATGGTATAAGGATACATGAGGAGATATGCATAACAATAAACCTTTTAACACAGAATACATTAGAGGGGTGAGACAAGTGATAACTAAGTTAGGTGAAACAGTCAAATGACCACCAATCCTTGATGGTCTGGATATTAAGGAGAGTCAACTGGGTTATCAGAGATTGGTTCATTTGGCTTTGTCGGTAAAGTATTTGTCGAGGAGATGGAGTTTCAAATCCCTTTTGAAGCAGGAAAAGGAGGGGCCTTCCTGAAGCTATGGGAATTCCCTTGATGATAGGCATTTTGTGCCCAATTCACAACTGCGTTTTATAGTATGTAAAGTAGTATTATAGTTGCACTACTTACGTACTACAAAATGCAATTCATAACCCTATGGGTGGAAATCTTGAACTTCACGTCTCCTATATTGTTAATGGGGAGATCTCTGCACATGGAAGTTTGCTGATTCCGATGTCGGTCGGAGGGGCTCCCTGGATGCATCCGTCAGGAGCGACTCCGTCTCGTACACACGATTTCCGGACGATTCCTACCTCTTTACGAGCGAGCAAGTACAATGTGTGAATAGCCTCGCACTCCGACCAACTCATACCCGTCAGCGACAACGTCCAGACGACTCCGACTTCATCAACGCGCATCGCGCAATGAGTCCAATTTCCGAGCAACCAAGTACGATGCGCGCATCGAGCAGCTGGATCGACTCGGAACCTCCAACACGAAAAAGCTCTGGGAAGCTGACTTTGGAGGGACTTAGCGGGCCCCCCTTCACCCGTAGCCCTACGACTTGGTCACAGGGGGAACCCAAGGGTCCCCCCTACACATGCATGTATGGTGCGAGGGCACCGATGCATCCCCACGACAGGAGGCGCCCTTTTCCACAACGTACTTTTTTTGCAATGGAAGCCATGTACGCAACATACATCAGGCTCCCACGGACTTCAATGGGGCTCCGGCCGACCCAAGTCCATCAGCGCCTACTTGCATCATACTCGAGCGTTCGGACCCCAGGAGCACAAGTCAGTTGGAAAGCTCTACGGGACCAAGTCAGCCGTAGGGCTTTCCGAGCGAGATCGGAATTGGCCCCAATGTAGTAAACGTGGGAATGACTAGGGAGATTGGTGGAAAAACAAAGAATATCAACTAAATATGAGGGGTTTAAGGAGTAATAATGAGGGATTTTAGGTGGGCTAATAAGGAGTTTAGGAAGGGGCATGCTAATACAAACTCTCACTCACCCACAAAAGAGTAAGACCTATGCTAGTCACAAACTACACTTCTAAAGTTACTACTGCCCTATAGGTGACAAAACAGTAGTAAATGTACTACAGCCCACCCTTGGAGTAAGTCTAACACCACACAAGGTCAGATAATGCAACACACTCTCATAGAAAATAATTGAGGCAGAGGCTTAATATTACAACACAGAAGAAATTCTGCTAAAAAATCAATTATTTCCACTTTTAAATGATGTGTTTGTATGTATTCACTGAAGAAAAAAGTTAAAGTGATGTTACAGTTAAGTGATGTAATGAGACAAGAGCTAACATTTAAAAGCCCCAAAACAACTCAAACTTTCCAGTTATGGTTTAATTAACGGCAATTATTTGCACTCCTGGCATGCAGTGCTAATGACCTCACGTATGTTATAATACCTTATTGATGGCATCACTGATGACATTTCATCATTGATTACATCACTTATGAAATTTCAGATTACACCATTCATTGATTATGTCCGTGTTCTATAGACATTGTGGATAGGAGATAATTCAACAAGCTACATCTGTTCCCAATTTTCCTTCACCAATCGGGTCATAATGGGCATAACCACCATGTCACCTCAGTTTGGACCCAGCCATATTCAAATCAGTCTTGACCCTGCTCCAATGGGAACAGTTCAGTCCAAACTGCCAGACAAGCTCCTCCACGAACCAGAACACAAGCAACCCAGGACTGGTTTGGCCCTAGTTCAGGCTCATCATTCAGTTCCAATGACACAGTGTGCACGGGATCCATGTCTCGGCATACCTATCCCACTTAGGCAAACATACTAAAGTATACAAAAAAGTGATGGATGGAATACTTGAATTAGTCTCAACCACTAGTAATTACTCTGGGCTGCCAGTCCACAGTTGTTTATCATAGTCTATCGTTTTGTGTACTTTAGTCCATCGTTTTGTATACTTCAGTGTTACACACTGATAAGGCACCTTTAGCCAAGCCATATGGATAACCCTCTGTAGTTTGGTAAAATACACTACATACTGAGAAGAGCAGAAACGCATACAACCTTGGAGCCATTGTTAAAAGCATAATATAAATGACACCGTCTCTACATAAATTAACCCTACAACAGTGTGCAAGGCTTCAAAATCATCAGGGAAGGTCTGAAAAAATGTCCACACCTTATAAATGCACAATTTACATGCAATCTGCTAATAGTATTCTATATAACATATATATTTCATATGGCCATCTGCTCAAACATCCACAGGTGGATAATTATAAGTGAACAGAAGCTTCTGCTTTTGGCACAGATTTTCTGGAAATTGCCTTTATTTTTAATCCACCACCTATAATATCACTTTAGGCTTTGCTTTTTCAGTGAATTTCTGGATGTATAAAATTATTTTCTGCAAGCAGCATGTGTAGCACTGTCTTCAGATGGACAACCCCTCTCTGCATGGTATATAGCCAAAGGAAGTGGTGGTTGGGCACTAGGCCTGGCCTCAGCCCCTCAGCACACAAACTCTAGTTGTATGGTTGTATGCAGAGGAGATTGAATGTAGAGCTTTGCTTTATTTATATATTACTTTTTTATTTATTAGGTTTGTTTGCACAACTCTTTTCTTTATATGGTCTTCCATGGCTCTAGAAATAATTATTTTACCGGTCTCCCCAGAAGTCACAAATTTCAAACAGTTCTTATAGTATATAGCAAAATGCTCCATGATGTTGTTCTTTTACTCTCAGTGCTGCACTTCCTAGGTGCAGTTTCTTCACTTCTGCTCTCTGCTGTGTTCTCTTGCACTCTGCACAAACTATATGGTTGGGATGTATAGCACACAGATGCTTCCACATCTGGCTCATTCCCAGGGAGTACTGGCTAGGTTTACCCTTATGGAGCACTTGTTTGCACTAGGTGCATGTAACTTCATGTGCCTTTGTTTGGCCAGCTGGTAATGAGAACAACTGTCAAACCACCATTATTTCTGGGGCCTAGCCGGTTGTGCTTCTGCTGTCGTCGAAGGCACATAGTTAAGTCATCATCCTGTGATGATCCAGCTCTGGAAGGGTCATTAGATTTTGTCCTCTGAGTCAAATGCTGTGGAGTTCTCCCTGAAACCAGCATTTAGTCCCATTGTATGCACAGGAATGTGCTCTATAGAAACACCAATGTACTAATGGTGATGAAGAAATACATTTGAACTTTTTATCTAAAGGCTTTAGGCAAATTTTTTTGCATAGTGTTTCCTGGGTGTCTAATTTGAGCCCCTCTTTAAACAGCAATTTCTTGAAAATGGTGAGACAGATTAAAACCAAATCACAAAAAACAAGCTTTCTGAGCCCTGTTCTTTCTGCCAAATTTGGTGTGATTTCATTGTCATTTTTTCTGTATCAGAGAGCAAATTTTCCCATAAGAATTGAAATGGAAAATAGCACTGTAGAGACCCACCCTTCTTCTTGCCCCCCCACTTGACAGATCTGCGCAAAACTGTCCATGGAGTATCCAAAGTGGATGAACTTTTACTTTTTAAAGCTTTCTGTTGATTCATCAAAAGGCACCAAAACTAGTAAGAAATCAAAAATTGCTTTTCTTATGGAAAATCTGACCTACTGTAACTACACTTTGGCAACTGCCAATGTGTATTATATATGTTTTAGTCCTACAGTTATGCAAAATTAATAATTAAATATATTAAATGTTATTAAATATATTCATTAGCTTAAAATTGACTGTAAACTTATTTAAAAAGTACATTTTAAACATTTAAAATGTAATTTAATCAATTAACACAACTTTTAATTGAATTTAGTAGTTAGTAATTAAAAATAATATTTCTATCTAGAGTATTGTTTCTTTTGTTTAAAAATTTAGCATTTGTAAAATACATTAATGCATTTAAATTAATAAATTATTTAGTACAAACTATTTCAATTGTTCTAGGGTAGAAATACTTATATTAATTTATTTTACCTGTATATTTTACAATAAAAGAAATAAAATATATATTTTAAAAAATGTGTATGCTTTAATAATTTCCCCTATTCTTTACCATGGAATTTCTACTGCAGTGGTAGATATCTCCACCAGGGTGGTGGAGATCTCTGCCTAGTTCTGAAAACTTACAAGAAGTAACTTTACACTCATAAATGTGGCCCCTACCCTTAGTTTCAGGGGGCAGAGACATGTAAATCTCTACTTTGGAGTACATTTACACCCGGAAATGGTGAATAGCCAGTGGTAGCACATTTATCCCAAAGTGTAAAAGTAAATGTATACATGTAGATTTTCTCACGTGTAAATGAACCTTTGTGATTAGACTCACATGTTCCTTATTACATGGAACCTTAATATAAACCTCCGATGATGCATGTAGATTTAGGTCTGATTACGGATCTCTAGTCATTGATGATGGATTATTATTTAAAATGTTCTCAAACGACTGAAGGCTCCTCATTCACTGCCACCACCTCAGTCACAGCAACCTCCCCAAGAACAACAGCCACAGCTACTGCCACAACAACTGATTTCACCAACACCTCACCCTCTACCTCCATTACCACCACCAAGAATAGTAGAAGCAGAAAGTGTGGAAGAAGAGGATATTGAGTAAGAAGAGGAAAATGGGGTCCTTGAGGATGCCAGTGGATGAAAAAAGTATGTGGCAAACCCTGTTAGTGAAGAATTCCACCATTAGTGGATTACCCACCAGACCGCATTTCCATCTTTCGCTGTCTGATAGAGAGAAAGTGTCTATATGATTTTAAAGACTTCAAGAGCCACACCCTTAGTGGTCCACAGATGGAATAACCAAAAACCTGAAGCAAACTCCAACTACCTTCACAGCGACTGTTCCGAGCCTGGAAAAGAAGTATAGAGCACCTGACTCTACACCGACATGCCTGATAGGTCACCACAAGGCAGACTCAGTTGGACAACAAGCAGCATAGCACCATTGACTGAAGGCCTCGTCTCCATGTAATGCACCCCCATGGAGGGAAGGAGGTTGCTTGAACTCTCAAGGAAAATGGGTCTCATCACAGGGCACAGTAAAATCAGTAGGAGTGGCTATTGCCATGGTGATCTTAGGCCACTATAAATGAAAATGCGGACTGATATAGGCTCTCATTTGGAGCTCGCTCCTGAAAAGAAAGAGAGGTATCGCTTGCGATACCAAGGGAAGCAGAGTGCGTCCACAGCCATCATTGATGGAGTGATGGATATTTTTAATGTTGGTTTCTTTCAACTAGTGGGAACAGCAGTGCTAACACGACTTGTAAGGCTAATGTTCACCGCTTTTCAACCCATTCACAAAATCACATTATGGACATGGCATCTGATGTCAAATCATTATTTCGTCATCATGCCAATGATACCTTTAAGAGCTTGAAAGGAGAGACAGACACAGCACGATTGTTTCATTTCCTTCAAGCTTGTATACAGCTATCCTTTCACAGCTCCAGAACCTGAGGACAGCAACCTCTTTAAGGTGCCTTCCAGCCACAGCAGCCTTATCACCAACAACAATAGCAGTACTTCCACTATAGGATGCCATTCTCCAATGCATTAGGTCAGAGGAACCTCAAAGGCACAACAATATGGCATATCTACTGTCAAGAAGAGAAGTAATGAGAAGTCAAGGACAGTGGCCCCAGACTGACACCGGCTACAGGTTTCCCATCCCTGCTGTGATTGAAGAACAATTGCTTCAAAAGCTGTGAACTAAATGGAGTAGCACTTCTAAATTCTCATGGGACTGATCTGCTCAGCATTATAATTGCCAGAGCTGTTCAAATTGTAAAGTTTTGTCAAAAGTAGTATGCAATCACTATGGATAAGTAGGTTCTGGCTATAGCACACTATGGGCATTGTAGGAAATTGGGTTACTGATGGAGGGGCGTTGAAACCTTACTGAAGCAGCAACCACCATTCCTATCAGGGTGTAGTCACAAGCAAACCCTAACTTAACCTTTGCTTAACCCTCTGGTAGGTTGGCGCAAAGCAGTTAGGCTTAACTTTGAGGTAGTGTGTAAAGTATTTGTGTTGCACTTCAAACAGTAACTTAGGGCCACATGTATCAAACAATTTTGCATTCACTAATGGTGCGAATCTATAATTTTGGTCGTTGCGAATGCAAGATAGCCATTCAAAATGTATGAAAGGCTTTGTAGTCGCAATTTTAGGTAAGCACAACAATAGTGATTACCTAAAATTGCGACTACAAATAGGGATTCATAATCTGTGATTCCCTTAAAACATGTACCAAGCATTTTCTAAATGCAGACTGTACATTTAGGAAAATGCTATTGCCATAGACTCCAAGTCGATAATAACCATGTGCAAATTTTGTAAAAATGTATTTTTCAAAGTGCCATGTAGAGCGGCATTTGTGTCCTTTACATGCGCACATTTTGGGTTTTTTGGTGCTTCGAGTGGGCCTTTTTGCACTCGGACACCCTTGGCTTTGCATTACATAATTAGGTAATCGCAAATTAGCTAATGCAAAATCATTCGCACCTATGGGTCCTTAGGTACATAGGAACAAATGGAGTAGTATTACCTAATATCGATTACCTATTTACTGAATCGCTAGTTCGTAATATTAAGGAATCGCTAAATCTTTGGCAATTCCTTACATACATAGCATTTTGCGATTACCAAATAGCGATAAGGTAAAAAGCGCTATTTGGTAATCACAAAATGCTTTTTCACTACATGTGACTCGAAGTAAAAAAAAAAAACACACCAATTTAGAAAACTAGAATAAAATCTAATAAATTATTTGAGATGGAAATGACAAAAATCCAATCCGTAGAACCGGAGATATGCAATTTTCAAGACTTAAGTGAACAATAGTGCTAAAAGCACAAAATGCCAACTATGTTTATCTGGTCACGCCGGACTGGCACAAACTTTTAGGCCAAGTCAGGTCTGCTGATCAAAGTACCTTAAATCATGGTTGCAGAACAATGCGGGATCCTACATTGCATACAAGAAAGCCCTTAAACAGCTACACAAAAGTATAAAAACAGCTAGAAGAGAGTTTATAGTAAAAAGCATTAAGTCAGCAGAGAACTCAAGTAAGGAATTATTTAAGGTTGTGAATGCTGTTCTCAGGCCTCAAGAATTATTTTTATTTATTTTATTTTGGAGTGTTATATAGCGCTAGCCAGACCCGGAGGTATCGAAGTGCTTTACAACATTTGTCAATAACAGTCCAGTATACAAAGAGTGTCCGATAAAACACAGTAATTCCAAGGTGGTTCATTAATCAGTATAAGTCTAGTAGCATTCAATGCAGAGTTGTAAAGTTTGCGGTAAAAGTAGGGAGGAGTACTGTGCGAGACAGGAGGAAGGTGTTGTAAGGAGTGAACTTTCTGTATTCACTGGGTCCTCTGTTTTGAGGCAGAATATTCTTGTAGGTCCGTTGTCGCTTTGTGAGGTCTCGATTGAGGAGGAACGCTTTGAGCTGGCTTTTGAATGCTTTGAAGGAAGGGTTAGTCGTGATATGTATAGGGATGGCATTCCAAATTCTGGGTGCCTTTCCGGAGAAGGACCTCAATAAGGTCTTTTGTTTGCGGGTTTTTGGGGGGATGAGTAGCAGAGTGTTGGTGCTTCTGAGGTTTCTTGTCTGTCCCGCTTTCTTGAGTTTGGCAGCTAGATAGGTGGGTTTGCCAGTGTGCAGAGCTTTGTGTGTGAGACAAGCAGTTCTGAAGTTGGCCCGCATTTCTATTGGGAGCCACTTAAGCTCTTTTAGAGCGGGGGAGATGTGTTTGTATTTCTTTACTCCTGTCACCATTATGGCTGCTGCATTTAGGGTTGTTCTGAGAGGACAAAAGGTGTAGTTTAGCCGTGCCTGTGAGGGTGGCGATCCCATAGTCTAATCTGGATAGAATGAGGGATTGCGCGACTTGCTTAAGGTCAGTTGGTGGGATGAAGGGCTTGATTTTGTTCAGTTAAAGTTAAAGTCCACATTTGTAAAGCGCACAATCACCCGTAAGGGTCTCTAGGCGCTGGGGGGCCGTCGGGAAGATTAAGCGAGCTATTGCCCAGAGTCACATGGTGCTGGGCTAACCTGCCGCCGGAGCCGGGGATCGAACCGTGGTCCCCAGATTCCAGCGTCAGTCGCCCTGGCCGCGGCGCCACACCTCTTCCACAGTAGGTTTAAGTTGAACACAGCACATCTTGCGGTGTTCTTGATGTGTTTGATCATATCCAGGTTGGGGTCAAGAGTGATACCCAATGACTTCACTGAGTCTGCTGGGATGAGGGTACAGTCGAGAGCATCAATAGACTTTATCCATTCCGTGATTTGGGGGGGTCTGTTCTTTGTTGACTATGAGGAGGATTTCCGTTTTGTCTTGGTTTAGTTTCAGATGGTTTTAATTACAAACTGAAGCTCAATCTTCCTCCTTACTATGTGAAAATATCGTCGACTTTTTGATAATAAAATCCATACTAGCTATAATACCTTCATGGAAAATGTTGCTACGACTAAATCTGACAGGACTGAGGGCAATGTCCAACAAGCCACGTTTTGCGAATACCACCCGATCATATGGCCAGATGGTATGGCCCCGATTTTAAGCTGCAAATCAGGCTCCCCAGAGGACCCTTGCCCCCCGAAACTCTGGAATACAGTGGCCCACTCTATAGCTTAGTGGTTGATCCACATTTGGAACACCTCTCTAACAACTGGCACTTTCCCTAAGTTGTGGAAACAAGCTACTGTGCTGCCCCTTAGGAAAAAACTCAATGGAGTGCCTGGCGACCTTAGTAACTATCGCCCTATCTCTTGTCTTCCAGCCCCCACAAAAATGCTGGAGAATTGGGTGGAAATACCTGCCCACCGCCTGTGGATCTTTGATAACCGCAGGAAATGGGCCTTCCACCTACTCCGGCAGCCTCAGCAAAAAACTTAGGGGTCAAATGGGAGACGGACCTCTCCCTCTCAGCTTAGATTACGCAGGTGTCATTGGCCTGCTTTGGCAAATTGAAAAGCCTACGTAAATTCATCCATTTACTACCTGAAGACTGCCACCGAGTGGTCATGCACGATACGGTGACTGCAAGTTTGGACTATGCAAATAGTCTATACTTACGTTTACCTGCTTACCTGATCAAAAGGTTGCAAATGGTCCAAAATGCAGCGGCAAGAATGATTAGGCGAGTACCCTACCGTCACCATATCTCACCACACATTAAGAAACTCCACTGGCTGCCCGTGGCAAGGAGAATTGAATTTAAGGCCTTGACACTTGCTTTCCGCTCTCTTCACGGTAAATACTCGAGCTATCTGAAGCAGTGCTTATGCAGCTACAAACAAAACAGGCTCCTGAGATCAGGCTCCTTGAACCTATTGTGCGTCCCGAGGTTCAAGAAAGCACGTATTGGAGGGAGATCCTTTGTGGCTGTGGCTACTAAGCTTTGGAACGCTCTGCCCAACTTCTTGCGACAAATAAAATCCGAGCCAATCTTTAGGAAAGCCCTCAAAACTTGGCTCTTTAGCATCGATCCATAGGGACAGGCTATCGCTTGTTGATCTAGCGATTTGCACTTCTGTCTTGCTTTTAGCGCCGGAACACCTCTGTTTGAGGTAGCTGTTCACGCTCTTATAAATTCTGTTATTATTATTACATTGAGGATGTGTCATGCAGCGGCTGTTCCAATGACCTGCGACCAGTGATGCGAGGTCCTGCATCAAGGATATGTCGCGCAGTGGCAGTTCCGATGAAGCCATCGGCGAGGCTTGTGATGCGAGGTCCTTCGTTATCGGAATACCGTCCATGAGGGCTTGCGATGCAAAGTCCTTTGTTGGGAATGCGTCGCACAGCAGCGGTTCCGAGGAGATGTGGGCTGCAATGTGAGGTTCGGTGTCAGAGATGCATCATGCAGCAGCAGTTCAGAAGTGGAGCTGCGAAGAGATGCGTTGCACTGCATTGGTTCTATCCTAGAAACAACAGCTGGACTGGTAGACCACCTTCAGACCCGCTTCCAAGCGTCCAGGACTGGGGTGACACTACTTGAGGCGCAAGACTCATAGCAGACAGAGTCACGGTGGTTGGAGCCTCTTCTGTCCCTGAGGCTCTGATCAGGAGGCCGGCCATTTAGCACTTGGACTTACTCTGGTGGTCCTGGGATGAAGATGCAGGTCCAGTCCTTATCACTGAGTCAGCAGTGAAGCAGAGTAGTAGTCCCTCTTGCAGTTGTCCTTCTGAGTCTTCCACAAGTCTAGAGGTGTACTGAAGAGTTGGGTTTGAGAGTCCAATATGTATAGTTGGTGCCAGCTTTGAAGTAGGAGAAGGGTCTGGAGGTTTCTACCCCTAGAGGTGTTTGGAATGTCCTGCCTCCCTGCTTTGGCCCCAGCTTGTGTGGGGTCACAAAAAACTAGTGTGAAACCCTTTGTAAGTGTGCTGATGCAGAGCCTTTGTGATGTTCAAGAATGGTAGGTGACAGCTCTCCCCCCTATTAAGTCAGAGCTGGCCCTTCTGCCAACACCTGTTCCCTCTTTGACTGGGAGTAATACTCAAAGACCAACTGCCAGGTACACCTAGTCATGCGACCCAAGTTACAGACTGCAGGACCCAAATGGTTGCAACAAAAAAAATAAACTTTCTAAAAATGGCATTTTCAGAACTGTGACTAAAATTCCAACTTTACCATTAAAGAAGGTTTTAAATTACAAATCTTTAGTTGCCAAACTCAACATTTCTACCTGCTCCCAATTGAAAGTTATCACGTATTACATGTAATAAGGTAATCCAATCTTATCCTATTAGAGAGGTAGGCCTCTCAGTAGAGAGAAACAAATATTTTTCACTACCAGGACATGTAAAACTTAAAAGTACATGTCTAAATGTTTACATACCCTGCACACTGTCCTTTAGGCTCTAAAGGTCCTACCCAGGGATGATTTACATGTATTAAAATGGAAGGTTTAGGCCTGATGAAAGGTTTATTTCGCAGGTCAAAATGGAGGTTTAAACCTCACACACAGGCTGGAGTGGCAGGCCGAGACATGTTTGACTGAAGTGGGTGGCACAATTAGTGCTGCAGGCCCACTAGACTAGTGCCAACTAAAACCAGATCACAAAAAGCAAAAATAGTGAAGGCTATACTTTGGAATTAATTCAAAAACCACCTGTAACCCTGCTGATGCAAGATGCTCATCAATGCATTTCTCTTATGAAGGCAGAAATTATTTGCATGCTGCAGAAAAGGACCCTTGAGCCCATTCCCAAGTTTCAATGCAATCTGAGGTATTTTCTTATCAGTAGGAAGTTTGAGGAATGGAGACCGATACTGTATCTAAGACAACTGAACAAATTCCTGCGAAAGCAACAGTTTTTTATAATATTCCTTCAAGAGATATTTCAGCTGCTTCAGGAGGAGGAGTACATGACATTGCTCCTTATTGAAGAAGCATATTTTCACACCCTGATATATCCCAAACACACAAAGTATTTACAATTTAAAGTAGCCAGTGCCACTATTAAATACATGTCCTGTGCTTCGGATTAAAGTGTACACTCCATATTTTTACAGAGTGTCTAATTCCAGTGGCAACTCACCTTAAGAGATAGGACCATCATGTCTGGACGATTGCCAACAACAAAAAGTCTCCTGTGGTCTTGACCTGCCATTTGTCCCAACCTTTACAACTACCTAGGTCTTTCCATTAGCATGGTAAAGTCCTCCATGACTCAGACAACCAGAAATCAATTCCTAGGAGGCTTCGAGATACACATGGGGAAAAGGCATAATATTTGCAAGACCATACCGCTGGTCATCAGGTGACTGCAAAGCAGTTTTTACAACCTTACACTGTAATGGCTGCAAGTACAAATCCATGCTTGGTATGATATTCTTATGCCTTCCTCTGGGGCCCAATTGCCGACTTATCATGAGACCTCTTTTAGAGTGGACCTAGTGACAAGGATTGTTCAAGGATCTTGTAAGGATAACAGACAGAGCAAAGTCTTCCCTCCATTGTTGAATTGCCAAATCAAGGACATTCTTATCTTCCCATTCCTTTTGTTGTTGTATGACCATGAACCTCTCAATCTAGGGATGAGAAGCCCGCCTGCAGGAATTTTCCTCATGTTCCCTTTCGGGTAATGAGGAGACATCGCTCCACTTAAATATATTTGAGCTAAGAGCAATTTGCAATGGACTAGCCTTATTACGTCAGTCACCCATTTTAATGTGGACAGACAACAGCACATATACTATTACAGAAACAAGCAAGGCATGACAAAATCACTTGAACTCTCGCAGGAGTCCAATCAATTATGGGCATGGGTAAATCACGATGGCATAGTACTCAACGCAGACCATCTACCCAGAGTCACAAACACGTAGAGAACAAGAGATGCTGGTGCTTTACTAGTAGCCAGGTATGAGGAGAAGTGCATTTTCACGACATGAAATGTTTGATTACACCTTTCCACCATTTCACCTAATTCCATGGATAGTCACCAAAGTCAATTGGGAACCTCACCATTGTCCTCATCACCCCAACTTGGTCTAGACAATATTGGTACTCGGAGCTTCTGAAACTGACAGCTGTAAAGGTACAGCAGCAAGGTCACGCTATTATTATTCACTCACCTGTATTTCCTTTTATGCGCTTGCAAAAGCATTGTGGAACCATCTCAAACAAGACTTATAGAGGACTCATTTCTATACCACTGGGTACACTTTGTGTCAACAAAACCACCGCCCCCAAACCAGTCCTCGCCCACCGCGAAAGAACTGGAGCAAGGTCACTGAGGAGCACCTCCACACCACCCTCAACTGGGATGCCCCCTCCACTTCGACCGACGCAAATCTCGCAGCCAAAGAACTACACAGATGGATCTCCAACTTCACTAATGAAATCGCACCCCTTCTGATAGATACATCTGCCGTGTGGATTCCTCACCTTGTGAATATCCCCTTGCGTCAGCAACATTCGGAAATTCTTTTTGTAGCTTTGCGCCGACGTGGACTTGTACGTCATAGAGGCACAGCATCGCTCGCGACTCCGCTGACGTCACCGACGCCTACAATAGGCCCACGCCGGCGTGATGACATCAGTTCCCTTTTTTCCGCGTCGTCGACACTAACGGTTTCGGGATACTCAGTAGCTTTTGGTAACTCTGTTACTGTTTTTCTTCGTTTCTCTGTTCTCTTGCATCTTTGTCTCTTTATTATGTCGACAAAGAAGACAGGGTTTAAACCCTGCAGAGAATGCGGAAAGATGATGTCCGTTACGGACCCACACCAGGACTGTATTTGGTGTTTGAGCTCCGACCACGACGTGGATGGATGTTCGTCGTGTCAAAAAATGAATCCAAAGGCCCGGCGAGAAAGGGAGACCAAGCTTCTTGTGGCGAAACTGAAGGCTGATAAAGGAAAGAAGTCTTCGAAATCCCACTCGAAGAAGTCGAGGTCGAAGTCGAGATCAAGATCTCGGGAGGCGTCGGTTTCGAAGTCCTCATCGGATCATGCTTCGAGGTCACATAAGAAGCATAAGAAAAGGAGACATGAATCTCGACGTCATTCGGGTGAGAAGTTAGACTCGAGGTCGAGATCACCCAAGAAGATTAAATCGAAAGTGATTCCTCCACAAGAGATTTCAGATCAAGAAGGCGAGGCCTCGCCTTTGGAGTCGCAAATTCATTCTCCGACTCCGGTTTCAGACCCGACCCCGGCACCGTCTCCAACTCAAGAAGAGGTCGGTGAGGTTCCTAATGAGGAAGAGGAATCGACTCCTGTTGTTGAAACAGACTAGAATCTGCCTCGAGGTCGACCTGAAGGTGATCATCCACCTTTTCCAGCTCCAGGTCAGGATCCTTCAGCGTTTCTCAACGCTATGTATGGTGTTTTCTCAAGGTCATGGTACCCCTCTGGAGCGCCTTCGGGTCCCATGGGTCCAATGGCATTTAATTTGGGTGTGCCTCACTCTTATGCCCCGGCACCTTTCATGCCGTATATGCCGGCCCCGACTCCGCTGTGGCAGTACCCAGCTCCACCGAGGTCGACGCCATTATCGACGCCGGCTCGACCGAAGTGGACGACTCCGGCACCAGTGTCGCCTGCTCCAAGCAAATCTCTGGACCATCCTTCTAAACCTGCGGATTCGGTGCCGACTTCGGCTCCGGCGCCGTCGGAGTCGACAGTGGATCCGGCCGCAATCCGTGTTAAGCAGAGATCTAAGAGAGAAGCTCAACGTCTCCTGGAAGAACGGAGGTATTATGAGTCTCATTCTGACTTGGAAGAAGGTGAGCTGGATGAAAATTATTTCGAGGAGCTAGCTGATGCTAGTGGTCTTGAATTTTCCCCAGAGTGGGTATTACCATCAGGTCCTGATGCACCTTCTAAGGATGTTCAACCATATCATGTGGTAATGAATAAGGCAGCAGGACTTTTAGGTTTAACATTGCCTACTGTTGAATTTAAATCTAATCTGCTTACTGAGGTTCTCCACTCACCGAGCTCCCATTTAATGAGGCTTTGACTTAACCCATTATGGAGGTGTGGAAAAAGCTTCTTTCTGCTCTTGCTGTCTCAAAAGGTGTGGCTAGTAGATATAGAGTGGCTCCTGAGGACCCTGCCTTTTTGTCATCTCAGCCTTCTCCTGAAAGTCTGGTGATTCAAGCTGCGTGTTCAAAAAAGTCAGTTGGTGCTTTTCCACAAGTGCCTGGTGACAAAGAAGCTAAAAAACAGGATCAAGTGGCCAAGAAAACTTTCTCCTCCGCAAGTATGGCATTAAAATCAACGAATGCCACTTGCCTTATGGGAAGATATGTACACGCACTTATGGACTCTATGCGTTCATTGATCCCAAAGGTTCCAGAAGACTGCAGAGGTGACTTTGAGGAAGTTTTATCGGATACTCAGGCGGCAGCTCGTCAAGATATCCAGAGCGGTCTGGATACTGCAGATTCTGTTGCAAGGATCATGGGCACTGCGGTCGCCACTAGACGTTCAGCTTGGCTAAAATCTTCAGATTTTTCTGCTGATGTGCAGTCTGCATTATTAGATCTGTCTTTTGATGGTGAAGGACTCTTTGGCAAGAAGGCAGATACAGCCTTAGAAAGATTTAAGGATAGCAGGGCGACTGCTAGATCTCTTGGTCTTCAAGTTAGAGGTTCAACAACCAGAAAATTCAGAGGTTTTGGACGCTCTTCTTTACGTACCGATAGGCAAGGTCAGCAGCAGCAACAACAACAGCAGCAGCAAAATACCTTGTATAGGTCATACAGGGGTAAGCGAAGGTCACGTTCTCGAGGGCGTCAAGCCTCTTCCTCCTCCACGTCCTTCAACCCCCCAGCCACAGAAAAGCAGCCCTAGATCTGCCATTCAGGATCATGTGGGTCCGGTGGGGGGTCGGCTTACCCACTTTCTACGAGATTGGGAATCGGTTACATCAGATCTTTGGGTTCTCAATCTCGTAGAGAATGGGTATGCCCTTCCCTTTCGGGAATTCCCTCCCAATTACCCTCCTTGCCAGGGATATTGCTCAGAGGAACATCTGTTACTCCTACAGGAGGAAGTTTAAACTCTGTTAAGAAAAGGTGCGATAGAGGTGGTCCCAGAGCAGGAAAGGGGTCAGGGATGCTACTCCCGGTATTTCCTGATTCCCAAAAAGGATGGCAGGCTTCGTCCAATCCTGGATCTCAGGATCTTGAATTTTTATCTGAAACAAGAGAAATTCAAGATGCTCACCCTTGCTCAGGTTCTTCAGGCTCTGCTGGAAGAAGACTGGATGGTGTCACTCGACTTGCAGGATGCGTACTTTCACATCCCGATCCTGAAGTCACACAGGAAGTATCTCCGTTTTACGGTGGGATCGCAGCACTATCAGTTTGCGGTCCTTCCGTTTGGACATACTACTGCGCCTCGAGTCTTCACCAAGGTGATGGCAGTGGTGGCGGCGCATCTCAGAAGGTCAGGGATTCCTGTATTCCCTTATTTGGACGACTGGCTGATCAAAGCAGAGTCGTCAGAGCGGGTGCTCCATCATCTGCGGGAGACAACCCAGTTGTTGTACAGGTTGGGTTTTTCGATAAATGTACCCAAATCTCACCTGGTGCCCTCCCAGCGCAACCTGTTCATAGGTGCTGTACTGGACACAACTGTATGTCGTACATTCCCTCCTCAAAGGATTCGCGACATACAGGAAATTATTCCTTTATTTTACAATGGAGCGGTCGTTCCGGTCCTGAAGGTCCTTCGCCTGCTCGGTCTGATGGCTTCATGCATTCTGTTGGTCAACCATGCACGCAGGCACATGAGGGCGCTCCAGTGGTGCCTCCGCAGGCAGTGGTATCAGCACAATGGGGATCTCAGGGAGTTAGTGAGGATCTCCAGAGCAGCTGCGGCGGATCTGTCTTGGTGGGGCGTGGAAGGCAAGCTGTCTCAGGGGAAGCCTTTTCAGTTGCCTCCTCCGGTGACCACAGTGATAACGGATGCATCCACTCTAGGGTGGGGTGCTCATCTGGGGGATCTGGAGGTCAAGGGTCTTTGGTCTCCAGAGGAAAGGTTGCTTCACATTAACCTTCAAGAATTGCGGGCGATACGTTTGGCGCTCAAGGCCTTCCTCTCCTCCCTTCGCGGTCGTTCGGTCCAGGTCCTGACGGACAACACGACCGCGATGTGGTACATCAACAAACAGGGAGGAGTGGGGTCGCAGTGTCTCTGCAGAGAGGCTCTGCGTCTCTGGTCCTGGGTTCAGGACCATCAGATTTGTCTGATGGCAAATCATCTGGCCGGAGTTCTGAACGTTCGTGCAGACAGTCTCAGTCTGCAGTTCTCTGCCGACCTCGAGTGGAGGCTTCACCCGGAAGTGGTTCGTCACGTCTTTCGGACGTGGGGGACTCCTCGGGTGGACCTGTTCGCCACTTGCGAGAATGCTCACTGCCTGTCATTCTGCAGTCTCCAGTATCCGATGCAAGGAGACTTGGGGGACGCATTCCAGTTGAGTTGGGGAAATCTCTGAGTCGGATTCTGAGGAAGATTCGCCAAGACCGGGCCCAAGTCATATTGGTCGCCCCGGACTGGCCAAGAAGGGTGTGGTATACAGATCTTCTCCACCTCTCCTCTCACCCGCCGCTCCGTCTCCCTCTCAGAGCAGACCTCCTCTCTCAGATGGAGGGGCAGGTTCTTCACCCCCACCTCCAGACATTACACCTTCATGCCTGGAGATTGAACGGGGCAACCTGAATTCCTTTTCCCTCCCGCCTGACGTTGTGGATGTCATCTTGTCAGCCAGGCGTGACTCCACTAAGTCTATCTATTCTTATAGATGGTCAAAATTTGTCACGTGGTGTGTGGAAAAGTCTATTGACCCTTTGAGAGCCCATTTGTCTGATGTTCTTCAGTTTGCTCTTTCTCTGGCGCAACAGGGGCTTGCTGTTGCCACAGTGAAGGGCTATCTTTCAGCGCTGTCGGCGTTTCTTTGTTTGCCTGACCAGCCACCGCTTTTTAAATCTCCTGTAGTTTTAAGGTTTTTGAAGGGCCTCACTAATAAGTTCTCTCCTACTCCTTTTATTGTGCCTCAGTGGGACTTAAATCTTGTCTTAACATACTTGATGGGTGCTCCCTTTGAGCCCCTACACAAGTGTCCTATGAGGCTTTTGACTCTTAAAACAGTCTTCCTCGTTGCAATAACCTCAGCAAGGAGGGTAAGTGAGCTTCAAGCTCTTAGTTTCAGGCCCCCTTTCATGACCATTCATGCTGATCGAATGGTTCTTAGGACCAGGGCTGCTTTTCTGCCTAAGGTGGTGACTCCTTTCCACCTTGGTCAATCCATTACCCTCCCTACCTTTTATCCTCCCCCACACCCTTCTAAGGATGAGGAGAGGTTACATCGTCTGGACCCCAAAAGGGCGGTGTCTTTTTACTTGGACAGATCTAAAGACTTTCGTTTGGATGACCTGCTCTTCATTGGGTTTGCTGGCTGCAAGAAAGGAAGAGCATTCCATAAGAGAACCTTGTCGAGATGGATCGTCCTCTGTATAAAGATCTGCTACTCTTTGGCCGGTAAGGAACCTCCAGAGGGTATAAGGGCTCATTCTACAAGAGCTAAGTTTTCAACCTCTGCTTTGGCTAGAGGTGTTCCTGTAGAGGATATTTGTAGAGCAGCGACTTGGGCTTCCCTCCACACTTTCGCGAAGCATTACTGCTTGGATTCCGAAGTGAGGAGGGACGGTCACTTTGCGCGCTCTGTTCTCCAGGATTTCCTGGTTTAGGAGAGTGGACACCCTCCTCCGGGAGTGGGGACTGCTGTGGGACTCTTCACAAGGTGAGGAATCCACACGGCAGATGTATCTATCAGAAGAACAAGTTACTTACCTTCGGTAACGCTTTTTCTGGTAGATACTATATCTGCCTGTGGATTTCTCACTGACCCACCCGCCTCCCCGTTGTCCACTCTTCTATACCAGAGTTTCTGTAATGTATTTATTTTATTGTCAAGGAGTTGTTTATTTCAAATGTTTTATTGCATTTGCTTCACACTGTGTGTGTTTTACCTTGATATTTGTACTGCGTATACTGTGTATATGTCTACTGTCATTGGTCCGTCCGTGTGCCTCGAAGGCACGGAAAAAAGGGCGGAACTGATGTCATCACGCCGGCGTGGGCCTATTGTAGGCGTCGGTGACGTCAGCGGAGTCGCGAGCGATGCCGTGCCTCTATGACGTCCAAGTCCACGTCGGCGCGAAGCTACAAAAAGAATTTCCGAATGTTGCTGACGCAAGGGGATATTCACAAGGTGAGGAATCCACAGGCAGATATAGTATCTACCAGAAAAAGCGTTACCAAAGGTAAGTAACTTGTTCTTTGCAACCCTGAGAGACAACGCCCCAGGAAACCCACCTGGTTCACTGGCGATCTCCAAGAATCCAGGCGTACCTGCAGACATCTTGAGAAGAAGTGGCGAAACAGCAAAACGTTGGGAGACCACACCACATACAAGAACGCCATGACAGAACACCACCATCTCATCAAATCAACTAAACTAACGTTCATCCTGAACAAGATCACCACCAACGCCAGCAACTCAAGGGAACTCTTCAGCATCATCCAAGAATTCACCAACCCTCCAGCGAAGCCGCAGATATCACCCCTTCCCAGGACCTTTGCAACAAGCTCAGCTCCTACTTCCATCTGAAAATCAAGTCCTTCTACGACAACTTCAACGAACTGACACCAGACTCTGAAACCACTCCCCCCTCCAACAACGCCAGCCAACCCACCATCTCCACCTGGACCCCAGTCACTACCAAAGACACCGAATTGACCATGAAAGGCATCCACTCAGGAGCACTCACGGACCCCTGCCTTCTGCACATCTTACACAGAGCCGCCGTCACCATCGCACCTGAACTACGACACACCATCAACACCACCTTCGAAACCGGCACCTTCCCTGATTACTGGAAACACGCAGAAGTCAAACCCCTGCTCAAGAAGCCCCCAGCCGACTTGTCGAACCTCAAAAACTACCGACCCATCTCCCTCCTCCCCTTCGCAGCCAAAGTCACAGAGAAGACCATCAACACACAACTTACGATATTCATCGAAGAGAACTCCATACTTGACCCCTTCCATTCCAGATCCCGCAGCAACCACAGCACCGAGACCGCCCTACTCGCTGCCACAGATGACACCCGCACCCTCCTCGACCAAGCCCACACTGCGGCCCTGATCCTACTCAATGTCTCCGACAGGCTGTGCTTCAGGCAGCAGCTGCCTGAAGCTCAACTCGGAGAAGACAGAGGTCCTCGTCCTTGGACCCTTCCCCACCACTTGGGGCAACACTTGGTGGCCCCACCACCCTCGACAGCTAGCCAACCCCCCGAACCATACCTGGAACCTCTGCATTGTACTCAACTCCTCCCTCTCCATTACCCGACAGGTCAACGCTGACGCCTCTACCTGCTTCAATACCCTCCGCATCCTTCTCAAACTCTTCAAATGGACCCCCCCCCCGAATCAAGAAAAACCGTCACCCACGCACTCATAACCAGCAGACTGGACTACGAAAACGCCCTCTATACCAGAATCAACAAGTCTCTGCTCCGCAAACTCCAGACCATACAGAACACTGCAGCTAGACTCGTCCTCGGCATCCCTCGACAAGAACACATTACCCAACACCTGCGAGACCTCCACTGGCTCCCCTTTGAGAAGAGAGTAACATTCAAGATACTTATCCATGCCTTTAAATGCCTCCACAACACCAGACCCCAGTTCCTCAATGAGGGATTCTCCTTCCATGTACCAAAGAGAAACCTCTCATCCACTGACCTCACCGAAACCCCTCGCATCGGCAGAGCCAGAAGGGACGGAAGAGCCTTTCCCTACATCATGGCCAAAACCTGGAACAAGATCCCGATCGACATCAGACGTGCCCCTTCTCTGAACATTTTCAGGAAGACCCCCAAGACCTGGCTCTTCAACTGAATGGAGCTCCTTACTCCCCCGCCGCGTCTTGAGACCATCACGGGTGAATAGCACGCTTTACAATTTCTTAATTGATTGATGTTATGTTGTTGTGTTAAAAATGCTTATATAGCGCAACTTTCACCGGGTAGGTTTCTTGGTGCTTCGGAGGGCGGGGTTCTATGTGAATTGGTGGCTTAGATGGGATGGGCTTGTGAGAATAGCCATGTTTTTAGCTGTTTCCTGAACTGAAGATGGATGTGAGTGGTCCGTATTGAGAGGGGGAGAGAGTTCCAGATTTGGGGAGCCAGCATGGAGAACCGGATCCCTCCGTGTTTAATGCGCTTAAATCTAGGAGTGGTCAGAAGGTGTTGACCAGAAGATCGGAGAGTGCGAGAAGGGATGTATTTCCTAATCTTATTGAAAATAAACGTAGGGCCTTCTTCTGACAGCGCCTTATGAACAATGCAGCCTAACTTAAAGACACTGCATTGGCTCACTGGGAGCCAGTGAAGTTGTTTAAGCAATGGCTTTACATGCTGACGGGCCAGGAGTTGAAAAATGAACCTGGCCGCGTAGTTCTGGATTAATTGTAAGCGTTGTACTTGATATGCTGGAATTCCAACATAAAGTGAGTTAGCATAATCCAGTTGCGAGATGATAAGCGCCAGGACAGCCAGGGATGTATTACCTAATCTTATTAGAAATAAACTTAGGGCCTTCTTCTGACAGCGCCTTATGAACAATGCAGCCTAACTTAAAGACACTGCGTTGGCTCACTGGGAGCCAGTGAAGTTGTTTAAGCAATGGCGTTACATGCTGACGGGCCGGGAGTTGAAAAATTAACCTGTCCGCGTAGTTCTGGATTAATTGTAAGCGTTGTACTTGATATGCTGGAATTCCAACATAAAGTGAGTTAGCATAATCCAGTCACGAAATGATAAGCGCCAGGACAGCCAGGGTTAATGCTTCTGTAGAGAGGAATCTTTTTATTTTCTTTATTTTTCGTAAAATGAGAAAGCAAACCGACACCACCGAGCTGCTCTGGGATTTCATTGATAAGTCATTGCTTATCATAATCCCCAGACTTTTTGGCGTTGCTGCTGGAACAGGCGGAAGACCCAGAGAGGGAGGCCAAAAGTTGGCGTTGCATGGGTTTAGAGTACCACCTGTCAAGATCAGCTCAGTTTTATCGGGATTCAGTTTTAGTTGGTTCAAATTCATCCAATTGCTAATATAGGTTATAATAGACTGCAGATTGGATTCTGATAAACTTGTGGGTTATTTATTTTATTTATTTATTTAGAATTTTGAAAATTAATTGCAGATCATCTGCGTAGTTGAACACCAGGACATCCATTTCCTTTAGTGCAATAACCAGATATATTGATATATTGACGAAATATCCTTAAAATTGTGAATAGCACATGGAAAGGGAATGGAAGTTTAGTCTACAGGAAGCTCTATCTTGTGTATGTCAACTGCTAGACTATCTTGACCGGAATCCCATAATAAATTATCTATTATACAAGTATGTAGGGATATTCCGACTTTCATTTATTTTTAAATAAAATAATATTTTATTATAGAAAAGTTCTTACCTATTTTTTTATGCATTTTAATCTATATGCCATGAAACCTTCTTCCTGACAGACTTCCTCCCAGATTGTACTCTTCTCTTCCCAATACAAAGATCAACTGGCTACTTCCTATACTAGTGTCTATCTTACCTATCAATAGCACAAAACTTATTTCATATTTACCCTATGTTCACAGAGCTGCAACTCTAGAGCATCCTGGGCTACTACCCAAAGACAATATTTCACTCTCTAAAAGCCAAAAATATATAACTGAAGAAGTCCTCTTTTTACAGTTACTTACACTAACAAGAGTTTCTCTAAGGGAACGAGACTGGCTTCCTCAAACACCCACTAAATGCTGGTTCAAATTGTTGGTGGGTTAAGACTCTCAATCACCAGAAGAACCAGGGACAAGTCAAATAACCGGTAAACAATCAAAAGATAATCTTTTGGTAAGGTGTACCTTGTTCCCCCTTACTGTAATGAAATGTAATGTGTACTGATTGCGATTATGATTCAAGCATGTGAATTTATGAAAGATCCAATTATGAAGGAGAAAACGAGTAACTCACCTGTAACTTCTGTACTCCAGAATTTTATCTTTTATAGATGTGCATGCAGTCCTCTCTCTGCCCCTCTTTTGATGCACCTATTGCTAATATGTTTCCCACCTCTAAGAGGAAATGACCTCTAGAAGGAGAAGTGGAGTTCATTGCCCTTGAACCTCATTGGTTGAAGTTTGGGTATTTTCAAATGAGATTGAATGGCTTATTAATATATACCATGTTGTAGTTGTTTCTATTGGAAAATCATTTCTGTGCTAGTCCGTATGTACTGAGGTATCCACTACAATCACAAGTAAGATTGAAACAAGTGAATCTACATAAGATATCAACTCTGGAGAACTGAAGTTATAGGTAAGTAATTTTCTTCCCACATCAATCAAATAAAAGGAAATATGCACAATAAGGGTGTTGGGCTTGGCCCTTTTTGCAGGGTCATCCCTGATCTTATTGCCTTCCTCCTCTATTTTTTCTGACCTATTGTTGGCTGTTTTATTACTCTGGGCACTTTACCACTGCTGATCAGTGCTAAAGTGCATATGCTCTCACTATTATGAATTAATGTATGGATTAGTGACTCCATGATTGGCTGATTTGGTTTACTTGTCAGACCCTAGTACAGTGCACGGAGTGTGCCCAGGGCTTGTAAACCAAATGCTGCTAGTGGGCTTGCAGCAATGTTTGCGCCACCCACAGAGGCGGCCTGTAAAAGTATGTCTAAGGTCTGCCATTGCAGAGCCTGTGTGCAGTTCTGTACTGCCATGTTGACTGAGCACGTGCACCCACTTGCCAGTCCCTAAACCTTCCTTTTTCTTCATATCAGACACCCCTATGGTAGGACCAAGTGCAGGGTGCATTGTAAGTATAAGGTAGGACATGCCCTGGTTTCAAAGGGCAACTTTTACTGTGCTTAGCCAAATGCTATAAATTACCAGTACGTATGGATGAAAAACTAAATCAAAGAGGTTAAGCTACTTAAAATAAAGTCAGTAAATGGTGCCCAAGTGTAACATAATATATATGTTAAATATCAACCTTGTTTCTTTATTTAAAGCAGTTTTTAGGTATTAACAGCAAAATGTATTGGTCAGTTTAGCTTTGCTCCAACGTTCAGTGACTAATCCCGTACCTTTTTTCTGTGCTGTGAGTTTTATTACAAAGTGTTTTCTTTCCCAAAACAGGGTTGTTTTGCTTTCTCCATGATATGGTCGATTGGTGGGAGCTGTGATACTGACAGCCAAATCAAATTTGATACCTTCATGAGAAATATTGTATCAGGGAAGGATGAAGATCATCCAGTGGCAGCATCTATTGGAAAATGGGAATGTCCTTTTGAGGAAAAAGGTCTGGTCTACGACTACGCGTATGAGGTATAATTTAATAGGCTTTGGTCTTTTACATACTGAAAATAATGGGTAATAGGAGATGCTAAAGCTAGCTTATTTTCCTAACAATAAGCCTAAAGGAATGCTACAAACACCTTTCACATTTGTTCATGTGCTCATGCAGCGTACAAGGATGCATGTCACAATAGTCACCTGTGCTCCTCATAGGTGAAATGGTTGGTCAGTTGTCAGCTTGTTTCCTTTTGCTTATCACTGGAGGCTGGCAGGTAATGACTATAACACCAATGCCACGCTTTAAAGGCTGGCATAATAATGATTCCTTTAGTTCCTGGTACATCATTAGAATGACCTCATATTTCAAGCATTCTCCAGGCCTAAGACTGACTGATGGACAAAACATCAAAATCATATGCCAAATGTATTGAGCTCTCTGGTACGGAGTAAACACATTTCCCATCACCAGCCAATAAACTCTGGTTAATGTGAGGGTGTCAGATTAGATTTTTGGGGATTTAGAGAAGAACCCGGATCAAATAGTAGGCATCAGGTAAGTTGAAGATGTAGGCTTATTGTATCTATCTACAGTGAGTTCATGAGCAATCTTACAGTTATAGAAGCACATGTATCACTTGTTGGGGAAGATGAATCACACTATGACCTTAACCTTAGAGAGCACCGTCGGAACCAAGAAACGACTAAGGTGAAAGACTGTAAATCAAATTGAAAATGCTTTGACCTAGTTGTGAAATGTAAGCACCTATCACTCCATAGAACTAATGTGTGAAAATAAGCATTCTGATCCACCATGCAAATTAAGAGCTAGAGTTTCCATTTTTGAACTTTTGTTTTTTCAAAATATGTTGCAATATCTGAGGTCTGAAATCATCCTCTCATTGGGGTGAGGAAGTACCATGATAAATATTACTAGCCTCTGTCCAGAAGAAGAACTCTTTCAAAAGCTCCCTACAGCAGAACAGACTGTGGCTCCTTCATTATCATGTTTGTGTACTGGGAAGGAGGAGATGTGAAAGGTGAGGGTGAGTTCAGTTTCTGTAAACAAGAGAGCATAACCTGTTTTAACAACCTGTATGAACCACTGGTCCAAGGTTATGCTGTTCTCAGCAACCCACTAATCGCAACAGGAAGATCAGAATCCTTTGAGGCCAACTGCCAGTGGTTTTGTTAGTATTTAAAGCGGAAGAAGAGGATAGACATCCTGTTTCTGTCTAATAATTTTTTCTATGACTTCTGAAGTATAAATAACTTTTATATTAATAACTTTTAAATTAATTGAGTGTTTTGAGATGTAATAATGATTTTTGTTTCAGTACAAAAGTCGTGGGCGCTGGATACATTGGAATGACTTCATAAAGAGTACCAGTGTTGGAGAGAAGAATTCAAAAATTCAAGATATCATCGTTCCAACAATGGACACAGTCAGATATACATTTCTTATGGATTTGTGTATCAAATATGGAAAGTAAGAAATTATTCCTGATTAAACACTGCTACTTATATTATTGTTGCTGTGTGAAAACAATTACCTTAAAAGTTTGTGTTCTAACAAAATTGAAGTTTGATGGAACAAGGACCCTGATATTAACATTTTTTTGCATTTGCGAAGTATATCGTTCTTTTGTTATCTCTGATATTCTCTACAGGAGGGTTCCCAATATCAAACCACTGTTATTGAAAATACAAAGAAGGATTCTGCCTAATGATCAGTCCTTCAACTCTTACGATGGTCATCTACTACAAGGATGTTATACCTCCTTCTCAACTAGCTCTTGCAAAAAGTTGTCACAGACTCAATCTCCTTATAGTCACAGTTCTAATTCTTCATCTGTAAGCATGCAGAAATTCTACCCTTAATCAAGTTTAAGAGTCACTGACCTCAAAGGGTTTGATGTAACAGATATCCCATGCAGAATATTGCATTCACTGTGTTCCTTCTAAAGATAGGTGGAAAAGGTTTCTATAAGACAAACCAATTCGGACCGCTTTAAACTTTGAACTGCCCTAATTACTAACAAAAACAGTTCATGCACTAAATGGAGCCTTCAACATTAACTCCCACAAAATCTCCTGACACCGATATGGCTGCCCGCACCATGCATGACATTATTAACATCATCAAACTCAATTTTCGACCTTTACCCATATTTGCTTGTGGCCAGTGCACAGTGTTACTTTTCAATTGAACAGTCCTTAAAATCCCTTTGTAAATGTGACAATGAATGATCTCTCATTGATCATTCTGCAGTTGAAGTTGGTAAAAGGGGGAGAAGGAATTTTATTGAGGCACGATCCAACTGGAGAGGTGTCACAGACATGGTTTGAGATTTCTGTTCACAATGAGCATTATGCTGAGCATATTGAATTGTGTGTTCAGTGGTAGAAAAATCTTTTCTCAAACCTCCTCGACAAAGGAGAAATACACACTCAATTTTGCCCAACAAACCCACCAGAGCATGTTTAAAGCTAAAATCATTTGTATGTGGTAAATATTTTAGCATCTTTTCCCTATTAAGCCTGCAACTTTTTGAATGATTTGATAAATGCAGAGAACTGGGAAGGTGTGAATACTTATTTTTAACATTATGCACATTAGCCTCTACTATAATAGACTTCGTACTATCAAATGACATGCCAGTACCAAGATAATTTTGCGAAGTAGTGGATGATGTGCTTTTAAGTTAAAATGGTTGGTTTCCTTGAGCCACCATTTTACTAGCCTTAATCTATAATTTGGCTTGTACTGTTTATTACTGGGCCTACTTTTTCTTATCGATACTTCTAACCTCAGCTTCCTTACCTGTAGAATATTTCTAGGTATTAGACTGAATCTGGATATTTTCAAGTAATAGCTCCCACGCTCAACTAAGTTGTACAGTGTGCCTCCACAGCGAACTCGCTCCACCCCCAAAGTGCCTGGGCTCCCTACATATAGGCACCACTCATGCACTGACGTCCGTTCCTTTCTGTCTGCATACTTTAATGGGGATCTGGAGCATTGATCCCAACTTGTCGGTCTTCTGACTACTTAAAAAGATTTGTGGAGAAAGTGTGCAATGGAACAAATGTTTCCCAACAACAGGGTTCACGTCGCATCTTGACTGCAGGAAGTAGATGTCAGTCATCGAAGTCCAAGGACGTATGTCTCTGGTGCCGGGCTCCTGTCACAACTCAATATCTTGTTAGAAGTATGCCCTGACATACCCGAATCAGAGAGCGGTAATTGAAGCTATATGTCACCAAACCTAAGAAGAGGTTGCACTTGAAGCAACAGGTCCTCTCCCAATCCAAGTTGCTGGACTGATCATGTTCCAGGTTGCGAGGCTGATCCCATGCTAAAACTCGGCCCTGCTCCAAGTCATCAGGTAAGCTGAAATCCAAAGCACATCATATACAAAAAAATGTCAGGTGTGATCTGACCCCCCTCTCGCCACTCAAAGTCAGATTGGCACTCCAAGGGTCTTTGCCTTTAGCATCTACTAACTCTGACCCTACTCCTTAATTGATACTGGCATGCTCTGAACTTCCCAGCCCAGTGTCAACCCTGTTGCAGATAGAGGCCTTAAAGAGGTCATTCTGCAGGTTTTTTTAGACACTTTGGGCCTATGGACATGCAGGGGACATGCAGCCACACTTCCGCCAGCAGATTCTTCCCCACCAGTGACCCATATGACCTACTTTCCGGGCTTGAGCTGACACCAGTCGAAACCTCCACTCTAGTTGCATGGTCCATGTCAGTTCCATCTGTACCAGCGGTGCCGCTGACTCTACCTGTTCACCCTGCATAACTCGACCCCGAACTATCATCGGCCCACACCTGGTCTATGTTGCCCTATGAAATTTAAACGGCACACCCAGTAACACTTAATCCTGATTCCCAACTTCTTCTGTGTACCCAGTACTATTAGAAGCTGGAGGCCGTGTTTGGATACAATCCAAGCCTAACACCATGTCCCTCATTACTCTGGTGGCAATAACAACTTACTCCCCCTTGACCTGCAACTGCCAGCTGTTGAAACAAAGTCGAATTTGCACACAAAATATTCTTCAACTATGGTCATCCTCTACAGAGCCCCTATTTCCCTTTAATGGGACACTCACGGAAACTTGGATGAGACCATGTTCAGCTACTTCAGTTAGTTCACCTGCAACTAGACGACCTTAACCATCCCCCGGCGACCTTGCATTTTTCCCTCAGCACCCAACACCAAAAAGCTTAGTGGTGCAAACATTCACCAGTCAGGTGAATCCAAACGCCTTTTCTTCCATCCCTCCAGACATCTAAGCATTGACGCTTTGAGATGTTGTCATCAGCAGTCTAGTCTTGTGTGGTTACATTGATACCATGTACAAGCATGGGACCAAAGATATAAGTGTAGTGCTCAAACAGAATGCTTGAAAGCTTGCAATAAGATTTTCAGGGGAAGTTCAGGTGTCCCTAATGGACATTCCCTTTGATGGCTTACTTCTATTTAGGGAGAAAGATGACATTGCGATTTAAGGACAGCCACAGCCCACTCTCTTGGGTTGCTTTTGTCAATTTCACGAGCAGTACAGGTAATTCCGGGGCTACTCATGAGGCCTGGCATACAAAATTATATACCTCTCAGCCAGTGCAGCAACTGGCCTAGATGTTATGCAGTCCTACGGGATGCAGAAGTGTCCGAGGCCATTAACTTCAGCATGAACAATTGTTATCTTCCTCCTCTTCCTAATTTTCTACAGCAGTTACCAAGACACTCTGATTTTCCCTTCCAGAGCCACCACCATCCAGAAGGCTGTGATTTTCCTTTCCTGGATGAAAATATATTACATTGATTCGATGGGTTATCCAAATTGTGCATAGGGGCTATGACCTTCCATTTATTCAGCCCCTCAATTTTTGTTTTCCAGGTGACAGGAAAGGTTCCACAGCTTTTAGTCAGGAGGTCAGTTTTCTTCCGGCCAAAGGTGCCATTTAGAGGGTTTTAGAGACAAAGACATGCAAGGGGTGTTATGCATACTACTTCCTTGTAGACAAGACAGATTGAGGCTTTAGACCAATCCTAGACCTCGGACCTCTGAATACCTATGTACAGAAGAAGAAATTCAAAATGCTCATTCTGGATGAATTTGTTTTTTTCTGTGGCCTAGAAGATTGGATCGTTGCTTTGGACTTTGAAGATGCATATTTTAATATACCAGTTCTGCAGTCTAAGTGGGACACTACCAGTAATTCAAGGTCTGGTCAGAACATTTTCAATCTAACATCTGGGCTGATCTTGACACCTCAGGTGTCACTAAAGAAATGGTGGTGGTCACAGTCCATATATGGGGATTACGTATACATGAATTTCCGTACCCTAATGAATGGCTGCTCATGACAGACTTCTTGAAGTCAGACATAGACTTCCTCTGGATGATGGTCTCCCTCTTGACGTCCCTGTGGTTTTCCATCAGCAAGCCAAAGCCTACATGTCATGTATGCAGAGGATTTCCTTTATAGAGGCTATCCTGCACACAGTGATGCTCAGTGTTTTCACCTCAGCAGCGAGTCCAGGACATTTAGGATATGATCCCAAATGTTTCAGGCTTAATCCGGGGTTCTGGGGAGGATGGTTCTAAGGCTTCTTGGGCTCCCAGCTATGTGCATTCTCCTTGTCTATGCATCCAAAGGCACATACTAACTTTACAGTTGAACCACCGGTTTCAGTGTGCTCAACACCGGGGCAGTCTGTCCAACACCATCCGCAACTCTAAGAAGACAGGGCGGGACCTTGAGTGGTGAAAAGTGAACACCAACAAGGCTTGTGGCAGACCACTCTCCCTACCCCACGCAGACCTCACTGTACTGAAGGATGTATTGTCTTTGATTTGGAGAGGCCAACTGAGAGAAGTGGAAATCAGACTTCTGTCATCTTTAGTGGAGCATTTACTTCACATCAACCGTTTGGAGCTTTGGGTCAACCAGCTGGCTCTCAGAGCCTTCCTTTAACCCCCCAATGGGAGGCTGATGTTGGGTCTCCTGCATAACACAACTGTCATCTGGTACTGCAACAAGAAGAGCAGGGTGAGTTCCTGGTTTCTATGCCAGGAGGCTCTGCACCTTTGGTGGTGGATGGATCAGCAGGAGATTTTTCTGGTGACCAATCACCTGGCCTGGTCCCTGAATGCCAGAGCAGGCAAATTGAGCTGACGTCAGCTAGTGAAGCACAAATGGCGATTCAGCCTAAAAGACCTCTTCCGCCCCAAATGAGCCTGTTTTGAATGTACAAAGGGGTATCATGTCAATGATCATCTCTTCGAGGGGTATGCTGGTGCCAAGATGGGAAAAGCAGTACAGAAGAGGACACTGTTGAGGTGACTTCTCCTATGTATCAAGATCTGTTGTAGCCTGGCCACAAAGGAGTCCCCTGAAGGTCTAAGGGCACACTCCATCATAGCTAAAACTGCTACAATTACATTAGCTATGGGAGTTACTGACTCTGTCATCTGCCAAGCTTCAACATGGGTGTCAATGTGCACGTTCACTCGGCACTACCGCCCTGACAGCCAGTCCACAGAAATGGTCATTTTGCCCACTCAGTTCAGCAGGATATTTATGTTTGAGTCCACTCCTCAGAACCTCCAGCTTTTAAAGTACTGCTTTGGTATTTATTCTGTTCTAGTTCTTTGCAGGTCTTCCGCAGGTCAAAAAAATGTTTGACTGGGGTGCAATACTTTATGCCTGGCACTGGCTAGTGAGTGGGGATGACTACTGAAGCCCTCCCAAACAATTGAAGCAAAAGTTCCTTGGGGGTAACTGTATCCACTTTTTAAGTAGTTCCTGTTCGCCTTACTCTTTTCTTCTCCTGCAGGCCCAGAAAGTGATCTGCTGGGGTGCTTTCCGTGCATTGTTAATGAATGGCACTAACTCGCGTGAGGGGATGACTCCTGTACCCTCCCTAACCATTGGGGTAAATGTTAATGGGGCCAACTTTATCCATTTTTCAGTAGTTCCTGTTTGCCTTACTGGAAACAGGCCCAAAAAGCCACGTGCCCAGGCATTTTCAAGATGGCAGAAGTCCTCTGCCACACTAAGCTTGGGCTCTGAAGGTTGTGGATGTATAGGGGAGTGCACTATAGTAATCACCAGTTTCCTTCCACCTCTGACACTAACATATAGTTTAAAGCAGGCCCTGTACCCTCAACAAACTAGGAGACAGAAGTCTGGTTGGACAAAGGCAGGGTCCTACAGTACCCAGACAGGGCATACTCGAGAATTGTCCAGGCAGCCTGTTCTCTCCCTTTCAAGTGTGCCAAAGTGTTACATGTGGCTAAAACAGACCTGTGAAGCAAGAGGTTTACTCTGATGTGTCAAAACACAAGGGGGTAGTGTCAAAAGGATGCCCACAGCCCCTCCGCTGATGATTCTGCAGCGCTCAGAGGAGTCATCCCTGCTCATTCAGGTCAACCTATTGTATAGCTCCTGGGACACAATCCACACCTTGTTCACACCTCATTCAAGGATGAGCACAGAATGGGAGTTGGCAGAGGCTAATGCTTATTAGCATTCTGGAAGCTCAGGCAGGTAACAGGTACGTTTCTAAAAGTTACTTTGTCTTAATATTTTTACTAACTATTAAAAATAGTGGTTTAATAATTTTTCTAGCTGGTTCCTTTCCCGAGTTAGCAGTATTAGTATTTTAATCTTTGGTTTTCTAAATAGGACAGCTAGACCTCCCACAGTGTAAATAGCCTTTTTGGACCTTGTCAAAGTATGGCCATAGTAATTTTATATTCTACCTCTCCCACCGTTAAATGTCATGCGCTCTGCCTTGTGGCCTACAAGATCTACATAGGAGTGACTAAGGGCCATATGCATTAAGAAGTCATTTTGCAATTCTCAAGTAGCGATTTTTTGCGAATCGCTATTTGAGAATCGCAAACTGCTATGTATGTAGGATTTGCAATACATTTTGCGAATCCTACATATTCCTTAATTGCGAATCTCAAATTGCGATTCGCAATTAAGGAATACCTCCCCATTCATTCCTATGGGCCTAGAGGCCCATAGGAATGAATGGGAAGACATTCTCAAAGCGAATCGCAAATTGAT
Organism: Lissotriton helveticus; assembly: GCF_964261635.1. Lineage (NCBI taxonomy): Eukaryota > Metazoa > Chordata > Amphibia > Caudata > Salamandridae > Lissotriton > Lissotriton helveticus. Next base: position 1,138,480,478 of record NC_136070.1, read on the forward strand.
AATGCAATTTCAAGGGTGCAAGGGTGTCAAAAGGACACCCTGTTGCACCCCTGAAATAAGCATGGGTGCACTTGTGGCACACATATGTGCGTCACATGGCACTTTGAAAAATGCGAAAAAGTGTATTTTTCAAAGAAATCGCAAATTACTACCAACTTGAAGTTGGTGGTAATTTGCGATTCCTTAAGGCCAGATTGCACTTTTTTTGTGCTTCTTACATTGCATTTAAGGAATCACAAAATTTGTGATTCCTTAAATGCAATCCCAAAATAAGGAATCGCAAATTTTGCGATTCCTTATTTTGCCTAAATACATACCATTTGGCAAAATTGCATTCGCCAACGCTGAAATTCGCCGAATTTCGGCGTTTGCGAATGCAATTTTGCTTGATACATATGGCCCTTAGTAATGTTTAAAAGGGAAGTCTTAAACTGTCAATGTTTTTGACAGGTTGCGCTGCAGGTTTTATTCTGTAGCATTCAGGCTAAACAGGGTAGGCTTGTAGTCATGTTTGCCCTGCCACTGTAGTGGATTTCACAATAGATGCTGCAGCCCACAAGTAGCATTTAACTTCCAGGAGCAGGGTGCACTTTCTACACCATATACTTAGAGGAATTTTAAATGAGCCGAGGCGGAATAAGCCTATTTAATTAACCATGTTTAAAGGGGGAGCACAGGCATTCTACTCCTGGTTAAGTGGTAAAGTGCACAGAATTCTAAAAGCAGCAAAAATATGGTCCAGAAAAAGGCAATAAATCTGGGGTTACCATGCAGAATAGGCAGATTTCCTACAAGTATCCTTCATAACAAAGACTATCCATCTGAAATGTTGCACTCAGCTGAGCACAACCTACCTGACAAGACCGATATATTTTCTCTATTGGGGCCAGTGTTGTCCAGTGTCTTCATCTATTTAAATGCACTCCTCCACATGGGCCACTGCAACAATATATGAAGGATTAATGGTTCCATTTCACAGGCAAGTGAGAGGACAAGCTCATCCTGTCCCCCCCAGCAACACAGTCCTTCTATCGATGGTGTCATCCTAAGAATCTGCTTTGTGGAATGAGTGTCAATCAGGACATTGCAACTCAAACAATAGTGACAAGTGCCTCTCTCTCAGAATGAGGTGAGCATATGGGTGATCTACAAATCCAAGGATGATGGAGCTATATGCCAATAATGAGTTTGGCAACTAATGGAGAAGGCAGTGGGTCATTTAGTTGAGTAACATGCTAAGGAACTTGGGGCCAGATGTAGGAAGGGTATTACTGGTCGGTAACGGCCGAAATTAACGAATTTCAGCCGTTATCGACCGGTAATAGGTGTTTCTGATGTAGGGGCCGAAATTAAAGATTCAGTAATTTACCGAATTGGTAATTTAAGGAATCAGTAAATTACCGATTTCTTAAATACCGATTCGGTAAATTACCGAATTCCCAATGTAGGGAGCACTTAAATGAGTGCTTATCCCATGTTAGGATTTGTTATGTACCACCAACTACAAGTTGGTGGTAAATAACGAAAACACCCCAAAGAGCAATTTTATGCAAAGTGCTTCAGTGCCATGTTGCAGACATACATGCCCTTAGGGCATGTATGTCTGCAACATGTGCACCCATACACAACTGAGGGGTGCAACAGGGTGTCAAAGTGACACCCTGCCGCCCTTCAATGTATTCCCTCTTTTATTGACATTCATTCTTATGGGCCTCTTAACGATTCGGTCATTTTTACCGAATGATTTGCTACATAGCATTTACCGAATCGAAAATACTGAATCGGTAAAATTCGGTATTTTCGAATCGGTAAATGCTATTTACCTACATCTGGCCCTTGGTCAAGAAGTACCTGATGACATGAAGTCTTCAAAGCAAATTGTACTTTGCGGTCTAGAGGCTGTGTACCGAAGTTGCAAGTGTATTTACACAAGTGGGGTTGTATTATCAAATTATTTTCCAAATGTTAAATCAGAAATATTGTGTATGCCAGTGGATTTTGAGAAATTGTCTAGGGACAAGTTAGATAGCACTTCACACAATGTTAAGATCCCTGACAAACCACAAGCTCTTTAGAGTCTTCAGCTGATTTGATCAATGGGTCTTACTCCATAAAGGCATAGAGGTGAATGTTTTGGAAACAATCTTGAACAGAGCTGTGAAGTCAAAAATATCACAATTAAAACGGCTTTTCTGATGCCAATAAAGGTAACTAGAAAGGTTAGTGAGTTGCTGGCCTTACCAATTTGTTTAACATAATTAATTTTTCCAAGGATATAATAACTTTGAGAGTCAAGCCTTGGTTCATGGCTGTATTATTTAATGCATCCTTTTCAGATACCATATCTAGTAAGCACTAGAAGGCCAGACAGCTTTTGTCACCTACAGTAAGTGTTTTCAAAGTTATAAATTTCACCAAACAAACTATTCTTGATGGATAGTGTTATGCTGTGAGAGCAGGAATGGCACTTCTATCACTTCATTAAGGTTATGTGAGGAGCAATCTTCGAATGCAACCAATTGGTGCCTCTATATTACTGAAAAAGGCTGGCATTTTCACAGCATGGTCAGGTAAAATTCTGTAGTGCATAACTCTCTGAAAATCTTTCACCATTCTTGTATGAGGTAACCGTCAAGGCTCCAAGTGAAGTCATATTGGATGTTCTACAAGGGGAAGACTAGTGCTTACTTTTTTTCTTGAGAAGGATAACTTCAGGGAATATGCAAGGCAGCAATTGTGTCTATATTCAATTATTTTTGCAAAGTTGTATTGGCACGATTTAGGTGCCAGGGCTGAAAGTTTGTATGGATGCTCAGTGGTTCACACAGTTTTTGGATAGCTTCATGTCTTGCTTATCCAAGGTCCCTCCTTGTCTGGTTAAGCTTTTAAATGTAAAAGAAATTGCAGCTCGAATAGAATCCATTATAGGAGAGAGTGACTTTGGTCAAATTCAGTCTGATGGATTTTGTGGTCTTTCTTCAAATTCTAAATCAACCCTTCTCACACCCCCATATGCAATCTCAAATCTCTTTACACCTTCTGGAATGCAAAAACCGGAGGGAGTCATTGGGTGTAATGATTTGTGTGAGTGGTGGTGTTGTCAGTGGCTTCTGGGATCATGCTACTTAACTTTAACACCGCATGACACATGTTCGCCCACCAACCATTGGGAAAGCATTCAAAAGGTTTTCGGGGCCCCCCGCCTTCAGCAGGAACATTTCAAAGATACTAATCTGCAGGATGGACATAGTATTTATCAGAACCAACACTACCATACATAACTACTTCTTTGAAAATATATTATCTTAGAGGTTTAACATGTAATGTGATCCCATGGAGAAAAATATGACAAATTGCTAGGCCATTCTTAGGGTTTGGTATTTTCTTTGCTTGTTAAAAATATTACGGTTCTAGTTTGCATTTGCTGTATTTTTGTTTTTAGTAACGTTAGTATTGTGTTCCTTTCTACATATTAATCACTTTTTTGTACCCACCTGCAGTCTGTATTGTACTTATTTTTTGTGATTGTAGTGTTATGAATGAGAAATGTGGCATTATGTCGTTAATTAATTTCGATGTTTTTCTTTTTAAAAGACCATTACTGTTAGTAGGAACTACTGGTACTGGAAAATCAGTGTATGTGAAAGATAAACTAATGAACAACCTAGATAAGGAGCAATACCTTCCATTTTTCGTTAACTTCTCCGCACGCACCAGTGCCAATCAGATTCAGGTCAGTGGATACAAATGTGTTTTAATTGTCTTTCAATATACTGCAGTGTATTGTAACCATTTCAGAATCCTTGTAAATGGGAAAAAATAATTTAGTGCCATTCACTTTCATGCACTTATTAAAGATCACTAAAGTAGCACAGTTTTTGGTAGCGGGTCATCCAGCATGAGCAGGTAAGCAGAAGGAATACAAGTGTGTATATCATGGGGACTGTCTAAAGCGGAACAGTCATTATAGAGACAATGGTCCCCAAGAGCTGCGGAAACGGACTGTTGCTACAAATCTGCAGGAAGAAAATGCCCCCTAAAACACCAACAGATATTCCCGGAGACATTTAGGAATATGCATCTGCTGGTTAACAAATTTTCCTTTAGAAAATTGCAGCAATTGTAACACCCTCTCATCCTGACTTGAAGGAACAGTGATGTATTACAATCAATAGCCCACATATAACTTGTGAATGATAGCTGACAGAGCTGATATTATGACTAGGCATGGATCTGATTATTAATACAGTTGTCTGGAATAAATTTTGCTAAAGCATACAGAGTACAAAACCGCCAATTTGTAGTCTAACTAAGACTCTGGAAAAGAGAAAACCCCTGTTAGATGTGGTAGTAACCAAAGTAAGCTCCAGGGCATTTGCCTGTTGTTTAAATTGCCCATGGTCAACAAATACATGGTTACCTATGACACCTGAAAGTGAGATCCATTGGGCTTTTTGCATTCGAGAGATGAATACTGCCCACCAATGCAGATGTGCTGCGTACTTTCTGCACATGCCATACATCCAAAAATGGATGACCATATAGTGTCTAATTACAATGTCGCTTGAAAAGCCTCCAACCACTGGTCGGAGGCTTTGCGAGCGACATTGTAGTTTTAAACTATGACAGCCAATGGTCGGGCAGTGCCTTCCCCGAAACGGTGTTGGTTGGAGGCAACTCCGACCGACATTGTAATTAGGCTCTAAGTGATTGATTGTATAATAAGATCTAAGATTGGGCTGCAGAGAATTCTATTCTGCACCCCTGCCAATATGGATTTAGAAACAATGTGGGTACAGGTGAACAGTGTCTTAACTTTTATTTAATCCTCGATAAATAAACAGTTGCCCAACACTCTCCCATCTATCTGCCATTAAGGGTTTGACCTCAGCTTACAACTGTGTCAATTGATTAAAGCTGTGGTCAATCCTTCTAGAGAGTGGGATGAATGAGGCCCTGGTGCACTTTTTTTTAGCTTCCATACATATAGATATAAAGGCCCGGACTAGAATCAACACTGGGGGGGGGGTGTTTTTAGACGAGGGTCTGTTTTAGCTCCATTGGTTTTTATTAGGGGCGGGCTGACCAGAGCAGGGGGCAGGGAACGAGTGGAGAGCACACTCAAAGTGAGCATGAATGTTTGACCGGCCGCCTTGGGCGCATGTTCCCCACCATGCTGTATTACACAGCCTAATGGGGAACATGCACAGGCCCCCTGTCCCCATCTGAGCACCGAACAATGGAGCTCAGACCAATCACAATGCTGCAATGCAGCACTGTGATTGGCTTAGGGGAACCAATCACAATTCTGCACTGCAGCGTTGTCATTGGCTTAGGAAGCTTGTGAGCCCGGGTGCTTCCTGCGACGAGGGTAGGCGGGGGAGAGGCAGTGGCTGGCGACGTGACTAGCAGGTACAGTTCTTTATTTTTTTACTTTTTACCACTCCCCTCTCCCCCGCCACCATTTCCTACAAGCCGCCACTGCTTATTTTGTGTTCTGTCATTGGATGCTTTATTGATGTCTGTATTTATACTTTTATGGATATATTGGATCCCAATAAAGAATATAAATGATGATGAATGAAGTGGTTGATTGATTTAAAGAGCTCTAAAACAAGTATCCTGTTGGCAAAAAGTTAAATGTGAATTATCCAATGTGATAGACTGTCTAATAATTTCATCAGTTATGAAGCATTCACATGCCCATTTCCTCCATAAAAGCAATATTTCCCACAGAGAAACCACAACTTTTAGAATAAAGTACATATTGTACTGAATACACAGACATTATTAAGAGCACATTGTATAAAAACCTTCCTTTTGGGCCTTTCTTCCCGCTGTATATACTCCTTCACGTTTTACAAGTGCTGTTCACTTTTTCACAAACACTTGTGCACAGTATATCACAGGTTACATGACATTTAATATAACATAGTGTATTTATGATTGTTTAATTGTTTTTGACCGTATAACTAAATATATATATAAAAAAATCCTTAATCTTTTTTTGTTTCCTGGTCTTTTGTCTCCCCGTTCCCCTCCCCATGTGCTTGGCAATTAATTTTGCATCTTTTGTAAATTTCCAATGAAACAATACCCCTTGAGACACTGTAATATGTTATACTATGTTTACCCTGGTCTCTATCGGATTTATGTGTAACCTCCTTTAGTTTGTTACTTCAATCTTTGCTAATGCAGACCAGTGGAACAACAGTGCACTTAGCCACTGCCATTCTGATAGTTAGGTAAGCCATAGCAATGAGTTTTAAATAGAATATCATGAAGCTTCACCTTTGCTCATTAATGTTTTTGAAAGTTTGAAACAGCTGCCATAAAGAAACCTTCTTCATTATCTTTCTGTCTAACCTCCTCAACCTGTAGAGCCCAGTCAAACTGGTCTTGATATACCATTATGCTCTGCCATTCTGCTGTATAATACTACACATTCATAATAAATGCCAACCTTCACCAATAAAGATTATGCAGTGATCCCCTCCATTTGCCAGCTATCAGAAGAACTTAAAGCTCTAGCATCAGCCTGAACCATACCTCCCTCCACTGAAGAGTTCACAAATCATTTTAAATCTATCACCTGTAACATTAAGGGTGTCAGTTGCCCCAATCAGCCGAAGATTCACCACAGGAAAACCCTCATAACCCCGGTACACTAGCGGCATCAATCTAAGTTAAAGGAGTACTAGAAAACCAGAGAAATCTAAAAAAGTGTTAAACCCAACTGCTAAAATTTCAGAAACAATTCCACAAGGACCCTGTCCTCCTCACTAATGCCAATCACTCTGCACAACTGATCAAGATAGATACAAATCCCTCAGGGGAGGTATTTGAAACAATTAGAAATTTGGTATCTATCCAATTCAAACATCAGACATTCCTAGATTATATTTAATTTTAAGCAGCATAGACACTTTCTCTGGAAAGATAATAAGAAAGTACAAGCAACTCAATAATGTTTTGCAATGGGATTAGGCTGGCCACCCCCCAAGATGACCACCAATTTATTGGGCTCCTCTAAAATGCTCTATAGCTTGACCTGTATTATTGTCTTGGATGTCCTGGGGGTTGGAGGAGCAAAGGATGCTACAGTGCTGGAGTTTCATTTGATTTGCTTGTGATGCAGTGATCAATAACTCTTTGCTGTTTATCTACACCCTTGATGGACCTGTGTTTTTGCTAGAGTGCAGGGGATCGCATCTTTTGGTGGATTAGCTCTCTAGTTGCAGGCTCGGTGGTCCCAGATTATGTGGTGGGATATGCAGTTGAGGAGGCTGGTGTAAGAATGCAGGCCAACGTAATCTCTTATTCAAGTCATTAAAGATGTTTCCCTATTGGTCATATGGACCTTTGTTAGCTGACACGAACGATTGAAAGGGAGAAAACATTAACAATACATTTCTAACTCATGAAGTCCATGTGACTCCACAATAAGTGAATTGTTGAATATTGTTGAAGGGTCTTTTGGGGATTACCAATCTATCCAGTATATATGCAACTGAAAAATAAGTTTAATAAGTACATCAATACAATAGGTGAGCTGAAATATATCAGTAAGTTAAGGTGCAACAGAATGAGATACAGAATTGTGATAGCCACCACAATACAGAAACAAATGATTGTAAACAGGTGTTCTATAAAGCACCTTCCCTTCTCTCTTCTAAACATAAGTCAGATATAGGGTCATCTATTAAAGGTCGTTAGTGTGGGAGCATGGACGGTGTCAGCATGGTCAGACTTCAGTAGAAGTCTTGAAAAAAGAAAATAAGTGTTTGGCATAAAGCATTACACTTTCAAGAATAGGGAAAACAGAGAAGTCTGTACTTTTCTAAGTCTAAAGGGAATCTGCATTGACTCTGTGTGAACACCAATTTCAAAGCGTAAGTTAAAAACAGGAGAATCAGATAGTCCTTATCCCCCTCCCAGGGACCAATAAGACCATTACATGAGTGCATCTGCAACATTGCTCCGATTTCCCAACGTATCGAGCGATTCTCAACCTTGAACATCTTGCCATCCTGGTACATGATGAACAGAAGGCCCTTTTCGACCATTGTTAATCCACGTTCAACTACCAAGTTTCCCTCCAGGCATCGCTATCAGCAGTCTAATACAAACAATAAACCTTTCGCTAGCTAATGAAATAATAAACCTACAAGAAAAGGAAAACATGCTGACAAAGCAAAATGCATTTGAACTGAGGCCTTAAGTCAGGCTAAGACATGGTCATGGCTAACATAGTTCATGGGTCTCAATTGTTGAACACATATGAAAGTGATATTGGAGTTTTGCGGTTCACAGCACACTACAGCGGGAGACGGGAAGCACTGACCATGGGACGCACCATCGACAACAACAACCCTATATCTCAGGCATTTTCAACTGCTTTAAAACTGACATATTCAGGATCTTTTCCTTACGAAACCCAGACACGATCCCCGGCATCAGTTGCAGCTCCTCGGACATTATGATTTTTCCGACAACACTTAAAGATATTGATTGCAAATTTTCGGAATAAATAATGCAAAACCCCAATATCACTTTCATATGTGTACAAGAATTGAGACTCATGGTATCATAACTAAAAGTTCATTATAGGTATTTTCTCAACTACTGGTGTTCCTACGTGTCTCTCATTGAAATCATATCGTGAATTGAGTTTATGCATAAATTAAGATTTTTCTAGACCATCAAGGCTACCTGCTGAAGGCGTCCAGCCGAAACGCGCATAGACATGAACTATGTTAGCCATGACCATGCCTTCATGTGATGAATAATTTTTCTTCTTTGTTATGTGTCATTTATTTTCGGTACACACATCCATGTTCAATATCAACAATATCATGTTTGATATGTATTTAATCATTTAAATTAGGCCATGTATGAACGGATAAGTATGTATGATTAGTTCTAACAACGACTATATCAGGATTTTTTACATCATGCATAGGCCGCATCTGGAATTGTATACGTACCCTAATGTGACTAAGATTGTATGTTATATTTTTGCTATTATGATTCAACATTAATGAAAATATGCATTTTCTATTATAATCTATTTTATAACTATAACAATAATAAAAATATATATTTGTGGTGAAATATCTCTTTTCTGGTCCTATTCTTGGCAGCATGGCTCCTGATTTCTTCCAATGTGGGCATTTAGGGCCTCCCAAGGACTGTATGGATATACTTAAGGAGATTAGCAGCCCTTGCACAAGATGTTCCTATGTGTTTAAATGCTAAAGACTGTATATGTGCAGCACACAAAATACTAGAAATAAAGGGGTATGCTGTTCCTAAGGGCGGGACAAAGGAAGGGGCCGGCAGGTCAGAGTGAGGGAGCCACTCTGTAGGGAGTGGTTCCTTTTTGGAAATGGGGCCCTCACACAACCTTATGGGTGAATTGCTTCATCATAGGGCCCTGGTGACTTATCATACTTGAGTTTACCACCACTTATGATCAACCACGTATCCACGCATACTAGTTTGCCCCAGTATTGGAACTTTCATAGATTCCCATGCTTTATATCATTCCCCCGTCGTCGGAATGGGAGACTCGGAAAATAGAAAATACCATAGCAGTAGGTACAAAAGAGAAAACTAGGCCTAGGCTACATCTCATTTTGTAGCATATCCACCTCCTTTTGTAAAAGAGACCAAAAAAGTTGCAACAACCAATCAGAAGAGCCTCACCCCATAGAACCCTCCTTAGAGAGCCTCAGATTTTCTACCGCACATTGTGCTAAGGGAATCTCCTCTGAGCTCTGCTCAGTTTTTCTTTCTGCAACTTGAAAAGCAACTTTTTTCTCAAGATGTCGGATAAAGAGAAGAAAGCCTTGTTCTAAGCTTGTGCTACCTGTTCAAAGAAAAGACTTTATGTGGAGGACAAGCATAAGGATTGTATATACTGCTTGTACCCAGACCACAAAGCTACTGATTGTAGGATCTGCAGGACCTTCTCTACTGAGACATTAGGGACAGAGAAGGAAGACTTCTGACCTGGCTGCAAAAGATGAAGTCTAGAAAGAAGGTCATTTCCGGCGACAGCGAAGATTCATCTTCAGCTTCTTCATCAAGAAGATCTAAAAAGAGGGGTAGGTCTTCCCCTTCAACATCTGCTGAGCCTCCTTCTAAGACCTCTCAAAAGACCTCTGATAGGTCTAGTAGGTCTAGTCCCTAAAAATCTCCTCACCGAGGTGCAAAGGAGAAAGAGGGATTGGTGTCTGAAGTGGTTTCTTCTCAGAAGGGGTCTCAAGGGCCTTCTGTTATCTTTCCACCACCTGGGAAAGCAAAAGGTTTTAAGAAACCTGTTTCCCTCAAGAACCAAAATCTGACAAGAAAACCCGCTCGTCGACGGTGACATCTTCAGGTACGGCGACGACGAAAATCCAGAAACTGCCATTTCTGCCTCGTCGACGGGACCGTCGACGACCGCGTCGACAACGACAGCGTCGCCGACAACAGCCTCGACGGCGGATGCGTTGACGGCTGGAGCTTCATTCTCTTTGTCGTCGACAAGACTAATCTCCTTAACGTCGACGATGATGACGCCGACACTGGTGTCGACGACCACAAAGACGATGACGACGATGGCAATGACGATGGCTGCTGTAATACTGACGACGAGCTCGTTGACGAGGCCGTCGACGATTTCCCCTCTGTCGACGATTACTCTCTCTCCGTTGACGGTGCTCTCGTCAACGATGACTCCATCGCCAGCGATGTCGACGACGATCCCGTCGACGTGATCCCGTCGACGGTACAAAAGGTCAAAATTTTCATGAAAAGACGCCAAATCACACCGTACATGACGGTGACATCTTCAGGTACGTTGACGACGACGAAAATCCAGGAAACTGCCATTTCTGCCTCGTCGACGGGACGTGTCAAAATTTCCATAAAAAGATGCCAAATCACACCGGACATGACATCCCCATGAAGAGTGACGCCCTTGCCTCCAGCCTTACTTTTAGAGGAGGACTATTCAGATGATGATGATGATAGTCCATATGGGGACGCCTATAGCCCATCTCAGCTCCAGGTAAAATACCAGGACTCTGACTCTGATGGCTACTACGAGGAGGAACAACAGCCTCCTCCTAGAGAGAGAATGCAGGATCAATCTCAACAGAGTATGGTTTCTATGCCTTCTTCTTTGATAAATGACCTGCAGATCATGTTAATGGATTACATGAGAAGATTTCCTTCCCAAGACACCGAATCCATTCAGCCACCTCCTCTACCACTGCCACCTTCCTCTTCAGCTGTGGAGGTTCAGCCAAGGGAACAAGAACCTGTGGAGTCACCTCAGGTCAGGTGTATGGTGACAATGATGACGATTCCTCTGATGATGGAGAAAATGTAACAGAGGTCCCAAATCCATATAGAGAGTGGGATGATTACATTATTCCAGATCCACCTTCTCCTTCACCGGATCCGGTAGACTCACCTCCAGCTGACATTGGAGGTTTCCATAACCTCATGGAAAGAGCTTCAAAACGGTTTGGACTTCCAGTTCCTATGGTTCAATCGGAATACTTCCTTTATGATTTCAAAGAGCCATACAAGAAATCAATCCGCTCTATTCCCATCATAGAGCATGTTTGGTCTGAGGGTGTGAAGGTCATGCAGTCTCCATCGACCGTTGTTCCAGACCTATCGCAGCAGGAGAAAAAGTACTAGGCCCCTGATGGTAGTCCCGCGTGCCTGGTTGGCCAACCGAGGCCGGACTCCGTGATCTCCCAGGCGGCGCAAAGAAAGTCAAAGAATCCATCGGCCCCTCTGGCTTCTCCACCTGATATGGAGGGTAGACGTCTTGACAATGTGGGCAAAAGATTTTCTTCAATGTCAAGTCTCCTGGTTTGTGCCTCCAATGCACTCGCAATTTTGGGATGATATGATTGCCAAATGTGGTGCGATATGTCTCCGTTTGTGGATTAGTTACCGGAGAGTGCTAAGACGGATGCAAGGAAGATTTTAGAGGAAGGAGAGCGCTCTTCCTCGGAAATAATTGACTGCGCCATGGACATAGCCACAATTGCTTTTCGTGCCTTGGCAGGTTCGGCTGTACTAAGAAGACAGGGCTGGCTTCGGGCTACCTGGTTGCGGCCTGAGGTGCAAAATAAGATTTTAGTTTTGCCCTTTGATGGTGATATGCTTTTTGGAAAACACATAAATGATGCCTTACAAGATATCAAGAAGGACACTGAAACAGCCAAGTCCTTAGGCACTCTACAATACCGTAAGGTACCATTCCGAGGGGCAAACGGCAAGAGTTTTTCCAGCTATTGAGGAGGATACCAACAACGCTATACCTCATATTCCCAATCATCACAAGCCTACAAGCCACAATATTCTCAGAGGCTGGGCCAATCTGCAAATTTCTCTCGCCAACCAACAAGAGGTCGACAGGGTCGCCAGGGGAGAGATTCATCTAAACGGCAATAGCGGCCTCTTGGCTCTTTCTACTGTTCCTCCCACTCCGGTAACATCAGTGGGGGGCAGGATTTCGCATTGTCTACGCAGATGGATGATCATTACATCAGACCGGTGGGTCTTGAATATCATTCGATTAGGCCACATGTTGGAATTTTAACAGCTTCCTCCTACCAGAGCTCCTCGCGCCACCAAGTGAAAACATCTGTGACTTCTACGTCTCTAAGCCCACCAACTATTCATCAAGGGGGCGATAGAACCGGTACCTCACTCTCAAAGAGGAGAAGGTTTTTATTCCAGGTTTTTCCTGGTTCGCAAGACGGAGGAAAAGTGGCGTCCAATATTAGACCTAAGGGAGCTCAACACCTATCTCATAAAGCTGTCATTCAGATTGGTTTCCCTTCAAGACATTCTACGTCTTCTCAATCCAGGGGACTACATGGCAACTCTGGATTTAGAGGATGCGTATTTCCATGTGCCAATCCATCCAGCTCACAGACGATATCTACGCTTCACAGTAGCCAAGAGCCACTTTCAATTCAAGGTGCCTTCGTTTGGTCTCAGGTCCGCACCACGGATATTTACAAAGGTATTGGCCCCAGTGGCGGCGTTTCTCAGGAGGCAATCTCTGGAGGTCTTTCCCTACCAAGACGATTGGTTGATAAAGGCTCCATCCTTTCAAGCTGCTTCCAAGGCGGTCAACAGCTGCATTCAACTTTTCAACCAACTAGGTCTTCAACTCAACAAATCCAAATCGGTCCTTCAACCATCCAGGTCGGACAGATTTTTAGGGTCCATTCTGGATACGAATTGCTGCAAAGCTTTCCCTTCGGAAGAATGACATAAAAGACTCATTCTCTCAGCTCGTCTCTTACAAAGGAGGAAATCTCCGTGGGTCAGTCTGTACAAATCGCTACTAGGGTCGATTTTATCTTGCATACTATTAATTCCGCACTGCAGGCTATGAATGCATCCACTGCAAGAACAGCTAGACAGGCAATGGTGCCAAGCAGAAGGCTCATTTGACGACAAAATAACAATAACACCAGGAATGAAAAGTGCAAGCAACTGGTGGACGATAAAGGAAAATATTTCAAAGGGTCTCACTTTCAGGATCTCCTATGGTTCTCTCCACGGATGCTTCGCTAGAAGGCTGGGGAGCAGTGTTGCAGGATTTACAGGTGAGCAGTCATTGGACGCCCGAGCAGCGCAAGTCCCACATCAATCTACTGGAACTCAAGGCCATTCATTTAGCTTTGCAAGCTTTCCTTCCAAGAATACAGAATGGCTCGGTGCTGGTTGGTACGGACAAAACGACGGCCATGCACTATATAAACAAACAGGGCGGGACAAGATCCCGGGTTCTTTCAAGGGAAGCCCAAGAAATATGGAACTGGGCAATTCTCCACAGGATTTCTCTCATGGTGGAACATCTCCCAGGTACCCTCAATTCAACAGCGGATGCACTGAGTCGTCTAAAATCAATCAGTCACAAGTGGGAACTGGATCAGGGCACTCTCGAGAAGGTCTTCTCAGGTTGGGGCACTCCAACCATAGACCTGTTTGCGAACCCAGAAAACAAGAAATGCCGTTTCTATGCAAGCAGGGATCACCATCAAGGCTCACTGGGGAATGCTCTTTCGATAGCCTGGTCCGGCGCATTTATTTATGCCTTTCCTCCAATACCCCTACTTCCGAGGCTGATCAGGAAACTCAAGGCAGAACCTTGCAGGATGATTTTGATCACACCAGCATGGCCCCGACAGTTCTGGTTCACGTAACTTCTACTCTCTCAAGATCAGCCAATTCACCTACGGCCCATTCCGTCTCTATTGACAATGTCTCAGGGTCAAGTGCTGCATCCAAATCCGAGTTCACTCCAATTGACAGCGTGGCTCCTGAGCACAGAGAATTCCAGAATTTGAACCTCACTAGGGAGTGTAAATAAATACTATCTCAAGCCCGTGCACCAAGTACAAACAAGACTTACCTTGCAAAATGGAGACGTTTCTGCTTATGGTGCCAACGGCAGAATCTCCATCCATACACTTCAGCTCCTCACCAGATTTTGCCTCACATTCTTTATCTGGCTAAGTCAGGTCTGGCGCATTCCTCCATTAAATTACACCTGGCTGCTATCTCTAGATTCAGGCGAACATCCTCAGGTCCTTCTGTTTGGTCTGCAAGAATTATCAAACAATTCCTGAAGGGCCTCTTCAGGGTTTTTCCTCCAGTCCGGCCTCCGCCTCCAGTCTGGCAGCTTAATTTAGTTCTGGCTCATCTAATGAGAGCCCCATTTGACCCAATTCTGCAGTTCAAGAAAGACATTCTAATCCTTAGAACAAATCCAAAATTCATTCCAAAGGCCCCATCTGATTTCCATTTGAATGAGCCGGTAGTTCCAAAGTCTTTTTTCCCTCAACCAACTTCTCCAGCAGAAAGGTCGCTGCATTCCTTGAATGTCCAAAGATGTTTGAAATTCTATCTGGAGCGGACAAAGAGCTTCAGGAAATCCTCTCAGCTCTTTGTGTCTTATAGTGCTCCGCGGAAGGGATTTCCTCTTTCAAAACAAAGCATTTCTCGCTGGATCTCTAATGCAATTCACTTTTGTCACCAAGAAGCGGGCAAACCTCTGGAAAAACGTGTTCGGGCTCATTCGACGAGATCAGTCTCATCATCTGTGGCTCTATTTGCTGGAGTCCCTATCAAAGACATTTGTAGAGCAGCTATGTGGAGCAGTACCCACACTTTCACGAAGCATTACTGCTTGGACTCTTCCATGGGAAGCGAAACTGCCGTTGGACAGGCAGTCCTGAGAAATCTTTTTCAATAAGAGGTGAGCTTTCCCTACAATCCCTCCCTCCTGTATTGCACATTTTGTATCAGATACTGTATTCTTTTCTATGGTAACATGTTACGTTTTGTTTCCCATTTGAATAAGTATGATAAGACGTATTGATACTCATGTAACAAAATGTGCTTTTATGGCTTACTGCTAGCTACTCTAATACAAAGCATGGGAATCTATGAAAGTTCCAATACTGGGGCAAGAAAACAAGTTATTTACCTGTAACTTTGGTTCCCCAGTATTGGTGACTTTCATAGATTCCCATGCGCCCACCCTCCTCCCCTGGGAAAGCTCAGCCTTTTACAGATGTAGTTACTGTTACACAACGGCTACGAAAATCTGAGGCTCTGAGGCTCTCTCAGGAGGGTTCTATGGGGTGAGGCTCTTCTGATTGGTTGTTGCAACTTTTTTGGTCTCTTTTACAAAAAGAGGGGGATATGCTACAAAATCAGATGAGGCCTAGGCCTAGGCCTAGTTTACACTTTTGTACCTACTGCTATGGTATTTTCTATTTACCGAGGCTCCCAATCCGACAACGGGGGAATGATACAAAGCATGGAAATCTATGAAAGTTACCAATATTGGGGAGCCAAAGTTACATGTAAGTACCTTGTTTTCATTGCATGCCTCTACAAGTATTTTACTTGATTGCTTTATATGGCGATATTTTACGGTTCTTCTCTTTATTTTTCTTCCCCAGGTCAGTGATTGTAACTTTCTGAAGGTACACCTATAGGTTACTTAGTGTTTGGACACCATTTGTTTGCATTTTTGGTCCCAGACACTGTGCAGATTAGCTATAATATTCAGTCCTGAAGAATTGCCCCAGACCATCTCTTGGCTAGATGAGGGCATGAAACATGTTGCCCTTATGACAAGTCACTAGGGATCATTGTTCCCTTCGGTGACACCACATTTTTAATAAGTCAGGCATACTCACAGATTTAATAACAAAATTGATTGGAGACTTGCCTAGCCTTTTTTAAGCCATTACTTACTACTCTACCACCCACATCTCCCCAATCTACACAAAGGGCCCCCAACTTGCACTTCACATTACGGCTTTGGAAAAAGATATCCGATAAAGTGCCCCCTTGAGCGTGCCCGTCAGGCATTGCAGCGCCGGCCGGACAAGGAGCAAGCCCTATGATAAAGCATGACACCCATAAGGGTGTGTGAAGGCCCCATTTCCAAAAAGTAACCATTCACCACCTAGTGGCTCCCTCTCTCTGACCTGCCGACCCCTTCCTTTGGACCCCCTTAGGAACAGCATACCACTTTATTTCTAGAATTTACAGTGAAGCATGTCTGCTGGACCTTTATGCGCTCTAGGTCCCCTATTTTTTGTTGCGGGTGCACACAAAACCATAATCCAATTTCTTGTCAGGAGAATGTGTTCATGCCCCATCTCCTTCACTTGGCAATATCAGGGTTACAGTTCTCTTCCATCAGAGTACACCTTGCAGCCATTGCGGCTTATAGGAAATCTCACTCACAAGTTTCCTTTTTCAGAGTTCCAGTTGTAAAGGAGTTTCTCGAGGGACTGAAAAGGTATTTCCCCCAATCAGGAATCCCTCTCCTCCATGGGAAATGAACATTGTCCTTTTCATATTGATGGGTTGTCTATTTGAGCCAATCCATAAAGCCTATTTGCAACACTTACCCTGGAAAGCAGCTTTTTTATTGGTTATCACTTTAGCCCATAGGGTAAGTGAAATCCAAGCTCTGTATTCCAAACTTACATATACGGTTTTTCATTCTAATCGAGTAGTTATGAGAACTCGCCCTAGTTTTCTCCCAAAGGTAGTCTGAGAGTTTAACATCAATCAAACGATCTCTCTACCTACCTTTTTTCCTAATCCCTCAAATCCAGCGGAATGATCTCTGCGTTCATTGGATGTGAAGAGGGCAGAGTAACACCAAAGGCAGTACTTAGGGTGTAAATCCAGATCATTAGAGCAGATGATCCGAGACCCTTTTAAGGTAGGAACTTGTTCATGAGGAACCTTTTTACTTCCAATTTGAAGGCAACCTTGGAGGATTTTCTGCATATTTCCAGGGGGAGAGAGTTCCAGATCTTTGGTGCAGAGCCGGAAAAAGCTTGTTGACACGTTCTCTTTTTGCGAAAGATCTGTGGTTTCAGAAGGAGAGAGCTAGCACTCCGAGAAGGTCTACCCCTTCCGTATAATTCTAGCTTTTGCGCTAGATAACTGGGGTTTTTTAAATAGAGCGCTTTGTGAGACAGACAGGCAATCTTTAGCTGAATTCTTGCTTCATAGGGCAACCAATTTTGGGATTTCAAGACTGGGTGGATGTGCTTGTTTCTTTTTGTCCCCATGACCAATCTGGCTGCCGCATTCAGTGAAGCCATTAGTGGGGCCAAGGTATATTTGGGGAGGCCACAGAGCGTAGCACTGCCATAGTCTATCCTCGGCAAAACAAGTCCTTGGACCACTTTTTTGAAGTCCGCTTGTGGGAGGAAAGGTTTGAGATTCCAGAGTTTACTCCAGTATAGGAACTTTCATAGATTCCCATTGCTTGTATCATTCTCTGTCGTCGGGATGGGAGTCCCCGGTAAATAAAAAACACCATAGAAATAGGAACAATAAAAGAAAAAAGGCCTAGGCCTCATATCATTTTGTAGCATATCCACCTCTTTTTGTAAAAGAGACCAAATAAAATGAACAGCCTATCAGAACAGCCCCACGACATAGAACCTTCCTGAGAGCCTCAGATTTTCTACCGCACGTTGTGCAAGGGAGTCTCCACTGAGCTTTGCTCAGTTTTTTCAGCTACAACTACTTTTTTCATCTCAACTCTTCACAAATCTTCATTATGTCAGATAAGGAAAAGAAGGCTCTTTTTAAGGCTTGTGCCACCTGCTCCAAAAAGAGATTTTATGTGGAGGACAAACATAAAGACTGTATTTATTGGTTGTATCCGGACGATAAAGCTTCTGACTGCAAGATCTGTCGGACCTTCTCAACTAAGACCTTGCGGGACCGTGAGGGATGTCTGCTCACTTGGCTTCAAAAATTAAAGTCATGAAAAGATCCTGTTACAAGTGACAGGGATGATGCTTCATCTGCGACTTCATCCAGGAGATAACTAAAAAGGGGTAGGTCTTCACCTTCTACTTCTCCAGTCCCCCCTTCCAAAGCCTTACAAAAGATCTCTGATCGGTCTGACAGGCGTAGTCCCAACAAATCTCCTCACCGAGGTGTAAAGGAGAGGGAAGGACTTGCTGTTGATGTGGCACCTGTGAAGAAGACAAGCCATGGGCCTACTGCTTTTTCTCCGCCTGCTGAGAAGCCTATAACCTTTAAAAAACCAGCTTCTGTCCCTCCTGAGGAGAAAGCTGACAGAATAATTCGCTCGTCGACGACGACAACATCAATACCGTCGACGACGGCTTCAAAAATCATACTGGCGTCGACCTCGGCCCTGTTGACGGACTTGTCGACGAGTTTCCTCATCTCCATTGGCTTCTTCGACGACGACTTCAACGACGCAAACAAAGGTACCTTTTATTCTGTTGTCGACGTCTACTTTGACAACTTCTACGTCGACGAGGATGACGACGGTGATTGTGTTGAAGGCGACCACGTCAACGGCGATGACAACGTCGACAGCTTCCAGCCTGATCATGACAACGGTCTCGACGACTGTCCCCTCGACGGTGGCTCTTTCCTCGTCGACGGTTCAAACATCGTCACCGGCGGCTCCGTCGACGACCTCGTTGACGATACAAAATGTGGCAATTTCGATATGGAGACATTGCATTACTCCGGAAATTACTTCTCCAAGGAGAGTGACACCCTCTGCCTCCTTCTCTTCTTTTGAAAGAGGAGTTTTCCGAGGACGATGACGGTCCTTATGGTGATGCAGATAGCCCATCTCAGCTGCATGTTAAATATCAGGACTCGGACTCTGAGGAGTATTATATGGAGCAGCAACAGTATGTGCCACAATCCAGATCTCAGGATCAATATCAACAGGGCATGGTTTGCATGCCATCTTCCCTCATTACAGATCTGAAGTTCATTCATTCGGATTACAGGAAGAGGTTTCCAACGCAGTTCTCTGGCCAAGACGCAGGGCAAGTGCCTCCAACTCCACTTGCTCGTCCTGTTACACCTTAGCCTCATCAAATTCCAGTACCGGAGTTACTGGAGCCACAGCAGAATGTGGTTACAGTCCAGGACGACACATCTGATGATGACCAAGGCACTTTAACTATCCCGGACAGGGAATGGGATGACTACATTATTCCGGACCCCGCCTCTCCCGTTCCTGAACCAGCAGATTCTCCTCCAGCTGATATTGGAGGTTTTCACAATTTAATGGAGAGAGCTTCTAAGCAATTCGATCTGCCCATTCCAACAGTGCAGTCGGAATGTTTTTATATGACTTCAAAGAACCATATAGGAAGTCTGTTTACTCTATTCCTATCGTGGGCCATGACTGGGATGAGGGGATAAAATTGATGAAGTCGCCTGACACTGTCATACCTGTGCTTCCTTGTCTGGAAAAGAAATACAAAGCTCCGGATGATAGCCCCGCTTGTCTGGTCAGCCAACCGAAACCAGATTCTGTGATTTCACAAGTGGCCCAGAGAAAATCTAAAAATCTGGCGGCACCTCTTACCAAGCCACCTGATAAAGAGGGAAGATGGTTGGATAATGCTGGGAAGAGATTTTCTTCCATGTCCTGCCTCCTGGTCAGAGCAGCCAATACCTTGGCTATTCTTGGACGGTATGATCCCCAGATGTGGTGTGATCTGTCTCCGTATCTGGACCAGCTGCCTGAAGAAGCTAAAGCCATCAATCAATCAATCAATCAATCAGAGTACTTGTAAAGGGCGCTCCTTATCCGTGAGGGTCTCAAGGCGCTGAGGGGAGGGGGGTGCCGCCAGTGCTCGAAGAATTACAAAAAAGGTGATGCCAAGGTATTTACTACAAAAAAAGTAAATTCTGAGAACAAAAACAGTCAATTATTTGTCTCTTCACAACCTAAGTTTTTATGATATATATCTCTCGTTTGTTAAAACGTTCATCCAATGGTTATTACCATAATACAAGTATAAATAAATAAGGAAAAAAAACACAACAAAACAGTAATATAGTTTGTGAATTATTTTAAAGATCCTTTCTCTTTTTTTAAATTTTTTTACATTCCAAATATAAATCAGTCGACCAAACAATATTTAATCTTGTAAGGATTAACGTGTGAAATTCCAAAAAACAAAGTTAGTAATCTAAATCCAGATAGTCCAAATGTCTTATTGTTGTGGATCCTTAATCCAAAGTTTATGTAAGAAGCCCAATGGTTTATTTACAAGGAAAACATGGCGTTGTCTTTTCTAGGTCTTATTTCCTTTTTCTGAAATTTCATACGTTAATCCTTACAAGATTAAATATTGTTTGGTCGACTGATTTATATTTGGAATGTAAAAAAATTTAAAAAAAGAGAAAGGATCTTTAAAATAATTCACAAACTATATTACTGTTTTGTTGTGTTTTTTTCCTTATTTATTTATACTTGTATTATGGTAATAACCATTGGATGAACGTTTTAACAAACGAGAGATATATATCATAAAAACTTAGGTTGTGAAGAGACAAATAATTGACTGTTTTTGTTCTCAGAATTTACTTTTTTTGTAGTAAATACCTTGGCATCACCTTTTTTGTAATTCTGTGTTTTCACCCAGATGCCTTTTGGTTTACCGGGTACCCCCTGTTATTAATAATGCCAGTGCTCGAAGAGCCAGGTCTTGAGGAGTCTTCTGAAGGTGAGTAGGTCTTGGGTCTGCCGTAGGTGGGTAGGGAGGGTGTTACAGGTCTTGGCGGCGAGGTTGGAGAAGGATCTTCCACCGGAGGTTGTTCGTTGGATGTTGGGGACAGCGGCGAGGACGAGGCTGGCGGAGCGGAGCTGGCGGGTGGGGGTGTGGAAGCTGAGTCTGCTGTTCAGGTAGGCTGGTCCGGCGTTGTGAAGTACTTTGTGTGCGTGGGTGAGGAGCTTGAAGGTGATCCTCTTGGCGACGGGGAGCCAGTGTAGGTCTCTCAGGTGGGGGGTGATGTGGCTGCGGCAGGGGATGTTGACGATCAGTCGGGCGGAGGCGTTTTGGATGCTTTGTAGTCGTCGTAGGTGTTTGGCTGGGATTCTTGCGTAGAGTGCGTTGCCATAGTCCAGTCTGCTGCTGACGAGGACCTGTGTCACCGTTCTTCTTGTTTCGGTCGGGATCCACTTGTAGATCCTGGGGAGCATGCAGAAGGTGTTGTAGCAGGAGGAGGAGACGGTGTTGACCTGTTTAGACATGGAGAGGGAGGAGTCGAGGATGAATCCTAAGTTGCGTGCATGGTCGGTGGGTGTCGGTGCACTTCCTAGTGTGGTCGGCCACCAGGAGTCGTCCCAGGCTGAGGGGGTGGATTCGAGGATGAGGACCTCCGTCTTGTCCGAGTTCAGTTTCAGATGGCTGCTCCTCATCCAGTCGGCGACGGCCTCCATTCCCTCGTGGAGGTTGGTTTTGGATGTGTGTGGTTCCTTGGTGAGGCAGAGGATGAGCTGGGTGTCGTCGGCATAGGAGATGATGTTGAGGTCGTGATGGCGGGCCACTTGTGCAAAGGGGGCCATGTAGACGTTGAACAGCGTCGGGCTGAGGGATGAGCCCTGGGGGATGCCGCAGATGATGTCAGTGGCTTCGGATCGGAAGGGCGGGAGGCGGACGCTCTGGGTTCTGCCAGAGAGGAAGGACGTGGTCAAGTCAAGGGCCTTTTCTTGGATTCCAGCTTCTAGGAGGCGCGTCTTTAGAGTGCGATGGCAGACCATGTCGAAGGCGGCTGACAGGTCCAGGAGGATGAGGGCTGATGTTTCGCCGTTGTCTAGTTGGCTCCTGATGTCGTCTGTGGCGGCGATGAGGGCTGTCTCGGTGCTGTGGTTTCCTCTGAACCCAGACTGGGACGGGTCCAAGATGTTGTTGTCTTCCAGGTGGCGGGCCAGTTGCATATTGATGATTTTCTCGATGACCTTCGCCGGGAACGGGAGCAGGGAGATGGGCCGGAAATTCTTGAGGTCCTTGGGGTCCGCCTTGGGATTCATGAGGAGGGCGTTGATTTCGGCGTGCTTCTAGCTTTCCGGGAATGTTGCTGTTTTTCGAAGGAGATGTTGATGACCTTCCGTAGTTGGGGTGCGATGGCTGTGTCTGCTTTGTTGAATATGTGGTGTGGGCAAGGGTCTGAGGGAGATCCTGAGTGGATGGAGTTCATGACCTTGCGTGTCTCGTCGTCGTTGACTTTGGAGTCTGGCGTAGTCGGGGCGGTCGTGGTGTTGAAGCTGTCATGGATGTCAGCGATCTTGCGGAGGGAGAAGATGGCTAGTGAGTCGCACAGTTCTTGTGAGGGCGGGATGTTGTTGGCGTTGGCGCTGGGGTTGGAGAGTTCCTTTACGATTATGAACAGCTCTTTGCTGTTGTGTGCATTGTTATCCAGGTGGTCTTTGAAGGAGGATCTCTTGGCTAATCTGATGAGGTGGTGATGTCTGCGGGGTTGTCCGGTGTGCATTCGTGGAGCCATATCTTCTCCAGTTTCTGGCATGCGCGTTTGGAGGTCTGGAGCTCATCCGTGAACCAGGTGGCTCTCTTGCTGGCGTGGCTGTTGGAGGGTTTCTTGGGGGGGGCAAGGGTGTTGGCGCAGTCGTTGATCCACTGTTCGAGGTTGCGGGCTGTGGCATCTGGGTTTGTGGGGTCAGTGGGTGGGTTCTGGGCGAAGGTGGTGATCAGCTGGTCTTCGGTGACTTTGCTCCAGCAGCGGCTAGGTACCTGTTGGGTGCAGTGGTGCGTGGTTTGTTTCTTGAAGGTGTAATCTGAAAACTTGGCTCTTTTAGACCTGGGTCAACCTCATACCCAATCTTCTCACGAATTCCTGCAAGCGCTATGAGACCTATGGGTGATTTATGCGCTATACAAATTCGAATACAAATACAAATACAAATGGATGCCGTGGTGGTCGGTCCAGTGGAGTTCGGTGGTGTGGTCAAAGGCAACGTGGGTGCCTGTGGAGAAGACGGGGTCCAGCTTGTGGCCGGCGGCGTGGGTGGGTGTGGTGACGAGCTGTCTGAGGCCGAGGTTGGCGAGGTTGTCGATCAGGGTGGCGGAGTTGGCGTTGTTGTTGTTCTCGAGGTGGAAGTTCAGGTCCCCGAGGAGTATGTAGTCCATGGAGGCGAGTGCGTGGGTGCTGGCGAGGTCGGCGATGGAGTCGCTGAACTGAGCTCGTGGTCCGGGGGGTCTGTAGATGAGTGTTCCTCTGAGGGTGGTGTTGGGGTCGGTGTGGACCTGGAAGTGCAGGTGTTTGGCGGTGTGGAGGGTGTCATCTGCGTGGGTGGCGACCTTGAGGGTAGACTTGTGGACAATGGCTATTCCTCCTCCGATTACATTGGCGCAATCCCTGAGGGTGATCTTGTAGCCGTCTGGGATGGCTATGGCAATGTCGGGCACCAAGGAGTCGTTCCACCAGGTCTCGGTCAGGAAGGCCACGTCTGGGGCAGAGGTGTCGAGCAGATCCCAGAGCTCGACGACGTGTTTGTGTGCGGAGCGGGTATTGAGGAGTTAGCAGCGGAGGTGGTTGAGTCCAGTCCTTGGATGTTTGGTGGTTCTGTCGCAGGTGAAGCTGCAGGTGTGGCAGGAGAAGGGTCTGTGGGTCCGTTTTGGGGCGGCCTGGAAGCAGGTGTGGTTTCGGCCAGCGTTGAGTGCGTGGAGGGTGCTGGTGTCGTAGCGGAGTCTGGTGTTGTGCCGTTCGCTGGGTCCAGGGGTTCTGGCGCTGGGCGCGGTCCAGGCGCGGACGGGCGCAGAGGAGCTTGCCTTAGGCGCGCAGCAGCGGGGCCGCTGCGGGTGGCCGCGCAGCGGCCGCTCAGCGCCTGGCATATATGGGGAGGTGGGAGGGAGGAGCAGCTGGGAGGCGGGAGGCGGGAGCAGCGAGTGGGCAGGGGGCAGGTGTTAGTGTCTCTTTCACTGAGGGAAGTGAAAGTGCCCCATGAGGCATTGTTTTTGGTGTTCAAGCTAGTCGGTTCGATTTTCTCTAATAGGGCCAGGGGGTTGCAGACCCCCCGGATAGAAATAGCGCCTTCCTGAATTCAAGATCAATATTGAAGAGTCTGGATTTCTCAGCAAAGAAGGCAGCCAGTTCATCACATAAAGGTGGGCTGACTCCAGAGAGCGAGCGGTTTGGTGTTTCCACCGATTGTTGTTTCACTAGCTCAAAAAGTTTCTTGGGGCGACTAGCGGATTGATTGAGTTGGGATCTGAAGTAGTCGGCCTTAGCGATCTTGATTTGTTTGTTATAGGAGCTCCTTGCCATTCTAAGGATTATTAGTTGGTCCAAAGAAGGATTTGATTTCCAGGATCGTTCGATTGCCCTAAGGTTGTAGCGCTCCGTGTTTAAGTTGTCGTTGAACCACGGTTTGGACATTTTAGTTGGGGCATTTTTTTTGTTGCAGTGGGGTAATGGAATCCACGATGCTAGTGATGGTAGAGTTGTAGAAGTTAGTGAGTGCATGTACCTCAGTCATGTCAACTTGTGGAGAGAGGGCAAATATACAGTGGGTTGCAAGATCTGCTGTATTGATATTTCTAAGGCCCCTTTTCCAAATCTTCGATTTCGTTGGTTGAGCCTCCCTCAGGGAGACTTCCATGTTGATAAAAAAGATGCTGTGATGATCGGACCAATCACACGGGGTGATGGTGTCCAGTGTGATGGTGTGACCTTTGGTGATGATGAGGTCCAGAATTTCTCCTTTAATATGGGTTGGCTGGTCACAATGTTGGATCAGATCGTGATCAATTAGAAAGGATTTGAAGCATGTTACAGCTTGGTCATTGAGGTTTGACCAGTGAAGGTTGAAATCACAGAGGAAGATTTGGGCCATAGCAGAATCAACATTGCCAGAGATGATTTCCATTAACTGCTCAATGAAGGGGAGGTTGTCCCCAGGGGGGTGATAAAATGTGGATGTATGACGTTACAACGCATACTTTTACAACGCATACCTTTACAACGCATTTTTTACACCGCAACATCCATTACAACGCACACCATTACAACGCATACCATTACAACGAATTCTTAAAAAATACCTTTACAACGCATTCCACTACAACGCATACTACATTTACAACGCATACCATTACAACGCATTATATTACATTGCATATAAGGTAAGTGTTGGATAGTGTAGGGGTTAAAATTACTATTCTAACTCCAGGGGGTGCAACAGTAGGGTAAGTGTTGGATGGTAAGTTTTGCGTTGTAATAGTATGCGTTGTAATGACTGCGTTGTAATGGTATGCGTTGTAGTGGTGTGCGTTGTAGTGTCATGCGTTGTAATGACTGCGTTGTAAATGTATGCGTTGTAATGGATGTTGCGTTGTAAAAGTTTCGTTGTAATGGTAGTGCGTTGTAAAAATTGCGTTGTAAACGTTGTATACCACAAAATGTGTGTAGTTTGGACAGCGGAAGGTTGTGACTAAAGATATTGAGACAAAGGTATTTGCATGAGGATGGTGTAGAGGACTTCGAGTGGGAGACCGATAGTGTGCTCCGATGTATACAAGCTAGGCCACCACCCTGCTTAGAAGCTCTGTCTAGACGGATTATGTCGTGGATAGGAGGCACTAGGAGGTCTAGGAAGGGAGTGGAAGCAGGATTGAGCCAAGTTTCATTGAGGATGATGATGTCTATCTCAATGTGTTGGATGAGGTCGAATATGTCAGAGGCGTGATTGCTAGCTGACCTGCAGTTGAGTAGTAATCATTTAAGTTGTACCTGTGTATGAGGGGGAGGAGACTGTATGATGTTCACTCTCATAAGGTTGCCAATATTTAGGCCTCTAGTGTTGTGAGGGAGTTCTCTGTAAGGGTTAGCCTGACTAGCTTGAATTTGCCCCTGAGTAGTCTTGTTGGTGTCTGAGATAAGTGAGTAAGAATTAAGTAGGTCATTGATATTGTTAGACGCAGATAGGTCTTGGTTCTTCTGGGGTGGGAGGAAGCGTTAGATAGGGGTATGGTTTTAAAGAAGGGGAGAGGGAGGCTTACCACAGCAAGTTCTATCACTGGCAGGTGCTCTGGGCAACTTTGCACGGGAGAGGAGGGAACTGACCAGCGGGGGTGTTCAATCGAGAGGGCTTTCAGATCATGAAGCTAGACTGTGAGAAGGTGCAAATGGAGAGAAATCTCATCCAGGCGCACCACCAGGTCTGAATTCTATGAGAGGAGTAAAGGTGGAGTGGGGAGTTCTGGTGGAGATGAGGGGTCTCGATGTGTACCAGAGATGTAAGGCTGTATTTTGAGGTTCCTAAGGGAGGATTGGGTCATCGCAGACTTGCAGTGTTCCATGATGTAAGGATAGAGGGGTTGGTGAGAGTAGGAGTGTAGAAGGGCCATTGCCCTGTGAGTTAAGGATGGTCAAGTAAGGATTGAGTGGGATTAGCGGAACACGCTCCATGGAGGGCAATTGCCAGGGCTCCGACCTAGCAGGTGACGTAGAAAGAGGGATGCGTGACCGAGGAACTTTCGATGAATGCGATGGCGATTGGGTGAGAGGCGGACTCAGAGCTCGAGAGTTAACCTGTATCGGGCAGGGGAATGACGAGAGAAGGGCGTCAGTAGACTCTCCCCCATTCTGAGTTGGAGGTCTAGTGTATTGGGTCAATCTGACAGGGGGTGAGGGGTTCTGCGATCATCTTAAAGGGCGGTGATTTAGGGCGAGTATGGACCACCCGGCTGTGGAGGGGGGGAGGACTGGTTAAGTCCAGAGTGGTGATAGGGTGTGGATAGGGGTCATTGGATTTAGCCGAGATCTCCTTCTTGAGTGTAGGGAAGATGTTGGCCATCATGGCTAGATTGGCATTAGAGGCTTGGATAAGGATGATACCATTGTTGTAGAGGGTGATAGTGGCATTAGCTTTGAAGGTGAGCGAGGGCGACTTCGTTAATTTGAGACCATGAGGTGTTTTCCTACTGCCTGATATTCGAAGTTTTGACTGTATTACATTCCTCCAGCATGCTCGTTTTCTGCTATAGAAGATGAGGTCATTAACTATAGTACCTTTGTTTGTACAGAAGTAGACGTCTGAGAATAGTGTATCTGGTCTGCCTTTGAGTATGCAATGTTTGTGTTTTTTGGCTGCATTTTTGGAGAGGTTAGGCGGGTAGTTGATAGTGAAGGCATTGTATCCTGAGGGTTCGGGACTGATCTCCATTCTGATAGTGTGTCCTAGCAAGGAAGGGGCCCCCACAAATGAGTACAAGGAGGTGAGGGTATTTGTACTATCTTATCGGTTAGCAAAAAAGACGTTACCAGCTAGGCCTCAAGCAAACTCCACTAAAGGAGAGGCTGCTACAGCAGCTATATTGAGAAATTTACCAATTTCTGAAATCTGTAAAGCTGCTACCTGGAAATCTGTCCATACCTTTACTAGGCATTACTGCCTGGATTCAGATGCTAAGGCAGACACTCAAGTAGGTCACTCGTCATTAAGAAATCTCTTTGGTTAAAAGTTAAAGGTGTTTTTTGCTTCTAAGTCTTTATGTTGTGGTACGAGCTTGCGATTCTCTTTAGTGCTTATGTTTATTGATAAGGATCCCCTGGAAGAGAAGGATAAATTGCATACCTGTAATCCTAGTTCTCTTTCAGGGGAATCCTTATCAAAGTCATAAGCAACCTACCCACCTCACTGGATGGAAGCCATTAAAGCTCTCAGCCAATCTCTGGTCAGAGAATTCTATTATTGTTTCCATCAAAATGACCTGACCTAACTGTCACCTGTGGGGCATGATGGGATACAGAGCGCACAGTGAGAATGTTATAGGCACAGTGCCAGTTTTATATGCTTATTCTTTCAATGTAGCCTATTGGTTAACCATGCCTCATATTCCCTTTCCTTTTTACTTTTGAATAAAGGTTTTGGAGAAGGCTTCATTTACTCGGCCTTGTTCCTCATTGCACAAATGGTATTTATGCAATTTTTTTTAAAGAAAAAAAGTCAATGTAATCTGGCCTTTTTGACCCGTTTTTTTTAGGCTGCAGATATATATATATTTATATATTATGTACTATGTACAAGCTTTTTTTACATATATATTATATTTAGAGGTGCTCCGGGATCCCCACACGTGGACAGGACTATTCAGTATTTATGACTTTGATAAGGATTCCCCTGGAAGAGAACTAGGATTGTAGGTAAGCAATTTATCCTTCATCAGCATTCAACAGCTATTCTTTCTTCCTGAATGTGGATTGAACAGCTAACTGCTGATATGGTTCTCTTCCTTCCTTGTCTTCTAGATTCATATTTGTTATGGTGAACTTCTTCGTACTCCCTTCTTACTGATTATCTGCAGTATATGTCCCTACTCACATGCTTGAAATATTCCCCAAGTCAGGTAGGGACCCTCAGTAGTTAATGTTAGCGCAGCAGTGTAACCATTACACTTAACAACTTTGAAATAGCTATAGACTACATGCATCCGTTCACATTTTTGGGTCGCATGAGAACCTACGAATAACAACAACCAACTTTTAAGTTGAATGCTTACCAATATGATGCACCATTTTTGGTTGCCGTTACAGCTGTATACTCCGTGTTGTCTATCGTATGTACAATATCCAAAAAGACTCCCAAACTTCATTAAAAAAAAAGTGGAAAGGAGTCATCGAATTTCCAAGCCCGGCTATTTATATTATTCTGTGTTTTGCCAACAAGTTCACATATACCCCTTTGATATCCCCTCATTTCTGTACAGCACACCAGGGTTCTCATTTGCTGAATAGACCAAATCCCTAATATAGCAAAGAAGGCAAGAACATGTGCTCTTATCTATAGAGTCGCTAAGGATGACATTCTTATTTTATTTGTTTTTTTCAATTGAAAACTTTGTTTTGAAATTTCTAAGCATAACAATCCAGAACAATAGGTAACACAGTGCCATCACCAAACGTAATGCGTTAAGTAAATCAATGTTAATATCAAAGAAATACCATTGAAACATATTTTAAATATGTAGCTAACTGAAATAAGATCTGATAGCAAAAATCAATATTACATAAGCATCCACATTTAATGTATAAATGTTATACAGCTTTAATATAATTTATAGAAGGATGAAAATGGATTTATTGTAAGGCAACATTCAGGAAAGTTAACAGCGCTCTGGTATGTATACATTTTACATTTATTCAATATAATTCTTGCTATGTTTCCATTCCAAAGAAACTGAGACATGGGTATCCTTACACCCATGTCACTGCCTCTGTTGTGATGGAGGCAAAAGACACACAATTGATGGACGGAATGCAGAACAAATTCACCCCCAGTCAAGAGAGCTGGGTTAAATCCATCATTCTTTTGCTCATCATGCCACCACAGTTTAGAACCAGCCATATGCAAATCAGTCTTGAACCTGTCCATGTGGGAACAGTCCAGCCCAAACTGCCAAGCCATGTCCTCTCTGGACCGGAAACAAGCATCCTAAGACCGGCTTCCGGGTTTCACCCTCTTAAGCCAAGATTGCTTGATTGCAGTGGCACCGTGAGCCCAGGACCCACGTCTGGGCACACCTGGCGCACTTAGGGCGAGAAAGCACAAGACACACAATTGATGGACAGAATGCAGCAATAATCAAAACATTCACCCCCAGTCAAGAGATCTGGGTTAAATCCATTATTATTTTGCTCACCATGCCACCCCAGTTTAGACCTGGCCATATGCAAATCAGCCTTGACCCCGTGCCTCATGGGAACAGTCCAGCCCAAACTGCCAAGCCTGGTCCTCCCTGGACCGGAAACAAGCATTCTAGGACCCTTTTCGGGGTTTCACCCCTCTCAGCCAGGATTAAAACTTTATTAATAAAGAAATAAAATAGCTTGATTTCAGTGGCACAGTGAGTCCAGGACCCACGTCTGGGCCTACCTGGCACACTTAGGGCGAGAAAGTAAAAGACACACAATTGATTTAGGCCCAGATCTCTGTACTGGGGGAATGTATGACATTTTTCTGCATTCTGTCCATCAATTGTTCTTTTAGCATCTGTTGTGGTGGAGGCAACACCATATTGGCGGCAGCCATGCTGGCAATTTATTATTAAGATGGCTATCATTGGCAGACACATTTGTCACATAGAGTGAAAGTTCTTTTCCAGGACATACATAAATAGAAGCCTCCCACAATCTGGAGATTTTTTCTTTGCATGTGGGGAACATTAAAAAGATTTTATGTCCATGTCTGCAACAGAATGGTAGCCATAGGGAATAATGTCCAATGGACCACATTTATTTTTTCAGCCCCTCATGTACAATTTCCATTAGAGTGAAAACTGCTGAGAATTAAAGGGTGTCCTATGGTGGAGATGCAACAGCTCTGTCATAAGGACACCTCAAATCGCCCCGTCTAACTGGATTGGTGGTTCAGCGAAGTGAGTGGACTGAACATTTTCCTTCCTCCAAATGACACTCATAAGCTCTTGTGATAAGTTGGGTCGAATTGGGTGTGGGGTATTTACCTCAAGGAGCTAGTACCATTTCCCCAGGGGGCGGTATTTACCGCTTTTGGTAAATACCTCCAAGTCCGACTTTCTATCTTGAAAATGGGATATGAGCTGCAGAAAGGATTTTCAACACATAAAATTCCACACAGTTTCCCTTATTTTCAGGCCTTCCCCCCCCCCCCTTCCCCTGCCCTCAGCCCCCATGCCATCCAACCCTGATTGCAATAGATTTGATTTGTCAGAATCTATCAGGGGGAAACTATGAAGATGTGATAATTATCTCATAACTTGTGTCTTAATTCAGATTCCTGTTCAAACCTTTGTTTGCAAAGTGATTGTAATTTAGCCTTTAACTTGTAATGAGAGCTTTAAGTGCCTTTTTCCTAAACAAAGACCTAGGTCCGAATACTGATAACAATGAACTTGGCATCATACTATAGGGTTAATGCTTATTTTTTAAGGTGCCCAGTCTTTCAACTAGTAGCTCAAGATGGTCAATTTTAAATGCGATATCTTGAAAAGTCCTATAGACAAGGCGCTGGTAATGGGACAGATCTCTGTTTTCAGTCATTCATTTATAACATGAGACCATTGAATTAATCAGTACAGACCTCTGTTGTGCTCAGTTGAGGGAACGACTTCCGACGACCATTTTACATTATATTTCCTCCCTACAGCATTACAGGGATTATGAATAATTACTGGGAGCTGCAGTACTAATGCCTGGAGGCTTCACAATGGTACCGCCCACCTCCCGGAAACTTTGAGAAATGGTATTGACTGCCTTTTGCTGACGGAAAAGACTTGGCAGTCGGAAAAATGATGTTTCTGCCAGGTATTCCCCAAAAAGCTCTGTGCACGTTAGGAATACATCAGGAATGCCTGCTGGTAATGTAAATACTGGGCCAGCCATTTTTGCAACACATTTCTGCTTATGTTCTATATTGAAGCCTTGAATGGCTAAGCATTGAAAGGTCATGCACCGTAAACAAAGACCCTCTTTTATTCATCTGTGAGGAGAATATTTGCCATTCAATTATCAATGAGTGAATAGTGCCTTTTGTTTTGATGCCTGCTACGCTATAAAATATTGTATAATTTTGGTTATTTAGAATATTATCATGGCGAGGCTGGACAAAAGACGCAAAGGAATATATGGACCTCCAATGGGAAAACGGTGTATCATCTTTGTGGATGATATGAACATGCCTGCCTTAGAGCAGTATGGAGCGCAGCCGCCAATCGAACTCCTCAGGCAGTTTTTTGACCACGGAAACTGGTAATTATTCAAAATCGGCTACTAAAATATTTATATATTGTTTATGTTAAATTTACTCTGTTTAAGGTAAGAAGTAAATGTGTTTCACGCTTCTAAACTTGAATTCCGCACACTTGTAAATCAAGCCATTTGCCAATTGAACTTAGGCTCTCAGATGGAGTGGAGAATGTGGCCTGCCAGGGATCACAATTTCAACCCTGGTGCTGGGACAAGGGTGCACGTGGGTCACGTGGAGATCGATTAACCCTAGTAATGATGATGCAGGCTGCTATGGGGCCACTATCGACGCCCCTCCCCATACTTCTCAGTGGGTGACACGGCAGGACTCTTTTGTATGGCTCTGTCTTGTTTCTGGAATTGTTCTTGCTCCTGTTTCTGTCCATGCTCCTTCCCCACTCTCCCCTATCCCCCCACCGTGTGGTGACGGTCTAGCTGTTAGCGGCCGGAACCGGAAGGGAGCGCGAGCGGAAGCGGAAGGCGGCCATTTTAGTTCAGCGCCGACCGTAACCTAGGCAGCGGTGTTTCCCAGCGCTCCGGGTAATAAATACAAGAACTTCAGTACATCGGCTCTTGTCTTTTATTAAAAAGGGACTTCTATAATGGCGACGAGGAGTGGCGTTTACCCACGGTGCATTCCGTGAGACAGGACAAGTCGTGCTGCCTCCCTGAGCAAAACGAACGTTCCCGCCAAGGAGGTGACTCTTTCCCTACCCGGAGCGCGGCAGAGGACGGCGCAGACGGCGTCAGCTGCAATCGCCGATTACCCACCGCCAACCAAGACGAGACGACCTGGGGTCCGCAGGGGAGGCGCAAGGTAAAAGGAAGATAAGACGCACAGTACACGCCATAAGAGTCGCGACCCCATGCCCGAGGCGCAAAGCGGACTCCCCAGACGCGGTTGATCACGTGGAGCGAGGGGGGCTGACTGACACCTCGCGGGAAGGCGAGGTGGCACGCGACCACAAGTGCAGACCACCGCGCCAAGCTGGCGGAGCAATTGACCCAGGGCGGAAAGCAGGTGGAGGACAGCAGAGCAGGGTCACGTTCCTTGCAAGCTACAGCAGCGGAGTCAAGTGGTGCGACTGGTGGCGGGCGCAGTGAGGCGACCGCAGACACGAGACAAGCTCCGGGCAGCCCTCCCAACCGGGACATCCAGGCCCCGGCACCTCCCGACGCCGTCAGAAGAATGGCTGCGCAATCAACATCCCTCACGCAGATGGTGCCTTTTCTCCCATCCAGAGGTGAGCCAGCGATGCCCTGGGAGGATTGGAAAAGGTATTTCCAGAACTATTTAGAGGCGTGAGAAGAGGAGAGTGGAGCGGCGTATTCCAGCAAGAGGAGGTTGAAAATCTTGTTGCATAATTTGGGTCCTGAAGGCATCCGAGTGTTCGACACCATTGTGAAAGGGCAGAGAGATGACGCCGACGACGATGTTTTCAGCCACGCCCTTGCAGACCTTGATGCACACTACAGGCCCGTGGTGTGCGTAGCCATCGATAGACACAGTTTCTTCCATAGAAAGCAGGAAGGTGGTGAGACAGTGGATGAATATGTAGCTGCTCTTCAAAAACTGGCCCTCACATGCAAATTGGGGCCCCTCCATGATGAGCTCATCAGGGATCAAATAATCATACATACGACGAGCACGCATGTTCAGGAGAAGCTGTGGGTCAATGGCGATGCTCCTTTGAAGGAGGTTTGGGCCATGGTGAAAAAGGCGGAGATGTCCAAACGATGCGCGCAAGCAGCTAGAAAGGACGCCGGAGGCACACAGATGGTTTGCAGAGTCATGACGAACTATAAAGGGGAGAGAAACAAACAGAAAGACACGATGAGAAGCCACGACAACAAGAGAGGCTCACAACAGCCAGGAGGCACAGCACAAAGACCGGGCAGAGGAGGAATGTCAAGCTGCTACAGATGTGGTAGCACGGCGCACATGGGAAACAACAAAGCTTGTCCGGCGTTTAGGGAGAAGTGCGCATACTGCAGCATTTTTGGACACTATGAGAAGGTGTGCCGTCGAAAACCCAAAGGGACCACTGTCAGGTATGTGGATCAAGAACAACAGGAGGAAGAAGCGAACCGTACGGAAGAAGAAGATCTGCAAGAGTTCCTCTACATCGATGCCCAGATATTGGATGTGGGGTGCACAGAATCGGACAAACCAAGGTTAGACATGGAGATAGGTGGAGTTCCCATCGAAATGATAGCGGACAGTGGAGCCCCCATCACCATCATACAAAGGCAATTGTGGGACAGAGGCTTTGCTACGAAAATAAATGAGGGATTGCGTCCGATGGACCTACGACCAGTCACATACACTGGACAGAGGATACCCATGCTAGGATACTGTCCACTGCTATTTGAGTTTAGAGG
The DNA here is from genome assembly GCF_964261635.1 of Lissotriton helveticus. Lineage (NCBI taxonomy): Eukaryota > Metazoa > Chordata > Amphibia > Caudata > Salamandridae > Lissotriton > Lissotriton helveticus. Next base: position 1,138,514,969 of record NC_136070.1, read on the forward strand.
ACGTCAAGCCATATGCAAGCTGTACGTGGCTGAGAAGGGGCCATCTGTGCTCAGTTGGAAAGACCAGGGTGCGTTGGTGATCCAATTGAACCCTGGAGGAGTTGAGAAAATATTGTTAATGGACATGGAACAAACGTGCGACACTGAGGCTTGGCGCAGAGAATACCCCAAGGTGTTTAATGGACAAATAGGTGAACTGGAAAAATACAAACACCTCATCAAGTTGAGGGAAGATGCAAAACCCGTGGTACACAAAGTGAGGAACATTCCGCTTAGATGTCGGGATGCGGTCCAGGCTGAATTGGACAGACTGGAGAAAAGTGGAGTGATACAAGCCATCGACAGCTCAGAGTGGCTCTCGCCTTTGGTAGTGGCTCAGAAGCCAAATGGGAAGGTGAGGTTATGCGTCGACCTTAGGGAACTGAACAAAAACATCTTGGTCGACAAATTCCCTCTTCCCCGCATCAACGAGATGTTGGCCAAGACGAAAGGCGTTAAGTGGTTCTCCACGCTGGATTTATCCTCAGCCTACCACCAAGTGAAGCTTCATCCCTCATGTAGTCACCTCACGTCCTTTATAACGCCATTCGGTTGCTACAAATTTGTTAGGATGCCATTCGGGTTGGCTTCTGCAGCGGCGGTTTTCCAAAACCTCATGCACAGACTCTTCAGGAAAATGGAAGGGGTCCAGTTCTTCCAAGATGACATCTTGGTCATGGGAGCATCTAAACAGGAACACAATGAGAAGTTGCATCAGGTACTACGCACCCTGCAAACTAACGGATTGACGGCGGAGTGGTCCAAGTGTAAAGTCGAAGTCTCGTCTGTCACGTACCTCGGACATGAAGTGAGCGAGAGGGGCATAGAGCCGAAGAGGGCCAACATGCAAGCGATCTTGGAAGCGCCAACCCCAGGAAAGAAGGAGGATGTCAGGTCGTTCTTGGGGATGGCAGAGTACTATAGCAAATTCATTCCCAACTTTGCCACCAAAACTCACTATATGCCCCAGTTACTAAAAGAGAGAAATGGATTCAAATGGAGTGCGGAAGAGCAGGGAGAATTTGCCAAGCTTAAGCAGGAACTGAGCGCTACGATACCGTTAAAGGGGTTCGATCCTGAGGCGATCTCCATCCTCACCACCGATGCAAGTGACAGAGGCCTGGGGGCGGTGCTGATGCAGAAGTCGGAGAAGGGTGAAATGTCTACAATCAGTTTCGCTTCAAGATCCTTGGCGCCAAACAAAGAAAAGTTTAGCGTCATTGAAAAAGAGATGTTGGCGGTGGTGTGGGGCATGGAGAGATTCCGGCAATATCTGTGGGGAGCAAAATTCTTAGTGAGAACTTACCACAAACCCCTAGTCAAAGTTCTGACGTCAAGTGGGCATGCCCATGCCGCGCCCAGAATAGCAAAAAATGAAACTTAGACTTTTGGACTTTGTATATGAAGTGGAGCACATTCCGAGACCACAAAATAAGGTGGCTGACTTCCTGAGTCGAGCAGCGGCACAAGAAAGCGCCGACGTGCAAGTGACCCCGAACTGGGATGGGTATGTGGTAGCCACCATCCAGGACATGGAAGGAGTGATAAGTGCCCAGGAATGGGAAGAAGCGTACAAATTGGACAAAGATCTCGAGACGATCAAAGGATATGTGATCCATGGATGGCCTGAGAAGAGACATCTCAAGGAGACACTACGAAGATATTGGGATGTGCGGGAGGAAATGTCACTGGGAGAAAACCCCGTGTTCCTGCTAAGGGGTGACAAAGTGGTACCCCCCCAAGGAGTGATAGAGCATTTATTGGCATTGCTGCATGAAGGTCATCAGGGAATTACAAAGACGAAGGCTTTGGCTAGGCAAATGTACTGGTGGCCAGCTATTGACTCCCAAGTGGAACGCTATGTAAGACAGTGTGAGTCTTGCGCCAAAGCAGACAAATCCCAGTGCGTGTTGAGACCCCAATTGGGAAAGTTCCCCATTCCCGAAGGACCTTGGGAAATGGTATCCGTCGACATCATGGGACCCATTCTAAACATCGAGGGGATACAAAAGTACGCAGTATTGTTGATTGACAAGTACTCCAAATGGCCGGAGGTAGATGTGAAGGAAACCATGGACACGGAAGCCGTGATAACGTTTTTGAGAAACACATTTCTCAAGGAAGGTATTCCGAAAAGGATCATTTGTGATAATGGACCCCAATTTACATCTGCCAAATGGGAAGCGTTTGTGGCGAGAAATGGCATTGAGGTCAATCACACGCCTATATATCACCCCTCAGGAAATGGTCAAGTCGAGCGTTTCAACAGGGTGATTATGGGCACCATTCAGGCTGCCATAAGCGACGGATTGGACTTGGAGAAGGAGTTGCCCAAGATGCTGTGGGCCTACCGCATCACACCCGGTAGCACAGGTTATAGTCCATTCAAGGTACTGAGGGGAAGAGAACCGTTCACAAAGGACAATGCTGTGTGGAGGAAGATGGTTGTGCAGAGCAAATGGTCTCCAGCGGTGGTTAGGAGAAACCTGGAAAGGGCGCAGGAAACATACACTGAACACTTCAACAAAAGTCACAGCGTCCAAGGAGTGACATTAGAGAAAGGTGATTGGGTGAGAGTGAAAGTGGCCACACTCAAAAGAAAGGGTGAAAGCAAGTTCACCCCGCCTCTACAAGTACTAGAACCGTATGCAAGATCTGCATTGCTCAGTGATGGCAAAGTGTGGTCGCAGGACAGAATGGCGAAGTGTAGTAAGATCTTGAATTGGGGTACTGAGACATGCGAGGAGGTAGAGAATGTTGAGAGAAGCGTGGAAGCAAGTGGAGGACAGAGGAACGAGCAAGTAGAAGAAGGCATGCAGCAAGTGGAAGGTAGAACTGGCAGAGAGAGAGAGGAGGCTAGAGAACTTAAAGAAGAGAAGGGCGAAGAGAATGGAGACAAGGACCGGGAGGAAGTTGGTGGGAAGGCAAGGACAGTGAGTCGCACGTCAGAAGGACCAGGAAGAGAACAACGCGAGGGAGCCAATACGACGAGAGTTGGAAGAACGGTGAGAAGGCCTGAGAGATTCAAGGACTTTGAAATGGACTACTAGTAAGAGTTGGGTACGGTTTAATGTTGCATTAAAGGGGGGAGATATGTGGTGACGGTCTAGCTCTTAGCGGCCGGAACCAGAAGGGAGCGCGAGCGGAAGCGGAAGGCGGCCATTTTAGTTTGGCGCCGACCGCAACCTAGGCAGCGGTGTTTCCCGGCGCTCCGGGTAATAAATACAAGAACTTCAGTACATCGGCTCTTGTCTTTTATTAAAAAGGGACTTCTATACACCGCGCCTCCCCCATCGCCACACCACCCCGTTGTTCCATCCTCGCTTCCTGGGCACGCGATGTCAGGGATGCTGTGGCCATCCACTGTAGTTCTGGCTTGGTTGTTCTCTCCCTTAATAGGGATCGGCTGCAGATCCTGTAATGTGTATGTTCACAGACAGTACCCTCTGTATTGAGTCCGGCGGTTCCTCTGTAAGAGAGAATGTGGCCCATGGACTAATTTACTCCTATGCAACATTACACCCCTCTGATGTATTATTACGTGTGGATAAGTGGATTTACATTTGCAAATTCACTTTTTTATTTGCCCATTTTGCACCCGTAAATGACGCTGTTTCTGCATGTATATTGAAATTAAACCTGCAAATGTCTTAGTGGATCTGTCCCAAATTACTTTGGAATTCACACACTTTGCACTTCTATATCTTACCTGTGTATTATGTTTCCCAGCTTTCATGGCAATCTTGTATTTCATGCAATTATCAACTGTATTTTTTGGGGATTGCACTTATAGACGCGTTGGCTGAAAATATCTATGACTAATAACAAGTATGCTATTATATTTCCAAAATGTCAGTCTTGTCTAACTTGTGGACAACAGGTTTATATAATATAGAGACATCAGAGTAGTGTGCGATGTTTTACTATGTTAACTACCAATCTTGTCTAACCACTTTTGAAGGTATGATCTAAAGGATACAACTAAAATACTACTAGTTGACATACAGTTGATTGCGGCAATGGGCCCTCCGGGCGGAGGAAGGAATGCTGTCACTCCTCGGTTTCTGCGTCATTTCAACATTGCTACAATCAATGCCTTCAGTGATGCCACCATGGTCCGAATCTTCTCCGCAATTGTGGCCTTCTATTTTAGAGTTAATGAGTTTTCTCCAGATTTCTACACTGTTGGAAACAGCATAGTAAATGGAACAATAGAGGTAAGTCAGTGAAACCCAATGTTATGCTCTTGACACCTTTTAATTAGATTTTGTATCAATCATTTTATTGCTTTCTGAAGCCATGTACGGCCTAATATGATCAATGACACATGTACTAATCATAAAATGCATTCTCAGCTTTTCTCAGGGTTACCATCTCGTGCTGGCATGGAAACTGCTTCCAGTTTCCAAAGTTGTTTAAGCTGAAGCTTTGCACAGCTAGCACTTCGAATGCACAGCATTGCCCGCCATCTGTGCAGCTGTGCACCTTTGCAAGATTCATTTTTTCAACTAACTGGCGAGGACTGAAGTTTGATTCCCCATAATTAGTGTTTCTTTCTTTTCTTTTCAATCACATAGAGACCCGGACCCCTACGGTCACTGCTGATTCTTCTTTTTCCCTCTATTGGGTATCTTATGCTACACCAGTCTCAGCTTTTTAGGTTGAGGACCGTCGCACTGCATAGTCCGAAGATTTTATGTTTTTGAGTTAGGGGGGCTTGAACCCGCCCCTCTTCTCCATTGGCTGGCTTCCTAAACGGAGGCCAGCCATTGGAGGAGAGGGGCGTCACTCGGTTGAAGCCCCGTCTTTTTCGGATTCGGGGGCGTGTTTTTTTGCGTTCCTTCCACCTGTGACATCATCCGACACTCAGAACGCAAAAAACATGCCCCCGATTCTGAAAATTTCAGACGTTGTGGCCGCCATTTTTTTTGTTTTGGTTGTCTTCGGGGGCACCGTCGCCCGCACCGACCTGCCTCCTTTCCCGCGCACTGCCGTTCAGGGTGAAGGTGCTGGAAGTAGGGACTTTCTGCGCCATTGTCGGACGATCCTCATGGCCGCTGTCCCGCCCTCGTTCTCTCCTGAGGAATGCCGGAAAGGAAAAGGCGCGAGGCACGGCAGGCAGCCGGGACCATCAAGGTTGGGGTCCCTTTTAGAGAATCCGGCTTCCCCGCCGTTGGCGCCCCTCGCCCTGTTTTGTTCATGTTGCTTCATCTGGAGCTCGGGCGGTGGTGGCGGCTCCCGTCCTGCTGCCCCCGTCCACGCGCCACTCTGCCTTCACCGCCCGGCCCCCCTCCCCCGTGCAGCGTGTGGGCTGGGTGCATTGTCTGGGAGTGTTTGGCAACAGGACGGCCCCAGACCTGCGTGGAGTGCAGTGGCTCAATCACTGGTTTAGCAAATGTGTCACAAACCCTCGTGCGAGCTAGGAAATTGCCCCCATGCCGCAGGTCTGTGGCAACATGGAGCCATACGTAGGGTACAGAGGGCTCCTTGCATCCCTGGGCCACGGCGACACAGCTCCTACTGCACTATTGCCAGCTTCGCCCTTGGTTTCAGTGTGTTTGAGGAAGCGGCCGCCCGTTCCAGTGCTGTGTGGGAAGCTGTGTCTGCAGGGATGTGGCCTCAGTGCTGTGTGGAGAGAAGTGTCCGTGGTGCTGTGACCTCAGCGCTGTGTGGAGAGTAGTGTCCGTGGTGCTGTGACCTCACCTCAGTGCTGTGTGGAGATTAGTGTCCGTGGTGCTGTGACCTCGGTGCTGTGTGGAGAGTAGTGTCTGTGACCTCAGTGGTGTGTGGAGAGTAGTGTCCGTGGTGCTGTGACTTCTTTGCTGTGTGGGGGTTCAGTGTGTTTAAGGGTTACGGCCCCTGTACTGTTTGGCGTGCATATCAGCGGATAATGACTCCTAGTGCTGTTTGGAGTGTTGTACCCGCGGTTATGTGACCTCCCCAAAGCGTGTGGGCTGCGGTGTCTCAGTTTGTAAAGCTGACCCTCCAAGTGCGGTATGTGTTGCAGTGGCTGCTGGGATGTGACTTCTCAGTGCTGTGGGTTGCTGTGGCTCAGTGTGTCCAGGGGTCACCGCTCCCGTTCTGTGTGAGTTGCAGTTTCTGCGAGGATGTGGCCTTTTGGTGCTGTATGGGGTGCAGTGTATTTGTGTGTCTAGGCGTCATAGCCACAGTACGATGTGAGTTGCAGTGTCCAGTGCATCTAGGGGTAGTGGTCTCAATCTGCGTGGGCTGTAGTGTCTTCGGGGATGTGACCTCTCCGGGCCTCTCAGGGCTATGTGGGTGGCATCTAGGGGTAGTGGTCGCAGTTCTGTGTGAGTTGGTGTCTGCAGGGATGTGACCCCTCAGGACCCTGCGGGTCTCAGTGTCTATGTGTGTGTGAGGGTCACCATCTCTGTTCTCTGTGGGTTGCAGTGTGTGCGGGAAAAAGGACTCCATGTGCTGCTGTGTTGGGTGCATTGTTTCGGTTTGCCTGGGGGGAACGTCCCAGTGTGAGAGTTGCAGAACCCACTGGATGAGACCTCTCAGTGCGGGGTGGGTTGCAGTATCTCGGTGTACCATGGGTCGCAGTTCTGTGTGGGTTGGAAAGTCTGCAGGGATGTGGCCCCCTGCTGTGTGGGTTACAGTCTCTTGAGTTCCTTGAGGTGGGCGTCTCTGTTCTGTGTGGGTTGCAGCGTCTGTGTGTCTCGGGTTCACAGTCCCAGTTCTGTGTGAGTTGCAGTGTCTGCGGGGAGGTGACCTGTTAGTCCTGTGTCAGTTGCAGTGCCTCTGTGTGTCACTACAGTTGTGTGTGAGTTGCAGTGTCTGCGGGGAGGTGACCTGTAAGTCCTGTGTGGGTTTCAGTGTCTCTGTGTGAGTTGCAGTGTCTGCGGGGAGGTGACCTGTCAGTCCTGTGTGGGGTGCAGTATCTCTTTGTGTCACTGTAGTTGTGTGTGAGTTGCAGTGTCTGCAGGGATGTGACCCGTCAGTCCTGTGTCTCTGTGTGTCACTGCAGTTGTGTGTGAGTTGCAGTCTCTGAGGGAATGTGGCCTCTCGGTGCTGTGTGGGTTGTTGCAGTGTCCTGGTGCTTCAAAGATCCCCCTTCCAGGTCTATGCAGGGCGCAGTACTCGGTGTGCCTAAAGGTGTCTGTCAAAGTGCTGTATGTAGTGCAGTGCCCAAGTGTGCCGGGGGTTTTGACCACCACAACTGCGTGTGCTGATGTACGCTGTATGCATTGATTCAGTGGGAGTGTAGTGCGCTGTTCCTGTCACCTCGGGCTGTGTACGGGGTTCAGGGCCTTAGACTGACTCGGTGTGTGTCTGGACACTGCCAGCGCTGTGTGTGTAGTGGGAACATTTCACCCCACGGGCAGTACTGGGCTGTAGAGAGCCCTCATAGCTGTGCGTGCACTGGATCCGCCGGTTCAGTGAGCTCTGGCACGACAGGTTATGCTGGCTGGTTTCTTTTTGTTTTGTTTTGCAGTTTTATATAGGCGAACTCGACCCGAAGGCAGTGGAGCGCTTTACATGAGAACCAGTTACATTACACAAGGACACATTCCCTTTTTAGAAGGCACAGGGAGATTAACTGATTTGCACAGAATCACAGGATGGTGAGCCGACGCCAAGACTCGAACCTGGTTCCCCAGTTTCATGCTCGGCAGATCTCGTTGTCATGCCACATCCTTGTGCTTTAGGGAGATTGTCTACCGTCTTGTTGTGTGCTTATTCTCTGTTTTGTACGGTTTTGTTGCAGACAGGGCTTCTGTACCCCTAATTTTGTGTGCAGTCGCCACAGTGAGAAGCAGCGCATCAGGTGTTGGTGTGGTAAGAGGTGATCTGGGGACACTGTGGAGCAGTGGGTTGTAGAGTTAGTCTACGGAAGTGTGCTTGGGGGTGGTACTGTCCCTTAGTATGTGGCAGAACACTCTGCGCTGGGTCCCGCCCTATAAATAATAAGGCACCCCATAGATTGGCAGAACTGTTCCGATCTCAGACTCTCAAAATAAAACTCTGAATAAGTAGAGTTTCACTCTGAATAAGTAAGATTTAGCGGCTCGTCGTTTTGTCAGTCAAAAAAGCTGGGAGACAGTGATAAATGGGATTTGCGCAGGATCACAGTTTTGTGAAGCAGATCTCTCACACCTACCGATTCTAAGGGCCACAATTCCCCAAAAGAAAGATGAATACAACAAAAAAAATACAGCCTTAAAATGAAATAAATATTTCTATCTACTCGCAGTTTCATGAGCTGGAGCTTTTTGTACAATCCAAAAAGGACCCCCCCGTAGATGCCGTTATACTCTGTTATAGCAAAAGGACAGGGCGCCGACCAGGAACACGCAAACGCGAGATGCGCGACTCCGAATTATACCTATCATAGTTCTGCGTGCACCCAAAGTCACACCGTGAACGTATAACTGTGCTGATTAAACTCACAAAACCTCTGTCGCCCCTCTCACCACACGCGCACTCGTGAAATGCCGGCCTCTAACTGCACAGTGAGTCTACCCAAAGCATGGGTCAAACTTTAAGAAACCTGGCGAGCCGAGGAGACACGTGTTACAAGAACTGGTGAAAAGTGTGCGCAGTGATATCTTGAACCCAAAGAGTTTAGTTATAGAGGCAATATGGATTCACCATCTATGCACGCCCTTAGGAGTTCTATATAGCCCCCACCCTATACTCATGGCGCAGAATCGGCACTAGCACCACTGTAAGTTGTGGCTCTGTGTGGGTGGCTCTGTATGTGTGTGTGGCTCTGTGTGGGTGTAAATGCAATAGGTCATGCATTTGCGAGAGATTAAGCTATTGGCATTGTAAATGACAATGCCATTTATTTAACGATTAAGCTATTGGCAATGTAAATAACAATGCCATTTATTTATGATTTAAAAAAATAAAAATGTCATGAGCAATGCCAATAGCTCTACCTTTAATAATGCAGAGACCATTGCATTGTAAATGCTTGTTTCTGTTTACAGTGTGGATTTCACTCTGCACTACACCAGACAAGGGTGTGGCCTTTAGTTGGTCTTCTACTAGTGCTTTTGTAGGGAACAATAATTTTAACAAGAAGGTTATGCTGTTCCTGTGGTGTGAGATACAAGAACACAGAGAATTATAAAGCAACCCGACCACTGGGGTTCAAAGTAGGGAATCCAATATATTGGTATGTAATGCCCTCACACACCCTGTTGGGTGTCATGCTTCATCATTGGCTGCTCCTCGTCGGGTCGGCGGTGCAATACGCGATGGGCTCCCTACAGTAGGGGCACTTTAACTGAGATCTTTTTCCAATAGCCGTTTGGTATAGTGCGGGTAAGGGTCCTCTTGTCTGTAGAAGTGTGTAGATGATGAAGGTGAATGTCAAATAAGGCTGGGAGTACCTACGAAAACAACTTTAATCAAGGGGTCTCCTACCCTAAGTAAAATCAAAACTATAAGGCGCAGGGCTGAGGTAATGTCTCAGGTTGTGGCGCTCTTATCAGTAATTGGTCAACATGTTTCTCGCCAAGAAATTAGCACTCTTCAGGCGATTCGTCAGGACCAGAGGGGTGAAAAAACTATCTACAGCTAAAACTAAAGGACTGGTGTTGTGGCTGCACACTCACATCAACCATTAGACCAAATAGTGAAACACCTGGTGGAACTGGAACTACCTGTTGAAAGAAAATATGTACATCATTTAGGTCAGAGTAGTACAGTTGCGGTGGGAGAATTATTTCATATTCATTGTGAATAGCTGTCTCTCAGCAGTTATATCGTGAGCATCAAGAAGTTAAAAAACATTAAAAACCAGGGTGCCACATGGTGGAAACATCAGGTGAGCAAGCATTTAATACTGCGTAATGTGGCACACATAGAAATAGCTGCAAGAAGGGACTTGCCCAGTGTGGTGTACTAACCAGGCGTCAGTACCCGGTAGGTCTAAACACACAAGGGGTTCCTCACGTACTAGGGAACAAAAGCAGGAGAGGGCACACAACGGATGGATACATCATAACAACATACATAGATACACATATGAAAATGCGGCCTTGTATCCCCTGTCGGATGTGGTACTAGGGACTCAACTGGGGGGACATGTGTTTAGGTAATATCGAAAATAAGATACTTTTCTGTACAAGAAGCAATCAGGTGTGTCCCACAGTTTCAAGATACATCATAGTATATCATCACTCACTTTCAAGCCACACCGATGAAAACATATACGTTTAATAGAACTTCTGAAGAATTGTGATGTAAACATGCACAGCTGGCCGCACAGGGTAGTGCTAATGTGTTAGTGACCTGCTGTGAGTTGGCACAATGATGCAATGTAGGGAATAATCTCATGCTGCTGACTGTGTAGATGGTAGGAGACTGCATGATACTCTCTTCGCCCTTATCTGCTACCCAAGTGGGCACCTAGGGCCGCATTACAAAAAGTGCCCTGGGGTGCAACAGGCATTTGCACCTGCTTTGCGCGCCCCTTCGAATCCCATCTATTAATGTCACATGTGAGATGATGAGTTTCATGCAGAAATCCTGACCAATCAATGTCAATCTCTCAAATTGAAGATTCTGTGGGGAATTCTGGGGGGATTCAGGGTAAACTCCTCTAGTCACACCAATTAGAGAGTTTGTAAAAAAATATTTTCAAGTGCACTAAGCCATCCATCAGAATCTATTGGGTAAGCTCAAATAAGCTTTTAAGTGGACTGCTACTCCTGCCTGGAGTGCTGCAGGGAAAATAAATCTCTCACTTTTGTCTGTGCTGGAAGCAGAATTTGAGTTACTCTCACTGGTCCCTCCTCCTAACTGGCTGCCTGGTGAACCACCTTCTCCAACTCTGTGTCCTGCCTTATTTCATTTTAAAGCAGGAACACGCAGCAGGTGAAGTTCGCTAAGTGCTTAGACAACTAGTCAAGTGCTAGGTGCAAGAGTTGCTAGTTATTTTCTTTCTGAGTAGCGAACTATTACGTTGCCTTGCATTTATGACCTTCGTTATCAGCTGTACATCTTTTGAAATCCTTCCATTAAGGTCAGGTAGGAGTGGCTTTCCATGCATAAAGTCTGACTTGAGAATGTCAATCTCTAATGTTGACAGTTCTTTGGGGGAGGCAACAGTGGCTTCCTTGGCTTGCTCCATTAGGAATTTTGCTGAGAAAACAATAAGAGTACTTACATTTGGGCATTCCCAAGGGTGTATTAGACGATCTTAAGTGTGTACTCATTTATCAGCTTTCCTCCACCTTGTCTTTTGGGAAGTTTTTTGTTACAGGTTGAGGACTAGGTTGAGGAACAGACTGCCTCCCAGGCACTGAAGAGAAAAAGGTCTGTGTTTTTCATCATTCCCCAAATTGTTTACTCACTTAAACTGTGACTTTGAGCAGTTTTAAGCTGGGTTTAGCCGTCTGAGACTACTCATTGGTTAGCTCATCATTTAATTTAATCAATCCAGAAATGCACCTTTTGTATGCTCCCGAAAGCATCCTAATGACTGATCTAGCGTCCCAGAGCATTTGTCTAAGAGCCCTTCCTGCTCCCTCATTCTCAATGGTTGACACAAAGCACTATGCAGTGAATGCCTGATGCCTTATTAGCAGTTAATAGTAGTTGAGCTCCCTCTTTGAAGTTTATAAAAACAATCTAATAAACATACATTTCACATTATCTCTTCCACTGAAGCCATGTTCAAGGAAATAGAACAACATTAAATGCTAAAATCGGGGTGTGGGGGCGGGGGGTGTTGGACATGACTGCTTCTGTACACAATGTATGTATATGTTTTCTACAGACCTAAGACCTACGTGCAAAGTGAGATTAGTGGTATCAGCAATTAAACTCCCTCTAAGTATATATATATTTTTTTAAATAGCATTTCAAAGGCTTTAAGGTCTTAAAGCATATCAAGGAACTGTCTGTGTGGGATGATCATGACAAAGGGGTGTGAAAGTTAAGCACATACAAAAAAATCTATAAAAATGGCCAAATTTGCTTCAATCATGGATTTGAAACCAAATATAAAGACTCCTGAGGTAATTAAGGGATTAGAAAAGTAAAGCTGTTTCTGATGGATACATCTGCCAGTGGATTCCTCACCTTCTGAATAGCCTCCTGCGTCAGCAACATTTGGAAATTCTTTTGTAGCTCTACACGCCGACGACGTCACAGAAGCACGGCATCGCGTGCGGCTCCGCTGACGTCACCGACTCCATATTAGGCCTTCGTCGGTGTGATGACATCAGTTCCCTTTTTTCCGCATCGTCGATGCTAACGGTTTTTCTAGGGATCCTCGGTAGCTCGTTTGTTACTCTGTTACTGTCGAGTATTTCCAGTGTTTTCTTGTATCTTTTCAAGATGTCTTCGATGAAAACTGATTTCAAGCCCTGTGGAGAATGCGGAAAGATGATGTCTATAACTGATCCGCATGAAGATTGTGTGTGGTGTCTCTCATCTGACTGCGACGTCCAAGGCTGGCGCAGTTGCAAGAAGATGAACCCGAAGGCGTTGCGAGAAAGGGAGGGAAAGCTTCTTGTGGCGAAGTTGAAAGGCAAGAAGGAGAAGAAAAGGCTGAAGTCCCGTTCCAGACGTTCGAGTTCCCGTTCGAGGTCGAGGTCGGCTTCGAGGTTGTCTTCGGGGCATGCTTCTCGATCCAAGATGAAGCCTAAGAAAAGGAAGCACGGGTCTCGATGTCATTACGAGAGAGAGCCGGATCTGAAGTTGAAGTCTCCAGGTCGTCGACATCAGAAGGATTATGTTTCTCCTTCTCCTACTGTACCGGAGCCGGAAGGTGAGCCATCACCTGTTGGTTTAGCGGAGCAGTCTCCGGCTCGAGAGTCGAATGCGTCCCCGACGTCGATTCATTCTCCACCTCGAGAGGAGGAAGAGGCTCCTTTGCCTGAGGTTTCTGTGACTCCGGTCCATCGTCCTGAAGTTCCAGTTGACCCAAATCCGGTGCCTCCTCAGGAGCAGCCTGTGGGTTCGAACCCTCCTTTTCCAGGCCCGGGGCAAGACCCAACGCATTACTTAAATGCTATGTACGGGGTCTTTTCAAGAGCCATGTACCCCTCTGGAGCACCGATTGGTCCCATGGGTCTGATGGCTTTTAATCTGGGAGTCCCTCAGACGTATGCTCCGGCGCCGTTCATGCCCTTTATGCCGGCACCGTCTTGGCATCTCTCAGCGCCACCAAAGTCATCGACGCCGATTCCATTTTCTCCGGCGCCGGTTCCAATTCGACCTCGTACGCTCCAGCCTGCTCCTTCGGCTCTGAGCTCGACGCCGGCACCGGCTCTATAGGAGTTGATTGTGAATCCACCGATACCGATCCTGAAGATGAGGTCTAGAAGGGAAGCTCAGCGGCTTCTGGAGGAAGAGAGATGTAGAGTAGAGGAAATGGAGGAAGGTGAACTGCAGGAATCTGAAGATTTCTTTGATGATCTTAAGGAGGCTAGTGGTTTAGAACTATCTCTGGATTGGGAGCTTTCGTCTGCTCCAGATGTTCCATCAAAAGATGTAGCACCATATCATGTAGTCATTAAAAAGGCGGCTGAGCTTTTAAATTTAAATCTACCCACTGCGGAATTTAAATCAAACATTTTAACGGAAGTGCTTCACTCTCCCTCTTCAGTAGTAGAACCTATGCTTCCTTTTAATGATGCATTAACAGAGCCAATCTTGGAGGTGTGGAGTAAGCCTTTTTCTGCTCCAGCAGTTTCAAGGGCTGTCGCAAGGAGATATAGGGTGGCTACTGGTGATCCGGACTTCTTATCTTCCCATCCTTCTCCTGAAAGCTTGGTGGTAAAGGCGGCCTGCTCCAAAAAGTCTACTGGTGCTTTTCCTCAAGTGCCTGGTGACAAAGAGTCTAAGAAACTAGATCATTCGGCTAAAAAGGTTTTCTCTTCAGCAAGCATGGCTCTCAAGTCAACAAACGCCACTTGCCTTTTAGGGCGTTACATTCATGCTCTAATGGACTCTGTGAAACAGGTGGTTCCTAAGATTCCTGACGAGGACAAGCAGAGCTTCAATAAGGTTCTTGCTGATACTCAAGCTGCTGCTCGCCAAGTCATCCAGAGTGGCTTAGACACAGCTGACTCTGTGGCAAGGGTAATGGGGTCATTGATTGCTACCAGGAGAGCTGCTTGGTTGAAGTCATCTGAGTTTTCTGATGATGTCCAGGCTACCTTAATAGATCTGCCATTTGATGGTTCGGGCCTGTTTGGGAAGAATGCGGATACTGCCTTGGAGAGATTCAAGGATAGTAGAGCAACGGCTAGATCTTTGGGTCTCCAGTCCAGAGGTTCTGTGAGTAAAAGGTATAGAGGATTCGGAAGGTCTTCCTTTCGGTCTTTCAAGCAACCACAGCAGCAGAATCCGCTGTACAAAGAGTACAGAGGGAGGCTCAGTGGCCGTCCTCGAGGGCGTAAAGCCTCCTCCTCCTCTTCCCACCCCCTCCTACCACAGCAAAGCAGCCCTAGATCCGCCATTCCGGATCATGTTGGTCCTGTGGGGGGTCGGCTTGCTAATTTTCTACAGGATTGGGAATCGGTCACGTCAGACCTTTGGGTTCTCAATCTTGTGGAGAATAGGTATGCTCTTCCCTTTCAGGAATTTACCCCAAATTACCCTCTTTGTCAAGGGTTTTGCACAGAGGACCACCTACGTCTTTTGCAGGAGGAAGTCCTGGCATTACTAAAAAAAGGTGCGATAGAGGTGGTTCTGGAGCAGGAAAGGGGTCAGGGATGCTACTCCCGGTATTTCCTGATACCCAAGAAGGATGGCAGACTTCGTCCAATCTTGGACCTCAGGGTCTTGAACCTCTATCTGAAACAGGAGAAGTTAAAGATGCTCACCCTTGTGCAGGTTCTTAAAGCGCTAGTGGAAGAGGACTGGATGGTGTCAATTGACTTACAGGATGCGTATTTTCAGATTACCATCCTGAAGTTGCACAGGAAGTATCTCCGTTTCACGGTGGTATCGCAGCATTACCAGTTTGCGGTCCTTCCATTTGGTCTTACTACTGCACCTCGAGTCTTCACCAAGGTGATGGCAGCCCATCTCAGAAGGTCAGGGATATCGGTATTCCCTTATCTGGACAACTGGCTGATCAAGCAGAGTCGCCAGAGAAGGTGCTCCATCATCTGCAGATTACAACACAGTTGTTGCACAGGTTGGATTTCTCAATAAATGTGCCCAAATCTCACCTGGTGCCCTCTCGGCGCAACCTGTTCATAGGTGCGGTGCAGGATACCACTGAGTGTCGGGCATTCCCTCCTCCACAAAGGATTCTCGACATACAGGAAATGATTCCTTCCTTTTACAACAGAGCGGTTGTTCCAGTCCTGAAGGTCCTTTGCCTGCTGGCACATGAGGGCACTCCAGTGGTGCCTCCGCAGGCAGTGGTATCAGCACAACAGAGATCTCAGGCAGTCAATCAGGATCTCCAGAGAACCTGCAGTGGATCTGTCTTGGTGGAGCGTGGAAGGCAATCTGTCTCAAGGAAAGCCTTTTCATTTGCCTCCATCGGTAGCCACAGTGATAACGGATGCATCCACTCTAGGGCGGGGTGCTCATCTGGGGGATCTGGAGATCAAGGGTCTTTAGTCTCCAGAAGAAAGGTTACTTCACATCAACCTTCTAGAGTTGCGAGCGATATGTTTGGCACTCAAGGTCTTCCTCCCTTCCCTTCGCGGTCAGTCGGTTCAAGTCCTAACGGACAACACGACCGTGATGTGGTATGTCAACAAGCAGGGAGGAGTGGGGTCGCATTGTCTTTGCAAAGAGGCTCTGCGACTTTGGTCCTGGGTTCAGGTCCATCAGATTTTTCTGATGGCAAATCATCTGGCCGGAGTTCTGAACGTGCATGCAGACAGTCTCAGTCTGCAGTTCTCGGCCTATCACGAGTGGAGGTTTCATCCAGAGGTAGTTCGTCACGTCTTTCGGATGTGGTGTTCTCCTCGGGTGGACCTGTTTGCCACTCACGAGAATGCTTTCTGCCCGT
The DNA here is from genome assembly GCF_964261635.1 of Lissotriton helveticus. Classification (NCBI taxonomy): domain Eukaryota; kingdom Metazoa; phylum Chordata; class Amphibia; order Caudata; family Salamandridae; genus Lissotriton; species Lissotriton helveticus. The sequence goes on from NC_136070.1 coordinate 1,138,530,972, forward strand.
CATTCTGCAGTCTCCAGTATCCGATGCGGGGGGCCTTGGGGGACGTGTTTCAGATGAGTTGGGGCTCACAACTCCTTTACGTGTTTCCTCCCATACCCTTGATTCCACGGGTTCTGAGGAAAATTCGCCAAGACCGGGCCCAAGTCATATTGATCGCCCCAGAATGGCCAAGAAGGGTGTGGTACACAGATCTTCTCCACCTCTCCTCGTGCCCGCCGCTCCGTCTCTCTCACAGGGCAGACCTCCTCTCTCAGATGGAGGGGCAGGTTCTACACCCCCACCTCCAGACCTTACACCTTCATGCCTGGAGATTGAACGGGGCAACCTGAATTCTTTTTCTCTCCCACATGATATGATATGGTGGATGTTATCTTATCAGCCAGGCGTCATTCCACCAAGTCTATCTACTCTTATAGCTGGCCCAAATTTGTCTCTTGGTGTGGGGGGTTAAATCCATTGACCCTTTGAAGGCTCGATTGTCTGACATTCTTCAGTTTGCGCTTTCTTTGGCTCAGCAGGGATTTAATAGCGACAGTCAAAGGATATCTGTCGGCCTTGTCTGCATTCCTTTGTCTGCCGGATCAGCCGTCCTTATTTAAGTCTTCTATTGTTTTAAGGTTTTTAAAAGGCCCTGCAAATAAATTTCCTCCTACTCCTTTTATTGTACATCAATGGGACTTAAACCTTGTCCTTAATTTCTTGATGGGATCACCTTTTGAAGGACAGAGCACGCAAAATGACCATCCCTCCTCACCTCGGAATCCAAGCAGTAATGCTTCGCGAAAGTGTGGAGGGAGGCCCAAGTTGCCGCTCTACAAATATCCTCTACAGGAACACCTCTAGACAAAGCAGAAGTAGTAGATTTTGCTCTAGTGGAATGAGCCCTCAAACCCTCTGGAGGTTCCTTACCGGCCAGAGAGTAGCATATCTTGATACACAAGACAATCCATCTTGACATCGTGCGCTCGTGCACCGCTTTGTCTCTTCTGGCGCCAACGAAACCCACGAAGAGTTGGTCATCAATCCTGAACTCTCTAGTTCTGTCCAGGTAAAAGCTCACCGCCCTCTTTGAGTCCAGACGGTCAAGTCTCTCCTCCTCCTTGGAAGGGTGAGGGGGAGGATAGAAGGTAGGTAGGGTAATAGACTGCCCCAGATGGAAAGGATTGAGAAAAGGGGGTGGTGATGAACAGAGTGCCTGAATTAAGCAGACCACTCTTACCCAGTCCAAAGATCAGGGCTTGATCCATCACCGTTTTTTAGCTCACTGCACCATCCCAGCTCAGAACTTGGCTATATGCAAATTAATCTGTTCCTGTCCCAGTGCATGATGGGAACAGGGCAAACCAAACTACCAAGCCAATTCTTATACTGGGAAGGAAACAAGCTTCCGGGGACCAGTTTCTGCCATTTCAGGCGTCGTCGGCCCGGCTTGCTTGAATCCTGATGGTGCAATGAGCAAGGGACTCACATCTGAGTATGCCCTTCCACGCTTATGGTGGACAAAATGATTGAGAAAGGGGGTGGTGATGAACAGAGTGCCTGAATTAAGCAGACCACTCTTACCCAGTCCAAAGATCAGGGCTTGATCCATCACCGTTTTTTAGCTCACTGCACCATCCCAGCTCAGAACTTGGCTATATGCAAATTAGTCTGTTCCTGTCCCAGTGCATGATGGGAACAGGGCAAACCAAACTACCAAGCCAATTCTTATACTGGGAAGAAAACAAGCTTCCGGGGACCAGTTTCTGCCATTTCAGGCGTCGTCGGCCCGGCTTGCTTGAATCCTGATGGTGCAATGAGCAAGGGACTCACATCTGAGTATACCCTTCCACGCTTATGGTGGACAAAATGATTGAGAAAAGGGGGTGGTGATGAACAGAGTGCCTGAATTAAGCAGACCACTCTTACCCAGTCCAAAGATCAGGGCTTGATCCATCACCGTTTTTTAGCTCACTGCACCATCCCAGCTCAGAACTTGGCTATATGCAAATTAGTCTGTTCCTGTCCCAGTGCATGATGGGAACAGGGCAAACCAAACTACCAAGCCAATTCTTATACTGGGAAGGAAACAAGCTTCCGGGGACCGGTTTCTGCCATTTCAGGCGTCGTCGGCCCGGCTTGCTTGAATCCTGATGGTGCAATGAGCAAGGGACTCACATCTGAATATACCCTTCCACGCTTATGGTGGTCCCCGGTAGCTTGTATCCTTTCTGGTGAAGAATTGGCTTGGTAGTTTGGTCTGCCCTGTTCCCATGATGCACTGGGCCAGGGACAGACTAATTTGCACTGTTTGCAGTGTTTGGGACGACGACTTGGGAGCCTGCTTGTCCTCTTACCTTGGCTGTCTGTTGGCTGTTTGCGGCTCGCCGCTCCCGCTGCGCGGGAGCCGCTTCGCTACGTGGGACCCATCAACCCACCAACTCTGTTTGTCCTCGCCTGCTGGCTGTGTGAGTCTATCATCTGTGGAGGCTGCAGGGGTAGCGCGGCAGGGACTCACTATCCCAGGAGTCCCTGCTTGACCACGTAACATCCGGTCAGCCCCCCCCCTGCGTGCCCCGCCCCCGCCGGCAAACGAGTAAAAGGGGATTTCGGACATTTGCCATTGTGACCCTGTTTGCAGTGTTTGGGACGACGACTTGGGAGCCTGCTTGTCCTCTTACCTTGGCTGTCTGTTGGCTGTTTGCGGCTCGCCGCTCCCGCTGCGCGGGAGCCGCTTCGCTACGTGGGACCCATCAACCCACCAACGCTGTTTGTCCTCGCCTGCTGGCTGTGTGAGTCTATCATCTGTGGAGGCTGCAGGGGTAGCGCGGCAGGGACTCACTATCCCAGGAGTCCCTGCTTGACCACGTAACATCCGGTCAGCGCCCCCCTGCGTGCCCCGCCCCCGCCGGCAAACGAGTAAAAGGGGAGTTCGGACATTTGCCATTGTGACCCTGTTTGCAGTGTTTGGGACGACGACTTGGGAGCCTGCTTGTCCTCTTACCTTGGCTGTCTGTTGGCTGTTTGCGGCTCGCCGCTGCCGCTGCGCGGGAGCCGCTTCGCTACGTGGGACCCATCAACCCACCAACGCTGTTTGTCCTCGCCTGCTGGCTGTGTGAGTCTATCATCTGTGGAGGCTGCAGGGGTAGCGCGGCAGGGACTCACTATCCCAGGAGTCCCTGCTTGACCACGTAACATCCGGTCAGCGCCCCCCTGCGTGCCCCGCCCCCGCCGGCAAATGAGTAAAAGGGGAGTTCGGACATTTGCCATTGTGACCCTGTTTGCAGTGTTTGGGACGAAGACTTGGGAGCCTGCTTGTCCTCTTACCTTGGCTGTCTGTTGGCTGTTTGCGGCTCGCCGCTCCCGCTGCGCGGGAGCCGCTTCGCTACGTGGGACCCATCAACCCACCAACGCTGTTTGTCCTCGCCTGCTGGCTGTGTGAGTCTAACATCTGTGGAGGCTGCAGGGGTAGCGCGGCAGGGACTCACTATCCCAGGAGTCCCTGCTTGACCACGTAACATCCGGTCAGCGCCCCCCTGCGTGCCCCGCCCCCGCCGGCAAACGAGTAAAAGGGGAGTTCGGACATTTGCCATTGTGACCCTGTTTGCAGTGTTTGGGACGACGACTTGGGAGCCTGCTTGTCCTCTTACCTTGGCTGTCTGTTGGCTGTTTGCGGCTCGCCGCTCCCGCTGCGCGGGAGCTGCTTCGCTACGTGGGACCCATCAACCCACCAACGCTGTTTGTCCTCGCCTGCTGGCTGTGTGAGTCTATCATCTGTGGAGGCTGCAGGGGTAGCGCGGCAGGGACTCACTATCCCAGGAGTCCCTGCTTGACCACGTAACATCCGGTCAGCGCCCCCCTGCGTGCCCCGCCCCCGCCGGCAAACGAGTAAAAGGGGAGTTCGGACATTTGCCATTGTGACCCTGTTTGCAGTGTTTGGGATGACGACTTGGGAGCCTGCTTGTCCTCTTACCTTGGCTGTCTGTTGGCTGTTTGCGGCTCGCCGCTCCCGCTGCGCGGGAGCCGCTTCGCTACGTGGGACCCATCAACCCACCAACGCTGTTTGTCCTCGCCTGCTGGCTGTGTGAGTCTATCATCTGTGGAGGCTGCAGGGGTAGCGCGGCAGGGACTCACTATCCCAGGAGTCCCTGCTTGACCACGTAACATCCGGTCAGCGCCCCCCTGCGTGCCCCGCCCCCGCCGGCAAACGAGTAAAAGGGGAGTTCGGACATTTGCCATTGTGACCCTGTTTGCAGTGTTTGGGACGACGACTTGGGAGCCTGCTTGTCCTCTTACCTTGGCTGTCTGTTGGCTGTTTGCGGCTCGCCGCTGCCGCTGCGCGGGAGCCGCTTCGCTACGTGGGACCCATCAACCCACCAACGCTGTTTGTCCTCGCCTGCTGGCTGTGTGAGTCTATCATCTGTGGAGGCTGCAGGGGTAGCGCGGCAGGGACTCACTATCCCAGGAGTCCCTGCTTGACCACGTAACATCCGGTCAGCGCCCCCCTGCGTGCCCCGCCCCCGCCGGCAAATGAGTAAAAGGGGAGTTCGGACATTTGCCATTGTGACCCTGTTTGCAGTGTTTGGGACGAAGACTTGGGAGCCTGCTTGTCCTCTTACCTTGGCTGTCTGTTGGCTGTTTGCGGCTCGCCGCTCCCGCTGCGCGGGAGCCGCTTCGCTACATGGGACCCATCAACCCACCAACGCTGTTTGTCCTCGCCTGCTGGCTGTGTGAGTCTAACATCTGTGGAGGCTGCAGGGGTAGCGCGGCAGGGACTCACTATCCCAGGAGTCCCTGCTTGACCACGTAACATCCGGTCAGCGCCCCCCTGCGTGCCCCGCCCCCGCCGGCAAACGAGTAAAAGGGGAGTTCGGACATTTGCCATTGTGACCCTGTTTGCAGTGTTTGGGACGACGACTTGGGAGCCTGCTTGTCCTCTTACCTTGGCTGTCTGTTGGCTGTTTGCGGCTCGCCGCTCCCGCTGCGCGGGAGCTGCTTCGCTACGTGGGACCCATCAACCCACCAACGCTGTTTGTCCTCGCCTGCTGGCTGTGTGAGTCTATCATCTGTGGAGGCTGCAGGGGTAGCGCGGCAGGGACTCACTATCCCAGGAGTCCCTGCTTGACCACGTAACATCCGGTCAGCGCCCCCCTGCGTGCCCCGCCCCCGCCGGCAAACGAGTAAAAGGGGAGTTCGGACATTTGCCATTGTGACCCTGTTTGCAGTGTTTGGGATGACGACTTGGGAGCCTGCTTGTCCTCTTACCTTGGCTGTCTGTTGGCTGTTTGCGGCTCGCCGCTCCCGCTGCGCGGGAGCCGCTTCGCTACGTGGGACCCATCAACCCACCAACGCTGTTTGTCCTCGCCTGCTGGCTGTGTGAGTCTATCATCTGTGGAGGCTGCAGGGGTAGCGCGGCAGGGACTCACTATCCCAGGAGTCCCTGCTTGACCACGTAACATCCGGTCAGCGCCCCCCTGCGTGCCCCGCCCCCGCCGGCAAACGAGTAAAAGGGGAGTTCGGACATTTGCCATTGTGACCCTGTTTGCAGTGTTTGGGACGACGACTTGGGAGCCTGCTTGTCCTCTTACCTTGGCTGTCTGTTGGATGTTTGCGGCTCGCCGCTCCCGCTGCGCTGGAGCCGCTTCGCTACGTGGGACCCATCAACCCACCAACGCTGTTTGTCCTCGCCTGCTGGCTGTGTGAGTCTATCATCTGTGGAGGCTGCAGGGGTAGCGCGGCAGGGACTCACTATCCCAGGAGTCCCTGCTTGACCACGTAACATCCGGTCAGCGCCCCCCTGCGTGCCCCGCCCCCGCCGGCAAACGAGTAAAAGGGGAGTTCGGACATTTGCCATTGTGACCCTGTTTGCAGTGTTTGGGACGACGACTTGGAAGCCTGCTTGTCCTCTTACCTTGGCTGTCTGTTGGCTGTTTGCGGCTCGCCGCTCCCGCTGCGCGGGAGCCGCTTCGCTACGTGGGACCCATCAACCCACCAACGCTGTTTGTCCTCGCCTGCTGGCTGTGTGAGTCTATCATCTGTGGAGGCTGCAGGGGTAGCGCGGCAGGGACTCACTATCCCAGGAGTCCCTGCTTGACCACGTAACATCCGGTCAGCGCCCCCCTGCGTGCCCCGCCCACCACCGCCCATCTTATAAGACCAGGAGAGAGCCGTCTTGCGGGACGCAAGCGGGACGCCGGGCGAAGCCCGGGCAAAGGGCGGGCCGTCTGTGGCCGTCCGGGGCCAGCAGGGGCCGGGACGGGCCACCCCTCTAACGCCACAGGTAAACCAGAGGCCCATCGCGCAAAGGTATACAGTAACTAGACTAATTGTGTTAAGCATTCGTATATGTCTACATATTCCCCAATGTCAACTCGCTCAGGTAGAAGTTCACGGAGAGGGGGGAATTCTACAATGGGGACCATGGATAATTTCATCACGCGTGCAGTTTCTGTTGTAGAGAAGGAGATCATTCTAGCAGAACGTAGGCTTTCACGCGAATACTTGGCGCACAAGCGATCCTCTATAGGGTCTCTCGCGCACGCCAAATCTCCTCCAAATGTTATCCAAGCTGAACCAATTACCTCCCTTATCCCTAGCGACCAGCGACCATGTATTGTCGATTTGAGACCGGATAGTGACCTTCTTCAAATTGTATCCGATCCTGTACCTGTAAACGAAATGCCAACCAATGTTGGACCCAGAAACGTTATGAATTTTGTAGCGCCAGCTCCTTCAGCTTTGCCTTTAATAACTGTACATGATACACCCACAGATCTAAATTTGCATTCACCTCCTCAGAAGATACGAAGGGCTGCAGTAAAACGAAAAAGACAACTCACCCCACGTAAGGCTTATAGATTAAAGACTCTAAAAAGAATTCGCAAAAATTATATGAATGTGGGAGCGTACAGCAAAGCAGTAGTTAATGACTCTACGAATAATGGGATGGAACGTATTGAACCTCCGGAGTGTGACCAATTAAATGTCTCGGTTGACACCGCTGTGGCCACTGATTCAGGAAACAATCTTGAGGAACTACCAGCATCAGATTTGCTGATGGAGCGGATCCAATCCCTCATGACATCTTTATTGCTGCCAGTAACCGACAAGTTGAAAGGGTTATCAGACCGCTTGGACAAATTCGAGCAAACATCCTTGGACAATTTTTTTTCCATAAAAACGCTGATTAAACTTCATTCAAAGACTGGCCAAGATACTGTAAGGGTGGAGAAGAGCACAGTATCACCCAAACTTATGCAACCATTGTGCCCACCAAGGAACGATAGGGCTGCAGCAGATCAAAGCAGGACTAATGCCGTACTGGGAGAATTAAGTTGGGAGCTCCCGAAAGTTTTACCACCTGATAGCGGAAAACAACTGGTTGCTCCCCCAAAGCCTGCACCGCGTAAAATAAAACATTTATCAAATATTACCGACCCTCAAACCTCGGAACCCACAAAACCACCAAATGGATTGGGACCTATAGCCAATAGTAATAACATCAATGCTCAAACATCTGACCCCAGCACAGGACTACAGGTGCTAAAGAAGGTCCCAAACGCTCACTTGCCACCAGGATGCCAACCATATGTGGTAGTTCTTACCGGGGTTCCCCCATTGAAATCGAACAAAAGGGAGTCTTATGATGAATTAAAAAACAAGACTTTACATTGGTTAAGGGAAAATAGACCTCTCCCCCACTCTGTCAATTGCCAAGTTATTCAAGTCCGTAGAGTCAGTTGGCTGGGTACTAGGTCTAAAGATATAGAAGGGGATTGTATCCTGGTTAATTTCAAAGATCCCTCTGTAGCAAAACTTGTATATAGTCAACAACCACGAAGAGGCAATCGAGGAATTGGAACCTGCGATCTCAGTTACTTTTATTCAATGCAACGGAAGCAAGAAAGCAGAGCCCCTCAATATTCAGGCCCAATTACCAATAGATATTCATTTTTCGATCCTCCAACCCCAATTGAAAGAATACACTCGATAAACTTGGGATCGGATAGTAATTGGTCATGGTGGGGTCATTGACAAAAAGACGAGGACAATGACCCTAATGGATTGCCCTTCCTTACTTTCAGTGCATATCAGCATGAATCAGGTGACACACTAAATTCACGTACTGTGGTATTGAACTTAGAAATAGAGATAACCAGGCCTACACAGGCAGGGAAAAGGCCTGGAAGATATTTGGTTAGCCATCAAGGACTGGTCTCAAATGACGACAGTAATGTTCCGGCCCATGATTTATTATCACTGGATAATAAAGCATCCAATGACCAGGAGTGTGGGAAAAATTCCTTGGAGTTACGTAACGAGGAGGAAGCACTGATTATAAGTAATAGCGACCCAGCTTACCAAATGCACAGTAAGCCCAACCGAGATCTAAAAATAATGTCATGGAACATCGCCGGCCTGTCTAGGAATCTTTGTGATAGTAACTGGAGCTCCTTTATGGAGGAGCATGACATTATATTTCTACAGGAAATATGGGCTACTAACATTGTACATAGACTTGGTTACAAAGCATTCTATTGTGGGGCAATTGCATCGGTGAGAGGTAGACCCTCAGGGGGCTTAATAATCTGGATAAGTATATCCTTAGATGTTGTTGTAACACCCCTGAACCTTGCTTCCAATGATTTACTTGGTGTTAAGTTAACCATGAAAGATATGGGTCATGTGTATATGATAAATGTCTATAATAGACCTTCTCCGCAAAATAAGGACTCATTGATTATTGAACAACTTAGCTCTTACTTGTGCAACTTAGAGCCTGATTCCAAAATATTTATAGGCGGGGATCTTAACTGCCAGTTCGAGCCCATGGTGGGGCTCGAACATTTATTGGAAAATGAAGACAAAGCGCTTGATATCCCCTCCCTGGATAATATAAAGTCGGTAAGATGTACAGTGGCTGCTATGCAGATATATGAATTGACTGTAACCCACGGTTTGAGGGCATGCAATGGGCGACTAGACCCGGACAAGCCAGCTAACAACACATTTAGTAAAGGGTTGTCCGAATCTCTGATTGATTTTATGTTGATTTCAACTAACCTCTGGTACCTATTGCTGGCCTTTAAGGTCGCGAATAGACCAGAGAGTGATCATTTCCCACTAATACTAGAGCTAGTGTCGGATCCTTTTTTGACACATAATAGTACAATGGAAAGTGAGAGGGAGGTGGCCGAGGTTGTTGTTTCCAACAATAGGAAAGCTATTAAATGGCCTCATATTCTAGCAAAAGAGGAGACGCTTTTGGGAATTTATAATGCTTTCTCAGATATCATCCCTCTATATGAAAACTTAAGGTTGGGATCCTCTGAGGTTCTGAAAATGCATTATCATTTAGTGGAATCACTAACTCCCCTTCTGAGTAAAAGTTGTACAAATAAAAAAGATAACACAAGGAGGCAACTGGAACTAGAGACACCATGGTACAATAAACAGTGTCATCTAGCTAAAACTAATTTAATCACTGCCGTGAAATCTAAAGATCAGTTGAGGGTTAGAGAATGCAGACAGGAATATAAAAGACTTCTGCAAAATGCAAAAAGAGAATGGGATGATTTAATCTGGGAGGATCTCCTGAGTGCTGCTAGGAGGCACGATCAATGCACCTTCTGGAACTTGATAGCCAAAAATAATAAAATAGGCAGCTCTAACAGGGATTTTTATTTGGATGAAAATGTGTGGTTTGATCACTTTGTGGTTTTGTATGATCAGGCAGGGTCACCCTCTGAGTACAATAATCCTGTTTCTTTTAACCAGGACATTGACACAGTGAAGTTCACTACTAAAGAAACCTTGTGCGCAATACAAGCAATAAAGGCAGGCAAGGCCCCAGGCCCGGACAAATTACCTGGTGATTTATTTTCCCATAACGTTGACGTATGGTGCCCCTATATAAACTATTTGTGTAATTCCATTCTGCTGGGAACCCCGATCCCAGAATCATGGAAGGGGGCAGAAATTGTGACAATCTATAAAAAAGGGGATCGCTACAACCCGGGTAATTACAGACCAATTAGTTTAATTGATATTTTACAGAAAATTTTTGCCAGACATATTTTAAATATGCTTTTAAACTGGATAGAGGAATCCGAAATCCTTTCTAAATTCCAAGCTGGATTCAGAACAAAGACAAGCACGGTAGATCAGGTGTATAGATTTATGTGTATATGCTGGAAATACATTAAGATAAAGAAGTGTAGTATTTATGTTGCATTTGTAGATCTACGCTCAGCGTTTGATCTTGTTCCCCGCAACTTATTATGGGATTGCTTAAAGAAGATGGGTGTCCCGGATGAATTATTGGTCAACCTCATAAGACTCCATACCGATAATTTTGCTAAAGTTAGGTGGGGAAGGAATGGTGAACTCACTCGAGCCATCCCAGTAAAAAGGGGGGTAAGGCAAGGGTGCGTATTGGCCCCAACCCTTTTCTCCCTATTTGTAAACGACATTCCCCACTTCCTAGCACAATGTAACCATGATTCTCCCAAATTGTGCAATGAGGCAGTCACAGCATTGCTATTTGCGGATGACACCATCCTAATATCCCAAACACCAAAAGGTTTGCAAAACCTAATAAATAAATTTAACAGTTATTGCGAGTTAAAAGGGTTAGAAATTAACTCATCTAAAACTAAATACATGGCCATTAATCCCTCTAAAACATTCAAGAAGAACTTAGTTCTAAATAGTACCAAACTTGACTATGTGGACTCATTTGATTATCTCGGCATCAGGCTGGACAGCAGACTGTCTTGGACAAACCAATTAGTAAAAAGTAGGTTAATATTGAAGCAGAACTCCCTCCCTATTTTAAAAATACATGGTGGGAGCACTTCAAAAGCTATAACCCCGGCGATTGAAGTGTTTAAAGCCAAAGCACAATCTGCCGCCCTATATGGTGCCGAGATCTGGGGGCCCTACACAAAAAAATCATTTGATATAGAGGAAAATATATTTTTTAGACGTCTATTAAGACTCCCAGTAAGAACACCACTAGTGCCAGTCTATTTAGACATTAATCTAAAACGCACAGGTTATCTGTGCTGGTTAAGGCCATTGCTTTATTGGGTGAGATTATGGTCTACCCCGGAACTTGCTGATTATAGAGCAGGTTTAGTGGAAGTAAGGGAGCTGGACTCTTTTAACTCAATTAAGTGGCTGAGACATGTATCCTACTGGCTTATAAAAATAGGCCTATCACACTTCTGGGAAACACCAGCATTGTCAATCACCTCGCCAAATATTTGCAAGGAACAAGTAAAATCTGCCTATTGGAATTATGTGAACACTAATGTATACGAATGTGCTACTGGTATTTTAACGCACACATTTTTGCAATTTAAGGACCATCCCTCGTTTGAACATTTTATGGACGAAATTGAGCCGCCCCTGGCTAAATCTGTTTATCTGCAATTTAGATATGGGGTTTTGCAAATTAATGCTAATACTTGTCGGTGGGGTGGGGCAAATAAAGATCGAAATTGCAAATTGTGTGATCTAAAACTTAAAGAAGACGAGGCTCATATTCTTTTTTTCTGCCCGTTATATGTATCACTACGTAAGAAATGGATTATACCCCTTTGTAAAGACTTGGGCACAAGATCATTCAAAGAGGCAGAGCGTATACTTAGATCTTCAACTACTAAACTATTAATATTTGGTCTAAGTAGGTATCTCCATGGTGTTTGCATAATTAGAAAGAAACTTGGAATGTTATTATAAGATTGTTTTTACCTGGCATTTTTAATTATTTATAACTGTTTTAATTGTTCTTAAATTATGGTCTTGTAAGACGGATTGTAGATTGTTTACAAATGTACGGAATCACCTTACAATTTTTGTAAATAATGGCACTGGACCTGCACCTTATGTATACTTGTACCTATTGCATTTGCACATTAGTATGGTTGTTAATGTATTACTAATTTTAACCAAATTTTTTTAAAGATGATTAAGTTGTATGTATTATATGTGTGTGTTGGCTTTATGACAAAGTGTCGAATAAAAGCTTTTACAACAAAAAATATAGCCAGGTTCTGAGCTGGGATGGGGCAGTGAGCTAAATAACGGTGATGGATCAAGCCCTGATCTTTGGACTGGGTAAGAGTGGTCTGCTTAATTCAGACACTCTGTTCATCACCACCCCCTTTTCTGAACCAGATGGAAAGGAGTCACCACCTTAGGCAGAAAAGCAGCCCTGGTCCTGAGTGCAATTCTTTCAGCATGAATGGTCAAGAATGGGGGTTTCGAACACAGAGCTTGAAGCTCACTTACCCTCCTTGCCGAGGTAATTGCAATCAGAAAGACCGTCTTAAAAGATAACAACCTCAAGGGACACCTTGTTCATTTAGTTCACTGGCCAGCCGTCAGCAAGTGAAGGAATTTACACAGTAAACATTACAAGGACAGTAGGAATTCTCCCCCCAATAACTGGCTTTGATAATGAGTATGAGAACATAAAAGAAATAGTTAAAACAAGGCTCTGCGATTATAGGAAAAGTAAATAGTAGTACCTAATTAACAAATATATTCAGCTAAAAGGCAGAGTTTTTGGGAATGTTAATTGCGTGAAACTTCTTGGGTTGTATCTCTGTCTAAATTGTAGAAATATCCTTTTCAAGACGGATAGTTCTGACAATTGTAGCTGATCCTGCTACCTTGAGCCCTGTTAACATCAATAAAAGTATTCTATCTGTGAAACCGAGTAGGCTTTCTGGGCCAGACAATGTGTCTGCAGCAGGTGTATGCCACAATAAAGGTATCTTATCTGTGAAACCGAGTAGGCTTTCTGGGCCAGACAATGTGTCTGCAGCAGGTGTATGCCACAATGTAGATTTTGGGCGGCCCAGCCAACTAGCTCCTTTTTTGATGGGTAAAATCAGCTGGTAGTTTAGCAGATTCCTGGTGTGTGGCCACTATCAAGCCAATTTTCAAAAGGCTGCTTCTAACAACCCTGAAAAAAATATCATATGTATTTATTGATGTGCTCGAAAATCTAAGTTGGTCCTATCATGCTGGAATGCATGGTGCATGATCCATGGATAAAAATATGTAACAGGGTTGTTTAACAACGAACCTTTGCTTTTCTGTTGTAAGGGAGTTAATAGGGCACTTATGCTGTTCCTTTGTTCAGTTTTGTCTGCCTTCAGTTTGTTAGATCAGATGATGCTTTGGAATAAACAATTCCCCCTCGGCTATTTTCTACCACACGCTCCATCTTACCTGACCCCATTGATTCTTCTGTTCTCCACAAGTCAACAATAGTAATAGTATGTCCAAAGGTAATATGCAAGAGCTTTTGTAAGTGAAAGCAGAAATTGTTCCACAGGTGATTTTACAGTGCAAGTGACATTGTAAATCCATGTCAGGCATACCCCAAGTTTTCCCATCACCAACCAGCTGGATGTCATTTTGCTCATTAAAATGTGATAAATGCTGAGTGACAAATTCCCTTCACCTTATTTCCTACTCTTTATCATAGCAAAGTGTTTTTTTAGGTCTCAGCTAGCGCAGACTGCGCACATGCGCAGTCTCGCTGGCGAGATTTAATGAGATAGAGAGAATATCACTAGCGAGGTGAAGCCCCGCCCCTCTTCTCCATTGGCTGGCCTCCTAAACGGTGGCCAGCCATTGGAGAAGAGGTCCTAGTGACGTTCTCCTTTCTCGCTAAGCCCTGTCCTTTTCAGACTGGGTTACTTGACTTACTGCTGAAGTAAAAGGTTTCTTATCTTCTTTATGGGTCCAGATGGCCCCATAAAGAAGATAAGGAACCTTTTATGCCAGCAGGAAGTCCGGGCCCCCAGTCTGAAAAGGACGGGGCTTACAGACAGCAGTGGTGGTTGTTGGCAGCCAAGCATATGTGTGTGCGTACAATTGTTGCAATCTTGGCTTGATTAATCTCTCGCGTATTTGTTTTGCGCGCGCTTTTGTGTGGGAACCGAGCGCATTCACTTCTCGGAATAACGGATGGTCTCTCGTTCCGCCTCCCTCGTACGTGGTGCGGGTGGGAGGACCGCGCCGCTGCGCGAGACGTCGAACTATGTAACTTCTGAATTGCGCCCCAGCAGAGTCCAATATATAATTTCAAACCAGTGAAATAATGGGGTTTGAGCCCTTCTCTACCAAACTCACAATGCGAATCAGCATTGCTGACTTCGTTATCCCTATGTTTAATGTTGTTGTTACTATTATTAGACAAAGATGATTAAGCGGTATTCCCGGCAGAGGACGGGAGGGTGCGGAGGTTCTCCTACATGGTGCAGCAGCGCCAGGCCGGCTTCGGCACCCCGGCGCTGCTCTGGGGAGGGCACCAGAGGACTTACCGCGTGGAGCTCAGCGGCCGCCACCGCACCCGGGGCACCCAGGAGAGGACCCGCCACATGAGCCCGCTCGGCCCCGGCCTGCAGCTCCGCCAGCTCGGGCCTGGCGTGCAGCTGCACCAGCAGGCGCCCGGAGGAGGAGGTGGCAGCCAGGCGGCAGGGTTCGGAGGTTCTCTTACGTGTGCGGCTGAAGGAATCTGCCAATCATAAGCCTACGGCTGTGGGTTAGCAAGAGCTCCTGCGCTCATCTCCTGCCTCAGGGCATGTGCTCCAGAGCTGCAAGGGTTGCCTGGGGTGTCTGTTCTCATGCTGCCCAACAAACACTGCCCTCGCTCTACCATGTCCGTTCCTGGCTCCCCTCCGTGCTGTTGTCCCCGGTGATGATACCTGTGCTCGAAGGTGGCAAGTATCTTCAGCACAGCTACCAGAAAGAGGCTGCCACTTCGCACAGCTCCCCAGGTTACCATAATTCTCGGACATGCTGCCTCCAGCACACATGCCACAGAGAGTCCCCTGCAGGTCCCTGTCTCTCCCCAGGGCTGAAACTGAAAGCTGTTTAGGTGATCTACTTGTATACAGGTGAGGATTGTATAGCCCCCTCCCTCATTATATTTTACAAAGGATATCTTCCTTTGGGTGCCTTTTTTCGAATTGCAGGGGTCCTATCTCAACAGTACTCAATCATCTTTTCATTAGCAGGTAAAGCGAATATTCTATTGATATAAAACACCCTCCTAGCTGAAGAGTTACCTCACATCTTGGAGCCATCTCTGGCATTTTTTCATTAATTCATTTAATTTACAGGGCCTCTCAGGACGTCACCTTTTATAGAATGTTGGAATACCAGTAATTATCCACAGTTTCTTGAGCCCAATCTGGGCTTATTTCTCCCCCAATATGGCGGCCGATTCAAGCTGCTCTGAAGGAAGTCGTGCTCAGCATTGTAGGCCTGCTATATTTCAGGCCTGCCCCTTGGAGTCCCTTATATGGAAGAAGTTGCGCTGCCTTACACTTTTCAGCAAGTTGGAGGGCAGCTCCACAGCTGCTGCTGATATCGTCGTTATAGAGGACAACACTGGATCTTCTTTGTAACTTTGAGCTTTTTTTACTACTTAAGCAGCAGTTGTCCAGTGGCTTGCTTTTTGACCCGATCTGAAACGCTGTTTCTTTTTGTTAGGTCCCGGCATTGGCTGATCGTCTGTGCAAACTTTATGATCGAAAGTGGCTGTGGGCCATGACAGGTTGGACTAGACTGAGCGTATTAAATCATTGGGGGAGGGGGCACGTAAGCAAATGAGCTGTCAGCGCCTCCACGGTGCCCCAGATGCTTCTTCACAAGTAATTTTTTTTAATACATTGGCTCTTGGAATTAGGCTCTGTGTGTGTGTGGCTCTGTGTGTGTGTGTGGCTCTGTGTGTGTTTGTGTGTGGCTCTGTGTGTGTGGCTCTGTGTGTGTGGCTGTGTGTGTGTGTGTGTGATTCTGTGTGTGTGTGATTCTGTGTGTGTGTGTGGCTCTGTGTGTGTGGCTCTGTGTGTGTGTGGCTCTGTGTGTGTGTGTGTGTGACTCTGAGTGTGTGTGTGTGGCTCTGTGTGTGTGTGGCTCTGTGTGTGCGTGTGTGTGTGTGTGGCTTTGTGTGTGTGTGTGGCTCTGTGTGTGTGTGGCTCTGTGTGTGTGGCTCTGTGTGTGTGTGTGTGGCTCTGTGTGTGTGTGTGGCTCTGTGTGTGTGTGTGTGTGTGTGGCTCTGTGTGTGTGTGTGTGGCTCTGTGTGTGTGGCTCTGTGTGTGTGGCTCTGTGTGTGTGTGTGGCTCTGTGTGGGTTTGTTTGTGTTTGTGTGTGGCTCTGTGTGTGTGGCTCTGTGTGTGTGTGTGTGTGTGTGTGTGGCTCTGTGTGTATGTGTGTGTGTGGCTCTATGTGTGTGTGTGGCTCTGTGTGTGTGTGGCTCTGTGTGTGTGTGTGGCTCTGTGTGTGTGTGGCTCTGTGTGTGTGTGGCTCTGTGCGTGTCTCTGTGTGTGTAGGTTTGTGTGTGTGGGGCTCTGTGTGGGTCTGTGTTTTTGTGTGTGGCATTTGCGAGAGATTAAGCTATGGGCATTGTAAATGACAATGCCATTTATTTATCTGTTTTCAAAACCAACACATAAATAAAAAAATTGTCATTTACAATGCCAATAGCTCTAACTTTTGCAAAGGCGAGACAGTTGCATTGTCAATGCTTGTTTAAACTGTCGCTGTGATATAATGTGAGCTTGTGAAGCATCATTTGTTCCTTCTGCTTTTGTTGCCCTAAGTGGGAAGGGTATGCCCAGATGTGGGTCCCGGGCTCACTGTGCCATTAGATTCAAGCTATCCTGGCTGATGAAACTGGTCCCAGGATGCTTATTTCTGGTCCAGGGAGGACCTAGCTTGGCATTTCAGCCTGGACTGTTCCCATGAGGATCAGGGTCAAGTTTTTATGGCTGGGTCCAAACTGGGGTGGATTTGCGAGCAAAAGAACGATGAATTAAACTCAAATCTTTGTGACTGGGGGTGAATGTTTGCATTGTTCAGCAATCCGTCCATCATTTGTTCCTTGAGCTTTTCAAGCCTATCTTTGCAAAATGAGGCCAATCACAATGTGAAATTAGCATCTAAACATTTGTCACCATGCTCCTTAAATGTTGACTTTGATGATGTGAAAAGCCAATATATTGACTGTGATTAGTAAAAAACACCTAATTTGGTGCTCTGTATAGGTATATCAAACAACCTAACATGGTTATGTTGTCCTGCTCTAGGTATACAAAAAAGCAACAGAGAACCTCTTGCCGACTCCTGCCAAGTCTCATTACACTTTCAACCTGCGTGACTTCTCCCGTGTGATCCAAGGGTGCCTGCTTATCAAGAAGGAGTCCATCGAAAACAAGCGCATATTCGTCCGCCTTTTTGTTCATGAAGTGCTTCGTGTGTTTTATGATCGCCTCGTGGACGACCGAGATCGAGCCTGGCTGTTCAATTTATTGAAGGACGTTGTGAAAGACACTTTTAAAGAAAGTTTTGAAGGCGTGTTTGAACATCTGAAGCAAGAGAAATCACCTACTGTGAGTATTTGCTTTGTGGTCAGAAATGGAAAGCAGCACACTTTTTAAAACTTGGTGCAAATAGTATGTATAGTTTGAAATTATTTATTTGTAGTGGGCATAATAGCGTGTGTTCCTGCCCCATAGTTTTATTAACTCTGTATTAATGGCTGATGTTAATAAATATAGGTCGTACACTTGTGGAAACTTTAGGTGGTCGGACCTCTTATAAAATAATAATAATTCTAGAGCTGAGTTACAGAGGGTTGCGGTGGGGCATAGCTTCGGGTGGGGGGAGAGGAGGGGGTATGAGGGGGAGGTTGTTCCACCCCACCTTATAAATGTATTTCCTGATAAGTAGTTGGGTATAGGTGCTTACAGTCGGGTATGGTGAGGTGTCTGACGGATTTCACCAGGACGTTTTACATACACACAAACAAAAATACACAATCTCTATTTTAAAAGTCCTCAAAAACGTTGGTTATTTTACAAAGTATTGTGATTTCTCTGACCTAGTGCTCCTATCAATCCGACCCCTCTCCCTTTCCACTGCCCCCGAGTCCCCTCTCATGCAGCCAGGTTGACATTAACATTATCTACCAGTGTGACTGTTGGAATATCTGAAGTTAACCCCATCTTACTGAACCAAGCTCCGCCCCTGAAAATGATAAGGGAGTATATATGAAGATGCGCCTTTCAAAATAAAGCAACAGTCAGCCAGTAAATCCCTTTTGAATGTGGCAGCTGTAGCACACGGTTATCCTTGGTAGGTTTAGTAGTCTTTTGATTGGTTCTCAAACACTGTCCTTAACTGATGGGCAAATCTATAGAAAACAAATGGTCTCTTACAGTCCATAAAACTTTATTTACTTTCCTACTACAACTGTTGGGTAAGGTGGACGCGATTCAAAAATAATTTCCTGTGACTTACTCCTGTTGTCTTGACTTCGGAATTTCAGGAGTAAGCTAGGACTTGGGCAGTAGTGAAAGCCTATATCATACCTAGTCAAAGGAATCTGGCTTAAAGTATTTGACTTGAACATCATTGACACATATCTGTAACTGAGCAAATAATAGAATATCACGTCTCCTGGATACTAATCACCTGCAGATCAGTGGTGGCTCCTATGCTAAGGCGGAGGAGCATCGCTCCACTGCTGCAAAGCAGTGAAAGAAAGAACTTATACAACGATAATAACTTGAGGTTATTATCATTGTATTTGTTCCTGCTGCGCAGCTTTGCGGGGCGAGGGATGGGGAGCTGCTTTGTTCTCAGAGCAGGGGAGGAATGGTTTGCCCACTCCAAGTGCGCAATGACTCTTTGGCCGGCCCTCTGGGGACGTCCTAACAGTCATGCGCACTTCGCATGTTCTCCATGCAGGCTGCATTACAGCATGCGTGGAGAACATGACCATGACATGCATTGCTGCATTGTCATTGACTTTGGGGAAGGATCCTGGTCCTAGTGGTTGGAGGGACACTCCACTGACTCTAAATGAGAGGAGCAGGGAGGGGGTTCCCCCCATGTTTGAAGTCCTCGTGTGTGAGACCGCCCAGAAGAGTGTGTGTTGAGTGACAGAAACAGTCAGATACTGTCTTGCCAATCTCATGAGAGTGGTGTGGAGTACGTGTGCAAGGCACTGGATGGTGAGGTGAAGGGTAGTTTGGAACTACACTGAAAGGAAGGGTGGAGAATAGCTATTATGTGCCAGGGGTTACTGCCCCCCACTCTGTGAAATGGCAAGGAACGGAGGTCTCTTGAGGGCCTAGGGCCTGGTCCAGGCTATGGACAACTAGGGAGTACCAGTGGGGTAGCCTAGTTGGTCCTGAGAGTATGGACAGAGGGATTGAAATGGGTTCAGATTGGCGTAGAACTGGAATATGCCCCTGCTGTTGCGGGCCAGGGTCCATGTTCAATCGCCCAAAGCAGAGAAGCCTATCAGGGTAGTGATTGGTCTCCTCTGCGTTTTGGCTGGAAGGTGGTTGTGATGGACTTGGCCCTTTTTGCAGGGTCATCCCTGCACTTTTTGCCTTCCTCCTGTATTTTGTCTGACCTGTTTTTGTTGGTTTTATGACTCTGGGCAATTTACCACTGCTGATCAGTGCTAAAGTGTATATGTTCTCCCTATTGTAAATTGATGTATGGATTAGTGACTCCATGATTGGCTGTTTGGTTTACTTGTCAGACCCTAGTACAGTGCACTGCGTGTGCCCAGGGCTTGTAAATCAAATGCTGCTTGTAAGCTTGCAACACTGATTGTGCCACCCACCGGAGCAGCTTGTAAAGTGTGTCTCGGGCCTGCCATTGCAGAGCCTGTGTGCAGTCTATTACTGCCATGTTGACTGGGAACGTGCATCCACTTGCCAGTCCCTAAACCTTCCCTTTTATACATATTAGTTACCCCTAAGGTAGGCCCAAGGGCAGGATGCATTGTAGGTAAAAGGTAGTACATGCCCTGATGTGTGTGGCATGTCCTGATAGGGAATTACAGCCGTTTTTCACTATTGCAAGGCTACCTGTTCCTCATAGGCCAGAATGGGCAGTTTGATTATAACATCTTGTAATCCTAACTGACTCAGGGAACTAGGTAGAAATGAAGAATGTAGAGTGGTGGGTGGGGAGCACCTGGGACCCGAATAGGGCAGTGCCTGCCTTCCACAATGCTGGCTCCACCTCCTGTGGTGCGTCTGATGTCCCTGGCCTACACTGTCAAAGGAAGAGAAGGAGTCCTGTAAATAAAGTGCTCCAGGACTGCAGAGAACTGGTTTGGACCAGGCACAGACACTCTCTGCCTTCAGAGACAAAGTATTTTGGTGTATAAAAGAGGGGACCCAGACCCCAGAACTTTAGAACACTTCTGGAAATCAAGACGAACCTTTGCTGAGGAGAAGAACCGGGAACCTGAAGGAGGAGACGACCCCTATGCTACGTGCTGTTGGGGTTGGCCTGCAGTGGTTGCTTCATTGCCAAAGAAAGGAGAAAAAGGACTGAGTGTGCTTTCATCATCTTGAGGAAGATCTCCTAGGGCTTGAACTTGGGCTTGCCTCCTGCCTGAAGTCTCAGGGATACAAGACTTTACCCCTTCAGCTTTCCTGCATCTAGAACTACGGTTTTAGCTGCTGCAGAAGGAAATTGAACACCGACGCCGGCGTGCGACGCCGTCTTCTGCACCGAAGCCGTGAGCTCTCTTGCACCGTAGACCCGACACTGGCCGCCGTGCCACATCGATGCCAGCGAGCGATGCCGTAACCTGCCTGAAGCCGTGAGCGCTGCTCCGACTTGTGCCGTGGTCCCGACGCCGGCTGCTGGGCCGCATCAACTCTGAAGCTGACATTGACATCGCAGAGCCGATCCTCGACGTGGGTGACCGAGAATCCAGTGACAGCACAACATCGTAAGAAACTGCGGTTTCGGCGCCATCGCGACTCCACCTCCCTGACTCAATAAGGAAGCGTCGTCTCACCTCCCCTGTGCTGCAGTAAGGAACCAAGTCTACACCTCCCCTGGGGTCGTAAGGAACCGACGCCACGCAGCCCCAACAAAGCTGCACCTCCCCGATGCTGTGAGCTGTCTTTGCTTTTCATTGCTTCTCCAGGGTACTGTTCTTTGGGGGTCTGTTTGACTCCGGGCCCGACGTCACGCATCTCACGGTCGGCGCCGTACTTTGGGATTTCTCCTGTCACACGTCGTGATAACTCACGTTGGAGTTATCTGTTGCTAGAGACTGATTTTAAGTGAACAACCTATTTTTAAGCATATCTGGAGCACTGTATTGAGGATTTTTCTCATTTGGTCTTGTGTTAAGTCTATATAAAAATACTTATTTTTATAATACAACCTGTATGGTGTCCATCTGTAGTGTTGTCATTGTATTACTGTATGTGTTCACAAATGCTTTATACGCGGCCTCTGAGATAAGCCTGCCTGCTCGTGCCAAGATACCAAGGAGGTGAGCAGGGGTTATTTTAGGAGTGTAGCCCCTTACCCTGACTAGACGTAATGGTCCCTATTTGGTCAAAGGTACTTACCTCTGCCAACTAGAGACCTCCAAATCTAAAAGGGAGTAAGCTTTATTAGGGCATTTTACATGTCCGTTGTTGGTTTGACCACTTGGTGTCCTGCGAGAGCAGATGTTTTATTCTCAGTACAATTTCTTCCTAGTTTATGATTGGTTTAGATGACAGAGCGAGGTTTCCCTTTGTCACTTGGCCTCTAAGGATGAGCTTTGTGCTCAAGAGTTTATTGTCAAGAGACGTGTCTTCTTGTATAGAAGATTTTCTGACGCATGCGACTTTGAAGCAGTTCAGTATGCTAAAATACCATGGTTTTACCCTTTCGTTGTCTCTCATAGGGACATGTTGGTATGCCGGTGGTAATTCTAGTATAGAGGAGTGTTCTGGTCTTTACTCTTTAGAGTAATCAGTGCAGTATGTCCACACGACTTGTGTGGTGTGCATTTTTATCGAGCGCGGATGGACTGAGTGCCTCTGGTTTGTATTCTTTTAAAAACATGTTTTTGTTGTTTATCCTTCATTAAAGTCCTCTTGGACTATGTGTTTTATGGTGCAGGTTGTTTTCTTCTTCTGAGCAGACCGCATATCTACATTTTTATCATATGTGCTTCACTTTTTGGAAAATTGTGTGAGTAAACTCAGAGTTTATGGTGTATTCTTTAGAAGACTCGAGTTAGTTGCCTTCTCCTCTGTAGAGGGGATAGGCAATTCATTTGTTCATTCCTAGAACATAATGGGGTGAACTCTGATCTTATGCTGTGTGATATGTAGTGTCAGAAACAATCTGATGGAGACTTCTAGCTGCAGTTTTCTTACCTGTTTTCAGTCATACAATTTATGTTTAGAGTTTTTAGGCTTTACATGAAGCTCTTCTTGTTATTCTCCCACAATGCTTTCTGCATCTGTCTGGACGATATACGTTACCTGTCTTTTTGGGTATGTATCTTTTTTCTCTGTGTTTTGCAAGTCCTTGGGAAATCATGGTTGTTAACACTTGTGGCGGTCTTGTGATCAAACTGTCATTGCATGCGCTTGTTGATAACAAGTATTCAGTGTATATATTATTTTCTTCTAATGTTTCGTTTTTTACTTATTTAATATTTTGATACTGCACTAATAGGCGCCTTCCCTTTTTTTCTTTCTCTTGGCTTGGTATTTTGAACATGCCCACGGCTCGGAGTAATGTTCAGCCTTTTGGGCGATGGCAATAAAGGCCATGCAGGCGCAGGCTTTGTAGATACCTGCGGTCTTGCATTAAATGTGGGACAGTGATGCTCCATGTGTTGCCAGACCACTTGGAGTCTATTGAGACACAATTGTATCCACTTCCATGCTAATGACAAGATCAGCTCGTCATGCAGCATGTGCTTATGACGAGTTGACCTTGTCATGAACAATGGGAATACATGATTATCAGCACCCAGCGGGATTTGCCTTAGCAGGCAAGGTGTTAAATATATTATGCGTATGCATATGTCCAGGTGATACACCTTTGTGGCAACATTGTTTTACAACTGATGTAATTGATGTATATCAATATTAAATTAAAACCTATTAGTGTCATTTTAGTCTCTTTATGTAATCTTCCAGTGGTCATTTTCTTCTAACAAAATTCTCTATACCATGGAGGTATTATTGTTCATCTTTCTTTTGGTTTTCATTCATCGTGGTTTAATGGAATGAGTTCTGAAAGTCCTTCTTTTGGATTTTATCAGGACAGTTCTTTCTCTGATATTTCTTTATTGTTGCGGATTACACAACTTTTGTCTTGCACTCTGCCCCTTTTGTCAACGAGTTCTCTTTCCCCATGGGGGATAGAGGATAATGTCTGTTAACTGACAGGTGGTTCTTTAGTTTTTTTCCCCCTTTTCCTTCAAGGGACGATTCTCTCGGGCCTGTGGGGTTGTTATTTATTTATATGTTTTGTGACAGTGGTCTTGGATTCTATTAAGAGCCAAGCCCTTGTTCTGCTATTCCTTCGTACATTTGGTTGGTTATTAGTTATGACCGGTTCGTTCTCTTTCAGAACTTTTGTAGGATTTGTTTGCAGACCCTCATCCAGTGGGGTATAGCTATGGTATTTAATTCAAAAGTTAAGGAATCTGCGGTGAGATGTCTCTATCAGATGTAAAAGTTACTTACCTTCGGTAGCTTAATATCTGGTAGAGACATAGTCTAGCTGCAGATTAATTAACTCACTGCCCATCCTTCCCACTCTGCGAATGACCTATGAGTTAAGGGTTATACCCTTTTTCAGTACTGGTTTTATATGCCAGTAATCACTATCTCAATTTATGTTGAGACTCAACTGACCACTTAGCCTGGTCACATAGGTTTTGTTTAGATGTGGCCGTACCATCCATTTCCAAATGTGGATGGTTGGTAGGGTGGGTGGTGTTTTGTCTTTCACACTGGATTGCACACCAGTGGGCAGTGCTGATTTTTCTGATGGATACATCTGCCATCTTTCTTTAAAAGGCTTTGTTCGGTATCATCATACCTCATAATGGCACTAGCAATATGTCACGTAATGGTGTAATTCAACAATCAGCTTGGTGTTGGTTTTATAGGTTTAGTTTGCTGTTACCATGCCATTAATTACCATTGATGAATGGTCTATAGAGTGTTAGCTTTTCTTTCTTTACATGATGGTTATTCACCAGGGTGCAGGGTTTCACATAGCCCTGTTCTTTGTTGATTCTTTTGGGGTTTTCTTTAAATGTCATGTCTGGTAACTATTTGGTGTTTCTTCTTTAGTAATATTTCAAAGATTTTTGATCATTTTGGCACACTGTTTCTGCAACCGGTTTCTATAGTAGCTTACACAGAAGGTTTCACAGAAGAAACTGACGTCCATTCGCCGGTGAGGACTTATATGGCTCCACTGATGTCATGGCCAGAGTCAACGTCATCGCGGAGCCATATGATGCCGTCCCCCGGCGTGCAGAGGCACTACTGAAAAATTTCCGGATACAGACTGGCGCCTGGAGAGAATTCAAAAGTTAATGAATCTGTGGCTAGACTTTGTCTCTACCAGATATTACGTTACCAAAGGTAAGTAACTTTAACACCTGTGCACGTGGTACTCATAGACCATGAACCCTGACTTTACATCTGTTTACATGTCAACTTTAGTGTTGATTTTCAAGCATTTTTGCATTCTTACTCCTAGACCTTCCCAGTGCTATTTTGATGAAGTATCTTTTCGGACCTAGTATAACTTTTCTTCCTGATCAGTCTGTAAGAAATTTAGCAAGCTGTTCTCATGTGGGCTAGCTTACATTTTGGAAAGTTTTGGGCAGATTTATCAAATATGCTCAGAGTTATTAGCAACACAAAAAAATATTTTCAGTCTTTGTATATCTATAGTATTCCATTTTAAATTAAAAAAGGATGACCTTCAAAAAATAAGAGTGAATCCGTTACAATCCTCTAATTTTATGCCCTAGGTCACCGAAGAAGACATGCGAAGCCTATTATTTGGAGATTATATGAATCCTGACCTTGAAGGAGATGAGCGACTATACACTGAGATTCCAAGTGTTAAACACTTTAATGATATTGTGGAGCAGTGTCTAGATGAATACAATCAAACGCATAAAACCAGAATGAACCTAGTCATTTTCAGGTATGAGATTTTACTAATGGTAAGCTGTTTGTATTTGTAGAGGTCTTGTCAAATGATTTTTCTGTCTCTTATGCATTAATGAAGGCTGCATCAGTAGACCTTTCGTGGCTAAAACAAAAGATTGAAATATTCCACCATCCACATGAAAGAATAAGTACTGTGTGATGGGACATAGCAAGGCTACATTTTATTTTAGAGTGTGTAATACTAAATCAGCAATGTTGAATAGATCCAACTCATTTAGAGCCAAATACAGACTTATTAGCCAATGAAGGTGGTATATTTCTTTTCTTTTATAAAGCACTAAACAGTAGAGCTTTAGCAGCAGCTGTTTGTTTTGCTTGATATGGAAGAAAGGTGGGGTGAAAGTACTGAAAGTGAAAGTATTGAACAACTTTTAATTGTGACAATGTATATAAAAAATATTTTATTGACAGTTTTATAAGTTGTGTGTGTTATGAACTTGCAACTGTAAGAGATTGTAGGGAATGAATAGTGCCAACCTTTGTTCGTTGGTTTTTTCCTATTAAATATAAGTTAATAGGTTTACATGCCACTTTTGTCAGCTAATGCACTGCATAGTCCCTCACCCTACCCACTTTCTCTACTTTTCACAACTGAATATGATATGTTTCCATCCATCTCAGTAGTTTATTTTGACATGTAGTTTGTTATATAGCTGAATGAGCTAACACAGCAGCCGTTTCCCCACGTTGGAGGGCATGGGCTATCGGCAGACGAAGACTGTTTAAATAACCTTTGGTGTTGTAACCGTACGCACCCTCAGGGGTAGCATAGAGCATAATCTAGTAAGTCTAAAATATTTGGTTAATCACATCTGGAGTGTTCACTATTTCTTACTGTGGGGTCTGTAATGCTACTATTGAGGTTCTAGGAACCTCCTTACGAAGCAGCCAAACAAGCAACCTCCCTCCTTTGGCTCCTTTCTCATGTTGGCGAGCCATGTATTCCCTGTAATCCATGGTGAATAGCCTATTGAAAGTCGATTTGTGGTTGAGTTTTGCTTTGGTTAATTGGGTGGTGACAGTGGAGCCTAGCACTGAGCATATCGCTAGGATGTGTAGCTTAGTCTCATGCATCAGTAATTCTCTACGGAGCAACAATCTGTTCCCATATGCCGATTTAATGCAAAGCTGTAGGAAAATTGGTTTCTGTTGCAGTACTCCCCTACATTTTGCCTGACTCCGATGCATCTGTGACTGAATGTGCACTGGATTCCTGCTAATCAGGTACCCTGTGCCTGTGATCTTTACCAAAAGTATACATTTGTTTCCACAATTGGCACACCTCTGGCCCACCTATAAATCCCTTGTAAAAGGTACCAGTGGTGCCAAGGGTCTTGTGACCAGAGAGGGTCTCTAAGGGCTGCAGCATGTATTGTCCACCCTCAGAGTCCCCTCACCTAACACATATACACTGCCATTGCAGACAATGTGTTCTGGTGCAGTTAAAACTGAAGGGTCGTCAGGGCACACACCCCTGCATGCCATGCCCACAAAACACTGCCTTACAACCCTAAGGCAGGGTGCACTATACCACTGGTGACGGCATAGCTGCATGAGCAATATGTCCCTATGGTGTCCATTCTCAGACATTGTAAGTGCAGTGAAGCCATATTGAGTACGTGGGCTGGGAGATTGTCATTACAAACTCCACAGCGCCATGATGGCTTTACTGAATGTTAAGAAGTTTTGTATCAAACTTGTCAGCACAATAAACTCACACTGATTGCAGTGCAGGATTTATTGTAAAATGCGCTCAGAGGTCATCTTAGAGATGGCCCTGAATAACAACCAAACCACTAGTTTGTGGCTGACTGGTCTGCATCAGCCTGCCTGTTCCATCCATGTTTCTGACCCCGTGAGGTGGGAGCCTTGTGCTCTCGTGGGTCAGAAACAAAGCATGCTCTGGGTGGAGGTGCTTAACACCTACCCCCAAGGAAGAACAGCATTCTAGGGCGGTTAGTCTCAAAGACTTCCTGACCTTTGATATGCTAGCCAGGGCCTCTCCAGCTATTGGAGATGCCTGCCCCCTTAACCAAGCCCCACTTCTGGCGGCAAGGTCAGCGGGAAATTAGTAGTCAGTAGAGGCCTGTCCCCTCTCGGCCAGGACCACCCTCAAGGTGTTTCGAGCTGAAGTGACCCCTCCTTAGGAAATCCTCCATGTTGGATGGAAGAATTTTAGCCAATCAGGTTAGGGGATACCCCTACCCAAAGGGCGGGGGCATACAAAGGTTTAAGTCACCCAAAATGACAAGTAGTCCATTGGCTACTACCTGCCAGTACCTGTAACGCTCCTAAATTAAGTATTTAGGGGTACCCTTGAACCTTTATCCTCACATTCCTACAACCTATGAAGAAGGACGAACAAAACGCTGTGCAGCAAAGCCTGAAGACGACTACTGACTTGGCCCCGGCCCTACCGGCCTGTCTCCAGCTTAAAGAACCTGAGAAGAAGACAACGCCTGTACTGTGGCCAGCGACTTCCAGAAACCCAAGGATGACGGCTCACTCTTCAACAAACACCAGATCTCCAGAGGACAGCGGCTCTGTCCAGAAGAATCCATCTACAAGGATTCCGGATCCAGGCGGATCCGCATCTCCCTCCCACTATGCACCTGACGCCCACATCCCGAGTCTCCCCAGCGATCCTGACCTCAACTCTATCAGTGGCTGACCTCTCCTGGACTCTACAAAGATAACTGCAGCCTCATCTCGAAGGGGTCCCCTGACCCTGACCATCTCCATTAAAGGAAATCTGTGTGTTAGAAATGGGATCTCTGATTGGCTTGCGCCAAAGCCAGGCAGAGACCACCACTCTAGTCGGGGCAAGGGAGTTACACGCCAAGATAATCACTGCTCGCCCCCTTGGTAGCTTGGCACGAGCAGTCAGGCTTATCCCGGAGGTAATGTGTAAATCATTTGCTCGACACCCACACAGCAGCAACACACTAGGCACACCACAAAAGCAACTCCACACAAGGTTATATAAAAAATAGCCTTTGTATTGTGATAAACACATTAGAGTAGTAATCACACAATATACACTGTGCCAACTGGCACTAGGCAATATTTACAGGGGATTATATACACATGACTGGGCCAATCGGGCCACCGTCAGAATATTTAGAAAAGCACAAGTAGAAAATGTAAAAGCACAACCAGTAACTACGGGCAAAATTAGGAACTTAGCATTAGATCCTGCAACAGAAATCACCTTATGCAGTAAGCATCATATTTAGCCTAAAGCACATTCTGCACCAACCTCATGGGTATAAATCACATTAGATAATAAACTACATTAGGCTCAAACTTCATTAGCAAATAACACAACTTACGTATTAGGCCTCACAAGCATGAACACGTTATGCGTAGATCAGGGTGCATAAATCATGGTGCGTAACTCACATTTATGCATAAAACTGAATGTCTGTGAATCCCCCTGTATGAGACAACATGACATCAGGGCACAATGCACACGAATGGCTAGGGCTATGGCACAAATTACCATCACATCATTGTCCCCATGGTGCCAATCCTGGCAACATAATATCCAAAACCTTCTCACATCAGGGCACAGCATCTAGGCAAGACCAGCCTCACCTGACCAGGAGTGCAGAGTAACCATTAGAGCGACCTCTGCGCTCCTAATGTTCTCCCTGTGGGTTTCTCACAGGGAGCCACTGCCAAATCCGTGGTCCTTACTGGGCTTGTAACGCAAGGGGGGAGGGGGCGAGGGTGCAACTCACCCTTATTTCTCTTTAGAGAAGAACAGCCCCCCCGTTGCAGCTGCCCGCACTACCTCGCGGAGCAGCTGTGTCAATTCAGCTCCACTGTGCCTTGGAAGCCCCCCACTCACAGGGGCATTTCAGTACTCCTGCCGCCGTAGGTTTTGCTCACTGGGGGCGAGTTGGTCATCTGCAATACGGAGCCCGCGAGGCTCCGTCTCCGATCCAGCTCCCCTCCGGTCTCCTCTGGTGCAGCGGGGGCAGGCACCGACAATGTGCCTCGGGCCACCTTGCACCGTGGACACTGGCTCCTCTCTTCTTCCTGGCAACACGTGGGGGAATGCGCTCCAGCCCCGATCAGGCTGCCATTGCCGGACGTCCTTGAGGACGCTCTCCTGTTGCCGGGCAACTCCCGGTGCTAGCACCAATCCTAGGGCAGCTCCCCTCTGACGTCAGCGGGGTGCCTGTGCTGTGCTCCTGGGACTCCCGGGCCGGCGGCAGTGTTTTTAGGAAATTCCTCTGTGTGGGGTCAATACGGGGTAGGCTCCCATTTTCACCAAATGTAGAAGTGGGGTGGGCTCCCGCATGATGGCAGCAAATATGCGGGTGGGCACCCGATAGGTAAATATGCAGGAAGTGTGGGGTGGGCACCAGCTTTGAAGACTCAAAAACGCGGGATGGGCTCCCGCTGCAAGCACACCAAAAACAGCTGAAATGCGGGGTGGGCTCCCGCTGACAACTGGCGTCCAAACGCTTTTCAAATATGCATAAAACGTGAAGGGGCAACTCCTCCCACCCATCTAGATGTAGATCTCGCTATTCAGCACTGAGCTGACTCCCCCTGTCTCCTGGAGCCACCCACACCGTCCAGCCCCTGTCATTCACAAGCCAGACATGCAATTCACATCAGGTAAGCAGACACATAGCACACAGAAATGCCAACTTCTAAAAGTCACCCGGTCACGATTGAATCCTGCTATTCCTTTATTCAAAGCAGATTACATACCCTAAATAATTAATTATTGGGTATTGATCAATTATTTGGACGTGTTAAGTTTTACCATCACTTTGTACACATTTGAAGTAGTCCAAGATTTTCACATTGTCATACATATATATAAAAAAAATCAATTCATTACACACAATTATTTACAGTTTGTACATAACCCAATTAAACATTTGACGTATTACACAGTAAATTTCAAAAATCAAATCATAAGGAGTGCCCTAGTAATTAATTCAATACAGTCCTAAAAACAGTTTATGCTTCCAATGTTTAAGGACTGATCTCATAAGGGCAATTATTAATTGATTCAGTGTATACAATATTCTATTTCTAGCCCTTTGCAAGTGTAAGAGGTTCATGTGACAGCCGACGCGTTTCCAACCCCGTATTCTCTTTTGACGGGATTTTCCTCAGGGCCTTTACCGGGTACCTGTGTGTACATAATTAAGGAACAATTCAATGTGGGACCTTCACCTTACTGCTGTTTGAATTATGTCAGTTTTTGGTAAAGTGTTACCTTATTGAAACTTGTGCATATGAGGTTTCTTATCTCTGCGAGCTCTGTAAGGGCGCCTAATTAGTTCTGTAAAAGTAAAGAAACACTCGTTGTTTCTAACTTTGCGTGGGGGACATTTAATATACAACTGCTTCAGATTGTATCGCATGCGGACTTACTTATTCACTCTTGGTGGCGGATCCTGACATCTATGTTATTATCGTGCGAGATTCAATTTGTGGAGAGGCGGCGGAGTCTGTTGATCGGTAGAAGGGGAAATGTTTCACTATTCTTACAACGAAAGACTTTAATATGCAGCATTGTTCGATTACTTAGTACGGGGTACTTACTTAAAATTTCTTTACAACGGTTCCCGCCAAACTTTCAAATTGAAGCCATTTCATCATTAGGGCAGATTACGAGTATTTGCTGCGGTAGTCAAGAAATAAAAATTAGTACTTGTTCTATACACGCTATTGGTTTCTAACTGATTCTATGTGTTGTTACACAAAACTTGTATAGAACAAGTACTAATTTTTATTTCTTGACTACCGCAGCAAATACTCGTAATCTGCCCTAATGATGAAATGGCTTCAATTTGAAAGTTTGACGGGAACCGTTGTAAAGAAATTTTAAGTAAGTGCCCCGTACTAAGTAATCGAACAATGCTGCACATTAAAGTCTTTCGTTGTAAGAATAGTGAAACATTTCCCCTTCTACCGATTAACAGACTCCGCCGCCTCTCCACAAATTGAATCTCGCACGATAATAACATAGATGTCAGGATCCGCCACCAAGAGTGAATAAGTGAGTCCGCATGCGATAAAATCTGAAGCAGTTGTATATTAAATGTCCCCCACGCAAAGTTAGAAACAACGAGTGTTTCTTTACTTTTACAGAACTAATTAGGCGCCCTTACAGAGCTCGCAGAGATAAGAAATCTCCTATGCACAAGTTTCAATAATTTAACACTTTACCAAAAACTGACATAATTCAAACAGCAGTAAGGTGAAGGTCCCACATTGAATTGTTACTTAATTATGTACACACAGTTACCCGGTAAAGGCCCTGAGGAAAATCCCGTCAAAAGAGAATACGGGATTGGAAACGCGTCGGCTGTCACATGAGCCTCTTACACTCGCAAAGGGCTAGAAATAGAATATTTTATACACTGAATCAATTAATAATTGCCCTTGTGAGATCAGCCCTTAAATATTGGAAGAATAAACTGTTTTTTAGGACTGTATTGAATTAGTTACTAGGGTACTCCTTATGATTTGATTTTTTAAATTTACTGTGTAATACATCAAATGTTTAATTGGCTTATGTACAAAGTGTAAATAATTGTGTGTAATGAATTGATTTTTTTTATATATATGTATGACAATGTGAAAATCTTGAACTACTTCAAATGTGTACAAAGTGATGGTAAAACTTAACACGTCCAAATAATTGATCAATACCCAATAATTAATTATTTAGGGTATGTAATCAGCTTTGAATAAAAGAATAGCAGGATTCAATCATGACCGGGTGTCTTTTGAGTATAAATATTATTGTAGTGTCCTACCCGGTCCCGTATAGGACAAAACCCCTTCATTTTTCAAACTTCTAAAAGTGGCATTTCTCCACCAGTCACCATAAATCTGCGCACACCATTGCACAACATTTATTCTCACGAATTCACACATACTAAACTCGCCCCTGCACTCCTCTCTTACCAGGAATTACCCGGGACACATATCCCCCATGCATTCCAATGGGAGGACAGGCCAATCTCACCACACCCATTCAGAGCACGCACGCACTTTACACTGGGTCACCGTGCTAAAGTGCGCAGAGGCCTAAAGCGACTACCACCATGTCAGACCTTAAAGCAAAAAGTTTAGGGGTGAACCTGCCTAAAGGGCCAAGTCCAACACAACCCCCTTCCATCCAAAACACAGGGCTGACCAATCACCACCGTGATGGGCTTCCCTGCTTGGGGCGATAGAACACGGACGCGGGCCCGCAACTGCAGGGACATCCTCCTGTTCTACGCCACGGTGAACCCATGTGGGTGCTTCTGTGAAAACTCTCCGGAGCAACTGGGCTACCCAACTGGTACTCCCTAGCTGTCCAGGCAGGACCAGGCCCTAGGTCACCCAGATGTCACTGGTCCTTGCCCATCCACAGAGTGGGGGGTAGTAACCCCTGGCACATTGTAGCCATTCTCCACTCTTCCCCTCCTCAGGGCAGTTCTAGACTGCCACTGATCCTCCAGCCCAGGGTCCGCACCCTCAGGCTGACCAGAAGTCATGGGCGAGGCTCTCCTCCCCCGACCTCTCTCCAACAACTAGTCTCCCAACCTAGGGTCTAACCCCTCAGGTTGCACCGGGGTCAGAGGCGAGGACTCCCTCCCTCTGCACCCCCTTCCAGAGTTCTGCACCCTCCCACTGGAGCAGTACCCCTGGAAGATGAAACGGTCAGGACACTGGTTACAGACGTCCTTTCCCCCAGGTCAGGCAGATCCTGAACCTGGCCTCCCAACCATGGGGCTAAACCCTTTGGCGGAGTACTTGCCTGGTATGCCAGGACTTCTGGGGACTCACACAGCATCCCCCCGAGGGTAACGCATGACTCATGTGTCTTGTGACAGTTTGCCTGGCGCAGATCTCCCGACCCCTGTCCACCTGACAGTGCGTGAATATCCCCAGAACATAAGTGGTGTCACCATGGTCACCCCAAGGGGACTCAGCCCTTCTGGCTGGTCCCTGACCCACTGGTTCTTCCTCTGGGGACACATCCCCCCCTCACTCCTCAATCCAGACTTCTGTACCGGTAGACACCAGAACCACTGGAGCTCTATTTACAGACGCTCCAGGTTCTCCGGATACTAGGAGATCCTCCTCAAATGGTCTATCAGTACAGCCTAGGCTCCCAACCTGGTGTTCCCCTCAGGAACCATCCAGGTCCTGAGAATGGGTGTTGGGCACCTGGGGATACACAGTCCCACACTCACTCCTACTCCACTGAGAGAGGACGTGAGCCCCTACACCCCTCCCACTGCAATGAGACCTAACTAGGCTACTCTGAACCTCTTCCCCAATACAGGACTGGAAGATACCTGAGCCACTACTTTTGGGATCACTCCCCAATACCTCTTCAGAACCTTGGGCACTTTCCCAGAGGTCTGCCTCTCGTGCAAGCTCCCCTAGATCAGAAAACCCACACTCCAACAGGTGTTGGCGCAACCCCGGAAAACAACAACTGAGCAGGTGCTCTCTGATAACCAGATCGAACAGTCCGTGAAAATCTTGTTCTGTGTTAACCTCTACCCAATCAGCCAGTGCATCATTACATTCATCTGCAAAATCCCCCCAAGACTGGTGATACAATTTCCTACTGTCCCTGAACTTCAACCTGTACTCCTCTTCTTGTGAACAAGTTACCATTCTTTGGGAACTGGGAATGGGACTTCCTGCACTGGGCTCTATATTGCTGCCACCACTGGATCCCACCCTTTCCGGGGATTCCAGAAAACTACAACTGCACTCAGGGAATAATCTGCCCTCCAGAGCTAAATTCTCCCTGGCGAAGGCCGTCTCAGCCTCCGCCATTCTCTCCGTCTCAAACTTTTTCTCCTCCACACTCAGCTGCGCTATCTCCTTGGTATGCTCTAACCTGAGCTTCTCCAGCCAGCTGTTGCTCCCTTTCTTCCCTCCTATCTACCCACACCTCTGGGGACAGGGAAAGGGATGGGGTGCTGTCCCTGGCACTGGACCCAGAGGGGGACTCCCTATCTATGGGGTCCTCACTATCTACTGGCGTCCCTGTCCTGTCATTTTCTTCCTCCTCTTCAGACTCCTCAGGGCTCCCCTCAGACCCACCACCCTCTTGGTGTGCGGCCCGGGCCCTCTCCTCCTCATTGCGCTTATGTTCCCATTCATCCTTTTGCCATTGAATCAGGTTTTCCCTAAGTTTTGACTGGGTGTCTGACCCACTCACTGCTATGTCTCTCTCCTCACAGACCTCCACCAACTCCCACATACTGTATCTAAACAGATCACAAAAATTCAAAGCAGACTCCATTTTGGCAGGACGCTCAGAGATACGTGCAACACAGGAGACCTAGGTGCAAGAGCTGCAACAGGGGTACAAAATTCAAAAAGGACACTTTTAGGAGAATAATAAAATAGAACTTAGAAACAATAATCCCCCAAACACGTGATTATCTAAATGCAGAGTTTGTAGTGCAACCAGTTGTCACTGTGGTACTGAGCAAACGCAAGTCCTATCCTTACCCCTGACAACCAATGTTAAAATGGGATCTCTGGTTGGCTAAGTCGTGCGCCAAAGCCAGGCAGAGACCACCACTCTAGTCAGGGCAAGGGAGTTACACTCCAAGATAACCCCTGATCACCCCCTTGGTAGCTTGGCACAAGCAGTCAGGCTTATCCCGGAGGCAATGTGTAAAGTTGCAGCTGGGTGCTGCCAGACGCACACGCTCCTCTCCTCTTCTTTGGGGTAATAGAGAAATATAGCGCCCACAAGGCGCTAGCTCTAGCAAAAAGTCCTTGAAGAGGCAGAAATAAGAGAGTCTTTGGTGCTGGGGAGACGCCAGCAAAGCGCAGCCAGGCAGGCCAGCATGCAGGAACCCCCAGGAAACAGGAGCTGGGTCCCACGGCGGTTCCTTCTGGCAGAGTGTCCTCCCAAAGGAAGAACAAACACAACAGAACATTTTCATGGGGTCACAGCCCCTATATTTATATTACAAACTCCCTTTGTGTCACAGCACAGGGCTAGGGGATACCAGTTAGGACTGGTTTAGAGGGGCTTTAGAGGACTTTGTTTTGCCCAGCTCCTCTCCACTTTGTCAGGTGGGGGCTCAATGATCAGACACACCACAGGGGGTGTCACCAGCATTTTGGAGGGAAGGCACAGTCCTATTCAGGCCCCAGGTGCAACTCTTCCCTCCCATCTAGATGCAGATCTCTCTATTCACCACTGGGCTGACTCCCCCAGTCTCCTGGAGCCACCCACACCGTCCAGCCCCTGTCACTCACAAGCCAGACATGCAATTCACATCAGACAGGCAGACACATAGCACACAGAAATGCCAACTTCTAAAAGTGGCATTTCTCCACCAGTCACCATGAATCTGCTCACACCATTGCACAGCATTTATTTTCACGAGTACATACATACTAAATTAGCCCCTGCACTCCTCTCATACCAGGAATTACCAGGGACATACATATCCCCCATGCATTCCTATGGGAGGGCAGGCCAATTTCACCACACGCACTCAGAGCGCGCACGCACTTTACACTGGGTCACCGTGCTAAAGTGCGCAGAGGCCTAAAGCGACTACCACCATGTCAGAGCTTAATGCAAAAGGTTTAGGGGTGAACCTGCCAAAAGGGCCAAGTCCAACACAGTGCTACCTTTTGGCCTTACCACCACTCCTCAGTTGTTCACCAAGATGATGGCCATTGTCTCAGCTCACCTGCGCAGGTTAGAGTTGTCAGTCTTTCCCTACCTCAACGACTGGCTGTTGAGGGAACCTTCACACCAAGCTATCGTCTCCCAGCTTCCGAGTACGGAAAACCTCCTTCATTCATTGGGGTTCTCTATAACATGCCAAAGTCTCACCAGACTCCATCTCAGACGCTCCCTTCTATGTTAGCTGTCCTGGACACAGTGTAGTTTCGGGCCTATCCTCCCGAGCAACTAGTCCAGGATATTTAGGCTATGATACCGATGTCTCAGCCTCTATCCTGGATTTTGGTGAGATTGACTCTGAGGCTGCTGGGACTCATCCTGGGCGCATCTTGTTGTTAAATCACACCAGATGGCGTATGCAGGCTCTGCATTGGGACCTGAAGTTCAAGTGGGCGCAGCATCAGGGGAATTTCTCCGACATGGTCCAGATCCCGGAGGGAGCTGCAAAAGACTTGCAGTGATGGTTGAGGAACTGAGATTGGGTCAGAGGCAGACCCCTCTCCCTTTCCCAACCAGATTTCACAGCAGTGACAGATGCGCCACTCCTGGGATGGGACGGCCATCTGGGAAAGGTGGAGATTGGAGGACACTGGTCTCCAGCGGAGTCGGTGCACCACATCAATTTGTTGGAGCTTCGGGCGATCCGATTGACATTGAAAGCATTTCTTCCCTCTGTCAAGGGAAAGTTAGTGCAGGTGTTCATGGATTACACCACTGCCATGTTGTACTGCAACAAGCAGGGCAGGGTCATGGACCCTTTGTCAAGAGGCCCTGCATCTCTGGACATGGCATAGCCCTGGTGGTTCAACACCTGGCAGGTTCTCTGAATGCCAGGGCAGATAAACTCAGCCGCTGATGCCTAGTCGATTATGAATGGCGTCTTCAGTCGGAGGTGGCGCAAGGTCTCTTTCAGCAGCGGTGAGAAACTTAATTAGATTTCTTCACCTCCGAAGAGAAGGTGCAATGTCAGCAGTTTTGTGTGCTGGAGTTTCCAAGGCAGCAATCGCTCTGCAATGCTTTACGTTGCGATTGGAGCTCAAGCCTCCTGTAGGCCTTTCCACACATACCACTTCTGCCCACAGTTCTGAAGAAGATCAAGAAAGACCGGGACCAAGCCATTTTAGTGGCCTAAGATTGGGTACAGAGAGTCTAGTATCCAGAGGTTCTTCAAATGAGCATTGATTCTCTGATCAGGCAGCCCCTTTGGGAGGATCTTCTGTTGTAGCAGCAGGGGAGCGGCCTCTACCCAAGCCTGTCAACTCTCCGCCTCCATGCGTGGAGATTGAGCGATGACAGTTGAAAGCTTTTGACCTTCCTTCCGAAGTATGTAATGTTAGTTTGGCGGCCAGGCGGTCCTCCACTAAGACTGTATATGCCTGTTGTTGGTAAACATTTTTTAAATGTTGTACAGAAAAGGTCTATTGACCTTCTTTCTGCTTCTCTACCTACTATTCTTCTTTTCATTCGTACCCTTGCCCAGAATGGCTTTGCTTTGGGTAATCTCAAGGGTTATCTTTCTGCTCTCTCCACTTTCTTGCGGCTTTCAGACCAACCCTCATTGTTTAAATCCCTTATTGTAAATAGGTTCTTGAAAGGGCTTGTACATATGTTTCCGCCTACGCCCTTTGTCATACCGCAGTGGGACCTTAATTAGGTTCTCACATTCCTTATCTGTGCTCCTTTCGAGCCTTCACATAATTGTCCCCTCCGGCAGCTTACCATTAAGACAGCCTTTTTGGTGGCGATAACATCTGCCCGGAGAGTGAGTAAATTGCAGGCATTTTCATGCAAGCCTCCCTACATGATAACTTTTAGGGATAATGTGGTGTTTCCCACCAAGGCTTCATTCTTGTTAAAACTGGTGCCCCCATTTCATCTGGGTCAATCAGTCACGCTGCCCACCTTCTTTGCTCCCCCGCATCCGTATAAGGAGGAGGAATGTCTCCCCTGCCTGGACACAAAAAGAGCGTTGTCGTTATACCTTAACTGCTTCCGGGTAGACGACCAACTATTTGTGGGTTAAGCATGGGAGGGGAGTGCAGAGACCAACCATTTTGCACTGGGTCATTTACTGTGTGAAAATCTGTTACACCCTGGCTAAGAAGCAGCTCGACGTTCAGGAAATGATTCCTTTGTTTTACAATGGAGCGGTCGTTCCAGTCCTGAAGGTCCTTCGCCTGCTTGGTCTGTTTGCTTCCTGCATTCTGCTGGTCAACCATGCATGCTGGCACATGAGGGCGCTCCAGTGGTGCCTCCGCAGGCAGTGGTATCAGCACAACGGAGATCTCAGGGAATCTGTGAGGATCTCCAGAGAAACTGCAGCGGATCTGTCTTGGTGGAGCGTGGAGGGCAATCTGTCTCAAGGAAAGCCCTTTCATCTGCCTCTATCGGTTGCCACAGTAATAACGGATGCCTCCACTCTAGGGTGGGGTGCTGTAGACCTGGCTGGTGGGTCAGGGATGAGAGAAACGCTAGGTTGTTGAGGTAATGCTGGTTTTATTGGGATTACACGTTTTGTGTTTAACATTAAAGTCCTCCTGGTTCTGAATGTCAGTCTTTCCCTGGCAAACTGACTCGGATCCGTTTTGGCGTTCTGTTGGTTTCCTGTTTGGTTTTCGGTGTACGGTTCTGCTCTGCGAGGTCTGGTCTGTACGTCGACGTCCCAGGCTCCGGTTTCCCATGTAAAAGAAGACCAACAGAGAGGGGGCCGTTAGTTCTATTGTCGTCTGGGGGTGTTCACCTCGGGCCGGGTGTAGTGAGACTGGGGATCACCGGTGACAACGTGCATCTAGCGGTAGTCGGTGTGGTGAGTCGTGGTTACAGACAGTGAGGGAATAAACGCGGGGTAAGGGAACGAGAGGAAGGGAAAGACAAGGGAGAACGATTATGGGGCTATGTACACTTTTTACACACGCTTGCTTCCCACCCAAGCCGCCATACGCTGCCGTACCTGGGAAAGCCACACTCCTCCCCCGGGAGCGTGGCACGGCGGCTCACGGGGTCGTTGGCCTCCTGGCTCTTCGTGGGACTCTTCTCCGCTTCCTCCTGGATGTTCTTCGGGCAATCTCCGTATTCCTTCGCTGCAATCTTCAACTCGCTCTCCAACTCCGCTCCTTGCCTTCTCCACCGGGGTGATGTCACACGCCACCAACAACACTTCCTGGGGTTTATCCAATCCGGCTTTGCTGACGTGTACGGAAGGAGGGTTCTCCTCCTCAGTGAACGCCCAATTGAAGGCGCAGTGTTCCTCTTCCTCCAGTTCGTCCTGTTCTGGCTCCCAGGGGTCCGTCTGAAAGGAAGGAGGCATCACGGGGTCAGTTCCGGGTGTCCACCACTCCTCGTTACACTCCACCCCCCCTGGATTCTCCCGATCGGGGAGAACTGGCATACGGGAGAGGAAATCCGCGTTCCCGTTTTCTCTCCCTTTCCTGTGTACTACAGTGAAGGCAAAGGGCTGAAGAAACAGGAACCACCGTAGTATTCTGGCGTTCTGTGTCCTGTTCTTTTGCATCCAGCACAACTCATCCTGGACATCCCCCGCCGCAGCCACATCTCATGACACCTGAGAGACCTGCACTGGCTCCCGGTCAACAAGAGAATCACCTTCCGGCTCCTCACCCACGCACACAAAGCCCTACACAACCAAGGCCCAGGATACCTCAACAGCCGCCTCAACTTCTACGCTCCCAAACGCCAGCTTCGATCGACCAGCCACGCCCTCGCCGCCGTCCCCCGCATCCAAAGAGCCACCACAGGAGGAAGGTCCTTCTCCTACCTGGCCGCCAAGACTTGGAACTCCCTTCCGACCCGCCTCCGCCTGACCCAAGACCACCTCGCCATCAGGAAGCAGCTCAAGACCTGGCTGTTCGAGCAGTAGCGGACCCCCCCCCCCCAGCGCCTTGAGACCCTCCGGGTGAGTAGAGCGCTATATAAATGCTTTGATTGATTGATTGATTGATTGATTGATTGATCCACTGTAAAGGGGCATGATCAGAGTACAGGATGAATGCCCTCCCCTCCAGGTAATAACGCAATTTGTCAACAGCCCAACGAATGGCCAGGCACTCTTTCTCTACGGTGGGGTATTTCTGTTCACGGGGATGGAGTTTACGGCTTATGTATAGTATTGGATGTTCTGCTGTATCCGCCCCTATTTGTGAAAGAACTGCCCCTATTCCTGTATCTGACGCATCTGTAGCTAGGGTAAATGGTCTTTCAAAATCAGGAGGTATAAGCACCGGGCTGGTGGTAATTGCTTCCTTCAGTAGGAGGAAAGCTCTACTGGCTTCTTGGGAGGGGGGTTGAGGTAGGGTGTTTTTGACGTTCTTCTGCAATAGGTTCGTTAGGGGTGTGGCTAGGTCGGTGAAGTTCTTTATAAAACGCCGATAGTAGCCCATAAGACCTAAAAATGCCCTTAACTCCCTTTTTGTAGAGGGAAATGGCGTTTCCGTGATAGCTTTTATTTTCTCCTCTTGTGGAGCAATGACACCGTCTCCTAGCATGAACCCGAGATATTTCACCTTCGGGAATGCTGCTCGAGATTTCTTGGCGTTTACATGAAGTCGGGCATACCTCAAAGAGGTCATTACTTTTGTTATGTGTTCTAGATGGTCTTCCCATGTGTGACTGAAAATGATGATGTCATCAAGATAAACAGAACTGTAACTGGTGTGGGGAGCCAATACCATATTCATAAGTCTCTGGAAGGTGGCAGGCGCCCCATGGAGTCCGAAGGGAAGGATATTGAATTCATATAGTCCTTCCTCGGTGGCAAAAGCTGTTTTGTGGCGGTCCTCCTCCCTTAGGGGTACCTGCCAATACCCCTTTGTTAAATCCAAAGTCGTTATGTATTTGGCTTCCCCTATTCGTTCGATCAGCTCATCTACTCTGGGTATTGGGAATGCATCAAAAGTGGAAACAGCGTTTAACGCCCTAAAGTCCATACAAAAACGGGTCGACCCGTCAGGCTTGGGAACCATGACTATGGGGGATGACCAGTTGCTTTTTGATGGTCTGATCACACCAAGTTCTAGCATGCTAGCAACTTCCTTTCTTACGTCAGCCCTTTTTGCGGCTGGGATTCGATATGCTCTTTGTTTCACTATACTCCCTTTGGCTGTGTGAATCTCATGTTCTGCCAAGTGGGTGCATCCAGGCAGGTCTGAGAACAGGGGAGAAAAAGGGCCTAGAACCTTATGTAATTCCTGTTTCTCCGAAGCAGTTAGCTCTGGATTGACTGGTAGGTGTTCTAAGGTTGAAGTGGGACAGTTTTCCGGTAGGACCAGATTAGAAGTTCGTGGGACTGTGCCTATCCACTTCTTTAGAAGGTTTATGTGGAAGGTTTGTTTACGATTAGGCGACATTTGTAACCTATAGGTGGTATTGCCGTATCTCTCTAGTACTTGGTAAGGTCCCTTCCATTCATTCCTAAACTTTTGAGTAGAGGAAGGGAGCAACACTAGGGCCCAGTCTCCTTTTTCCAGGGTTCTCCATCGTTTACCCTTATCGTAGTATCGTTTTTGGTGGATTTGGGCCGACTTCATGTTCGAATAGGCTAACTCTCTCAGCTTACCCAATCTGGACCTTAACTGCTGG
Source organism: Lissotriton helveticus (assembly GCF_964261635.1). Classification (NCBI taxonomy): domain Eukaryota; kingdom Metazoa; phylum Chordata; class Amphibia; order Caudata; family Salamandridae; genus Lissotriton; species Lissotriton helveticus. The sequence continues at coordinate 1,138,572,318 of NC_136070.1, forward strand.
GTATAGTCTAGTAGGGAGCGTTGTTCGTTTGCCTCTTCTTTTTCCCATGCCTCTCTGGTTATTTCGAGCAGAGACCTTGGTTGGTGGCCATACAAAAGCTCAAAGGGGGAATATCCGAGGCTACTCTGGACCTGTGCTCGTACCACATACAGAGCTAAGGGGAGCATTTTGTCCCAGTCCTTGTTTTCTGAACTCAACAGTTTTTTAAGGGTAGTTTTTAATGTCCTGTTGTATCTTTCCACTAAACCACCCGTTTGAGGGTGGTAAGCAGAAGTGCGTATGTGTTGGAGGTCCAGAGTTTTGCAGACCTCCGTCATCATTCGTGAAACGAAGGGTGTCCCTTGATCCGTTAAGATTTCGCGGGGAAACCCCACTCTTGAGAATAACTCCACTAACTTTTCAGCTACATTCTTGGTGGTTGGGGCACTCAGAGGAAAGGCCTCGGGGAACCTGGTTGAATAGTCCACCACCACTAAGGCATAAGTATGACCCCTGGAGGTGCGAGGTAGAGGCCCTATAAGATCCATCCCCACGCGTTCCCACGGATTGCCAATGACGGGCATAGGTTGCAAAGGCACCGACGGAGGTCTTGTGAGGTTTTTCCTCTGACACACTTCACATTGATGGCAATATGCCTCTGTCTCTTTATATATACCGGGCCAATAAAACAGCCGCAGTATGTTTTGAGTGGTCTTTTCTGCCCTGCTATGTCCTGCGGTTAAGTGAGTGTGAGCGTAGAACAAGATCTGTTCCCGGAATTCTTTTGGAACTACCAGTTGTCTATGGTCTCCCTCCTTTCCTTCCCGATAGAGTAGATCATTGTCGATACTAAAGCGGGGGTATTTCTGGGATGAGGCGGTAGTTTGTGCAATATGGGCGGCGTCCCAAGCATTCAAAAGCGAAGGGTCGTTAGACTGTGCAAATTTGAACCCCCTGTCTATGACCCATGGTTCAGCGGTCAAGTAAGCCTTAGCAGGGCGATTGTCTAACTCCCGTTTAAATGAGGACAGGAAATGTGGATTGTCTACCCCTAGAATCAGTTCTTCAGGCAGAGACCCCACCACCCCTACTCTCACTGAGCAAGGTTCCCTTCCTATTGGGTGTATAGTGATGCGTGCGATGGGATAAGTCTTGATGTCCCCATGAACACATCTGATGTGCACTACGCCTTCCTGTCCTATCTGGTCGGGATACAGTAGTTTTTCTCTTATAACGGATTGTCTGCACCCCGAATCTAATAGAGCTTTAACAGGGGAGTTGTTCACCCGAACCCTTACGTAAAAGGAAGGCCCCATTTCTGCGGTGTACAGCACGGTTTTGGGAATATATCCGACTTCCATGGGTTCCTCAACAGGTCTTTTCCGGGGGCACAACCGTGCTATATGGCCCCACTCCCCGCATTCAAAGCACTGGGGCCCTTTCATCGGTGTTATGTCCGGTCGGAAGGGCCGTGTTTTCAGGGGTTCGAAGACGGCCTTTTTTTTCTCCATTTTAGTGGAAGGCGCTGGTGTCTTTGGGGTTTTGTCCGACTCCCACGGAAAAGACCGAGGCGCTGCCCTTGTATAGTTGGCCGCCATCTCAACGGCCTGAGCTGCGGTCAGTCCAGGATGTTGCCTCAACCATCTTTGAGTACCATACGGTAATGCCTCCATGAACTGCTCCAGTATTATACTTGTCATTACGTCTTCTTTGCTCCTGGTTTCAGGTCTTAGCCATTTTTCCGCTGCCATCTTAAGACGTAAATACAATGTCTTCGGGTTTTCCCCGGTTACCCCTTTTTCCTTCCGAAACCTGAGCCTATAAGCTTCGGCATCCATTCCGAGGTGATCTAATATCACCCCCTTGATCTCAGTGTATGTGGCGGTACCCGCATGGTTTGCGACTTGGTACGCAGTCTGGGCTTCACCTGATAGCAAGGGTGCGAGAAAGAAGGGCCATTTCTCTTCCGGCCACCCACAAGCGCGGGCCGCTCTTTCGAAATTGACCAGGAAGGCATCCGGGTCTTCTCCTATGACATACTTCTGTAAGGCAACTCCTGCTGGATGTGGGCCGGAAGGTCTTCTATCCAGTGAAACCGCGGTCCCCGGGGTTTGTACTACTTTATGCAGATTGTCCATTTGTTGCGTCATTGTGGAGCGGAAGAGGGCTCGATCAGCATCTGCCGTGCTGATTTGTTGGCTGATGGCCCATTCTAGCTTCTGTTGCCCTTCGATTAATGTTTGGATGACCTGTTCCATTGCCGGGTCTTGTTCTGAGGGAGTAAATCCCACTTCTGACACCACTGTAGACCTAGCTGGTGGGTCAGGGATGAGAGAAACGCTAGGTTGTTGAGGTAATGCTGGTTTTATTGGGATTACACGTTTTGTGTTTAACATTAAAGTCCTCCTGGTTCTGAATGTCAGTCTTTCCCTGGCAAACTGACTCGGATCCGTTTTGGCGTTCTGTTGGTTTCCTGTTTGGTTTTCGGTGTGCGGTTCTGCTCTGCGAGGTCTGGTCTGTACGTCGACGTCCCAGGCTCCGGTTTCCAATGTAAAAGAAGACCAACAGAGAGGGGGCCGTTAGTTCTATTGTCGTCTGGGAGTGTGCACCTCGGGGCCGGGTGTAGTGAGACCGGGGATCACCGGTGACAACGTGCATCTAGCGGTAGTCGGTGTGGTGAGTTGTGGTTACAGACAGTGAGGGAATAAACGCGGGGTAAGGGAACGAGAGGAAGGGAAAGACGAGGGAGAACGATTATGGGGCTATGTACACTTTTTACACACGCTTGCTTCCCACCCAAGCCGCCATACGCTGCCGTACCTGGGAAAGCCACACTCCTCCCCCGGGAGCGTGGCACGGCGGCTCACGGGGTCGTTGGCCTCCTGGCTCTTCGTGGGACTCTTCTCCGCTTCCTTCTGGATGTTCTTCGGGCAATCTCCGTATTCCTTCGCTGCAATCTTCAACTCACTCTCCAACTCCGCTCCTCGCCTTCTCCACCGGGGTGATGTCACACGCCACCAACAACACTTCCTGGGGTTTATCCAATCCGGCTTTGCTGACGTGTACGGAAGGAGGGTTCTCCTCCTCAGTGAACGCCCAATTAAAGGCGCAGTGTTCCTCTTCCTCCAGTTCGTCCTGTTCTGGCTCCCAGGGGTCCGTCTGAAAGGAAGGAGGCATCACGGGGTCAGTTCCGGGTGTCCACCACTCCTCGTTACAGGTGCTCATCTGGGGGATCTGGAGATCAAGGGTCTTTGGTCTCCAGAGGAAATGTTGCTTCACATCAACCTTCTGGAGTTGAGGCCGATTCGTTTGGCACTCAAGGCCTTCCTCCCTTCCCTTCGCGGTCAGTCGGTTCAGGTCCTGACGGACAACACGACCGCGATGTGGTATGTCAACAAGAAGGGAGGAGTGGGGTTGTATCTTCTCTGCAGAGAAGCTCTGCGTCTCTGGTCCTGGGTTCAGGACCACCAGATTTGTCTGATGGCAAATCATCTGGCCTGAGTCCTGAACGTTCGCGCAGACAGTCTCAGTCGGAAGTTCTCAGCCAACCACGAGTGGAGGCTTCACCCAGAGGTGGTTTGTCACGTCTTCCGGACGTGGGGAACTCCTCAGGTGGACCTGTTCGCCACTCACGAGAACGCTCACTGCCTGTCATTCTGCAGTCTCCAGTATCCGTTGCAGGGAGCTTTGGGGGACGTGTTTCAGTTGAGTTGGGGCTCACAACTCCTTTACGCGTTTCCTCCCATACCCTTGATCCCTCGGGTTCTGAGGAAGAGTCGCCAAGACCGAGCCCAAGTTATATTGGTCGCCCCGGATTGGCCAAGAAGGGTGTGGTACACAGATCTTCTCCACCTCTCCTCTTGCCCGCCGCTCCGTCTCCCTCTCAGGGCAGATCTTCTCTCTCAGATGGAGGGGCAGGTTCTACACCCCCACCTCCAGACCTTACACCTTCATGCCTGGAGATTGAACGGGGCAACCTGAATTCTTTTTCTCTCCCGCCTTATGTGTTGGATGTAATTCTTTCGGCCAGGCGTCTTTCCACCAAGTCAATCTATTCCTATAGGTGGTCCAAATTTGTTTCCTGTTGTGGAGAGAAATCTATTGATCCTTTGAGAGCTTGTTTGTCCAACATACTTCAGTTTGCTCTTTCTTTGGCCCAGCAGGGTTTTGCTGTGGCGACTGTAAAAGGTTATTTATCGGCCTTGTCGGCATTCCTTTGTTTGCCGGACCAGCCGTCTTTATTTAAGTCACCTATTGTGTTACGCTTTATAAAAGGTCTTACCAATAAATTCCCTCCAACTCCATTTATTGTGCCTCAATGGGACTTGAATCTTGTCTTAACCTACTTGATGGGTTCACCCTTTGAACCCTTGCACAAGTGTCCCATGAGACTTCTGTCTTTTAAGACTGTTTTTCTTGTAGCAATTACCTCGGCAAGGAGGGTAAGTGAGCTTCAAGCTCTAAGTTCGAAACCCCCATTCCTGACTATTCGCTGGCTGTAAGAAAGGAAAAGCGGTGCACAAGCGCACGCTGTCGAGATGGATTATCCTGTGTATAAAGATCTGCTACGCCCTGGCTGGTAAAGAACCTCCAAGAGGTAATAAGGGCTCAATCTACTAGAGCAAAGTCTTCAACATCTGCTTTGGCTAGAGGTGTGCCTGTAGAGGATATTTGTAGAGCTGCGACTTGGGCCTCCCTCCACACTTTTGCGAAGCATTACTGCTTGAAGACCGAGGTGAGGAGGGACGGCCACTTTGCCCGCTCTGTCCTCCAGGATTTCTTGGTATAGCAGAGTGGACACCCTCCTCCGGGAGTGGGTACTGCTGTGGGACTCTATTCACAAGGTGAGGAATCCACTGGCAGATGTATCTATCAGAAGAACAAGTTACTTACCTTTGGTAACGCTTTTTCTGGTAGATACAGTACCTGCCTGTGGATTCCTCACTGACCCACCCGCCTCCCCCTTGTCCACTCTTCTATACCTGCTAAGTGTATATTGAAAAACATTTTTTAATGGATGTATTTATATGTTCATACATATTGCATTGATTCCGCACTGTGTGTGCTATTTTGAATACTGTGTACTATGTATACTATTACTGTTTATGTCGGTCCATCCATGTGCCTCGGGGCACGGAAAAAAAGGGCGGAACTGACGTCATCACACCGACGAGGCCCTATTATGGATTCAGTGACGCCAGCGGGGTCGCGAGCGGAGTCGTACCCTCTGTGACGTCGTCCATGACCTCGCCGTCATAGAGAGCTACAAAAGTTTCCGATATTCACAAGGTGAGGAATCCACAAGCAGATACTGTATCTACCAGAAAAAGCATTACCGAAGGTAAGTAACTTGTTTGTTGCGGCAAAACTCCGGCTCCATGGCGGAGCGGAGTACGCCCCTCAGCCCCCTGTGCCACGGCCCCAAAAAGGGTAAAAAAAAAACACTTACCGTATGTTCTGTCGTCTGCGGGCCGACCTCCTCCTCGCTGCGGTGTCTCCTGGCTGTCATTGTCCTTCTCCTTGTGCTGCCGGTCGCAACCCCCTACATTTGACGTCTTGCGTGAACTGTGCATGCCCAGTTCATGCAAGACATAAAACATAGGGGGTTGTGACTGGCAACACAAGGAGGACGACGGCAAGGAGGAGACACCACGGTGAGGAGGAGTGCGGCCCGCAGACGACAGAAGAAGGTAAGGTTTTTTTTTTACCCTATTTAAAAAAAAGAAATTGTGGGGTTGGAGCAGAGCAGAGCGGAGTCCCATGGAGTTGTTTCTTAACTCCGTGGAACTCCGCGGAGTGCCACTGTGCATACTCTGCCCAGGATTAGTCATAACTGACACTGACAACATCACATGGAGCGGAACCAGGCAACCCGACAGCACGCAGGAGTACTGCTCACGCAAAAGTTTCCGGATCCAGCCTGATGCACGGGAATTCAAAAGGTAAGGAATCTGCAGCTAGATATTGTCTCTACCAGATAATGCATTACAGAAGGTAAGTAACTTGTTTGCCAAGACCCCTCTGGCATATCTCGAGAGTGTGGTACCTATAGCCATGCTCCTTCACCTCTTGCTGACCTTCTGTAGTTCTCTCATGATGAGATGTGTCTCCTGTAGGTATTGAATGAGTAACATTGCAATGTTTTAGATGGATATGAACCCATTGACCTTTAGTGTGGGAAGCCATGCCTTGCACATTCCATGTAAGGATATGATAACTGAATGCGATGTGGTGTGTACTGTGACCCAAAGGCTGTATAGTGCTGTTCTATACCCTATGTGCCTCTGCTTCTCAACTATATGTGGTTATTCAACCCAAACCCTGAGGCCAATGGAAGAAGCTACCTGTAGTTGGACAGAAAATATAAAAATGACTGTCAGTACGGTCAGGATTTAAAATATTATCAGTTTTTTGTTAATTTTGTGTATTGTGGTAAAGCACAGCTCAGTTATATTGATCTTTTGTAAAGGAACATAAGATATGAAGATTTTTTTAGTTAGAACAGGACAGTTGGCACAAGGGTCACATATGTTATCGGAAGCTGCGAATGTTTACCTTACTGAGATCGTATTTAAATTTTACTTCACTTGTCTACACAGGACATAAACCAAGTTCTAGTTGTTTGCTGGGCACTGTCTGATGCTAGAACAAAATTACTTGGACTGCTATTATTTAAATACCAAGTCAAAACTTCTCAAGAACTCTACCCTTTAATCATGTCTTCACTTGAGCCTTCTATCTGTTTCTTTTTATATTATTAAGTAATTTTCTAAAACTGTTTTCAATTACATTATTGATGACAAAATTAGAAACTTGATGGTTGTGTTTTTGTGTGATTCATTTTTATTGTTTATTCTATGTAGTCCTTTAGTTGAGGGCTACAATTTACAAGTAAAGTTCATTTGTACAATTTAGTGGAAATATGATTTTTACATTTCAAATGTAGTATTTTATTTCTTGTAGTTCATGATGACACTTCACCCCTTTATATTGCAACATCAAGTTTAGTACTTTGCCTCTTGGGCCGCGGGAAACTGTTTTGCAGTTTTGATGGTGTTATAGATATTTCGGAAACTGTAGCTAAGGGTATCCTTTATAATTTGTTTTCCTTTTCTACCACCTCACTTTATCATCTATGAATGAAGGAATATATTTACACAAAGCTGCAATGTGTTTGGTTCATGATTTAAAGTTCTCCATGCTGCGACAGAAGGTATGCAAGTAACTTGGCACCAATCTGAATATCCAATGTTTCTGGCTACAGGGAAAACCTGTGGCCGAGTTTGGTTATTGATGCACTATTATTTGAACACCAAAATTTTTCTGATTCCTCATCCCTTTCTGATTCCAATTTGTTCCTTCTTCTCATGCTTCTTTATAAATGCACTCAATACAATCTGCACCAGGTGTGACGGGTGTCATGGATGTCACCTTACTCAGCTGTTCACCAGCTGTCTGCTGTTCATTTGCTGTCATTCCAGTTTCATATTGAGTAGTAAATGGATTGACTAAGGGCTAACTAATTGAGCATTTTATTTTGCCCATACTTAACAGGAATAAGTGGATTGAGGCTTTCAGATTTTCTTTCCAATGCCCCCCAACTCCCTTTGAGAACAGTCTGGGTCTTTTTCTGTGCCTGGGTGACTGGGCCATGTGCAATAACAGATTTGTGCCATCTTATAGTCATTGGACTCCAAGGACTGGGTACATACGGACAGTCTAGTCTTTGTGTTCAGGAATCCAACAGTTTATTCTGTGGGGGTGATGGCGGAACAAGACCGAGTACATGTAGAGATTTCGGTAGGTGATGCACCAGTCTGAGGCTTCCTACTTTAGAGACACAAGCGCTATCATGACCAACTATGATCTCCAACTTTGGCACAAGTTCAACCTCTATACGTCCTTGTTTCTGGGCTATGCCAGGCAATAGTACAGTCTCAAGAAAACCCTGGGTAAGGAGAGTGTGGGATAATGGTTGCAGAGACTAGCATTGTTCTGGCTAAAGAAACCATATTTGACCCTTCTAAAGATGTGCATCCCTCTAAGGATCCAACATTATGGGACTGACACAGTAAGGACCGGATTGCTGAATATCATCCAAGTGGTAGTTCCTAGACCCCTATTGTATCTGGTTCACAAATGCTCTCTGTCTGCAAGGATAGGCTTGCATTTCACATGAAGCTCCTAGCTGGGCCATCCCTTTACTTGATGAGAAGGTAATTGAAGAGGGGTGCTTCATTTGGATGATAAAGTTTGCTCATCCAGCCGTAGCCAATGTCAGGAAGTCTCAGTAGTACCAAGCGAAAGAAGTCCCATTGGCTTCTTCATGGTCTATCCACCCTTCCCAGAACCACGTGAGAGGGACTTCTCTACTCCAGTGGGGTTAAAGCTTTGCTTCCACTACCACAGCAGGACCAATACCACTAAAGACTCTTACATCATTTCACTGGTGAGGTACAGTTATGACTTACAGATGTCATGCCCATCACCATCTAGGCTGACCTTGTCTCATTTGGCATCCCCAGAATTTCTGAAGGAGGTAGAGAGGCCCTCCATACAGGAGCAACCATGCAAGCTCCCAAAAAGGGACAGGATACATATTTTCTTGTAAAGAATTGAGGTATGGCTCTTCCCATCTTGGACTTTTACAATTTAAAAAAAGTTCTCTCCCTGCAGAAGTACAAAATGCTGACCTTGGCTTAGGTAATTGACAGGTTTTCATATCAAAGACTGGCTGTGCTCTTTGGATCTCCAGGGCGACTCTTCCATGTACCTTCCTGATGGCACATAGGACGTATCTATAGTTTATGGTGGGAAACCATGATTAACACTACAGGACATTGACATTTGGTCTCATTGCCATGCTTTTGGTCTTTTCCAATAAAGGTAGTATTTGAATGAAAATTTTCTGTTACAATGATGGCGTGGTTAAAAGAAAATAAAGCTGTGTTAGTTGAATAAAGTTATAACTCCCCACGATTGCTTCTTGTTCAATAAAAAAAAACATAATTAAAGCAGTTGCAGTAATTTATTTGTTTTATCTCATCGAACAGGTATGTGTTAGAACATCTTTCTCGTATATGTCGAATTTTGAAGCAACCTGGAGGACATGCTTTGCTTGTTGGAGTTGGCGGAAGTGGACGCCAATCAATGACCCGATTAGCAACGGCCATGGCAAAAATGAATATTTTTCAACCAGAAATATCCAAAAGCTATGGAATAAATGAGTGGAGAGAGGACCTAAAGGTACAAATATGACTTTAGAAGATCTTGCGATAATTTATTTAATAAATATTTTTTAGTAAATCTTTTGCTTCTTGTATTACGTGAATGTGCCGTCATGTTTCTCCTGGTTGTAATGGCTTCACTACACTCAAACTTAAAAACAAAAAACTAGTGTAAATGGTCAAAATGAAAACAGATGGGATAGAGGATCTATGTCAGCTATTCAGCTCCTGTGCTCTATTCTCAATTAGGAACACGGTGCAGGAGTGGGCTCAGCTGACACCCATTACTGTACCCTGTTCCCAACTAGAAAACTGAGTGCAGTAACGGCTGGTCATTCACCAACATTTTCTTAAGTTCTACCTTGCCTGTGCCCCAGGCTATCAAAGCTTTGAGGCACACACTACTCCTACCCTTGGGAAAGATAGGTGCAGTTAAGATAAATTATTTCAAACCCTCCCCACCCTTAGACTAGATGGTGGGGGGATGTGATGCATGCTAAAATCATCCATAATCATTAAATGATCCCCCACATGTGGGAAAGGAAGGGGCTGGAGATCATACGTCTACACTGCCTCCTTCATATACCAAAACATCCAGTGTTGTACATACACACAACCAATAAAGTTTAAAAATATAAAAACAAAAAAAATCCCCCAGAAATGTACAGTTGAAAGGGAGTTGAATTTGACCAACAAGTTAAGAGTGGCTTTGCCATACAACCTAAAATGTCATGAAATTCACAATTTAAGCTGCTACTTTCAGCCGTGCCACAACCCTGCAGTGTTTCATCTATAACTTCCAATCATGTTATTACTTGAGAGTGCCTAAAATACGATGTGTTTGAGAGAATTGTTGTTTATGTTTAATAATTCGTACGGCATCCAGGATGGTGGAACTTTTCTGGGGAGTAACACTATAGAACGTTGGTAAGTTGTGACAGTGTGGGGCCATATCTTTGTTATGTTTGCATATATTGTTGCATGTGTTGGTATTTGATAATGGGTGTGTATTTGATTGAAAGTGGGTGTATACATGTATGATCTTAGATGCGTTGGAAACTTTCTTAGTTTACATCTAGTTCTTCATCTATGTGCTATGTGTTCCATTTGGCACCAGCAACACGTCATTTCTTTAATCGTGAAATGGTAGACAAGGTTAGCAAACTTTATAATTAACTTTTAAGACTTGGAGGTCACATTGGAGTTGCAGTTATTAGAGAAAGATATTAGGTCATAGTGGCCCAGCAATAGGTAGGGATAAACATCTAAAGTGGCAGAAGTGAACTGAATTTTAGGGCCTGTAGATAAGTATAAAAATGAATTTTCAGTATCTACAAGTTCTATTAATACATCAATCATTAGTTCACAAATAATTATGTGAATATCCTGGTTTAAGTGGTATGCCAAATTACAGTATATTGTATTTCTTTGTTTTGTAAAACTACATTAATTGACAGGCGTTTTATTTTAATGACATTCCTTTCTCTCTATTCCTAGAGTCTTGTGAAGAGTGCAGGAGCAAGAGGACAAAAAACAGTGTTTCTGATTACTGACACACAGATTAAAGATGAAGCTTTCCTAGAGGATGTTGACAGTCTGCTTAACACTGGAGAAGTACCAAACCTTTTTGCTGCTGATGAAAGAGGAGAAATAATGGAGGTAGACTCTCTGTACCCTTTTTGAATATGTTTCTAGTGTTTCTGTTTTAATTATCCCAAATCAAAATGTGGAGTTGATGTTCTTGAACTATTTCAACACCTTCACAGAGAGTGTCCTGAATACATTAACGTTATACATATTTAAATGTAATTAGTTACATTTTAATATCGTATCTGTTTCCATATAGCATTATTATTTGCTCTCTGAGAAGTTAGTGAAATCACTAGAATCCTAATACTGTTGCCTGTATCAATTTACAATGTTAATAGTTTATTTTAAGCTCATTCCTTATTTAGTTGTACTCTGTTAGTGTTTTGTTAGATCATGTTTCTATGCAATAATCCCCAAGACAGACACTAGTATAGGGCATAGAAATGTGCCTACTGAAAAAATTAAAAAGCACTTACTTTTTCTAAAGCTAAAAATGTCAGTTGATTATATCTCATCTCACTGATAATATGAGAAGTTGTGATGCGGTTCAATAGAGGATTGCAAAAAACACAGTTGATGGACAGAATGTAGAACAATGTCAAACATTCACCCCAGTACAAGGATCTGGGCCTAAATCCATCGTTTTTTTGCACTCCACACCACCCTGGGTTAGACACTGGCTATATGCAAATCAGCTCTAACCCTGTGCCTCATGGGAACAGTCCAGTCCGAACTACCAAGACATGTCTTTCCCAGACCGGAATCAAGCATCCAAGGACCGGTTTCTGGCTATCAGCCTTCATTCAGCCTGGATAGCTGACTCCAGTGGTGTGGAGAGCCTGGGACTCACGTCTGAGCATACCCAGCCCACTCGGGGTGAAAATTGCAAAAAACACAGTTGATGGACAGAATGTAGAACAATGTCAAACATTCACCCCAGTACAAGGATCTGGGCCTAAATCCATCGTTTTTTTGCACTCCACATCACCCTGGGTTAGACACTGGCTATATGCAAATCAGCTCTGACCCTGTGCCTCATGGGAACAGTCCAGTCCGAACTACCAAGCTATGTCTTTCCCAGACCGGAATCAAGCATCCAAGGACCGGTTTCTGGCTATCAGCATTCATTCAGCCTGGATAGCTTGACTCCAGTGGTGTGGAGAGCCTGGGACTCACGTCTGAGCATACCCAGCCCACTCGGGGTGAAAATTGCAAAAAACACAGTTGATGGACAGAATGTAGAACAATGTCATACATTCACCCCAGTACAAGGATCTGGGCCTAAATCCATCGTTTTTTTTGCACTCCACACCACCCTGTGTTAGACACTGGATATATGCAAATCAGCTCTGACATCGTTCTACATTCTGTCCATCAACTGTGTTTTTTGCAATTTTCACCCCGAGTGGGCTGGGTATGCTCAGACGTGAGTCCCAGGCTCTCCACACCACTGGAGTCAAGCTATCCAGGCTGATGAAGGCTGATAGCAAGAAACCGGTCCTTGGATGCTTGATTCCGGTCTGGGAAAGACATGGCTTGGTAGTTCGGACTGAACTGTTCCCATGAGGCACAGGGTCAGAGCGGATTTGCATATAGCCAGTGTCTAACCCAGGGTGGTGTGGAGTGCAAAAAAACGATGGATTTAGGCCCAGATCCTTGTACTGGGGTGAATGTATGACATTGTTCTACATTCTGTCCATCAACTGTGTTTTTTGCAATTTTCACCCCGAGTGGGCTGGGTATGCTCAGACGTGAGTCCCAGGCTCTCCACACCACTGGAGTCAAGCTATCCAGGCTGAATGAAGGCTGATAGCCAGAAACCGGTCCTTGGATGCTTGATTCCGGTCTGGGAAAGACATGGCTTGGTAGTTCGGACTGGACTGTTCCCATGAGGCACAGGGTCAGAGCTGATTTGCATAAAGCCAGTGTCTAACCCAGGGTGGTGTGGAGTGCAAAAAAACGATGGATTTAGGCCCAGTTCCTTGTACTGGGGTGAATGTATGACATTGTTCTACATTCTGTCCATCAACTGTGTTTTTTGAAATTTTCACCCCGAGTGGGCTGGGTATGCTCAGACGTGAGTCCCAGGCTCTCCACACCACTGGAGTCAAGCTATCCAGGCTGATAAAGGCTGATAGCCAGAAACTGGTCCTTGGATGCTTGATTCCGGTCTGGGAAAGACATGGCTTGGTAGTTCGGACTGGACTGTTCCCATGAGTCACAGGGTCAGAGCTGATTTGCATATAGCCAGTGTCTAACCCAGGGTGGTGTGGAGTGCAAAAAAACGATGGATTTAGGCCCGGATCCTTGTACTGGGGTGAATGTATGACATTGTTCTACATTCTGTCCATCAACTGTGTTTTTTGCAATTTTCACCCCGAGTGGGCTGGGTATGCTCAGACGTGAGTCCCAGGCTCTCCACACCACTGGAGTCAAGCTATCCAGGCTGATGAAGGCTGATAGCCAGAAACCGGTCCTTGGATGCTTGATTCCGGTCTGGGAAAGACATGGCTTGGTAGTTCGGACTGAACTGTTCCCATGAGGCACAGGGTCAGAGCTGATTTGCATATAGCCAGTGTCTAACCCAGGGTGGTGTGGAGTGCAAAAAAACGATGGATTTAGGCCTAGATCCTTGTACTGGGGTGAATGTATGACATTGTTCTACATTCTGTCCATCAACTGTGTTTTTTGCAGTGGTTCAATAGAGGGACATGGAATTCTCCAAAATAGCAACCTTATCGTATGCCTGCGTGGTCATTAATTTATGCAGTTGTGCTTTGGTCTAGTTGATCTGCCATTAAGTTCTTATTCAGTCTTAGCTCTAGTTATCGCGTCCCGGGATATCAATAAACCCTATATTGGACAATGAAAATAAGTCAATAACTTTCTCAAGGGTGGAATATCAAACAATGCCAGCCTTGAGAAAGTCTTAGAACAAGACGAAACACGTGTTGGCAAACCGTGTGCTGGGAGTTTTTTTACATTTTCCAAACACTAATAAAGGATTGGTGAACATCAAGAATATTGACCTATCTGGCTCTTTATTCTCTAAAATAGTGTTATTGACTTGTTTTCATTGTCCAGTATAGGGTTTATTGATATCCCAGGAAGCGATAACTAGAGCTAAGACTGAATAAGAACTTAACGGTGTGCTTAGAACAGCCCTAATTTTGTATATATAATTTGGTTGCACATTGATTTGTGCCTACAACACCTAGAGGTAGTAGGTGTTTGGGGTGGATATTGCACCCGCTTTGTACATTAACGCCTTGACCGCGGTGTTTTTTCCGCTGCGGTGCAGGTGTTCTAAAGGGTGGGTGGGGCTGCTTCGGCCAACGGCCGATGGAAGCACTAGGGAGGTAGTGCTGCCGTCGGCCAACGGCCGACGGCAGCACGGAACAGGTTAAATAGTATATTCATATTTATCACGCTCTACTTCTTGTTACATCATTGTGCGGACGCTTCCCTATGGGACACTACTACCTAAATTGTGCCTTGTTCCTTAGTGATAGTGGTTAGGTCCCTGAAAACCAAAGCTCTCATGGGGTAGCTGTGGAGAGCAGCTAAGGCTTACCCAGGAGGGTGTAAATCAATTGCATGTACCACTGTAGTCAGTCAGTAAGCATTTCACACAAGAAAGAACCACCCCAGGTGAGTAGAAAAATACTTTATATTTATTACTACACACTAGACACTAACTTGGTATATCTCCTACCCGGAGATATCAATTACACACAAGGAATACTTTAGACAGCGGTAAGTAGCATAGAGACACACATAGGGCCCCACGGGGGGGGGGCAAAACCATATACTAAAATAGTTGAATGCGAAATAGTTACCAAAACAGGATCAGTACCCAAGGTTGGAGGACCCCAGGGGAAGCAAGGAACCACCCAAGGTGAGTCGCCATGGACCGCAATGTGCCCGGGTGCAGAGCGGTTACACCGGGTCAGACGTCCATAGGACAACACAGGGTAAGTTGGGGTTAGAGAATTACAGTTCTAGGACACTTCCAGAAGGACTCCGAAGGAACCACTTATATCAAGGAAGGTTGGCGAGTCACCTCACCCATGGATACCCAGAAGATACGGATACCTGCACCATGGAGCCCGGGTGCGTAAGTGTGAACTGGTGTCGGAAACTCCAGTAGACGCCAATGGAAGACTGTGGAAGAACAGCAGCTACACAGTCTTATGAACCGGTATGGTGGAACCAGGATGAAGAATCCAGATGAGAAGTACCTGAAAGCAGAGGAGACAGAGTCCAAACCACCGGTAGGTTATCAGAAGGCACAGGAGTACTATACCAGCTCTGGTTGGAGGATCTTGCTGTAGCACGGTGAAGAAGAGACAGCAGCTGTGGGTGCCAAGACGTGGGTCCCGTGCTCACTACGCCACTGGAGTCCAGCTATCCTGGCTGATGACGGCTGATAGCCAGAAACCGGTCCTAGAATGCTTGATTCCGGTCCAGGGAAGACATGGCATGGCAGTTCGGGCTGGACTATTCCCATGAGGCACAGGGTCAAGACTGACTTGCATATGGCCATGTCTGAACTGGGGTGGCGTGGTGAGCAAAATAATGATGGATTAAACCCAGATCTGTAACTGGGGGTGAATGTTTTGCCAATGTGCAACATTCCGTCCATCACCTTGTGTGTTTTGCTGTTCGCCCTTGTGGGAAGGGTATGCCCAGACGTGGGTCCCATGCTCACTACGCCACGGGAGTTAAGCTATCCTGGCTGATGACGGCTGATAGCCAGAAACCAGTCCTAGGATGCTTGATTCAGGTCCAGGGAAGACATGGCTTGGCAGTTGAGCTGGACTGTTCCCATGAGGCACAGGGTCAAGACTGATTTGCATATGGCCATGTCTGAACTGGGGCGGCGTGGCGAGCAATATAACGATGGATTAAACCCAGATCTGTGACTGGGGGTGAATGTTTTGCCAATGTGCAACATTCCATCCATCACCTTGTGTGTTTTGCTGTTCGCCCTATGTGGGAAGGGTATGCCCAGACTTGGGTCCCGTGCTCACTACGCCACTGGAGTCAAGCTATCCTGGCTGATGACGGCTGATAGCCAGAAATCGGTCCTAGGATGCTTGATTCCGGTTCAGGGAAGACATGGCTTGGCAGTTCGGGCTGGACTGTTCCCATGAGGCACAGGGTCAAGACTGATTTGCATATGGCCATGTCTGAACTGGGGTGGCGTGGTGAGCAAAATAATGATGGCTTAAACCCAGATCTGTGACTGGGGTGAATGTTTTGCCAATGTGTAACATTCCGTCCATCACCTTGTGTGTCTTGTTATTGCATAATCCCAGGAGCCTTTCACAAGCTGTCCCATGTCGGTCAACGAGTGCAGAAAGGTCAGTGGCTGGCAGGACCGCCAACAAGCCTTGGTAAATGCAAACAATGGTTTGAGGGAGAAGATGCTTTGTTACAGACCATCATGGTCTGTGGGACTAACCCAGCAAGGGTAAGTCAGAGCCGGCCCTCAGCATGCAGGAGAGCCAGCAGGAATCATTGGAGCCCACTCGAGTACCCTCTGGCAACAGGCACAGCAGACAGACTGGGTTGACAGGGAGGCAATCTATGCTAGAGAGGGTTTACAGTCTCCCAATTTGCAGGGAAGACTGGCCACACCCCTGGAGAACCAATAAACCACCACCTGTGTTGCAGAGCCAGGCGATGTCCATGGGACAAGAGGATCAGCAAGCCTGTCGTCGAGGGCGAGGTGCCTGGGGATGCAGGGAAGTTACTCCTTTACTTCAATGGAGATTCCTTCATGCTAGGATGCATGCTTAGTACTTGGTGACTCAGAGGATGTATGGCCACAGAGTTGCAGATCTTTGAAAAAGCACAGGGACGAATATGCAGCAGGGTTCTTTCTACTGGGAGCAGTCTTGTTGTGGATTCTGGCTTGAAGAACAGCAGTGTTTCAGTGTCCACCAGCAGAAGAGTCTTTGAGCAATCTTCAGACAACAGGCAGTCAGTTCCCGAAGTTGTTGTCGGGACAAATCTAAGGACCCGCCCTCCGGGGAGCCCTTAAGTAACCCTAAACAGGGGAAGGACCTTATCTCTGGTTACCCACCTATCAGAGGGGGTCAATGACAATGCTCAGCTGTCCTAGTCAGTCAGATGCTCCCAGGAGTCAAGATTCAATATGACAGAATCAAGTGGCCACCTGGAGGAGCTCTGGCCACCTCCCAAGGGAGGAGCTGGACAGGGGGGTGGTACCTCCCCTGTTCTTTGTGTAATTTCACACTAGAACAGGAGCCAAGGGCTCCAGAACTGGGCAAAACCGGTTTATTCAAGGAGGGCACCAAATGTGCCCTTCAGTGCAGCCTGGTTGCGCTTCAAAGTGTCCCCACCCTACCTAATTTTAAATGAGAGGTGGTCACACCTCTCCGTCCTGGAAATCCTTTGTTTAGCTTCCCCTACCCAAGTGAAGCTCATCAGTAAGGGGAAGAATACTGTCTAGGGTCGGTAGCAGTGAGGACTGGCAATCAGACCCGGTAAGGCTACACAGGTAGGTACTTTGGTGATCCTCTAAGGAGCCCCCCCAGTACACTGTATTGTGCAACTAACACTGGCATCGGTGTAATTGCATGATTCCAACATGTTTGGTACCAAACATGACCATTTTTGGGGCATCCATTATGTAGTTAGGCATCTTGGCTTGACATTGTCCACTACCTACCTTATAATGGCTGTCCTGTACTTACAAAGCCCAGAAAATGGAGTTGGGGGTTCGTAGGACCTACCTTAAGGGTAAATTATAGGTTAAAAGTGTAGTGACCAGGATATAAGGGAAACATTATATCCAAAGTGTGCCTGTGTCTGCCCTTGGGCCTCTTTGCTGCTTTCTGTCTCTTTTGGCCGGTGTCTGCCCTTTGCCTCTTTGCCGTTTTTTGGCTCTTTTTGGGCCTGTGTCTGTCCTTGTGCCACTCTTCTGCCTTTTTTGTGCCGTTCTGTCTCTGGGCTTTTTTCCTGTTATTGTTATTTTGTCCCCCTTGTGCCTGTTTTTTGCCTCCTCTCTTCCTTCCCGCTGCTGCTGCCCCCGCAGCCCCTCCCCCTGCCGGTTCCCGCTTCCTGCCTCCCAGGTGCAAGCCCGTCTGTGCCCGGCCGCGACCCGGCCAAGACCAGCATCAGGAACCCTGGATCTACGAACTTCCACTACTACAACTCCGCTGCCCTCCTTGCACTCAACCCCAGAAAAAACCACAACTGCCAGAGATTGACGCCGAACACCACTCACGCCAGTTCGCCTGCAGACAATGCCAACAATCCTTCATCATCAACAGCCCCCCTCGACCTCTGAACCCACGATGGATCTCCTCACCATCGAAGCCCGGACCTTCATACTCCTCAATGTGCGCTCCCTCCACAGGCACGCCATGGAGATCTGGAACCTGCTTGACACCCTCTCGCCAGACGTCGCCTTCTTCACGGACACATGGACCAACGCCACCTCTGCCCCCGACATTGACACCGCAATCCCAGACAGATACAAGATCCAAAGAAAGGACCACCCCTACCGCCCAGGAGGAGGACTCTCCATCGCACGAAACAGCTCCCTCCGACTCTCCAACTCCAGCACGAGCGACCCCCTCTCTAACACAGAGCACCTCCACTTCCAGATCCAAACCAGCCCCAGAACCACGCTGCACGGAACCCTCATCTACAGGCCCCCCCTGGGCCTTGCGCCTCTTCCACTACCACCATTGCTGGGCTCATTGCACCCCACTCCATCACCTCCACAGACTACATTCTCATCGGAGACCTGAACTTACACCTCGACAACCTCAGCTACCCTGACTCCACCACCCTCCTTGACAATCTTGCCAACCTCAGACTGAAGCAGCTCGTCGCCACCCCCACCCACAGAGCTGGACACACCCTCAACCCCATCTTCGCAGGAGGGACAAACATACACTTCAGCCACACCACGCAGCCCCTCTGCACAGACCACCACTGCGTACACTTCACCTTCAACACCACCACGCACCCAAACCCGCCCGCACCCACCACAAAGGAACTGGGTCAAGATCACAGAGGAACACCTCAACACCAGCCTCCTCCACTACCCCCCTCCGCCACGACCGACGCCAACTCCACAGCCAAAGAACTACACCGCTGGATCTCCAGCTGTGCTGATAAGCTTGCACCCCCTTCCTCTACCCCATCAAACAACACCCTTGAAAGGCCGCCTAGTTCACCACCAACCTCCAAGAAGCCAGGCACTCCTGCAGACGCCTCGTGAAACTCTGGCGGAACAGGAAATCCACCTCAGACCATAACAACCACAGGAATGCCATGAATGAATACCACCAGCGCATAAGAGCCACCAAGCGTACCTTCATCAAGAACAAAATCCACACCAACGCAAGTAACAATAAAGAACACTTCATCGTCATAAAACAGTTCACCAAACCCCCCAACAAAGCCACAGATGTCAAACCTTCCCAGGACCTCTGCAACAAGCTCAGCTCCTACTTCCACTTGCAAATCAAGGCCCTCTACGACAACTTCAGTGACCAGACTCCAGACACCACTCCCCTCCCCACCACTGACAACCAGCCAGCCATCACCACCTGCAAAACCTGCTATTACTGAAGACACCACCACGACCATGAGGAACACCCACTCAGGAGCCCCCATGGACCCCTGCCCACCGCACATCTGCCACAGAGCGGCTGTCGCCATAGCACCCAAACTAGACCAGATCATCAACACCTCCCTCGAATCCGGCATCTTCCCCAACGACTAGAAGCAGGCAGAGGTCAAGCCCTTCCTCAAGAAACCCTCGGCCGACCTGACGGACCTGAAGAACTACCGGCCCATCTCTCTCATTCCCTTCGCAGCCAAAGTCATAGGGGGATTCATCACCGTGCAGCTGACCACCTTTATCGAAGAGAACGCCATCCTTGACTCCTCCCAGTCCAGATTTTGCAGCAACCACAGCACCGAGATGGCCCTCCTCACCGCCACCGATGACACTTGCATGCTACTCGACCAGGGCCACGCCGTGACCCTCATCCTACTAGACCTCTCCACAGCCTTTGACACATCTCACACCGCACTCTCGCAGCCAGACTCCACGATGCCGGTAAATGAGGACCCACCCTCGACTGGATCTGCTCCTTTCTCTCCGGCAGAGCCCAAAGGATCAGACCCCCCCCTTCCTCTCCAAACCTACCAAAATCAACTGTGGAGTACCCCAAGGATCCTCGCTCAGCCCCACGTGCATCAACATCTACATGGCCCCCCTCATTGCCATAGTCAGTCAGCAAGGGCTCAGCATAGAATCTTACGCCGACGACACCCAGCTCATCCTCTCTCTCACAAAGAACCCCGAAGACACCAGCTCAGCTTCCAAGAAGGAATGAAAGACGTCGCAGCCTGGATGAGTGACAGTTGCCTGAAACTGAACTCGGAGAAGACAGAGGTCCTCGTCCTTGGACACTCCCCCACTGTGTGGGGCAGCTCCTGGTGGCCCCCTGCCCTCGGAAACCCACCCACTCCGACGGACCACACCCAGAACCTCGGCATCATTCTAGACTCCTCCCTCACCATGAACCGCCAAACCAATGCTGTCACCTCCACTTGCTTCAACTCCCTCCACATCCTCCGCAAAACTTCCAAGTGGATCTCCCCCGAATGCAGAAAGACCTTCACCCACGCACTCATAATCACCAGACTGTACTACGGTAACGCCCTCTATGCCGTAATCAACAAAACCCTACTACACAAGCTCCAAACCATCCAGAACACCTCAGCCAGATTCTTCCACAGAACCCCATGACACAAGCACATGGCCCAGCACCTACAAGACCCCCACTAGCTCCCCATCGAGAAGAGAGTGACATTCAAGCTACTCATCCATGCCTACAAATCCCTCCACGACATCGGACCCAAATATCTCAACGAAAGAGTCTCCTTCCACGTACCCAAAAAAAACCTCCACTTCGCTGACCTCGCCCTGGCAGAGACCCCACACATCCGCAGAACCAGAGCAGGCAGAAGAGCCTTCTCCTACGTCGCAGCAAAGACCTGGAACGAGCTCCCAGTCAACATCAGACGCTCCCCCACTCTGCACACCTTCTGGAATAGCCTCAAGACATGGCTCTTCGACTGATCCGGAGCTGGCCTCCCCCCACTCCAGTGCCTTGAGACCCTCATGGGTGAGTAGTGCACTTTATAAACCCCTTATTGATTAATTGATTGATTGATTGATTGATTGAAAGTGAAAGGTGCAAGCACCATTTCACGTAGACTGTAATGGCAGCTCTGCAGACACAGTTTGCACGGCTTCCATGGGTGGAAAAATACATGCTGCAGCCAATGGGAGACTCCTGGTGTACCAATGCCCTGGGTACCAGAGTACCAGAGTACCATATACTAGGGACTTACAATGGTACCCAGTATGCTAATTGTTGGGTGTACAAAGTACTTACAGAGAATTTAGAGGATGGAGCGCTACCACTGGGGTCCTGGTTAGCATGATCCCAGTGAACTACAGTCAAAACACACTGACACCAGGCAAAATGTGGGGGTTTCTATGCCAGAAAGTTCCACCTTCCTGCAACCACTCATATGGTGAACACTGGCATCAGATTAGAGAACATCCCAGGTGGCTGGTGACATAAAG
The DNA here is from genome assembly GCF_964261635.1 of Lissotriton helveticus. Lineage (NCBI taxonomy): Eukaryota > Metazoa > Chordata > Amphibia > Caudata > Salamandridae > Lissotriton > Lissotriton helveticus. The sequence continues at coordinate 1,138,593,765 of NC_136070.1, forward strand.
TGGATGTTTGTCCAGCCCCTCCTTTGCCATGTGAGATTCCTGTTGGTCATCAAGCCCTGCCCTACCTACTGCTACGTGATCAAGGAAGTGATGTGCTTTCAGAAAAAGGACAATTCGCTCCAGAATGCAGCAGATGCATCGAACTAATGGGCCCCAATTTAACACAAATTCAAAACAAGTTTACTAATTCTCGCAGGTTTATATCATGATCACACAGTCAACCCATTTTCATGCCTGTTTGTAATCTGACTGTCGAGATGTCGATTTATTTCCATAACTAAACATAAACTCAGTGTTTTTGTAATCCATAGGCTGTCTTCACTTCCTATGGCCGTTATTCGCGTCACTTTGTCTATGTGTCCTTCTTCTTTGTCATTTGTCCTCAGTACTGCTCTTATGTTGACCCACTCAAAAGCCAATATTTGCTGCCCACTAAGGCTGTGCCCAATGAAAATGTTGTAAGGGAGCATGCCAGCCAATCATACGGGAGAGTAATGGGCGGTGCATAATCCCAGGGGGCACCAGCCATTCCAAAGGTCAACTGGTGAGTGCCACATAGGTGAGAGTCGGTTAGTTGTGCCATACTTATATCTTGCACTGAGAGCCTTCTCAGGTCACAGCAGACGCCCACCCAGGCCTTTCATCTATTCATCTATTCGAAGACGAGAAGTTGCCTGCCAGCCATGAAGATTCACAAACTGGAAATTTGTGTGTACACAGTTACTTTTCAAACAGTTAGCGCTATTCTTCCTTCTCAGGGTGAATCGATGAGTGTTTTGTCACTGGGAGATAACAAAAGTTGGACTTTAATTTCAAAATCAATGATCTTCTGTTTGTCTCACATGGTGGACCAGGCACTCATTCTCTTTTAACCCAGTTGGTGTAAATTTCAGAGGACGAATAACCATTGTCTGCTTGCATGATCCAGAGGAAGTTCACACAGTCTCAGTGCTTCATTGACAGCACACATTGATTAATGTGCTATTATGTGTGTATGTTCAGGAAATATAGCTAGCATGCTTACATATAAGTTTGTGTATTTCACAGCAAAAGTAATCAACAGGAGGTCAACTGTTGTGTTTGTATTTCAGTGGACCAGATCTATGGACTGTGTAGATTAGTCACACATATGCCACAGGAACATACATAGTGTCTTGAGATTTATGGAGCGACACCCACTGTGTGTCTATCAGGGATGGAGTATTAATGTACCTTTCAGCGTGTCTCCCCCAGTGGGTGTTTGTTTTAGGGGATGGCATTGAAGGTTTTGCGTACCCCTGGAAGGTCTCTGTATGCATGGCTGAAAGCAGTGCATCTATACTACTGTTTCTTTGTATGGCACGCAGTCTGTGTTAATTTCTGATGGATACATCTGACAGTGGATTCCTCACCTTGTGAATATCCCCCTACGTCAGCAACGTTCGGAAAATTCTTTTGTAGCACGCCGGCGTGGACGACGTCACAGGAGCACGGCATCGCACGCGACTCCGACTGACGTCACCGACTCCTTATTAGGCCTATGTCGGCGTGATGACATCATTTCCCTTTTTTCCGTGTCGTCGACGCTAACGGTTTCTTGGGATCTTCTGTGTTACGGATAGTTACTTTGTTACTATTGTGAACTTTTGTTCTGTATTTGCTTGGTTTTGGGGTCTTCCGTCGTGATGTCAACGAAGAAGACTGGATTTAAGCCATGGCATTCATGTGGGTGGATGATGTCCATCACCGATCCTCATCAAGAATGTCTATGGTGTCTGGGTTCGGATCACGACGTCAAGGGTTGTCGATCCTGTTCAAAAATGAACCCAAAGGCTCTTCGGGGGCGAAACTTCTAGTTGTCAAAATGAAGGGTAAGGACGCCAAGAGGACTTCAAAATCAAGATCGAGACGTACGAGGTCATAGTCGAGGTCGAGGTCGAGGTCCCGATTGAGGTCGGCGTCGAAGTCGGTTTCGGGTCATGCTTCTGGTTCATCTAAAAAGAAGCACAAGAGAAAGAAGCACAGTTCGAGACACCATTCCGGCAGGGAGTCGGACTCGAAGAAGAAGTCATCTTCTCGAAGACATCATAAGGACACGATTTCTCCCTCTCCAGTTCGTACTCATGAAAGTGAGGCCACACATTTACAGTCCCGGAAGCCTACACCAGCTCTGGTATCGAATCCGTCTCCGGATCTGTATCAGTCTTCGGTGCATGATGAAGGATAAGAAGTTCCTCAGGGGTCGACGACTCCGGTACGACGTCCCGAAGAACAAGAGGAACAGGAGGAGTCGAATCCGGTGCAGCCTCCTCGGGAGCAGCCAGTAGGCTCTTACCCTCAGTTTCCTGGTCCTGGTCAGGACCCATCGCATTTTCTAAATGCTATGTATGGCGTTTATGCGAGAGCAATGTTCTCCTCTGGTGCACCTGCTGGTCCCATGGGTCCATTAGCTTATAATCTGGGTGTGCCTCAAGCATATGCTCCGGCTCCTTTCCTGCCGTTTATGCCGACGCCGACTCCACCATGGCATCTCTCGGCGCCACCGAGGTCGTCGACTCCGTACACGGCTTCACCGGCTCCGGAGCGACCTCGTGATCCAATTCGAAGTTCGACGCCGGTTCCAGCCTCTCATTCGAAAGCGGCTCCATCTCCTCATTCGACGCCGGCTCCGGCTCCATTGGAGCCGTTACCGGATCCGACGCCGCCGGTTCGAATAGAGTGGTCGAGGCGTAGAGCGCAGCGCCTTTTGGAGGAAAGAAATTTTGGAGAGGCTGAGGTTGAAGAGGGCGAGCTTCAGGATCAGGAGGATTATTTTGAAGAGTTGCATGATGCAAGTGGACTGGAACTTTCACCGGAATTGGAGTTGCCCACGGTATCTGATGCTCCTTCTAAGGATGTGGTGCCTTAACATGTGGTAATTAAGAAGGCTGCGGAGCTCTTGAATTTGACTTTACCATCTGTGGAGTACAAATCGAACATCCTTACTGAAGTTCTCCATTCTCCATCCTCGGTGGTTGAGCCAACTCTTCCATTTACTGAGGCTCTTACTGATCCCATATTGGAGGTATGGAGTAGACCACTTACGGCTCCTGCAGTGTCAAAGACAGTAGCAAGGCGTTATAGAGTGGCCCCTGGAGATCCAGAATTGTTGTCCACTCATCCTTTGCCAGAGAGTTTGGTGGTTCAGGCTGCTTGCTCGAAAAGATCTGTAGGTGCTGTTCCCCAGGTTCCTGGAGATAAAGGGCCAGATGTAGGTATCCAAATACCGGTCGGTAACGGCCGAAAATACCGATTTTCGGCCGTTACCGACCGGTATTTGGATACTGAGTTGTAGGGCATCTCAAAATACAGATTTGGTAAGTTTACCGAATCGGTAAAATTACCGAATCGGTAAAAATACAGAATCTGTATTTTGAGATGTAGGTAGCACTGTAAACAGTGCCACAGGGTTTTATGGATTCATTATTTACCACCAACTATTAGTTGGTGGTAAATAACGAATACCTGTGTATATGCAAATCTGTGCATGTACACCTGTGCCATGTGGCACACATACATGCCCTTAGGGCATGTATGTGTGCCACATGGCACACAAGCCCTAATCAGGGGTGCAACAGGGTGTCAAAGTGACACCCTGCCACCCTTGAATTTTTCGGTATTTACCGAATCGGTAATTACCGATTCGGTAATTGACATTCATTCCTATGGACCTACAGGCCCATAGGAATCAATGGCAAATACCGAATCGGTAAATACCAATTCGGTAAATACCGAATCCTACCGATTCAGTATTTTTTACCGAATAATTACCTACATTGGATTTACCGATTCATAAATACCGAATCGGTAAAATTCGGTATTTATGAATCGGTAAATCCAAATTACCTACATCTAGCCCAAAGACTCTAAGAAGCAGGATCAGAATGCTAAGAAGGTGTTTTCGTCAGGCAGTATGGCCCTAAAGTCTACTAATGCTACTTGTCTGCTAGGCAGATATGTCCATGCTTTGATGGATTCAGTGAAACAGCTATCGCCCAAGCTTCCTGAGGAGGATAGAAAGAACTTTAATGAAGTAATATCTGACACGCATGCGGCAGCTCGGCAGGTCATACAAAGTGGTATGGACACTGCAGATTCAGTGGCTAGGATCATGGGGTCTTCGGTCGCCACTAGAAGAGCTGTTTGGCTAAAGACGTCCGAGTTTTCTGCGGATGTTCAGGCTGCTCTGATGGATTTGCCTTTTGATGGCTCTGGCCTTTTTGGAAAGAAAGCTGATGCTGCTTTGGAAAGGTTTGAGGATAGCAGAGCGACGGCAAGATCTTTGGGTTTGCAGACTAGAGGTTCTGTCTCCAAAAGGTACAAGGGTTTTGGAAGGTCTACTTTTCGTTCCTTTAAGCAAACCCAGCAGCAACAGCAGCCACAGAATCCTTTGTACAGGTCCTACAGAGGCAGACAAAGGAGTCGTTCTCGTGGACGTCAAGCCTCCTCCTCCTCCACTTCCTCCTCTAATACCCACCCCCCACCTACAACAGCAAAGCAGCCCTAGATCCGATATTCCGGATCATGCGGGTCCTGTGGGGGGTCGGCTTACTGATTTTCTCGGGATGGGGAATCGGTTACATCAGATCTTTGGGTTCTCAATCTCGTAGAGAATGGGTATGCTCTTCCCTTTCGGGAGTTTCCCCCAAATTACCCTCCTTGCCAAGGTTTTTGCTCGGAGGACCACCTGTTGCTCCTTCAGGAAGAAGTGAAGGCACTGTTCAAAAAGGGTGCGATAGAGGTGGTTCCAGAGCGGGAAAGGGGTCAGGGGTGCTGCTCCCGGTATTTCTTGATTCCCAAAAAGGATGGCATACTTCGTCCATTCCTGGATCTCAGGATCTTGAACCTTTACCTGAAGCAGGAAAAGTTCAAGATGCTCACCCTTGTGCAGGTTCTTCAAGCGCTGATGGAAGAAGACTGGATGGTGTCGATCGACTTGCAGGATGCTTATTTCCATATACCCATTCTGAAGTCGCAGAGGAAGTATCTCCGCTTCACGGTGGGATCGCAACACTACCAGTTTGCGGTTCTACCGTTTGGTCTTACTACTGCGCCTCGAGTCTTCAACAAGGTGATGGCTGTGGTGGCTGCACATCTCAGAAGGTCAGGGATTCCAGTATTCTTTTATCTGGACGATTGGCTGATCAAAGCACAATCTCTGGAGGTATGCTCCATCATCTGCAAGTGACAATTCGGTTGTTGCACAGGTTGGGTTTTTTCGATAAATGTACACAAATCTCACCTGGTGCCCTCCCAGCGCAACCTGTTCATAGGTGCGGTACTGGACACAACTGTGTGTCGTGTATTCCCTCCACCTCAAAGGATTCACGACATACAGGAAATGATTCCTTTATTTCACAACGGAGCGGTTGTTCCAGTCCTGAAGGTACTTTGCTCTGTCTGATGGCTTCTTGCATTCTGTTGGTCAACCATGCACGCTGGCACATGAGGGCACTCCAGTGGTGCCTCCGCAGGCAGTGGTATCAGCACCAAGGGGATCTCAGGGAGTCAGTAAGGATCTCCAGGGAAGCTGCGGCGGATGTCTTGGTGGGGAGTGGAAGGCAATCTGTCTCAAGGAAAACCTTTTCAAACTCCTCCTTCGGTGGCCAGAGTGATAACGGATGCATCCACTCTAGGGTGGGGTGCTCATCTGGGGGATCTGGAGGTCAAGGGTCTTTGGTCTCCAGAGGAAAGCTTCTTCACATCAACCTTTTGGATTTGAACGTTCGTGCAGACAATCTCAGTCGTCAGTTCTCAGCCGACCTCGAGTGGAGGCTTCATCCAAAGGTAGTTAGTCACGTCTTTTGGACATGGGGAACGCCTCAGGTGGACCTGTTTGCCACTCACGAGAACGCTCACTTCCCGTCATTCTGCAGTCTCCAGTTTCCGATGCAGGGAGCTTTGGGGGACGCGTTTCAGTTGAGTTGGGACTCGCAACTCCTCTACGCGTTACCTCCCATACCCTTGATTCCTCGGGTTCTGAGGAAGATACTCAAGACTGGCCCCAAGTTATATTGATCGCCCCGGATTGGCCTAGAAGGGTGTGGTACTCAGACCTTCTCCACCTCTCCTCTCACCCGCCGCTCCGTCTCCCTCACAGGGCAGATCTCCTCTCCCAGGTGGAGGGGCAGGTTCTACACCCCCACCTCCAGACCTTACACCTTCATGCCTGGAGATTGAACGGGGCAACCTGAGTTCTTTTTCTCTCCCACACGATATGGTGGATGTCATTTTGTCAGCCAGGCGTGACTCCACTAAGTCCATTTATTCCTATAGATGGTCAAAGTTCGTTGCTTGGTGTGGGGAGAAGTCCATTGACCCTTTAAGGGTTCGTTTGTCCAATATTCTTCAATTTGCTCTTTCCTTGGCCCAGCAGGGTTTTGCGGTGGCAACCATTAAGGGTTATTTGTCGGCCTTATGGGCTTTCCTTTGTTCGGCTTTCCAGCCCTCTTTGTTTAAGTCACCTATTGTTTTACGGTTCATCAAGGGCCTTACCAATACATTTCCTCCCACTCCTTTTATTGTACCCCAATGGCACTTGAACCTTGTTCTTACATTTTTGATGGGTTCACCTTTTGAGCCTTTGCACTCATGTCCCTTGAGGCTTTTTTCTTTCAAGACGGTCTTCCTTGTAGCAATTACCTCGGCAAGGAGGGTAAGTGAGCTTCAAGCTCTTAGTTCAAAGCCCCCGTTTTTATCCATTCATGCTGATCGAATGGTTCTTAGGACCAGGGCTGCTTTTCTGCCGAAGGTGGTAACTCCTTTCCACCTTGGGCAATCCGTTACCCTCCCTACCTTTTATCCTCCCACTCACCCTTCCAAGGAGGAGGAGCGGCTTCATTGCCTGGACCCAAAGAGAGCAGTCAGTTTCTATCTCGATAGGACTAGAGACTATCGTGTTGATGATCAGCTCTTCGTGGGTTTTGCTGGCTGCAAAAAGGGCAAAGCGGTGCACAAGCGCACACTTTCTAGATAGATAATCCTGTGCATCAAGATTTGCTACTCTCTGGCCGGTAAGGACCCTCCTGAGGGTATAAGGGCTCATTCCACTAGAGCTAAGTCTGCAACGTCTGCTCTTTCTAGAGGTGTGCCCGTAGAGGAAATTTGCAGAGCCGCGACTTGGGCCTCCCTCCACACTTTCGCGAAGCATTACTGCTTGGATACCGAGGTGAGGAGGGACGGCCACTTTGCGTGCTCTGTCCTCCAGGATTTCTTGGTATAGAAGAGTGGATACCCTCCTCCGGGAGTGGGGACTGCTGTGGGACTCTATTCACAAGGTGAGGAATCCACAAGGCAGATGTATCTCTCAGAAGAACAAGTTACTTACCTTCGGTAACGCTTTTTCTGGTAGATACAGTATCTGCCTGTGGATTCCTCACTGACCCGCCCGCCTCCCCATTGTCCACTCTTGTATACCATGTTTGTTGTATATATTTATATATATTTATTGTCAAAGGAAATGTTTATTGCATTTTGCTTTCCTTTATTGTTTTCGCACTATGGGGGTCATTATGATGGTGGATTTTCCGCATACTCCGGGCCGGCGGAAGCCACCGCCGGCCCGGAGTATGCGGGAAATCCGCCGAGGAGGCCTGAAAGACCCACCGCCAAATCAGGATGGCTGGTGGGTCTCACAATCTGTCCGCCGCTTTTCCGCCGCAGTCGGAAGGCGACCACGGCGGAAAAGCACTAACATGGCTGGCGGTGTCTAGCAGACACCGCCAGGCATATTAGGATGTCTGCAATTCTATGCTTTTCCACGGCGGAAAAGCCGCCGTGAAAAAGCATACGGACCTTCACTTCGGGGGCCCGTTGCGGGCCCCCTGGGTGAAGGGGTGGTGGGGGGTGCACATGGGGGGTACCTATGGTACCCCCCTGCATTTGCGTGCACAATGCAGCAGGCACCGCGCGGTGCCTGCTGCTTTGTGCACGCAAATGCTGTGCATGCATTTTTTACATTGGGGCGGGTGCAGCTTGAAGCTGCACCCGCCGCAATGTTAGAGATAGAGGATGTGACCGCCACCCTGGCGGTCACATCCTAATCAGATCGGAGGGAACGCCGCAGCCCATGCGGACGTTCCCTCCTCCTCAGGGGTCGCGGACGGACTCAAGTCCGTCCGCGATCCTAATCGACCCCTATGTGTGTAATCTGGACATTGTGTACTGTGTATACTTTGTATTGTTCTACTGCCACTGGTCCGTCCATGTGCCTCGAAGGCACGGAAAAAAGGGGCGGAACTGATGTCATCACGCCGGCGTGGGCCTGATATGGGGTCGGTGACGTCAGCGGAGTCGCGCGCGATGCCGTGCCTCTGTGACGCCAGTCCACGTCGGCGCGAAGCTACAAAAAGAATTTCCGGAAGCTGCTGACGCAGGGGATATTCACAAGGTGAGGAATCAACAGGCAGATACTGTATCTACCAGAAAAAGCGTTACCGAAGGTAAGTAACTTGTTCGTTTGGGCCAAAGCACCTTTCTGGTGACTAAGCAATTCTACCTGGATTGAATGATTGCCAAATACCTGTCAAGTCAATTAGATGCTTTGGGGGGTGATTATGGATAAAGTTCTGCCCTCCCCATGAACCACAAACTTACAGTTACACAGAGTTTTGCAGTGTGAACAAATTGAATAATTGTAAGTCTACCAAATATATTCTATGATAAAGCTTCAAAGGAGTGCAGGATGCTGCTCGCCATATCTTATTAAAGCATCGCTGTTTCTTCTGAGTCTTGCATTGCCTTCACTGGCTTCTGGAGTGGGGTCTGAGACACTCTGCATCATCCACAGAGTCTTTCTTGGAATGACCCAAGCATCAACTCTAACTATTATAGCAGTTTCAGTACTTCTGCATTGCAATCTTCCTGAAGGAAAATAGTGTGAGGTGCTTAGAAACCAAATCAAACTGGGCTCCTGCTTGCAAAGATGGTTAGAAAAGTTAATTGTGTATTTAGCTAAACCAGGATGATGGCTTTCTTGGGAGGAGTACTTGAAAATTATATTAGGCTGCACCAGATTAGTCTCCTGTGGGCACAACATTAAATATCCCACCTCTTGTATTGCCATCTGGCTTGCAGAGCAATTGGGGTTGATCACTGAAGTGGTAACTATTGTAGTAGACAGATGATACAGAATAAAAAACAACATTAATAAAGCCGCCTATAACTATGGAGGGACCTACAGCAATCCTCAAGGTTAAAGAGCTAAGGGATAGAGAGTCTTAAAAGACTCCCATCACCAAGTTTGATCTAAAAAGTGAAACAGATTTTAGCAAATCTTTCCTCATGGATTCAGAGAAGCTATCATGAGTGTAATTGTGGTTCTTCGAAAGCGACATTGCATTTTTACAAGTTTATTACTTTTACTTTGGAAACTCACTTCACTTTTTCAGGAAAAATAAGATACCACAAAGTAATAAGCAATCTTTAACTCAGATCCTGGATAATGCACTGCTGATTGTTTGCATGTTGTATTAATCACCTCAAAAAGTTTGGTACGGAAACGTTGGGAGTTCTTACAAGAGGTTGTCGCTAAGTGCTTGTAGATATCTTGTAGTCTGGCAAAATCCTAGTTCTTATGTAAGAGGTATGATTGGGATATTAAATGCATTAGGCCAACTAAACTACAGTGGTTATTGTATTAGTATGAAACCTGTAATTTATCTATTTTAGTACTGCGCAAAGGTTATGTTATAACAAGTGATTTAAAATTGGTGGGTGGAGCAAACAGCACTGTATTTGTCACCACAATATGGCTAATCAGTTATAGATCAAACTCGTAAGAGAAATGGGTGCTTGGGTGCACGGGTAAAGGGTATCAGCCACCGTATGTCCCTTGTAGAGTAATACCCTTTGGCAAACATAAACTTGGTTACCCAGCACCCCAAAATCACCTAGGCAATCAAGTTTTCGGCTTAAGTATTCATATAGTATAAATCAGTTGTTCATGTTTCAAAGGAAAAATAAGAGTCCCATGCAGGGTTATTATACACTTCTTTATTGTTCATCTTCTTATAAAACTATTTCTTTGATTGCAGCCAAAGCCAATGTGTATTGTTCTTCCTGGGAATTTTTCAAGGCTCCAAGGTTCCATATATCGATAGTCGTTAGAAATTATTGTATTAAGATTTGTATTTTGTTCTGTTATGATATATTGAGTTGTATAGTGCATTAATCATCTGAGAGGGTATCCAGACGCTTGGACAAGATTGTATGTGTGTGGTCCCCAAGGTGCTTATAGCTGTTTGCAGAAACCAAGAAGTGAGGAGGAGGCTCTCATGTGTTCAGGGAGGTCGTTCCATGTCTTGAGTGCGATGTAGGAGAATGAGAGACCTCCCATTTATCTTTAACAGATGCAAGGAATGTGTGTAAGTGAAAATGAAGCAGAACGTAGATGTCTGGTGGGTTAGTGAAAGGGTATGCAGCTGTTCAGGTATTCTGGTCCAGTGCTGTGTAGATCTTTGTTTGTGTGCATGAGAAATTTGAATTGTCTGAGCTTGTGAATGGGAAGCGAGTGAAGCTTCTTGAGGTGTGGTGCACAAATCTTCTATATTTCTTGTCCCAAGTTTGTTATGATGTTCATGGGCTATTAGAGCTATTTTAAATGGTACTTTGAGTTCTGAGAGATGACGGATTTAAATTTTTATAATGAAAATTGGTTGTAAGAAAGGCAAATATGTGAGTACTAAGTGCAATCAACTGAGTATCAAATCAAAATCAAATCAAAAAATGTTTGTTTCAGTTAATAAAAACTATAACAATCTTCCAAAGGACAATTAGTTCCACATGATAAAAATATTAAAATTGAATTTCATGTCATACTCTATAGCATTTCTATCATTTCTGCTCTCAATATAAAGTGCATTAAATCCATTTAAAACCAGTCTGTGGATCATTATTTCATACCTGTATTGGAGAATGTTGCATTGCGAGTGGATGCAGGTCCTGTGGTAGTCTTGGTGAAGTCCAAAACACATTTGCGAGGAGACCAGGGGCAGTTGTCTAGTTCATGCAGTTTTGAGGTTGTGGAGTACACTCTAACACCTTGCAGGGGTCCTGGACTTGGAAGGGCTCCTCTTTGGATTTAGTGCTCAATCCAGCAGAAGCCAGCAAAAGTCAACAACAGGGTTCATGCACATTCAGTTGGTACTGGTCAGCTGAGAGTTGCAAGGAAAGGTCTCTGGAAGCTTGTTGTACCCCGTACCTCAAACTGGAGGTCAGCAAAATGACCCTTGGAGTCACTTTTGAGACCTGGGTTCAAGGTGAGTAGGTCCAGTCTTCCTTCAGGAATCAGACAGCAGGAAAGTCCTTCTTCTGAGTGTGCTACTTGTATGCATAGCTAATAGCGGAAACGACAGATAGAGTGGGAGGAGCCACGTACCTGCGAGCTGTGAGGCGAAACGCTGTGAGCCGCGCTGGAAGCCAAGTCTGTGCCGCCATCGGCTTACGGACTCCCCGGACCTCCCGACCCGTTCTGACCACCCGGACCTCCCACTGCCGGTGCCGGTGCTGCTGCCTTGTCACAACTTGTTGCGGGGCTGGCTGCTGTTCGGCTGACCGCCCCCGCCGCATCACCGTGGCGCCGTAGCGCTGCAGCATCACCTGTGCTGAGGTTGGCGGCAGGTTTGGTGGGTTCTATGGTTCCACGGCTCTTGTGGTGTACTTGGGAGCTGAGCAGACAGGCTGGGAGGCTAGACGTCGTTGCGGAGACAGCGCAGCTAAGGCGGAGGCTAAGGAGGAGGTGAGATAAAGAGGGACTACGTCCTCCGATAGGGGCAAAGGGAGTAAGGCAACAACAGCAGCTGGTGGGGTGAGGTTTTGTCACCCATGACTGCCCTGAACTCTCTTCTATACTGCCCTGTATTACTGAGGGGGTCCAGTCTGTTGTGGTGGGTGCAGAGCCCATTTTTTGGAGCTGGTTTGGGCAAGGCGGGAGTAGTTCTGAGCATTCTGCGTGTGGCTCTGTGACTGTGTGTGGAGGCTGCCGGGAGTGATGGTGACACCAAGGGGCATTTTTGAGCGCAGTTAGTCCGGCAGAGAGCAGCGGAGAGCTGAGTGAAGCGAGCCGGTCGAACCAGACGAGCGAGCGAGCGAGTGAGCGAGGAGTCGCCAGGAGACGCGGTTTTCCAGACGCAGGTTCCTGCGTCCCTGGAACAAGTTGCACAAACCTGACGTCCCAACCCACAACAAAAACAAAACGTCCTATTACAAGAGTTCCCACCCTATTTGCTAAGGAGTCCTGCGGGTGAGAGTCGCAGCGGCGCCTCGCTGGTTGCCTCGTGCGCCTAGAGCGCTGCTCTGGAACATTTTTAAAACAGTCAGTTTTTCTCCTATCTGATTTAATTTATTTTAGCGTTTTCCCTGTTATTAATAACGCGCTCCCGTCCCTTACCTGCACTTTAAAATTGTTGCAAGATCACCGCAGTTTTTGCGGGTCCGGTTCCAGGGAGGTTTGTGGTGGGGAGCGACATCTTGGGTTGGGCAGGGCAGGGAGTAGCGGACGCCATCTTGGAGCGTCCCTGCCTGCAGCCACGTTGAGAGCTGGCTATTTAGGGCAAGCTTGCTGAGGGGGCAGTCTGGCTAAGGAGTCCTGCGGGTGAGAGTCGCAGCGGCGCCTCGCTGGTTGTCTCGTGCGCCTAGAGCGCTGCTCTGGAACATTTTTAAAACAGTCCGTTTTTCTCCTATCTGATTTAATTTATTTTAGCGTTTTCCCTGTTTTTAATAATGCGCTCCGGTCCCTTACCTGCACTTTAAAATTGTTGTAAGATCACCGCAGTTTTTGCGGGTCCGGTTCCGGGGAGGTTTGTGGTGGGGAGCGACATCTTGGGTTGGGCAGGGCAGGGAGTAGAGGACGCCATCTTGGAGCGTCCCTGCCTCCAGCCACGCTGAGAGCTGGCTATTTAGGGCAAGCTTGCTGAGGGGGCAGTCTGGCTAAAGAGTCCTGCGGGTGAGAGTCGCAGCGGTGCCTCGCTGGTTGTCTCGTGCGCCTAGAGCGCTGCTCTGGAACATTTTCAAAACAGTCCGTTTTTCTCCTATCTGACTTTATTTATTTTAACGTTTTCCCTGTTTTTAATAACACGCTCCGGTCCCTTACCTGCACTTTAAAATTGTTGCAAGATCACCGCAGTTTTTGCGGGTCCGGTTCCGGGGAGGTTTGTGGTGGGGAGCGACATCTTGGGTTGGGCAGGGCAGGGAGTAGCGGACGCCATCTTGGAGCGTCCCTGCCTCCAGCCACGCTGAGAGCTGGCTATTTAGGGCGAGCTTGCTGAGGGGGCAGTCTGGCTAAGGAGTCCTGCGGGTGAGAGTCGCAGCGGCGCCTCGCTGGTTGTCTCGTGCGCCTAGAGCGCTGCTCTGGAAAATTTTTAAAACAGTCCGTTTTTCTCCTATCTGATTTAATTTATTTTAGCGTTTTCCCTGTTTTTAATAACGCGCTCCGGTCCCTTACCTGCACTTTAAAATTGTTGGAAGATCACCGCAGTTTTTGCGGGTCCGGTTTCGGGGAGGTTTATGGTGGGGAGCGACATCTTGGGTTGGGCAGGGCAGGGAGTAGTGGACGCCATCTTGGAGCGTCCCTGCCTCCAGCCACGCTGAGAGCTGGCTATTTAAAGCTCGTCTCTTGGCGCGCAGCGGTGACGCGCAGCGGAAGCGCCTTCCCTGCGCCAGAGTCCTGCCCGTCTGCGACTCGGAGGCGGACGAGGTAGGACCTCGCTCGTCCTGGCTCGTTTCGGCTGAGGGGCTCGTAGTTCATTATCATGATATTTTATTCATCTTCGGAGCTGTTTGCGTTGCGCAGACAGTTCTCCCATTGCCACTATGTTTTGCCTTGTGTCCGCTCTCTTAGGAAGGGCTGTGCTGCATGTGGCTGGCGGGCCTCTATTCCGAAGGTCTCTGCCACGATGCCCCCTCCCACGCGCCATCAATGCTCTCTCCTTAACACCAGATCCTTAGGCAGACATGCTGGTGACATCTGGAATCTGCTGTATGGCTCTGGAACAACTTGCCTGTTCCTTACGGAAACTTGGCTAGGGGATTGCTCAGGTCCTGACCTGGCAACTGCCATCCCTCCTAACTATAACATCTTCAGGAAGGACAGAGTGGGAGGTAGAGGCGGGGGTGTGGCCCTGATTGTGGACAAGAATGTCCCCTGCTCCATCTTTGCCGTCGAGAATATCACAGGCTGTGAAGACTTAGGTTTTACCCTTAGGCTTTCTCCCAGTCAAACATGCACGGGGATTCTTGTCTATAGAGCTCCTGGGCCTTTTGGCTCTTTTTTGGACGATCTACAGGCGGCATTATCGGTGCCTTGCCTTAGATCAGAGCACTGTATCCTGCTGGGGGATCTGAATGTCCACATGGATATTGTTGCGGATCCTGACTCCATTAAATTACAGGAGATTGTGGCTCCTTTGGGGCTGATTTCTTACATCACTAGCCCCACGCATATCAAGGGTCATACCATTGACCAGATTTTCTCGACGAGGATGTTGGATGTTTTTATGCCGCGTCCTGTGCTCTGGACTGATAATTTTTTGATCGACTTTTGCATTCTGTCTTCCACCTTGAGTGGTTCCAGAGTTCAGAAAGAGGTCAAATGGTCGGGACGACCTTTCCATCAGGTCTCGGAGGAAATGCTGGCTGATGCTTTGTGTTGTCATCCATGTCGGCTTTCGGGCAGTTTGGAGGAAGACTTAGATTCCGTCCAAAAGTGGCTGGCTGCTAGATTTGAGGAGCTGGCCCCGAGGATACCAGATAAATCTAGGGCCAGACTTTCCTCGGCCCCATGGTTTACTCCATCTATGGGAAAAATGCGCCAGGAATGCAAGAAAGCAGAGAGAATGTGGCGGCGTAAATACGCCCCGGATGATAAATCCAATACCGGGAGGTAGTTAGGAGCTATCGGAAGCACATTCTCGAAGGTTTTCTTGGAGCGCAGAATTGACGAGGCGGACAATAGGAGCAAAGAGCTCTTTAGGATTGTAAAGGAGTACACTTCTCCTTCTTCGAACTCCCCCTCGCATTCTCATTCTGAGGTCTGGATCAGTCAGTTGGGGGACTTTTTTATTAACAAAATTAAGTCCAATCAGGACTCTCTCTCTGACGCCGGACCCGGTCCATCTTCCAGTCATCGGGCCATCGTTTGCTCGCCCATTGCGGATAGAAGTACAGTTTTTGCGAACTTCCCTTCCTTATCTGTGGCTTCTTCCCTCGACCTTCTTTCTCGGCTCCAGTCTGGCTCGTCACTGGATCCTTGCCCAGCGAAATGTTTAGGAAAATTAGCACCTGCAATCAACAGCAGGGTTAATCCGCTGTTGAATCTGTCCTTGACTACGGGCGAAGTTCCGTCGGCCTGGAAGCATGCCCTGATCTTGCCACTACTCAAAAAGCCCACTCTGGATCCATTAGTCCATGCTAACTACAGGCCTATCTCCCTTCTACCTGCTCTGGCAAAGGTGATCGAGAAACATGTCCAGCTCTCTATTTCCAACTATATAGAGAGCAAAAACATTCTACATGATTCCCAATCGGGCTTCCGTGCTAATTATAGCACGGAGACAGCTTTGCTCGATATCACCGATGCCATCAGGGAGACGCTTGATCTGGGGGGGAAGGCAATTCTGGTTATGCTGGACTTGTCGGCGGCGTTTGACACCGTCCCCCATGCCGCGCTCCTTTCCAGACTCTGGGAGTTCGGCTTTCGTGGGACGGTGTGGAACTGGCTTAAGTCCTTCCTGGCCGGCCGTCGACACGTGGTCTGGGCACCTCCGTTCTCCGCGGAAATGCCGCCGCTCGAGGTGGGGGTTCCTCAGGGGTCTGTCCTGAGCCCCACCCTTTTCAATATCTATATGGCCCCTCTGGCGGCGGTAGCGGAGTCCTTCGGTGCCCGGATCATATCCTATGCTGATGACACCCAGCTCCTTTTTACATCTAAAAAGGGAGAGGCTTTTGATGGTGGTATGATCGGGGAGTGCCTGAGTGCGGTCTTCGACTGGTTTTTGCGGCACGGACTGAAATGCAACTCCGACAAGTCGGAGTTGCTTTTCTATGGCTGTCCGCCGGACCCTAACTGGAAGACCTGGTGGCCCCAGGACATGTCTCCACCTGCTGAGGCCTCTGTGAAAGTTAAAAACCTTGGGGTGCAATGTGATGACAGCCTCTCTTTCAGACCTCAAATCATTGGTCTATCGGGGAAATGCTTCGGCATTTTGAAAATGCTTCGGAAGTTTCTCCCCTTGCTGTCTTTGCAGCATAAAAAAATCATTGTGCAGTCTTTGATTGGCTCGCGATTAGATTATGCGAACGCCCTGTATATCGGGCTGCCTAAATATCTGCTGGCCCAACTGCAGATTGTGCAGAATTCGGCTGCAAGAGCCATTTTTGGTCTCCCACGCAGGGCGAAAGCCTCTGAACTCCTCATGAGATTGCATTGGCTGCCCATTGCCAAAAGAATTACCTTTAAGGTACTGACCTTGGCATTTAAGGCTCTCCATTCTATTGGCCCTAAGTATATGGAGAAGCGCCTGGCCTTTTATGTCCCTAGGAGGTCGCTTCGGTCGGCTTTGTTGGCCAAAGCTGTCGTCCCTCCGATTAAATTGGCCCGGATTGGAGGGCGTGCCTTTCGATACCTGGTCCCGCGTTGCTGGAATGAGCTTCCTGTCTCCTTAAGAAAGTCTAACAATCTTCTTGCTTTCAGAAAGGAGCTGAAGACCTGGCTCTTTTCGGTATAATATCTCTGTCGGGACCTCCGGGGTGTTGCGTTGTGTTTCTTAGCTGTATGTCTCTTTGCCAAAGCGCCGGGACGCCCCCCGGGGCAGCCGTGCGCTATAGAAGAGACTTTTTAACATAACATAACAATATCTAAAAATGTTTGAAGGGTAAATAACATACACTAGCCAATAAAGAAAAAAGTTAGCATTTCTACAGGAACATTGGCTTGAACAGGTTCTCTATTGTTGACTTCCATACAGTCCTCATATGTTTTATTTTCCTTATTGTATTTATTGTTTACATATGTTTGGAGTCCCTTTGTATCTAACAAAACCTGATCGTTGAAAGGCAAATGTTCTGCTGCACTGCTTGTACAACGGGGCTATAGGCACAGCATCCATTCACAAATCCAGTGGAACTAACTTTACAAAGTCTCAAATGACAATGCACAAAAGTGCTATGTAATGTAAAAATTGCTATGCCAAACTACAATGCACCATTATGACCTATTGTGATTTCCAAGGAAAAGGGGAGGTGTTAAGGGGTATAGCTTCCACTTTGAAAGTCCCAATGATGTGCAAAAATGCTTTGAAACTGTATGCATGCAGTGGTTAACTCCTGCTAGGTCAGGTGCTGACCATTTGCAAAGTGTAAGTTGTCAAACTTTGACACCTAACTTTGTGCTTGTATAGGCTAGTGACATCAGGGGGAGTTGATCATGGCCCCGTTGACCACTGCATTTTCTTCCCAATATGCAATCCTGTTGGAAGGAGGTTTATTTGTAGGTGTAGGTAGGTACCTACTACTAATAATCACACCAGAATCACAAATCAGGTCCAGTCAAGTTCTCAATAAATGAATCCTTGCTCAACCCTTGGCAGCTTGGCTGCGAGCTGTCAGGCTCACTTAGGAGACAAGTGTGTAAAGCATTTAAAAACACCAAACATTAAATAAGTAAGACCCAACACACAATAAAAACAACACCAATTTTTAAGAATAGGAAATATTTCTATCATTAAAATGACAGCAAAACAACACAAATTCTATGTAGGTAACTGGAGATATGAATTTTTAAAGATGAAATACTTTCTAGTGCTTAAAAGCCAAAAGTACCAACTTGGGACACCTGATCGCGCTTGACCGGGACAAACTGAAAGTTTCTGACTGACTGCAGTGGAGTGCGGGTCTGATACAATGAGCGGTAGGTTCCGGTCAAGTTTTTACATTCTGACTTAGTGAATTGAATTAATGACTTAGTCATTTTTTGGAGCTTTTTCTCTCGACATCAAGCAGATCTCCTCATCAGGCCTGCATGCAATTCGAAGATGTGTGATGCCTAGGTCAACTCCTGGAAGTCTCATTGACAATGAAATGCTCCAGAGTTTCAAAGGGGCAAACTTGGATCTCAGACTGAGTCACGGTTCGACATCGCTGGCTTGACTCTCGACGATAGGTTGGTCAACTTATGGAGCTTTTTGACAACATTTCTCCAAATGATTCCAAACTTCTGGATCTTATTTCAGAATTTCCTTTTGGGCTCTTGAAGTGTCCACAACACCAATCCAGGGTTCCAGAATCTCTTATTTGCTCCTTGGGAAGTTGGGACTCCAAGACCCTCAATGCTACTGGCCAACTCCTTAAAAGTCCACTGCGTGCTATCCAACTGAGTTCTTCTTAGTAGAGATGATGCTGGTGGAGCTCTGTTAACCTGTTTTTTCTCAGGGAGTCCACTCCTCAAAGTTTTTGAGTCAGGTAAGTCTTTCTTTTGCTGAAACCCAAAGTGGACAGGAGGTGCAGTCCTTCTGAGTGCAGTTCTCTTGGTGCAGGCCAGGGGTTCAGCAGGGCAATCCTTCTTCTTCTTGTTTCTTCCAAGCAGGGATCTGAGTTGCTGGGCAGCTCTCCCATATTTATCCAGGCTTCTGGGTTGGCAAGCAGAGGGGCACCCCTGACCAATGGGGTGCAGGCCAGGGTACCACCCTCAATGATTACCACTTCCCCAGAAAGTGTGGCAAATTTTTGTCCCAGAAAGAAGTGATCTTGTAGCTGCAGATTCCTTACCTTTGAATTTACTAGGCGTCAGGCTGGATCCGGAAACTTTTGCTGAGCAATACCCCTTGTACGCGACATCAGGTAGCTCCATTGGCCCCACGCGATGTCATCAGCATTTGCAGCATCAGTAATGATGCCCTGGTGCCTATAGAGGTGCCACTCAGCCCGCAGACATCAGTTCTTTTCTTTCCACGCCAGTTAAGCGCTGTTATGGGAAGAGCTACCACTCTTCTGCTTTTTGGCAGGCTTTTTCTCTACTTTTGTCGCAAATTTTTGGAATCAAATTCGTGTGCGAGGGATGTCTTCGAGGAAGACAGGTTTCAAACTATGCAGGACTTGTTCCCGCATGATGTCAGCTACTGATCCCCACTGCTTCTGTCTTTGGTGTCTTGAGCGCGACCACGTTACGAAGTCGCGTTCGGACTGTCAGGCTTCAGGGAGCGCGCAATGAAGTTACTCGTGGCCCGGCAGTCGACACCATCAAGCGAGACTCTGAGGAGGTCACAGTCCAGTTCGAAGAAGAGGAGTTTGTGGGGCTGTTCCAGAAGCCCTTTGTCCTCTTCCTCCCATTCGAGGTCCTCAGGACGCTTGGGAAAGAGGCACAAGAAGAAGTCCAAACGGACTTCGTCTTCACCTCAACTGGCGTCCATAGTCGAGAGGGGTAAGGAGCACCAACGCTCTAGGCACGGATCCGCAGAGCTGGAGTGGGAGCCAGAATTGACTTTGCGCCTCCCCTCCCTTTCCAAGAGCCAGAGCAACTCCCGCTCAAATCAAGGAATTTTACTAGGCCATGTGCCACATACTTGAGCAGAACAACCCCACTGGAGAGCCTTCAGGCCCCGCGGGGTATGAAGGAGCCCCATTGGGTTCAACACTGATGTCGCCGGCCAAGAAGCTGGTGGGGCCTCAGGGATTCTATCCCAGATCCGGTTTGATGCCTGTCGTGCCAACGCGACCTTCCCCAGTGTTGAACCCAAAGTCGGTGCCTACGATGTCGCCGAAGCCCGTGGGTGGCGCAAGCCCCATCCTCATCCTCGATGACAGGGAGCCAGAACAACATTGATCAACGCTGATTCCGATGTTGACAGAACCCAGAGGTTCTATGCTGTCGCCTGAGCACTTTGAAGATGTGCTAGGCTCAGGAGAGGAATTGGAGGGGTCTGGGGACCCTTTTGAGAATCAGGATATCTCTGAGGAGAATTTGGACTAGTATGGGGAACTTGGGGAGGTCAGTGGTCTGGATACTTCCCCAGATACTGGCATGCTCTCACCTCCTATGATGACTACGGAGGAGGGAGCATCCTATTCCATGGTGGTAAAGAGGGCAGCTGAGGTCCTCGGACTGGAGCTGCCCTCCGTGCAAGTCAGGACTAATCTCCTGACTGAGGTGCTTCTATCTGGGGCTTCCACTTCCGAACGTCTGTTGCCCTTCAATGAGGCACTTCCAGACGTCCTTCTAGGAACTTGGTCCAAACCTAGCACAGGGGCCATCGCCCAGCTCCGGGCGACCCAAAGCTCTCTCAGCCAACACCCCAACCCAGGGAGTTCATTGGTGCAGGCCTCTACGTCCCAAGGCGCATTCTCTTCCAACCCTCTGGATAGGGAATCCACAAGGTCGGATTCATTTGGGAAGAAGATGTTTTCTTCCTCCGGCCTTGCATTGCCGTCGGTGAATACCACATGCTTATTGGGCCATTTCTCCCATTCCCTTTGGGAGACGGATGCGCAAGTGCTTCCACAAGTCCCGGAGGAGGCCCGGGCTGTGCTCTCCCAAGCTGCCAAAGACGGGAGGGATGCAACAAAATTCGCCATACAGTTTGGGTTAGATACGACTGATAAGCTGGGCAGATCAATTTTAATGACTGTGACCCTGAGACACTATACCTGGCTTCGTACCACTGGCTTCTCGGGTGATGTCCAAGCTAAATTGATGTAAACTAAAATTGATGGCCAGTCGGCAATGTTGCCTACCAGTCTCAGACATGCACTACTTTAAGTGATTTACAATCAATAATACATTATTATTATTGATTGTAAATCAAGTATTGTGTGTCTGAGACCGGTAGGCAACATTGCTGGCTGGCCACAAATTTTATTTTACATTAAGTGTGATTAGGCACACACTTTCGGACGTTGCACACTGATCGAACAAGCCAGAATAATAAGGTTAGATCATTTCTGCAAATAGGAGTTCATAGACCACCCATCATTACAAGCTAACTTGATGGACATGCCCTTTGATGGAACTCACCTTTTTGGGGAAAAAGCAGACTCGGCCCTCGTTAGCTTCAAGGAATCTCGTCCTATGGCCAGATCCTTGGGCCTTTTCTCCACTCCTCATGGCCAGTCTTCCTTTCGCCCCTTTCATGGAAACATAAGGGATTTCCAGCTGCGTCAGCCCTACCCTAGCCACTGCCCTGTACAGACTGCCCAAGCCGTGCGTGGATGTGGACGCAGTGCATTACGATCTCGGAATGGAGGCCAGAAGTCATCTACCACACTGCCTCCGGCAGCCGCAGCCTCCAAGCACTCCTAGGCTGAATCTGCTAGACCATACTACTGCAGTTGGTAGGAGAATTTGTCATCATCTCTTCCACTGGAGATCCATAACATCGGACAAGTGGGTCTTGCAGATCATCCAGGAGAGCAATTCTCTACCTTTCCTTTCTTTTACTCCTACTATTCAGGAATGGCTGACGGAGCATCATTTAAAATTGCTCCAAGAGGAAGTTATGGCTCTTTTGGCCAAACTAGCTATAGAAAGGGTCCCAGTTTCAGAAGTTGGCTGTGGCTGTTATTCCCACTACTTTCTGATTCCAAAGAATAACAAGGGAACTATGGCCCATTTTAGATCTTTGGGCTGTCAATCTCATCCTCAAGAAGGAAAAATTCAAAATTCTCACTCTGGCTCAGGTCTTTTCTGTTCTAGACCAGAAAGACTGGATGGTAGCGTTGGGCCTGCAGAATGTGTATTTTCACATCCCCATCCTGCCTGGCCACAGGTGTTACCTGCAGTTCAAGATAGGCTGTGAGCACTTTCAGTTTAATGTGCTCCGCTTCTGAGTTACCAGTGTTCCTATGGTGTTCACCAAGGGTGATGGTAGTGGTGCAGTGCATTTGCGCAGGTTTGGGGTGTCGGTCTTCCCCTACCTCGACGACGTGCCAAAGTCACACCTGATTCCTTCTCAGATGCTCCCTTTTATTAGAGCAGTTCTGGACACAGTGCAGTTTCGGGTTTATCTTCCCGAGCATCGAGACCAGGACTCTGAGGCATCCTGTTGGTAAGACATGCAGGATGGCGTATGTGGACTTTGCAGAGGGACTTGAAGTTCCATTGGGCACAGCATCTGGGACCTCTCCCCGACACGGTTCAGATCTCGGAAGGAACTGCGAAAGATCTGCAGTGGTGGTTAATGAACCACGATTCGGTCAACGGCAGACTGCTCTCCCTTTCCCAAACAAATCTCACTGTCGTGACAGATGCACCACTTCTCAGATGGGGCGCCCATCTGGGAGAGGTGAAGATCAGTGGACACTGGTCTACGGCGGAGTCGTAGCTCCACATAAATTTGTTGGAGCTCCGAGCGATTTGGTTGGCATTGAAAGCATTTCTTCCCTCGGTCAAGGGGAAACTAGTGCAGGTGTTCAAAGAAAATACCACCACCATGTGGTACTGCAACAAACAGGGCGGATGGGGTCGTGGACTCTTCAACACCTGGCAGGTTCTCTGAATGCCAGGGCATTCAAACTCAGCCGTCGATGCCTTGCGGATCACGAGTGGCATCTCAGATGGAGGTGGCTCAAGGTCTTTTTCAGCAGTGGGGAGAACTTTGGTTAGATTTGTTTGCCTCCGAAGAGACCGTGCAGTGTCAGTAGTACTGCGTGCTGGAGTTTCCAAGGTTTTTATCGCTCGGCGACGCTTTTCGTCATGAGTGGAGCTCAGGCCTGTTGTACGCCTTTCTGCCCATACCACTCCTACCCAGGGTTCTGAATATCAGGAGCGACTTGGCCCAAGTCATTTTTGTGGCTCTGGGCTGGACAAGGAGAGTCTGGTATTCAGACCTCCTGAGAATGAGTATCGATCCTCTGATCAGGCTGCCCCTTTGGGAGTTTCTTCTGTCACAGCAGATGGGGAGGGTCCTCCACCCAAATCTGTCACTACGCCTCCATGCGTGGAGATTGAGCGGTGGCACTTGATAGCCTTTGACCTTTCTCCCGAAGTCTGTAACGTTATTCTGGTGGCCAGGCGGCCCTCCACTAAGACAGTATACGCCTGCTATTGGCAGAAATTTGTATCATACTGTACAGAAAGGTCCATTGATCCTCTTTCTGCTTCTCTTTCTACTATCCTTTTATTCATTTCTTACCCTTGTCCAGCAGTGCTCTGCCTTCAGAACTCTCAAGGGTTACCTTTCTGCTCTGTCTGCTTTTTTGCAGCTGCCAGACCAGCCCTCTCTCTTCAAATCTCCTATTGTAAATAGATTTCTAAAGGGACTGACTCACTTTTTTCCACCCCTGCCCTTTGTTATGCCCCAGTGGGACCTTGATCTGGTCCTTACTTACCTGATGTGTGTTCCCTTTGATCCTTTGCACAATTGTCCCCTCAGGCTGTTGACCATCAAAACAGCCTTCTTAGTGGCACTTCTGTGAGCCTGGAGGGTGAGTGAGTTGCAGGCGTTATCCAGCTTCCTCCTTATCTTATGTCCTTTCTGGACAGGTGGTGCTTTATACCAGGGCATCTTTTTTACCAAAGGTTATGACCCAATTCCATCTGGGTCAGTCCATCACTTTGCCCACCTTGTTTGCTGCTCCGCATCCCTCTAAGGAGGAGGAGCATCTCCACCAACTGGACTCAAAAAGAGCATTGTCGTTCTACCTTGACCACACAAAAGAGTTCCAGGTGGATGACCAACTCTTTGTGGGGTTCGTGGGAGCAAAGAAGGGAAGGGCAGGGCCGAAAATGACCATCTCTCGCTGGGTCGTTCTCTGCATCAAGAAGCAGCCCCTTGAGAGATTAAGAGCCCATTCCACCAGGTGAAAGGCTGCAACTACGGCCTTGGCTCGGGGTGTCTCAGTCCAAGACATCTGTCAGGCAACGATGTGGACATCTTTTCACACGTTTTTGAAACATTACTGCCTTGATGTGCAAGTTCGCAGGGACTAACACCTTGCCTGTTCAGTCCTGCAAGACTTTTTAGTCTAGGATGTGAGTCCGCAACCCACCGCCGGGATGGTATGGCTCGGTTATCTAATTCAAAGGTAGGAACTCTGCAGCTAGAAGTCTCTATCAGATGAACAAGTTACTTAACTTCGTTAATGAATTATCTGGTAGAGACTCTATCTAGCTGCAGATTCCTTACAGCCCCATCCATGCCTCCCCGCTTTGTGGACTGATATTGTAGGGCTAGGGTTGTTCCCCCTTTTTCTGGGCTCTAGTTTTACACACAACTATGTCAGTTACTTTGTCACCCTGCGCTTCTGGCATTGAAAGTATGAAAAGTAATGATGTCCGTACGCCTGGGTGGCGACTATAAAGGCACCGCGATGTCATAACCGACGCCGGCGACATCATGCGGAGCCGAATGGAGCCACCAGACGTTGCGCGCAAATAGTATTGCTCAGCAAAAGTTCCCGGATCTAGCCTGATACCTGGGAATTTCAAAGGTAAGGAATCTGCAGCTAAATAGAGTCTCTACCAGCTAATACGTTACCGAAGGTAAGTAACTAGTTCTTCTATAAACTTCAAAATCTTTCCTGGAGTTTAAGGTCTGGCTACAGGTGTGGCTAACTTTCACTAACACTCTCCTTCCTGCCTGTCCCTCTGCTAATTCAATTACAGGACCTCCTATCTGGCGGGGGGTGTAGGAAGTAGGGGTGGGCCTCAGTCCTGTCCTAAGTGTCTTTCCCTCTCTAAAGACCAGTTTGACTATCCAGCCCCCTTCCTGCCTTTTGCGTTGCAGCTTAAGGATCTTCTCCCACCAGATGTCTTTGTTTCCTTTCAAGCCACTTCACACCTCATCAGAGCAGTTTGACTTAGCCTGTCAAAGGCTGGCTAATCAAGAGGCGCTGCTCTAGAGCTGGATTCACGCACATCAGAAAAGCAAGTTCTATAACTTTTTTTCTGTCACAGTTAAAATAAATCTAACATTAGCAAGTTGTTGGATTTATTCTTCCTTTTATTTAGAGACTTTGAATTATTTTTTCAACTCTCTCCTGTCACTAGGTTAGACCTTATTAAAGTTGAATAAATCCTTCCCATGTTAGCCTATGGAGATAATGTACTTCACTGGGAAAAACGAAATTGGCAATTATTCCCTCACCAGAGCTTATGAAACATATTTTATAATGTCTCTGCTTATTGTAACAAGGGACCCTACCCTTGGTGCACCTGGGGTAGACCTTAGGAGTGACTTATATATACAAATAAGGTAGTTTAATACTTTGTAAGTATCTTTAATTCCTAAGTCAAATTTGGACATAGTTTTATTTTGAAAGCAGTCTGCAAAGCAGTAATGGCTTTTAAAATGATAGCAGACACCACAGCAGTGCACACTTAAGTGCATTAAATCCACTGGACCTCTAAACCTAGATGCCCTGCCATATGCTAGGGACCTGCAGGTAGGTTGTCAGTACAAATTGTAATTGTACCTAATTACCATGGGCCTTTTACACAGACCACAGGCCGAGGTTAGCAGAGTCCAGGGCATCACCAGAGTCAGAAAACCAGAATCTAGTAGTCCAAGTGGGGACAAAAAAGTGGGGGGACAGTGAAGAAAGTCCTGGTTTCTCACAAATCCATAATGATTTGATAATATACTGTCTTAATTGTGTGGTGCATTGTACACGTCTTCAGACAATACTAAAACAGATCATTGTCACGTATAGAACAAAAAAATAACCTAATTGTGATTCCTAACCTAGCATTTATATTGAATTATTGAAAACTATTCATAAAGCTCAGTGAATCATTTACATCTCCTGGTAACAATACTGCCCAGTACATGCTTAGCCACAAACATTATAAAAAATATATATATTTTCTCGCAATTAAATATAACCTGTCCATATTAAACGAGGTTCATCAGTGTAGCCTTTTTATTTTATTTTCAGTTCTACTTTAGCAAAAACTTTTTTATTTAATCTTATCATTCAAGCCATTTGGTATTAAAGTTTACACATGTTTAATCCAACGTAGCTCTAGCTTTGCCAGTCATTTATCCCTATTGATCTGTTGTAGTGCTTATTACACGAAATGCATTGAGAATATAGAGCCAGATGTACTAAACATTTTAGTGGCCGCAAACCTAGCAATTCTCCAGTGGGTTTGCCGCCGCTAACGCATTTTTACTTATGTACTATATCTCTTTACAAAATTGCCAAAGTATTTGCCATTTGCTAAATTAATTTAGAAATGGTTTACTAATCGCTATTTGGCAGTGGTGTGTTGTGGGTGTTTATTACAATTTTCGATTCAGTACCATATGTAGCAATAGTTGCAAACCATTAAAAAGTTATTGACACTTCAATGGTGGTGATATCCCCTCAGGACTGCTTCTCTTTTGTTAATTTTGGCAAAGGTATTGGTTGAGTATTCAGTGGTCCATGGAAACTTTTTTTGTTTTGCTTTTTATTAAAGCTGACCCATTTCCTTTAAGGGAATCTGGCTGCTTTAAAAAGAAAATAGGTATTATCTTTCTATTCCATCAGACATGGTGGTCTGCTGATCCTAGTAGGCCAAACCTGTGGTTTTCTCCAGTCGGAGTGAGTCAACATTTGTGACTTAACTCATAAATAATGAGGTAGGTCGGACTGCAGCCCACTCCAAGTTCTTTTTTTGTGAGCCAACCTATTTCTACATAGGTAGGCTGGCAAAAACCCTTTTCTGGTTTCAAAAATCCGAGTCCCTTTTGCAACTAGCACCTGCGAGCAGCAAGTATGAGCATCTGGCCTGAGGATCTCTCAATAGAGATGAAATTGAACAATATGCAATTATGTTTAGCTTATTTTTGTGTTGAAATAGTCTATAATGTAAACTAACACATGAACATTAAAGTGTGGCCAAAGGGTATTTTTTATATTTCAAAGGGGTATCCTCCAAATAGATAGAGAGCGCATCCGATCTGGGACTGGCAAAACCTGGCTTGTGGATTTTGAGTAGGAAGCCAGTGGTCAAAATAAAACGTGCGCCACCAAGTAACCTTCAAGAATATTAAATCATTTCTACATAACAGACGAGAGTGCAATTTACAGTTCAATGTAAATGTATATTAGTGGCTCTCCACACAGTGACGTGCAGCATGGAAAAAACTAAATCTGGCACCGCTGCCGGTAGCTGAGCTGTTCCAAAGAGAAATAGTTTGCAACGAGAAGACAGTATCCATCTGAACCAACAGTTAAACATCACTTACAACGAAACGTTTACAACGCACTACCATTACAATGCGGTCATTACAACGCAAACTATTACAACGCATTGCGCTGGGGGCGCTCTAGGATAGGGAATAAGTTTAATTTACTATCCAAAACCTTCCCTAGTGTCCACGGGAACTGGAGTTGGAATAGTAAATTAAACTAAAGTACGAACAAGGGAATGTGGACAGGAGAGGGGCACGGCGCCGTGCGCGCTCACGAGGTGAAAACTGAGCTACTCTGCGCTCGTGCACCCTTTCCTGTCCACATTCCCAATAACGGGCAGCAATAGTTGTCGAAGCAGACTCTGCTATCAATGCTACGCATTGAAGCAGGTCGTGCTTCGACCTAAAAAGGGGACCCCCTCTTGATTTACTTCAAGCCAGGGAAAAGAGGGAAAAATATCAGTACACACAAAATATAGCAAATTTCCCTTGTGGCTTTCATATTTTGAACATCGGATCTTGGTTCCTATAAATATAACATGTCCTACCAGATATGCCAGTAACAAGTGTTTGTAAATTTGTCAAAATGTATTTCTTTTTTAAAATAAGAAGTGAGTATATATATCATCAAAACTTTTCATATGTCAAAATTTCTTTTTTTACAAATTCATTGTATTATTTTTAGACAATTGAGGCAAATATAAAAACATACATCATCATAATACTTATTTTCATTTTTTATATATATAGTGCAAAAAAACTTGATAAAACTAACCAGATATCCACACCCCAATCACATTCACCAATCAATCATACATATACTTGCATACACACCATTCAATAACCAACTATTCCTTCTGTACAAAGGGTTTATCAGAGAGCAACTCTGGCTGAGTAGCAACCACAGAATGTTATTTGGGATTCCACGCTAGGTCGACGCGCGTTTCGGTGGGCTTAGACCACCTTCCTCAGGACCATGACAGAATCGCTTTCTGCATATAGGGTGAATACAGTATATCTTTCAAATACATGTGACTGGGAATTACGTGATCCTTCCAGGAAAACCAAGTTAAGTTGGGCTCCCCATATCACAGCTGCAATCCTTTAATCAGGCTAATTATCGAGCGACTCCACTATTCGGTTCTTGAACCACTTATCCTCTTCAACACAAATTTTTCTTTTATTTTATGTAATTTTGGGCTCTACTTTGTTTTTCCGAATTTCATCTCTTTATTCTGCCAAACGTAGTCAGGGAGAATTGTATAGGCAGGAGCACCACTTTGTCCGCTCTGCCCTATATTTTGAAGGAGGTCGAATATATCGATACGCTCGAAAAACGCCAGCCTAAATTAAACTATTCACTATCCAGCACCCAAAAGCGCTATGCGTTGTAATGGTATGCGATGTAAAAACCGCGTTGTAAAGGCAGGCGTTGTAATAGCCTGCGTTGTAACGTCATACATCCGAACCAACAATATCAATGGCACATAGCGGATTTGTATCAGTTCCATGCTCATTTTTAAAAAAAATGTATAGTTAATGAAATGGCCGCTTTTTAGAACACCATAAGATTAATAGTGAATCAGTAATGCATTTTCTATTTTATTTTAAGGGTGTGATGGCTGCAGCACAAGCTGGAAATAAATCTGCTGAACTTAGTCCTTTGGCGATGTTTGCCTTCTTTGTGAACCGGTGCAGAGAAAATCTCCATATTGTAGTGGCTTTCAGTCCAATTGGGGATGCTTTCCGTAATCGACTCAGGCAGTTCCCTTCACTCGTCAACTGCTGCACCATTGACTGGTTCCAGGTATGCATGCGTGGCCTTTGTAATTTGACTTTTTCCATTCAAATTTGTAACGTGTTTGGCTGTCTTTGCTACTGTGATTCTTCGCTGTCTAACCTGTTTCATCCTGATATTTATACATTGATTTTTTCGGCAACTCGTCTTATGTAGCTATACATTCATGTTTTAATTAACGGGACAACAATTAGAAACAAAAGTTTTTACTATTTCAGTTCCCTTTACTTTCTATTGATGAGATTTGTTGCCAGTTGCTCCATAAACGATTGCCAATTGCAAAAATGCTGGGCAACCTGAAGGGACAAAGAGAAAATGGTGGGGAAGGTGCTGTTCCATAGATGGTCGGGGACTTCTATCCTTAAAGTTTTAAAACAATATGGCTTCTGCCCTAGCAGACTTGTCTCGACTGTGCTTCACAAAACACTTCAGAGGTCGGCTGTTGTAGTTATCATTTGACAACCCCTTGGATTTGATGTTGTTTAAATTAGGAGTTCCTACAGACTCTGGCCTGATTATGACTTTGGCGGTGCTGCGCCAGCTTTGCGCCGGCACAGCACCACCAAAGATGTGCATGGTCCGCCTGCCACATTACGAGTTCTTCTCGTGTTAGGTGGACTTTTCTTGTACTGTTCCCACTGGTGTGTCCTGAAAACGGGCACCGCAATGGGAACGCAAAGCAGTTCCAGCATGGCATGGACTGTGAAGTCCTTGCCGTGCTGGAACTTGGGGTGCATGCAAACAGGGGGGCACCTGAATTCATCCTCATGGCGGCGGGGGGGGGGGCATTGGAGCCCTGTAGGGTCCCTTTTGTTTCCCACCGCCAGCTCATCATGGCAGTTCATCGCCATGAAAAAGCTGGCAGCGGGAAAACTCATAATATGCTCGATGGATCATATTGGATACCCCTGTCTGCTGCGCCCCTGCCAGGGAATGGTGCAGCCGGCGCAGCTGTTGCGGTCCGAATGGCAGCATTGGAATAGGGCGGCCGCAGGACATGCCACCGCGAATCTGGCGGTCAAAGACTGCCAGACGCGGAATCGGACCCTCTGAAATCAAAGGAGGCAATTCCTTTATGTTTTTGGAACTAAATGTACCTATCCACTCCGGCATGGCATAAAGAACTAATCACTAGTCCACTAAAATTGCCTGAAGACTTTTATTGCTTCAGATATTACAGTGTGCAGTAAGTTCCAAAGGAATTCAGCACTCTAGTTGGTGACTTTTAAACAGTCAGAATAGTATGTTCAAGGTATTTCACTACAAAATCAAATACATTGAAAGAAAATATGCTTTAATTGCATTTACGTCAAGGTTACATGCCTACCTGAAGTGTTGGGCCATGTTAGGTAGATGGTTGTTAATGTTGCACATTTTGAAAGAATATAAAGGCTGCAGGTACGTTTTATATGTAACCTCCCACCTGACTTCAAACGGGAAGGTGACTGGATTGTGTCACTGATGAGCTCAGCAGCAACATAAACGCACTATATAAATTGGTAAATTAAGTCGAATAAATCTTTTTTTCCCGTTCGTCCTTACTCTGGAACTTGCACCAGATGAAAGCCCTAAAATAGATATCTAGCTTGCTAGGATGACTGCATAAAATGTCAGGTACAGTTTTCAACAACTTTTCTGCAAATATGTGTTTATGTTCCTAATATTACTTCTCAGAAAAAATGTCTTGCTGCATGAGAAATTGAAACGGTAACAAGCATCTTTAACTCCCTTCTAGATGCTTTAATTGAGTTACTTTTACAGATTGCAAATACTTTCTAGAAGATCACGGTAACAGGCCTAAAGTTAGTTAGTGACATATCTAATATAATTTTTCATATGTATATTGGTTTATATGGTCACACTGCATGTCTGTTGATGAATGTTCTCTTTTTTCAAGCCATGGCCGGAGGATGCTTTGGAGCGCGTTGCCGTCAAGTTTTTGGAAACTGTGAAGCTTTCAGAAATTGAGCAGCGTGAAGTGGTGCCCATCTGCAAACACTTCCACACATCAGCGCTCTCCCTGTCGGACAAGTCAGTTCAACTTCTCTGAATCATTTAACTATACTTTCTTGAAACGTTAATTGATGTACTAATTATGACATTTTGTGATCAGGCAAGCATAAGCTCCTTACATAACACGGGGGGAGTGTGGGGGAAGGAGGGGGCTGGTGAAATCTCATATTGGTTTGATACTGCAAGGATTTCTACGTTGCCATTCGTTACAGCTTTCCCAAAAACTACAAGCTAATTTGCTATAATTTAGTTTGCCAGCGAAGGCCAAGTATTCAGTGAAAGAAACTCATTTTTGTCTCTCATTAATTGGGTGAGTCAGTAGGGCACAAGTCCTAAAAATAGAAGTGGGGGGACGCTGACGTCGCGACAGGAAGTGATGTCACGAAAGGTGGCTTGCACCATCAGTAATCGAGCTCCTGGTAAAATAAATGGGGGGACGCCGTCCACCTGCGTGGTACCCCGACTCGAGCCTGATGATTGTTTCCCCTGGCCGAGAGTGGGAATCCTAGCTGTTTTGGGGGACCGTCAACAGACTTTTACAAATTTCAACTTGCGAGTCTGGGCAGCCTAGTGTCATGGAATCTGTGGCTTCTGCTCTTCATGCTTGTGTAATCACCTCGCTTGCCGAAGAGACGGAATGTGCAAGTTGTTGTAGTGACTGGATTACGTGGTGAAACAGACTCTTAATAACTCTCGCCCCTGGGGTTCATTTGCTCCTTTAAAAAAAGTGGAGTGCAGCGCACTCCACTGGCTTTGCCACTGCTTGTTTCGTTTGTCAGAAGGCAATGTTTTATGATGAAAGAAAAAAATGATTACTAATATTGCTGATGCTGTTTATCATTGGCAAAAAAAAATCAATGATGTAGCAGCACAAGTGTCTACATGATGACATATACGCATGCATGCATCACCATGCATGCGCTTGTGTCTTCTTGTGGTGGCTATTTTTTTCTTTACCATTCCAAGATGGTGGTCGACATTTTTGAAGAGTTATCTAGAACAACAGGGACTCCCCAGTAACCCAGGGACGGACAATAATGAACAATAAAGGTGGTCCCTATGGGGGAAGTGCAGCCCTTGACTTCCACGGCAATAGTATCAAAACAGGGATAGAAGAGTAAGTTGTAGTTATGCGTTTAGTGCATTTATTTATACATATCCTATAACTGAATATATAATCCAATTCCTAACAGTATAATGCAATACTTATATTTTATCTAGAAGGATAAGGTGCTCCTAAAAGGTGACAGAGCATTGAAAGTGACCTATAGGGAAAAAAAGCATTCATGCTATGTACAGAAATATATACATGTGGCTGATAGGGATAATATAATGTTTGAAATCAGCACCCATAAAACACATCAAATGCTCCGCTACTAGCAAGTGCTAGCTGATAAAATGCCTTCGCTTCCTGTAAGTGGAGCAGATTGCTTTCAGACACAGGGAGCTGCTGGTTTAGTAGCTCCTATGTCGGAAACCAGTGCTAGTTCCAGCAGGAGGCGGGGTGCTGGCAGGGACCCTTGGGGCATTCAGGCTCCTTCTGCAGTCCTAGTGGAGACTGGGTGCACTGGGGCACCCAGCAGACATAGCCAGGTCCCTGGGATGGGGTTTCTTGTGGCCTAAAAAAGCCCATGGAGGAGGGTCACATGCCCCCCCCCCCTCCTCAATAAAGAATATAAAATTGAACAGGGCGGGCCCCGGGGAATTGGGTCCCTGGGACCAAAATCAGCCTGGTCAACACGGTCCTCCTCCCCATTACAAATAGGCCGAAATTGGCCCAAAAAGCTGGGCCACGCAGCACACCTCTCCCCCTATTTGCAAATACAAATAAAAAGGCTGGGCCCTGGGGGATTGGATTCCCGGGGCTGAAATCTGCATCGGGAAGGCGGGACCACACGGGTCCTTGCCATAATAAAATAAAAAATAAAAAAGCTTATTTTGGGGGAATTTGCCGTAGGCCCGACCCCTTTATCAAGCAGTCTGCAAAGGGGCCTCCTGGTGCACAACTGGTTGGAGGAGGAAGTCCCCTTGGATGCTGAGGGTCCTTGGAGGCTAACTACCCCTTCTGTTACCTCCAGTAAGTCCCACACAGCAGGATTGCTGAGAGGTGATCGGAGGCCCAACCCCCATCTCCGCCGCTCTGCAAATGCGACTACTGGTGGAAAAAGCATAGAAATTCACTTAAAAAACAAAGGTTACAGGGACGATATAGTTAGAAAAAGAATTTAAAAAAGCCTTAGAAATGTCCTTAAAAAAACAAAGGTTATAGGGACATTATAGTTAGGGAATATATTTATTTTTTTAAACTTAGAAATTCACTGAAGAAACCATGGTTACAGGGACATTATAGTTAGGCTCAGGTTTCACTCATACAAAACCAGGGAAATTCTGTGAATGGGCATGGGACTAGATGTCTGTGTGTCTGAGTGGGCGCATGAGAGGTTGTATGGGGTGTGAGTGGTTGTGTGAGTAGTTCTGTAGATGATGTCATCAGTGATGTCAATTGAGATGTCATCAGTAATGCCACTGACCATGTCATGAGTGATGTAATATGTGAGGTCATAAGTGGTGCATTGCGGTGTCGTAAGTTATAATTAGCTCAGGTAACTATAGCTACTGAAGTTCTATGGTTTTGTATGAGTGAAATCTGAGCCTAACTATAACATCCATGTAACCTTTGTTTTTTCAGTGATATATATATCTAGGTCTGCTTTTCTATAGAAAGCGTTTTTAGTTTGCTCATTACTTTGGCCACATTTGATGAATCTTCAGAAAATGTTCCAGATAAAGAGTTCATCCACCTGAGCTCCTTCCTGGATAGTTTCAAGGTGATCCGTCAATCGGGGGCTAAACAAAAAGGGGGTTTCAAAGTATAAAATCCCCATGCATTTTCTGTATACTTCTTTAGACAAGGCTACAGCAAAAACTGCTGTTCTGATAGATACATCTGCCGTGTGGATTCCTCACCTTGTGTATATCCCCTTGCGTCAGCAACATTCGGAAATTCTTTTCGTAGCCTTGCGCCGACGTGGACTTGGACGTCATAGAGACACGGCATCGCACGCGACTACGCTGACGTCACCGACGCCTATAATAGGCCCACGCCGGCGTGATGACATCAGTTCCCTTTTTTCCGCGTCGTCGACGCTAACGGTTTCGGGAATCTCAGTAGCCAACTGGTACTTTGTTGCCTTTTTGTTA
Source organism: Lissotriton helveticus (assembly GCF_964261635.1). Taxonomy (NCBI): domain Eukaryota; kingdom Metazoa; phylum Chordata; class Amphibia; order Caudata; family Salamandridae; genus Lissotriton; species Lissotriton helveticus. Next base: position 1,138,627,899 of record NC_136070.1, read on the forward strand.
CCACTTTCTGCTTCTTTGTTTCTTGTCTCTTCGACGATGTCGACAAAGAAGACCGGCTTCAAGCCCTGCAGGGAGTGCGGGAAAATGATGTCCATTACTGACCCGCACGAGGACTGCATTTGGTGTTTGAGCTCTGATCACGATGTGGATGGATGTTCATCTTGTCGGAAGATGAACCCGAAGGCCCTGAGGGAAAGAGAGACCAAACTCCTAGTAGCGAAGCTGAAGGCTGGAAAAGGAAAATCTTCGAGGTCTCGTTCTCTAAGGGCGAGGTCGAGGTCGAAGTCAAGATCCGGGTCTCGAGAGGAGTCGTCTTCGAGGTTCGCTTCAGACCATGCTTCGAAGTCGAAGAGGAAGCATAAGAAGAGGAGGCATGAGTCCCGACGTTGTTCCGGTAAGGAGTCGGGCTCGAGGTCGAGGTCACCGAAGAAGGTACGTTCTAAGGTGGTTACGCTGGATGTCTCAGATCCTGAAGGTGAGGCCTCGCCTTCGGAGTCGCGGGCGCAGTCGCCGACTCCGGCTTCGAATCTGTCTCCGGCGCCGTCCCCGGCCCGAGATGAGGAAGAGGTTCAGGTGGATGTGGATTCCGCGCCTGCCGAAGAGGCGAATCCGAACTTTCCACAAGACCAGCCTGAGGGTTTGCAGCCTCCCTTTCCAACCCCAGGCCAGGACCCATCGGCGTTTTTGAACGCTATGTATGGCATCTTTTCAAGGGCGTGGTACCCCTCTGGCGCACCTTCGGGTCCCATGAGTCCTCTGGCCTTCAATCTAGGAGTCCCTCACTCCTACCCTCCTGCTCCATTCATGCCCTATATGCTGGGTCCGACGCCGCCATGGCAATTTCCGGCTCCGCCGAGGTCGTCGACGCTGGTTCCGCCGTCGCCCGCTCCAGATCGCCCTTGAGAGCATCCCGCTGGGCCTTCGGATTCGATACCGACGTCGATCCCGGCTCCGTCGCAGCCGTTGGTGTATCCGGCTGCGAGGCGTGTTAAGGAGAGGTCCAGAAGGGAAGCTCAACGCCTTTTGGAAGAGCGAAGATATATGGAGTCGCATCCTGATGTGGAGGAAGGTGAATTGGAGGAGGATTGTTTTGATGAACTGGCTGACGCTGGTAGCCTGGATTTCTCTCCGGAGTGGGAGTTGCCATCAGGCTCTGATACACCTTCTAAGGACATCCAGCCTTATCATGTTGTGATGAGGAAGGCTGCGGATCTTCTTCAATTGACTTTGCCAACAGTGGAGTTTAAATCCAATCTTCTCACAGAGGTTTTGCATTCACCTAGTTCTGTGGTAGAACCATTGCTTCCGTTTAATGATGCCTTAACGGAACCCATTTTGAAGGTGTGGAAAAAACCACTGTCAGCTCCTGCAGTATCTAAGAGTGTGGCAAGAAGTTTCAGGGTTGCACCTGAAGACCCTGCTTTTTTGACGTCTCATCCATCACCAGAGAGTCTAGTCATTCAAGCAGCCTGTTCCAAAAAGAATGTGAGTGCTTTTCCTCAGGTCCCCTGTGAAAAAGAGGCAAAGAAACAGGATCAGGTGGCTAAAAAGACCTTCTCCTCTGCAAGCATGGCGTTGAAGTTGACTAATGCCACTTGTCTGATGGGGAGGTATGTGCATGCCCTTATGGATACTATGCGTACTTTAGCTCCTAAGATTCCTGATGCCAACAGGAAGGATTTTGAGGAGGTAATTTCGGATGCACAGGCAGCGGCTCGCCAAGTGATACAGAGTGGTCTGGACACTGCGGACTCTGTGGCACGTATCATGGGCACTGCTGTCGCCACTAGAAGATTAGCTTGGCTAAAATCCTCAGACTTTTCGGCGGATATTCAGGCGACTTTGCTGGATCTGCCGTTTGATGGATCTGGTCTCCTTGGGAAAAAATCCCATAAATTGGAGAGATTTAAAGACAGTAGGGCAACTGCTAAATCTTTAGGTCTCCAGATCAGAGGTTCTTCGACCAACAGGAGATTCAGGGGTTTTGGTCGCTCTTCCTTTCGGAATTACCGACAAGGTCAGCAGCAGCAACACCAACAGCAGCAGCAGCAAAATTCCATGTACAGATCTTACAGGAGAAAGCAAAGAGCGCGTCCTTGTGGACATCAAGCCTCTTCCTCCTCCACTTCCTCCAACCCTCCAGCCTCAGAAAAGCAGTCCTAGATCCGCCATTCAGGATCATGTGGGTCCGGTGGGGGGTCGGCTTACCCATTTTCTACAGGATTGGGAATCGGTTACATCAGATCTTTGAGTTCTCAATCTTGTAGAAAATGGGTATGCCCTTCCCTTTCGGGATTTTCCTCCCAATTACCCTCCTTGCCAAGGTTTTTGCACGGAGGAACATCTTTCTGATAGATACATCTGCCAGTGGATTCCTCACCATGTGAATATCCCCCTGCGTCAGCAGCTTCAGGAAATTCTTTTTGTAGCTTTGCGCCGACGTGGACCGACGTCACAGAGGCACGGCATCGCGCGCGACTCCGCTGATGTCACCGACCCCATATCAGGCCCACGCCGGCGTGATGACATCAGTTCCCTTTTTTCCGCGTCGTCGACGCTAACGGTTTTCTAGGGATCGTCCGTAGCTTTTGCAGTAACTTTGTTACCTTGTGTTGTTGGTGTTTCATTGTCTTCTCTTTCGACATGTCTTTGAAGAAGACCGGATTTAAAGCCTGTGGAGAATGCGGCAAGACCATGTCCATTACGGATCCGCATGAATGCTGCTTATGGTGTCTTAGCTCCGACCCCGACTTAGATGACTGCCGGTCTTGCAGGAAGATGACACCTAAGGCCCTCCGGGAGAGAGAAGCTAAGCTTCTTGTGGCGCAGCTTAAAGGAAGTAAGGAGAAGAAGAAATCGAGGTCGCGGACTCGACGCTCGAGGTCAAGATCTCGCTCGAAGTCGCGATCGGACTCGTCCTCGGCCCATGCTTCGAGGTCGTCTAAAAAGAAACATAAGAAGAGGACCCATGAATCCCGACATTGCTCGAGGAAGGATTCGGGTTCTAAGCCGAAGTCGCAGGTGAAGCTGGTTGAGAAAGAGGTAGTGTCTTCGGTTTCGGAAGATCAGGACGCCGGGGGTCAGGCGTCGCATCCGAATTCGTCAGGTTCGCCGAAGCAGACAGCGAATCCATCTCTGGGTCCATTCCATCCTCCGGATCGGGAGGATGAAGGTGAGGGGGAGATGGTTGGAGAGGGAGATGCTGCGTTGCCCGAAGGTCTGTCGACTCCGGTGCACCAGCCTGAAGAGGAGGTCGACGTCGTATCGACTCCACGCCCTCAAGAGCAGCCAGGGGGTTCATACCCAGCCTTTCCGGCTCCAGGTCAGGATCCGACGCATTTTCTAAGTGCGATGTATGGTATTTATTCCAGTGCTATGTACCCCTCTGGGGCTCCTGTTGGTCCCACGGGTCCAATGGCATTTGGTCTGGGTGTTCCCCAAACCTATGCTCCTGCGCCCTTTATGCCCTTTATGCCGGCTCCGGCGCCGCATTGGCATTTTCCGACGCCAGCTAGGCCTTCGACTCCGAAGCCATCGACGCCGAAGTCGTCGACGCCGAATCCTTCGACGCCGATTCCATCATCCCTGATGCCGAACCCTGAGCGACGTCGTGGGATTCTTCCTCGTCCGGCGTCGGGCTCGGCGCCGGCTCCGACTTCGACGGAGCCGACAGTGGATCCGGCGGCTTAGAATGTGAAGCGCAGGTCGAGGCGTGAAGCCCAGAGGCTGATGGAGGAAGAGAGCTATCGTGAGGAGTATTTGGAGGAGGGTGAGCTGCAGGATCCTGAGGACCCTTTTGAGGATCTTTCAGTGGCCAGTGGCCTTGAACTGTCCCCTGAGTGGGATTTGGTTTCAGTACCGGACGAACCCTCTAAAGATGTGGCTCCTTACCACGTTGTGATTAGGAAGGCTGCAAGTTTGTTGAACATTGCTTTACCTACTGCTGAGTTCAAATCAAATCTTCTCACAGAGGTCCTTCATTCTCCTTCATCGGTGCCTGAACCATTGCTGCCCTTAAAGATCCAATTTTAGAGGTTTGGAAGAAACCCTTGTCAGCTCCTGCTGTGTCTAGGGCTGTTGCCAGAAGGTACAGAGCTGCTCCTGATGACCCAGAATTTTTATCCACTCACCCTCTGCCTGAGAGTTTGGTGGTGCAGGCGGCCTGTTCCAAACGATCAACGGGAGCTTTTCCTCAGGTTCCATCTGAAAAAGAGTTGAGAAAGCAAGATCAGGCTGCTTAAAAGGTTTTCTCCTCCATCGGTGGCCACGGTAATAACGGATGCATCCACTCTAGGGTGGGGTGCTCATCTGGGGGACCTAGAGGTCAAAGGTCTTTGGTCTCCAGAGGAAAGGTTGCTTCACATCAACCTGTTGGAATTACGGGCGATACGTCTGGCACTCAAGGCCTTCCTCCCTTCCCTTCGCCGGCGGTCAGTTCAGGTCCTGACGGACAACACGACCGCGATGTGGTATGTCAACAAGCAGGGAGGAGTGGGGCGCAGTGTCTCTGCAGAGAGGCTCTGCGTCTCTGGTCCTGGGTTCAGGATCATCAGATTTGTCTGATGGCAAATCATTTGGCCGGAGTTCAGAACGTTCGTGCAGACAGTCTTAGTCGGCAGTTCTCTGCCGACCACGAGTGGAGGCTTCATCCAGAGGTAGTTCGTCGCGTCTTTTGGACGTGGGGAACTCCTCGGGTGGACCTGTACGCCACTCGCGAGAATGCTCACTGCCCGTCATTCTGCAGCCTCCCGTTTCCGATGCAGGGAGCCTTGGGGGACGCGTTTCAGTTGAGTTGGGGCTCGCAATTCCTTTACGCGTTTCCTCCCATACCCTTGATTCCTTGGGTTCTGAGAAAAATTCGCCAAGACCGGGCCCAAGTTATATTGATCGCCCCGGATTGGCCAAGAAGGGTGTGGTATTCAGACCTTCTCCACCTCTCCTCTCACCCGCCGCTCCGTCTCCCTCACAGGGCAGATCTCCTCTCCCAGATGGAGGGGCAGGTTCTACACCCCCACCTCCAGACCTTACACCTTCATGCCTGGAGATTGAACGGGGCAACCTGAGTTCCTTTTCTCTCCCACACGATGTGGTAGATGTCATTTTGTCAGCCAGGCGTGACTCCACTAAGTCCATTTATTCCTATAGATGGTCAAAGTTTGTTGCTTGGTGTGGGGAGAAGTCCATTGACCCTTTAAGGGCTCATTTGTCCAATATTCTTCAATTTGCTCTTTCCTTTGCCCAGTAAGGTTTTGCGGTGGCAACCATTAAGGGTTATTTGTCGGCCTTATCGGCTTTCCTTTGTTTGCCTGACCAGCCCTCTTTGTTTAAGTCACCTATTGTTTTACGGTTCATCAAGGGCCTTATCAATACATTTCCTCCCACTCCTTTTATTGTACCTCAATGGCACTTGAACCTTGTTCTTACATTTTTGAGGGGTTCACCTTTTGAGCCTTTACACTCATGTCCCTTGAGGCTTTTGTCTTTCAAGACGGTCTTCCTTGTAGCAATTACCTCGGCAAGGAGGGTAAGTGAGCTTCAAGCTCTTAGTTCAAGGCCCCCGTTTTTATCCATTCATGCTGATCGAATGGTTCTTAGGACCAGGGCTGCTTTTCTGCCGAAGGTGGTAACTCCTTTCCACCTGGGGCAATCCGTTACCCTTCCTACCTTCTATCCTCCTCCTCACCCTTCCAAGGAGGAGGAGCGGCTTCATCGCTTGGACCCTAAGAGGGCGGTGAGCTTCTACCTGGACAGGACAAGAGAGTTCAGGTTGGATGACCAGCTGTTCGTTGGATTTGCTGGCTGCAGGAAAGGAAGATCTGTGCACAAGCGCACGCTTTCAAGATGGATAATTTTGTGCATCAAGATCTGCTACTCCCTGGCGGGTAAGGAACCTCCAGAGGGTATAAGGGCTCATTCTACTAGAGCTAAGTCTGCAATATCTGCTCTTTCTAGAGGTGTGCCTGTAGAGGACATTTGCAGAGCCGCGACTTGGGCCTCCCTCCACACTTTCGCGAAGCATTACTGCTTGGATACCGAGGTGAGGAGGGGCGGCGACTTTGCGCGCTCTGTCCTCCAGGATTTCTTGGTATAGAAGAGTGGACACCCTCCTCCGGGAGTGGGGACTGCTGTCGGACTCTATTCACAAGGTGAAGAATCCACTGGCAGATGTATCTATCAGAAGAACAAGTTACTTACCTTCGGTAACGCTTTTTCTGGTAGATACAGTATCTGCCTGTGGATTCCTCACTGACCCGCCCGCCTCCCCGTTGTCCACTCTTGTATACCATGTTTATTGTATATATTTATATATATTTATTGTCAAAGGAAATGTTTATTACATTTTGCTTTCCGTTATTGTTTTCGCACTATGTGTGTAATCTGGACATTGTGTACTGTGTATACTTTGTATTGTTCTACTGCCATTGGTCCGTCCGTGTGCCTCGAAGGCACGGAAAAAGGGGCGGAACTGATGTCATCATGCCGGCGTGGGCCTGATATGGGGTCAGTGACGTCAGCGATGCCGTGCCTCTGTGACATCGGTCCACGTCGGCGCGAAGCTACAAAAAGAATTTCCGGAAGCTGCTGACGCAGGGGGATATTCACAAGGTGAGGAATCCACAGGCAGATACTGTATCTACCAGAAAAAGCGTTACCGAAGGTAAGTAACTTGTTCGTTGCTTCTACAGGAGGAAGTGCAGACTCTATTAAGAAAGGGTGCGATAGAGGTGGTCCCAGAGCAGGAAAGGGGTCAGGGATGCTACTCCTGGTATTTCCTGATTCCCAAGAAGGATGGCAGACTTCGTCCAATCCTTGATCTCAGGATCATGAATCTCTATCTGAAACAAGAGAAATTCAAGATGCTCACCCTTGCTCAGGTTCTTCAAGCGCTGCTAGAAGAAGACTGGATGGTGTCGCTCGACTTGCAGGATGCGTACTTTCACATCCCAATCCTGAAGTCGCACAGGAAGTATCTCCCTTTTAAGGTGGGATCGCAAGACTATCAGTTTGCGGTCCTTCCGTTTGGAATTACTACTGCGCCTCGAGTCTTTACCAAGGTGATGGCGGTGGTGGCAGCGCATCTCAGAAGGTCGGGGTTTCCTGTATTCCCCTATTTGGACGACTGGCTGATCAAAGCAGAGTCGTTAGAGAGAGTGCTCCAACATCTGCAGGAGACAACCCAGTTGTTGTACAGGTTGGGTTTTTCGACCCAAGTCTCACCTGGTGCCCTCCTAGCGTATCCTGTTCATAGGTGCTGTACTGGACACAACTGTTTGTCGCGCATTCCCTCCTCCTCTAAGGATTCGCGACATACAGGAAATGATTCCCTTATTTTACAATGGAGCGGTCGTTCCAGTCCTGAAGGTCCTTCGTCTGCTCGGTTTGATGGCTTCCTGCATTCTGTTGGTCAACCATGCTGGCACATGAGGGCGCTCCAGTGGTGCCTCCGCAGGCAGTGATAACAACACAACGGAGATCTCAGGGAGTCAGTGAGGATCTCCAGAGAAGCTGCGGCGGATCTGTCTTGGTGGGGCGTGGAAGGCAACCGGTCTCAGGGGAAGCCTTTTCAGCTGCCTCCATCGGTGGCCACAGTGATAACGGATGCATCCACTCTAGGGTGGGGTGCTCATCTTGGGGATCTGGAGGTCAAGGGTATTTGGTCTCCAGAGGAAAGGTTGCTTCATATCAACCTTCTTGAATTGCGGGCGATACGTTTGGCGCTCAAGGCCTTCCTCCCTTCCCTTCGCGGTCGGTCGATCCAAGTCCTGACGGACAACACGACCGCGATGTGGTACATCAACAAGCAGGTAGGAGTGGGGTCGCAGTGTCTCTGCAGAGAGGCTCTGCGTCTCTGGTACTGGGTTCAGGACCATCAGATTTGTCTGATGGCGAATCATCTGGCCGGAGTTCTGAACGTGCGTACAGACAGTCTCAGTCGGCAGTTCTCGGCCGACCACGAGTGGAGGCTTCACCCGGAAGTGGTTCGTCACGTCTTTCGGACGTGGGGGACTCTTCGGGTGGACCTGTTTGCCACTCGCGAGAATGCTCACTGCCTGTCATTCTGCAGTCTCCAGTATCCGATGCAAGGAGCCTTGGGGGACGCGTTTCAGTTGAGTTGGGGAAGACAACTCCTTTACGCGTTTCCTCCCATACCTTTGATTCCTCGGGTTCTGAGGAAGATTCGCCAAGACCGGGCCCAAGTCATATTGGTCGCCCTGTGATGGCCAAGAAGGGTGTGGTATACAGATCTTCTCCACCTCTCCTCTCACCCGCCGCTCCGTCTCCCTTACAGGGCAGACCTCCTCTCTCAGATGGAGGGGCAGGTTTTACACCCCCACCTCCAGACATTACACCTTCATGCCTGGAGATTGAACGGGGCAACCTGAATTCCTTTTCTCTCCCACGAGATGTGGTTGATGTCATTCTTTCAGCTAGACGTGACTCCACTAAGTTCATCTATTCATATAGATGGTCTAGATTTGTCACCTGGTGTGGAGAGAAATCTGTTGACCCTTTGAAAGCCCACTTATCTGATGTTCTCCAGTTTGCTCTCTTTTTGGCGCAGCAAGGACTTGCTGTTGCCCCAGTCAAGGGTTATCTCTCGGCTTTGTCCGAGTTTCTATGTTTGCCGAACTTTCCGTCTCTTTTCAAATATCCTGTGGTTTTAAGATTTTTGAAGGGTCTCGTTAATAAATTCCCTCATACTCCCTTTATTGTGCCTCAATGGGACTTAAATCTTGTCTTAACATACTTGATGGGTGCTCCTTTTGAGCCCTTACACAAGTGTCCTATGAGGCTTTTGACTTTTAAAACAGTCTTCCTGGTTGCCATTACCTTGGCAAGGGGGGTAAGTGAGCTTCAAGCTCTTAGTTCCAAGCTCCCTTTCTTGACCATTCATGCTGATCGAATGGTTCTTAGGACCAGGGCTGCTTTTCTCCCTAAGGTGGTGACTCCTTTCCACCTTGGTCAATCTATTACCCTCCCTACCTTTTATCCTCCACCACACCCTTCCAAGGAGGAGAAGAGGTTACACCGTCTGGACCCTAGGAGTGCGGTGAGCTTTTACCTGGACAGATCTAAAGACTGTCGTGTGGATGACCAGCTCTTCATTGGTTTTGCTAGCTGCAAAAAGGAAGAGCGGTTCATAAAAGAACTATTTCAAGATGGCTGGTAAGGATCCTCCAGAGGGTATAAGGGCTCATTCTACTAGGGCTAAGTCATCAACCTCGGCTTTGTCCAAAGGTGTTCCTGTAGAGGATATTTCTAAGGCCGCAACTTGGTCCTCCCTCCACACTTTCGCGAGGCATTACTGCCTGGATGCCGAGGTGAGGAGGGAAGGCCACTTTGCGCGCTCTGTCCTCCAGGATTTCCTGGAGTGGGGACTGCTGTGGGACTCTATTCACAAGGTGAGGAATCCACACGGCAGATGTATCTATCAGAAAAACAAGTTACTTACCTTCGGTAACGCTTTTTCTGGTAGATACAGTATCTGCCTGTGGATTCCTCACTGACCCACCCGCCTCCCCGTTGTCCACTCTTCTATACCAGAATATCTGTATTGTATTTATTTTATGGTCAAGAAAATGTGTTATTTCAAATGTTTGCTTACCTTTGCTTCACACTGTGTGTGTTATTTTGACTATCGTGTACTGTGTATACTATGTATATTTCTACTGTCATTGGTCCGTCATCACGCCGGCGTGGGCCTATTATAGGCGTCGGCGACGTCAGCAGAGTCGCGTGCGATGCCGTGTCTCTATGACGTCCAAGTCCACGTCGGCGCGAGGCTACAAAAGAATTTCCGAATGTTGCTGACGCAAGGGGATATTCACAAGGTGAGGAATCCACAGGCAGATACTGTATCTACCAGAAAAAGCGTTACCGAAGGTAAGTAACTTGTTCAACGGAATTACACCAAATTTGTCAGGAAGTGAGATCTTGGTATGCAGATTGGGCTTTTTGTGTTTTAGTGTAAATCCGTCCAGTAGTTTTTGAGAAAATTTGGGTCTAAAATATTTGTACATTTAAGCAGTTGGGTCCACAAGATTTCCATAGACTCATGCGGGAGCGCCAGTTTAAAAATAGAGCATTCCGATTGGCACAGGGAGCTTTATTGCCCTTGGGTCATCTCGCTCCTGCGGGAGTCAGACTCCAGCAAGGGTGAGCACTCTGATTGGCTGCCAGTTACATGAGAAAAATGTTCCTGGCAGCCATTACACAACTCGGGTACTTATTCCCTTGTCCTAAGGTAAAAAACAAATATTAATATAAGTGAGCAGAGTAGGGATCCCCTGACCTCATAGGCCCCACGGGGGGGGGGGGGGGAACCCAGAGGGACCCCTGTTGGGGCCACACAAAAAACAACAGAAAAAAGTGTGGGATTAGTAAAGAAATGGAAGCTGAATCACATTTATTTACTATAAGCCATGGGGAGGCCAACCTCTGGGCTGCATTCAGAAAGGGGAGGGGCTGTGCCCCTCCTACCTGAGCCTCCAGAGGCCCCAGGAGCCCATGCCAGGCCAAACAAATTATGTGCAGGGAGCGGGACACACCCCCTAGCCAAAAACTTTAAACAAGAGGAAGCAGCTGTACAGTCCCCCACCCCAAGCCTCGAAAGGCCTCGTGGAACCAACCCCTGGGGCTGAAATTTTGTAAAATGTGAAGGGGAGCCATGTGTTCCCCCTCCCTGAGCCTCTAGAAGCCCCGGAGAGCTCACCCCCTGCATCCGATTACTTTAAGGGAGGGTGGGCACCTGGACCCCTCCCTGAACCATTAATGGTCCCAGGGGATCCCCATTCCTGGGGCTGGCTCAGATGCTATGCCTCAGGGAGCCCACCCCAGGGACGTAACAGTTTCACTGCCTGCAGCTGTGCAGAGAAGAAAACCTGTGTTTGCTCTTGCTTCATAGGAGCATTTTTAAAACTCCGGCCAAGCAGGAGCAAGCACCAAGTCTTCTCCCAGCGGGCGGCAGCTTCAAAAATACTCCCGCCTGCTGGGAGCAGATTTTTGGTCTGTTTCCCTGCCTGCAGTGATTCTGGCAGGGAAACAGATCAAAATATTGCTCCTGTCTGCAGGGAGCAGTATTAGGAGATGCTCCCTGTTGGCGGGAGCAATGCTTCCACCCTTTATATGCGGGAAGTGAGCTGTGGCCATGGGGCATGGGGCCTTGGGGCTCCCCTCAAGGCTCCAATGAGACTATGATGGATGCTCGTTATGGAAAGGGGAGCCTTGCACGCCCTACACCCTATAAAATGTCACGGATCCCCAGGGGTTGGGGTCCCTGGGGCTGAAATTGGCCTGGGGAGGGGAGCTGCATGCCCCTCCCCCTAAGAATGATGCCGGGCCCCGGGGTTGGGGTCCTTGGCACCAAATTTAGCCCAGGAAGGAGCCCTTGTGTCCTCCTCTCCCTATAAATTGTTGATGGGACCAGGAGTATAGGTTCCCCAGGGCTGAATTTGGCCCAGGGAGGGGCCATGTGCCCCCTTACCCATAAGAAAGACACCAAAATCGGCCCAGAGAGGGGGGCCATGTGCCCGTTCCCCCTCTAAAATATTGCTGAGTCACCCAGGATGTGGCCCCGAGGACTGAAATCAGCCAGGGGAGGTGGGCTCATGCCCTCCACCCCTTAAGAATGACACAGGGCTCTGAGGGGTTGGCTGCAAGGGGCCAAAGTTGGCCAAGGGCCCCCTCCCCATGAAAAATGCACCAGGCCCCGGGGGATGGAGTCCACGGGCTGAAGTCCGTCTGGGGGGAGGGAGTGTGCATGCATCACTTCCCATGGAAATTGCACTAGGCCCCTGGGGATGGGGTCCCTGGTGCCATAATCATTCTGGGGAGAAGGGCCATGTGCTTCCCTCTTCCTAAAAAATATCCCAAAGCCCTAGGGATAGGGTCACCAGGGCTGAAATCGGCCCAGGGAAAGGGGCAGCATGCCCCCCCATCCCCTAAGAAAGAAGCTTGGGGATGGGGCCTCCGGGGCTAAAATCGGCCCAGGGGGGGGGGGGCGGGGGCGTGCCCTCCCTCCCCCTAAGAATGACACCGGGCTCCTGGGTATAGGATCCCTGGGGCTGAAGCCAGCCGTGTGCCCTCCCTGTGAAAATTGCACCAAGCCCCGGGAGATTTGGTCCATGGGGTCATAATCGCCCAGGGTGGGAACCACGGGTTGGTCCCTGGGTCCAAAGCATGGCCAGGGAAGGGGGGCTATGGGGCTGAGGCCCCAAGGGCCAAAATCGACCAGAGGATGACGAACACAGGTGCCACCTCCCTTTTAATTAAAAGCAACAGCCCTGGGAGTTGGGGTCCCCAGTGCCTAATGAGGCTCGGGTAGGGAGGCCACGCGTTCCTCCACCCCTTTATTAAAAAAAGGCTCTGGCGGCAGGGCCCCTAGGGTCTAATGAGGCTAAATTACTATTTTAATTCAAATTTAATTCATCTGTTTTGTAAAGGGCATGGCTACCCAACATCGGGCTCTTATACTATTATTGTAGAATGGAAATGAATTACATCATTAAAAATCAAACTACAAATTAAAAATAAAACATTTAAACGTTTAAAATGAAATATTAGAAAAATAAATCTGACCCTACTCTGCTAACAAACCCAGTAACTCACCAATAAGGAAATTCAAATAAACAAAAAAAAATGCTACCAGTAAAAACATAAACTATACTAAAAACAAATTACACTCATTTAACTTTAAAATAGTGACAAAAACTAAAATTATTACAACACAACAAAATAATTAAAAAACAATATTATATACAACTATGAAAATAACTGTATAAAGTACCTCAAAGAGCTATATTCTTACCTTCTGTATTTTGTCTCACTGTGTTTGATATCACAATATTTATGACACAATATTTTTCTCTCATGCATTACCATTGTCACACCAGTCAAACCAGTTAATACAGAAATGTATGTTGATTCTGATGCCTGTTTATTGCTCTGTATTCCTTGAAGCATAGCTGGAATGATAATGTGTAAACTTTTCATAAATGAGATTTGCGCTTGCACCTATGTTTAGAAAATTCAGACCGTATACGTATACCAAATCATTAAAACAAGACTGCAGGCATCAAACTATTGATGGCAGGTATAAAATTGCTGGCTGTTAGACATTGGGTTACTGGTCGACTGGGGTGTGAGCCCCTGGTAGTTTGCCTCAAAGCACTCAGGCTTAACTTAGAGGCAATGTGTAAAGTATATGTTCAACACTTCAAAAGGTCAAACAAAAAGATCCCACATAAGATTTGAAAAGTATAGCAGAATTTAATCAATAAATAAAACAAGACCAAAGCAACAAAAATCTGATCAGTAGAACCGAAGTAATTAATTTTTAATGAATAAACTAGAAGATAGCACAAAGAAACAGAAAGTGACAACTGCCGCTATCTAGGCGTGCTTGACCACGCCAAACGTTCAGGCTGTCCCTGATGAAGTGCTGGTCGGATATAGTCCCATATTGGTCCGGCTGAAAGTGGAGAGGGTCGCAGGGTGCAAAGAAAGCATGGTTGGTGTTAGTCGGTGTGGTGCAGAGAGCAGGCCAGGCGTTGCGGGACGGTGGGTGGACTGGAGCCTCGTTTTGGTGGTCAGTCACAGGCGATCAATGCTTGCTGTGTAAAGAGACAGGCTGGAAATAGTTTGCACTGTATTTGCGATGTGAGTGGCCCGGTTTCGTTGCAAACTGGACCTTTCGCAGTCGCAAAGAACCCAAAAGCTTGATTTCAAGAGTTTGTGAGTCACACCAGCTTGATTTCAGGAGTTTGTGGGTCACACTAAGGGTCAGAACCTGAGAGGCACCATTTGGGGGTCAGGAACTCATTGCAGCTGACCCCAGGAGCTGGTTGGGGAGCCATTTATGTCCCTGAGACTCAGATCAGGAAGCCATCAGACTAGCCATTTGAATCACTCTGGGGTCCTGGGTTCAGGATGAAGCTGCAGTTCCGTCTTCTGCAGGCAAATGAGCAGTAGGCAGCAGATCAGCTTAGCAGGGGGCAGCAGTTCCTTTAGCGTAGCAGTCCAGCAGAGTGGCAATCCTTGTATTAGCACAGCAGTCCTTCTTCCTGACAGAGTGTCCACAGGTGCAGAGTTGTACTGTAGAGTTGGTGTCTGAAGTCCTTCTTTTTTACACAGTTGTGCCTTTGAAGTGGGAAGAAGCTTCTAGCGGCATGGCTTTGACGTCCATAGATGCTGTGCCTTTCTGGCCCTGTTCCCAGACTAATTACAGGGGGTATGCAGTGGGTATGTGTGGAGAAAAGGATACAGCCTATTCATGTGTAGTCTTCTCCCTCCCATCTTGTCAGTGATGGCTCATCGAGTCACACTTAAGCTCCCATTGTGTGTGGCTGTCTGAGAGGAATACACAAAGCCCAACTTTCAGCTGTACCCAGTCATGTGACCCAGAAGCAGGCTGCAGGCCCCAAATGGCCAAGGCAAGAAAATGCCAACTTTCTAAAAGTGCCATTTTCACAATTGCAGACTAAAATCGTACTTCACCGCAATTTAGGATGTGAAATTGGGATTCCAGAGGCACCAAACATGACTTTTCACTTATAAACATGTAATAAGGCAACTCCAATGTTATCCTATGGGTTTTTCACTACAAGGGCATGTAAAAATTTAAAGTAGTATCCTGCCTTTTAAATACATTGCACCCTGCCCCATGGGGTGTCCGGGACCTACACTAGGGGTGACTTATATGTATTAAAAGGAAGGTTTGGGCTAGGCCAAGGGTTTATTTTGCCAGGTCAGAATGGCAGTTTGCACTGCACACACAGGCTCTGCAATGGAAGGCCTGATACATGTTTAAAGGGTTACTTGAGTGGGTGGCACAATCAGTTCTGCAGACTTACTAGTAGCATTTAATTTACAGGCCGTGGTCACATGTGGTGCCACTTTAATAGGGATTACAAGTAAATTTAGTATGCCAATTGGGTATAAGCCAATTCTACAAATTTTTAAGGGGAGAGCACAAGCACTTTAGCACTGGTTAGCAGTGGTAAAGTGCAGAGAGTTCTAAGGGCAACAAAACCTAATTCGGCAAAAGGTGTCGGGCAAAGGCAAAAGGTTTGAGACTGACCCTGCAGAAAGGGAAAAGTATAACATTGGCATTTTAAATACTAATTAACATGTAACATTTATTCTCTGATTCATGCATTGAATAGGACAGATTTTCTTGCAGCTTTTTTAATGAAGTTATTCCATTGAAATGGTAATCTTTTTCTACAGGTTTTTAGAAGAGCTAGGGAGGCACAACTACGTCACTCCAACTTCCTATCTTGAACTTATTGCTGCCTTCCGTCAGCTTTTGAATCAACAACGTGATACTGTGATGAAGGCAAAGAAGAGATACACAAATGGTTTGGATAAATTAGCGTTTGCAGGATCTCAAGTGAGTATGTTGAGGCTGTGAAACCTTTTAGATGAGAAAAGAAATGTGCATTCTTACATCTCTTTACATAGGCAATGTGCGGTGTCCATTTAAAGTGTTTGCGAATTAAAGCAATCTTACTGTTATGAGGGTTATAGTTTTGCTTGATCAACTTAATTTATGGATGAGCCTTAGAACAAATCATTGCTACACATTTATAGACTGGCTATGGAAGTGTTATGGGGTGCAATGTGCATTTGTGCCTAAGGACGCTTTTGTACTACAGAAGGAACTGTGGGAGCTAGCGCACCCACTTTGTTATACGCACTGTGTAAGTGCCCATTTTGAGCTTGTTTAATAAAGGGGCATTAAATATTTCTGCTGGATGTGGGCTCATGCAAAAAAGTAATGCCTTTGACTGTGCATCAGTGCATGCCATATATGCACATAAGCATATATGTGCAGATGCATAGGCAATATATTACCAACTTGGCAATCGGACCAAATGGTGTCTCTCAAGGCACACTAACCATTTGCCATGTATGAATGTGGCACTTTTAGCTGTTCCTAAAGAGCACTCTTTTGGCAAAGCCCAGTGGGTTTTAGGAGCCTTCAAAACAGATAGCAATAGTTTCAATTGCATGTTTAAACTATCATAATGTGGGGTATACATGTTGCTTAGTTTCTAGTGGAACAGCATTTTAGGCAGCTGAGAGAGCTGGCTCTTCCTCTTTTTGATAGGGACTGTGTATCGCTGGCACAAGCAAAGTGATTGGCAATATGGTGGTAGGGGTTTCAGAATGATTGCTTTTTAATATTGAAGCCCTCTCCACTGTCTTCAGACTTCAGGTACCCTGTGCCACACTATGATGTGTGATGGTGTGACAGCTGTCACATCTATAGGGGCAGTGTGAGAGGAAAGTTAAAATATGTGGTCTGAAGCCTTTGACTTGAGGCATATCACACTCTGCTGCCCTACTCAGCATTAGCAGCCTATGGTGATCTAGTATCAACAGAGGGAGAGGATGCTGGTAGCTTATCCTGGGGTCAGTGTGGCTCAAATGGAGGACACACATGTAGGGCACTATTCCCAGTGGTCACTGATCCATCAGAAGACTCCTGTAATGATCTTTTAGAACCAACTAGTTGCAGAAATTGCTTGCCATAGAAAAATATTCGCTGTTTGAGAAGTTTACACCTTCCATGCCATGTAACAAAATATGAACTGCAGTAGTAATAATGCTCAAAATATTCATAAATAATAATGACGTCTAGTTAACTTGTTTTTATATTGTTATGGTATAGCTAACTTATATAGCGCATGTTCACTAGCTTGGTTTCTTGGCGCTGCTTGGAAAGGTGATGGGAGGTAATTTTATTCACGTGATTACTCGAATGCCTGTCTAAACAGCCATGTTTTTGGGAGTTTGCGGAAGGTCATGAGGTCTGTACAGGATCTGATTTCTAGGGGCATGGAGTTCCAGTATCTTGGGCCCAGTGCTCTTGCTATTACAGATTTGCACTTTGTTAGTACAGTTGATCACTCAGGCAGTGATAACATGGCTGGAGGACCATCTCCTCAGTTGGTTATTGTCATATGTGTAACTTTTTTCAGACGGACCGTTTGTTTAGTTGGTTAGGTGAACTATTAAATTCCTACATGTTATTTAATGTTCTAGGTGGGTGCTCCTGCATGTTCCTCACTTGAAGCATTCCCCAGCACCAGAATGGATTTGAGAAAATTTCTTGTCACAGCCGATCATTGATGCTGACTAGTTCTGCACTAACTTCACAGCAGTGCAGCAAGGACGCCCGAAGTAATGTAATATATTATTTATAAGGTGCCATGATGCTGGTGACATCAGAGCAATCAGACTTAACTTAGAGGCAGGGTGTAAAGTATTTGTGTAACCCTGCAAATATTGAAAACATACCACAAACAGAGCCCACAACAGATTTAGGAAAGTAGAGCAATTTTTAATAAATTAAACAAGACCAAAGCAACAAAAATCCAATTAGTAGGACCGGGCATATTAAATTGTAACTTTTTGTGTGAAAATAGTGCCACAAAGCACCAATCTGTTTGCCCCCGACTGGGACAGAGTCACAAGTTCAAGCCAACTGCGACGGAGCACGGGCCGCCTACAGGGACCCAGTTAGGCCAGCTGAACAGAGTATCTTAAATCCTGGTTACGGGGCGTTGCGTGTATTTGTGTCAAAGATGTACAGTGCAGCCGAAGTGATGCGTCGGTTCTGAGAAGCAGCGAGGGTGTGATGCGATGTCCTTTTGTGTTGTTGTTGAGGCTTCCATCAATGGGTATTGCGATGCGAAGTCCAGCATGGGGGTGTGGCATGCAGCAGGAAATTCATCAGTTCCGAAGAGCAGCAAGCCTGTGGTTCGGAATCCTCCATCATCTTCGAGGCTGCCATTGACGAGAGATGCGAGGACCTGGGCTATGAATGCGCCGTGTCGTCGGGGCAATGCATCAGTTCTAGTGACTGCAGAGGCATTGCGCGTCTTTGCGACTGGTCCAAACCACACAGCAGTGGAAATAGTTTGGTTCTGCTCTGAGATGCGCCGCTCAACAGAGGAGTTGCAATGGTTCTACTGGCAAGCAGCTAAGGCCCACTTTCAAGGGTCTAGGACTGGGGTGGCACCACTTGGCAGGGTAGACTCGCAGATGGCAGAGTCCAAGCACAGGTGTAAGGTGATTGGAGCCATTATGCCCCTGATGCTTTAGATCAGGAGGCCGGCCAACTAGCCTTTGGAGTCACTATGGGTTCTGGGTTCAAGAGATGCAGGTCCAGTCGCTCTCATTGAGGCGAGAGGGCAAACAACGAAAAGGTCAGCGCAACAAGGCAGGAGTTCCTTAGGACCGTAGTTCAGCAGAATGGCAGTCTTTCAGCAGCACAGCAGCCCATCTTCCTGGCAGAGTATCCACAGGTCCAGAAGTCTACCGAAGAGTAGGTGTCTGATATTCCCTTTTTATACCTTAGTGCCCTGCTTCTTGAATGTGGGAGAAGCTTCTAGACAGTGTATTTGAAGTGTAGGAAATTCCCTACCTCCCCTGTCCTGATCCCAATCTGGCTGAAGTGACAATCCAGTGTTGTTAGGTTCTGTATGTGGAGATAGGACACAGCCCATTCAGGTATAAGTGATCCTGGGTCTAGCTTCTCCCTCCCATCCTGCCAGTGAGAGCCCACCCAGTCACATCTGAGCTCCAATAGTGTGTGGCTAGCAAGGAGGAATACACAAAAGCCCAACAGCCAAGTACATCCAGTCATGTGACCAGAGACAGGCTGCTGGCATCAAATTGCTAAGGCAAGAAAATACCAACTTTCTGAAACGTGGCATTTTCAGAATAGTAATTTGAAATATAACTCCACCGAAAGTTGGAATTTTAAATTAGGATTCCAGAGATACCAAACTTGAACCAGTAATCTCTTTCCATTTGAAAATTACACTTACAAAATGTACTAAGACAATCCCAATGTTATCCTATGGATGAGTCTTTTTTCCATTTCGTGGTTGGGTGGCTGATAGCTAGAGGTGTCTGCTGTCACCATGGAGGTTACTTTTTCAAAAGAACTTATTTCAACTTTGTGACACCTGTCAGACCACAAAGGTATATGTGCATGAAACCCATGCACAAACTATTTAGTTTCCACAAGGATGGACACACCATCATATGCAAAGCTGTCAGCCCACAAAGTCTTTAAGGCCAACTTCTTTTGCCACTGAAGGCTGCTTCTCTAGGTGGGGAATCTGTCAGGAATGCTCTTTGGGATATGCTCCCAAATGTGGAAATCCCAAGAAATGATTCTTTTGAACCAATTCTGACTCGCCAAGAGATAAAGCAGATGGTTTTACCTTCCCCAAAAGCTTCCAAAAAGAGCTGTGCTGCAGTAAATACAGTGCCCTTCCCTGGAGCCTAAATGTTGACAACAACAGAGTCACCTTTTTTGATGTCATAATGCCATCAGCAACGTTTGGCTCCACTCCAGTAGTAACATTTGTTCCTTTGATGCTGGCCACAAAGTGGCTTCAGAAGTTTACAGTTTCTGTTGAGAAGGACGTGCCACAGCCCATTTTGGCACCAAATGTGCATCTTCATGGTTATCAGCACCACCCTCTAGGACACTGATCCCTGTGACTTCATAGATAGAGCAGTTGTACATACATCTAGGAACATATATATATCTTTTTTGAAAACACTGCAATACCCTCGGATGTAAACTTGAACTCCAGAAAGATTCCGGAGTTTTCAAGAGCACTTTGGCTCTGAGTGTGTTGCTTTTCATTTTCCAGACCTTATCAACAAGATGCTGAAGATGACACAGATTTCGAACATTTAATGTTGTCCCTTGTTTGCAACTAGTAAGAACAGCAATGCACTTTGGGGTTCCCCAAGAAAAGTTTGCCAGTGAATGCTCTGTATCCACCATTGTCATAGCCACTGCACTGTATTTTTATCCTGTTTACAAAGTCATTCAGAAGATTTGAATACACAAAGTCCATGTAACTCTTAATGCACCGGATTCGGCAATGCAACTGTGGTGTCCGGACTGGATGCACCTCACCCACTCTACTCCCCTTCTTCTTTTTCCGTTTATCACAAAGGGCAAAAGAGGGGAAAGCTGTCGCACCTGAATCTGTAGATGCTGATGTTGCTTGCTTGGAGAGGCTAGCTTTGTCTCCCTGTCGGCTTCCAAAGGAAAAACTGGTCAGTCTTTTGGCTGCCTGATGTCCTTCCACAAGGATAATTTATTGAGTTAGAAGGTCTGTGCTTGCTGCCTGATGCGTGAAACATTAGTAACATTTTCCATTGTAACCTTTCAGGTTCGGTCTTGAGACTAAAAATTATGAAGGGTTTAGTTGCCATTGCCTGTATCTTTGTCCTCTTCTCTCATTCTTAATGGGGGATTGGATAAATGGATGCAGCTGATTTCACTAGCACCATATAGCATGCTTGAGGTCACATCTGTCTATCAATATCTTGGTAGTACCGCCTGATGTCAGTGATCAGCTATGACATAACATTTTCCAGAAGGATTCAAGTAAGGAATTTGCAGAAAAAGCCATCCATCAGCAAGAATGTTGCCAAAGGTAAGGAACATTTTAAATAATTGGCAAATGAAATTTTTAATGTTCCCTTCTGTCAAATGTACAATTTATCTCCATACATATAACACAATTAACAATAATTCTGTTCAACTAACTGTTGTAGGTGGGTGAGATGAAGAAAGAACTAGTTGACCTTCAGCCGAAACTTAAGGAAGCGAAAGTGGAAAATGCAAATATGATGAAGGTAAACCTAAAGTAGGACAATCGTTAGCATTTCTCTTTTGTTTTCCTTATCCCTACTTTTATCTGGTACAAATAAATGCTAATATGATAGAAGAAAAAAGAAGTCTAAGCTTAAACCCTAGGCCCTCATTATAAGTTGGCTGTAAAAATGATGAGGAAATACCATACCCAATATTACCTTAACTGCGGTATAATTCACATTGAGGTAGTACCCCAATGAGATTTGTTTCTCATCATTACAACTTTCTTTTCTGTGTATGGGTGATAACCACAGAAATCAGTGTTTGCGTACCTAATTCACTTGTATTTTAGATATTTCAGGCAGTTTCATAATACCACCTGGGGTTTCTGATGGATACATCTGCCTGTGGATTCCTCACCTTGTGATTCCTCACCTTGTGAATATCCCGTGTGCAGCAGCATTCGGAAATTTTTCGTAGCTCTCCACGCCGATGAGGACGATGTCACAATAGCATGGCTCTGATCGCGGCTCCGCTGACGTCACTGTCGGCGTGATGACGTCAGTTCCCCTTTTTCCCCCCGTCAACGCTAACGGTTTTCTGGGACTCTCCGTACTTGTGTGCTTACTTTGTATTTTTGGCTTGTTCTTCTTGTTCACTTTTGAAGATGTCTTCGAGGAAATCAGGTTTCAAACCCTGTAGAGAGTGTGAGGGTCATATGTCAATCACTGACCCCCACAAAGACTGTGTCTGGTGTTTATCGTCGAACCATGATGTTGAGGGTTGCTCTTGCTGTCGCAAGATGAACCCTAAAGCTTTAAAGGAAAGAGAGGCCAAACTCTTTATGGCGAAGATGAGAAAGGAAAAGAGAGGTCGGAGGAGATCAAGATCCAGGTCCAGGTCCAGGTGAAGTCATCGTCTGGTCATGCTTCGAAGTCAAAGAAGCACAAGAAAAAGAAGAGACAGAGCTCTCGGCGCCGTTCTGACAAGAATGCAGCTCCTCGACATCGTAAGGACTTTGTTTCACCATCTTCTTCAGGCTTGAATCAGGTATCTCCAGTTCGTTCGGCTTCGCCTGAAAGATCTCCGGTTCTCTCTCCAACGTCGGTTCAGTCTCCTGTCCCGGTAGATGAAGCTCCAGTTCCTGAAGAGTCTGCGGCTCCATTGGCTCCACCATCGGCTACGGTTGGCCCGAGTCTGGTAACGCCTCAATTGGATACTGTCCTGGGGGCCTACCCACCTTTCCCTGGCCCGGGTACAGATCCATCACATTACTTAAATGCAATGTATGGAGTCTTTGCAAGAGTTATGTACCCCTCTGGAGCACCTTTGGGTCCCATGGGTCCTATGGCCTTTAATCTGTGGGTTCCTCAGGCTTATGCTCAGGCTCCCCTTATGCCATTTCTTCCAGCGGCGGCGTCCTGGCATTTCCTGGCGCCGAGGACATCGACGCCGTTCCCTTCATCTCCGGCGCCATCAGCTCGGCCTCGTTCGACTCAGGCTGTGCCTCCGGATCCGTGTTTGACGCCGGCTCCGGGTCCGTCAGAGTCTTGTCTGGCTCCGCCGATGCCGGTTCCGAGGATAAGATCCAAACAGGAGGCAAAGAGGGTATTGGAGGAGCAGTGTGATCGTGCAGAGGACGAAATGGAGGAAGGTGAACTTCAGGAGTCAGAGGACTTATTTGAAGATTTGAGGGTGGCAAGTGGCCTTGATATGTCCCCAGAATGGGAGATTTCTCTTCCTTTAGATGCTCCTTCTAAATATATGGCTACTTACCACACAGTTATAAGGAAGGCAGCGGAGCTTTTAGACCTGCAGCTTCCAACAGCTCAATTCAAGTCCAATATTTTAACGGAGGTTCTTTATTCTCCCTCCACTGTGATAGAGTCTTTACTGCCTTTTAATGATGCCATCACTGAGCCAGTTATGGAGGTTTGGCGTAAGCCCATTTCGGCTCCAGCAGTATCAAAATATGTTGCTAGGATGTACAGGGCGGCTCTAGGAGATCCGGACTTCCTAACATCTCATCCTTCTCCTGAGAGCCTTGTGGTTCAAGCTGCCTGTTCGAAGAAGTCTTCTGGGGCCTTTCCTCAAGTCCCTGGTGACAGAGACTCGAAAAAGCTTGACCAGTCAGCTAAAAAGGTGTTCTCCTCAGCAAGTATGGCCTTGAAGTCCACAAATGCCACCTGTCTTTTGGGCCATTACATTCACGCTCTAATGGACTCTGCAAAACAGCTTGCTCCTAAATTGTCTGAGGACAGACAGAATTTTAATGAGGTTTTATCGGACACTCAAGCAGCTGCACGTCGAGTTATTCAGAGTGGCTTGGACACTGCGGACTCTGTTGCCAGGATTATGGGTTCTTCAGTTGCCGCAAGGAGAAGTGCTTGGCTCAAGTCGTCTGAGTTCTCTCCGGATGTGCAGGCAACACTTCTTGACCTCCCTTTCGATGGTTCTGGGCTGTTTGGGGAAAAAAGCAGACTCAGCCTTAGAAAGATTCAAGGATAGCAAAGCTACAGCTAAGTCTCTGGGCCTACAGGCGCAGCCTAGAGGTTCCTCTTACAGAAAGTAGAGAGGTTTTGGAAGGTCGTCCTTTCGAACCTACAGGCAGCCTCAACAGCAGCAACAGCAGCAGCAAAATACCCTGTATAAGACCTACAGGGGCAAGAACAAAGGTCGTCCAGGAAGTTATCAGCCCTCCTCCTCCTCCTCTACCTCTACCTCCCCCCCTCTTGCCGCAGCAAAGCAGCCCTAGATCCAATATTCTGGATCATGTAGGTTCCTGTGGGGGTCGGCTTACCCATTTTCTACAAGATTGGGAATCGGTCACTACAGACCTTTGGTTTCTAAATCTTGTGGAAAATGGGTATGCTCTTCCCTTTCGGGAATTCCCTCCGAATTACCCTCCTTGCCAAGGGGCATGTTTGGAGGACCACCTTCTTCTTCTGCAGGAGGAAGTCCTTACATTACTAAAAAAAAGGTGCGATAGAGGTGGTTCCGGAGCAGGAAAGGGGTCAGGGATGCTACTCCCGGTATTTCCTGATTCCCCAAAAGGATGGCAGGTTACATCCTATCCTGGATCTCAGGATCTTGAATCTTTTTCTCAAGCAAGAGAAGTTCAAGATGCTCACCCTAGTGGACGTTCTTCAGGCGCTGCAACAGGAAGACTGGATGATGTCGATCGACTTGCAGGATGCGTATTTTCATATCTCGATCCTGAAGTCGCACAGGAAGTATCTCCATTTTACAGTAGGTTCGCAGCATTCTCAGTTTGCGATTCTCCCGTTTGGACTTACTACTGCACCTCGAGTCTTCACCAAGGTGATGGCTGTGGTGGCAGCCCATCTCAGGAGGTCGGGGATTCCAGTTTTCCCCTATCTGGACGACTGGCTGATCAAAGTAGGGTCGCCAGAGAAGGTGCTTCATCATCTGCAAGTTACAACTCAGTTGTTGTATAAATTGGGTTTCTCGATAAACGTGCCCAAGTCTCACCTGGTGCCCACTCAGCGCACACATACAGTAGGAGTCAAGAGGGAAAAACAGAACTAGGGCGCCCTCCACTCAGTAAGTCAACAAAACCAAATGACCTAGTTCTTCAGGCAATTTACATACAAATCTGTGAACACAAATGGATCGTCAAATAATCACTCCAGCAACACCTCTAACTCTAGAGATTGTTACCATGTCCCAGTCTATTGCCATAATAAAAGGTAGCCATACTCTGATCAACACATTACAAACAACACAGGACTCACATTCACCAGAAGGACAACAAAAATTAAAAAATGTGTGAATAGCTAGGTAGCACCTCACGGTCGCACCACCAATGGGACCCCTGGTTGGTACTCACCAGGATGGCCCTGTTCTCATCATCGGTGCCACCTAGCTTAACGTAAACGTGTCCGAAACCCAAAAAGGAAGGAGACAGTGAATGGTGCAGTGAACACAAACTTATATGAGACAAGGACTAACAACGTTCAACATATAACAAAAAAGTTACTGTGCAAACAGGACACAAAAGCTTTTACTCGCATTCCCTTGTTGCAAACAGTAAACACATATACGTAAAATAGAGAGATGTGAATACTACCTATCGATTCACACTCTGCTTACAGCCGACATGTTTCATTGCCTTGGTCTTTATCAGGCAATTTCCTCAGGGCAAAATAATGAGCTGCCACTGCCAAAAACACTGTGCTTTAAGTGCTGTAAATCAAAATAAATGCGCATGTATGAGAGACTGCCTGCTGTTCCACTGTGTGTTAGACACAACAAAAACATTGAACATCAATCGCAAAGTAATGGATAATAATTACCCTGATGGACAGTTTTTCTCTCATACCATCCAAGAGGAAAAACTTTCAATATCAGATCAAAGCCCCCAGCGGTGAGCGTGATCCTTTCTCCCTTCAGTTCTATGTCTGAGGACAAAACGCCGCGAGGGCAGTAATTAAAACTCGTATATCTAATCTCACCGTATTTGTCTTGTATACCACCCCGCCATGTCAGACCACTTTGAAGATTTTACCAGTGGAGAATAGTCGTTCGGTGTCTTCTCGGCACTGGAACGCCGACAGACTGGTGTACGCTCTATTTATTTTACCGATAGCCGCTATTCACCGGCTCTGATTGGTCATAGTAGTCACATGACTTGCGTGGCCGTGTTTGAACGTTGCCACGACATTTAGAAACTCAATTTTGAAAGTAAATATTCTTATCATCTACCACAAATCAATCATTCTTTAGTTTTCTCTGTGTAAATTACTGAGTATTCACTTTCATGTAGAGTTTTAGGATCGGCTGGTAAACAATCTGTTTACTTTCCATGAGCCGATATCCCCCGACTCTCATAGGTCAAAGAAGTCACCTGACTTGCGCGGCCATTTTGGAACAGTGTAGCGTAATGTAGTGGCTATTGGGATCTCCGCGTTACAAGTGATTATGTGCCCACTGCGCCTGTTGCATTAGATAGAGTTCACTATTAAAAATATTAAATTATGAATACTGTGCATGGAATTTATATCATATTCATAATTGAGGTGGACAGCAATACTGTGTACAATAGTACCGCTCCTATTAGCATATCAAACTGATCAAGTGCAGACATGTATGTATAAACTTATGTTCACTCGAATGTCAATACTGATATGCAAATCAGGTCCATAGCGGTTGTCTTAGTGCATTGTCCCGGTACGACATGACAAACACAGTGTACATACCCACATTCCTAGATCTATAGGTGTCTTCAATCCAAGCAACACCCCTAAGTAGCTAGGCAATCAATGTCAGTGGTATTGACAATAATTTTTAGTCTTACACTGTTAAACCGAAGGGGCTGATGGAAAACCAATCGACTGGGGCAATAAGAGTTTGATACCGGACAGTAGGTTACTGAGCAACGGAACATCTATGTAGATCATTCAGCGTAACTTATTCCATTCCAGGAGTTCATTTAATCCCTTCTGCTCACTTTGTTCCTGGTATATCCAGCGTGCTTCTTTTGTAATCAGTCATCTCTCCACAGACTGGACTTCACCCATCACTCTTTCCAGAACCACCCATGTAAAGGAGTGTTTATTGCGGTGGCAAACTTCTGATTTTTCAATCATCATCTTGTAATCTGTTGTAATCTGTTGTAGATAGAAGGGACCAGTGTTTTCTAATGGCCATTAGAAAACACTGGTCCCTTCTATCTACAACAGATTACAAGATGCCTCCCCCTCGTTTTGCCTTCCGAAGGGCCCACAATCTTAAGGACAAACTGGTCCACACCAGGATGATTGAAAAATCAGAAGTAGAGACAACCACTGTACCTAACGGCCATTTCCCGTGTGGGAACTGTTCAGTGTGCCACCTCACGAACAAGAGTACAACTGTTGTGTTACAATCTGGAAGGGTATGGACACTGAATCATTTCAGCAATTGTAATACCACCAATGTGGTGTACAGGCTGAAATGCGAATGTGGACTAGAATACATCGGACTTACTACACGCAAGATCAAACTCCGTATCCAGGAGCATGTGAGTACGATACGAATTGGTAAATTGACCACTAAATTAGTGCAACATTGCCACCGCAATAAACACTCCTTTACATGGGTGGTTCTGGAAAGAGTGATGGGTGAAGTCCAGTCTGTGGAGAGACGACTGATTACAAAAGAAGCACGCTGGATATACCAGGAACAAAGTGAGCAGAAGGGATTAAATGAACTCCTGGAATGGAATAAGTTACGCTGAATGATCTACATAGATGTTCCGTTGCTCAGTAACCTACTGTCCGGTATCAAACTCTTATTGCCCCAGTCGATTGGTTTTCCATCAGCCCCTTCGGTTTAACAGTGTAAGACTAAAAATTATTGTCAATACCACTGACATTGATTGCCTAGCTACTTAGGGGTGTTGCTTGGATTGAAGACACCTATAGATCTAGGAACGTGGGTATGTACACTGTGTTTGTCATGTCGTACCGGGACAATGCACTAAGACAACCGCTATGGACCTGATTTGCATATCAGTATTGACATTCGAGTGAACATAAGTTTATACATACATGTCTGCACTCGATCAGTTTGATATGCTAATAGGAGCGGTACTATTGTACACAGTATTGCTGTCCACCTCAATTATGAATATGATATAAATTCCATGCACAGTATTCATAATTTAATATTTTTAATAGTGGACTCTATCTAATGCAACAGGCGCAGTGGGCACATAATCACTTGTAACGCGGAGATCCCAATAGCCACTACATTACGCTACACTGTTCCAAAATGGCCACGCAAGTCAGGTGACTTCTTTGACCTATGAGAGTCGGGGGATATCGGCTCATGGAAAGTAAACAGATTGTTTACCAGCCGATCCTAAAACTCTACATGAAAGTGAATACTCAGTAATTTACACAGAGAAAACTAAAGAATGATTGATTTGTGGTAGATGATAAGAATATTTACTTTCAAAATTGAGTTTCTAAATGTCGTGGCAACGTTCAAACATGGCCACGCAAGTCATGTGACTACTATGACCAATCAGAGCCGGTGAATAGCGGCTATCGGTAAAATAAATAGAGCGTACACCAGTCTGTCGGCGTTCCAGTGCCGAGAAGACACCGAACGACTATTCTCCATTGGTAAAATCTTCAAAGTGGTCTGACATGGCGGGGTGGTATACAAGACAAATACGGTGAGATTAGATATACGAGTTTTAATTACTGCCCTCGCGGCGTTTTGTCCCCAGACATAGAACTGAAGGGAGAAAGGATCACGCTTACCGCTGGGGGCTTTGATCTGATATTGAAAGTTTTTCCTCTTGGATGGTATGAGAGAAAAACTGTCCATCAGGGTAATTATTATCCATTACTTTGCGATTGATGTTCAATGTTTTTGTTGTGTCTAACACACAGTGGAACAGCAGGCAGTCTCTCATACATGCGCATTTATTTTGATTTACAGCACTTAAAGCACAGTGTTTTTGGCAGTGGCAGCTCATTATTTTGCCCTGAGGAAATTGCCTGATAAAGACCAAGGCAATGAAACATGTCGGCTGTAAGCAGAGTGTGAATCGATAGGTAGTATTCACATCTCTCTTTTTTACGTATATGTGTTTACTGTTTGCAACAAGGGAATGCGAGTAAAAGTTTTTGTGTCCTTTTTGCACAGTAACTTTTTTGTTATATGTTGAACGTTGTTAGTCCTTGTCTCATATAAGTTTGTGTTCACTGCACCATTCACTGTCTCCTTCCTTTTTGGGTTTCGGACACGTTTACGTTAAGCTAGGTGGCACCGATGATGAGAACAGGGCCATCCTGGTGAGTACCAACCAGGGGTCCCATTGGTGGTGCGCCCGTGAGGTGCTACCTAGCTATTCACACATTTTTTAATTTTTGTTGTCCTTCTGGTGAATGTGAGTCCTGTGTTGTTTGTAATGTGTTGATCAGAGTATGGCTACCTTTTATTATGGCAATAGACTGGGACATGGTAACAATCTCTAGAGTTAGAGGTGTTGCTGGAGTGATTATTTGACGATCCATTTGTGTTTACAGATTTGTATGTAAATTGCCTGAAGAACTAGGTCATTTGGTTTTGTTGGCCCACTCAGCGCAACCTGTTCATAGGGGCGGTACTGGACACTACTGTGCGTCGAGCATTCCCACCTCCACAAAGGATTCTCGTCATTCAGGAAATTATTCACTTGTTTTACAATGGAGCGGTCGTTCCAGTCCTGAAGGTCCTTCGCCTGCTCGGTCTGTTTGCTTCCTGCATTCTCTTGGTCAACCATGCACGCTGGCACATGAGGGCGCTCCAGTGGTGCCTCCGCAGGCATTGGTATCAGCACAACGGAAATCTCAGGGAGTCTGTGTGGATCTCCAGAGAAGCTGCAGCGGATCTGTCTTGGTGGAGGGTGGAGGGCAATGTGTCTCAACGGAAGCCCTTCCATCTACCTCCATCGGTGGCCACAGTGATAACGGATGCATCTACTTTAGGATGGGGTGCTCATCTGGGGAACCTGGAGATCAAGGGTCTTTGGTCTCCAGGGAACGGTTGCTTCACATCAACCTTCTAGAGTTACGGGCGATACGTTTGGCGCTCAAGGCCTTCCTATTTATCGGCTTTGTCAGCGTTCATTTGCTTGCTTGCTTGCTTGCTCAGCCATCTTTGTTCAAGTCGCCCATTGTGTTAAGGTTCATTAAGGGCCTTACTAACAAGTTTCCGCCCACTCCTTTTATTGTTCCTCAATGGGACTTAAATCTTTTCTTAACTTACTTGATGGGTTCTCCCTTTGAACCCTTGCACAAGTGTCCCTTGAGACTATTGTCTTTTAAAACAGTATTTCTTATTGCCATTACCTCGGCATGGAGGGTAAATGAGCTTCAAGCTGAGTTCGAAACCCCCATTCTTGACCATTCATCCTGATAGAATGGTACTCAGAACCAGGGCTGCTTTTCTGCCTAAGGTGGTAACTCCCTTCCATCTGGGACAGTCCATTGCCCTTCCTACCTTCTGCCTACCTTCTTCCCCCCTCACCCTTCCAAGGAGGAGGAGCGGCTTCACCGTTTGAACCCTAAAAGGGCGGTGAGTTTTTACCTCGATAGGACTAAAGACTTTCAAGTGGATGAGCAGCTATTCGTGGGCTTCATTGGCTGCAGGAAAGCCAGAGAAACGAAACATTTCCGAATTCTGCTGGCGCAGGGGATATTCACAAGGTGAGGAATCCACAGGCAGATACTGTATCCACCAGAAAAAGCGTTACCGAAGGTAAGTAACTTGTTTGTCTCACCTCCTCCCCTGGGTCAAGACATTCTCCAGATCCTATCGCTTTCAACTCCAGCCAGTCAATCTACAACCAGGCGGAGACACACAGAAATTTTTAAAGCCCAAAAACCCAGCCTCTTCTGAAAGAGTGACTTACACACACACAATGCAAAAACCATCTTCATAAAAAGATGTGTTATTGCAGGGTGAGTTCAGACATACTAAACGTCACCTTTCCATCTTAAGTCTTTGGGAAGATACGCTGGTAAATATATTACACAGACTTCCCATTCTATTCTGGTGGGCAAGATGGCCTTTCAACAGGGAAAATAAAATGGTGATTATTTCACTGTCAGGACATGACGCTCACCTTAGTACATGTCCTACCTTTCACATGCACTACACCCTGTCCAGGGGGGTACCCTAGACCCACCGTAGGGGTGTCTTAGGTGCACAGAAAGGGAAGGGTAAGGTCTGGCTAGTGAGTGCACTTGACAGAACAACGTGGCAGTTTCACAAACTGCGTGCAGGCCCTGCAATGGCAGGCCTGCATTCCCTTTTTACGGCTACTTGAGTGGGTGACACAATAAGTGCTACAGGCCCACAAGTAGCATTTACATTACTAGCCCTGGCACACATAGTGTATTTTTACTAGGGACTTCACTAGTAATACAACATACCAATTATGGACAACCAATTACAATTACACTGTACACAGGGAGCACTGGCACTTTGACACTGTTTAGCAGTGGTGAAGTGTCCAAAACATCTAAGTTGGCAACACTAAATCTATCACAGTACCAAAAATAGAGGAGGTAATCACGCCCAAAAATGCCAGGCCTAACACGTGTGCCCCCCAGCGGAAAATGGGGAGAACTGCCCACCCTCATGGGAGTTCTCATCACTAAAGCGGTAAAATCTGGACAGGCCCTCAGCATTGGCGTGTTCCGTCCCAGGTCAGTGTTCCACCATGAAGTCCATTCCCTGTAGGGAGATGGACCACCTCAACAGTTTTGGATTCTCACCCCTCATCTGCATCAGCCATCTGAGTGGCCTGTGGTCTGTCTGAACCAGGAAGTGAGTCCCAAAGAAATAAGGCCTCAACTTCTTCAGTGCCCAGACCACAGCAAAAGCCTCCCTCTCAATTACACTCCACCTCTGTTCCCTGGGAAGTAGCCTTCTGCTAATGAAAGCTATTGGTTGGTTCAAGCCCTTGACATTCGATTGTGAGAGCACCGCTCCCACACCATGCTCTGAAGCATCTGTATGCACTATAAATTCTTTGGAGAAATCAGGCCCCTTGAGCACGGCCGCCCTGCACATTTCAGCATCAAAAGTGGTCTGGCAGGCATCCGTCCAGATCACCTTCTTGGGCTATTCTTTGAAGTCAGTTCTGTCAAGGGGGCAACAATGGTGTTATACCCCTTCATGAACCATCTGTAATACCCAGTGAGTCTTAGAGGCCCTCACTCCTGTCTGGGTCTTGGGGCGGGGGGTTCCCAAGCCAGAATGGTATCAATCTTTGCCTGTAGGGGTGCCACCTGGCCGCTCACCACCTGGTATCCCAAGTATACCACAAAACCCTGCCCTATCTGGCACTTACTTGCCTTGATAGTCAGGCCTGCCCTCTGCAAGGCCTTCAACACTTCACAGAGGTGCCACAAATGTTCCTCCCAACTAAAGCTGAACACAGCAATGCCGTCCAGATAGACGGCACTGAATTCCTCCAGCCCACTCAACCCCTAGTTAACCAGTCTCTGGGAGGTGGCTTGGGTGTTCTTCAACCCAAAGGGCATAACCCTGAACTGGTAGTGCCCCTCTGGTGTTGAGAACACTGACCTCCCCTTGGACCCCTTGGTCAAGGCAATCTGCCAGTACCCAATTGTCAAGTCAAATGTACTGAGGTACCGGGCAGCTCCCACCCGATCCACAAGCTCATCAGCGCTGGGGATGGGGTGCGCATCAGTCTAAGTGACGACATTGGGCCCACAGTAATCAACACAGAACCGGAGTTCCCGGGGTGGCACCAGGCGCAGCAGCTTCTGATAGATACATCTGCCGTATGGATTCCTCACCTTGTGAATATCCCCCTGTGAATATCCCCCTGCGTCAGCAACATTCAGAAATTCTTTTCGTAGCTTCGCGCCGACGTGGACTCGGACGTCATAGAGGCACGGCATCGCTCGCGACTCCGCTGACGTCACCGACGCCTATAATAGGCCCACGCCAGCGTGATGACATCAGTTCCCTTTTTTCCGCGTCGTCGACGCTAACGGTTTTCTAGGGATCGTCCGTAGCTTTTACTGTAACTTTGTTACTCTGTATTGTTAGTATTCCTTTATCTTTTCTTTCATCATGTCTTCGAAGAAGACGGGTTTTAAAGCCTGTGGAGAATGTGGCAAAACCATGTCCATTACGGATCCGCATGAATGCTGTTTATGGTGTTTTAGCTCCGACCACGATGTCGAAGACTGCCGATCCTGTAAAAAGATGACTCCTAAGGCCCTCCGGGAGAGAGACGCTAAGCTTATTGTTGCTAAGCTTAAAGGAAGTAAAGAAAAGAAGAAATCGAAATCGCGGACTCGACGCTCGAGGTCAAGATCTCACTCGAGGTCGCGTTCGGATTCATCCTCGGCCCATGCTTCGAGATCGTCAAAAAAGAAGCATAGGAAAAGATCTCATGAATCCCGACATCGTTCAAAGAAGGACTCAGGTTCTAAACCGAAGTCGCAGGTGAAGCTGGTAGAAAAAGAAGTAATGTCTTCGGCTTCAGAAGAACATGACGGCTCCAGGTCAGGATCCGACGCATTTTCTGAATGCATTGTATGGCATCTACTCCAGGGCTATGTACCCCTCTGGGATTCCTGTTGGTCCCACGGGTCCGATGGCATTTGGTCTGGGTGTCCCCCAAACCTATGCCCCTGCGCCCTTTATGCCCTTTATGCCGGCTCCGGCGCCGCATTGGCATCTTCCGACATCGGCGAGGCCTTCGACTCCGAAGCCATAGATGCCGAAGTCGACGACACTGAATCCTTCGATGCCGATTCCATCTTCTCTGATGCCGAATCCCAAACGACGTCGTGGAAGTCTTCCTCGGCCGGCGTCGGGCTCGGCGCCGGCTCCGGCTTCGACGGAGTCGACAGTGGATCCGACGGCTTCGAAAGTGAAGCATAGGTCGAGACGTGAAGCTCAGAGGATGATGGAAGAAGAGAGCTATCGTGAGGAGTATTTGGAGGAGGGTGAGCTACAGGATCCTGAGGACCCTTATGAGGATATTTCAGTGGCCAGTGGTCTTGAACTGTCCCCTGAGTGGGATTTGGTTTCAGTGACAGACGAACCCTCTAAAGATGTGGCTCCTTACCACGTTGTAATTAAAAAAGCAGCAAATTTGTTGAACATTGCTTTACCTACTGCTGAGTTCAAATCAAATCTACTCACAGAGGTTCTTCACTCTCCCTCATCGGTGACTGAACCATTGCTGCCCTTTAATGATGCCCTTAGAGATCCTATTTTAGAGATTTGGAAGAAACCATTGTCAACTCCAGCTATGTCTAGAGCTGTTGCCAGAAGGTACAGGACTGCTCCAGATGATCCTGAATTTTTATCCACTCACCCTCTTCCTGAGAGTTTGGTGGTACACGCTGCCTGTTCCAAACGATCAACAGGAGCTTTTCCTCAAGTTCCAGCTGAAAAGGGAGTCGAGAAAGCAGGATCAGGCTGCTAAAAAGGTTTTCTCTTCTGCCAGCATGGAATTAAAGTCCACAAACGCGCCCTGTCTGATGGGTCGTTACATTCATGCACTAATGGACACTGTAAAGCAGTTAGTGCCAAAGATACCGGAAGATGATAGAAAGGACTTCCAGGAGGTTATCTCGGACACTCAGGCTGCAGCAAGGCAGGTGATACAGAGTGGTTTAGACACTGCAGATTCTGTGGCGAGGATCATGGGCTCTTCGGTTGCTACGAGGAGAGCTACATGGCTGAAATCGTCTGAATTTTCAACTGATGTCCAGTCTGCATTGATGGATCTACCAATCGACGGATCTGGTTTGTTTGGGAAGAAGGCAGTTGCTGCTTTAGAACGTTTTAAAGACAGCAGGGCGACTGCTAAGTCGTTGGGCCTTCAGACCAGGGGTACTTTTGGAAGGCGTAATAGAGGATTTAGTAGATCTTCATTTCGATCCTACAAATCTACGCAGCAACAGCCACAGCAGCAGCAGAACACGCTGTACAGATCTTATAGGCGCAAGCAGAGAGGCCGTTCTCGAGGCCGTCAAATCTCCTCCTCTTCCTCCTCTTCCCCATCCCAGCCCCCTGCCAACGCAGCAAAGTGGCCCTAGATCCACCATTCCGGATCATGTGGGGGGCCGGCTTACCCATTTCCTACAAGATTGGGAATTGATAACATCGGATCTTTGGGTTCTCAATCTTGTAGGGAATGTGTATGCTCTTCCTTTTCGGGAGTTTCCCCCAAATTACCCCCCTTGCCAGGGTTATTGTTCGGAGGACCTCCTGCTTCTCCTGCAGGAAGAAGTCCTGGCACTGTTTCGAAAAGGTGCGATAGAGGTGGTTCCAGAGCAGGAAAGGGGTCAGGGGTGCTACTCCCGGTATTTCCTGATCCCCAAAAAGGATGGCAGGCTTCGGCCAATTCTGGATCTCAGGATCTTGAACCTTTACCTGAAACAGGAAAAGTTCAAGATGCTCACTCTTGCACAGGTTCTTCAAGCACTGCTAGAAGAAGACTGGATGGTGTCGATCGACTTGCAGGATGCGTATTTTCATATTCCCATCTTGAAGTCGCCCAGAAAGTATCTCCGTTTTACGGTTGGGTCGCAACACTACCAGTTTGCGGTCCTTCCGTTTGGTCTTACTACTGCGCCTCGAGTCTTCACCAAGGTAATGGCAGTGGTGGCAGCACATCTCAGGAGGTCGGAAATACCTGTATTCCCGTATCTGGACGACTGGCTGATCAAAGCGGAGTCGCCGGAGAAGGTGCTCCATCATCTGCAAGAGACAACTCAGTTGTTGCACAAGTTGGGTTTTTCGATAAATGTACCCAAGTCTCACCTGGTGCCCTCCCAGCGAAACCTGTTCATAGGTGCGGTACTGGACACTACTGTTTGTCGTGCATTCTCACCACCTCAAAGGATTTGCGACATTCAGGAAATGATTCCTTTGTTCTACAATGGAGCGGTCGTTTCAGTCCTGAAGGTTCTTCGCCTGCTCGGTCTGATGGCTTCTTGCATTCTGTGTGTCAACCATGCACGCTGGCACATGAGGGCACTCCAGTGGTTCCTCCGCAGGCAGTGGTATCAGCACAACGGAGATCTCAGGGAGTCAGTGAGGATCTCCAGAGAAACTGCAGCGTGGAAGGCAATCTGTCGCAAGGAAAGCCTTTTCAACTTCCTCCATCGGTGGCCACGGTAATAACGGATGCATCCACTCTCGGGTGGGGTGCTCATCTGGGGGACCTGGAGGTCAAGGGACTTTGGTCTCCAGAGGAAAGGTTGCTTCACATCAACCTTCTGGAATTCCAGCGATACGTTTGGCACTCAAGGCCTTCCTCCCTTCCCTACGCAGTGTGTCAGTGCAAGTCCTGACGGACAACACGACCGCGATGTGGTACATCAACAAGCAGGGAGGAGTGGGGTCGCTTTGTCTCTGCAGAGAGGCTCTGCGTTTCTGGTCCTGGGTTCAGGACCATCAGATTTGTCTGATGGCAAATCATCTGGCCGGAGTTCAGAACGTTCGTGCAGACAGTCTCAGTCGGCAGTTCTCTGCCGACCACGAGTGGAAACTTCATCCGGAGGTAGTTCGTCACGTCTTTCGGACGTGGGGGACTCCTCAGGTGGACCTTTTTGCCACTCAAGAGAATGCTCACTGCCCGTTATTCTGCAGTCTCCAGTATCCGATGCAAGGAGCCTTGGGGGATGCGTTTCAGTTGAGTTGGAGCTCGCAACTCCTTTACGCGTTTCCTCCCATACCTTTGATTCCTCGGGTTCTGAGGAAAATTCGCCAAGACCGGGCCCAAGTCATATTGGTTGCCCCGGATTGGCCAAGAAGGGTGTGGTACTCAGACCTTCTCCACCTCTCCTCTCATCCGCCGCTCCGTCTCCCTCACAGGGCAGATCTCCTCTCCCAGATGGAGGGGCAGGTTCTACACCCCCACCTCCTGACCTTGCACCTTCATGCCTGGAGATTGAACGGGGCAACCTGAGTTCTTTTTCTCTCCCGCCTGACGTGGTGGATGTCATCTTGTCAACCAGGCGTGACTCCACTAAGTCCATCTATTCTTATAGGTGGTCGAAATTTGTCGTTTGGTGTGGGGAGAAATCTATAGACCCTTTGAGTGCCCATTTGTCTGATGTTCTCCAGTTTGCCCTTTCCCTGGTGCAACAGGGGCTTGCTGTTGCCACAGTGAAGGGCTATCTTTCAGCGCTGTCGGCATTTCTCTGTTTGCCTGACCAGCCATCTCTTTTTAAATCTCCTGTGGTTTTAAGGTTTTTGAAGGGCCTCACGAATAAGTTCCCTCCTACTCCTTTTATTGTGCCTCAGTGGGACTTAAATCTTGTTTTGACCTTTCTGATGGGTGCTCCCTTTGAGCCTCTTCACAAATGTCCTATGAGGCTTTTGACTCTTAAGACAGTTTTCCTCGTTGCTATAACCTCGGCAAGGAGGGTAAGTGAGCTTCAAGCTCTTAGTTCCAAGCCACCTTTCTTGTCCATTCATGCTGATCGAATGGTTCTTAGGACCAGGGCTGCTTTTCTGCCTAAGGTGGTGACTCCTTTCCACCTTGGTCAGTCTGTTACCCTCCCTACCTTTTATCCTCGCCCACACCCTTCCAAGGAGGAGGAGAGATTACACCGTCTGGACCCCAAGAGGGCGGCATCTTTTTATCTGGACAGATCTAAAGACTGTTGGTTGGATGACCAGCTCTTCATTGGCTTTGCTGGCAGCAAGAGAGGAAGAGCGGTCCATAATAGAACTTTATCAAGATGGATCGTCCTCTGTATAAAGATCTGCTACTCTTTGGCCGGTAAGGAACCTCCAGAGGGTATAAGGGCTTATTCTACTAGAGCTAAGTCGTCAACCTCTGCATTGGCTAGAGGTGTTCCTGTACAGGATATTTGTAGGGCGGCAACTTGGTCTTCCCTCCACACTTTCGCGAAGCATTACTGCTTGGATTCCGAGGTGAGGAGGGACGGTCTCTTTGCACGCTCTGTTCTCCAGGATTTCTTGGTCTAGAAGAGTGGACACCCTCCTTCGGGAGTGGGGACTGCTGTGGGACTCTATTCACAAGGTGAGGAATCCACACGGCAGATGTATCTATCAGAAGAACAAGTTACTTACCTTCGGTAGTGCTTTTTCTGGTAGATACAATATCTGCCTGTGGATTCCTCACTGACCCACCCGCCCCCCCGTTGTCCACTCTTCTATGCCAGTGTTTCTATTATGTATTTATTTTATTGTCAAGGAGTTGTTTATATCAAATGTTTTATTGCATTTGCTTCACACTGTGTGTGTTACCTTGATATTTGTACTGCGTATACTGTGTATATGTCTACTGTCATTGGTCCGTCCGTGTGCCTCGAAGGCACGGAAAAAAGGGCGGAACTGATGTCATCACGCCGGCGTGGGCCTATTATAGGCGTCGGTGACGTCAGCGGAGTCGTGAGCGATGCCGTGCCTCTATGACGTTCGAGTCCACGTCAGCGCGAAGCTACGAAAAGAATTTCCGAATGTTGCTGACGCAGGGGGATATTCACAAGGTGAGGAATCCACAGGCAGATATTGTATCTACCAGAAAAAGCGCTACCGAAGGTAAGTAACTTGTTCTTTTGGCACAAGGACCACTGGGCTAGCCCAGGGGCTACTGGATGGCTCAATCACCCTTAGCACCAGCATCTTGGAAACCTCCCCTTTGATTCTGGGTCTGACCCTATCAGCCACTCTGTAAAATGTTTGTTTTACCTGTAGACTGTCTCCACATCATGGACGCACTAATGGGTGACTCCTGGGCTCAGGGAGAACAGGGAGGTCAGGGTGGGCGAGAGGTTCACCCCCTCCACTGACCCATCCTTCTTTTTGGCTGGCAGGAGGTCAGGAAGAGGTCCACTCTCCTCTTCCGCCCCATCATCTGTAGCCAAGAACATGGTCGCCTCAGACCTCTCAAAGTGTGGTTTGAGGCGGTTTACATGGAGGACCCTCAAAGGGTTCCTAGGAGACCGGAAGTCAACCAGGTAGATCACTTCACTCCTACGCTCTACCACCTCATAAGGCCCAGTCCACTTGTCCTGGAGCACGCAAGGCTCCATTGACGCCATCAGCCACACTTTCTGTCCAGGTTGAAACTCGACCAGAGTGGCATTCTGGTCGTACCATTGTTTCATCTCTTCCTGGCTGGCTTCCAGACTCGCCTGAGCGAGTTGTCTGAATCGCCTAGTTTGTTTCCTGAAGGTCAGCATGTAGCTATATACATCCTGGGGGGTTTACTAGGAGATGGAATAATTGTTTTATAGCACCAGCCCAGGCCTCTTCACCTCTAGGGGCTTCTCTTCCCACTACACTCCAGATGCAGGTCAGCCTGTGCTGTCTCACCTCCTCCCCTGGGTCAAGACATTCCCCAGATCCTATCGCTTTCAACTCCAGCCAGTCAATCCACAACCAGGCATAGACACACAACCAGGCATAGACACACAGAAATGTTTAAACCCAGCCACTTCTGAAAGAGTGGCTTACACACACATAATGCAAAAACCATCTTCATAAAAAGATGTGTTATTGCAGGGTGAGTTCAGGCAAACTAAACTTCACCTTTCCATCTTAAGCCTTTAGGAAGATAGGCTAGTAAACAGATTACACAGCCGTTATCATTCTATTCCAATGGGCAAGATGGCCGTTCAACAAGGAAAATGAAATGGTGAATATTTCATGTCAGGACATGACACACACCTTAGTACATGTCCTACCTTTCACATGCACTACACCATGTCCAGGGGGTACCCTAGACCTACCATAGGGGTGTCTTAGGTGCACAGAAAGGGAAGGGTAAGGTCTGGCAAGTGAGTGCCCTTGACAGAACAACGTGGCAGTTTCACAAACTGCGCTCAGTCCCTGCAATAGCAGGCCTGCGTTCCTTTTTATGGCTACTTGAGTGGCTGGCACAGTAAGTATTACTAACACTGGCACACATAGTGCATTTTTACTAGGGACTTCACTAGTAATACAACATACCAATTATGGACAAACCAATTACCATTACACTGTACACAGGGAGCACTGGTACTTTGACACTGTTTAGCAGTGGCAAAGTGTCCAAAACATCTAAGTTGGCAACACTATATCCATCACAGTACCCAAAATAGAGGAGGTAGATGCAAAAAGTCTGGGGTAATCATGCCAAGAAATGCCAGGCATAACAGGTACCAAGAAGCCTTCTTTGCAAGCCTAGGAAATGCTCCTACTCTATGGGTTACCATGTGCAAACCTTTATTGACCTGAGTTGCCCAAGATCCAGAATTGACCAGTTGGATTCCTAAATAATCAAATTCTCTGACCCTTTCCAGTACTTCTCTACACAGTTTTACAATGCCCTTCACCCTTTTCATCCTAGAACAGGTCTTCTGCTTAGTCTTAGAGACGTTAACTTCAAGGCCATAATCAGTGCAAAACAGACTAAAATTGTCAACAAGATTTTGGAGACCCACCTTTGTTTGGGCCAGTAGGAAGGTGTCATCAGCAAAGAATAGAGCGAAACGTTCTGCCCTGCAAGAGTAGGAGAATCATTAACACAATTGGTCGCATACTTGACACAATTGTTGATATAAAGAAGAAAAGGGTAGGAACCAGAACACACCCCTGGTGAACACCCTTATTGGTGGAAATTGTCCCAGAGAGCTCCCCTATCTGATAGAGACATCTAGCCCAAATTCCTTAACTTTTTAATTCTCCACAGGCACCAGATTGGATCCGGAAATTTTCTAGCAGCAGCACAGTACTGCTGGAAGTAGTGCGCAGTGCAGTGGCGCAACAAAAGTTGAGGGGCCCCCCATGCAAAGTACACAGAGGGGACCCCCTCCCCGGGCCACCACCTACCACTTTTGCAGAGGAGGGCCCCTGGAGCTTGAGGGCCCACCATGCACCGAGGGGGCTGCGGGTGCTTATTTTACGCCACTGTGAAGATGCCACAAATGCCTCTTATTTCAGTTATGGAGCTATCTCATTAGAAAAACAAGACCTACAACTTCGGGACATAAGACATCCACTTTAACACCAGGTAAAAAACAGAACAAATTCATTTTGCACTGACATAGCAACAATAATTAGCCATAGTAAGCTTATTCTATTTTGGTCACAGCACAAAAATAGAAAAACTTTCTCACACGCCCCAGCGGTGAGATCTGTGGGACTGGCAGGTTTTTGTGCCCGGGGAGGTCTGTGGGACTGGCAGGTTTCTGTGCCCGGGGAGGTCTGTTGGACTGGCAGGTTTCTCTGCCTGGGGAGGTCTGTGGGTCTGGCAGGTTTCTCTGCATGGGGAGGTCTGTGTGGCTGGCAGCTTCTCTGCCTGTGGAGGTCTGTGGGGCTGGCATGTTTCTGTGCTTGGGGAGGTCTGTGGGGCTGGCAGGTTTTTGCGCCGGGGAGGTCTGTGGAACTGGCAGGTTTCTGTGCCCGGGGAGTCTGTGGGACTGGCAGGTTTCTGTACCCTGGGAGGTCTGTGGGGCTAACAGGTTTCTGTACCTGGGGAGGTCTGTGGGACTGGCTGGTTTCTGTGCCTGGGGAGGTCTGTGGGGCTGGCAGGTTTCTCTGTCTAGGGAGGTCTGTGGGACTGGCATGTTTCTCTGCCTGGGGAGGTCTGTGGGGCTGGCAGGATTCTGTGCATGGGGAGGTCTGTGGGGCTGGCAGGTTTCTCTGCCTGGAGAGGTCTGTGGGGCTGGCAGGTTTCTCTGCCTGGAGAGGTCAGTGAGGATGGCAGATTCTGTGCCTGTGGGGGTCTGTGGGAGTCTGTGGGACTGGCAGGTTTCTGTGACCGGGGAGGTCTGTGAGGCTGGCAGGTTTCTGAGTCCTGGAGAGGTCTTTGGGACTGGCAGGTTTCTGTGCCTGGGGAGGTATGTTGGCAGGTTTATGTGCCTCAGTCTCAGTTTAACAACCAAACAGCAAAGAGTAGCTGAAAGGTGGCCTGTCAATTTTAGTAAAGGGCATTCGCCTGTGCAGCAATGCATGTTGCTGTATTTTAGTAACTTTTATCTGTTTCAGCTAGAAACCAGTTTTTTTGCAAGCTGCAATTTATGTAGCATCACTGCCACCACAGCCCCAATCCTCAAGCTCTCTGCCCCAACCCTCCCCCCACTTCCCCCACTCACACCCTGATGTTTAGATCAGCTGGACCCGCCCCTTCAGAACTGCCATCACTCAGCAACTCGAAATCAGCAACAAGAAATCGGGTCAGTTTTTGGGGGAAGTGGGTACCACTGTACCTTGACAGAGTTAGGCGAAACCGGGAAACTTCTCCCAAAGTCAGACGAAGGTGTAAATTCATAGGTGAAGGGTACATTTTCTTGCGCCCACAAATTTCAATGACCATTTTTGTGTTTTCTGTAAAATCTGCATATCAATATAAATCGCAGGTGAAATTGATGACACGCACTTTTAATCTTTAATTTGTAACATAACCCCCCCCCTCTTTCCCAAACAACCTTCATGTACCAAAGGCGCCTTTTTTTTAACTAAATGCCTTCAATCTAAACTGGAGACCTTACAAGCACAAGTGGTCGTCACATTGAATTTTGGGTGGTGTGCACTTGTCTGCGGGGGGGGGCATAGACTGGGGGAACAAACAGACTCACCTGCGCAGGCTGCAGAAGACAGGGCACACAAGGCTAGCCAGAGAAATAATTAAATTATGGCCGGCGGTCGCCGTCGCAAGTTACCTCTCAATTGTCTCCACTCTGGCCTCTGGGATGCCTCCTCACTTCACCAGTCAGCAATGCGCATGACAATTGGTCACCAGCCCCACCCTAAGGGTGAAGAGTAAGACCGCGCAGACGCAACGGCAGAGACATCTGCACGCTGCGCAGTGTGTACCATTACCATTTTGTTTTATTTTACCATTTATTTTATGAAGAAAAGTCTAGAGCGAGTGGAAGTTACATAACTTACCTATATTAATGTATTACTTATCCCAGACAGTCACGGATATGTGGTCCTTGCTGGCACCGCTGAGGGGGCCCCTGGAGCGCAGGGGCCCCTCCCCAATGCATGGGCTGCGGGGGCTCGTGTTACGCTCCTGGGGCCTGTGTTACGCCCCTGCTTATAATTCCACGCCACACAATTCAACTATAAATAAATTAACCCTACATCATTCCATACTACATAATTACAATCCT
Organism: Lissotriton helveticus; assembly: GCF_964261635.1. Classification (NCBI taxonomy): domain Eukaryota; kingdom Metazoa; phylum Chordata; class Amphibia; order Caudata; family Salamandridae; genus Lissotriton; species Lissotriton helveticus. The sequence goes on from NC_136070.1 coordinate 1,138,670,172, forward strand.
AAAAATACATCACAGAATAACATTCCACACAACGTATTACCACTCCCAACCACATAATTACACTACACACAACTCAACTACACATAATTCCACTTCAACCTATATAATTACACTTCACACAACATATTTACACTCAACTCTAAAACACATAATTACCCTCCACAAAATACAACTCTGCAACATGTTTCTTAATTCCACTCCGCATAATTATACACCATGCCACATAATTCCACATGTCACACAATTCCATAATTCATCCCCACACAATTTATCACACAGCATAATAACACTCCACATAATACCACTCAGCTCCACATAATCAACCTCCACATAATTATGCTCTACTCCATACTGCATACATACACTCCACATAAATCTAGTCTATTCCACGTAGCAACACTCCACATAGCTACACTTCACGCCACGCCTCTTAATACCAATCAACATAATTTCACTCAACACCGCAACTTCCACATAACACAATTCAACTCTACACATTTCCATTCCACACCACATAATTCACAACAAACTACATAATAACACCACAAATGCACAACACACCACAAACATCCAATCTACACCACAAAATTCCACATCATGCTACAATATTTAACAGCACACCACATAAGTAAACTCCCCTACATACCACTCCACAACACAAAATACCATTCCAGATAATCCCACTCCAAGACGCACAATCCCACTCCACTTAATACCACATAATTACACTGCACACCATGCCACATTATTTCACGACACAGATCCAATTCACGCAACACAATTCCACAACTAACAATTCCAATCCAAACCATATATGTCCACTTGACACCACACACATTCCTTCCACTCCAAACAGAAAATGCATAGGTAAAATACATTGGCCTTTACAACATCAATAGCTCGAACACCCACCTTCCAATGTGTCCCAGCAGATCCTGTTTCTGGAGCTGCAAACTTTCTGGCGGAAGTCAGAGCTGCCTCAGAGGAGCTGTGCTCTGTGGGGAATGCTGTCTCTGGGGCCCCCATCACCATCTTTGCCCTCTCCCTTCTCAGAGGCAGTACTCTGGGGAGAATGCTGTCTCTGGGGCCTCCACCCCCATCCTTTCCCCTGCCAGCTCTCCTCTGTGCTGCCTCCTGCTCTCTCTGGGGCCCCCACCCCATCCTTTTTCCAGCCTGGCTATGTGGCTCTGTGGCTCTGACTGAAGAGAAACAATGTAACGTGTTTGTTTCTGATAGATACATCTGCCGTGTGGATTCCTCACCTTGTGAATATCCCCTTGCGTCAGCAACATTCGGAAATTCTTTTCGTAGCCTCGCGCCGACGTGGACTTGGACGTCACAGAGACACGGCCTCGCACGCGACTCCGCTGACGTCACCGACGCCTATAACAGGCCCACGCCGGCGTGATGACATCAGTTCCCTTTTTTCCGCGTCGTCGACGCTAACGGTTATCGGGAATCTCAGTAGCCAACTGATACTTTGTGTCTATTTGTTGCCATTTTCTGCTTCTCTGTATCCTGTCTCTTCAACGATGTCTTCAAAGAAGACCGGTTTCAAGCCCTGCAGGGAATGCGGTAAAATGATGTCCATTACCGACCCACACAGCGACTGCATCTGGTGCTTGAGCTCGGTCCATGATATGGAGGATTATTCTTCGTGTAAGAAGATGAACCCGAAGGCCCTGAGGGAGAGAGAGGCGAAGCTCCTGGTGGCTAAGCTGAAAGCTGGAAAGGAGAAATCGTCGAGATCTCGTTCTCGAAGGGCGAGGTCGAGATCGAGGTCGAGATCTGGATCTCGAGGGAGGTCATCTTCGAAGTCGGCTTAGGATCATGTTTCGAAGAAGAAGAAACATAAGAAGAGGAGACATGAGTCCCGACATCGTTCCGGTAAGGAGTCGGGGTCGAGGTCGAGGTCACCGAAGAAGGTACGTTCGAAGGTGGTGACTCTTGATGTTTCGGAACCAGAACCTGAAGGTGAGGCCTCTCCATCGGAGTCGCGGATGCGGTCTCCGACTCCGGCTCCGAATCCGTCTCCGAATCCGTCTCCGGCGCCGTCCCCGGCCCGAAAAGAGGAAGAGGTTCGAGAGGATGTGGATTCCGCGCCTATCGATGAGCCGAATCCGAGCACTCCTCAAGGCCAGCCTGAGGGTTTTCAACCACCCTTTCCAGCCCCAGGCCAGAACCCATCTGCGTTTCTCAACGCAATGTATGGCGTCTTTTCAAGGGCGTGGTACCCCTCTGGTGCACCTTTGGGTCCCATGGGTCCTCTGGCTTTTAGTTTAGGAGTTCCTCACTCCTATCCTCCGGCTCCGTTTATGCCTTACATGCCAGCTCCGACGCCGCCTTGGCATTTTCCACCTCCACCGAAGCCATCGACGCCGGTCCCGACGTCGCCTGCTCAGAGTCGAACTCGAGCACATCCCTCTGAGCCATCGAGTTCGATTCCGACGTCGATTCCGAATCCGTCAGATTCGATGGTGGATCCGGTTGCAAAACGTGTAAAGGTGAGATCCAGAAGGGAAGCTCAACGCCTGTTGGAAGAAAGGAGGTACTTAGATTCACATTCTGATATGGAAGAAGGTGAATTGGATGAGGACTGTTTTGAGGAGTTGGCAGACACAGGAAGCCTGGATTTCTCTCCAGAGTGGGAGCTGCCCTCAGGCTCTAGTACGCCTTCTAAGGATGTTCAACCCTATCATTTAGTTATGAGGAAGGCTGCTGATCTCCTTAAATTGACTTTGCCGACTGCGGAATTTAAATCTAATATTCTTACTGAAGTCTTGCATTCTCCAAGTTCAGTGGTGGAACCTCTTCTTCCTTTTAATGATGCTCTGACAGAGCCCATTTTGGAGGTATGGAAGAAACCGTTGTCGGCTCCTGCTGTTTCTAAGAGTGTAGCCAGGAGGTACAGGGTTGCCCCTGAGGACCCTGCCTTTTTGACCTCTCACCCGTCACCGGAGAGCTTAGTCATTCAGGCTGCATGTTCCAAGAAGAACGTTAGTGCTTTTCCCCAGGTTCCTTGTGAAAAGGAGGCAAAGAAGCAGGATCAGGTGGCAAAGAAGACCTTCTCCTCTGCCAGTATGGCATTGTAGTCAACAAATGCCACTTGTCTGATGGGGAGGTATATGCATGCACTTATGGACTCTTTGCGTGTTCTTGCTCCAAAGGTTCCTGATGCCAGCAGGAAGGACTTTGAGGAAGTGATCTCTGACGCTCACGCAGCAGCTCGCCAGGTCATTCAGAGTGGTCTGGATACTGCAGACTATGTGGCGCGCATCATGGGCACTGCTGTCTCTACTAGGAGGTCCGCCTGGTTGAAATCCTCGGACTTTTCGGCGGATGTTCAGGCTACATTGTTAGATCTTCCCTTCGATGGTTCTGGCCTCTTTGGGAAAAAAGCTGATGCGGCCCTTGAGAGGTTTAAGGATAGTAGAGCGACTGCCAAGTCTTTGGGTCTTCAGATAAGAGGTTCTTCGACTGGCAGAAGATTCAGAGGTTTTGGTCGCTCTTCCTTTCGGAATTTCCAGCAAGGCCAGCAGCAGCAGCAAAATTCCTTTTATAAGTCATATAGGGGAAAGCAGAGAGCACGTCCTCGTGGACATCAGGCCTCTTCCTCCTCCACTTCCTCCAACCCCCCTGCCCCTGAGAAGCAGCCCCAGATCCGCCATTCAGGATCATGTGGGTCCGGTTGGGGGCCGGCTTACCCATTTTCTACAGGATTGGGAATCGGTTACATAAGATCTTTGGATTCTCAAACTTGTAGAAAATGGGTATGCCCTTCCCTTTCGGGAATTCCCTCCCAATTACCCTCCTTGCCAGGGGTATTGCACCGAGGAACATCTGTCACTTCTGCAGGAGAAAGTATTGACTCTGATAAGGAAGGGTGCGATAGAGGTGGTCCCAGAGCAGGAAAGGGGTCAGGGATGCTACTCCCGGTATTTCCTGATTCCAAAAAAGGATGGCAGACTTCGTCCAATCCTGGATCTCAGGATCTTGAATCTCTATCAGAAACAGGAGAAATTCAAGATGCTCACCCTTGCTCAGGTTCTTCAAGCGCTGCAAGAAGAAGATTGGATGGTGTCGCTCGACTTACAGGATGCTTACTTTCACATTCCAATCCTGGAGTCGCACAGGAAGTATCTCCGTTTTACGGTGGGATCGCAGCACTACCAGTTTGCGGTCCTTCCGTTTGGACTTACTACTGCGCCTCGAGTCTTCACCAAGGTGATGGCAGTGGTGGCGGCGCATCTCAGAAGATCAGGGATTCCAGTATTCCCTTATTTGGACGACTGGCTGATCAAAGCAGAGTCGTCAGAGAGAGTGCTCCATCATCTGCGAGAGACAACCCAGTTGTTGTACAGGTTGGGTTTTTCAATAAACGTGCCCAAGTCTCACCTGGTGCCCTCCCAGCGCAACCTGTTCATAGGTGCTGTACTGGACACAACTGTATGTCATGCATTCCCTCCTCCTCAAAGGATTCGCGACATACAGGAGATGATTCCTTTATTTTACAATGGAGCGGTCGTTCCAGTCCTGAAGGTCCTTCGCCTGCTCGGTCTGTTGGCTTCATGCATTCTGTTGGTCAACCATGCGCGCTGGCACATGAGGGCGCTCCAGTGGTGCCTCCGCAGGCAGTGGTATCAGCACAACGGAGATCTCAGGGAGTCAGTGAGGATCTCCAGAGAAGCTGCGGCGGATCTGTCTTGGTGGGGCGTGGAAGGCAACCTGTCTCAAGGAAAACCTTTCCAACTGCCTCCATCGGTGGCCACAGTGGTTACGGATGCATCCACTCTAGGGTGGGGTGCTCATCTGAGGGATCTGGAGGTCAAGGGCCTTTGGTCTCCAGAGGAAAGGTTGCTTCACATCAACCTTCTAGAATTGCGGGCGATTCGTTTAGCGCTCAAGGTCTTCCTCCCTTCCCTTTGCGGTCGTTCGGTCCAAGTCCTGACGGACAACACAACCGCGATGTGGTATGTCAACAAGCAGGGAGGAGTGGGGTCGCAGTGTCTCTGCAGAGAGGCTCTGCGTCTCTGGTCCTGGGTTCAGGACCATCGGATTTGTCTGATGGCGAATCATCTGGCCGGAGTGTTGAACATTCGTGCAGACAGTCTCAGTCGGCAGTTCTCTGCCGACCACGAGTGGAGGCTTCACCCGGAGGTGGTTCGCGACATCTTTCAGATGTGGGGAACCCCTCGGGTGGACCTGTTCGCCACTTACGAGAATGCGCACTGCCTGTCATTCTGCAGTCTCCAGTATCCGATGCAAGGAGCCTTGAGGGACGCGTTTCAGTTGAGTTGGAGAGGTCAACTCCTTTACGCGTTTCCTCCCATACCCTTGATTCCTCGGGTTCTGAGGAAAATTCGCCAAGACCGGGCCCAAGGCATATTGGTCGCCCCGGACTGGCCAAGAAGGGTGTGGTATACAGATCTTCTCCACCTCTCCTCTCACCCGCCGCTCCGTCTCCCTCTCAGGGCAGACCTCCTCTCTCAGATGGAGGGGCAGGTTCTACACCCCCACCTCCATTGCACCTTCATGCCTGGAGATTGAACCTGAATTCCTTTTCCCTCCCGCCTGACGTTGTGGATGTCATCTTGTCAGCCAGGCGTGACTCCACTAAGTCCATCTATTCTTATAGATGGTCGAAATTTGTCACGTGGTGTGGGGAAAGGTCTATTGACCCTTTGAAAGCCCATTTGTCTAATGTTCTCCAGTTTGCCCTTTCTCTGGCGCAGCAGGGGCTTGCGGTTGCCACGGTGAAGGGTTACCTTTCAGCGCTGTCAGCATTTCTCTGTTTGCCTGACCAGCCTTTTCTTTTCAAGTCTCCTGTGGTGTTAAGGTTTTTGAAGGGCCTTACGAATAAGTTCCCTCCTTCACCTTTTATTGTGCCTCAGTGGGATTTAAATCTTGTATTGACTTTTTTGATGGGTGCTCCCTTTGAGCCTCTTCACAAATGTCCCATGAGGTTTCTTACCCTTAAGACAGTCTTCCTTGCTGCAATAACCTCGGCAAGGAGGGTTAGTGAGCTTCAAGCTCTTAGTTTCAAGCCCCCTTTCTTGACCATTCATGCTGATCGAATGGTTCTCAGGACCAGGGCTGCTTTTCTGCCTAAGGTGGTTACTCCCTTCCACCTAGGACAGTCCATTACTTTACCTACCTTCTATCCTCCCCCTCACCCTTCTAAGGAGTAGGAGAGACTGCACCGTCTGGACCCTAAGAGGGCGGTGTCCTTTTACTTGGACAGATCCAAGGACTTTCGTTTGGTAGACCAGCTCTTCGTTGGATTTGCTGGCTGCAAGAAAGGAAGAGCGGTCCATAAAAGAACTTTATCGAGATGGATCGTCCTCTGCATTAAGATCTGCTACTCTTTAGCCGGTAAGGAACCACCAGAGGGTATAAGGGCTCATTCTACAAGAGCTAAGTCTTCAACCTCAGCATTGGCTAGAGGTGTGCCTGTTGAGGATATATGTAAAGCGGCAACTTGGTCTTCCCTCCACACTTTCGCGAAGCATTACTGCTTGGATTCCGTAGTGAGGAGGGACGGTCACTTTGCTCGCTCTGTCCTTCAGGATTTCCTGGTTTAGAAGAGTGGACACCCTCCTCCGGGAGTGGGGACTGCTGTGGGACTCTATTCACAAGGTGAGGAATCCACACGGCAGATGTATCTATCAGAAGAACAAGTTACTTACCTTCGGTAACGCTTTTTCTGGTAGATACAATATCTGCCTGTGGAATCCTCACTGACCCACCCGCCTCCCGTTGTCCACTCTTCTATACCAGAGTTTCTATAATGTTTTATTTTATTGTCAAGGAATTGTTTATTTCAAATGTTTTTATTGCATTTGCTTCACACTGTGTGTGTTACCTTGATTTCTATACTGCGTATAATGTATATATGTCTACTGTCATCGGTCCGTCCGTGTGCCTCGAAGGCACGGAAAAAAGGGCGGAACTGATGTCATCACGCCGGCGTGGGCCTGTTATAGGCGTCGGTGACGTCAGCGGAGTCGCGAGCGGTGCCGTGTCTCTGTGACGTCCGTATCCACGTCGGCGCGAAGCTACAAAAAGAATTTCCGAATGTTGCTGACGCAAGGGGATATTCACAAAGTGAGGAATCCACAGGCAGATATTGTATCTACCAGAAAAAGCGTTACCAAAGGTAAGTAACTTGTTCTTCTTGTTTTCCGTGCTTCGAAGCAGATCTGGAGAAGCGGTAGCTCCAGCTGCTTTTGGCAACTTCAATGGTTTTTCGATAAGGGGAACAGCTTTCCTTTTTCATACCCTTGGATTTTAAGGTTTGGAGTTCATGTGATCAGAAGATGTCAGCCATGGACTCCCACACCATCTGTATGTCGTGCCTGGATGAACACAATGATTCAGCCTTGTGTGACTCCTGCCAACTGCTCCGGCCTAAGGCACTTAAGGAGCGGCAGATGAAGCTATTGGAGGCGCTAGTGTCACAGCCCTCTAAGGCTTCCCTAGTCCTCTGTCGCCTTCACACCACAGGGGGCTCGCTCCAGGGGCTGTGCCCGTGGACTTCGTTTGCCTTCCTTCTCTCACAGGAATTCAAGATGTAAGCGGTCCAAGCCGCGTCAGACCCATACTTCGCCTGTGTATCGGGAAAGGAGTCTGCCTCAAGTCTCCCAACATTTCCTGGAGCTGGGGCAACCCTAACCCAGATCAGGCAATATTATTATTCTCTTCTCAAGTTTTTCGGATCTATACCATCCCCTGGAGCGCCTTAGGGCCCCAAGGAGGTGCAGGAGGTCAAGACTTTTACAACACCCACAAGTTCACCCTCTGCATCAGTCAGGCCATCAGATGCCATTTCCATATTGATTCCGGTGGACAGCCCTTCGGGGTTTCCAGCTTCAGCTCTTGGCTCCAAACAGCCACCGTCACTACCAGCATCTGTGGTGCACAGCCCTCTCAGGCTTCCACTTTCGGTGTCAACGGCCGTAAATACGATGCCGATGAAGGCCCTGCACAATGCCTCTCCACTTTCCCTCTCTGACGCTGATGAGGGCACTGCACAGCGTTAGACTGCACCGATGACCACGACGCCTTGCAGCGTCTGACATATCACATATAGAGCTGGCTCGCTCAAGCATCGATTCTGGGCTCCTTAAAACCAACCTCCTACTATTCCTTCTCGACGAAGTAAATATGGGGGTGAAGTAGAGAATGTGTTTGTTTGGCTATCAGATCCAAACCCCTTTAGACTCTTGTTGGGTTTTTGAGCCAGGAAATGTGAGTGGTTTGGAATCATCTCCAGACTCGGTTCTTCTATCTCCTCCTGGATTAGCTTCAGAGGTAAGCACCTCGTTTGCAGTCATGTTGAAGCAAGTTGCCGAGGTTTTAAATAAGTATGGGTGAAATCAGCGAAATCGCGGTCCGCGAAATCATGCGAAAGCTAATTCGCGATCCGCATAATTCGCGAATTCGTGTGAAATTGCGAATTTTTGTTTTTTTGCGTGTTTGCGGGCATTTTTGCGTGTTCGCGGGGCTTTTTGCATGTTCGCGGGCCGCATGCATGGCGAAGTTACCCATGCGGTTGTGTATGGGCACAGCACCCTCTGGTTCATCACTGCCACCCTCTGGTTCATAACTGCCACCCTCTGGTTCATCACAGCACCCTCTGGTTCACCACTGCAACCCTCTGGTTCACCACTGACACCCTCTGCTTCACCACTGCCACCCTCTGGTTCATCACTGCCACCCTCTGGTTCATCACTGCCACCCTCTGGTTCACCCCTGCCACCCTCAGGTTCAGCACTCACTACTGCCACCCTCTGGTTCATCACAGCACCCTCTGGTTCACCCCACCTGCCACCCTCTGGTTCAGCACTCACCACTGCCACCCTCTGGTTCATCACAGCACCCTCTGGTTCACCACTGTCACCCTCTGGTTCATCCCTGCCACCCTCTGGTTCATCACTACCACCCTCTGGTTCAGCACTGCCACCCTCTGGTTCATCACAGCACCCTCTGGTTCATCACAGCACCTCTGGTTCACCCCTGCCACCCTCTGGTTCACCACTGCCACCCTCTGGTTCACCCCTGCCACCCCCTGGTTCACCACTGCCACCCTCTGGTTCATCACAGCACCCTCTGGTTCACCCTGCCACCCTCTGGTACAGCACTGTCACCCTCTGGTTCACCACTGTCACCCTCTGGTTCACCACTGCCACCCTCTGGTTCACCACAGCACCTCTGGTTCACCCCTGCCACTCTCTGGTACAGCACTAGTCTGTCACCCTCTGGTTCACGACTGCCACCCTCTGTTTCACGACTGCCACCCTCTAGTTCACCACTGCCACCCTCTGTTTCACCACTGCCACCCTCTGGTTAACGACTGCCACCCTCTGGTTCATCACAGCACCCTCTGGTTCACCACTGACACCCTCTGGTTCACCCCTGCCACTCTCAGGTTCAGCATCAGCACTCACCACACCACTGCCACCGTCTGGTTCATCACAGCACCCTCTGGTTCACCCCCCTCTGGTACAGCACTCACCACTGCCACCCTCTGGTTCATCACAGCACCCTCTGGTTCATCACTGTCACCCTCTGGTTCTTCACTGCCACCCTCTGGTTCAGCACTGCCACCCTCTGGTTCAGCACTGCCACCCTCTGGTTCAGCACTGCCACCCTCTGGTTCATCACAGCACCCTCTGGTTCATCACAGCACCTCTGGGTCAGCCCTGCCACCCTCTGGTACAGCACTGTCACCCTCTGGTTCATCCCTGCCACCCTCTGGTTCATCCCTGCCACCCTCTGGTTCATCCCTGCCACCCTCTGGTTCATCACTGCCACCCTCTGGTTCATCACAGCACCCTCTGGTTCACCACTGCCACCCTCTGGTTCATCACTGCCACCCTCTGGTTCATCACTGCCACCCTCTGGTTCATTACTGCCACCCTCTGGTTCACCAGTGCCACCCTCTGGTTCTTCACTGCCACCGTCTGGTTCATCACAGCACCCTCTGGTTCACCAGTGCCACGCTCTGGTTCATCACTACCACCCTCTGGTTCAGTACTGCCACCCTCTGGTTCATCACAGCACCCTCTGGTTCATCACAGCACCTCTGGTTCACCCCTGCCACCCTCTGGTACAGCACTGTCACCCTCTGGTTCATCCCTGCCACCCTCTGGTTCATCCCTGCCACCCTCTGGTTCATCACTGCCACCCTCTGGTTCACCAGTGCCACCCTCTGGTTCACCAGTGCCACCCTCTGGTTCTTCACTGCCACCCTCTGGTTCATCACAGCACCCTCTGGTTCACCAGTGCCACCCTCTGGTTCATCCCTGCCACCCTCTGGTTCATCCCTGCCACCCTCTGGTTCACCACTGTAGATTATGGGGGGAAAGCACACCTGCCCAACTGAGATTAATTAATTTGGGGCTGGTTAATGTGTCACTGAATTTGAGTTTCAAGTCTGGCACCTGCTTCCTTAGCTGTAAGTGCTTCCTGTTGCAGTTATTTTTTTTACAGGAGCATTGTGCCATACTATTCTCTGACCCTGCTTTGAGGGTCAGAGCAGGGTCAGAGAATAGTTGCAAGTAGGCAACAGAACTCTGGAGGGCCCCCTCAGGAAGCACTACAGGGAATGGTTACAAATTAGCTTGAACTTTTGCACCTGCTAAGTGCTTTCAGTTTTCCAAAATTCGTTTTTTCTGCTATTTCGCGAGATTCGCGCGGCGCGTATTCGTGCGAAATCGAACTTGCAATCCGCAAATTAGTGCAAATTTGCTGATTTCTTTTTTTTTGCGTGTTCGCGCAGTTTTCTGCTTATTCGCGGACCGCTTGCAGCGCACCGACCCCGAGGTTGCCAATGCGGTCGTGTATGGGCGCGGCCATCTTGTTTGCGTGACGTGTTTCCGTTTCCGGGCGCTTGTTGCATGCTCACGACGTATGCGGCACGCGATTACGTGTTCATGGGCGTTTTTGCGTGCTCGCGGGGAAAATATTGTGCAAACTTACCCACGCGGTCCTCTACGGGCGCGGCCATCTTGTTTTTCATTCACTGCTATGGTTTTGGGCATACTACCTTTCTATCCATCTCACATCTTCGTAATCCTATGTTTTTCTGAACTTTTTTTGTCTTTTTTTGCTTATTATCTCTCTTTTCAATTTCCTACATCTATATTTTGTGTTTTTTTTAACTTTTTGTTACTTTATTACCTACTTCATTTCTTTTGCTCTCTCTCTTATTTTTTTTCACACCTATTCTTCTTTCCTTCTTCTTGTGCCCAGGACCATGGCTAAGGGAGGTGACAAGGGCAAGGGGAAGGGCCCAGCACCCCGTACCCGGCTCCCTTGCGGGCGTTTGAGGGGCGAGGAAGTCCAGGCCAGGGAGATCTTCTCCGCGGTGGAGGTGGCCGCCTTGATGATGTTTGTGCAAGTCCACCTCCCTAAAACCGTGGCAGCAGGTGGGCGGATTGCTTCCGGTTACGGCCTCCGGGAGCGTCGCCAGCTGTGGGAGAAGGTGTGCCGGCGCATGTATAAGGAGTCTGGGGTCCGGCGCACCTACCAGCAAGTGACGCACCGGTGGAGTGACATCTTGGATCGGGAGCATGACATGGTCCACCTGCTCGGTGTGGAGATCCCTGGCTTGGTAAGTAGCTATTTAATATCTACTTTTTTCCTTCTGCTCTGTTATATTGCTAATCTATTTTTCTCCTGAAGAGGATGAATGCTGCTGATTTGATTACATTGCAGGTAAATTAATGTTTAAATAGCTTCTGTCATTGCAGGTGCTCACCTGGTTATTGGCATTGCTACTATGCTTACTTGTTTGCAACTTTTTAGTCATTTGAGAACATTACTGCGTAATGCTAGAGACAGTAGACTCAAGTCTAGTCCTTCTTTGTACTCCTGCTGCTGCCACTTTGATGAGATAGTGGTGGATTGATACGTTGAGTTTATTCTTTTTTACTTGTTATAGGACATTTGTTAGTGGTCTGCAATCATGATGATGGACTGTGTCTGTCACGCGACGTCTCATGCTGCTGAGTGATGGCAGTCGTAGTAGGACCTTTTTGTTGTTGATGTAGTTAGTGAATTACATAACTTTCCTATTAGATGGTCTGCAAATCTTGCAATACTGTACTACTATCCTAGTTGACCAGATCAGATGCAATTGATGTTAATTTGTTTCCCCGACATAATTTTAGATTGAGTACAAAGAAATCAAATATTCCAATCCAATCCAAAAATTCTTTATTTCGGTCATATAGACCATAAAAGAGACAGTAAAAAACAGCACATACAATAAAATACACATTATATTTAAGAGAAATACATATTATAAAATACTCCATCCCGGCGTGGGAATAATTAAGAGACTAAAAGTTCAAGAGGGTTCAGCAGATATTTTTTCCTGATCAACCATATAGCCATAAGAAATTTCGAGACAGCAAACACAATGTGACCCAAGGTACTGGTTTTCAAAATCCTGTATGCCTGTGCATACTCTCTGAACCCTAGATTTTTACAAAGTGGTGCTATCCAGCGTTTCCTAGGCCTTTGGTAGGCGAGGCACACAAACAAGATGTGAAGGTCATCTTCCAAGTGGGTTTTACAGCATGGACAAGATTTATCGGCCGTGTTAGACCACTTGGATGTGAAAGTTTTAGTAGGCAGTGTGCCAAGCCTCCATTGGACAAAAAGTTTTCTCGCCAGGATGGGAAAAATAAAATCCATAAAAGATTCAAAAATATATGAATTTTTGGATTCTAAAAATCGCAGAGTAAGGGTGCCACTGTGTTGCGCATTTACCAAGAGTGCAAGAGACCTGTCCTTAAAAATTTTTGACAGGGCTTTGCGCGAGATTGCTTGGCAGCCTCGCGCTGGGTCCTCCCAAAGGTCACGAAGATTCATTGTAGTCAGTTCATTTTTCACAGAGACAAGCCACGGAATTTTTCCACCACAATTAAGACTCATGACGTGGGTTAGGTCCTCCCTATAATGGTGCAGTTCATTCGTGGACCAGAGCCTGTGCCAGAACTTCACTGGTTTGGACACAAGCTCCTCTGCAATAGGGGGGAGACCCAGGTCCATTCTCAAGGGCAATAGTGGCGTTGCACGCGGAAGAGTCAATAAGCGCCTTAAAAAACTATTTTCAACTGTAGACAAGTCCTTCGCCGCTTTATGCCCCCAAAGTTCACAGCCATAAGTGGCCGCTGCCTTGGCCTGGGACCTATAGATTTCAAGGGCCGGGCTCACAGGCTTAAAGGACGAAGAATTGGCCACCTTCAGGATTGCACCGGACAGTTGAGACAGTTTTACCCTTGAGCGTGCTATCTGGTGGTCCCAAGATAAGTGTTCCTGTCAATCAAATATTTCCCAAAAAACAATCATCCATGTTGTGTTTCATTATTTCATGATCACCAGGACCTCCCAGGGGCAAGGCGGCGGCGGCGACAGAGACTCCGGTGGCAGAAGGTGGAGAGGCTCAGTCCCTTGCAGGCTCTTCTGCTGGCCCCAGTAAGTTGTTCTATTGTTATATTAATACTTATACTTCCCTAACTTTTACAGCTCCTATTCATTACAAACTGCTTCCTAATAATTCTATGTTTTACAAAATAGTCTTTGATCTTCTTCTAATGTAAACTACTTTCTACATTCTTATCCTGCCTCTACCATCACTCTCTGTGCTACTACTATTTACAATTATGAGTCGGTCTGTATAGGTAGCTAAGCTTGCTCATTCGGCAAACGGTGTGAAACAAAACTCTGATACAGCAATAGCTCTAGGCACTGAGTGCAGTCCTCTGGGTTGCCCTTGCTGTCTATTCCAGTCTTCTTAATGTAAGTGCTTTGACAATTTCCAACAACAAAATGTAATTGTTTACACCAAGTAAAAGGTAGCAGTTGCCTTTTTGATTTGAGAGGAGCACATCCCATACCGCTAGTGTTTCAGGGACTATTCTGCACACAAAGAAGTATGGACAAGATAAATAGGACATTGTTGATGATAGGTGCAGTTCGACTTTCGACATACCTCAGTCCGAACAGAAGTTGAACCCCCATTCCCCTGACCGACTATCTAGAATGTCTGACCAATGATTTTACGACCCAGAAGAACAGAAGAAGACTACCTCCGAGTCCCGGCCTATCTGAGTCACTGAAACATGACTGCCAAGTGCAGTAGTTCAAACCTTTCCGCTCACTCACTAGTGAACAAAAACCACACAGTGTTTGTTAGTTTTAAAGTTTTATTTTCAACTGAGAAATGAAAACATTATTTCTTTATTTTTAATAGCGTAGTATTCTGATGGATGAAGATGACGTTAAAGTTTAAACAACATTCCCATGAATGAAATTAGTATGACACAAACTTAATAATAGTTAACAGACACAGGAAATTATTAGAATAACTGTGCGTGAGCCCCCACCTTCTTTAAAGTACTTAAAGTACTGCTGGTGGTGACTCAGTAGTAGTTGGTGAATCGTCTGGCAGAAGGGCAATGGAATCTTCTTTCTGTAATGAGAAAAATGGTGCACGTTAAGCAAGCATTCATCAGTTGTCATAAGAAGAAGTGTAGCATTTAATGGAATAAGCATATAAAAGGTTAACACCCTCCCCAAAACCGTTACTTTTTTTCAATCCCAGTAATAAAAAATGTGTTATGTAACATTTTCTTCCATTACGAGACAAAATAGGGGGTTGTGTATGGCATCTGAAAATATGACATGTTTTTCCTAGACGTCACCACATCTGATGCGGCACAGATGACCACCAGTGCCGGGGCCAGCAGTGCGGAGGGGTCCACTCTGGATGCGGCGGCGCCAACAGGAGGAGCTGGGGGGGAAGACTCAGCGGCGGCGGATGGTGGTAAGTTATTATACTCTTTACTTATTGAAATTTTTTTGAGTAGGCTCGTAAAGGAGTGTATGATGTACTGTACAGTAGTACACAGTACACTAGTATAAGTACACTGTACTGTCAAGAACATTTACTAATTTAGAACTACTTTTTGGGCTATCACGGAGAAGACAGTCAACCTTGACTTGTAATAGCATTAGCGGCGGTACTTCTCTGGTAACCAATGGCCCCCTCTATTTCACTTGAAATCAGCTGGCAAATTTTTATTGTGAAGCCAAGTCATATCAGATCAGATGTAGTTTAGGGATGTGAAGAACGAAAAGTTGAAGAAGGGTGAAACGAAGGACGAGCGAGTCTTAATATTTATTTATGACTGTAAAGAATGGTTTTGTTGAATGCAATTCAACATAAGAAAGAAGACAGCGGTTTCCAAAATATAATGAAAAGGGTGTTAGTTGGTTGTTGACAAAAAGACATTTTGGTACATTTGAGACATTAAGAAGAATCATAGACGTACTTTGGAAGCGTGGATGTTATCTTCTTTATCCTCCTCATCGATAGCAGAGGTTTATAATGTAGTAGAGCAGATGCTGAGTGGATGAAGTATGGCCAGTGGCAGTGCCACCCCTATAGAAAAGTAAGACATTCCTATCCCCACCAGCATGTACTGCTTAAAGTACTGCGAGTCTGCATCATCATGGCCTGTGTCTGTATTTCTTGGGTTAAAGCTGAGTGAGCTGCCATTATGGCGGCTACCACAAGTTCACGTACTAGTAATTTCTTTTGCAAAACAAGAGAAAAAAAGTAAAAAAGGCCTTTTTTTAGTACTCTCTGACTATGTATGTAGTAGTGAGTCCACCTATAGTGCTGCTAGTGGAATTCCTGAAACTCACAGTGTCACAGGCTTACAAAGACGGCGGAAAGATATATGCCAAAATGTTATACTGTGTTTGCTACTTGCTGGTGTTACTGAGTGTCAACCTTCCATTGAATTATTTTGACTTTATGTTAAAGACTATTGGCTACAGTATTTTTCTTTCTTTCTTCATAGATGCTACTCCCAAAAAGCTCACCCGTAAGGAGATGGCTGTCCGGGCCAGGGCCCTTAAGCTGGAGGCTATTTGTGTCGAGCATCGGCGGTTGTGGGCTCGGGAGCATGAGGAGACAACATCAACATCTACATCCTCCTCCACTGCCCCCGGGTCCACCAGCCAGAAGCCTCCAGCCAAACCGAGCCGTGGCCCGACAGCCTCCAGCCGCCGCCGCACAGCAGCAACAACATCAGAGCCCCCCCAGATCCTGGATCGTTCTGTGCACCGACTACGGAAAAGAGTGGACTACCTGGAGCGGTTTGCCGAAAAACATCAGCGCCAGCTCCAGGACCTCCGCAAAGAGCAGCGGGACATGAAGCAACAGCTTGAAAAACTACGCCACCTGAGGAAGTGACTGTCCCTTGCCCCTTTTTTAAAGACTGTTGGGGGGGGGGGGGAATTGGGTGTTTGGGAAAGGGGACTTTTGGACTTTTGGACATTGGTTGGGGTTAGGAAGGGGGTGAGTTGGGTTAATTTATTTCATTTTTTGAATACCTCAATATATTTCTTAATAATTATTTTTCATACCAAAACATAGTATACACGTTCATATTATTTTGTGTGGGGGTGGGTGGTGGTTACTGGACGTTTGGTTTCTTCCAACTTACCAGCATGAATGAAACATCTAGTCCTGAAATGTACCAAAGTGCCAATAACCGAGTTAGTGAATTCAGTAGCCCTACTAGTACTTTACTAGTAGTACTGGCAATCTCTGCTCTCCTCCCAGTCCTAGCCCATTATTCTACCTCTCCAAAATGCTTATCTTACCTGTGATTCGTGTTTGAGAATCGGGGTAGCCCCAGGGCTGGCTGCATTGCAAATGGTGATTAAGGTTTGTTGTTGACTTGAATCCTCGACGGATGCAATATCATTGTTGTGCTGGTAGCAGTAGTGGTACACACTTGCAGTATCACCATATGAAAAAAAGAGGAAATTAAACATTGAGTGGCCTGAGCGTAGTATTAGAAACAGTACAATAGATAGTACTGTACAGAACAGTGCCCTAAATTGTAGCCTAAGCAGTGCCAACGTAAGGTAAGCATTAAGCATTAGATTGTTCACGTCGTGTAGGAGGAGGATGTTCTTATTATCAATCCACGATGGCGCACATGAACTTCTGGTTGCTTTGACCTTATCCTCCCCAGCAAGTGTGTGGAATTTATTGTTGTTGTCAGTCACACCTCAATGAAATACCACACAGCCCGGGGGAAGAGGGTTAGGGTTTGAAAATTGGATGGGAATGGGGGTTTTTGGGAAAGTTTGGTAGAGAGGAAAAAAAACACAGCATGGACAGTCAAACAACAAATGAAGAGAAACAAATCTTTGGATTTGAAGATATCGATAAACCTTTAAAGGGACATAAAGGAAGTGCACTACTGCATGCCAGAAGTTGTTTAGTAAATGGATAGTTAGCTTACTGAAAAGTAGTACTACTACTTACTGTAACTTACTAGTAACTACGAACGAACAAGTTGGCAGTACAGGGCTGCAGTCATTACGCAATTTCACTTGCCTCTCTTCCCTCAGAGAATAAACACTTAGAACATTAAATTAGTGTTAAACATAGCAAAGACGTATCAAATAGCTGGAGGGATGAATTTGAAGCAGAGATCAAACAAACGCACAGAGTCACACTCGTAGAAGTAAGTTCAAGATCACAAGAATATCATTTAAAAGATAAGGAGAATTTTGGATACTGTTACTGTTTTTTGTAGTTGTCCCGTTGAATTTGTGAAGTTGATGCATCCAGCCATTCCTCTTATTCGCGGTACTCCTTCATTCCATCGGATGCTCCGTCGATCAATCTTGGTGACCAGACACACTGACTGTCCACTGCCTGCCTGATGTGGATTTGTGGATCGCTAATTGTAAGCCTGAGTAGTACATCGATGGCACAGGGTAAAAGCCTGCCTGTAATTGATGATGGAAAAACACAACAGTAAGTGTTAAAGACACCTCGGAGAAAACAATATATAAGGCACGTTGTGTAGTGCAAAAATTATACTGTCACTTTCAGAGATGACAATCCCCAAAATCTAGAACACCCCACATTACCCTCCCAAAAACGTGCGGAATACTGCTGCTACCTCGCAGAGGCCTAATTTCAAATCGTGCCAAAACGCACTCAGAAAGTGTGCCCAAAACCCCCCTTTCCCACCCTGGATTATCTTCAAACCACTTGCAATCAAAATAAGACATTCCAACAAGTGTTCCAAGACCCCACCCAGTCGTAAAAATCTAGAACCCCCGCCCAAACACATGCAATACAATACTGCTAACCCTAACGAGCCCTAAGTTAAGAATAGTGGCAAACGCTTTCTCTAACTAGGCCAAATCCCCCCTTTCCCATCATGGATTTTCTTCAAACCACTTGCAACCAAAATTACACATTCCCACGAGTGCTCTAAGACCCCAGAACCCAGTTGCAAAAATATAGAACACTCTCAAACACATGCAATACTGCTGCCAGTGCTAACCCTAACGAGCCCTAAGTTAAAAAAAAGTGCCAAAACGCTTGGGTTTTCTCCAAACCACTTTTATCCGGTATTAGACCTTCCCAGCAATGCCCCAAGACCCGCCAACCCACTTGCAAAAAAGCAGAACACCCCCAAACAGGCAAAAAGCAAAATTGGAAAATCTCATACTTAGAATCAGCCTTCTTTCAATTCTGTCCAAACGCGCTGTGCAGCTAGGCCATAACTCCCCTTTGCCACCATGGATTTGCTTCAAACCTCTTGGAATCAAAAGTATCCATACCCAGCGTTACTCCCAGACCCCAAAACCCACCCCCAAACACCAGGAACCCCCCCAAACAGCACCCCAAAGACAAGCAAGTGAGCAAAAACGCAAAAACTTTTTCAACTCCGATTTTCTCCAAAACAATTTTATCCGGTATTAGACCTTCCCAGCAATGCCCCAAGACCCGCCAACCCACCCGCAAAAAAGCAGAACACCCCCAAACAGGCAAAAAGCAAAAATGGAAAATCTCATACTTAGAATCGGCCTTCTCTCAATTCTGTCCAAACGCGCTGTGCAGCTAGGCCATAACTCCCATTTTCCACCATGGATTTCCTGAAAAACAAATGCAATCAAAATTAGACTGTGCCAGCAGTGCTCCCAGACCCCAAAACCCACCCCCGAACACCAGGAACCCCCCCAAACAGCACCCCAAAGACAAGCAAGTGAGCAAAAACGCAAAAACTTTTTCAACTCCGATTTTCTCCAAAACACTTTTACCCGGTATTAGACCTTCCCAGCAATGCCCCCAGACCCGTCAACCCAGGCGGAAACAAGTAAAAGACCCCCAAACAGGCAAAAAGCAAATGTACAAAAATGGGCACTTAGAAATTTTCTGGCAAATTTCCAAAATCACTCCGCGCGCGCTCTGCAGCTAGGCCCTAACTCCCCTTTGCCACCATGGATTTGCTTCAAACCTCTTGCAATCAAAAGTATCCATACCCAGGGTTGCTTCCAGACCCCAAAAACCCACCCCCAAACACCAGGAACCCCCCCCAAAGAGGCCCCCAAAAACATGAAAGTGAGCGAAAACGCTAAAAAGTGAAAAACTGTTTTCACCATGTATTTTATCCAAAACACTTTTATCCGGTATTAGACCTTCCCAGCAATGCCCCCAGACCCGCCAACCCACCCGCAAAAAAGCAGAACACCCCCAAACAGGCAAAAAGCAAATATACAAAAATGGGGACTTAGAAAATTTCCGGCAAATTTCCCAAATCACTCCGTGCGCGCTCTGCAGCTAGGCCCTAACTCCCCTTTGCCACCATGGATTTGCTTCAAACCTCTTGCAATCAAAAGTATCCATACCCAGCGTTGCTCCAAGACCCCAAAACCCACCCCAAACACCAGGAAGCCCCCAAACAGCACCCCAAAGACAAGCAAGTGAGCAAAAACGC
Source organism: Lissotriton helveticus (assembly GCF_964261635.1). Lineage (NCBI taxonomy): Eukaryota > Metazoa > Chordata > Amphibia > Caudata > Salamandridae > Lissotriton > Lissotriton helveticus. The sequence goes on from NC_136070.1 coordinate 1,138,690,004, forward strand.
AAAATCTTTTTCAACAACGATTTTCTCCAAAACACTTTTATCCGGTATTAGACATTCACAGCAACGCCCCCAGACCTCTCAACCCAGGCGGAAAAAAGTAGAAGACCCCCTAACACCCAAAAAGCAAAACCTTAAAAAGTGAGACGTAGCAAATTTCAGGCCAACCTGGATTTCAGCCCAAATGCGCTGTGCAGCTAGGCCCTAACTCCCCTTTTCCACCATGGATTTCCTGAAAAACAAATGCAATCAACATTAGACTGTGCCAGCAGTGCTCCCAGACCCCCGACCCAGCACCGCAAATCTAGAACACCCCCAAATAAACCCAAAAACCTGCAATACTGGTATACTGAAAACATGGCAAATTGCGCTGTTCACAAAAAACAAACCGCAATTGGTTTCAACAGAGACAGACAGCCATTGCTGTCCACTGCATGCCATCTTCTCATTATTCATTACCTGTTCTACTTTATGTCCGCATCTTCTTTGGAAAGTGAGGGCCCACAGGGCAGCCTCTCCTGTAAATTTCAGAAGTAGGTCTGTCAACAATCAGCAAGCATGTAGTCAGTCAGTTATTTCAGTCCCACTTGAGGGGACTCGTCTACGAAGACAAAGTTTGTTTTTTCTCCATAATCCATCCATCTGCCTTGAGGAAATGGATAGGGGGAGTCTGGAGGAGGAGGATAGAGGAGCATGATTGTGTTGTGAACTTTTGAACATCTGAATGCAGACTGTGGCACCTTCAAATCAATAAGGAAAATAAGATGAAGACAGTGCTGATGATGGACTTATTGTGATTAGGTGATTAGAGTTTTGTTGTGGTAAAAGTAGCAAAACAAAGAAAGACACACAGGAATAAAAGTGAATAAGTACGGAAAAAAGGAAGTAATTTTCAGTCCTCGGTGTCAGGGAAGCAGAGCTCGTCCTCCAAGTCTATGAATTGAGACCGGAGTAGGTCTGGTGACCGAGAAGAACTTCCGTCGTCGTCACCTAAGTCGGTGTCCTCTTCTTCCTGCGTGCATGCACGTATTTTGTAATCGGGTGGTATGAAGTGCTGATTCATCTTGATTATTGTTACCCTCTCCACATTTTTTGGCAAAAGGCGGGTCCTTTTTGAAGTAACAATGGCACCAGTAGCACTGAAAACACGTTCAGAAGACACGCTTGCGAGTGGGCAAGACAAATAATTTAGAGCCAGATTGGTGATCAGTCGCCATTTTGAGCTTTTCGTATACCAATATCCCAATGGGTTCTCATTATGACAGACCTCTGTTGGGTCATCCAGATAGGCCTGCACCACCGACTCAAGGTTCTCCAGGGTTGATCCACTTTGCGTACCATCTGCGACCTTTTCATCAGTGGACCGAGCTAACCCTTGCTGAGTTAGCCAATCCCCTTCCGACAATATTTGTTTGCGGCCTGGTGCAGGTGAGGATGATGATGTTGCTGGTGTCGTTCACGGCTGTGAGGGAAAGTGACTCCCTCCGGCCACGGATTGAGAAGTGGAACTTGACGCCGGATGGCCTGCTGATTCAGTTGTACTTGTGCTGCCTCCTTGAAGGTTCTGCCGGTCTTTTTCGAACCGAGTGGCTGACACAGCTAGCCAATGTTTGTAGTTTGAAACATCTGCTTCAGAAAAAGGAATGAAAGTATTGGTGGGCAGTGCCTTTTTGTACCGTGGATCAAGAATAGTGGCACAAATGTAATGTTGTTCTGTATGTATCTTTTTAAGCCTTTCATTGTCAAGTAGGCGCCATAATAACTTCTCCGCCAAACCATATGCTTCTCGCTTTTCACCATCATCTCGGAACGTTGAAGACACCTCCTTCAGTTGGTGCTCTAGCATGCGCAACAATGGGATAGCTTTGCTCATAGAACAGTCCTCCCTGCTGACTAAACGCGTGAAGAGCTCAAAAGGACGAAGCATGTCTGTCGGGCTTGCAATTAGCTTCCATTCCTCCAACTCTAGCATCAAGTCTTTGTGAGTAGAACCCAGTTTAAAGACAAACTCATGTATTACCTCCCACTGCTCAGACAGACGCTCAAGCATGTAAAAGGTTGAGTTCCAACGTGTTGCCACCACCTGGATTAGTCCTTTGACTGGCAGTTTGCATTCATATTGAAGGCTCCTCAGCTGCTTGCGGGCCTTAAAAGAATGGTTGAAATGTGCACAGATTTTTCGGCAGATGGTCAGTACTTTGATGACTGGCTCTTCTGTTTTCAAGAAGGCTTGCACCACGATGTTAATACTGTGCGCCAAACACGGCACTCTGAATTAGCCACCTTCCTGCATGGCCTTAACTATATTACTGCCATTATCCGTGGAAACATAACCAACTGTGCGCTTTCTTGGATGCAGCCATTCATTGACCTTCCTGTTAAACTCCTACAAAAGGTTAGGTGCAGTGTGAGATTTCTCCATGGCAAACATGCCTACTGTTGCATGTTTGCGAGTAGCTTGAAAAACTTCCTCCGTGTCAACATCTTTGTGTTTTAACTGTTTTTCACCCCCTGCAAAAGAGACCCAGTGTGCAGTGATGCACATGTAATCAAGGGCTTGGCAACTGGTCCACATGTCTGTTGTCATGTGGATAGTTTGAACAGCACTCTTCAGAATAGCTACGCCAATCACCTCCAGCACATCTTGATGTAGTGCTGGAACAGCAACCCTTGCAAAATAGGACCGGCTAGGAACCTTTAATTTAGGGCAGACTGTTGCCACCAATTCACGAAAACCCACCCCTTCCACGAAAGAGAAAGGGAGAAGGTCCAGCGCTAGCATTTTAGCCAGCTTTGCGTTATACAGACGCACCGTTGGGTGGTTGCGTTCAAATGGAGCATCCGACCAAAACATGCTGCTAATGGTGCGCTGGACCGTTTTACGTGATGATGATGATGATGCAGACTTCAAACCAGTTAGGCTCATTGATTTAGTTTTTTGCATTGGTGTCTGTCCCAGACTCTTAGTGTGCCTCATACATGTTGCAGGGGTAGAGGGTGTGGGCGCTACCACTGCAGTGCTGCTGCCAGGGGTACTGGGTGTACCAGAAAAAATGTCTGTCGCTTCTTCACTTCCCCCCTGCACGATCAGCCTCTCGTCATCATCATCAGATGCAATGTCAATGGATACATTTGGATCAGTTCTACTTTGGACTTCCTGGATCTTACTTAGGTGCGCATACCACTGGACAGGGTGGTGTTTTTTGAGATGCCCTTTCTGGCCTCCGGTACCATAGTTGGTACCAAGCTTACCCCGACTAACTGATACTTTACAAATCGAACAAACGACCACGTTTTCCGCCTCTTTGCTAACAGTAAAGAAGTCCCAAACTGGGGACTGGAGATGTCTGCTGGTGGTGGAGGCGCTATTTTGACTTTCAATGCCAGATAAAGTGGAGGATGGGCGTGGCTGAATTTGTTTCTGATGTTCACTTACAGCACCACTACTTGAGGTAATGGAGGTCGAGCTGGATGGAGGTCCCTGCCGGCCCTTCTGACGAGACAATATGGAAGCTGGAGGTCGTGTTGGTGTTGTAGTTAACTGCGTTGGTGGTGGTACCAGTGCCACGCCGACCACATCCCGCTCAGCAGTCATTCGGGCTAGGGTTAAAATGTTTGTCTGCTGCATGCCCGCTGTGGCTGGAGTGACATCTGTGATGACTGGGTCATCGTCAGACTCTTCATCAGCAGCAGAAGGCACCACTTCTTATTCATCGTCAGCAACCATAAGTCGAAGCCTTGCGGGAACCTTCCTTTTAGGCTTAGCTACCTTTGTCGGCTCATGGCGTGCCTCACTGTCAGACTGCATTGGTGGGTTCCGATCAAGGTCATCCGAATGAAGGGGACTTGAAGAAGAACTTGTAGTAGTAGCAGCCCTCCTTAACCTTTTTCTTGCTGGGCATCTGGAAGACAATGGATCATCCTCAGGAGGAGTGGCTTCCTCGGATGATTCTTCCACTTGAATATCAATTTCCTGATGTGCCCCTACTTCTGGAGGAACAAGCGTTGTAGGCAGTTGTGCCGCTCCATGAACCTCTAGTGGCACCTCTCCATGCACCTCTACTTGTGCCTCTCCTTGTGCATGTACTTGCGCCTCTCCTTGCCCATGTACTTGCGCCTCTCCTTGCCCATGTACTTGCGCCTCTCCTTGCCCATGTACTTGCGCCTCTCCTTGCCCATGTACTTGCGCTTGTACTAGTTTCACTTGTGGTTGTTGTTGCGACTGTGATTGTTGGACACTCGCCAGCTGAGTTACACCCGGCGTTGATTGGATGGTACTTTCTTGTGATGAGCCAACATCACTGGTCGATGGTGATTGAACAACCAAAGAGACTGCCGCAGCAGCACTCATGGTCTTGGACCTAACTTGGCGTGGTGGCACTGACCCCAATGAGGCGGAGGTGCTGCTTCCAGCTTGTTCCCTGGCGGACACCGCTGCTGCTGCAGGCGTAGTTTTTTTCCCCCAAAAAAAGGTGTCGGTGGGCACACCCGTCTCCTTGGTAGGTGGTGCCACTTGCTTCTTCTGCTCCTTCTTACTGGCAGTGGCACTGGCAACTTTCTTCGCTGAGGCGCTGCGGCCACCTTTCTTTGGGCCCATCTTCTTCAGATGTCAGAACAGCAGGCCGCAGTTGCACGAGTTGCAGAGTTGTCTTGTCTGTGGCCACACGTGACGTCGCGTGACGTTGTGCTGCACACACCACTGCAGGACTTCTTCCTGGCACTGGTGGTTCTCTTGTGCACCTAAAAGCAATGGAAGACAGAGGAACATCAGTTATACACCCCGAAAAGTCGAAAAACACATAAAAATCACCACAATCCCATGCCATCCATGCCCTCAATGATGTTTAAATTCAAGACACCCCACAGAAAGACTAGGCCCATGCACCACTGAGTACCCCTGGGCATAATGGGTGAAAGCTAGGCAAAATGGGTGCAGGCCTGAGAACACTGCCTGCCTTCAAAATGGCCCCTTGCCCCCCAGCACATGGCCAGGCCCTGCCTGTACCAGCACTCAAAATGGCCCCCACCCACATGCCCAGTCCCCACCAACACCCCCAAAAATTGAAAAACACATAAAAATCACCACAATCCCATGCCATCCATGCCCTCAATGATGTTTAAATTCAAGACACCCCACAGAAAGACTAGGCCCATGCACCACTGAGTACCCCTGGGCATAATGGGTGAACGCTAGGCAAAATGGGTGCAGGCCTGAGAACACTGCCTTTCTTCAAAATGGCCCCTTGCTCCCCAGCACATGGCCAGGCCCTGGCTGTACCAGCACTCAAAATGGCCCCCACCCACACGCCCAGTCCCCACCAACACCCCAAAAATCGAAAAACACATAAAAATCACCACAATCCCATGCCATCCATGCCCTCAATGATGTTTAAATTCAAGACACCCCACAGAAAGACTATGCCCATTCACCACTGAGTACCCCTGGGCATAACGGGTGAAAGCTAGGCAAAATGGGTGCAGGCCTGAGAACACTGCCTGCCTTAAAAATGGCCCCTTGCCCCCCAGCACATGGCCAGGCCCTGCCTGTACCAGCACTCAAAATGGCCCCCACCCACATGCCCAGTCCCCACCAACACCCCCAAAAATCGAAAAACACATAAAAATCACCACAATCCCATGCCATTCATGCCCTCAATGATGTTTAAATTCAAGACACCCCACAGAAAGACTAGGCCCATGCACCACTGAGTACCCCTGGGCATAATGGGTGAAAGCTAGGCAAAATGGGTGCAGGCCTGAGAACACTGCCTGCCTTCAAAATGGCCCCCTGCCCCCCAGCACATGGCCAGGCCCTGCCTGTACCAGCACTCAAAATGGCCCCCACCCACATGCCCAGTCCCCAACAACACCCCCAAAAATCGAAAAACACATAAAAATAACCACAATCCCATGCCATCCATGCCCTCAATGATGTTTACATTCAAGACACCCCACAGAAAGACTAGGCCCATGCACCACTCACTACCCCTGGGTCTACTGGCTAGTGAGGCTTTACAGGCACCCCAAAATAAAAAAAAATAAAAAACATAAAACAGTGAGCTAAAATTCCATGACATAAATGAGAATTAAGTAAAAAAAAAATCAGAGAAACAGTTGTTTCATGCACCCATGACCGACCCTGGGCCTACTGGATTCTGTGGCTAGCTACCACCACAATATATATTTTGTTAAAGTTGTGAAAAAAGTTTTAGAACTGGAGTTGCCTCAACTGCAATGCCCCAAACAAACAACACCAACTTACTTGTAAAATCTCAAGTCCAAAAGTGATCCAAACTCCAAAGTCCAAAAAGTCCTCGAATACAAATATCCAGCAGCAGCCAAAAATAGTAATCCTTCCAGCTCCACAGCCAAATGAAAAGTGACCAGGACATGGACAAAGCACTGGAAGGAGCCTGGTGTACAGGAACAGGAAGTTGGAGACTCTGGGGCACTTCCTTCCTCCCACCCCAAAAAATGGACTCCTGCACCAAAAAGTGCAGCCAAATGTCAATCTGAGGAGTTATTCTTATCAAAATCATCATTTTCACAAGGTTTATGCTTCCTGCGGTGGATTTCTTGTGCTGAATTGCAATCTTTGCAATTTCGCGAACGAGCGCTGTGCAAATCTCCCGCCGGAAGTCAGCTGCGCGCCGTCGCGGGCATTTATGACGTACTCGCGTTGTCAAACTCTCGCCGTACAAGATGGCAAGCCGAAAAAACTCTCGCGCGATCACGCAGCAAGATCAAAAATGGCGCAGCACACGCAAAAACAGGAGAAAAACAACTCAGCAGGCTCAGAGTCAACGCCGCGCGCGCGATATTGTATTTTTCAAGCGCGACCAAGCAAAATAATTCATAGCTTGCGAATTTGTGGATTATTGGGCAATTTTGCGCGATTCGCGGATCGCGAAATCGTCAAAAATCCGCAAATTCGCCCGCAAAACGGATTTTACGCCCACGCTTAGTTTTAAACATGCCACTTCCACCTGTGGCTATGTCCAGGGACCCTTTATTGGACATTTTGCACCGGAGTCAGGCCAAATAGGAGTCAGTGCTTCCTTATTGTGAGGCTTTATCTGACATCTTGTTAGGGGGCTGGACCAGATCCAATACACACCCTACTATTGAGCATTCCATTTCTCATGGACATCGTCCAGCCCTTGATGACCCGGCCTGTCTTATGAAACATCCTACTTGTTAAAGCTTTGTGGTACAGACTACTTTGGCTGCACAAAATATCGGTTCTTTACCACCTACCCTTTCAGATAGGGAAGCTAAACGAATGGATACTTGTGGCAGGCACATTGTCGCCTCCACCTTGGCTTTGAGGTCCACCAATACTTCTTGTGATGTTGCTCGTTTTACCCATGCTTTGTGGGATTCTTTGGCAGATGTATTTCCATCCATTCCAGAAGAGAGTCGTGTCGCGCTTGCTCCCTTGGTATATGATGGGCAGCAGGCGGACAAACTCTTGATATGTTTTCCACTTAACCAAAGGGAAACAAAAGACCTGACCGATTGAACTGGTTTCGTATCTGAAACCTGCTTGCAAATTAGACAGGATGTGGTTATCATGAATCCACCCCAATAGCCTCTCCAGAACTTGTTTGCAGAAAATCTTTTGGAAGTTGTCCAGAAGGCTAATTGGGCGGTTGTTGGAGGAGATATTAGGATTCCCCTTCTTGAAGACGTGGGAAATCTATGCCTCTTTCCATGTGGACAGCATCACTGCCCCTGCTGTAATTGCATTTGTAATGGTGTTGATAAAAGGGATCCAAATATTAGAGTCGGATTTGAAAAGGTCAGATGGGATGTTGTCTAATCCCCGAGCCTTCCCATGTTCAATGTTTCAATCGCAAGGGCGATCTCTGCTAGAGAGAACAGTACGGGAGTACAGGGCGAATTCGAAGTAGAACCGCGTCTGTGTCATGCGCACATGAGTAAAGGTTACCAAAGTGAGCAGCCCACTCACAGGGCAATATAGACGTCTCAGCTGGGATCCTAGAATTCCCGCCACCTACACTGTCTAGACTCCAGAATCTTTTCTAGTCGTTAATAGACCAAGGGGTAGATGTATCAAGATTCCATTTTGCGATTTCTAAATAGCGATTTTTAAGGAATCGCTATTTAGAAATCGCAAAATGGAATGTATGTAGAAAATCGCTATTTTTTAGCGATTTCTTAGTCTTCCTTATTTGCGAATACGCAATTTGCGAATTCGCAATTAAGGAATAATTTCCCATGCATTCCTACGGGCCAGGAGGCCCATAGGAATGATTGTGAAATATTTCTTAATTTGCGAATCACAATTTGCGAATTCGCAAATTGAGAATAATTTCAAGGGTGCAGGGGTGTCTCAAAGACACCCTGCTGCACCCCTGAAATTTACATGTGTGTGCATATGGCGCACATACATGCCCTATGTGCATGTATGTGCGTCACATGCCACCTTCACAAATGCCAAATAGGGCATTTTTAAATGAAATCGCAAATTACCACCAACTACAAGTTGGTGGTAATTTGCGATTTCTTAACACAAATTCGCAATTTCTAAAACCCACTTACATCGCATTTAAGGAATCGCAAAATTTGCGATTCCTTAAATGCTTAAGCAAAATAAGGAATCGCAAATTTTTGCGATTCCTTATTTTGCGATTTTTCCCAAAAAGCCTTTTGCGATTCGCAAAGGCCGAAATTCTTTGCGAATCGCAAAAGGCTTGATACATCTAACCCCTAAGGCTCTAGGAGATCAGTCCAACTTTTACACCTCAATGCAGCTTGTGCTTGCTCTATTTCAAACCAATAGTGCACTCTTAGCGTCCTTATTTATCTCTTTATATCTTTGCTAATTGTTTTTTATTTGCCCTAAGGGGCGTATTCTTGGCCTCTCTACAGGACTGAGTCAACCACCCATTCGTGGTGCCCTCCCGCGAAATATTTGTTGACTGTATAAGGATAAGATGTTTGAGTTTGTCAAAGAGTTTAATGTTCTCAGCAATAATCACCTCACTATTCCCCCGATTGTCACACATGACCTCCGTCAGTGCGGCTCGAGGTGAGCGCACTGCCTCCCCCTTCACGTTTTTACGATTATTCGTGACCTTCAACTGTTGTTTGTACATTTTAGTGTAGGAAGAGGGGACGAAGAACATCAACTGCCTCATGTTAAGCACTAGGTGTCGCTCTCCTCCCGCTCCGTCACTGCTATATCATCCATCTATCCACCTCCGTAGCCTAAGATCTAAAAGAAGGTAGTCAATAAAACTTACGTGTGAGCCTCTTTTGAATGTGGCTGTGGGAGCAGGTGTGGCATCAGAGAGTGGGCGGCCATACCATGCTCGCAGCCATTGGCTAAAGTAAGATCCACTACTTGGAGTGCAGCCCTTGGGTGATTTCTTTCTAATTGAGATTTTAACTCTTGGATTTCCCACATTTAAGCTTCCTCGCAAAATAAATCCTGGATGATGGCATGAGGTTTGTATGTAAGATTTAAGTCGCCAGCCACGATAACATAGTGGGAGCCTGAGTGGCTGGCCAATATCTTGGCCAGCAAGTGAAGAGTAGGTGATTCACAACATTTCCAAAGACTCTGCATATATTGATTAAGAAAAGAGACTTGTCCTTTAAGAAGGAAAAAAAGTAGCCCTGAGTTTCCTGAGGCCACTTGTGGGGTTCAACTACCGAAAAGGAGAGTAGTGTACTCACCCACTGACAATTTACTATGAGCTTGAGGTTGACAATCACACAATACCCATCCTACACATCGAACCATCAAAATGCTGGGTGCTTCTGAGTAAGGAAAGTGGGCAAACGTATGTAACCAGGGCACAAGTCCTATACAAAGAATTAGGGGGTCTAACCTAGTTAGGCAGTATGCAAGTGACATCACTGCACACAACATCACATTGCATGACATCACACATGGCACCACAGGAACTGACATCATAGAATGTGGCATCACAAGCCACGAATTTACAGGAAGGGGCATCACAAGAAGTGACATCAGATCTAAAGCCCTACCATATATGTTTAGCAGGTCTATCACGTGTACTTTTTAGAGCATTGCGAGGATACTAGCAGTGAGCTAAGGAAGATATGTGACTTCTACACCTTCCAATCCCCCAGTTTTATGTAACATATCCTATACATTCATTTACAAACTTGAATAATTTATTGTACATGTATTATGCACATGTTGATGTAAAGCGCTCTCACACACTGCACTGGGATGAGTGGGCTATAAAAGACAAAATAGTGGTACTTAAATTATTTCAATGCCTCCTCAGGTGCAGTAAGCTCTATATAAATGCAATTTGCTTTGTGTAAATGCTAGAAAAGAGCAACACATCTGATATTCTTACAGTGCATGCATATGTCCTAAACAGGGACTGAACAAAGTGAAAAGCTGCCTCTCTTAAGTATGTGTGAAGTGCTAACAAGGTGTGAGCCTTTGTTTCCCCTCTGCTTCATGTGCATCTAGGTGTGACGTTCCTGACAGCTCCAAGCCAAGAGACTCAAACAAAAGGAGGCCTGATGGCCCCTCAAATTCGGCCTTTGTTATGGCCCCAGCAGGACTCTTAAAGAAGAAAACCCAGTCCCTGCCTGCACGTTGTTGCTTGTTGCAGATGGAAAGAAGACACCCTGTAGGCGCTGCTGAAAGTGTCCCGATGTTTGGAAATTATACGGGGACAAGTTCAGCACATTATTCAGTGCGGCCCACATTCTTGGCAGGGTGGACGGTGTTTACCCTGTGAAAATAGTGGGTGGACGCCGTCCACCCTTGTGTAACCCCCCCCCCCGACTCGTGCCCTGTATGTAACCTGTGGTGGAATTTATTCTTGAGCTGGGCCAATGACTCAATCGTCTTGGCAGGCAAGCAGGGCACTTTGATAACACTGTCACATAATGACATGCCTCGGGAGGAAGGTCAATTACAGCAGAGTTAGGTTATTTCTCACATTTATCGCCGCTCTTATCCCCACTCAAATAGGCCTGTTCGCCCCCTATGGCACACCATTGACTAGGGTGGATCGCTGCATGGCCACCCTGTCTGAGGGATAAATTCTCGTGGAATCAACATTACTTCCTCTAGCAGTGGAAGAGGCGAGGGAAATGGTGGCTGCAGGTTGGCAACTGCCCAAGTAAGGACATATTTTGTTTACTTAGTTCTGCTTCAATTTCCGTCAGATGTTCAAAATTGGCTTCAGTTTGACCTCCATCGCACCGATGACCTTTTCACATATATAAAGCCCAATAAGTCTTTGATCTTCTCATCATAGTCCACAGAGTCCCTTTGCAGGATGTTGGGAGATATACGTGGGTTTATTGCACGTTCCTTCTCCCTCGAGGACCGTCAGAGGTTGAAGTTAACACTCGAATTTCTGGCTCCAAGGGCACATGAGGCAATGTGGAGGGAGAGCCAGGAAGGGGATTAAGGGAACTCGGTCCCATAGGAGCGATGGAAATCACGGGTCCTGTTTCAGAGACTGTTGACATTAATACAGCAGGAGTCACAAGAGGGGAGGAAAGAGAATGGTGGCCCTCTGCCAGCTCAATTTCTTTATTGAGCACGCCATCAGCACGCTGAATAAATCCCTCCAAGGAGGTGCCAGAGTGTGACATTGTTGTGTTAGCAGGTGGTATACGCTTTCACATTGTAGAAGAAAACCACACAAGTCCTAAGGAAATGTGGAGATTTTTTTTGCAATACCTACTAGTATCCCAGCGAAGGAGGAATGCCCCAGCCCGCCCTCCTCTGGGTGAAGACGGGCCCACTCTTGGCCTGGTCTTCGCACAGAAGCAAAGGCTCCTTAAATGCAGCCACTCGGCACTCCTGCAGGCTCACTCCACCGCCCTACTCAAAGGAGTCGGGGCCCGGTAGTCCTGAGGCCCCCAACTGACTTCCAGTTGCGCCTACTTTTCCATTCCTATTTGGTCTCAATCATACCCCAGCACCTGAACATATGGCTTTCTGCTCTTCCAGGCCTATTTAGCCTGTGATCATGCACCAGCCCTTGAACTTATAGGTAGCTGCTCTCACATGTCTATTTGATACAATAGGAACGCCATGTCTCCGAAGTTGTTCTCCTTGTGGCTTTGACTCTCTTGGGACCATAGTTATAACTTAAACATCGAGTATACCTTTTAAACAATCCATTCTCTGTTTCCAAGTCACATAGACCTGTTGAAATATCAAAGCAACACCAATTGCTCACTTGACATTGCCGTCCTGGACATGACCAAATTCTTACTGGAGAACTACACACAGAAATCTCTATAAGTTACACTCTTATTAAACCAGTTCATCTTTGTCCTTTCCTTCCATTGCTGAATGTGAGCCCAGGGACTCTCTCCAGACATCCTCGTGCAGGCTGTTGCAGTCACAGACTGCACCTGCCAGCAACATGGGATTTCTGGCACCGTCTTTGAAATCGAGCCCGTAATCTTTCAGAGAATGATGGACTGGTCTGAAGTAGTGGATCTGATTTCATTGCTGCCCAGTCTGCAGAGCAGGTGCAAGTACGTTTTCGCAGTGTGTGGTGCATTGATCCCGGAAGAATCCTCGTGCCATAGAGTACTGATATATGAAGCTGTCCTTGACCCATCATTTGCATCTTTCATTTGCTATTAAATCAATTCCTCTTGAGTCACAAAAATGGATCAATAAGGTGATTGGTCATTTGTAGCAGAGTGTGTCCATGAATCCTAATTGCCCATCCCAGAAGATCCTCAGTCTCTGTAGCCAAACATTTACTTTGGGCAAGAAGCATGACAAATGTAACACTTGCTGAACACCAAAGGGGAAAGCGCTCTGGGATACCGTTGGTGCCATCACCTAACAGTTGGGCCCAAGTTTGTAAGTGAAAGAAGATCTGTTATAAAGCAGTCCATGCTGCACCTGTAAGAGCCCTCAGGAAGTACCCTGAAAATGAGCACATTAAACCTCCGAATCGTTGTAGAACCTAAATGGTGGCCACAAAAAACCACAACAAACTGTACAGCAACCAGCTCAGATACTGAAGGGAAACAGCCTTTACAACGAGGTTTTTACTATGTTGTGCCTTTACCACACATTTTTGAACACACATGTTTTTACCACGTACATGCATTTACAACACATGTCTTCACCACGCATTTAAAGTCATTGGGGGGGGTCATGCTACAAATACATTGCTTTTATACATATAAACAATGCGTGGTAATCGCATGTGGTGCAAAAACATATGTGTTCTAAAAAAATGCGGGATAAAAAATGCGTTGTAAAGGCATGCATGGTATTTCCCCAGCCTTGTGCGGTCATACAACCACAGACCTGCAGGCTCAGACGGTCGACCTCAGGGAACTGATAACCATTTCTAGGATTTCCATATAAAAGCTGCCCTGTTTTGTGATCTTTTTATTAATGCGCTCTACACAGTGCTGTCATGTTTTGCTTTTCCAGTTAGGAATTCCCATTTTTCTATCTTGCAGTACTCGGTTAATGATTTTGTTAATTAACGTTTGTTACGTAACGTTTTGAAAATTGGCAATTGTAATTAAACACTTTTTTTACAATAGATTATAGAGAAGGAATCTGCTGAAGTGGAAGCAAAAAGCAAGACAGTCCGGGCCGATGAGGAAGTAGCAACACAGAAAGCCGCAGAAGCGCAGGCCCTTAAGAATGAGTGCGAGAGTGACCTGGCAGAGGCAATCCCAGCTCTGGAAGCAGCCCTCACCGCACTTGACACCCTTAAGGTAAGGCATCAGATGAGTTCACCTAACCCTAGCGTGCGTGCTTTCAGTGGCGCGAGATGTGTTCACCTAACCCTGGCGTGCGTGCGATATGTGTTCACCTAACCCTGGCGTGCGTGCTTTCAGTGGCGCTAGATGTGTTCACCGTAACCCTGGCGTGCGTGCTTTCAGGGGCGCGAGATGTGTTCAGGGCCGGACTGGGAACCAAAACCGGCCCTGGCAAAGTGCTTGGCCGGCCCCCCTCCCCCCGGGGGGTTGTGGGTGCCGCCGAGCTCTTTGCCAGGGCCGGTTTACGGCCGATTTTGTTATAGGGACGATTTTGCAGCTATTCTGCAAAAACGTCCCTGTAACGAAAACGGCCCCCATGGACCCCAAACCGGCCCCCCACCCACGCGGCGCACCGGGGGATTGACTCGGTTACTTACCGGTCATGTTCAGTACTCTGAGTCATAGTCTCCCTCATCACAGTAACATAGGAGCACCCAGTGATCCAGACACAGCATTCACCCAATCGAAAAAAGGTCCTCACCCAAGATGGTCACCCGGCAGGAAGTACCTGCCAGCTGACCTATAAGGGTGGGACCTATACAGGAAACATCCTGAAATATAAAGCCAGAAAATACAAATTTTAATCAATGCAGACAAGAAACACAATCAGTGAACAGCCGCAAGGACAGCGGAACCAAAATCCCCAGAAAAAACCTCCCCCATCCTCAACCGATAATGGGAAACAAAAGTGTGAGGGGAGGACCAGGTAGCCGCAGCACAAAGATCCTTAAGGGAAGCCCCTTTGAAGGAAGCCCAGGACGAAGCCAAACCCCGGGTAGAGCGACCTTGAACAACCAGGGGAAGGGACACACCGGAATGGCGGTAGGCCAGGGAGACAGTGGAACGCACCCAACGGGAAAGAGTGTCCGTGGTATGGCGATGATCCTGCCGGGCAACACAAAAGGTAACAAACAAGAAATCCACCTGGCGAAAGGAGGCAGTGCGCTCCAGGTAGATCACCAGAGCCCTGGTCAAATCCAGGGAATGGAGCCGAATTTCCTCAGCAGTGGAAGGGGAAGGAAAAAAGGCAGGCAGGACAATGTCCTGAGACAAATGAAAAGCCGAGGGAACCTTGGGAAGAAAAGCCGGGTCAGGACGGAGGACCACTTTTTCGGGAAAAAACGCAAGAAGGGAGGATGACAAAGCATGGCCCCAAGTTCCCCCAAATGATTGCCAGAAGTAATGGTCACCAGAAAGCAAACCTTCTGATAGATACATCTGCCGTGTGGATTCCTCACCTTGTGAATATCCCCTTGCGTCAGCAACATTCGGAAATTCTTTTTGTAGCCTCGCGCCGACGTGGACTCGGACGTCATAGAGACACGACATCACTCGCGACTCCGCTGACGTCACCGACGCCTATAACAGGCCCACGCCGGCGTGATGACATCAGTTCCCTTTTTTCCGCGTCGTCGACGCTAACGGTTTCGGGATACTCTATAGCTTTACTGGTGACTTTGTTACTATTTTTCTTAGATTCTCCATTCTCTGCCCTTTTTACTCGATTGTCATGTCGACGAAGAAAACAGGTTTTAAGCCTTGTAGAGAATGTGGAAAGATGATGTCCGTTACGGACCCACACCAAGACTGCATTTGGTGTCTGAGCTCTGACCACGACGTGGATGGGTGTTCGTCGTGTCAGAAAATGAATCCGAAGGCTCTACGAGAAAGAGAGTCAAAACTTCTTGTGGCTAAGCTGAAGGTGAGTAAAGTTAGAAGATCTTCAAAGCACTCGAAGAGATCGAAGTCGAGATCCAGGTCGAGATCTCGTGAGGCGTCGGTCTCGAAGTCTTCATCTGATCATGCTTCCGGTTCTCGTAAAAAACATAAGAAGAGGAGACATGAGTCCCGACATCATTCGGATGATAGGTCTGGCTCAAGATCGAAATCGCCCAAGAAAATGAAGTCGAAGGTAATTCCTCCACAAGTGTCGGATCAGGAAGGTGAGGCCTCACCTTCGGAGTCGCTAGTCCATTCTCCGACTCCGGTTCCGGATCCGACTCCGACTCCGTCTCCGGCTCCATCTTCGACTCCGGAGGACGCCGATGGAGTTCCTGTTGAAGAGGAGACTTCGAATCCTGTTAATATAACAGATTCTAATCTGCCTCGAGGTCAACCTGAGCATCCACCATTTCCAGCTCCAGGCCAGGACCCTTCTGCGTTTCTAAACGCTATGTATGGTGTTTTCTCAAGATCATGGCACCCCTCTGGAGCACCTTCGGGTGCCATGGGTCCAATGGCTTTTAATTTGGGTGTACCTCACTCATATGCTCCGGCACCTTTCATGCCGTATATGCCAGCCCCGACCCCGCTGTGGCAGTACCAGGCTCCACCGGGGTCGACGCCGATACCGACGCCGGCTCGACCGAAGTCGACGACTCCGGCTCTGGCGTCGCCGGCTCCAAGCAAGTCTATGGAACATCCTTCCAAGCCTTCGGATTCGATTCCGACGTCGGCTCCGGCGCCGTCGGATTCGACATTGGATCCGGCTGCACTTCGAGTTAAACTGAGGTCTAGGAGAGAGGCTCAACGTCTCCTAGATGAACAGAGATTTTGTGAGTCTCATTCAGACTTGGAAGAAGGTGAGCTGGATGGGAATTATTTCGAGGACCTGGCAGAGGCGAGTGGTCTTGAATTTTCTCCAGAATGGGCTTTACCTTCGGGACCTGATACACCCTCTAGAGATGTTCAGCCATATCACGTTGTTATGAAGAAGGCAGCAGGACTTTTAGGTTTGACTTTACCTACTGTCGAATTTAAGTCAAATTTACTGACTGAGGTTCTTCATTCTCCCAACTCAGCGGTGGAACCTTTACTACCATTTAATGATGCTTTAACGGAGCCCATTATGGAAGTATGGAAGAAACCTTTTTCTGCTCCTGCAGTTTCGAAAAGTGTGGCTAGGAGGTATAGAGTGGCTCCTGAAGATCCTGCCTTCTTGTCACCCCACCCTTCTCCTGAGAGCTTGGTGATTCAGGCTGTTTGTTCTAAGAAGTCGGTTGGTGCTTTTCCGCAGGTGCCTGGTGACAAAGAGGCCAGGAAACAGGATCAAGTTGCCAAAAATACTTTTTCTTCTGCTAGTATGGCATTAAAATCATCTAATGCCACTTGCCTTATGGGTAGATATGTACATGCACTTATGGACTCTATGCGTTCATTGATCCCTAAGGTTCCGGAGGATAGCAGAAAAGACTTTGAGGAAGTTTTATCTGACTCTCAAGCGGCAGCCCGTCAGGTCATCCAAAGCGGCCTCGATACTGCTGATTCTGTGGCAAGAATCATGGGCACGGCGGTTGCCACAAGGCGTTCGGCTTGGTTGAAATCATCTGATTTTTCAGCTGATGTGCAGTCTGCTTTATTGGATTTGCCTTTCGATGGTGAAGGACTCTTTGGGAAAAAAGCAGACACGGCCTTGGAGAGATTCAAGGATAGCAGAGCAACCGCTAGATCTCTTGGCCTTCAGATCAGAGGTTCTACAACCAGGAAATTCAGAGGGTTTGGTCGCTCTTCCTTTCGTTCATATAGACAAGGTCAGCAGCAGCAACAACAGCAGCAGCAGCAAAATACCTTGTGTAGGTCATACAGGGGAAAGCAGAGAGCACGTCCTCGAGGACGTCAAGCCTCTTCCTCCTCCACCTCCTCCAACCCCCCAGCCACGGAAAAGCAGCCCTAGATCTGCCATTCAGGATCATGTGGGTCCGGTGGGGGGTCGGCTTACCCACTTTCTACGGGATTGGGAATCGGTTACATCAGATCTTTGGGATCTCAATCTCGTAGAAAATGGGTATGCCCTTCCCTTTCGGGAATTCCCTCCAAATTACCCTCCTTGTCAGGGATATTGCTCAGAGGAACACCTGTTACTCCTTCAGGAGGAAGTTCAAACTTTATTGAGAAAAGGTGCGATAGAGGTGGTCCCGGAGCAGGAAAGGGGTCAGGGATGCTTCTCCCGGTATTTCCTGATACCCAAGAAGGATGGCAGGCTTCGTCCAATCCTGGATCTCAGGATGTTGAATTTTTATCTAAAGCAGGAGAAATTTAAGATGCTCACCCTTGCTCAGGTTCTTCAGGCTCTGCTGGAAGAAGACTGGATGGTGTCGCTCGACTTGCAGGATGCGTATTTTCATATCCCAATCCTGAAGTCGCACAAGAAGTGTCTCCGTTTTACCGGGGGATCGCAGCACTATCAGTTTGCGGTCCTTCCGTTTGGTCTTACTACAGCGCCTCGAGTCTTCACCAAGGTGATGGCAGTGGTGGCGGCGCATCTCAGAAGGTCAGGGATTCCTGTATTCCCTTATTTGGACGACTGGCTGATCAAGGCAGAGTCGTCAGAGAGAGTGCTCCATCATCTGCAGGAGACAACCCAGTTGTTGTACAGGTTGGGTTTTTCGATAAATGTACCCAAGTCTCACCTGGTGCCCTCCCAGCGCAACCTGTTCATAGGTGCTGTACTGGACACAACTGTATGTCGTGCATTCCCCCCCCTTCAAAGGATTCACGACATACAGGAAATGATTCCTTTATTTTACAATGGAGCGGTCGTTCCAGTCCTGAAGGTCCTTCGCCTGCTCCGTCTGATGGCTTCATGCATTCTGTTGGTCAACCCTGCACGCTGGCACATTAGGGCGCTCCAGTGGTGCCTCCGCAGGCAGTGGTATCAGCACAACGGAGATCTCAGGGAGTCAGTGAGGATCTCCAGAGAAGCTGCGGCGGATCTGTCTTGGTGGGGCGTGGAAGGCAACCTGTCTCAGGGGAAGCCTTTTAAGCTGCCTCCTCCGGTGGCCACAGTGATAACGGATGCATCCACCCCAGGGTGGGGTGCTCATCTGGGGGTCTGGAGGTCAAGGGTCTTTGGTCTCCAGAGGAAAGGTTGCTTCACATCAACCTTCTAGAATTGCGGGTGATATGTTTGGCGCTCAAGGCCTTCCTCCCTTCCCTTCGCGGTCGTTCGGTCCAGGTCCTGATGGACAACACGACCGCGATGTGGTATATCAACAAACAGGGAGGAGTGGGGTCGCAGTGTCTCTGCAGAGAGGCTCTGCGTCAGGACCATCAGATTTGTCTGATGGCAAATCATCTGGCCGGGGTTCTGAACGTTCGTGCAGACAGTCTCAGTCGGCAGTTCTCTGCCGACCACGAGTGGAGGCTTCACCCAGAGGTGGTTCACGACATCTTTCGGATGTGGGGGACTCCTCGGGTGGACCTGTTCGCCACTCGCGAGAATGCTCACTGCCTGTTGTTCTGCAGTCTCCAGTTTCCGATGCAAGGAGCCTTGGGGGATGCGTTTCAGTTGAGTTGGGGAAATCAACTCCTTTACGCGTTTCCTCCCATACCTTTGATTCCTCGGGTTCTGAGGAAGATTCGCCAAGACCGGGCCCAAGTCATATTGGTCGCCCCTGACTGGCCAAGAAGGGTGTGGTATACAGATCTTCTCCACCTCTCCTCTCACCCGCCGCTCCGTCTCCCTCTCAGGGCAGACCTCCTCTCTCAGATGGAGGGGCAGGTTCTACACCCCCACCTCCAGACATTACACCTTCATGCCTGGAGATTGAACGGGGCAACCTGAATTCCTTTTCCCTCCCGCCTGGCGTTGTGGATGTCATCTTGTCAGCCAGGCGTGACTCCACTAAGTCCATCTATTCTTATAGATGGTCGAAATTTGTCACGTGGTGTGGGGAAAAATCTATTGACCCTTTGAGAGCCCATTTGTCTGATGTTCTTCAGTTTGCTCTTTCTCTGGCGCAACAGGGTCTTGCTGTTGCCACAGTGAAGGGCTATCTTTCAGCGCTGTCGGCATTTCTCTGTTTGCCTGATCAGCCATCTCTTTTTAAGTCTCCTGTGGTTTTAAGATTTTTGAAGGGCCTCACAAACAAGTTCCCTCCTACTCCTTTTATTGTGCCTCAGTGGGACTTAAATCTTGTCTTGACTTTTCTGATGGGTGCTCCCTTTGAGCCTCTTCACAAATGTCCCATGAGGCTTCTTACTCTTAAAACAGTCTTCCTCGTTGCAATAACCTCGGCAAGGAGGGTAAGTGAGCTTCAAGCTCTTAGTCTCAAGCCTCCTTTCTTGACCATTCATGCTGATCGAATGGTTCTTAGGACCAGGGCTGCTTTTCTGCCTAAGGTGGTGACTCCCTTCCACCTTGGTCAGTCCATTACCCTACCTACCTTCTATCCTCCTCCTCACCCTTCTAAGGAGGAAGAGAGACTACACCGTCTGGACCCCAAAAGGGCGGTGTCTTTTTACTTGGACAGATCTAAAGACTTTAGATTGGATGACCAGCTCTTCATTGGGGTTGCTGGCTGCAAGAAAGGAAGAGCGGTCCATAAAAGAACCTTGTCGAGATGGATCGTCCTCTGCATTAAGATCTGCTACTCTTTGGCCGGTAAGGAACCACCAGAGGGTATAAGGGCTCACTCTACAAGGGCTAAGTCTTCGACCTCTGCATTGGCTAGAGGTGTTCCTGTGGAGGATATTTGTAGAGCGGCAACTTGGTCTTCCCTCCACACTTTCGCGAAGCATTACTGCTTGGATTCCAAAGTGAGGAGGGACGGCCACTTTGCGCATTCTGTCCTTCAGGATTTCCTGGTTTAGAAGAGTGGACACCCTCCTCCGGGAGTGGGGACTGCTGTGGGACTCTATTCACAAGGTGAGGAATCCACACGGCAGATGTATCTATCAGAAGAACAAGTTACTTACCTTCGGTAACGCTTTTTCTGGTAGATACAATATCTGCCTGTGGATTCCTCACTGACCCACCCGCCTCCCCGTTGTCCACTCTTCTATACCAGAGTTACTGTAATGTAATGTATATATATTTTGTTGTCATGGAAATGTTTCTATTGCTTTCCTGCATTTGCTTTACACTGTGTGTTTTGCCCTTACTATTGTGTACTGTGTATACTGTATACCTTTCTACTGTCATTGGTCCGTCCGTGTGCCTCGATGGCACGGAAAAAAGGGCGGAACTGATGTCATCACGCCGGCGTGGACCTGTTATAGGCGTCGGTGACGTCAGCGGAGTCGCGAGCGATGTCGTGTCTCTATGACGTCCGAGTCCACGTCGGCGCGAGGCTACAAAAAGAATTTCCGAATGTTGCTGACGCAAGGGGATATTCACAAGGAGAGGAATCCACAGGCAGATATTGTATCTACCAGAAAAAGCGTTACCGAAGGTAAGTAACTTGTTCTTCAGGGTCAGAAACTCCAGAGAGACCGAAGTCAGAGGCTCAAAGGGAGAATCATGTAAGGCATGAAGGACCAAGGGAAGATCCCAGGGAGGGACAGGAGCAGCAACGACAGGCCGCCGAAGAAAGAAACTGCGCAGAAGGTGCGAAGCCAAGGCCTCAAAGGGAACAAGAGCGGACCCACGGACAGCCTTAATGGACCACTGGCTGCGGAGTGTAGAGACAGAGAAACCAAGTAAAAACCCATCCCGGAGGATTTCAAGAACAGAACCCCCTTCACAGGAATCAGGGAGAAACCCCCAGGAAGAACACCAAACGGAGAAATTCCGCCAGTGGCGCTTGTAGATCTTAAGGGTACTGCCTTTACGAGAATTCTGGGTAGACAATACCACAGCAGAGGAACACCCCAGGGAGACTAGCCTTCGCCTTACAATTTCCAAACCCCCAGCGCCAACTGGGTGAGAGCCTGACAAGACAGGTGAGGAAAGCGGGAACCGCCAAGGAGGAGCAACCGCTAGACGTAGAAGGAGGGGATACCAAGACTGGCGAGGCCAAAGGGGAGCCACCAAAAGTACCAACACCCTTTCCGACCTGATCTTTGTCAGAACCCTGCTGAGAAGGGGAAAAGGAGGAAAGGCATAAAGACCTTGGGGCCAAGGGAAACTCAGGGCATCCACCCCCCACGCATCCACGCAAGACAGAAGGGCACAGAACCTCGGCAGAAGAGCATCCTGAGGGGACGCAAAGAGATCCAACCAGGGCCTCCCGAACTTCTCCGACAGTTCCCGAAAAAACAGAGGAGACAGGGACAGAGAGACAGAAGAGGGAAGAAGGCGACTCAGCTGATCCACACGCCCATTCTCCCTCCCCGGCAGATAGATAGCCGTCAGACCCAGCAGATTGTCCTCTGCTCAAGACCCAATCTGATCCGCCAGGAGAGCCAAAAGAGGAGAGCGAGTGCCCCGCAAATGGTTCAAGTAAGCACGAGCCACCTGATTGGCCGTCTTGACCTGAACCCCCAAGTCTCGCAGGTGAGGAGCAAAGTGTACGAGAGACTTAAAGACAGCAGCCAGTTCTTTCCAGTTTGAGGACATCCAACTCTCCGTGGGGGACTAAGCACCCTGGGAATAGAGAGACCCGAGGGTGGCACCCCAACCCCAAGGGCTGGCATCGGTGGTCAGGGTACTGGGAAGGGGAGGATCCAGGGGAACACCCCTCGCCAGGTGTTTCGGCACCAACCACCACTGCAGCAGGAGCAACACGGCAGGAGTCACAGGAACAGAGGCCTCGTAGTCCAGGGACATCGGATCCCAGTGGGCCAGAAGGTGATACACCAGATGGTAGAGGTGTCTGCGAGCCCAAGGGACCAGGAAGAGAGAGGCAGACATGTCCCCCTGAACCCCCAACCAGGTCCGTGCGGAGGCTGAAGAGCTCGACAGGAGGGAGGTCAGATGAGACCGGAGACGGAGCTGGCGATCTGGAGGCAGAAACACCAACCCCAACCTGGTGTTGAAGAGTGCACCGATGAACTGAAGCTCCTGTGACGGGACAAGGTGGGACTTGCTGACATTCACCAGGAACCCATGGGACTTCAGGCAAAGCCGGACCAGCGTCACATCCTCCAGGGCCTTCAGAAAAGACGAGGAAGAAATTAACCAATCGTCCAGGTAAGGAAACAACAGCACTCCCTGAGCATGCAGAAGACCCACCAGGGGAGCCAGGACCTTAGTAAAAACCTGAGGTGCAGAAGCCAACCCAAAGGGAAGTACACAAATCTGGAAGTGTTGACCCAGGGCAAAGAATCTCAAATAACGCTGGGAGAGGGGATGCACAGGAATGTGTTAATCAGCACCCAAAAGGTCCAGGGAGGACAGGAAGGGTCCAGGGAGGACAGGAAGGCCCCAGAGGTGACAAGAGGCAGGATCCGTTGCAAACTCACCATTCTGATTCTCTGGGAAGGCACATAGAGGTTCACTGTCATGAGGTCCAAGATGTGGCGGAAGTCTCAAGACGGCTTCAGCACCAGGAACATCAGAGAGTAGCAACCCTGTCCCATCTCCGGCACGGTAACAGGCACGATGGCACCCTTCTGGAGAAGATCCCCTGACGTAACCCCCAACAACCTCAGAGGATTCCGAGGAGTGGGGACAAAAAGATCTGGCGGAGGAGAAGAGAAGACGATAGAATACCCTTCTACCACCAGACGAAGAACCCAGGGATCGGTGACGTCAAGAGCCCAGGCGGAAGAGAACAGACCAATTCGGCCGCCCACTCGAAGATAGTCAGGACTTGGCAGAGGGCAGGGCCAGCAGGTGTTTGCCGGGACTTGGCAGAGAAGGGGTGCCACGGCCATGACCCCTCCCACGAAAGGGCTGGGAGGTACCCCTCGCAGGAGTCGGGGGAGCCCAAAAGCACGCCTGTAACCAAAACCACACCCTCTCAGAGGTGGCCGCAGAGGAGTCAGGAGTTTACGATTCTCCACCAATTTCTAAAGGAGATCCTCAAGCCGAGACCCAAACAACTTGGAACCATCAAAGGGCAAATGGGAAAGAAGGGCTTTCTGCGAAGCATCCACCTTCCAGGAGCGCATCCAAATATTCCGGCGAGCAGAAATAATGGAGCCAGAAATGTCAGCAGCAGCAGAGAAAGAGTCAAAAGTGATGTCCGATAACAAACGAACCTGCTGTTCCATAAGGGACAGACGGGGATTAACATCCTCCCCCTCCTGGAGGGCCACTAACAGGACCTGGAAATCATGGAGCAGAGACTGTACAACATATGAGGCATAGTCCTCTGCCCGAATTGAAAAGTTAGCAGCGGAGTAGGCCCGCCTAGCCGCACCGTCCACCTTCTTATCCACTGGGTCACTAGGCGAGGCGTCCTCAGAAATGATAGAACCACTGGAAGCCAGACCCACCATGAGAGAATCCACCTTAACACTAGGAGGAAACTCGGACAGAAAGTCCTGGAGAGGATATTTCTTAGCGAGGAACCGTGGGAAACCAGCTTTTTCAACATCAGCCCACTCACGAGACAGAAGAACCCTGACCGCCTTGTGAACAGGAAGGGTGTCAGGCTCCCTACGGCGGTACTGGGAGAAGTAATCATCATCCTCAGCCAGCGGGAGCAACAGAAGGGAAAGCCAAATTATCTTTCAAGTGCGTCAGAACCTCTTTCAACTCAGTGCCTTTAACAAAACGGCCATGCTGCTCATCATCTGAGCCATCAGAATCAGGGACAGGCAGAGAAGAATCAGCAGGCAGCAAAGGCACCGGAGCATCACGAGCCCCCAAGGCAGAAGACACAGCCTTATCAATCATGGACTGGAGCACATCAAGGTCCACACCCACTGAGCGCTGAGCAACAGGATCTGAATCTGAGCCAGAAGACCGGCGAGGATGCTTTCCAGAGTGTTTCCCTTCCATCTTGAAATAAACACACACCCTTAGTCTACAAAGCATCACAGAAACCACCCCGCGAGGACGCCAGGAGTAGGAGACCAAGGAGAGCAGGTAAGCCAAACCCACACACAACCAAGAGGCCCCACAGCCGCACCCCAGACGCTCAGCACGGGGAATCGGCAAAAGCTGACATAAAGAACAACGCCGTGCCCAGCGTCCAGCGAGGGAGCAGGTATACAAAGAGAATACCGCAGCGCCGAGCGAGGGAGCGGCCAAATTAAAAAAAAGAATACCGCTGCACCCAGCGCCCAGCGCGGGAGCAGCAGAATGTGTAAAAAAAGAAAACAAGAACACTGCCTTACCCAGCGCCCAGCGCGGGAGCAGCCCTCGCAATAACATAGAATACCGCTGCACCCAGCGCTCAGCGGGGGAGCAGCCGCAAACACAAAAGTGAAGAAGGCAATCGCTCCCCTCGCTCAGCGCGGGAGCGGAGCCAGCAATTACAAAAAACGGGGATGCTATAGCAGGCCCAGAAAGCATAAAAAAATTAAGTAAATACATATCGAGCCGGTTGACATCGAAACCTGCTCACAACACGGAAGGAAAGGGTGTTCCAGCCGGAACACAGAGAAAAAAACAGGATGCCGTGCGTGCTTTCACGGGCGCGAGATGTGTTCACCGTAACCCTAGAGTGCGTGCTTTCAGTGGCGCAAGATGTGTTTACCGTCACCCTAGTGTGCGTGCTTTCAGTGGTTTAGGGAATGGGGTGATGCTTTGATGATGGGCAGCTCAAAGAAGATACCTAAAGTTATTTTTCAATAATTTGTAATAAATAGGATTCTATCTTATGAAACGGTGTGCTTTCTTATTACGGGTGCGTTCTGTTATAAGAGTGAGCTTTTTATAAAAAAAATTGTTACTACATGCTTGTAAAAAAGCTTTGCGGGTGCGTAGTGACATAGCAGTGCTACCTTCCATTGTCTCCATTGGGAAGGGCGCCCCTCCCCCCAACAGCGACCTCACCTCAAGGAGAAGACACAACGATCTCAATCAGAAGCAATGAAAGCGCCGCCTGTGAACACCAGAGACACCTGACTCTCGACTCACACACACCGGGGATCCCGGCAGGTATGAAACAGGCCCTGATTAAGAGTCTAGGCGCTATTTAGCGCACCTGATAAATAACAATAGCATTGGGTTTGTTATTTAACCCGTGCCATAACACCTATTTTGAGTTTGTGTGGGATAACATGCAGATTTTGGTGTTTTCTGCACCAAAATGCGCATAATACACAGGGCCGGACTGGGAACCAAAACCGGCCCTGGCAAAGTGTTCGGCCAGTCCCCCTCCCCCCGGGGGGTTGTGGGTGCCGCCGAGCTCTTTGCCGGGGCCGGTTTATGGCCGATTTTGTTACGGGGCCGATTTTGCAGCTATGCTGCAAAAACAGCCCTGTAACAAAAACGCCCCCCATGGGCCCCAAACTGCCCCCCACCTGTGCGGCAGACCGGGGGATTGCCCGGTGCCCGCTACAGCCAGTCCGGCCCTGATAATACAGTAAAGTACATATTTCCCTTGTTAAATTACGGCAGGTTTGACCTGCTGAAATTTAAGAAGTTTGAGGAATTTAACGCTTCTGATATGTTAAATACCTTTTTAATCGTAATTTCAATCCATGCGTAAACATGGATTTTTACGTAAGTGTCAGCATTAATCGATTACTGTAATCAGACTGTTAGTGCGGGCGGCCATTGACACAAGCAATACCCATCCCCCCCTCACACCTATTTTCAGATCGTGTGGAAATTAGAGCTACTTGCTGGCAAGCTGACCATTGACGCTAGAGACACTATCTTCCTTCTTGTGGTGCCTCAAAGCGAAAAGAGAGCCCTGCAGGCATGGCGTTTAGAGGGGGCAGGCCGTCCACAGAAGCACCACCTGCCTCGCACTTCTGCTACCTCAAACCCCTATTTCAGCTCATCAGTCTGTGCACCAACACTGCTCCCAGGGGGTTTCCCCATCCAACCTTCCACTACCTCATACACCTCCATTTGCAGCATTTGACGAGTCTGGCAGTGCTGCAGCGGTGTGCCCCTGCTTATCGAGCCTTTCCAACGTGCTTCACCGAGGCCTCAAATAAATGCTCCCATACCGAGGCGGAAAAGTGTGGCTTACGTGCCCCTCACCTGCGGTCATGCTAAGACAGGTCTACAACCTTGCACTGCCCTATCTGGCACTTGGTGGCCTTGATAGTGAGGCCTGTTTTCTGCAGGGCCTCCAGAACATTCCTGAGGTGGACCAGGAGATCCTCCCAGTTGAAGCTGAAGACAGCAATGTCATCTATATATGCTGCACTATAGGCTTCCAGACCTGTTAGAACTTTATTCATCAACCTCTGAAAAGTGGCAGGTGCATTTTTCAGACCAAAGGGCATACAATAAGGGCATACAATAAATTGAAAAGGCCCACTAGGGGTTGCAAATGCTGTTTTAGGCTTGGCATCCTCAGCTAGTCTGATTTGCCAGTAGCCTGCAGTTAAGTCAAATGTACTCAGATATTTGGCTGAGGCCAAAGTATCTATGAACGAAGCTGCACTGGGAATAGGCTGGACATCAGCCTTAGGGACTGCATTAAGGCCCATGTAGTCCACACAAAACATCTCTTTTTCCACCCTTGGTGTGAGGTTTTGGCAAAAGGACTACTGGACTAGCCGAAAGGCTATCTGAAGGCTCAATTACCCCAATTCCAGCATCTTTTGGACCTCTGTCCCAATGCAGTCTGTAACATGGCCAGGCTGTCTGTAAAATGTGCTCTTTACTGTCAATCTGTCACCTGTGCCACTTCATGGGTACACCAGGTGGTTTGACTGAGTATCAGAGAGAACATGTGT
The DNA here is from genome assembly GCF_964261635.1 of Lissotriton helveticus. NCBI lineage: Eukaryota > Metazoa > Chordata > Amphibia > Caudata > Salamandridae > Lissotriton > Lissotriton helveticus. The sequence goes on from NC_136070.1 coordinate 1,138,717,253, forward strand.
TTGTACTGATTGAGGACCTTCCTGCAATCAGCTTGCTGTTGGTCAGTTAGGCTGCCTGTCAAGGCTACTCCTTCCACTGACCCATTAACAGGGTTCTGCGTGAGGAGATCAGGTAGAGGGTCACTCTCTTCCTCCTGTCCCTCATCAGTGGCCATGAGCAAGCTCCTGCCAGCCCTGCCCACAAATGTTTTTAGGCGGTTCACATGAAGTACCCTGTGGGGAGTTTTTGGAGGGCCTAGGCCCATCAAGTAGGTGACCCCACCTTTCTTTTCAAGGATGATATGGGGGCCACTCCATTTGTCCCAGAGAGCTGCTGGGATCACAGGCTCCAACACCCACACTTTCTGGCCTGACTGGTAAACAGTCAGGACAGCCTTTTGGCCAAGCCAGCCTTTCTGAAGCTCCTGGCTAGCCTCAAGGTTTCTACTGGCTTTCTTTATATTCTCAAATACGTGAGCGCAGGTCAAGTACATAGTCCACAAAATCTTGTTTAGGAGGTTTGAGAGGTTGCTCCCAGCCCTCCTTAACCAGACACAATGGACCCCTAACTGGGAGCTTGCAGTCTGAGCTGTTCAAGAGAGGGGCAGGATTGCTGCTCCAACCTCAAGTCTGCCCTTCCTCTGCGACAGTTCCTTCACAAGGACTGAGATCATCTCCGTCAGTAGACTGGTCGTCACTGGAAGTTTGGGAGGAGGATAATTCCTTACCCTTCTTCCTTCTCTTAGGAGCTAACTGGTCCATTTTTCCAGGATCCAGTGCTCCCTCAGTGCTGAACTCAAATATCTTTATTTAGATATGACACAGATATCTTCAAAAGAAGAATACAAATTTCACACTATGTCCCAAATATTACAATAAATACAGAAATACGATCGATTATTTAGCAGTCATATAAAAATAGAGATCATCCACATCTTGATCCTTCTTATTCCATAACGTTTTAAAATAGGCGCAATCAGTAATATCATACATATAAAAACAGTTCAATGTTCTTATGGGTACTTCTTATGCTCATTTCATTTTGTCTTCCTTAGAAGTTGGTGAATATTATAAGATATATTGAATGTTAAATGGGGATCAGAGGGAGGCTTTGTGGGATCTCTTTTGCTTAAAATTACGATATACTTGCTGAATGAAATTTGCTAGCCTTATGTTTAAGACTATATTTCTGGGTTCAGAGCCATAATAATGGCTTGCCTGCAAGTCCGGGCACCCAACCTATTCCATTCAGCTTTTAGTTTGCACCTACGTTGGGAATTAAAAAGAGGGCAAAGGCAGACCACATGCAACGGGGTTTCGGCCGTTTTACCACACCCTCTACAGGTAATGTCTTCCCCTGTACGTTGCCAGTGGGGCTGGTCTTGCAGAAATCGCCAGTCACCCATTCTAATGGCTATTAGGCTGCGTTTTAGGTACAGTGAGTATGTGCAAGACAGATAAGTAGCGGGGGCTAGCCGTCTGAACGAATTTATGAGAGCCCAGGAATGACTGCGTTTTGCAAAAAGTGCTTTGTCTATAATGAGTGATCTCATTCTCACAGATTTTTTACTGGCCATTTTAAAAGCTGTCTGACTGGGATTGAGAGCCCATAGGTCACTCGCTAACATTTGATGAATGGCATCCTTAAAAAGGCGACCAAACGTTCCACCTGGATTATTCTGGGATATTTCTAACCAGACTAAAGATTCTAATGTTCTTGGGTCCGCTCGCCTTGGTTTATGACAGAGCTTTAAATAAGTGCCCACGTTAGAAGCCTCATAGTTTAATAGCCCCATCTCTAATCTTATCTGTGCTGGGGATGCAGATGGTGGCAGCCGAAGAACCCTTTTATATATTCTGGTTATATGCTGGTTTAAAGCGGTGTTCAATTTCCCCTAAATATCTCTATCCTGTAAGATAGGGTGGGGCAGATTTTCGCTCTCATGACTTCCAAGAGAGGCGTGAGTGTTGGACCTGATAGTTTTTTAGAGAGCTTACTTAGTGACACCGCCAGGGTCGTAGCTTTAACTGCGATCTCATTACGCTGCTTTATAAAGTTACATCTGGAGTCCAAATGGACACCCAGATATTTGTATGACTGACCTATTGCAAGACTTGTTTTGTTAAATGTCCACCCAACACCGGCATGTCGTTTTTTACCAAAAGGGACAACTTGCGTTTTCTTTAGGTTGACCTCTAATTGGTTCATGCTTGCATAACTAAGCAATTTGTCGAGAAGCCTTTGCAGCCCAACCCTGGTGAGGCTGAAGAGAACCAGGTCATCGGCATACAAAAGGTTATTTATAGCCGTGCCTCCCACCTTTGGGTGGTGACTGTTTGTGTCGTCCAGGGTGTTTGACAAATCTGATATAAACAAGTTAAAGAGAAGAGGGACCAGCACACATTCCTGCTTCACACCTCTATTTGTCATAATTTTCCGCGAGAGATGTGTGCCAGACCCCAGCTTCACCCGAACCCAGGTGCGGAAGTGAAGTTGAATAATTGCCTCCAATAGTTTATCAGGGATCCCCCACTTCCTTAATTTTTCCCATAGGGCTGCCCTAGGGACCCTATCAAATGCTGCTTTAAAGTCGACAAAGCAGCAGAACACTGACCTAGATGTTAAAAGTGCTTTGTCGACAATGGTTGATATAGCTAATAGGTTGATCATGGTCCCTGAGTTGGCAACAAACCCTGTCTGGTTCAACGGAATCAACTTGTGTTCCTTTGCCCATCACCTCAGGTCCTCCAGGAGGAGGCCTGTATAATGCTTGGCCTCAATGTCCAGTAGGGCGATGAGTCTGTAATTGTTCGGCGAGGAGCGGGATCCAGATTTATAAATTGGGTGGATTATGGCTCCTCGCCATGAATCGGGGATTGTAGCAGTTTTCAAGGCATAATTAAAAAGATTTGTTAATGTTCCTGACCAGAAAGCTGAGTCAGATTTAAACAGGCTCTGTGGCAGGCCATTTGGGCCCGGTGCTCCGTCTGATCTTGCTTTTGCCACTGCTGTTACAACCCTTTCTTGTGTTACCTCAAGGTCCTCATTGACGGAATGTAAGCAATTAGTCTCTCTTAGGGGGTTATATCCTGTTGGTACTGGGGATTCTGGGGATCCGAAGTGGTCGGTGAGGAATGTTGCCCAATCCGATTCTTGAATATTTGCTGATCCAAAGCTCGAAGTGCTCGGGTTTGTGTGGTTAATTAGGGCCCAAAATTTTCTTGAGTTTTTACTCTTACTCTCCCACACCAATTTGCACCAGAATTCAGTTTTGTGCGACTGTTTGTCCTTAATCATCGCCAGCCTGAAAGACTTCTGGGAGGCTTGATAAAGATTTAAGCATTCGCTGTTCCCTGGGGATTTTGCGAGTAATCGCAGAGCGTTGTTTCTTGCTTTCTTAAGTGACTTTGTCTGTATTGACATTATGAACTTGCAGTACTGGATTGGCCGTTGGACCTGTTGTTTCGCTGGGAAAAGGTTGATCTGGTGGGAGCAGAGCATCGACCAGGTCGTGGTCGGCGAAGCTTCTTGATCGATTCCGCCTCTTATGATGTCCATGCTTTCTTGCAGGATATTCGGGCTGATGTCTTCACTCCACTTGAGGCGCTTCAGGTTCTCCGTATATATTCCCCGACTTGTTGAAGTAGCAGGTTTGTGATTTACTGGTTTTGTATTGAAGGAAATGACCTGAGGTCTATGATCACTTTCAATCCGTGGGTGGATACAAAAACTTGCCAGACAATGAAGCAAGGCTGAATTGCAGATGGTATAGTCCAAATAAGATCGCTTGCTGCCATTTGTCCAAGACCAGTTTGGGGGTTTGTCTCCCTCCGCTCTTCCGTTGATTACCAGGTAACCTGCACTGTAAAATCGCATTACACAGAGTTCGCCCAATCAGCAATAAGCTTGATTGGGTGGTTTAATTTGTGTAACGGCCTCATAGATCGGAAATAAAAAGGGCCCTTCGGTGTCTGCTAATTTGCCTTGGAATAGGTTGATGTTAAAGTCACCTGTGACAATACAATCTGAATTGGGGTGTTCCGTGGCTATGTCGCTCATAATTTCCGTTAAATGAGCCAGATGATCTTTTTTTGTACGCATACTTGGATTAATGTACACGTTTAAAAGGAAGAGTGAGCGCTGATTCCGCCATGAGTTGAATTTGACCCCGAGTAGCCATTCTTCGTCGATGAGTAGTCGTGAAATCGGGCCTTTTAGATTGTTTGATATGTATATTGACAGGCCCCCTTTGGGGTGACCATATCGGCTATCCCTGCACGCTGGTTTCCATGCTTCAGTGAAGCCGATAATGGGGCATCCTTGTAAGGCCCAGGTTTCCTGTATTACTAATACTGCATGTTCACATAGGAAGGAAAATGTTTCAGGATTTGTAATTTTCTGATGGAGGCCACTTATATTCCAAGAGCATATTGAGAAAGGGGAATCTGCTTGTAAGTTAGGCACGGTTACTGATGGGGATGCTAGGGGGAGTGGATTTGCCAGGGTTTTGTGCTTGGGGCCCCTGCACTCTACTTCGGACGGTCATTCTATGCTTTTTGTTGACAGGATGGCTGGGAGCCACCCCCAACCTTGACTTGTGTCAACATGGGAGACCACTGTTAGAGGGGTTTGAAGTTGTTCTTCTGGTCCTGATGTGTTTTTTAAAATCGAATATGGTCTGGGGAATTCCTCCGGTCTGGTGGTTCCAGCTTCCCGAGGAGTAATTGGCTGGTTTAGTAGGGCAGTGGGGTAGCCTGGAGTGGAATATGGGTACACTCTGATACCCCATTCCCATCGAAACTGAGACTGTTTTAGGTTTTACTCGGGTCACTGTGGACTCGGGTAAGATTAACTCGTCGGTTGTCATCCTTCGCTGATTTTTGACAGTGCTGGGCTCATCTGTTGGTGTTCGCCCTGCTGATTCAGGAGGGTCATGGGAACTCCCCGCGATTCATTGGGTGGTGGGTGCAAGTGGGACCACTTTTACGTTGTGGACACTAGGATGTACTGTGGGTGATGGTATGGCTGTCTCACTTAGAGCTTTTTTGTTAGCCGCAGTTTCAAAAAGGGGAAAGAGTTTCGGGTGGACAGCTGTTGTTTTTGCCCTTATTTTATTTCTCTGTTTATGCAAACGTTTACGCTCTCTTTTACTACAGGGTGGTAGAGGGGCTGATGGTCCTTCCGATTTGAGGGAGTCCGAGATCGTTAAGCTGGCCGTTGCCCCTGGTTCTTGGTAGTCCGGACAGAAAAATACACCCTCTTGGGGTCCCGGGATTTTCGGTCGTCTCTTTGGACGGTTCAGGCCCTGTTAGCGTTGCGTAGGGTTTGCCGGTTTTTAACTGTTCACTCGGCTGGTTTGGGCAGAGAACTGTTCCCCCACTTGGCTTAGTGCCTTTGTGTGCAGTAGTCCATAGGTTGGCTTGATCTTGGGTAGTGTCTTGTGTTCTTTTTGATTGCGGACTGAGAGTTGTGTGTGGGTTGCCTACCTTAAGCAGCTTGACTTCTTTTATTACACTGGTTAGGAAATCTGGAAGCGAAGAAAGTGAGTCAATAATTGGAGAGCAGCAACAAACCGACTGTATAAGCTTTGTCGAGGCTTGCGCTCCTAGTATTAAGTTGTTCAGTTTATCAAGTTTGTTATCGATCCCTGCCGTGAACAACGCTAAGGTGTTCAGGAGAGCGACCTGGACATCCAGTTTATCCGAGTGGTAGTTTAGTGCATTAACTGTTTGTTGAAAGGTTTGAAGAAGTTGCGGCCAAACCCCGATTGCTGTATGTTCTTCTTGGTTGAGCTGCGGGTTTGGCATGCCATCAGATGGGTTTTGGTTGTTTTTAAAGAAAAATGAGAGGTCAGCTAAAAGTTGGTCATTTGGATCAGACTTTTTGGATGATTTTTGTGGGGCTGTCAGTGTGGGTGCCGGTGGAGAGAAAGCTATGTGCTGAGGGCTTGACACATCCAAGTGCTCCTTAGGTGTACTAATGGTTTGAGATGAGTGAGACGGTTGGAGAATATTGTTGAGCGCATCCAAATTTTGCGCATGAATTTGTACGGAGGTTAGTTGACGATGAGGGACCATTATGCTTTCCTTTGGCACATCAGGATCTTGACGGTGAGGTGTTATTATTGTTTCTTGATTCTGAATATGATCTATGGTCAAGAACTTGAGTGATGTTGTGGGCCCCCGGAGAAGATTGCAACGGGCATGCTCCAGGCGTATCCTCTCCTTTAGGTGAACGTTGCTGACCAGGTTGCGGCTCCAAGTGGTAACTAGATTGTTTTGTTTGGGGCTTGAGCTTGGGCCCCCTTGCCAGACCGGGGTTCGGTCATTGAGTGCTGATCCAAAGATGTAAACTCCCAGGGGTTGAGCTGACTCTTTAGTTTTCATTGGTCACTGTGGCAAAGATAACTGCTGTAAGGGGCGCGTGCTTGTCTCGGCCTGCTGCTCGGCCTGCTGCTGATCCGGGGCTACAAGGTCGGTTGAGTCCTGGGGCTGCAGTTTTAAGAAAACGTTGGTCGTAGCTGAAATTGTTTTAAAGTAATCCAACAGATTTGGGGGTTTTAGAACATTTGGCGTGTCTGTACTCTTGCCTTTAAAATTGGGGTTACAGGGATTACAGCGACCATCTGGCGTAGATTTTATCTCTGTCGCTATTTCCTGGAGGGCCCGGGAGGGGTTGTAATTACCCAAATTGGGCTCTTCATTTAACGCCGGCTGTTTTGATTTCCGCCGTTTTGGTGCCGCTGTGATCTTTCCTATTTTCCAAGATCTCATGGCTATGGTTGATTTGTTGAAGACGATGCTGTGCTGGAATGAGTAAGATGGCAGAAGGTGGTTGAAGCGGCTGGAGTAGCAACGCCAGAGAAATTAAGGTTCAAAGAGAGGTTGCCGTGCTTTAGGGCTCTGGTGATTTTGATGGCTCGGCTGACTCTGATGTATCTGGAGGCTGGGGTCTGGGAGCTCTAACGGTTCTGACGTCACTAGCTGGCTGACTGGAGTTAAACTGTTAGCCAGAATTCTGCTCTGTCAAAGAACTTTAAGATGTGCTATCGTCAGGGAACTGCCGGTTAGTTGTTGATTGTTTATGGTCAATTTTACCACTTTTAGCACTTTTTAACACTTTTTGAGCGTGTGCCTTGTCATTGGCTGAATCGTGGCAGGCTGGGTGGTGGCAGAGTAGTGGCACCCCCCCACTATTAGACTGATTCCCAACCCCCACCGCTTGTCCACAACCACCCACACACACTGCACCGCTCGAAGCCGGGCTGGGCTAGGCTGGACTGGGAGTCAGAACCTCACCTCCTATGTTACCCCCCCACCAAATGGGGTCGAGTACGCAGGTAGTGAATAAGGAGGTCGGCTAGATCACCAGTCAGCCAGTCGACCCGTCGACAGTTCGAGTGGGCAGTGGAGCCGGCCGCAGCTTGACAAGCTCAGGGGGTGGCAGGTGGGGGGAGCAGCCCCAGAGCTAGAAAAAGCAGCCGAGTGCGCCTCACGCCCGGCAGACTAAGCTGGCTGGAAAAGACGGTGCCGGTGCGGATGCCGACCGGAGCAAGGCAAGGCAGGAAGGAGCTCCCTACGCGGCCACTGACGGCTGAGAGCTGACGCAGCTGACTCAAGGGTAACCGAGGAGTACAGGAACGAACAACCCCGTGCGGCGACGTGCGGTTCTGGAGGGTGGGGGTGGGGGCTTAGTTGCACTGGTCTAACCGTCTCTCACTGACCAGACCATCCAGGCGCCCCGCCCGCAACCGACACAGCAGCAGCAGCGGCAAAGACGGCCACACGCCACACGCCACACGCCTCCCCGCACTCACTCCCCCCGCTTCTGCCGACTTACCGGTATATGCCTGCTCCAAGGTCCCCGGTCATGAGACGCCGACAATGCCCCTCGAGGGAGAACCGGCCCCCCTCACCCGCGCGATCACTGTCGGCACCAACCCCGCCCCCTCGCTCACCAAACCTCGCCTGACGTACGTCGGACAGACTGCTGTGAGTTCCGTTAGTGGGACACGGCACACTTCCTCATCAGTGCTGAGCTGTTTGACCTGAACACTGTTGACAACAAAGACACTGGCAGCGATGTCCATTATTTCTGCATGAGTCCTTAACTCTACTTCAGACCAGGCTGAAATTTCTAAATCATTGCTCAACAGACAATCTACTGGTCGATCTGGAGATACCACAACTCTTTTGGGGCCAGTTATCCCTCCCCAGCTGAGGTTCACAACTGCCAAGGAATGATCAGTTCTGGCATTGCTAGAGTTGGTTACTTGGTACCTCTGTCCAATTATGATTTGTTCAGGGGACACACGTTTCTCTGTCAGCATTGTGAAACTGGCCCCTGTGTCCCTGAAAGCGATTGCTTCCTTTCAATTGATTAAAGGCTGTTGCCTGTACTTGACCAAGTTAGTGGGACCTACTAGTAAGGTGGCAAGATCTAGGCCATCATCACAGGCTAGAACAGCCTGAGTTGGAGTTCTGACTAGGCCAGAAACCACCTCAGCACCCAAGGGTAACCCTACTAATCCCTTGGTTGCTGTACTACCACTTGTACTGGTTCTAGGGGGAGCAGTTGCCTTAGGGGCAGTGGTAGTAGTTTCCTTGGCCTTTGAACAATCAGCATCTCTTGTCCAATGGATCTGTACTTTACACAAATAACACCAATGTTTCTTTTTACCCTTCTTGGACTTTTGAGACTCACCCCCAGATGCAGGTTTTTGGGGATATTGAGAAGACTCCTTTTTGTCTTTGCCCTTCTCCTGTGGTTTAGAAGAATCTTGTTTGTTCTGGTCACCTCCACCACCATGTTTTTCTGCTTAACCCTGGCGTGGACCCATTTGTCTCCCTACTTTCCCAATTTGTGGGGAGAGGTCAGATCAGAGTCCGCCAGGTACTGGTGCAAAAGTTGGTTCTGACAGTTATTAAGGGTGTGCTCCCTCATTATCAAATTGTACTATCCTTCATAGTCCTGTACCTTGCTTCCACGAAGCCAGCCTTCCTGAGCCTTAATAGCACTGTCAAAGAAACCAACCCAGTCCTGGGTGTGTGCCTTCTGTGTGTCTCTGAACATATTCCTGTATTGCTCAGTGGTTAAGCCAAACCACTCTATGAGTGCACTCTTCAGGAGGGAATAATTGTCGGCATCCTCTTCTCTAACAGTGAGAAGCTTATCTCTACCTATGTTACTGAAGGAGAGCAACAGGATAGCTGCCTACTGCCCTTAAGGGACCTTTTAAAATGCACAGGCCCTCCAAAGCAGTAATCCATTTATGGATGTCACCCTCTCCTGGTAAGGAGGGACTATCCTGCTCAGGTTCCTAGCGTCAACCGATGTTTCCCTAATCCAAGGGACAATATTGCTGCCACCATGTAGCTCTAGTCCCAGTTTCTTCATAGCTTTCTGTACCTCCAGTGTCTCTTTGTCAAGGGCCAACTGATCTTGCCTGAGCCTGAGACTTACTCTTTCAAGTTTGATCAGGTGGATTCCCTCTCCAAGGAGTTCACCCTCTTGCTAGATATGGAGGTCCCTATGGAATTATCTGAAGCATTGGATTCAACAGAGGGGGGTCTCAACCTCCTCTTCCTACTCTGAACCCTCCCAGGAGAAATAAAGGGGACACCCTCTGTGCCATCTGCACTATTCCCTGGGGGATCAGGATTTGCCAGTGTGGAGTCACCAGACTCCTCTTGGCCATACTCTGAATTGAGGTCACTAGGGGGAACCCCTGGTGCCCATGCTCTTCAGGAGCATACCCATCCACATTGTCCTGTTCTTCTGCCCCTCCAGGATTCTTGTCAGCTGATTAATTAGCTCTAAGAGCAGCTTAGTAGTGGGGTTGTTGCCTACCTTTATCCTTCTAAAGCTACACAGGGCCCTTAGTTCCTGGAACTTCAGACCTCTGTACTTAGAAGACTGGGGTACACTGGTATCCCCAACTAAAGACAAGAACACTAAGTGTAGTGTGGTGTTGCACCTACCTACCCTAGTGTAAACTAAACGTCCTAAGATTGGAGAAACGGTTGGCTAGACCCTTAACAACCAATCTAAAAGTTCAGTAGAACTTACTTAGTCTATTTGAATATTATATGTGCCTAATGCTAGTGATGGTTTTTCAATTAATCCACACCTAGTTTAGCTGGTAAAACAGTGCAGGCTTGAATCCCAACCCCTGCACTCCTATGTAGGAGGCTGGCTTAGTATATGGTGCTCGCTTATGTAAGTGTACCACCCTGCACTAATCTAGACAACCCAGATGGTGATTTTAGTGGTCTTAGTCAAATTTAGAAAGCTCTCTAAGTGGTAGCTGTGGAGAGCAGCCTTCAGGTTTAGTCCAGAAGGAGTGTAAAGCAGCTTATTTTACCAGTACTTAATTTTATGATCTGGGTTAAGTAAAAAAGAACCACACAGTGTAGTTATAAAAATATGTATTTATTATTAACACTCACTAACACATTGCAATATCTCCTACCCGGAGATATAACCACAATACACACAATACTTTGAAAATAGAACACATAAGTAGCACAATTAGAGAAGCGTGGCTCAATGGTTAGAGTGGCAGACCCTGATGCAGAGGTCTGGCCCGGTGCCAGGGTTCAATTCCCGCCTCGGCGGCTCTTGGACACAATTTCCCCGGACCTGATAATTCTCGCCTCGGTGCCTAGTCTAATCATGGGTCCCCCTCTGTGACTGTGGGCAATAGCTTGCTTAATCTCCACAATGGCCCCAGCAGCGCTTGGATGCCTGGCTTCACCTTGGGGGTGCCCAGGAGTGGACATTTCACAGGAAAGCCAGGAAGGGTTCCACAGCGGTATGAATACAGCGCTACGAGACCTCAGGGTAGAAGGCGCTATATAAATACAAACACATTTACATTTACATTTACACAGTGGTTTCCAGGGGAGACCAAACCATATACTAAAATAGTGGAATGCGAACCATGACCTAAGTCAAGAATGGACCTAGAAGGCGTAGAAGAGTCGGGGACCCAAGGAACGACCCATGGTGAGTATCTAGGAACCCCATAGAGGTTGTGGGAGAGAGATACCTGCAAACAGAGGGCACAGAGTCTAAACCACTCAGAAGTGACCAGGAGGCACGGAAGATGAATGCCCACTGATGTCGGAGATGCCCTTGAAGTTTCAGCTGTATGGACCACGTGAGGCTGTGGAAGACCAGGAGCCGTTCACAAGCTGTCCCATGATGGTTGTCAAGAGCCAAGGGGTCAGTTTCCGACAGTGGCACCAACAAGCCTTGGCAATGGCAACCAATGTAGTTGTAGAAAAAGGTGCAGTGTCGGAACCAGCAAGGTCCAAGTTACTCACCACGAACAGGTAAATCAGAGCAGGCCCCAAGCAAGCAGGGGAGCCCACTGGAGCCAAAGAAGACCCTTAATAGGACCCACGGGCCACAGGAGTCGTAAGAAGACCTCAAGCAACTCACCAAAGAATGAAGACCCACGCTGCAAAGGATGGGATGCAGGCAAATACCTTGGCTGCAGGAGATGCTTGAGGCTGGAGCTTCTTGGAGCCTGAAGATCTCTGGAGGAGAGAACCAACAAGCCTTGGCAACAGGTAGTCGACGCTGTGCACAAGGATACTGCTCCAGTGGTTCCGACGAGGGATACTGGCTTCACACTTTTTGCGAAGACCGTGCACTCCTCAAGGGAGTTGCAGAACTACCACATGTGTTGCCGAACGCTGAACCTTTTGGAGTATGTAGGAGCTCAGGAACAGCAGACCGGTCAGCTTCGTTGTGGTGCCTGCAGATGCAGGGGAGTGACTCCTTCACTCCAAGGGGGATTCCTTCAGGTGTCTTGGATGTCCACAGGCATTGTGAAGAACCTGTATGGAGCACAGGCACAGCTGTTGCAGAAGACTGGCAGGATGATGAGACCAGGAGCGGCAGGAGTCTTCCCAGTAGCTGTCTCGGTTCCCAAAGCGAAGTCCAAAGTTCCCAGACGGGTGAATTTGAAGTGGTTTCATATCTGAATCTTGTCCCATGACAAATCTAGGGACCCACCCCCAGAGAAGCCCTTGAGTACCCCAAGGAAAGGGTTGGGATGATTCAGGCATTCCTCCCAGAGGAGGGGCACTGCCCAGCCGCTCCTCCGGCTACTTCCATGTTCTTTGTCCAGTTTTACACCAGAGCGGGAGCTAACGGCTCCCTGAACTTGTTTCAACTGGAGAATGCAATAAAGGCACCAAATGTGCCCTTCAAAGAAGTCTAGTGGCGCTTGCAAGCGCCCCACCCTGTCCCAATACACTAAGTCCTGTCTAGGAGGTGATCACACCTCCCTGTGATGGAAAGCCAATTTCCTGCCCTCCCCTGCTCGAGCTTGGCTCCGCAGCAGAAGGGCAGAATCGTGTCTCTGGTCGACAGCAGCCATAGTTTGCTGTCTGGGTCTAGAAGACTGGTACCGGGAGCACTGAGCTCTGGGAGGAGCTTTACAGTGCATGGAAACATGTTTGATACAAAACACGTCAGGGTTCATTACAGCCAGTTTAGAGATAGCCATAGCGTAATGACACAAGGCCACTCAGAAATGGACTCCGAATATTCTAGGGTTGTCCTGCTCATGCAGGGGCACCCTCCCATTTATACGCGAGCATCCTGCCTTCAGGATTGAAAGGCCTGCCTTAAGGGTGACTTATAGGATTTAAGTGCAGTGACCTCAGATATAAGGAAACTTATATCTGTCGTAGGTGGTGCTAGCACCATCTTACCCAGGCTTCAATGGCAGGACTGTAGTCACACTTGGACTGGTCTCTCATGGATGGCATAATACATGCTTCAGCCCTGATACCACACATCAATAGAAGACATTCCGAACCAAACAGATGCATTTGCCCACTGACATGTATTAGAAGTAGCACTGGGTTCCTGTACAACTAGAAGTTTCCAAACCTTGACTTTCTGAATTTTGTAATCTGCTTCACTACCAGATACAATTTGTAACGCTTCTCTATTTATTATGATTAATTTGTATTTCCTTTTTGCTTCCCCTTTTCAGGCAAGATAAGCTGCTTATGTATTTTAATGTGTTTCTTTTTTCTCAATTTTGTTCCTTGGTTTATTGTTGATTCATGTGACTCTTTTGTTCTCCTGTATTTTATTATATGACACATCTTTTTCTCACTAAAATCTTTTTTGAACTTAAAAAATATAATAATAATAATAATAATAATACTAGTACATGCTTCAGCCCATGGGAGACCCCTGGTGTACCTATGCCCTGTGTACCTTAGTATTGTATATTAGGGCCTTACAAGGGTGCACCAGTAGCCAATCTGGAGTGCACCGAAGTAATCACCATGTCTAATTTAGGGAAGACACACAGAGACAGGCGTCCTGATTAGCACGATCACGGTCAGACTAGTCAATAAAACATAATGACACCAGCCTAAAAGTGGGGGTGTCCATGAAAGCAGATCCTACTTTGTCCATCTTTGGAATATCCATGAGACATGATAGGGAGCTATTGCTGCCTGGCTGAGACCAATTAACTTTGTGACATACTCCGCCTACTTGCACAGATTGATAAGTTGTCTCCAGGGTTGAGCTGGTTTGTCCACTTCTAAACCTTCTTGGAATGCTATTCTTCCGAAACTGTCAACCTTCATTCATAGCCCAATATGAAATGCATCATTTTACGGTGCTCCTTTGTGTGAGGCTTGAGGTGTTCCTAGTGACAACATGTGGCTTTATGGGAGCCACCCATGCTGGGTTCCCTTTGTCAGCTTCCAGCAGAATCTGACAACCATGGGTTGAGCTTCCCCACTGCATGTAGGGTTAAAGTAGCAATTTTTAAAAACCTAGATGATAGCTGGGTGAATTCCCCTTTTAAACAGCATTGCAGGGCTTCATTGCATGTCTGGATATTTAGGGATCTTAGCATGGGTTGTAGCCAATATGTTCCATAGGGCAATAGATTTTGAGATGCAGACTATGGATTCAACTCCTGAGGAACCCAGCCTGTGCTGCTTATCCTCACCATGCCCCTACCAGCAGACTTTTAGTGAAACCAGACCAAATCTTTATTTCATCAGATAGATTTTCATTCCCTTAGCCAATAGCTGGGAGAGGTAAATTATGATTGCGCTTAGGTCATAGAGGTTGGTTGCCCAGCTGCCATGGATTGTCAACTTCAGAGACTTTATGCCTCAATCCATGGATATAGATATTGCTTGCTTTAAAAGTAGCTTTGATATCTTTTTAGTGGGGAAGTTGGTCGCCCATATATCCTGTGCTTCTAGGTCAGTGAAGGAGCTGGTCAAATACTGTTGCCAGTTGGAATGTGCCCGGTTCATTGTTGACCATAGAGCCAAAATGCCAAGAAGAGTTGACACTTTGATCTCACTCAGCGGTACCTCTGTTTTTGAACCTTACACCTATGTGAATGCCACCTGGTCATTCCTTCATCATAGCTGGTTCCAGAATTTCGAATGGGGAATGCTGTTCACAACCTATACATCGGTTGTGTTACGGCCTCTGAATCATACATGCGTCGCACATTTTAGGGTTCTGGGAGTGAGCATGGATACTAGCTCTGCCTCTTAGTGTATACCCATAAGATATGAGAGTATTGTGCTTCAAAAGGCATGCTAATTTAGAAACTCTTGGCGGTGACGTAGGCCAGAAGGATGCCCTTTTAAGATGCCTGCCACCATACAAAAAACAATTGAGCAGTTACATTGGAAGTTATTGAGATTACCAACATTAAAGTAATTATTACGATATTTACAGTTTAATTGCACTAAACCAGATTATGGATATAATTCAACATGAACCTAAAAATCTTTCATTCGCATTAACATTTACCATACCCACTTGATGTGTCCTTTTTTCCCAGCCTTCAGACATTGCAATTGTAAAGACAATGAAGAACCCTCCACATGGCGTCAAACTAGTTCTGTCAGCTGTCTGTGTCATGAAAGACATAAAACCTGAAAAGATTATGGATCCTGCAGGGACAGGAGAAAAGGTAATTTATTTTATTTTCTGCTGCACACTGTCATCAAAAGATCTCCTTCATTGTCTCTGTGAGAGATAATGCCAAAATAGTATGTATCTTTTTCTAGTGTGCTCCCAGTTATTGCCTTCTCGCACACCTAATTGATGAATTCTCAACATTTTACACTATAGAAATGAAATACAACTTTCAGTTACATTTCGATGGTTGTATGACATTACAACACTGGCAATTACCCTGCATGTGTTTACGAATATTATTTTATAACACATGCTTTTACCACGAAAATTCCTTTTACCTCGCATGTGCCTTTACCACACAGGTAAGTATAAATAAGGCAAGTGTTTTATATGTATATAAATATATCATATGTATATATAAAACTCTTACCTTATTTTAACTTATATTACTTATTTATATTTATATTATTTATACTTATGTAATATTTATGCATATGTATCTCACTCTCTATATATATATATACACACACACACACACACACACATACACTTTTATCTTATTATAAGGCAAGTGCTATATATCTATTTATACTTATAAACCCCACTTTTTACCCTTGCCACCTATGTGCCATTACCACTTCCAATCCCTAAACCATTAGAAACCATTACCACCTCATACTTCTACCCACCCACTCTTAAACCTAAATCCTTAAATGTATGTGTGTCTCTCTCTCTCTCTCTCTCTCTCTCTCTCTCTCTCTCTCTATATATATATATATATATATGCGTGCCATAGTTCATGCCGACCAGAGCTACCCGGTAGCTCGGCATTTTCAAGTTGCACACAATAAAAACTTGGCAGATTTGACATATTTTGTCATAGACACAATAGTCCCCAATAAAAGGGGAGGGGACTTTGAGAAGAAACTGCGTCAGCTAGAATCACGCTACATAGTGTTGCTTAACAGCAAGAGTCCGGGAGGACTTAATATGGGGGAAGACCTGAACAATTTTCTATGATAATGATTCAGAGAGGGGTAGCAATCTAGCTTCAGAAGTAAAACCCGATTTCCTGTTTTGTGTACATATGAGCCGTGGATCAGTAACACACGAAAGAATATGGTATCTGAAACCGTCAGTGTTTTCCATGAAGAGTTAAGAGTTGGCCTAGTAAAGAAACCCCACTAACGTTTTTAGAATTAAGTAGAGAGTATATCTGCACTGTAGCACAATTGCACTTATTCACATTCTTCTCTTTTTCTATTATATATTAGCACTATTTTTCACTTCCTAAGCACCCGAGCAAGTTAAGCATATCATTTAGGACCAGGCAATGTTTAAAGTATAGGACTAACCAGAGGTATAATGGTATAGCATTGTGATTCTGAGTGTGTCGTTTAGTGGGCTAGTGCATTTGAATGCATAGGGGGCTTCATACATTCGTTTAAATGAATTTAAAAATGAATGATAGGAATGTTGTAAAACACTGGATATAAGCCACTACGCATTTTTTAAGTTCAATCTAACTTGCCAGCACAAAGACTTATTCCGATATACGATAGGAATTTGTAAATGTATTTGTACAGTATAATGCTTGCCATCAAGATTGATAAAGATTGCAACAAATGCCCGATATTAGCAATACTCAGAATCCTTTTTTATGCTTCTTCCTAAATACTCACGGCGCAAACTTTCTCAGTTTCAAAAAACAGGCAATGTAAGTCAGACATAAAGTTGATTTGTTTAGAGAAACAACGAATATATATGAATTAGGCATTTGTGCCTTGTAAATATGAATGATGACAATTCAAATATAACGTTTGAATCAAAGTTTACAATGTTAAATGATATATGTATGTCGGCGTGGTGTTAATGTGATAATATTTGATTTATCTATGTATTGTCACCATTACAAAATGGCGCCCATAATTGAATGTGTATAGGGACTCATGAATCTCGTTAGTCCTTTCTTTATGTTTACAAAGTTTGAGCATTGGCGCCAAACCGCTAAATTTAAATGACTGCTTTTTTGCTTTGCGAATTATCAGTGAGCAAGGGCACGGACGTGCCCGAAATGCGTCTGATGACATTTGTTACCCACCTTATGGATTAAAAGAGCAAACTTTACATCTCTTGCCTCGAGTGCTGATTTTGGTTGTCCGCGAACTTTTCTGTGCAGGAGGCACATTGTGGAAAGTTGGATCTTTATATATATATATATATATATATATATATTACCTACTGGCGGTCGCCAGTAGGTATATATAGTTAGGATTTTTTCTCTATGGGTTTTTTGAAAATTCTATGTCTAATAACTTTGGCGTTTGTGGACGGAATTGGCTGAAATTTTCAGGAAAATGGCACATTTTGTTTCTGAGCAGCCCCTGACAATTTTGGGGGGGTTCGTCAAGGGGGGGCCGAGAAAAAAGGGGGGTCCCAAAACGCGTTTTTCCCATGTTAATTTCCATAGGGCGGTTGGCCTCACTTTTAGCCCGAACGGCTGAATGGATTTGCACGAAACTTGGCAAAATTGTAGGGACTGGTAGCCCGATGTGCCTTTTGTAGGTCTCAATATATGTGCTCCAGTGGATTTTGAGAAATTAACGTTTAAAAAAAGATATATATCTGTAACAGCGGACTGGGCAGCGGCCCAGGACGCGGACTTTTCGCGCAACGGAGCTTTGTGAAGCGAAGCTGATTGGTTCTCCGGCGTCTGTCAACATTCCAAACAGTCCGTAGCGGCCGCCATCTTGTCTCTCGGTAGGATCGAGAGACAAGAGGAGGTCAAAACAAAGGGGGAAATAACTATAAGGGGGCATAGTAGATCCTCGCTGACCCCCTAGGTTTGATGTGGAGGTTTTAAAAGGGCCCCGCGGGGCAAAAAAAAATAATAATAATAATAATCGAACGGCTGAATGGATTTGCACGAAACCTGGCAAAATATTAGGGACTGGTAGCCCGATGTGCCTTTGCTAGGTCTCAATATATGTGCTCCAGTGGATTTTGAGAAATTAACGTTCAAAAAAAGATATATATCTGTAACAGCGCTCCGCTTCGCGTAACGGAGGTTTGCGAAGCTGATTGGTCATTCTGTCACTGGGCTATAGTTGGGCTACATCTGGCTGATATTTGGGCTACATTTGTTTTTTTGTGTGTCTGGCGGCCATCTTTGGGCTACATTGGGCTACATTGGGCTTCATTGGGCTACATTCGGCTAATTAGCAAATAGCTCATCGCAAACTAGGAATGGTAAAGAATCGCTATTTATTCCTTAAAGTTCGCTATTTAGGAAATGCAAAAAACTTTGATGATACATATGGCGGTTCATCTCTAACAAGATAAGAAGCATAGGGATACATTTATGATGACTGGCGCATCACCAGGGATGTGTTAGTCATTCTGTGCCGCTGTTCCGTCACCTATGGTGTGCTGCATTTACAATGCGGCGCATCATGGGGCAAAAACAGCACAGATGCGTGATGTATCTGTGCCGTAAAGGTGGCGCATTGCTGGAGTTGTATCGCAAGTGTGATGAAGCTCCAGCAAGGGTCGGGGGTGCCCCTGTCGCAGGGTTTCTGTTCTCACACAGAACTGTGGACAGAGGATTGGAACCTCGGCGAATTAGGGTGTCCCAAAACTCACGTTAGTAATCAAAAACTCCTTAGCAAGCTAGGTACAGTGTCACATTGGATATAACAAACTCTCAATGTTTAGACAATCCAGAATATGAACTTATAGTACCTCAGGATACGTGGAACTCATGAACAGTCGGTCGTTATAGATTTCTTAGAAACCAGAACATGGAGTTAAGAAGAACAGATGTGTATTTGAAATGTTTATTTACTAATGCCGTCTTCTCAGGCGTAGTACCTTAGATAATAAAAGTACACATATTATCAGTAGCAAAATTACCAGCATAGTTACTAGTACATAAAAAGTGAATGGTGATAGTATGTTAACATGCTGTAAATGAATAAGAGTTAGCAACACTTATAAGCAGCCGCGGGCCGTGGAGGGAGTTACGGTGAGGCAGGGAGGTGGGGAGGGGGAGAAGCAGGGTGGAGAATACAAGTACACATATTATCAGTAGCAAAATTACCAGCATAGTTACTAGTACATAAAAAGCGAATGGTGACAGTATGTTAACATGCTGTAAATGAATAAGAGTTAGCAACACTTATAAGCAGCCGCGGGCCGTGGAGGGAGTTACGGTGGGGCAGGGAGGCGGGGAGGGGGAGGGGCAAGGTAGAGAGGGCTCCACCCTGCTTCTCCCCCTCCCCGCCTCCCTGCCCCATCGTAACTCCCTCCACGGCCCGCGGCTGCTTATATCTCACCCTCCCTAATACACATATTATATTATTTGCTAAGAAGGTCTCTTTGTGTTGGTTTAGGGCGTGCCCATACTTTAGTGTCTTAGATTTGAAGGAATCACATCAGCATACACCAGCTCTCTCTTCATGTGAACCGCATCAACTGTTGTGTATGTGTGTTCGGCAAAGCAATATAAAACCCGCCTCATGCCCAGAATTGGCAGAAGTTGCACTTATGTTATGAGTATGAAGTCGTGGAGATCAGACCTCATAACAATTCTGTATCGTGTTGTTCTTGAAACTTTAGCACTCGCTGTACAGATATAGTTTAACAAGTAAAGCAGATAGTAGACCAATAACATATTATTCTCATGTAAACCACGATGAACTACTAGGTGGAAAGCTAAAGCAACAACTAAGTGTCTTGTGCAGAAGTTGCAAAAAAGGAAAAATGGCGTTTAAACCGGTAATGAGCCCATGCTAACTTAACACGGTGTAAAGATATCCAGGACCTAGATGACACCTCCCCATGATCCAGAAACGAACTGAATAAGATAATAGAAGTGCCATCTCATGAGAGCAGATTGCAAGTTTATATGTGGACGGTCCGCAAGGTAAAGCATTAAAAACTAGGAAAATTTAATGCTAAAGAAAAATAAAACAGCCAAGTACTTTATCGAGTCTTAAGCCAATAGGCAAGGTAAATAATAAAAACTTGACAAATAAGTCAATGAATTGTCAATGAAATGCTAGTACTCAGCATATCAAACATGAAAAAGGTCTATGACATAACTGTGTATGCAAAATAAGCTGCAACAGCCTCCAATAGGAAGTCACCGTCTTCATCCGAAAACAGTTCAGCCATCCAATTTAAAAGCGGAAAAGAACATACGTGCTCTCCCAGCACCGGATCCTCTATCACCATCAGAGGACAGCTCGGTGGGTTTTCAAGAAAGCTCTGTTCCAAGAAAGACTGTGCTGCCGCCAGTAAATTCCAGGGACCAAGTAGTCCATGCATCAATGCCACAGCCATAATCCTTTCGCCAGGACAAACCAACTCGTGAGTAATGATAGGAGTCATCAGCTGATTAAAGTCGACGTCAGGAGAAACCGGTCCGCAGAGACACAAATCAATGGCCCAATCGAAATCACAGGTCAGGCAGTGAAATACAGGCTGGACACAGGTGAAGTAGGAGAATCGAAAAGATAATCCATATGCCGTGCTTAATATCGCCAACGGCATTGTGCCATAATATTCTAGCATGCGATTGCGGAACAGTGTCAGCAGCTGCAGGGTGGGAGGTTGCATAGGAGGGACATCCATATTTAAAAATGTAAAAAAGCACAAGAGCGTCCGCTGGTAATGCAAGTAAAAATGCCAATCCACGAACCAGAGTGGAGAAAATGGAATGAAAGGAAGCAGGGATGACTCCAAAGATTTTCTCAAATGAAGTCACGAGACCACTGGTAACAACTTTAAAAAAGTGCGCCAGGGACTTTGTGGAGGATGCGTTAAAGATAGTCGGAAACATGTTGCTGAAATTGAAAGGCAAATCTTAATTGAAAAGGGTGTGCACCTCTGTACGGGTGTTCGCTATGTGAAGTACGAAAGTTTCACGGGCCGAACTCAAGGCCACCTCTCTCTGAGACAAAAGAGCTCTTATTCTTGCCATGCCGTTGAAACGTGTCCCAAGGTTGGTATTTGTGGCCAGATTGAAAACTCCCTATGTTCATGTGTGGGAGGAAATAGAACATTTCTGCAGCAAATAACCCGTTCACTTACTGTTACGATAAAAGGAATACTTTTAATTAACTCAGAACAATCTTCATTATTGAGCATCAAATAACTACCATTTTCCAACAACTTGAACGTGGGGATGATAGCAGGAACTGGCGTGCCTTGCAACACGCAAGCCATATTTGGTCGGTGTTTGTTGCATGAACCGTGTAACTGTATGTGCCTACACATTAGTGAATGATCTGGCGTCTCAGTGCATTCCTCTCCATTCAGATAAACTTCTTGATCATCTTTGAAACATCTGTATGTGTATGGAAGCGACCAGACCTCATGAAGAAAAGCACTACCTAAAGGTTCATAACGACCTATTGGTATATATTTCATACAATTTGAAAACTTATATAAAGCAAAAGGCAGCGTTATTAAACCGTGGATAAGGCATGTTGCCAAAAAACCCGCAATCCTCTGCTGATGATGTCACTGAGCATGTCATGAATGATGTAATATGTGACATCATCAGCAGTGGATTACGGGTAATAGTATCTCTAGTTTACTCCCCTATAGCTGTCTTTCTTTTAACATAAGTGTCTGTTTCCTTCCCTTATACTTACTGTTTTTGGTTCGCTTCCGGTTCGCGTACCGGCGAGCGAACTGGGAAGCGAACTAAGAGAAATAGAGGTTGGCACAGTTCCAAATATTGTACCAATTTTTTAATAACGGGGAGGTAGTTCTGAAAAGAACTTTTTTTTTAATTTTTCTGAACATTTTTTTACTGTTTTTGAATTTTTCGGAACAGTTTTATATTTTTTTGGGTTTTTCTTGGAGGGGGCAATGAAAACGATTCATTGTAAAGGGCTCAACAGGAGCAACAAAACAAAAAAAAGAAGTATTTATTATTTTGGGCGTTTCGTACAAACTTGCATATGATAGTCAATAGCTCTGTTGATCAGAGTGATGCTTTTTTGTCCGTAGGAAATGAATCCATCGCAAAATACGCAGATGTGTTTTACATCACCAAATCTCATTTGTATATTTGGCACCATCTCCCTGCCCTCTGGTCCCGTTACTTCCGGTACAACAGATCTTCTGGCCATAATAGGGAGATTATCTAGGTCGTTCCGAAACTGTGCAGCACTGTAGTTGTTAGGATGCCACCTAGTCATATGGCGATGCATTGTGTAGTTTCCGAAACTGTATTTTTTGTCGGTCCCTCTGGACAGTCTATCTTGACATATAAGGCAAGTTACGTATCTTGCATTTACTTTTTTCTGACCTTTGGGAATTTTAAAAAATTGCCAAATGAAGTTTTCTTTCCGGTGAGACGTCCTGGGCTGCTCAGGCAAAAACTGCCTCTCTTCGTGCTCGTCCTCCTGTTCCTCTTCTTCTTCTTCTTGTTGAATTATAACTTGAGCAGGTGGTCCACTCTTCCTTGGATGTGGTGGAGGTGGTGGGGAAGCACCAGCTGAAGCTACTAAAGAAGCCATTGCTCAGTGATCACAAAGGGTCTTTCTCTCACAATGATGAAAGTCAGAGTGAGGAAAGAAGGAGGGATTTTCATCATTTGGGAAAAACAAGAGTTCTCAACCAATCAAAAGTGTTCATTTTAGATTATATGACCTAGTCTTACATCATTAGGAAACCAAAAGTGAAATGAACCAATGAAAAGTGTTATTACCAAGTCACATGACTTGCTGTGTTTACGTTAAGCGCTTTGCAGGGCCTCCCGGTTTGCTTCCAGAAACCTGCGCTTTGCGAGTCGCTTCGCGTACCAGTTCGCTAACGTAGTACGTCATATGACGTATCACGCGACAACGTGAAACGTCATGCGGACGGGAGGCGTCACGATGTTGTTTTGTAACGCGGCACTTGCGGTAAAGAAACGTTTACCGGCTCGCGGTCTATTTCGCGGCATCAAGGTCAGCTAACGGGAAGCTTCCCGATTTGCGAAGCGGGAACGAAGAAAAAAAAATATTTAAAAAAAAAATTATTCATAAACATATAAAATATATTTTTGGATTTAAAGAAGAATACATTTTACAGCTACAGATATTAGCTGTTAAAAAACCAATGAAATTCACAGAAAAAACCATAGGTTATGGACCATATATAATTAGGAATTAGCATTTACAAAACCTTGAAAATTCACTGAAAAAACCATAGGTTATAGACCATATATAGTTAGGAATTAGCATTTACAAAACCTTGAAAATTCACTGAAAAAACCATAGGTTATAGACCATATATAGTTAGGAATTAGCATTTAAAAAACCTTATTTTACTCACACAAAACCATTGAAATTCCATATATAGTTAGTTGCACTAACTATATATCGCGCACCCGCAATCCACTGCTGATCATGTCACATATTACATCATTCATGACATGGTCAGTGACATCACTGATGACATCACTGATGCCATCTCAAATGACATCACTGATGAGATCACTGATGACATCTCAAATGACATCACTGATGACATCACTGATGACATCTCAAATGACATCACTGATGACATCACTGATGACATCTCATTTGACATTACTGATCACATCACTGATGACATCATTCATGTGATAATACGATAAACCTCTTCAGACTCTAATATAACCTTAGATACACTCAGTGTAAACAGACACTCATAGACTGTCACTCATCCATGGAGTTACTCAGACACTTAGTCAGTCATGCAAAGAATCAATCACACCTCCATTTCCTCAACTATACAGTTATACACACCTTACTTATTCAAACATATACTAAAACATATTTACTCACTTATACAATCCTGGATACAAGTTCACAATGATCCATACAGCCACTCACACATTCACTGGCTCTTATGCACAGTTATTTATATATGGTAACTCTCACATGTACTGTGTTTTACATATGTACTTACTTTGACATGTAGCACTGAGATATCCATTCACTCACCAATACACTCATGCACACAGTCAACCGCCCATACAGCTGTTTCCACATGCACTTTTGAACCCATACATCCAGTCAATCAACTGCTCACACATCTATGCAGAGAGTCATACACCTCCCAGCCACCCACACACACACTCAGTCTCCCATACAAATGCTTGGGCAACCAATCAATAACCCATACAGTTAATCATATAGCTAATGATCAACACATGCAGCAGTTTACAGAACAACAGACATAATGATGCACAAATTAAGACAGTTTAGTCACTAACCCATGCACTCAGTGAGACACATTTAATCAGTCACTCATACAGTCAGCCATGCCCCTACTAAATCCTTCATCAAGACACTTATACATCCATTCATTCTTCAATATGTAAGACATATTTTAACTTTACAGAATTATACAGTCACTGGATGACGTCATCAGTGATCTCATCAGTGATGTCATTTGAGATGTCATCAGTGATGTCATCAGTGATGTCACTGACCATGTCATGAATGATGTAATATGTGACATGATCAGCAGTGGATTGCGGGTGCGCGATATATAGTTAGTGCAACTAACTATATATGGAATTTCAATGGTTTTGTGTGAGTAAAATAAGGTTTTTTAAATGCTAATTCCTAACTATATATGGTCTATAACCTATGGTTTTTTCAGTGAATTTTCAAGGTTTTGTAAATGCTAATTCCTAACTATATATGGTCTATAACCTATGGTTTTTTCAGTGAATATAAATATATATATACACATATTCACACACACAAACATTTATGCTATACTTACCTTAAATAGACTTACCATGCATGGTAAAGGAATATATGTTGTTACCCCAAAATCCAACACCACGCATACCATCACAACGCAAGTGCTGTTGCAATTTGTAACCATCACAACACATACTTTTACATCGCATATGTCTTTACCACGCATACCATTACAACGCAAAGACATGTGTGGTAAAGGCATATGTTTTGTAAAACTGTATATATAAATGTAAATGTAAATGTAAATGTACCGGTATTTATAGAGCGCACAGCTACTTCCCTGAGGTAGTGTCCCGGCGCTGTCCGTATACCGCTTAGGAACCCTTCCTGGTTTTCCTTGCGAGTGTTCACTCCTGGGCACCCCCCAGGGTGAAACCAGGCATCCCAGCGCTTTTGGGGCCGTTGTGGAGATTAAGCAAGCTATTGCCCAGAGTCACAGAGTGGGACCCATGATTAGAATAGGCACCAAGGCAAGAATTGTCAGGTCCGGGGAGATTGCGCTCAAGACCCGCCAAGGCAGGTATTGAACCCTGGTCCCGGGCCAGACCTCTGCATTAGGGTCTGCCGCTCTAACCATTTGAGATATATATATATATAGAGAGAGAGAGAGAGAGAGAGATCTAATTTTTTAATACCCCCTCAAACCTCCAAATTACCCTTTGTACCCCAATAACAATACCCCCAAACCCTAAAAATACCCCTACAACCCAAACAAACCCTGAACCCTAAAATTACCCTGTGCACCCCCGGAACCCTAAAAATACTCCCACACCACAAAACCCACCCTGAACCCTAAAATTACCCGGGGCACCCCGAAACCCAAACCCACCTTGAACCTTAAAATTATCCCGGGCACCCCAAAACCAAAACCAACCCTGAACCCTTAAAAAATACCCCTGCACCCCAAAATCCCAAAACACTCTGAACCCTAAAATCATCCTGGGCATCACAAAACCTGAACCCTAAAATTACCCTGGGCCCCCAAAAAACAACCCCCCCCGAACTCTAAAAATATCCTGAGCACCCCCCAAAAAACACACCCACCCATAACCCTGAAAATACCGCTGTACCCCAAAATCCAAACCCACCCTGAACCCTAAAATTATCCTGGGCTCCATAAAACCCAAACAAAGCCTGAACCCTAAAATTACCCTGGGCATCCGAAAAACCCAAACCCACCCTGAACCCTAAAATTACCCTGGGCACGCCGAAACAAAAACCCACCCTCAAGCCTAAAAAGACCCTTGCACTGCAAAACCCAAACCCACCCTGAAACCTAAAATTATCCTGGGCACCCCAAAACCCAAACAAACCCTGAACCCTAAATTTACCCCAGGCACCACAAAACCCAAACCCACACTCAACCCTAAAACCTAAACCCCTAGACCCCAAAACCCAAACCCATCCTAAGCCCTATACTTACCTTATACTTACATGTAAAATACATATGCCTTTACCATTAATGCCTTTACAACGAAATTTGTTGTACAGGCATGCATGGTAAACGCATATGCATTGTAATGCCATGTGCTCTAATGGCATTGAGGAGTAATGGTAGATGCGTTGTGTTGGAATGCGGGGTAATGGTATTCATTGTGAAAATTTCGTTGCTATGGCTGTTTACCATGGTAAAGGCATATGTGTGGTAAAGGCACTGCATGCTAATCCCCGCACTGTAAAGGTTGTTTCCCTATTTCCATCCGAACAACCTCAAGTATTGACTGAAGAATGAAAAAAATTGATAGATTCATTCACAGCTTCTAGATTGCTTATTGTGACTGCTAAGGTACTCTATCCTTGTGTCTGAAAAGTCATCCCTCCTATACCTTAGAAAATTAAAAATGTAGTACTTTAAACAAGAAGTATCATCTAAGTAGGTTCCCAGTTAGGTATAATTGAATGTTTCTTTACAAAATAGAGGATGTAGATAAGTCACGGCTCATTATGCTTTCGATTCTTAAATTTATTGTTCAATATTCCCAAACTCAGATTTTAAGATTTCGCTGTAATAATGATTCATGCAAATTGGTTGAAAATGTTCTTTGTTCCTTTCTTTTGGCTGTTATTTATACATGAATGATGCAGCCATTGCGTAAAAAAGTATTTCAGTGAGTTCTCTATGCTCCCAAGTGATTACACATAATGTTTAAAGATTGAAAATGCTAGATTTGAAATACTGAGCACTAGGTCAACCAATTTCTTAAAAGTAGGAATTACAAATTTAAGGGGAGAGGGAGCACTTGAGGCCACAGATCTTTAATATCCTAGCCACTGAGGTTATACTTTTACATTTCCATTGTGTGGGTGAGTCACCGTTGCCGAACAAAAAGACCTTGAGAAATCCCGAGACCTGTGCACCAGTAGGGTGCGAAACACGTTTTGGTTATACCTCAGAAATGGCTGTTCATCATGAAACAATAACAAGGATGAGCAAAAGAAAATAAAAATATCATTTTTCCTTAACAGTGCTTCTTTGTTCTTGTATGAATTAAAAAAGATAGCAGATCCTATTTGTTTATAATGAATGCTAGTATTTCCATAAACACTGTATGATATTATATACAAATTAAACAGGCCTGTGACTTATCCATGTTCCCTTTGTTACAAAGATGCTTCACTTTGTCCATTCTGGGAACATACGTAGAGACATCTTATTACCTCAATTTCTGCAGGATTACATGCAAACTCTACATTTTAGACATTTAACGAAAAGTCTAAACACGATCTTCAAATTAGTGATTTTAAAACATCATCAGTGAGTCACCTTATGTCTTGTTTATTTGCTATTTTTGCTGCATTTATATGAGGTCTAGGAAACAATATTATTCTTAGACCAACAATTTGCGCTAGCAGTCAATCAACACAAATCGGTGCATATGGCAACGTGAGTCACACATAAACATTTTTATAGTGAAAATATGTGATTGCTGTGCCAAATGGCCTCGCGGTTTGCAGCGCCAAACACCTGTTAATACACACAAATGGCAGGAAGACCAAACATTCATATGATTTAACACACAACCATCCCTAGGATTCCATGCAAATCCAGGTCAGAGAACAGCCTGGCTTTGTGTCAAATACTAGAGCCAAATGAAAGCAGGCATGAATAATCGGTAAAAGAAAAACTGCATGTTTCTCCAATGGGCAATGCATTTAAATTATACAACATATGGAATCCACTGAATGGACGGTTTTTTGTGTATATAAATCTGTACTGGGTGGCGTCCAATGTTTACAAATCTTTGGTATGACACGACTTGCCTTGGCTCCTGAACATTGCCAAAATTAATTATCTTGCACAAGCATCAACAGTGACATCATTGGGTGTTCTATTCTTTGTAATTCTGAAGCTGAGTTTTTTTTTGCCTTCAGCAGTGCAGTGCTGCGTGAATTTTAGTAAATCAGGGTATTCATGTATATGTATCAGTCGCATGATAATTTTTTTCATTTTACAGATTCTTGATTACTGGGGTCCAAGTAAGAAATTATTGGGGGACATGAACTTTTTGAGAGATCTCAAGATATATGACAAGGATAATATTCCAGTAAGTTTCTGTTTTCTACTTCTTTCCAGGACAAAGCATGTTTGCTTCATATGCACATTCCTACGCATTTAGCTGTTTTCATTCTGGTTAAATGAGAAAACATTACTTTAGAGGGTAAAGCCATTTTTGCTAAATGATAACAAGCCACTGTCCATCGAGGCATTTGTTGATTGGAAACCTTCATTTGTCTGGAGGATCCATAAGCTACTTAGCTTTTTTCATACTGCGTTAAAAACGTGTCTAGTCATCGGAAACATGTATAAACCTTTGGCTAAAGTCATATCTAGTGGTATAAATTGTGTGGAGGACTAATTTTGTTGAAGATTGACTTCATATCATTAGTTTATCTTGATCTCCCAGAAAATATTTAATACTGGTTCTCACAATCAATACTCTGCAAACAACATGTGCCTCAGATAGCTTGAACAGTGTTGCCAATCCTTTGCTTAAAATATGTGTTTTTAAACTGAGAATAATTTAACTATAGATTTGTCTTTAACTGTTGAATTAGCCCACAATAAAGTCATTTAATTTTGAAGGATGGTTTCTCATTTATTATTGTGTTGGGTCCAGCTAGGAATATTAGAAAATGGCTACAGTTGTAAAGCAATTCACACATTTTAAACATCTTAAAAGGTGTTCTACTTGGCATAAATTTGTCTGACAGACATCCTTTATTACTTCGAGCCTCATTCACAGGTTTCTAATGTACCTAAATTAAGTTAGGTGCCCAAAAATGAAATCCGCATTAGCAAAATGTGAGATCTTAATTTACAGCCAGGATCTGGGGATATTGATTACCACAATTGGAACCCGGTAGAGGGCAAAATCGATTAATCTTGCAGAATATCTACAGTGCTATATTTGGCCTTAGGCACGAGATCAAGGTGTTCGAAAGGTAGAGAACCTGTATTTTATTTACATGGGGTTTTCCAACTTAGGAACACACCTAACGCTGTTCATATGAGCGTCGGAAGTTAGTGTATTTCCATTATGGGAACAGCAGCAAAACATCTCCACATTTCATGGAGATTTGTAGGAAGGAGTTTCTTCACCAGAAAAAATATTTTCCTATTTGGGAAAAGTTAAATAATGTTTTATGTGTTAATGAATTAATGCAGTTAGTCCACATATGTAAGCGCAGAGGTGGAGTACACAAGTAATCTATGATGTATATACATTTCCATGCCTACTCCTAGGGGGTGTCTGGATTTTCAGAGATTTGGTCAAATTATAAGCTTATGATTGCAATACATACATGTCTGTTGGTTTAATACAAATGTGAATCAAACTCTATTTGATCAATTATCCCATGTATAGTTATGACTGGGTGACATGGAAATTATCATCATTCCCATGAAAGTTTTAATGTGTAATATTTAATGTATAAATATCTTAATAAAAGCTGTGTGAAATGCTAGAAGTCTTAAGTTTCAAATATTAGAGATAGTGAAAGCTTATCTTGAGGCAAATATAGAAAAACGTGCTTGCTGAAGAAGCCATACTAAAAGGAGAACTGGTCTGAAGAAGACGACGACATAGGTGAGTTCTAACAGATTCTTTATTCACGTCTTTACACCACCACAGGTTCCAGTCAGTTGGAGTCAGCTGTAAATGTTTGTTTGTAAATGTTTTTGAGCTTGTAAAGTGCACTGCTACCCGTCCATAGGTCTCCTGGCGCTGTATAACTCTGGGGAACCCGTCCTGGCTTTCCCTGTGGGATGGTCCCTTGCTGGGAGTCCCCAAGGTGGAGCCAGGCATCCCCGGAATTGGTGGGGCCGTTGTGGAGATTAGGCAAGCTAATGCCCAGAGTTGCCGAGTGGAACTCCTGATTAGAGTAAGCACCGAAGTGATAATTATCGAGTCTGCTGACCAAGGTCCACGACCCTGCCGCATCAGGAATTGAACCCTGGTCCCGGGCCGACTTCTGCTCTCGGGCCTGCCGCCTCTAACCAGTGAGCCACACTACTCCACAGCTGTGAAACCTTAAGATCAACAATGCCTGGTGCATTCCAAAGGGGACCGGGTGGGGGGGAGAAGAATGTACCAAGCATGATTATAACAAGAACATTCAATAGCTTACAACCAACAAACTTAATGAAAGGCTCAAATCATCCTGTTTCTTGTTTTCTGTATAATATTCTCAAAGTGTATAGCGCACATCATTCTTATGCTTTATCTTCATTATTGGCTCATTTCAAACTTGCATTTATTAATATGCAAAGAAAACATAATGACTAAGAAGAAAAATAATATGATGTATGCACTGGTGAGTAACATATTTGCACGGGCACAGAATAAATACTATTCTTCTTGAATTTAGTCACAGAGGCACATTCAATTTAAGGGAAATGACAACTGACCTAGAAGTGACACAGCAGTTACTATAAACAACACAGTAGTACCAGATAATATGTCTAGAAACAAAGATGGAGAACACATATAAAGTAAAGGATCGATGACGGCTTCTGACTCAGATTCTGATCTTCAGCTGATGAACATACAAGTAAAATTCAAAGGAACATGCAAGTACCTGATTGATTGGTACTCAGTAGTTACGTGTAAAGTTAAGGATATGTGTAATTTTTCTTTTCATAAGTAAACACAAGGAGATGATGGACGGAGCGCTGAAACTTTTCAGACACCCACCCACAGTCACAGATCTGGGTTGAATCCATCATCATTCTTTAGCTCATGTCTCCACCCCAGTTCAGACACAGCTATATGCAAATCAGTCTTGACCCTGTGCCTCATGGGAACAGTCCAGCCCGAACTGCCAAACCATGTATTCCCTGGACCAGAAACAAGCATTCTGGGACCGGTTTCCAGCTAACAGCCCTCCTCAGCCAGACTAGCTTGAATCCAGTGGCAAAGTGAGCAAGGGACCCATGTCTGGGCATTTCCTGCCAACTTAGGGTGAACAAAGCAAACACAAGGAGATGATGGAGGGAACGCTGAAACTTTTCAGACACTTACCCACAGTCACAAATCTGGGTTGAATCCATCATCGCTCTCTTGCTCCCTTCGCTACCCCAGTTCAGACACAGCTATATGGGAACAGTCCAACCCGAACTGTCAATCCATGTCTTCCCTGGACCAGAAACAAGCACCCTGGGACTGGTTTCGGGCTAACAGCCCTACTCAGCCAGGCTAGCTTGAATCAGTGGCAAAGTGAGCAAGAGACCCATGTCTGGGCATTTCCTGCCAACTTAGGGCGAACAAAGCAAACACAAGGAGATGATGGACGGAGCGCTGAAACTTTTCAGACGCTCACCCCCAGTCACAGATCTGGGTTGAATCCATCATCGTTCTTTAGTCATTTCCATAAGTGCAAGAAAAATATATTCACTAATAAAGGGCCACACTTGACCAAAATGCATTGAGGATTGGCTAATGGAAGATAAAATATGATAGCTTTATTAAAATGGCACCCTCTGAAACAACCGTCATATTCTAGTTTTGAAATATTTAAAATGTTTACAGATTAACATAATGTATCTAAGTTTCCATGTTGAAATCATGTCTTACAATCGTCTCGGAACATTGAATGAAGCCTATCTGATATCCCTTTACAATGACCTCTGAATTTTTCTTTTTTTTAATCCAATGTGATATAATGCTAAACATAATTTTTTTCAGATATGCCTAAAATGCCTTTCACTGTGTTTCCAATTTGTCAAAAATGAGGTTAGCACTAAAACAATAAAACAGCTGTTTCACAAAACACTTTGTTTTTACAGGTTTCAGTCATGCAGAAGATTCGCAGTGAATATATCACTAATCCTGATTTTGATCCAGTAAAGGTAGCTAAAGCCTCCTCTGCTGCCGAAGGACTATGTAGATGGATTCTAGCAATGGAAGTGTATGACAGGGTTGCAAAGGTATGGTTTTGATGTTTGTACTCAAGGTAAATGCAGAAGCCCAATTTTAAGGATATCAAGTGTGCATATTATTTGAATATAAACAGTTTGATCGAATAATTATTTAATAGATTTAATCAAAAGGCATACATTACCTGTAACCCTTAATTTTCCTACAACAATATATCAAACATCCTAGCTCTTAATCTGGACTGTTGGAATATAAAAGCCCTATTAAAGGAGACATTTCCCATAGAATATATGTTTACACAAGACCTAAAGTAGGTAGGGGTCAATTTCCCTGATGAGATTCATAAGTTTGGGTATGATCAGTGCAAGTTTAAAAAATAACCTCAGCACATGTGGTGCGCTTGTATCCAGGCAACAAAGATACAAGTAAACGTGAGTGTAATCACTAATGACAACCTTTTCTTACAGTTATAAACATGAATATTGTTCTAACATAAAATGTTTATTGAGATTTAAGAGAAGACATTTGTTTGACAAAATACCTAATGCATTTGGTTTGGTGGAAAAAATATACACTGTGTACAAATGGGAAAAAGGAAAGCTCCTCTTTCTGGTAGTATCCTCTTGTGCTCTTGAGGGTTCCTACTTACCATCTGCTTGAGTGGGGGCTGCATGGAAGTGCTGCTTGTAGTGCAGAATAGGCTGTACTTCACATCCAGAGCATTACATGGCTACAGACTTGAGTAATCCACCAGTCGAGGGAGCAGAAAGCCACATGCTGGCGCACATTGGAGCAGCACATGTTGGCTGAAAGGAGCCTTTCTTTTGACCTCCAGGAGTTTACTGGTGAGCCATTATGGGGTTCAGTGGAGAGTACAATTTCGGACCCCCCACAGGGAGAGCCAAGGCAGTTTGACATGTATCATCCAGCCTTTGGCATTCCTGAGTCTTAAAGTTCTCATCTAGTGCCCTGTACTCCACCAGACCACTTGCATTCTGATGATGGCTCTTTTGTAATTTGCAGTCGACCATCAAGGTACAGCACAGTTAAGCATACTACATGGCTGAAGTAATAGTTGTTCAAGGTAATGACTATTGCTCAGTGGGTCTTGAGTAGCCTTACAGCTGATGATGAAGAGCCCTTCACTGGCGGCTTTCTCACTGTCTGCCACATTGCCTATTGAATTGAAGTCTACGCTGGATTTTATCTTAAAAATACACTTTTTGGAAGCTGGCAGAAATGTAGTATTGGCTCCTTTACAAAGCAACAGAAGATGTGTTTCTTTTGTAGAGTTTAATATCCATGTAAAGATCACTCTTTATAAGTATTGTAGACATCACTGTGTTATCTTTTGGCAATGCCCTAGGTGGTTGCTCCCAAAAAAGCACGCTTGGCAGAAGCACAACAGTCCTTAGCTGACACCATGGCACTGTTGGATCGAAAGAGAGCAGAGCTAAAAGAGGTGGAAAATCGACTTGAATCTTTAAAAGAGACCTTTCGTGAGAAAACAGATGAGAAAGTACGCCTAGAGTTTCAGGTGGATTTGTGCGCTAAGAAGCTGGAGCGAGCAGAGAAGCTTCTTGGAGGACTTGGTGGAGAAAAATCAAGGTAAATAAAGTTTTGATTGATAAATACATGCCAAAATTATTCTCAACACAGTGTAATGAACATGTTGGTCGGTCTCTTCTTCGTATTATACTCACATTTCTTCTGCTGGCACTGTTACAAACGATTAAGATAAATGCAACTGAAATACATTTTTTCTGTTTTTTATTATAAATAAACATGGATTTTTATTTCACACATTACAGAATACAATCAGAAAAATTGCATCGCACAGATTTACTTTTATCCAGTTTTCCTTTTGCTTTCACTACCTCTGTAATATAATTAGATTAATCATCCCTTTAAACAAAATATATGTTTTGTTAGTGTAATAGCTGTCAAGGAAATTATCAATGTGCTTTGAGCATTTGCAACCGAATAGAGGAGTAAGCCAAATGGAAGCACCATTACAGCAAAATTGCATGTTTACTCTGTTCTCGGTTTTGAAAAAGAAAAGCTGTCCTTTTTTTCTGGATAATCCATTGTTCCCCTTATTTTTTAATTGATGCAATATTTTTGACCCTTTCACAGAACTAGAGCATAGAAGTATAATAACTCTGGCGCCCGCAATCCACTGCTGATGATGTCACATATTACATCATTCATGACATGGTCATTGACATCACTAATGACATCACTGATGACATCTCAAATGACATCACTGATGACATCATCCAGTGAATGTGGTTTGGTTCGATATTTAAATATGTATTATATATAGCAGTCTGCATTGAAGACTGAGTGGATGTATAAGTGTCTGGATGGAGGATTTAGTAGCAGTGTGATTGACTGTTTACTTGACTAATTTATAATGCCTCACCAAATATATTGGATAGTGACTAAACTGTGTGAATATCTGTATTACTTTCTCAGTTGTTGTGTAAACTGCTGCACCATTTGGTTACTAGCTACGTGAAAGTCTATATTAGTTATTGATTAGTTAACTGTTTATTTGTATGGGAGAGTGAATGTGTGTGTAGTTCGGTGGGGGGGGGGGTGACTGCCCAAAGATGTGTCAATAGTTGATTCAGTAGGTATATGACGTTGAGACTACATGTTATAATAGTTGTTTGGGTGAGTGAATATCTTTATGGGTGTGCTGATGAGCAAATATATCTCTCAATGGTACATGTCCAACAAACTAGAATAATAAAGGCAGTGTATGTGACATTTGTTGTATATACATAGGTATACATAAGACTCAGTGATTGCATGAGTGACTGTATGGATAACTGTATACTTGTAATAGTGATTTTATAACACACTAAGTATAAGTTATTATCTATATGAATAAATGAAGTGGTGTTTGTATAAGTGCGTAGCTGAGAAAATGTAAGTATGATCCATTGTTTGCATAAATGAGTAGGATGCCTGCATACATTAATAGGATGTGTGCTGGTGTGTAATGTCGATATAGGTGTATAAGTATATTTGATAGTGTTCTATTGCTCATTGACAGCATGTATGAGTGAATCTATAGGTAATTGATTAGATGTGTGTGTAGATCTAGGAATCACTGAGTGTGTCGGTAGTCACTGGAATGAACAAGTCCGGTATTTATGGGACACTATCTGTGGTGCAGTTAGTCTGGTTTAAGACGTCTCAGGCTTGTGTGTCACTACCACCAATTCAGGACTAGACACGATCTTCTCCACCCCCCCCTCCGGTTTAGGTTCCCCGCTTACTTTCTTAACGTAGTTCTGTCCTTCAATTTCCAGTCAGCGCCCGTTCGGAGTCCTCTGTCAGAGGAAGGCTCCGCTACCGACTGGCTCGACTTGCCTTCCTGAACGAGGTTGAAGTCCGACGTTCTTCGCTCCGCTGACCTTTGTGGGCGTTTGACAGAGTTTCCGCGGTCCTCCTCTTGCTGGCTCCACCCGCGAAGAACTCCGCCTATGCCCGGCCTCCTCCAGC
Organism: Lissotriton helveticus; assembly: GCF_964261635.1. Lineage (NCBI taxonomy): Eukaryota > Metazoa > Chordata > Amphibia > Caudata > Salamandridae > Lissotriton > Lissotriton helveticus. The sequence goes on from NC_136070.1 coordinate 1,138,752,814, forward strand.
TTCTCCCCGCCTCTTCCGACATCGCCGCCAACTTGCCTTCGGAGTTCAATCAGCTTCCGCCGTCCTCAAACTGCGCCTTCCGGCCTCCGCTTTGCCACCACAGCAGGAGGATTCCGCGTCAAGGGCAATCCCTCGCAGAAGGGGATAACAGCTGGCACAGTGGGTCTTTCGCACGGTGAGTGTTGCTTCCCGTTTTCAGGGCCAGATCCTCGCTTTCCTCCCGCAGCGTGTCTGCAGTAATCTGCGCTCCGAGCTGGTAAAGTAAAGGCTCACAGCACGGCCGGTTAAAATGCTACAGGCGGTATTAAGGAAGAGTCTGATATTACAGCTGTGTTTGGTGTCCCTTTTTAACCAGACGGCCCTACTTCTGAGTTCCCAGGCCAGTTTTCCTCAGCTCTCCAGAAGTAGCGCAAGGTCGTTTTACCAGGAGCATTGAAAGAAAGGGGGGTTTATGGAGCTAGTGGTAATACCACAATGGCCGGGTTCAGTCAACAGGTGGGGGGTCACGTCATTACAGAAGAGCAGCCGGCCCATGGGACGATCTAACCCCTCACAGTGCGCCTTCCTCCCCACGATGTCGCCTTACTCCTCACCAGGTCCAACCCAAGCTCTCTGGTCACTCTAAAATGGCCACCCTGGTTCTGTCCTTTTATAGACTGGGCTCTGGGTGCTAGAACTAGCTGGAAGGTTCTGGAGCCTTCCCATTGTAGCCCTATGGCTCAGGATCCTGAGGTAAAAATTTGGCAGTTACAAGCCTCCATTTCGTGTCTCACTACTCTCCATTTTAAAGGAGCACCTGTGCCTCAGGCTATGTGGAGTGGATGAAGCACCCAAAGCCCCAAGGACAACACCAAAAATTATAGTGGACGCAAAAGTAAACAAGGGTTAGGAGGCCAAAAAGGGGAGAAAATAAATAAATAAATAGGAGGGACCACCCAAAGGGCTGACAGGTCTAACAGTTACTTTATGGATTACTTTTCTAACCACAGTACTGGATCCTAGATTCAGTCCTGGGACATCTCCTGTAAACAGTTGAGTGAAAGCGTTTTGGTTACAGTAGTGATTTTTAAGGAATATTATTGTATTTTAAAAGTTGACACTTAGAAATTCACTTAGCAGGTAAGTAGTGTTATCGTTACTTTTTCTTACTCAGTGGTGGATCCTGGATCCACCACTGGTGCATCTTCTGTAAAGAGTTGAAAGAATGCGTTTAAGCCATACATGCGATTTTTAAGGAATATTTGTAGTTTGTGAAAATAGACACTTAGAAACGTTTCTGGTGAAAACCAGACAATCGATTCCTATGGAAGGAAATACAAATTACTGGTTAAGTACGGTTAGAATTACTTTTCAGGGTCAGTGCTGGGCTAAAAGATGCAGCACTGGGTTTTCTCCTGATAACAGGTGAGTAAATCGGAATTCGTTGTTCGGATGATTTTAAGTGAATATTTTAAAGTTCCAAAACTCCACACCGAAGAATTTACAAGTGAAACCAGTCAACGTTAGCCTATGGAAGGAAATTTAAGTTACTGGTAAGTATGGTTAGAATTACTTTTCAGGAACAGTACTGGGCTCAAAGATGCAGCACTGAGGTCTCCTCTCATAACAGGTAATCGGAATTCGTAGTTTGGCTGTTCAGAGGCCAGCCCCTTTTTACAACACTGCAACGCAGCTCCGTGGCGCTTGCCGGAGGTACCTAGTGGGCTAGGTGGCCCCCAGGGGACCTCAGGATCGAATAGGAATTAATTCCCCAACTTAAAACACGCCACAGGGTGGATTTGCACATATATCACCTCAGGCCCCGCCCCCTACCTTCACCACTGTGCAAAAGCCCCCCGTGGCGCGTTTAACGTTGGGGGGATTAAGTCCCCTTGAATCCTGAGGTCCCGTGGGGGCCAACTAGCCCACCAGGTATCTCCAGTAAGCGCCACGGAGCTGCATTGCAGAGAGGTGTAAAAAGGGGCATGGCCTCTAAAGACCTCTCTGCAACGCAGCCCCCTGGCGCATACTGGAGGTTCCTGGTGGGCTAGTTGGCCCCCAGGGATCCCCAGTAATCAAGAGGAATTCGTTCCCCATCTGCAAACGCGCCAGGGGGTGCATTTGCAGTGTGGTGCAAGGAGGGGGCATGGCCTCCTGCACGATCCCGTTAAAAAAAAAAACATTTAAGAAGGGGGGCTGTGTAGCCCCCCTTCTTTTTCTTATTTATTGGCCTTGGGGACCCCATCCCCCAGGGCCTGCCCCCTATTTTTTTTTAATCTAGAAATCAGAAAAGGAGCCGCGTGGCCCCCCTCCCGAGTTCATAATTTGCCCCGGGTACCCCATCCCTGGGGGCATGGCCCTTTTAAAAAATTATTATTATTTTGGAGGGGGCTCCCGGGCCCAATCCCCCCCATGGTCCCGACGGCTCCCTGCCTCCTGCGGGAGCCGGAATTGCTTTTCCACAGGGGGAGCAGCAAACATGCTGCTCCCCCTGTGGAAAATAAATCTGCTTTGCTATTTGGAAGAGAGAGCACGGTATAACAGTTGGCTTCTGCCACTCTGCAGTACGCTATTTAAAGCATGCCACTTCAGTTTTTGACACTCAAGTATAGGCCACTACATTGTACGTGAATGCACTACACGTTACTCAAATCTACTCCACCCAACTCCACTGTACACCACTTCGGTCGACACCATTATACTCTATGCTATTACACTGTCCACCACTGTATTCTATTACAGTTTCATGTATGCCACTTTACAGTCCCCCCTAAAATGTACAGCTCAAAACTGTAGGCGCTCAACTTCCCTTTTTGGCTATTTAAATATATGCTATTCCACTATGCCCCACTTGATGGTACTCTACTGGAGTGTACACTATTCCAGTGTATGCTGCTCTTCTCTATGGCACTCCATCGTACTGAAATTCAGTATACACCACTGGCCTGTGCCACAATCCACTGTATGCTATTTCACTTTACTATACAACATTCTTGCGCCACTTCACTGTAAGTCACTGGACTCTACACTTCTATAATTAACCCCATTGAATTGTACAACACTCTACTGTATGCTACGCCACTTAACGCCACTAAAGTTAATGTTATTCCACTATGCAATTCTACACTACTCTACTGTATGGCATTGCACTTTATGCTTCTCCATGATATGCTATTGCACTGTACTCTTTTACACTGCATCCAATTGTAGTGTATGCCATTCCACTCTGCACCACTGCACTGTAAGCACTCCAGTATAGGCCACTACACTGTATGCAGTTTTACTTTACAACACTACACAATACCACCCATGCCTTTACATGAGCCCACTGTTTGCCACTCAACTGTACTCTCACTCCACTCTATGGTGCTCCACTGTACCCCACTACAATGTATGCTATTCCAGTTTACGGCACTCCACTATGCAACACTCCACTGTATGACACTCAGCTGTATGCTATATCTGATAGACTTTTAGCTGCAGATTCCTTAGTCAGGCCTCAATTTATGTGTGTGTATATATATATATATATATATATATATATATATATATATATATATATATATATATTACCTACTGGCGATAGCCAGTAGGTATATATAGTTAGGATTTTTTTCCTATGGGATTTTTGAAAATTCTATGTCGAATAACTTTGGCGTTTGTGGACGGAATTGGCTGAAATTTTCAGGAAAATGGCACATTTTGTTTCTGAGCAGCCCCTGGAAAATTGGGGGGGTTTCGTCAAGGGGGGGCCGAGAAAAAAGGGGGGTCCCAAAACGTGTTTTTCCCATGCAATTTTCATAGGGCGGTTGGCCTCACTTTTAGCCTGAACGGCTGAATGGATTTACACCAAACTTGGCAAAATTGTAGGGACTGGTAGCCCGATGTGCCTTTGCTATGTCTCAAGATATAGGCTCCAGTGGTTTTTACGAAAATTAACTTTGAAAAATATATATTGGGCTACATTGGGCTATATATATGTTGGAGCCCAAATGTAGCCCAAATGTAGCCCAATGTAGCCCAATGTAGCCCAATGTAGCCCAATGTAGCCCAAAGATGGCCACCAGAGACAAAAAAAACAAATGTAGCCCAAATATCAGCCAGATGTAGCCCAACTATAGCCCAATGACAGAATGTCCCAGAATGTTCTAAAGAACAACTAGAGTGCTAACAGTCCTACTTATTACAAAGGTATGGCACACCTGAAGCCATCTTGATTGGAATAAAGTGGTAACTCTTAAAACATTTAATTTAAAAAGGAACAAAATGAGGGGGTTCATTTTGCCATAGAAAGTATGATTAGCGAATATATGACGAAATCCCGCATACCATCAGTCCGCAAAAAAAATCCAGCATGTACTATTAAGCTGCAAATTAAAATAACGAAAACTTTTAGAACGAATATGCCTTTAGCATACACTAAACAACTAAACTACCCTAAACCCTAAAACACTACCCCCAGCATGACCCTACACTATACAAACAGTACAACACTACCCTAAACCCTAAAACACTACCCCCAGCATGACCCTACACTACACAAACACTACAACACTACCCTAAACCCTAAAACACTACCCCCAGCATGACCCTACACTACGCAAACACTACAACACTACCCAAAACCCTAAAACACTACACCCCAGCATGACCCTACACTACGCAAACACTACAACACTACCCTAAACCCTAAAACACTACCCCCAGCATGACCCTACACTACGCAAACACTACAACACAACCCTAAACCCTAAAACACTACCCCCAGCATGACCCTACACTACGCAAACACTACAACACTACCCTAAACCCTAAAACACTACCCCCAGCATGACCCTACACTACGCAAACACTACAACACTACCCAAAACCCTAAAACACTACACCCCAGCATGACCCTACACTACGCAAACACTACAAAACTACCCTAAACCCTAAAACACTACCCCCAGCATGACCCTACACTACGCAAACACTACAACACTACTCAAAACCCTAAAACACTACACCCCAGCATGACCCTACACTACGCAAACACTACAACACTACCCTAAACCCTAAAACACTACCCCCAGCATGACCCTACACTACGCAAACACTACAACACTACCCTAAACCCTAAAACACTACCCCCAGCATGACCCTATACTACGCAAACACTACAACACTACCCTAAACCCTAAAACACTACCCCCAGCATGACCCTACACTACGCAAACACTACAACACTACCCTAAACCCTAAAACACTACCCCCAGCATGACCCTACACTACGCAAACACTACAACACTACCCAAAACCCTAAAACACTACCCCCAGCATGACCCTACACTACGCAAACACTACAACACTACCCTAAACCCTAAAACACTACCCCCAGCATGACCCTACACTACGCAAACACTACAACACAACCCTAAACCCTAAAACACTACCCCCAGCAAGACCCTACACTAAACAACCACCACAACTCTACACTACACTAACACAACACTACACTACACAACACTACACTACACTACACAATCACTAACCCACGAAAAAATTAACACAAACCCACTTACCTCTCTCGTCATCGTGGTTTTCACAACGCAAATGCATTTACCATACATGCCTTTAAAACGTAATTCTTTGTAAAGGCATGCGCGATAAATGCACATGCGTTTTGAAAAAATGCGGGATAATGGTATGCGAGGTCAATGACCTTGCGGGATAATGGTATGCGGACTGAAAGTCTGCGGGATAAAAAATGTGGGAAAATGGCTGCCAACCATGATTAGCAGCAGACTTCCCTGGTGAGCACTAGCTTTACTACAGTGATCTAATGAGCAACTAGAGTGCTAACATTCAGAATTTATGGCAAATGTGTGACACATCTGAATGCCTTCTTGATAGAACCAAAGTAAACAAGCATTGAAAATGCAATAGATCTCGCCCTCGTTTAAGTTAAAGCCCTTCTGTTTGTAATGAGGTGGCTTTTTAGCTTTGCTTTTATTAGTGTTTTTAAAACTTTCATGTAAATAACATGCATATGTATGCATATATGTATATGTATGCATGCATTTATATTTATATAGATATGCAGATTATATATGTTTATATATGTATATTACCTACTGGCGATAGCCAGTGGGTATATATAGTTAGGATTTTTTCTCTATGGGATTTCTGAAAATTTTATGTCTAATAACTTTGGCGTTTGTGGACGGAATTGGCTGAAATTTTCAGGAAAATGGCACATTTTGTTTCTGAGCAGCCCCTGGAAAATTGGGGGGGTTTCGTCAAGGGGGGGCCGAGAAAAAAGGGGGGTCCCAAAACGCGTTTTTCCCATTCATTTTTCCATAGGGCGGTTGGACTCACTTTTAGCTCGAACGGCTGAATAGATTTACATGAAACTTGGCAAAATTGTAGATATGGTTTGCCCGACGTGCCTTTGCTATGTCTCAATATATGTGCTCCAGTGGATTTTGAGAAATTAACGTTTAAAAAAATATATATATCTGTGACAGCGCTCCGGTTAGCGCCCCGGTTCGCGTACCTGACGGGTAACGGAACTTCCCGAAGCGAAGCTGATTGGCTCTCCGGTGTCTGTCAACATTCTAAACAGTCCGGAGCGGCCGCCATCTTGTCTCTCGGTACGATCGAGAGACAAGATGTGGTGAAAAACGAAGGGGGAAATGAAGGAAAGGGGGCAAGGTAGACCACTCCTGACCCCCTAGGATTGATGAGGGGGATATTAAAGTGCCCCGCGGGGCAAAAAATAAAAAATATTTTTTTTTTGCGATTTTACGCCGTAGAGGCGCGTCCCGGTACGCGAACCGGGCAGCTCACCGGGCAGCTAACCGGGCAGCTAACCGGCAGCGTAGCTGTCAACATTGTAAACAGTCCGGAGCGGCCGCCATCTTGTCTCTCGGTAGGTTCGAGAGACAAGATGTGGTGAAAAAAGAAGGGGAAATGAAGGAAAGGGGGCAAGATAAACCCCTTCTGACCCCCTAGGATTGATGCTGGGGATATTAAAGTCCCCCGCGATTTTTCGCGGTAGAGGCGCTTTCCGGTACGCGAACCGGGCAGCTAACCGGCAGCGTAACGGGAGTCCGCCATCTTGTGTTTTTGGAGCGTCCGGTTCGCGTACCGGGTAGCGTCCCGGTAAGCGTAACAAGGGGAAAACCAAGAGAAACAGTAAAAAAAAAATTAAGGGAATAGATTTCCAGCAAACTTGGCAAAATTGTAGGGACTGTTTGTTTGATGTGCCTTTGCAAGGCCTCAAGATATGTGCACGTGTGGATTTTGTCTAATTAAGGTTAAAAAAAATATATATATCTGTAAGCGTGCTCCGGCACGCTTACGTTACGGGTTTTGTTTGCGCTGCAGAGCCGATACGTCACGGTTATGCGACGCGTCATGAGGCGTCTCACGTGGCTACGTGATACGTCACGTAATAAAGAATATATTTTAGAGCTATAGATATTAGCTTTTAAAAAACCAATGAAATTCACTGAAAAAACCATAGGTTATAGACCATATATAGTTAGGAAATTGCATTTACAAAACCTTGAAAATTCACTGAAAAAACCATAGGTTAGAGACCATATATAGTTAGCTGGACATTTTATTGACATAAAGCCAATGAAATTCCATATATAGTTAGTTGCACTAACTATATATCGCGCACCCGCAATCCACTGCTGATGATGTCACATATTACATCATTCATGACATGGTCAGTGACATCACTGATGACATCACTGATGACATCTCAAATGACATCTCAAATGACATCACTGATGACATCATGACACACCAATACCAGTTACTACATACGCACTCACTGATTCCTACGTCTACACACACATTCACTCATTCACCCATACAATCACTCATACATACAGTCACTCATTATTACAACACTAATATATGCACTCATACACCTATGCAGACACTCACACACTGCCACTCATCCATGGAGTTACTCACACACCTAGTCAGTCCTGTAAAGAATCAATCACACTTCCATTTCCTCATCTATACAGTTAAACACAGAACACCATACTTCAGTGACATCACTGATGACATCACTGATGACATCTCAAATGACATCACTGATGACATCTCAAATGACATCACTGATGACATCATGACACACCAATACCAGTTACTACATACGCACTCACTGATTCCTACGTCTACACACACATTCACCCATACAATCACTCATACATACAGTCACTCATTATTACAACACTATCATATGCACTCATACACCTAGTCAGTCCTGTGAAGAATCAATCACACTTCGATTTCCTCATCTATACAGTTAAACACAGAACACCATACTTTTCACACATATACTAACACATACTTACTCTCTTATACAATCACTGATACAAGTACACATTGATATGCACAGAGTCACACACCTCCCAGCCAGCCACACACACACTCAGTCTTCCATACATCCACTCATTCTTCAATATGTAAAACATATTTAAACTTTACAAAAACACACAGACACTAGATGATGTCATCAGTGATGTCATTTGAGATGTCATCAGTGATGTCATCAGTGATGTCATTTGAGATGTCATCAGTGATGTCATCAGTGATGTCACTGACCATGTCATGAATGATGTAATATGTGACATCATCAGCAGTGGATTGCGGGTGCGCGATATATAGTTAGTGCAACTAACTATATATGGAATTTCATTGGTTTTATGTCAATAAAATGTCCAGCTAACTATATATGGTCTCTAACCTATGGTTTTTTCAGTGAATATATATATATATATATTTATATCAAAACACACAGGTTGCCCACAAAGGAAGGGCCCACACAGGTAATTTAAGCATCAATTCTTTACTGGAGGTTGCAATGCGGGAGCGAGACACAGCAAACGCTAGAAATACACAGTCTATGCCCAACGCGTTTCGTGCTGCCAAGCACTTCCTCATGGGCTGTGGACATCAATGCAGCGGTAGGCAACGGCCATTTTCAAGCACGTATATATCCTCTACATCCCGCCTTAGTGGGCGTAGCCACCCGCGTGGCCTGTTGGTTATTGTAGTGCTTTTCATTATTCTCCAGTGAGTCGCCATGCCTTTCCATTAATAGAAAGTCTCAATGAATATCCCAAGTGGGTTGCGGTGCACTGTCTAGCCTCCTCATGCACCTTCATACCTCCAATAACTGCTTCCTGTCCCAGATTAACGAGCCGTCTGGCATCGCACCGGGGCTGCTCGGACGCAGCCGGGCTCCTTCCGCGGCTTTAGGCACAAGCCGCTCAATATCAAAACACACAGGTTGCCCACAAAGGAAGGGCCCACACAGGTAATTTAAGCATCAATTCTTTACTGGAGGTTGCAATGCGGGAGCGAGACACAGCAAACGCTAGAAATACACAGTCTATGCCCAACGCGTTTCGTGCTGCCAAGCACTTCCTCATGGGCTGTGGACATCAATGCAGCGGTAGGCAACGGCCATTTTCAAGCACGTATATATCCTCTACATCCCGCCTTAGTGGGCGTAGCCACCCGCGTGGCCTGTTGGTTATTGTAGTGCTTTTCATTATTCTCCAGTGAGTCGCCATGCCTTTCCATTAATAGAAAGTCTCAATGAATATCCCAAGTGGGTTGCGGTGCACTGTCTAGCCTCCTCATGCACCTTCATACCTCCAATAACTGCTTCCTGTCCCAGATTAACGAGCCGTCTGGCATCGCACCGGGGCTGCTCGGACGCAGCCGGGCTCCTTCCGCGGCTTTAGGCACAAGCCGCTCAATATCAAAACACACAGGTTGCCCACAAAGGAAGGGCCCACACAGGTAATTTAAGCATCAATTCTTTACTGGAGGTTGCAATGCGGGAGCGAGACACAGCAAACGCTAGAAATACACAGTCTATGCCCAACGCGTTTCGTGCTGCCAAGCACTTCCTCATGGGCTGTGGACATCAATGCAGCGGTAGGCAACGGCCATTTTCAAGCACGTATATATCCTCTACATCCCGCCTTAGTGGGCGTAGCCACCCGCGTGGCCTGTTGGTTATTGTAGTGCTTTTCATTATTCTCCAGTGAGTCGCCATGCCTTTCCATTAATAGAAAGTCTCAATGAATATCCCAAGTGGGTTGCGGTGCACTGTCTAGCCTCCTCATGCACCTTCATACCTCCAATAACTGCTTCCTGTCCCAGATTAACGAGCCGTCTGGCATCGCACCGGGGCTGCTCGGACGCAGCCGGGCTCCTTCCGCGGCTTTAGGCACAAGCCGCCCAATATCAAAACACACAGGTTGCCCACAAAGGAAGGGCCCACACAGGTAATTTAAGCATCAATTCTTTACTGGAGGTTGCAATGCGGGAGCGAGACACAGCAAACGCTAGAAATACACAGTCTATGCCCAACGCGTTTCGTGCTGCCAAGCACTTCCTCATGGGCTGTGGACATCAATGCAGCGGTAGGCAACGGCCATTTTCAAGCACGTATATATCCTCTACATCCCGCCTTAGTGGGCGTAGCCACCCGCGTGGCCTGTTGGTTATTGTAGTGCTTTTCATTATTCTCCAGTGAGTCGCCATGCCTTTCCATTAATAGAAAGTCTCAATGAATATCCCAAGTGGGTTGCGGTGCACTGTCTAGCCTCCTCATGCACCTTCATACCTCCAATAACTGCTTCCTGTCCCAGATTAACGAGCCGTCTGGCATCGCACCGGGGCTGCTCGGACGCAGCCGGGCTCCTTCCGCGGCTTTAGGCACAAGCCGCTCAATATCAAAACACACAGGTTGCCCACAAAGGAAGGGCCCACACAGGTAATTAAAGCATCAATTCTTTACTGGAGGTTGCAATGCGGGAGCGAGACACAGCAAACGCTAGAAATACACAGTCTATGCCCAACGCGTTTCGTGCTGCCAAGCACTTCCTCATGGGCTGTGGACATCAATGCAGCGGTGGGCAACGGCCATTTTCAAGCACGTATATATCCTCTACATCCCGCCTTAGTGGGCGTAGCCACCCGCGTGGCCTGTTGGTTATTGTAGTGCTTTTCATTATTCTCCAGTGAGTCGCCATGCCTTTCCATTAATAGAAAGTCTCAATGAATATCCCAAGTGGGTTGCGGTGCACTGTCTAGCCTCCTCATGCACCTTCATACCTCCAATAACTGCTTCCTGTCCCAGATTAACGAGCCGTCTGGCATCGCACCGGGGCTGCTCGGACGCAGCCGGGCTCCTTCCGCGGCTTTAGGCACAAGCCGCTCAATATCAAAACACACAGGTTGCCCACAAAGGAAGGGCCCACACAGGTAATTTAAGCATCAATTCTTTACTGGAGGTTGCAATGCGGGAGCGAGACACAGCAAACGCTAGAAATACACAGTCTATGCCCAACGCGTTTCGTGCTGCCAAGCACTTCCTCATGGGCTGTGGACATCAATGCAGCGGTAGGCAACGGCCATTTTCAAGCACGTATATATCCTCTACATCCCGCCTTAGTGGGCGTAGCCACCCGCGTGGCCTGTTGGTTATTGTAGTGCTTTTCATTATTCTCCAGTGAGTCGCCATGCCTTTCCATTAATAGAAAGTCTCAATGAATATCCCAAGTGGGTTGCGGTGCACTGTCTAGCCTCCTCATGCACCTTCATACCTCCAATAACTGCTTCCTGTCCCAGATTAACGAGCCGTCTGGCATCGCACCGGGGCTGCTCGGACGCAGCCGGGCTCCTTCCGCGGCTTTAGGCACAAGCCGCTCAATATCAAAACACACAGGTTGCCCACAAAGGAAGGGCCCACACAGGTAATTTAAGCATCAATTCTTTACTGGAGGTTGCAATGCGGGAGCGAGACACAGCAAACGCTAGAAATACACAGTCTATGCCCAACGCGTTTCGTGCTGCCAAGCACTTCCTCATGGGCTGTGGACATCAATGCAGCGGTAGGCAACGGCCATTTTCAAGCACGTATATATCCTCTACATCCCGCCTTAGTGGGCGTAGCCACCCGCGTGGCCTGTTGGTTATTGTAGTGCTTTTCATTATTCTCCAGTGAGTCGCCATGCCTTTCCATTAATAGAAAGTCTGCTGTGTCTCGCTCCCGCATTGCAACCTCCAGTAAAGAATTGATGCTTAAATTACCTGTGTGGGCCCTTCCTTTGTGGGCAACCTGTGTGTTTTGATATTGAGCGGCTTGTGCCTAAAGCCGCGGAAGGAGCCCGGCTGCGTCCGAGCAGCCCCGGTGCGATGCCAGACGGCTCGTTAATTTGGGACAGGAAGCAGTTATTGGAGGTATGAAGGTGCATGAGGAGGCTAGACAGTGCACCGCAACCCACTTGGGATATTCATTGAGACTTTCTATTAATGGAAAGGCATGGCGACTCACTGGAGAATAATGAAAAGCACTACAATAACCAACAGGCCACGCGGGTGGCTACGCCCACTAAGGCGGGATGTAGAGGATATATACGTGCTTGAAAATGGCCGTTGCCTACCGCTGCATTGATGTCCACAGCCCATGAGGAAGTGCTTGGCAGCACGAAACGCGTTGGGCATAGACTGTGTATTTCTAGCGTTTGCTGTGTCTCGCTCCCGCATTGCAACCTCCAGTAAAGAATTGATGCTTAAATTACCTGTGTGGGCCCTTCCTTTGTGGGCAACCTGTGTGTTTTGATATATATTTATATATATATATATATATATATTATTTTTTTTTAATTCCTATTTCCTAACTATAACGTCGCTGTTACCTTTGGTTTTTCAGTAAATTTCTTAAGTTTTTTAAATTCTATTTCCGAACTATAATGTCATGTCCCTGTAACCTTTGTTTTTTTCTGTGAAGAAAAAAATATACAGAAAAAAACAAAGGTTACAGGGACATGACATTATAGTTCGGAAATAGAATTTACAAAACTTTAGAAATTCACTGAAAAACCAAAGGTAACAGCGACGTTATAGTTAGGAAATAGAAATAAAAAAACCTTAGGAATTCACTGAAAAAAACAAAGGTTACACGGACGTTAGTTAGAGTTAGGCTCAGATTAAACTTGTACAAAAACAATGAAATTCAGCAGTTATAGTTACCTGAGCTAACTATAACTTACGCCCCAGAAATGCACTCCTTATGAAATCAAATATTTCTCACTCATGAGATGGTCAATGACCTCACTATAACATCTCAAATGACATAACTGATGACATCACTGTCTGTGAATTTCAAACTGTAGACTGTAACCTTTGTTACTGGGTGTGCAAGCCCCTGTGTGGGTCTGTTAGTGGGTGTATGAGTGTCTGTGTGAGTCTGTGAGTGGTAGTGCCTAAGTGGCTGTGTGAGTGTCTAAGTGGGTCTGGAAGTGGGTACATGGGTGTCTGATAGGATGTTTGAGTGGATGAATGAGTCTCTGAGTGTGTGAGTGAGTGCATGAGCGCTTCTGTGGAAGTGTGAGTCAGCGTGTTACTGTCTCACTGTGTCTATGAGTTGGTGCATGAGTGTCTCTCCAACTGGGTGTGTGAGTATCTGGTTGGGTCTCTAAGTAGGTGTATGAGTGTCTGAGTGAGAGAGAGAGAACCTGAGTGGATCTGTAAGTGGGTGTGTGAGTCTGAGTGGGTCTAAGAATGGGTGCATGAGTATCTGAGTGGGTTAATGTGTGAATGCATGATCTTTGAGTGAATCTGTTAGTGGGTGCAGGAGTATTTCAGTGGGTCTGTGAGTGGGTGCCTCAGTCTCTGAGTATGTCTGTGAGTGGGTGTAGGAGTCTGTGAGTTGGTCTGTAAGTGGGTGATTAAGTGCCTGAGTAGGTCTGTGAATGAGTGCATGAGTGTCTGAATACATCTGTGAGGGGCTGTGTTAGTGTTTGAGTGGGTGTATGAGTATCTGAATGGATGATTTAGTGGGTGCGTGCCTGACTATATAAGTGAGTGATTAAACATGTCTTAGTGGAATCATGGGTGAATGACTAATCTGTGGCTACATGCGTTGGTGAGTAGCTACATGAGTGTCTATATGGGTTAATGATTGGGTGTCTGAGTTCCTGTATGGGTGCCTGAGTGGCTGTATTGTGTGACTCCCTGCATGGATGTGTGAGTGGGTGATTCACTGGGTGTATGGGTTCATGAGTGCATCTGCGAGGGGCTATATGGGTGAGTGAGTGTGAGTATGGCTGTGTTGGTGAGTGAATGGATGCCTCAGTGGTATATGTGTGAGTAACTATATATGTGAACGGCAGTATATTTGAGTGTTGGAGTATATAAGTGACTATATGTGAGAGTGAGTGACTGTGAGAGTAGCTGTATGGATGAGTGTGTGCTTGTGCCGGTGATTGTAGAAGAGAGTAAGTATGTGTTAGTATCTGTATCTGTATGAATAAGTGTGGTGGTGTATGTATAAATGTATAGGTGGATAAATGGCAGTGTGATTGATTCTTTTTTTCTTCTTTTTAAAAATAGTTTTTATTACCATTTTAACTTTATGGATGAGTGGCGGTGTGTGAGTGTCTGGGTGTATGAGTGAATATATCAGTGGCTGTATTGATGAGTGACTGTGTGTATGAGTGACTGTATGGGTGAGTGAGTGGATGTGTGTGTAGACCTATGAATCAGTGAGTGGGTATGTACTAACTGCTATTGGTGTGTCTATGGTTTCGGGAATGGTAGTCTGTATTTTAGAGTAAGTGTATGAAAGGTTATATTAGGATGTGAGGGGCTGCATCAGAGTTTAAGTGAATGATATCATCAGTGATGTAATCAGTGATGTCATTTGAGATGTAGTCAGTGAGATCATGATTGATGTTACTGACTATGTCATGAGTGATGTAATATGTGACATCATCAGTTGTGCATTGCAGGGGCACGAGTTATGGCTGAAATTCTCTGGTTTTGTACGAGTAATATGTCAACCTAACTATAACGTACCTCAAACCTGTGGTTTTTTCAGTGAACTTCTAAGGTTTATCAAATGCTAATTTCTGACTATGCCTACATGGGCAGGACTTGTACAGAAAGAGGAAGAATGACAGAAAGAAACATGAGAAGTGCAGAAAGATGCAAGAGAAGTGCAGAAAGAGGAAGAAACGTGCAGAAAGAAGCCAGGAAAATGCTGAAAGAGGCAACAGAAGTCCAGAAAAAGGAAGAAATATGCTGAAAGTAGCAAGAGAACTGCAGAAAGAAACAAGAGGTGCAGAAAGAGGCCTACTTCGACTGTACCTTTCCACAGACTCATACAAAGTAGCCTAATCACTAATCCTTCTCTCAAGATGTCTTAAACCTCGCTTTTCTCTTGAAGGTTCACTATTCATCGACTGCTCAGAATTTCTGATAGATACATCTGCCGTGTGGATTCCTCACCTTGTGAATATCCCCCTTGCGTCAGCAGCATTCAGAATTTTTTCTTCGTAGCACGCCGGCGTGGACGACATCACAGGAGCACGGCATCGCGCGCGACTCCATCTGACGTCACCGACTCCTTATTAGACCCACGTCGGCGTGATGACGTCAGTTCCCTTTTTTCCGCGTCGTCGACGCTAACGGTTTCTGGGATCTTCTGCGACACATAGTATCTTTTTTGTGTTACTATTTCGATATTGAGTAATTCTTCTTCGTCGAGGAAGACAGGATTCAAACAGTGCGGGTCTTGTGCTCGTATGATGTCTATTACCGATCCGCATAACGATTGTTTATGGTGTCTTGGATCGGACCACGATGTTAAAAACTGTCGATCCTGCTTCAAGATGAATCCTAAGGCGTTACGAGAACGTGAAGCTAAACTTCTTCTTGCGAAGGTAAAGGGAAGAGAGACTGGGAGATCTTCGAGGTCGGCGTCCAGACGCTCGATGCCGAGACAGAAGTCGCGTTCGAAGTCGAGGTCGGCTTCGAGGTCGAGGTCCAGGGCGAGGTCGAGATCCAGAGAGAGGTCGAGGTCTGGATCCAAGTCGGCTTCGGGTCATGCTTCGAACTCCTCGAAGAAGAAGCACATAAGGACTTCGTATCTCCTTCTCCTTTGCAGTCTCTTGGAGGTTCCTCGATTCCGGAACAAGAACCGGATCCGGAGTCACACCATTCTTCGGAGCATGAAGAAGAAGAGGAAGTTCCTCGAGCTCCGACTCCCGTAGTAGTCCCTGTAGATCAAGAGGGTCAGAATGAACCGATGTCGGAGCAACCTCCTTCAGGACAACCAGTAGGTTCTTACCCTCCTTTTCCTGGTCCTGGACAGGACCCCTCGCATTTCCTTAATGCGATGTTTGGAGTTTATTCGAGAGCAATGTACCCCACTGGTGCACCGGCTGGTCCCATGGGTCCATTATCTTACAACTTGGGC
This sequence comes from Lissotriton helveticus, assembly GCF_964261635.1. Lineage (NCBI taxonomy): Eukaryota > Metazoa > Chordata > Amphibia > Caudata > Salamandridae > Lissotriton > Lissotriton helveticus. Next base: position 1,138,769,084 of record NC_136070.1, read on the forward strand.
ATTCCTCAAAATTACGCCCCAGCTCCTTTTATGCCGTTTATGCCGGCGCCTTATACACCTTGGCTCGGTACGGCTCCACCGAGGTCATCGACTCCGCATACGGCTTCGCCGGCTCCGGATCGACCTCGTGATTTGGATCGAGGTGGCACGCCAGTCCGTGAGTCTCGTCCTCCAGCTGCCCCAGCTCCTCGTTCGACGCCGGATCCGGCTCCGTCGGAGTCGTTCCCGGATCCATCGACTTCGGTTCGTATGGAATGGTCGAGACGCAGGGCTCAACGTCTCTTGGAGGAAAAGAGGTATGAAGATTCTGATGTAGAGGAAGGTGAACTTCTAGATCAAGGGGACTGTTTTGAAGACCTACATAGTGCTAGTGGTCTGGAACTCTCTCCCGAGTGGGGTTTACCATCAGTTTCTGATGAACCATCTAAGGACGTGGCACCCTACCATGTTGTTATTAGGAAGGCTGCAGATCTACTCAATCTAACCTTACCTACTGTTGAGTACAAACCTAACATCCTCACAGAGGTTTTACACTCTCCTTCATCTATTATAGAGCCTACACTTCCATTTACTGAGGCTTTAACTGAACCAATAATGGAGGTCTGGAAGAGACCGTTGACTGCTCCTGCGGTTTCCAGGTCTGTAGCAAGACGCTACAGTGTGGCACCTGGTGACCCCGAGTGTCTCTCTTCACATCCTTCCCCGGAGAGTCTAGTAGTACAGGCCGCTTGTTCCAACAGGTCTGCAGGTTCTTTTCCTCAGGTGCCAGCAGACAAGGACTCTAAAAAGTTGGATCAGTCTGCAAATAAGATTTTCTCCTCAGGTAGCATGGCTCTAAAATCTACTAATGCTACTTGCCTTTTGGGGAGATATGTTCATGCATTGATGGACTCTGTGAAACAGTTGTCATCTAAGCTTCCAGAGGATGATAGAAAAAACTTAATGAAGTGGTCTCCGATACTCAAGCTGCAGCCCGCTTGGTAATTCAGAGTGGCATGGACACAGCGGACTCTGTTGCCAGGATTATGGGCTCTACTGTTGCCACCAGAAGGGCAGCATGGCTGAAATCCTCCGATTTCTCTACAGATGTACAATCCACGTTGTTGGACTTGCCTTTTGACGGGACAGGCCTTTTTGGGAAGAAGGCGGATGTGGCTTTGGAAAGATTCAAAGATAGCCGGGCTACTGCAAGATCTTTGGGTCTCCTGACAAGAGGTTCTACCACTAAGAAGTTTAGAGGGTTTGGTAGATCCTCCTTTCATCCCTTCAGACAAGGCCAGCAACAACAGCAGCAGCAGCAAAACCCTCGGTACAAATCTTATAGAGGTAGACAGAAGGGTCGTGGACGTGGTCGTCAAGTCTCCTCTTCCTCTACTTCCTCCAATAATACCCAACCCCCACCTACATCAGCAAAGCAGCCCTAGATCCACCATTCTGGATCATGTGGGTCCGGTAGGGGGTCGGCTTACTAATTTTCTATGGGATTGGGAATCGGTTACATCAGATCTTTGGGTTCTCAGTCTCGTAGAGAATGGGTATGCACTTCCTTTTCAGGAGTTCCCTCCCAATTACCCTCCTTGCCAAGGTTATTGTTCGGAGGACCATCTTCTTCTCCTGCAGGAAGAAGTCCTGGCACTGTTCCGAAAAGGTGCGATAGAGGTGGTTCCAGAGCAGGAAAGGGGTCAGGGGTGCTATTCCCGGTATTTCCTGATACCCAAGAAGGATGGCAGGCTTCGGCCTATCCTGGACCTCAGGATTTTGAACCTCTATCTCAAACAGGAGAAGTTCAAAATGCTCACACTTGCACAGGTTCTTCAAGCTCTGATGGAAGAAGACTGGATGGTGTCGATCGACTTGCAGGATGCGTATTTTCACATCCCCATTCTGAAGTATCTCCGTTTTACGCTGGGATCGCAGCACTACCAGTTTGCGGTCCTTCCTTTTGGGCTTACTACTGCGCCTCGAATTTTCACCAAGGTGATGGCAGTGGTGGCTGCGCATCTCAGAAGATCGGGGATTCCTGTGTTCCCCTATCTAGACGACTGGCTGATCAAGGCGGAGTCGCCGGAGAATGTGCTTCATCATCTGCAAGAGACAACTCAGTTGTTGCACAGGTTGGGTTTTTCGATAAATGTACCCAAGTCTCACCTGGTGCCCTCCCATCGCAACCTGTTCATAGGTGCGGTACTGGACACTACTGTATGTCGTGCATTCCCTCCACCTCAAAGGATTCACGACATACAGGAAATGATTCCTTTATTCTACAATGGAGCGGTTGTTCCAGTCCTGAAGGTCCTTCGTCTGCTCGGTCTGATGGCTTCTTGCATTCTGTTGGTCAACCATGCACGCTGGCACATGAGGGCACTCCAGTGGTGCCTCCGCAGGCAGTGGTATCAGCACAACGGAGATCTCAGGGAGTCAGTGAGGATCTCCAGAGAAACTGCAGCGGATCTATCTTGGTGGAGCGTGGAAGGCAATCTGTCACAAGGAAAGCCTTTTCAACTTCCTCCATCAGTGGCCACGGTGATAACGGATGCATCCACTCTCAGGTGGGGTGCTCATCTGGGGGACCTGGAGGTCAAATGGCTTCGGTCTCCAGAGGAATGGTTGCTTCATATCAACCTTCTAGAATTGCGGGCGATACGTTTGGCGCTCAAGGCCTTCCTCCCTTCCCTTCGCGGTCAGTCGGTTCAAGTCCTGACGGACAACACGACCGCGATGTGGTACATCAACAAACAGGGAGTGGTAGGGTCACAGTGTCTCTGCAGAGAGGCTCAGCGTCTCTGGTCCTGGGTTCAGGATCACCAGATTTGTCTGATGGCAAATCATCTGGCCGGAGTTCTGAACGTTCGTGCAGACATTCTCAGTCGGCAGTTTTCTGCCGACCACGAGTGGAGGCTTCACCCGGAGGTGGTTCACGACATCTTTCAGATGTGGGGGACTCCTCGGGTGGACCTGTTCGCCACTCGCGAGAATGCTCACTGCCTGTCATTCTGCAGTCTCCAGTTTCCGATGCAAGGTGCTTTGGGGGACGCGTTTCAGTTGAGTTGGAAAGATCAACTCCTTTACGCGTTTCCTCCCATACCCTTGATTCCTCGGGTTCTGAGGAAGATTCGCCAGGACTGGGCCCAAGTCATATTGGTCGCCCCGGATTGGCCAAGAAGGGTGTGGTACACAGACCTTCGCCACCTCTCCTCTCATCCGCCTCTCCGTCTCCCTCACAGGGCAGACCTCCTCTCTCAGATGGAGGGGCAGGTTCTACACCCCCACCTCCAGACATTACACCTTCATGCCTGGAGATTGAACGGGTCAACTTGAATTCCTTTTCTCTCCCTCACAATGTGGTGGATGTCATTCTTTCTGCCAGGCGTGACTCCACTAAGTCCATTTATTCGTATAGGTGGTCTAAATTTGTCTCTTGGTGTAGGGAGGGAGATGTTGACCCTTTGAAGGCTCATTTGTCTGACATTTTGCAGTTTGCTCTTTCTTTGGCGCAGCAAGGATTTGCTGTTGCCACGGTCAAGTGGTATCTTTCGGCTTTGTCGGCTTTTCTCTGTTTGCCGGATCAGCCTTCTCTTTTTAAGTCTCCAGTGGTTTTAAGATTTTTGAAGGGTCTCACTAATAGATTCCCTCCTACTCCTTTTGTTGTTCCTCATTGGGATTTGAATCTTGTGTTAACCTATTTGATGGGTTCCCCCTTCGAACCCTTACACAAGTGTCCCATGAGGCTTTTGTCTTTCAAGACGGTCTTCTTAGTAGCAATCACCTCGGCAAGGAGGATGAGTGAGCTTCAGGCTCTTAGTTCCAAACCCCCATTCCTGACCATTCATGCTGAAAGACTGGTTCTTAGGACCAGGGCTGATTTTCTGCCTAATGTGGTAACTCCCTTCCATCTAGGACAATCCATTACCTTTCCTACCTTCTATCCTCCCCCTCACCCGTCTAAGGAGGAAGAGAGACTACACCGTCTGGACCCTAAGAGGGCGGTGTCTTTTTATCTGGACAGAACTAAAGACTTCCGGATGGATGACCAGCTGTTTATTGGTTTTGCTGGCTGCAAGAAGGGCAGAGCAGTGCACAAGCGCACACTTTCCAGGTGGATAATCCTGTGCATCAAGATTTGCTACTCCCTGGCGGGTAAGGACCCTCCTGAGGGTATTAGAGCACATTCAACTAGAGCAAAGTCTGCAACATCTGCTTTGTCTAGAGGTGTTCCTGTTGAGGACATTTGCAGGGTCACGACTTGGGCCTCCCTCCACACTTTGGCGAAGCATTACAGCTTGGATTCCGAGGTGAGGAGGGACGGCCACTTTGCGCGCTCTGTTCTCCAAGATTTCCTGGTATAGCAGAGTGGACACCCTCCTCCGGGAGTAGGGACTGCTGTGGGACTCTATTCACAAGGTGAGGAATCCACACGGCAGATGTATCTACCAGAAGAACAAGTGACTTACCTTCGGTAACGCTTTTTCTGGTAGATACAATATCTGCCTGTGGATTCCTCACATGCCCACCCTCCTCCCTGTTGTCCACTCTGCTATACCTGGTTTTTATGTGTGTATATTTTCTGCTATTTTGCTAATTTTGCTGCGCACTTTGTGTGCGTTTTTGATTTGTATGTACTGTGTACATTGTATATTTGCATATTTGCTGTCGTTGGTCCGTCCGGGTGCCTCGAAGGCACGGAAAAAAGGGCGGAACTGACGTCATCACGCCGTCGTGGGTCTAATAAGGAGTAGGTGACGTCAGACGGAGTTGCGCGCGATGCCGTGCTCCTGTGACGTCGTCCACGCCGGCATGCTACGAAGAAAAAATTCCGAATGCTGCTGACGCAAGGGGGATATTCACAAGGTGAGGAATCCACAGGCAGATATTGTATCTACCAGAAAAAGCGTTACCGATGGTAAGTAACTTGTTCGTTAGGCCTACTAAATGTAAAACCGCAATCCTAACCATATCATGTTGTACATCTCACCAAGTTTGCGAAGGTATGAATGTGTGTTTCTCTGCTTTTACCTAGGGACATGTTACATAAAAATAAACATACAAATACTTGAATACCTGTGTTTCAAAGGGCATTCTCTGTGTATATGTGTACAAAAAGGTTTATGTATGTCTTTCTGCTCACAATACAGGACACAAGGGTATTCAATAGTATATTTGAGGCGCTCTATAACACCTATATACATGAGAAATGTAAGCCTGTGCAACCGAATGACAGCAGAACTGATATTTGACCACCTATGGGAGAAGCTACCCGCTTTTTAAGCTACCATCATCAGATGAATAACACATGTGAGAATATATTTACAAGTAGACATATACCTTAGACATTTACGCACGCCAACCTTTAAACTTGACAGCTTGCACTTCCCATTTGAGTACAGAAAGGTGTGAGCAGTACAGAAAGAAGCAAGAGAAGTGTAAAAAAATCAAGAGAGGTGCAGAAAGAGAAACAAGTGTGCAGAAAGTCAAGAGAAGTGCAGAGAGAGGCAAGAGAAGTGTAGAAAGAGGCAAGGGAGGAGCAGAAAGAGTCACGAGAGGTGCAGAAAGAAGCAGCAGAATTTTTATTTATTTATTTTATTTGAAAGGATTTATATAGCGCTGGCTAGACCCAGAGGTATCAGAGCGCTTTATATGAGTATCAGACCATAGTTGCAGGTTACATTGTTACAAAGGTTACACATTTATTAGAGCGTAGCTACATAATTACATGTTAGGTCGAGACAGGCAATAAGGACAATATGCGTAAGGGAAAAAGCAGGCAAGGGGAGAGATTTAGGGGAGAGGGGCTAGGAGCAGGGGAAGTAGACAGCGAATGAAGGAGGGAAAGAGGAGGGGGAGGGACACAGCATGAACGAAGAGGGGTAGGGTGACAGGGGCACAAACCGGTAGACGAGTAATAGCTGCGTGCAAAGTCCTCTCTCAGAGGGGTCTCTGAGACTCTAAGTGCTGAAAGAAGTAAGAGAAGTGCAGAAAGAAGCAAAAGAGGTGCAGAAAAAAGCAAGTAAAGTGCAGAAAGAAGCAACAGATGTGCAGAAAAAGGTAAGAGAACTGCAGAAAGAGGAAAGAGAGTTACAGAAAGAGGGAAGAGGATTGCAGAAAGAGGCAGGAGAGGTGCAGTAAAAGGAAAGAGAGGTGCAGAAAGAAGCATAAGAGGTGAAGAAAGAAACAAGAGGGTTGCAGAAAGAAGCAAGAGAGGTACAGAAAGAACAAGTGAAGTGCGGAAAGGAGCAACAGATGTGCAGAAAGAGAACTGCAGAAAGAGGCAAGAGAACTGCAGAAAGAGGAAAGAGAGTGCAGAAAGAGGGAAGAGTGCTGCAGAAAGAAGCAAGAGGGGTGCAGAAAGAAGCAAGAGAGGAGCAGAAAGAGGCATGAGAGGTGCAGAAAGAGGGAAGAGGGGTGCAGAAAGATACAAGAGAAGTGCTGAAAGAAGCAAGAGAAGTACAGGATGTAGCAACAGAGGTGCAGAAAGTAGCAAGAGGGTTGCAGAAAGAAGCAAGAGAGGTACAGAAAGAAGAAAGATAAGTGCAGAATGAAGGAACAGAGGTGAAGAAAGAGGCAAGAAAGGTGCAGAAAAAGGGAAGAGGGGTACAAAGAGAGGCAAGAGGGGTGCAGTAGGAGGCAACAGAAGTGCAGCAAGAAGCAACAGGTATAGAAAGAGGCAAGAGAGGTGCAGAAAGAGGCAAGCGTAGTGCAGAAAGAAGCAACAGAGGTGCAGAAGGAGGCAAGAGAACTGCAGAAAGAGGCAAGAAAGTTGCAGAAACAGGCAAATGAGGTGCAGAAAGTTGTAACGGGTGCAGACCGAGGCAAGAGAGGTGCAGAAAGAAGGAAGAGGGGTAAAGTAAGAGGCAAGTGGGGTACAGAAATTTGCAAGAGAGGTAGAGAAAGAAGCAATAGAAGTGCAGAAAGAGCCAACAGAGGTGCATAAAGAGGCAAGAGGGGTGCAGAAAGAAGCAACAGAGATGCAAAAAGATGCAAGAGAACTGCAGAAAGAGGCTGGAGAGGTGCAGTAAGAGGCAAGATAAGTGCAGCAAGAGGGAAGAGGGATGCAGAAAGTTGCAAGAGTGGTGAAGAAAGAAGCACAAGGGGTGCAGAAAGAAGCAAGAGAAGTGCAGAAAGAGGCAAGAGAGGTACCGAAACAGGCACGAGAGGTACAGAAAGAGGGAACAGGGGTGCAGAAAGAGGCAAGCGGGGTGCAGAAAGAGGGAAGAGGGGTGCAGAAAGAGGCAGGAGTGGTGCAGAAAAAAGCAATAGAGGTGCAGAAAGAAGCAAGAGAAGTGCAGAAAGAGGCAAGCAAAGTGCTGAAAGAAGCAACAGAGGTACAGAAAGAAGCAAGAGAAGTGATGAAAGAGACGAGAGAGTTGCAGGAAGAAACAAGAAGGGTGCAGAAAAAAGCAAGAGAAGTGCAGACAAGAGGCAAGTAAGGTGCAGAAAGAGGCAAGAGAGGTGCAAAACGAGGGGTGCAGAAAGAGACAAGAGGGGAGCAGAAAGAAGCAAGAGAGGTATGGAAAAAAGCAAAAGAAGTACTGAAAGAACCAACATAGGTACAGAAAGAGGCAAGAAAGAGGCAAGAGGGGTGCAGAAACAGGTAAGAGAAATGCAGAAAGAAGCAAGAGAGGTGCGGAAAGAGGCAAGAGAGGTACAGAAAGAGGCAAGAGAAATACAGAAAGAGGCAAGAGAAATACAGAAAGAAGCAACAGAATTACAGAAAGGGGTAAGAGAAGTGCAGAAAGAGGCAAGATGGGTAGAGAAAGAGGCAAGAAAAGTGCAGAAAGAAGCAACAGAAATGCAGAATGAAGCAAGAGAGGTGCAGAAAGCGGAAGCGATGTGCAGAAAGAGGCAAGAGAAGCGCAGAAAAAGGAAGAAAGTTGCAGAAAGAAGCAAGGGAAATATAGAAAGAGGCAAGAGAGGTGCAGTAAGAGGCAAGAGAAGTGTAGAAAGAAGCAACAGAAATACACAAATGGGCAAGAGAAGTGCAGAAAGAGGCAAGAGAGGTGGAGAAAGAGGCAAGAGAAGTGCAGAAAGAAGCAACAGAAATGGCAAGAAAAGTGCAGAAAGAGGCGAGAGTGGTAGAGACAGAGTCAAGAGAAGTACATAAAGATGCAAGCGAGGTGCACAAAGAAGCAAGAGAGGTACAGAAAGAAGCAAGAGAGGTACCGAAGAAAGAAGCAAAACAGGTGCAGAAAAAAGCAAGAGAGGTGCAGAAAGAGGTAAAAGGGTGCAGAAAGAGTAAGAAAAGTACAAACAGAAGAAAGGGATATGCAGAAAGAAGCAAGAGAGGTGCAAAAAGCATAAGAGATGTACAGAAGGAGGCAAGAGAAGTGCATAAACAGGAAGAAAGTTGCAGAAAGAAGCAAGAGAAATGCAGAAAGAGGCAAGAGAGGTACAGAAAAAGGCAAGAGAAGTGCAGAAAGAAGCAACAGAAATACAGAAATGGGCAAGAGAAGTGCAGAAAGAGGCAAGAGGGGTAGAGAAAGAGGCAAGGGAAGTGCATAAAGAAGCAAGCGAAGTGCAGAAAGAGACAAGACAAAGTTCAAAAAGAGGCAAGAGTAGTGCAGAAAGAGGCGAGAGGTGCAGAAAGAGGGAAAAGGGTGCAGAAAGAGGCAACAGAGGTACAGAAAGAAGCAAGAGAGGTGCCAAAGAAAGAAGTAAGAGAGGTGCAGAAAAAAGCAAGAGAGGTGCAGAAAGCAGAAGCGATGTATAGAAAGAGGCAAGAGAAGTGCAGAAAAAGGAAGAAAAGTGCAGAAAGAAGCAAGAGAAATGCAGAAAGAGGCCAGAGAGGCGCAGAAAGAAGCAAGAGTGGTTTGCGCACCATTAGTACCAACTTAACACCCACATTTAGCAATAAGTAACAGGTGACCATACCAGCTTTGCAAAAGGCCTTCCACCACACTGTAACACTTGTAGCTGCATTTTTGTTAACGTTAGTGCAGTTTGACCTAGAAACAAGTGTTTTTGCTCAAATCTGCAGATTATGCAGCAGATGATGGATTATGTGGATTATGTGGCAAATGCCGAAAATGTATAATTATGTGAAAATCGGTGCAGCCGAACAGTCACATAATTCCAGTGGCCCTGTTGATAGCTCTGACTAGGTCCAGAAGTGCTCCTCAGTGGTTCCTTCTATTTTAAGTCTCATTGAGTTTATCGTTTAGCCTCTATGGAAATGAGGAAGTCTAAACATGAGTTTACCACTCCACAACACAGACTACCATACCACATACTTACTCTCCATAACACATCATCCCACTCTACATAATTGCTATGTACTAAATACCACATACTTTCTATCCACATAATTTCACTGCACAACATACCACATAATTCCACTATACACAACGTACATCCATGGCACTCCAAAAAACATTAGTAAAAAACGTTTACATTTTCAACGCAAATAGCTCTAACTCTCGCAAATGTGAGACCTTTTACATTGCAAATGCTTCTTTAACTAGTAATCGCGTTTGCAGAGTGGTGGAGAAAGGGGGCTGGGTCTCCAACCAGTGCTCAGGAGTTCCGCTGCGTAGGACTTACAGGAGGTACCAGGAGGGCTTCTTGGCCCCTAAAGTCCCTCAGGCTTAAAGTGGACTTCATCCCCAACCAGTTGTGTGCCAGGAGTCACGTTTGCAGAGTGGTGGAGAAAGGGGGGCGTGGCCTACGAAGACCTCTTAGCAGTCCCACAGTGTGGGACTCACTGGAGGTAACAAAAGGAGTAGTTGGCCCCCAAGGACAACCTTGTGGGCCAACTACCCCTCCTTTCTGATAGATACATCTGCCTTGTGGATTCCTCACCTTGTGAATATCCCCCTTGCGTCAGCAACGTTCTGAATTTTTTCTTTGTAGCACGCCGGCGTGGACGACGTCATAGGAACCCGGCATCGCGCGCGACTCCGTCTGACGTCACCGACCCCTTATTAGGCCTACGTCGGCGTGATGACATCAGTTCCCTTTTTTCCGCGTCGTCGACGCTAACGGTTTCAGGGATCTTCTGTAGTTACAGATAGAGACTTTGTTACTTTTTGTCTGTTAATGTTTCTGTTCTTCGTCGAAGATGTCGTCGAAGAAAACGGGATTTAAACAGTGCGGCTCGTGTGCCAGGATGATGCAATTACTGATCCACACGAGGATTGTTTATGGTGTTTGGGATCAGATCACGACGTCAAGGGCTGTCGATCCTGTTCAAAAATGAATCCGAAGGCTCTACGTGAACGAGAAGCAAAACTTTTATTGGCCAAAATTCAAAGTAAAGAAGCCGATAGATCTTCGAGATCAAGATCAAGACACTCCAGATCGAGACCGAAGTCAAGATCGAAGTCACGATCGAGGTCGCGATCGAAGTCATCGAGGTCACGATCGAGGTCGAGAGCCAGATCGGAGTCGGCGTCAAAGTCAGCTTCTGGGCATGCTTCGGGTTCCTCGAAGAAGAAACATAAGAGGAAGAAGCATAGTTCTCGCCATCATTCGGGGTCTTCGGACTCTAAGAAGAAATCTTCTCGAAAGCATCACAAGGACTTTGTGTCTCCTTCTCCTGTTGGTGGTACCACTCCGGTAAGATCTCGAGAGCATACACCGGAGCCGGAACTGGATCCGAATCCGGCTTCGGATCACTCTTCGGAGCATGAGGACGTCGTGGAGGTTCCTCAATCTCCGATTCCGGAGGATGAACCGGAAAATCAAAAGGATCGAGAGGAGCCGAATCCAGTACAGCCGCCTACTAATCCTTTTGGTTTTTACCCTTCTTTTCCTGGTCCTGGTCAAGATCCATCGCATTCCCTAAATGCTATGTATGGAGTGTATGCGAGGGCAATGTACCCCACTGGAGCACCTGCGGGTCATATGGGTCCTTTGTCTTTCAACTTGGGTGTTCCCCAAGCTTATGCACCGGCGCCTTTTCTACCTTTCATGCCGACTCCATATCCTTCTTGGATCGGTTCGGCGCCGCCGAGGTCATCGACTCCGCGCACGGCTTCGCCGACTCCGGAGCGACCTCGGAATTCGGATCGAGGCTCGACGCCGATTCCTGTTTCTCTACCTCCTTTTATTCCAGCTCCTCGGTCGACGCCGGCTCCGACTACATAGGAGTCGTTGCCAGATCCATCGACGTCGATCCGTATGGAGTGGTCGAGACGTAGAGCCCAACGTCTACTGGAGGAGAAAGAGTATGTGGAACCTGAAGTGGAGGAGGGTGAACTTCAGGAACATGATGATTGTTTTGAGGATCTTCATTCTGCTAGCAGTCTTGAACTTTCTCCGGAATGGGGGTTACCTGTGGTTTCAGATGCACCCTCCAAAGATGTGGTACCATACCATATGGTAATTAGAAAAGCTGCTGATTTACTGAACTTAACTTTACCAACAGTTGAGTTCAAACCTAATATCCTCACAGAAGTCTTACATTCCCCTTCTTCTATCATTGATCCTACTCTACCTTTTACTGAAGCTCTGACCGAACCAATTCTGGAAGTTTGGAAAAAGCCTTTGTCTGCACCTGCAGTATCTAGATCGGTGGCGAGACGTTATAGGGTGGCTCCTGGGGATCCTGAGTTCTTGTCATCTCACCCTTCGCCAGAGAGTCTGGTAGTTCAGGCTGCTTGTGCTAATAGATCAGCTGGCTCCTTTCCTCAAGTTCCTGGAGATAAAGACTCCAAAAAGTTGGATCAGGCCGCTAAGAAGGTCTTCTCCTCAGGTAGCATGGCCTTAAAATCAACAAATGCTACTTGTTTGCTTGGCAGATATGTACATGCCTTAATGGACTCGGTCAAACAATTATCTGCCAAACTTCCAGAAGAAGACAGGAAAAACTTTAATGAGGTTGTTTTGGACACTCAAGCTGCAGCCCGCCAAGTTATTCAGAGTGGCATGGACACGGCGGACTCTGTGGCTAGAGTGATGGGTTCTTCAGTGGCTACCAGAAGAGCTGCTTGGCTAAAGTCCTCAGAGTTTTCCGCTGACGTACAGGCTACTCTTATGGATTTGCCTTTTGACGGAGTTGGCATCTTTGGGAAGAAAGCGGATGCAGCTTTAGAGAGGTTCAAAGATAGCCGGGCGACGGCTAGGTCTTTGGGCCTGCAAGCGAAAGGCTTAGCCACCAGGAAGTTCAGGGGCTTTGGCAGGTCCTCCTTTCGTCCTTTCAAACAAGGCCAGCAGCAGCAGCAGCAACAGAACCCTCTGTACAAGTCTTACAGAGGTAGACAGAGGGGTCGTGGACGTGGACGTCAGGCCTCTTCCTCCTCTACTTCCTCCTCTAATACCCACCCCTCACCTACAACAGCAAAGCAGCCCTAGATCCGCCATTCCGGATCATGCGGGTCCGGTAGGGGGTCGGCTTACTCATTTTCTAAGGGATTGGGAATCGGTTACATCAGATCTTTGGGTTCTCAATCTCGTAGAAAATGGGTATGCACTTCCTTTCCAGGAGTTCCCTCCCAATTACCCTCCTTGCCAAGGTTATTGTTCGGAGGACCACCTGCTTCTCCTGCAGGAAGAAGTCCTGGCGTTGTTCATAAAGGGTGCGTTAGAGGTGGTTCCGGAGCAGGAGAGGGGTCAGGGATGCTACTCCCGGTATTTTCTGATCCCCAAGAAGGATGGCAGGCTTCGGCCAATCCTGGATCTCAGGATCTTGAACTTGTATCTGAAACAAGAAAAGTTCAAGATGCTCACTCTTGCGCAGGTTCTTCAAGCGCTGTTGGAAGAAGACTGGATGGTGTCGATCGACTTGCAGGATGCTTATTTTCACATCCCTATCCTGAAGTCGCACAGGAAGTATCTCCGTTTTACGGTGGGTTCGCAACACTACCAGTTTGCGGTCCTTCCTTTTGGACTTACTACTGCGCCTCGAGTTTTCACCAAGGTGATGGCAGTGGTGGCGGCACATCTCAGAAGGTCGGGAATTCCTGTATTTCCGTATCTGGACGACTGGCTCATCAAAGCAGAGTCACCAGAGAAGGTGCTCATTCATTTGCAAGAGACAACTCAGTTGTTACACAGGTTGGGTTTTTCGATAAATGTACCCAAGTCTCACCTGGTGCCCTCCCAGCGCAACCTGTTCATAGGTGCGGTACTGGACACTACTGTATGTCGTGCATTCCCTCCACCTCAAAGGATTCGCGACATACAGGAAATGATTCCTTTATTTTTCAATGGAGCGGTTGTTCCAGTCCTGAAGGTCCTTCGTCTGCTTGGTCTGATGGCTTCTTGCATTCTGTTGGTCAACCATGCACGCTGGCACATGAGGGCACTCCAGTGGTGCCTCCGCAGGCAGTGGTATCAGCACAACGGAGATCTCAGGGAGTCAGTGAGGATCTCCAGAGAAACTGCGGCGGATCTGTCCTGGTGGAGTGTGGAAAGCAATCTTTCTCAGGGAAAGCCTTTCCAGCTGCCTCCATCGGTGGCCACAGTGATAACGGATGCATCCACTCTAGGGTGGGGTGCTCATCTGCGGGATCTGGAGGTCAAAGGTCTTTGGTCTCCAGAGGAAAGGTTGCTTCATATCAACCTTCTAGAGTTACGGGCGATACGTTTGGCGCTCAAGGCCTTCCTCCCTTCCCTTCGCGGTCAGTCGGTTCAAGTCCTGACAGACAACATGACCGCGATGTGGTACATCAACAAGCAGGGAGGGGTAGGGTCGCAGTGTCTCTGCAGAGAGGCTCTGCGTCTCTGGTCCTGGGTTCAGGACCATCAGATTTGTCTGATGGCAAATCATCTGGCCGGAGTTCTGAACGTTCGTGCAGACGTTCTCAGTCGGCAGTTCTCTGCCGATCACGAGTGGAGGCTTCACCCGGAGGTTGTTCACGACATCTTTCAGATGTGGGGGACTCCTCGGGTCGACCTGTTCGCCACTCACAAGAATGCTCACTGACCGTCATTCTGCAGTCTCCAGTATTTCCCCCCATACCCTTGATTCCTCGGGTTCTGAGGAAGATTTGCCAAGACCTGGCCCAAGTCATATTGGTCGCCCCGGATTGGCCAAGAAGGGTGTGGTACACGGACCTACTCCACCTCTCCTCTCACCCGCCGCTCCGTCTCCCTCTCAGGGTAGATCTCCTCTCTCAGATGGAGGGGCAGGTTCTACACCCCCACCTCCAGACATTACACCTTCATGCCTGGAGATTGAACGGGGCAACCTGAACTCTTTTTCTCTCCCTCACGATGTGGTGGATGTCATTCTTTCGGCCAGGCGTGACTCCACCAAGTCCATCTATTCGTACAGATGGTCTAAATTTGTTGTTTGGTGTAGGGAGAAGGCTGTTGACCCTTTGAGGGCTCATCTGTCTGATATTTTGCAGTTTGTTCTCTCTTTGGCACAGCAAGGATTTGCTGTTGCCACTGTCAAAGGTTACCTTTCGGCGTTATCTGCATTTCTCTGCTTGCCGGACCAGCCTTCTCTTTTTAAATCTCCAGTGGTTTTGAGGTTTCTGAAGGGCCTCACAAATAAGTTCCCTCCTTCTCCATTTATCGTGCCTCAATGGGACTTAAATCTTGTCTTAACTTTCTTGATGTGTTTTCCCTTCGAACCCTTACACAAGTGTCCCATGAGGCTTTTGTCTTTCAAAACGGTCTTCTTAGTAGCAATCACCTCGGCAAGGAGGGTGAGTGAGCTTCAAGCTCTTAGTTCTAAGCCCCCATTCCTGACCTGCTGAACTTAGGACCAGGGCTGCTTTTCTGCCTAAGGTGGTAACTCCCTTCCATCTAGGACAATCCATTACCCTTCCTACCTTCTTTCCTCCCCCTCACCCTTCTAAGGAGGAAGAGAGACTGCACCGTTTGGACCCTAAGAGGGCGGTGTCTTTTTATCTGGATAGAACTTAAGACTTCCGGATTGACGACCAGCTGTTTGTTGGTTTTGCTGCCTGTCGGAAGGGCAGATCGGTGCACAAGCGCACACTTTCCAGGTGGATAATCCTGTGCATCAAGATTTGCTACTCCCTGGCGGGTAAGGACCCTCCTGAGGGTATAAGAGCTCATTCTACCAGAGCAAGGTCTGCTACTTCTGCATTGTCTAGAGGTGTACCTGTTGAGGACATTTGCAGAGCCGCGACTTGGGCCTCCCTCCACACTTTCGCGAAGCATTACTGCTTAGATACCGAGGTGAGGAGGGACGGCCACTTCGCACGTTCTGTCCTCCAAGATTTCCTGGTGTAGCAGAGTGGACACCCTCCTCCGGGAGTGGGGACTGCTGTGGGACTCTATTCACAAGGTGAGGAATCCACAAGGCAGATGTATCTATCAGAAGAACAAGTTACTTACCTTCGGTAACGCTTTTTCTGGTAGATACAGTATCTGCCTGTGGATTCCTCACTGACCCGCCCGCCTCCCCGTTGTCCACTCTTCTATGCCAGAGTTTCTATTATGTATTTATTTTATTGTCAAGGAGTTGTTTATTTCAAATGTTTTATTGCATTTGCTTCACACTGTGTGTGTTACCTTGATATTTGTACTGCTTATACTGTGTATATGTCTACTTTCATTGGTCCGTCCGTGTGCCTCGAAGGCACGGAAAAAAGGGCGGAACTGATGTCATCACGCCGACGTGGGCCTATTATAGGCGTCGGTGACGTCAGCGGAGTCGCGAGCGATGCCGTGCCTCTATGACGTCCGAGTCCACGTCGGCGCGAAGCTACGAAAAGAATTTCCGAATGTTGCTGATGCAGGGGGATATTCACAAAGTGAGGAATCCACAGTCAGATATTGTATCTACCAGAAAAAGCGTTACCGAAGGTAAGTAACTTGTTCTTTAATCAGCACCTATTGTTGTTTACTCATTCTCATTCATGTTATGAGAGTATTTATAGTTTAATCAGCACCTATTGTTAGTCCTCATTCTGAAAAGCCACAAAGACTACTGGTCTTCTGAGGGTGGACAGAAATGTGCCCCTGTTTTTCTTATTACTTTTTTCATCAATTGAAGAACACCATCTTTTATTTTATGCATAGTCAAAGACTGAATCTACCCTTTTAGGAACCATTTGCTCCCCTCTTATGCATTGCACACAAACAGGGTGGCAGTAGAATCACTGCTCTGTGTTTCTTTTCTGTGTATACAGTGATGACTATTTTTCTAACCGCGTACACAGTCCCGGTCTGCACTGGGTCCACCCTGGCTAATTCCATGTATGTACAAACTTTGTCTATGTTTAAATTGGCTATTATTTTCACTTAAACCATAGTATATTTATTTGTGTTTCTAGATCAGCCATAATATAACCTGTAGTAAATGGTTTGATTTTTTAAGTTTGTAAGCCCTTTAGGATGCCCGACACTTTGTGTAACTTTGAACCTTCTAGAATGAGTTCCTGACATATAAAATGGTTCCATAATTGGATAGTGTTATTACTATTTATGTCTAATGTTAACTATTTTTAGTTCATGTCATTGTGTGGATTTTTTTCATAGATATTGTGACTGATAACAGTTTTCTCACGTGGTACTAATTGTTAAAATTGTGCACTGTATTCCGAAATGTGCACTGCATCTGGAACCAATTTTTTTAATGTTCCATCATAGATATTTATGTATTTATCTAAAAAACCTACATCATGAGTGTGTTTCTAACATGATAAGCAATGAAAATTGTTGACTTCAAAACACATACATGCCAAACCCTTTTTGAAGTCACATTCTAACAGACCCTGTCTTCCAAAGCTCACCTTCAACTGCCCTACCCCTGATGCTGTAGATTGAACAGATTCTGCCAGTAACATGTCCAGTGCAAATCATCTGGCTAACCAGGATTTGAGGAGTGATGCAGTATATTCAGTGAGTGTCTTTGAAGAGTGCAACCTCACTATGCACATTTAATTACATACCAGACTAATCAGGTGTTAGGATTTTTTCAGTGGCACACAAGACCTGAAGAGTTGGTAATTTAACCCCTTGATCTTTGTCGTGAATAATAAGTAGTCCCTTGACTCTGTGAAGTAACACCATTTCATTTTTACCATAGATGGTCAAAGGCTGCAGATGATCTTCAACACACATATGATAACTTGACAGGCGATGTTCTTATATCAGCGGGAGTGATCGCGTACCTTGGTGCTTTCACTGCTGGTTTTCGACAGGAATGTACCAAGGATTGGAGTCATTTGTGCAAGGTATGCTGATTTTTCCAACACTTCATGGAAACATAGTGCAGAAACAAATGGATATTGGTCGAACAAGTTTGTGCTTTCTTCCCACATAATATTTTGTGCAATAATTTAAAAAATAATGTGTTTCTTTTAGAGCAAGCACATCCCTGGTTCAGAGGATTATTCTCTCAGTAAGACTCTTGGAGATCCAATAAAGATCAGAGCTTGGAACATTGCTGGGTTACCAACTGATAACTTTTCCATCGACAATGGTGTGATTGTTGGCAACTCTAGGCGTTGGTAAGTAACCTAAAGACCTGAATACTGTCAGGAGCTAATGGAAAGAAACACTTAAGAAATGTATTTACGCTTTATATACAATTTTCATGTATCACTAGTTTAAAAGTTGATACACTAAACTATAGGGATCTTATTGATTCTTTGATAAGTGATACATTTTCATATGTCACATGACCACCCTCAAATGTGCCAGAGTTTCTTCTATACAAAAAGGAATAATTAAAAACCTCTTAAAATGCTTATTCCTTTTTTTTAAAAACATTATAGCCTCAATAGTTTCTCATTTTCTCTGCAAGATTGTGGTAGAAAAACCAGGACTGTACCTCTGTGAAGAAAGCAAGAAAGCAAATTATGTTTTTGCAACTCAAAGCCTTCAATGAGGGTGGGTGCTTACCAATAACAATGTTACTTATTGTGCAGCACACATTTTAACAATTCTGAATATAGGGAAAGTTCTGTCCATGAGATGCTTCAAATCCAAGTATCTTCATTTAATAATTTAGTGCACAACGTTGAAATCTCTTCAGGTTTTACCAAGATACAACACTTTGTAAACACCTGACATCTCTAACACATCAACTGTTACCCTGCAAGTGGCTTTTAATGTAGAGTTGCTCTGCCCTATCACAGGGGTTTTTTCCCCTTAGCCGATGGTGATTGGGGGACCATTAAGTACCCTTAGGACTTCAAGAGATCAGAGGTTTTTATTCTGATCCAGGGGTTAAGATAAGTAGTTGTAAGAATCTCATTGAATCGGCTTAAGACAGATAAGAGAAAGGGGCATACCAGCTATTTAAGGTGTAACAATTCAATGTACCAAACATGCTATAACATCTTTGGTTAGTTCAGAGCATTAGAATACTTAGACTTTAACCAAGAAACTGAACATATAATTCAATTGTGTGTATGTAGTGCTAACACTTCGTTCTAGCTGTAGGTCACTTTTTGAGCCTTTATCTTTTAGTTAAAGGCAATTTGGGATCTGACCACATTGTTGAGATTGCTTGCTGGGCAGCTTCATGCACTTGGCTACATTGGAATGGATAAACTGGCTCTGCCAATATCAGTGCTTTGAATGCTGGCAGTAACTATTGTTCTGATGGATACTTCTGCCTGTGGATTCCTCACCTTTTGAATACCCCCCTGCGCCAGTATTCCACAGGAAATTCTTTCCTAGCTCTCCCCACGCCGATGAGGACGTCACAATGGACTGGCTCTGCACGCGGCACCACGTGACGTCACTGGAGCCACAAAAGGACCTCGTCAGCGTGCTGACGTCAGTTCCCTTTTATCCGCGCTGTCAACGCTAACAGATTTTCTAGGGCTCTCCATTTTCATAGAGAGAAAAATGTTGTATCTTTGTATCTGTTTCTTTCAGATATGGCTACTTCAAGGAAAACATGTTTCAAACCTTGTAGAGAATGTGGCGGGCACATGTCTATTACGGACCCGCACAACGACTGCCTTTGGTGCCTTTCTTCATACCACGACGTCGAGGAGTGCCGAAGTTGTAGGAAGATGAACCCTAAGTTGTTCATGGCCCAAGCCAATAAGGAGAAGAGAGGTAGGAAGAGGGCGAAGTCTTCGTCTTCACACACTTCGAGGTCGAAGAAACCTAAGAAGTCCAAGAAGATACATACCTCGCACCATCGTTCTTCGAAGTCAAGAGTTCCAAGGTCGAAGACGATGTCGAGGTTGCCGACGCCAGCTGAATGATCTCGAAAGAAGGACTTCATCATCCTTCTCCTTCTCCTGAAGCGACACCAGTACCATCTCCAAAACTGGCGTCGCCATCTTCAGATGTTTCTTCTCAACATGAAGATTCTCTGGCTCTAGTGACTTCACCGGCTCCTGGTGAGTCTTCTCCAGTCCGTGAGTCTTCACCTGTGCGGGCGCCGTCCCCGACTCTACAGGCTCCTGTTCGGCCTCAGGTGACTCCCCTTCAGGAACGTACAGATCCTTATGCTCCTTTTCCTGCTCCTTGGGCTGATTCGTAGCATTTTCTAAATGGTATGTTTGGCATGTTTGCCAGAGCCTCGACTCCATCCGGCGTGCCTTCGGGCCCTGTGGGTCCTTTGGCTTTTAACCTGGGTGTTTCCCATAAACTATCCCCAGACTCCTTTCATGCCCTTTATGCCGTCAACTCCGGCTCTCCGGACTCCTTCTGCAGCTGATTCGGTGTCGCCTCGAGTTGGATCTACGTCGAGGAACGAAGCTGAGGCTCCTCCATCGACGCCGTTGTTGTCTTCTCCGGCGCCGCGTGTGGCTCCACCGACGTCGTTGCCTAAGTATCGCTCCAGGAGAGAGGCACAAAGATTATTCGAGGAGGAGGAGTATTTACAGGATCAGGAGGGAGGTGAAATTGTGGACTCCGTAGATGAGTTTGAAAGCCTTCAGAAGCTAGTGGCCTTGATACTTCCCCTGAGTATAACCTGCCTTCTGCAAGTGGGGATATTGTTCAAGACATTGCACCTTACCATCTAGTGATAAGGAAGGCCACTGATTTGTTGGGTCTTAAACTTCCTATTGCGGAGATGAAGTCTAACATTCTAACAGAGGTTTTGATTAATCCATCTTCAACTTCTGAGCCTCTGCTTCCTTTTACAGAAGCATTAACAGAACCAATTCTGGAGGTTTGGCAGAAACCTTTGTCTGCTCCGGCTGTATCTAGATCGATCTCAAGGAGGTACAGGCCTGCACCTAATGATCCGGCGTTCTTGTCGTCTCTGCCCCGACGCCTGATGCCAAGTTGTCGAGGCTTCTTGTTCGAAGCAGTCTTCAGGTGCATTCCCTACCATGACAGCAGGGCTACTGTAAGATCTCCAGGCCTTCAGGTGCAGCCCAGAGGCTATGGCTACAAAAGATATCAAGGCTTTGAGAGATCTGCTTCCTTTCGTGGCCGACAACAGTCTCCGCAGAGCCAGCAACAAAATCCCTTGTATAAATCGTACAGGGGAAGGAATAAAAGAGGCCTCAGGGGAGCGAATCGTCAACCATCCTCTTCCTCCTCCTCCTCCTCCTGCCACCGTTGGTTCCACAGGAAAGCAGTTCTAGATCCCCCATCTTAGAACATGTTGGTCCGGTTGGAAGTCGTGTGTCCTACTTTCTACAAGATTGGAGACTGATCACTTCCGATCGTTGGGTCTTGAATCTTGTAGAGAATGGATACGCCCTCCCCTTTTTGGAGTTCCTCCTCCTTACCCTCATCGCCAGGGTGGGTGCTCAGAGGACCACTTACTGCTTTTACAGCAGGAGGTTCTTGCTTTGCTTCAAAAGGGTGCGATAGAGGTGGTTCCGGAGCAGGAACTGGGTCAGGGTTGCTACTCCCGGTATTTCCTGATACCCAAAAAAGATGGTCGTTTGAGTCCAATCTTGGACCTTAGGATTTTGAACATTTACCTTAGGCAGGAGGTGTTCAAAATGTTGACCTTAGCTCAGGTTCTTCTTGCACTGCAACAGGACAACTGGATGGTGTCCATCAATCTATAGGATGCGTATTTTCATCTTCCCATCCTGAAGTCACTTCGGAAGTATCTCCGGTTCACGGTAGGGTCGCAACACTACCAGTTTGTGGTCCTTCCGTTTGGTCTTACTTCCGCACCTCGAGTCTTTACAAAGACGATGGCAGTGGTAGCAGCTCATCTCAGAAGGTTAGGGGTGCCTGTTTTTCCCTATCAGGACGACTGGCTGCTCAAAGCGGAGTCTTCAGAGTTGGTTTTGCGCCACTTGCAAGTAACAACTCAGCTGTTGTTCAAACTGGGTTTCTCGATAAATGTACCCAAATCTCACCTGGTGCCTTCTCAGCGCAGCCTGTTCATAGGGGCGATACTGGACACTTCTGTGTGTCGAGCATACCCCCCTCCGCAGAGGATTCTCGACATACAGGAAATGATTCCTTTATTTCATGTTAGAGCAGTTGTTGCAGTCCTGAAGGTTCTTCACCTGCTCTGTCTGTTTGCTTCCTGTATTCTTTTGGTCAACCATGCACGCTGGCATATCGGGGCACCCCAGTGGTGCCTCTGCAGGCAGTGGTATCAGTGCAATGGAGATCTCAGGGAGAAGATCAGAATCTCCAGAGAAACTGCAGTGGAGCTGTCTTGGTGGAGTGTTCAGGGCAACCTGTCGCAAGGAAAGCCCTTTCAGTCTCCCCTGCCGGTGGCCACAGTGATCACGGATGACTCCACTCTAGGGTGGGTGCTCATCTGGGGGATCTGGAGGTCAAAGGTCTTTAGTCTCCAGCGGAAAGGTTTCTTCATATCAACCTGTTGGAATTGCGGGCGATACGTTTGGCACTGAAGGCTTTCCTCCCTTCCCTTCGCGGTCAGTCGGTTCAGATCCTAACGGACAATACTACAGCGAAGTGGTACATCAACAAACAGGGAGGTGTAGGGTTGTTTTGTCTCTGCCGAGAGGCTCTGCGACTCTGGTCGTGGGCTCAGGGCCAACGGATTTGTGTCTTTGCAAATCATCTGGCTAGGGTGCTAAATGTTTGTGCGGACAGTCTCAGTCGGCGTTACTCGACCAATCACGAGTGGCGGCTTCATCCAGAGGTGGTCCATCGCATCTTCCAGATGTGGGTGTCTCCTCGGTTAGACCTGTTTGCCACTCAGGAGAACGCGCACTGTCCGTTGTTCTGCAGCCTCCAGCTTCCGATGTGGGGAGCGTTGGGGGGCGCGTTTCAGATAGATTGGAGCTCTCAACTCCTTTACGCATTTCCCCCCATACCCTTGATTCCTCTGGTTCTGATGAAGATTCGCCAATACCGGGCGCAAGTTATATTGATCGCCCCGGATTGGCCAAGAAGGGTGTGGTACACAGACCTATTTCACCTCTCATCGCACCCTCCGCTCCATCTCCCTCGCAGGGCAGACCTCCTCTCATAGTCGCAGGAGCAGGTTTTCACCCCCACCTCCAGAGCCTGCACCTTCATGCCTGGAGTTTGAACGGGGACGCCTGAGTTCCTTCTCTCTCCCGCCACATATAGTGGATGTTATTTTATCATCCAGGCGACACTCCACTGAGTCTGTTTACTCTTCCTGTTGGTCCAGATTTGTAAAGTGGTGTGGAGAGAGAGACATTGATCCTCTTGAGGCCCGTTTGTCCAGCATTTTGGAGTTCTCACTTTCTTTGGCACAGCAAGGATGTGCTGTAGCTACTGTCAAAGGTTATTTATCGGCTTTGTAATTTAATCAAAAGGAGACTAGCTCATATTTATTTTAGATTTACACAAAAACAAGAAAAGACTCTAGTATGTTTCGTCATAGAGTGGGAACACCTGGTGAGTGTGTTCATAAAGCCCTCACCCACCAACCTAGTTGGTGGCATGCTTCATCATCGGGCCCACCCTGTAGCACCTAGCGTGCCCCGGGTGTGCTTCAACGCCTGATTACAGCGGAGCTGGTATTTTGCTGAGTGTGCAGTGAAGATAGTTAAGAAAGTGATGTTAAAACGGCTTGGCGGGGGTCCCAGTACCCGAGGGTAGGATTAGACTTTAATACCTGGGCCTCCGTCAGCGGTTAAAAAATAAGGCTGGAGGATGTAAGAGGCGAGTTACGACCTCTCACATCCAATGGGTCAACATGTTTCAGCCAGTGCCTTATGTCTATGCTGGCTTTCTTCAGGACCTAAATAAAAGGGGGTGAGTGTGAGTAAGCTAATGGGAGTGTGGTATAGACTATGTGTCTACACGCCCTAAAGTGTATCTATGTGTGAGAGGGGGATTCCCTTCTCAAGACCACCTGTACACGTAACATTTATGGACAAAAGACAAAACATACAAAGAAAAATAGAGTCATTCGGATGTACAATGTTGTGCACATCTGATTGCCGTCACTATAGCGGATTCATGTGGGCTATAGGCGACTAAAGTGTAATGGTATTGGTGGTACAATTAAGGTGAGAATCGCACTTGTAACTCGAGGGTGAAGTGGTAAGAAAACGGGAATAACATTGTGCATATGTGTAGAGCGGCGCAAGAGGGCACTCTTACGCTAGTTTTTGCTCAGTCTGACCTCAAGGTTGGGAGGTGGCAAGGGCTTGACCCTAAGGGGACAAACGTTTTACCACTCTGATTAGGGAGACCTGTAGGGGAGAAAAGAGCGCTTACCAGGAGTCGTGGTGGTTGTTCCTCATACTTACAGCTTTTCTGGGTAGAGCCTGCTCTGGACCTGTAGTGCCTCCTTCGCATACTGGTGAAGAATGACCCTTTTTCCCGGGTCTTAAATAGTCCGGTTGATTGAATAACCAATTGCACCTGTAGGTTTTTGGGAGGCAATGGTAGAAAGACTCGGGTGTTCGAGTCATGGTGCCTGGGGAGAGTCTAGGCGCAATGTGAGCACGTGCGCATTATCGTTGAGTCGCGTTTGTAAGCATGCACTAGTGTGGGCGTTTCCCCAAGTGGAGAGCCGCCTCGGAGCTAGCGCCCGGTATGTGCGCATGCGCAGTGTGGCTGGGGATAGTCTGCGCATGTGCGGGGCAAAAGTGTCTCGGCCGCGCATGTGCGGGGCGCTACTGATGGACTATGGTGTCCTTACAGTCCCAAATATATCAAGCGACACAGAGGATGTCGTTGATAATACTGTTAAGATAATTAAAAAGGTATGGGGCAATTTACACTATTTTCTGGGACAAGCAACAGTGTATAGAACTGGTATGTTAAGAGGAAAACAACACAAACCACAGTCATTTCGTTTGAGACACGGGGGTCAATCAGTGATGGGTCAAGGAATTCCACGGGATGGCATCGTTCAATCCCTGGGTAGCTGTGGAAAGGCAGTAAATCCACCGTTGTTCCGCGTGCAGCAGTTTATTGTCATTGTCCACGGTGCCTTCAGGGACTTGCTCTATGACCATCCAGGTTAGGTCATTGGGTGTGTGACATTGGGTAATAAAGTGGTTGGTCATTCTGCTTATGTTCTTTTTACATCTTATGGTACTTCGATGATCTGTTATTCTTGTTTTTATTTTTCGTGTGGTCATTCCAATGTACCGGAGCCCACATGCGCAAGTGATGAGGTAAATAAGGTTACGAGAGTTACAATTTGTGTGGCTACGTTGAGTCCACATCTTGTTTGGCTCCAGGTCCAGAGTTTTGGTATGAGTGGTGAGGTGACACACACTACAGTCATTACAAGGGTAATGTCCGGTGACCTTGGGGAGGCCCCATATATTCAGAAGGGTGTTAGTGGCTGGTTGGGGTGGTGGTCTTGGGCGGGTACTGACCAGGCGGTCTTTGAGATTGTTGCATCGCTTGTATGCAAATCTGGGGACGTCCCATTTCTCTCCCCAGGCACCATGACTCGAACACCCGAGTCTTTCTACCATTGCCTCCCAAAAACCTACAGGTGCAATTGGTTATTCAATCAACCGGACTATTTAAGACCCGGGAAAAAGGGTCATTCTTCACCGGTATGCGAAGGAGGCACTACAGGTCCAGAGCAGGCTCTACCCAGAAAAGCTGTAAGTATGAGGAACAACCACCCCGACTCCTGGTAAGCGCTCTTTTCTTCCCTACAGGTCTCCCTAATCAGAGTGGTAAAACGTTTGTCCCCTTAGGGTCAAGCCCTTGCCACCTCCCAACCTTGAGGTCAGACTGAGCAAAAACTAGCGTAAGAGTGCCCTCTTGCGCCGCTCTACACATATGCACAATGTTATTCCCGTTTTCTTACCACTTCACCCTCGAGTTACAAGTGCGATTCTCACCTTAATGGTACCACCAATACCATTACACTTTAGTCGCCTATAGCCCACATGAATCCGCTATAGTGACGGCAATCAGATGTGCACAACATTGTACATCCGAATGACTCTATTTTTCTTTGTATGTTTTGTCTTTTGTCCATAAATGTTACGTGTACAGGTGGTCTTGAGAAGGGAATCCCCCTCTCACACATAGATACACTTTAGGGCGTGTAGACACATAGTCTATACCACACTCCCATTAGCTTACTCACACTCACCCCCTTTTATTTAGGTCCTGAAGAAAGCCAGCATAGACATAAGGCACTGGCTGAAACATGTTGACCCATTGGATGTGAGAGGTCGTAACTCGCCTCTTACATCCTCCAGACTTATTTTTTAACCGCTGATGGAGGCCCAGGTATTAAAGTCTAATCCTACCCTCGGGTACTGGGACCCCCGCCAAGCCGTTTTAACATCACTTTCTTAACTATCTTCACTGCACACTCAGCAAAATACCAGCTCCGCTGTAATCAGGCGTTGAAGCACACCCGGGGCACGCTAGGTGCTACTGGGTGGGCCCGATGATGAAGCATGCCACCAACTAGGTTGGTGGATGAGGGCTTTATGAACACACTCACCAGGTGTTCCCACTCTATGACGAAACATACTAGAGTCTTTTCTTGTTTTTGTGTAAATCTAAAATAAATATGAGCTAGTCTCCTTTTGATTAAATTACATATTACCCCGGGGATAAGGACTAGCTTTCTGGTCCTCTCTCTCTCTCTTGATTTCGTGTATTTATCGGCTTTGTCAGCCATATATGTTTGCCGGATCAGCCATCCTTATTTAAGTCTACCATTGTCATGAGGTTCATTAAGGGCCTTACAAATATGTTCCCCCCCCACTCCTGTTATTATGCCACAGTGGTATTTGAATTTAGTCCTTATGTTTCTAATGGGTTCTCCATTTGAGCCTCTTCATTCTTGCCCGTTGAGGCTTCTTACTTTTAAGATGGTTTTCTTTTAATAGCCATTACCGAGGCTAGGAGGGTAAGTGAGCTTCAGGCTCTTAGCTTCAAATCTCCTTTCCTAACCATTCATGTGAATAAGTTGGTTCTAAGGACCAGAGCTGCTTTCCTTCCCAAGGTGGTTACCCCTTTTCACATGGGACAATCTTTTACTATGCCCACTTTTTATCCTCCCCCTCATCCTTCCAAGGAGTGAGAGAGGCTGCATCGATTGGACCCTAAAAGAGCTATCAGCTTTTATTTGGATCGGACTAGTGATCTAAGACTGGACGATCAGCTCTTTGTGGGCTAGGTTGGAAAAATGAAAGGCAAGACAGTGCACAAGAGGACGCTTTCCAGGTGGATTATCTTGTGCATCAAGATTTGCTACGCCTGGCCAAGAAAAACCCACCAGAAGGTATAAGAGCTCATTCTACAAGAGCTAAGTCTACTTCTTCTGCTTTGGCTAGAGGTGATTCTGTTCTTGATATATGTAAAGCAGCAACTTGGGCCTCCCTCCACACCTTTGCAGAGCATTACTGCTTGGATTCTGAGGTTAGGAGGGATGGCCATTTTGCTCGCTCTGTTTTACAGTATTTTTTGGTTTAGTCAGGTGGGACACCCTCCTCCGGGAGAGAAGTATCCATCAGAAGAACAAGTTACTTACCTTCGGTAACGCTTTTTCTGGTGGATACAATATCTGCCTGTGGATTCCTCACGGTCCCACCCGCCTCCCCGTTGTCTACCTGTCTCTTCCAAAAACTGTTTTGTTTTAATTATGTTTATATTTTATTAGTGAGAAATGTTTTTTCCCATGCAATTTCTCTTTGCTTTTATCGATTATGCATTTGTGTTTTTACATATCTGTACCTATTTGGTATGCTATGTATATATTATGGAAATGTGTCGGTCCACCCGGTTACCTCGGTGGCATGGAAAAAATGGGTGGAACTGACGTCAGCACGCCGACGAGGTCCTTTTGTGGCTCCTGTGACGTCATGCGGTGCCACGTTCGGAGCCAGTACATTGTGACATCCTCACCGGCGTGGGGAGAGCTAGGAAAGAATTTCCCTCGGAATGCTGGCGCAGGGGGTATTCAAAAGGTGAGGAATCCACAGGCAGATATTGTATCCACCAGAAAAAGCGTTACAGAAGATAAGTAACTTGTTCTTATGTACATGCATTATTCGTTTTGTGGCAGTGCCATAAAGGTGAGTGTGTGTGTGTTTTTATTGGCCTGTGTTAGTTAGATAATTGGGAGTGGTTCTGACAGCCATATTGCCCACCTACCATTGGGCTTTAACAGTTGGCTCTTCATGATGCCCCCTCACCTTTCAGTTGATCAGGTGGGAATTTAACAGTGCTGAAAACCAGCTGTATTTTTCTGCCTCCTACGAAATCGCCTTGTTGCTATATCTACACCCTGAATGTAAGATTGCCACCCATCAGCAACATGCAAATGATAGTTAAGCTAATAAAGCATCAACAAATATTGAATGAATGCAGAGCAAGGGGTAATTCAAGGATTCTCTAAGTTATACCAAGGAGAAATAGACAAGTCTGCCAAATACCCTTATCCATTTCTGAAAATGATACCTGAATAATAAATAATATCTGAAGAAATAGAAGTCTGGGGATTGCTTCAGAACAGCCCAAGAGAGGGGAAGGAGATAATATGTAAATATGTCTGGGGACACCCACCTTTTTCTGGAACATCACAAGCTTTATTCCACCAGTTGTCAGGCCTGCCTTGCACTTTTCTTGATCTTTTCCCACCTACCTTTCAGATTTCACTTTTTTCTCAAAAAGATTTTGGCCTGTTAGGCCCAGATGCATCAAACAAAAATCCGCTAGCAAAGGGGCAGATTCTCAGAATCTGCCCCTTTGCGACCGGTATTTTTGCATTTGGGATGCATCATCCCAAATGCAAAAATCGCAAATTGAGAATTCGCTAAATTGCGATTATTTGCATTTAAGGAATCTCAAATTGAGATTCCTTAAATGCAATGCATGAAAGTTTTAAAAATAGCGAATTCGCTAATAGGACACGCAAATTACGGTAATTTGCAAAAACTTAGAAAAATGCACTAAAGTGCATTTTTTAAAGTTTCATGTTGCGCACACACATGCCCTAAGGGCATGTGTGTGCGCAACATATGTGCACAGATCAATTTCAGGGGTGCAACAGGGTGTCCTTTGGACACCCCTGCACCCTTGAAATCGCATTCTCAATTTGCGACTCACTAATTGCGATTCGCAAATTGAGATTGTCTTCCCATTCATTCCTATGGGCCTCTAGGCCCGTAGGAATGAATGGGGAGGTATTCCTTAATTGCGAGTCGCAATTTGCGAGTCGCAATTAAGGAATTCTAAGAAATCGCTATTTTTTTTGTGATTTCTTGATGCATTCCATTTTGCTATTTCTTAATAGCGAATCGGTATTTTTTGCTATTAAGGAATTGCAAAATGGGTTGTTGATGCATCTGGGGGATACCCCCAGATGGAATGCATCAAGAAATCACAAAAAAAATAGCGATTTCTTAGAATTCCTTAATTGTGACTTCATGGTAATTTGCGTGTCCTATTAGCGAATTCGCTATTTTTAAAACTTTCATGCATTGCATTTAAGGAATCTCCATTTGAGATTCCTTAAATGCAAATAGTCGCAATTTAGCGAATTCTCAATTTGCGATTTTTGCATTTGGGATGATGCATCGCAAATGCAAAAATACCGGTCGCAAAGGGGCAGATTTTAGTCTTTTCATGGAAAAGGTGGTGAGCAGCAAATAACAGATGAGAACCTGTCATGCGGAATGGCTGGAAGTTCGATCAAGAATTTAAATAAAACATGGTCAAAAAGTGGGCGGAGAATTCTGAGATTCTTGATAGTGATTGTGCTATACACATTTATCATATTCCTAAGTTAAATTAGAACCACAATGATGGGAACAGAGCAGAATCAGGCATGCCAATTCAGGCATGCAAAATCGGTTTCAGTTTGGATGTCTTTTTCCTCTCACTGGTAGGGCATCAAGTACATCTTGTTTGCGATATCCAGTGATAATACATACTTCTTGACTTCCCATTCATGGATGTGGGCTCGTTTTAATGTTTTGAAGTTAGATCTTTTCTCTAGAACCAACTCACCCATGTCGTAAACCAATACAGTATTTGCTGCAAAGGGTTTCCCAATTTTCAAAACGTGCGCGCTCTAGAAATATTTGTAATTAGTCTATTAGATGATCATTAATTTGGTTCTTAATCTTCACATCTTTGATAAGGGGGCAATGAGCGTTTATATTTCACATTGTTTTAGATCATTAATTTTGAAGTCACCACTAAGTCATCACATGTCTTGCTGTTTGCAAAGTGACTCTTTGAATATGTGTTTTTTTTGGATCACATTCAAAAATGGATCTTGTAAATGTACATGGCACACTTGTAGCATGGTAATTGGCAACAGGTGGCGCAGTCTACAGAATCTGCTTAGTCCAGCTTACTAACAACATAACATGAGTGTTTGGGCTTGAATAGGTCTTTTTTGAAGTTCTTTTAGGTTTGTATTTGCAGCTTTTGAGCCTTCATCAGCCATTGTAAATCCTCGTCAGTTGCAGCATGGGGGATGCATCCTGAGAAACCTGGGGTAAGCTCTGTCTGGGTAGTAATCTAACATTTGAGGAAGCTCAACTGTCCATTTGATTAGACTATGATATATATTCCTTACGCTATAATCTGACAAAATTTCTTTAGCTGGTGAGAGTGAACAGAGGCTTCTCTGTGTTGGATGTTAGAGATGATGAAGATAGTAAAAGTGGAGTAGTTTGCGAGGGTTGTTTCATTTGACACGTATTTGGTTTGTGGACCCTCTTCCCCTTTATCTCAAGGTTGAGGCTTTGGAGCTAAATCCTGTGATCATGCTCACCTTTTATAAACCTCAAAACAGAACTATGCGCAGGATTATAGGACCTTGGTGTGTATGGAGACTGAGTCATCCCACCAGCGTAGTAACCTTGAGCCCAGCACCGACTAGCTAAAGTGTCTCACTTGCTCTCCTACTTACTCACAGAGAAGCAAATGATTAGACACCCCGGAACACAACACTCCCAGATCTCTCAGGAATTGCAGCAACAAGACACACCCTTTCGCTCGCACTCTTGTACTCATCCACAAGATAGTCACTAAATGGTTTAAAATATTTATTTGAACTAATGTGCCCTAACATGCAGTATATGTGCCACAACAAGCAGGAAAATGCCGGAAAATGCATAATACAAATATAGTCAGCATAGCAGCTAGTCCATAAATAATCAAGGGAGATGTCATCGTAAAAAGACAGTGGAGCCTATCTTCCCTCCCCTTGCAAAGAAGCAGTATTATTATATATTAGAAGATCTCTGGGCTTTGTCAACTGACCCCATACCTCACCCTAGATATGGTAGATCTACATCACAGGTGCTGCCTCACTTTTCTCCCTGGAAAGGTCCTTCTCTAAGTGTCTCCCAGGTAATTCGTGTACCCTACTAAAAACCAAAGTACGTTGTCCAAACAACAGCTCCATCGGTATGTTTTGTCTAAGGGTTACGGTCTGGCCAGAACAAAATAAAAGGGGCGTTGTTGTTCAATCTTTCACATAATGTTCAGTCAAAATCCCAGGAACATGCAGATTGTGAACACAGCAATGAGTTCTCATGTGAAAGCAGTCATTAAAATATTGCAAAAATAAAGAGTGTAGTAACATGCGCAAAAGCAGCAGGCAAGCTGCAACGATGTTCATGCTGAAGTAAGTGAAAAACGACAATGTCCCCACCAGCCACGTGACACCCTCCCCTTGGCCAGGTCATTAGCTCTAAGTTAGGACAAAACATAAAATAAGCAGAGGCAAAGCGTATAAGTGGTTTTCCAATTAGGACAGTCATGAAGCCGAATTAAAATTGTCGGTTGGAAAATTTCTTCAATTGGGCACTCAAAAATATTAATGAATCTGTTTATAGGTACTCTTCGGAGTCGAAAATGCAGCAGGAAAAGTGGAAAGCTATGTACTCCAGAATGTTGTTTGTTCCTTCCATATTAAAAAGGCATACCATCCATTTGAGCAGATCAAAAGAGCACACATGCTCCTCATAATCAGAAGCTGTTAGGAGCATGCCTCGGCAACCTGCGACAACTTTGATGAAACTCTGTTCAGTGAGGTGCTGCACACTGGCCCAGGTACTCAAGTCTGCCATTGGTCCAAGCAGAGGATCACACAACAGGCGCCTACCCACGACACATGTCTGATCATGGGCCTTCAACAGACCCAATAGCAGATCCTAAACCAGGGCAGCATGTGTGGTATTGGAGAGGCAGATATCCAGGGCCCATTGAAAAGGGCACCAGAGGCAGTCAAACCCAGGTTGCATGCAGGTGAAGTAGGCATAACAGAAAGTCAATGGCAAAAGATGTAACCGGCATAGAACCAAAAAGCTGTCACATGCGATCACGGTACAGACGCAGTTGGTCCTGGTTTGGCAGCTCCATGAATCGAGCATCCATTGCGAAGCAATAATAGGAGAACCAGCATGCCACAAACCAACAGGAGCAGCAGGGGAAACCTTCCGAAGGTGCTGGAAAAACTTGAATGGATAAAGGCTGGTATTATTCCCAAAATAGTCTGAAAGGAAGAAACAAGTCCGGATCCCACAAGTTTAAAAAAGTGGACAAGGCCCTCTGTATCAGACGCATGAAATATTTGGTGTATTCATTCTCCAAAATGGAGTGGGAGATTCGTGTTTAGCAGCGAGTGTATCTCACTTGCGGTTATCGCCACCTGCAATTCGAAGGTCTCTTCCGCTGATGTGAGAGCCACTTCTTGTTGAAACAATAGCGCTTTGAGTCGGCTTAGTTTATCGAAATCTGTTTTCAAAGTTGGAATGGAAGGCTAAAGCAAATTATCTAAAATCCTATGCGGGGGTCGAAACAGGACATTGCTACAACATGTAACTCGTTGTGAAAGCGTTACTATATACGGGATGCAGGCCCGTAATCTGCTGCAATAGTGGTTGTTGAAAATAAGATGACTGCCATTAGAAAGCAAAGTTCGTGCAGGAATAATAGCTGGGACGGGTGTACCTTTTAAAAAAAACAAGCCGGATCAGGGACCAAAATGTTACAGGTGCCATGCAATTTAACTTTTTTACAGACTAGGGAAAGGCCTCTGTGGAATTGCATACCTCTCCTGTAAGGAATACTTCCTTATCTGCGCGCTGACATCTGTATGTGAAAGGTAACAACCACAATTCATGAATAAATGTACTGCTGAGGAGCTCAAACCTCCCTACTGGAAAGTGTTTCTTGCAGGCCGTGAACTGAAATAGTTAGATGGGCAGTGAACAAACCCATGTATTAACCATACAGCTGAATCAGTCTCTGCTACGGAAAATGGTAACTTTTCTAATTATTTAATATGTAAAAATGTCCATGTTGCATCTTTCATTGACATTAATTTCTGTTTATCAGTCAAATTAAACGGCAAAAACAGTGCTGAAGCATTCAAATAATCACAAGGCACTTTTTCATTTTTGAGTGTTTGCAACGTCCATGCAAACTGCATTACAGAAAGCAATTGATGTTGACCATGATACAAAAAAGACACGTCATGTTGAACAATATCAATGACAGATGACACAATGTTATCCAAAGTATATGTACGGGAAGACAGTGTATTAATGCTATTATCTACTACCTCAAATACTTTTTCTACATTAGCTTGGTCAATTTGGCGCAGCCTCTATCTGGTGACAGTTTCCACAATTCATTGTATGCTTAACAAATACATTGTTTCGATCTAGGGGCATTTGGACCTAAAATAAAATCAGCCAAATTAACTTCACTCAACAAAAGGGACAAGTGTTGTTTCACAGACGACAGTGTAAAGTGCCCCAACCATTGTTGACACAATTACCCACTGAATATGTGGCGACTGAATGGGAATGTGGGAAATGTGGGTCAGGTCTACTTTGTGTAAATCCTTTGGTGGTATTTAAAAAACGCAGTTGACATGCATTAGAACCCATTGGACACAATATCCATCCCAAGGGGTCAATGTCGGAAGAGTTTATGGATCCATTTGGGAACATAAGTCATCAATTGTGGTAATGGTGTGTACCCCATGTATCGTACACAGCCAATGAGGGAAAGGAGGGAATATTACGTTTTTTGGCCGTGGCTAAACCAAAACAAGTAGTTTGCTGCACCGTGGCATTTAAAAATAACATTTGTGTCTGTATCAGACATGTACAATGCAAAGCTTCAGTGCCCTGCACCTGCCAATCTTTGGTACCCCAAATGGATTTTAAATTAATTGTGTCCTTCAAGAGTTCATATCTCTTCGCGGATAGATCAGTTCTGAAGGAGTTGGACTAAATCAATTTAGTGTGTGTCAACATAAATTTAGATTGAGGCGGCCATTTTAATTTATAAAAGTAGGATTGTGGATAGGAAAGATTATAACCAGAAAAATATGTAAATTTACTCAGTTGAGTCTATGAACTTCCTTGTAAAGGAGTCAGACAATGTTCCCATTGTGTAAAATTAAAAAATGGTCTCGGAGTGTTGGTTTTGTGTAAAAAATTATAGCCATAATGTTGATAACAGAATAAATCTGCATAATTTGCCGAATTCAAATACAAATCTTCAGCGTCAAAAGCTGCTTAATATTTTAAATCATAAAACAGCGAATGAACAGCTTGAACATCCCAGTCGTCTGAGTGTATGGCCGGTGAACCACAACTCTTAATGAAACGTGGAATACGTATGGAATGTTCAAAAGTTCACTCGGGTCATGGATATCATAAGCTACTTTATCCCAAATTATGCCATCCACAACAGGAAAAGCCGAAATGTTTATGAGGGCTTGATCTCTTTATTATATGTGATGATGTGTGGGGTGCCAGAACTCCATCAACAAAGTTCACAGCAAAGCGTTCAGACACATAATGACCATTGATGAGCAGAAAAAACCCAATCCACATGAAGAGGATTATCAGTGTAAGTACCATCCACACGTATGTCCAGGGTGGGACCACGTAAGTCTTTTTGAACCATGAAATAAAAAGACCGGTGAGTGGAGGGAGTGTTGCCACAGATGAGGATGAAGAAGAAAAGTCAGAAGAACAGCTGTTAAGGTCAATTTAATAACCACTCTCCCCCAGCTGAAACAACAGGGGTTGCGCAGCATCAGATGGTTCTTGTATGGTACTCTCAGGAAGGGCAATTATGTCCTCAACTGAAGGAGATGCAGACTCAATGTCTTCATTGGTAGAAGTAGAAGGTAAAACAGTCAAGAAATCAATTGAAGTTTCCAGCTCCCCTTCCATTACGCGGGGAATAGTCGAGGAAGCTGAAGATTTTGGGTTCAGTGAAAGGTCTCGGCTTGAATTACTTGGAGGCATACTATTTAGTATTGGCATATGGTGTAGCTTGACATGTTCGATTGAAATGTATCGATTCGACCAGACAAAGAAGGCAGGATCACAGTACGGGTGCCTTTCAAGCCAAGGACTGGTGCACAGTATAATAGACCAAATTCTTTTTTGTTCTCCACTTTCTCTCGGACCAGATCTCCAACTTTAGAAAGCCAGCCCGAAACAGGAATCAGCACCCCTGGATCTGCGGAAGAGGCCAAATGTGCTTTTGCTTGTGAATCCCAAACTTTTTGTAGATCCTATAACACAGCACAATGGTTATCTACGACAAAGGTTGCGGCAGCCGCCACAACATCTAAACCATCAAGGTCAGGCACAAACATTTTAATGGCGAATAGCATTTCGTATGGGGTCCGCCCACCCAGAGATCTTCTTGGGGATTATTTAATGCACGTTGCACTGCCAAGACACAGTGTGTACACTGCAGCAAACACCGTCCCCCAGGTGGTGCAATCAGCTAAAGCGGGAATAATACCACTAGGCTGCCGCAGTCAGTAGTGGGAGTAGCTGTCGGGTGGTGACATGGGGGGGAGGGGCAGGGTGGGGGTAGTAAACTATGGATTATGGAGGTTTACAGGTAAGTAAACATATAAAGAATTAAAACTAATTTTGTTGGTTGGACTGCATCGCATTTTGGGATGCAGTGCACGCAACGAAATTCGTTTTAATTATTTATATGTTTAATTACCTGTAAACCTCCGTAATCCATAGTTTACTACCCCCCACCCTGCCCCTCCCCACGTCACCACCCGGCAGCTACTCCCACTACCAACCGCGGCTGCCACTAGGTAAACTCATTGTAAGGACCCTGTTTTTTTTTCACAGGAGTAGTACGTTAGAAAACAGCTACGAGTTGCTAAACTTTTTCTGCCAACCAATATGGAAAATCATCTCTATTATGAGGACGTTTTCCCATCACTGAATTATTCATGATGGGCAATACCGATTATGTAATTACAGAATCGGTGAATACCGATTTTAGCAAGGGTGCAGGGGGGTGTCACTTTGACACCCTCTGGCACCCCAAAAATAGGCATGTGCGCCATGTGGCACACAGACATGCCCTAAGGGCATGTCTGTGTGTCACATGGCACAGGTGTGCATGCACACATGTGCATGCACACCAGGATTCGGTATTTTACCACCCAATTGGATTGGGTGGTTAAATACCGATTCTTAAAGCCCTGTGGCACTCTGACATGTGCCAGCTACATCTGCATTTACAGAATCTGTATTTTACCGAGTCTGTATTTACCGATTCGGTAATTTTACCGAATCGGTAAATACAGAATCGGTAAAATACCGATTCTGTAAATGCATGCCCTACATCTCAAAATCCAATTACCGGTCGGTAACGGCCGAATTTGGCCGTTACCGACCGGTAATTGGCCACCTACATCTGGCCCCAAGTGTCTACCATCTAATTTGTGTACCCTACTAAAACCCAAAGTATGTTGTAGAAACAATAGCTGCATCGGTATGTTTTTTCTAAGGGCTAAGGTCTGGTCAGAACAAAATAACAAGGGGCATTGTTGTCAACCTTCGACATAATGTTCAGTCAAAATCACAGGAACATGCAGTGTGAACACAGGGATGAAATCTCACGTGAAAGCAGTAATTGAAATATTGCACGAATACAGATGTGTAGTAACGTGCGCAAAAGCAGCAGGCAAGCTGCAACGTGCTCATGTTAAGTTTCTGAAAAACAACAATGTTCCCACCGGCCACGTGACAGCATCTTAATAATATTATGCTTTTTACTTTATGGCACTTTTACCACTTAACAGCACTTTTGATATTCATTGTAAGTCAGAGGACCTAATCAGGGTCCCGTCCCTGTGCCTTCGGTGCCTCCTATGCACCTCCGTCCTTCTAATGTGCCTTGTTACCTCCTCATACTCCATTCAACACTCACTGTTTCTCACTGCTACTGCTTCCCATTAGCTGCCATCTGCTAGCAATCAGGAAACAGGACTCAGCAAGGGTCACAAACTCACATACTGCAGCTTGTGGTTCATGGACAGTTTTCCCTTATTAGCAAGTGGTGTGATTCATAAGGTTGGGATGGTCCAGCCCAGTTCCCTAAACCCATTCACTATCCATCAATCCACTAGGGTTCACCCTCTATCTCAGGGGATAACTAAAAAAAGAATGGGGTAGCAGTTATGGAAAAGGCTGAAAAAGCAGCTAAGAAAAGGGGAAAAGGGATGCAACCGAGGACCTCCGGTATCACTGCTACTGTCTCCCCTCCATACTACAGGAACACCTCCTGGTCATGTCCTTCACTTCGCTATGTGCTCAGTCTTAGGTTTGTTATGTTGTAAGAAAAGAAGTAGCAGTTGGTGTGATACCTGGACAGGGCATTTAGTATACACATCAGGTTAGGAGGGAATGTGTATGTTGGCTGGTGTGGGGATGGGGGGTCTGTAGGAGAGGAAGCAAAGATTGTGTGGATACACAGATTGGGCCTGGGAGAATGAGTGGGTGCACACTACATATAGGGGCTGATGGGACACATACTGGAGTTTGGTGATGTCCTATGATGGCACTGGTAGCAGTGGCCTTCACCAATTTCTACGGGGGGGGGGGGGGGGGGACGCAGTACATCCACTGGAGTTAGAAAGGAGAGTAAAGAATGTAAGACCAGATGTAACTTATCGCAACCAGGGCAGTTTACTATTACAGGAACCTTTACCGTGTCGCAGCATACATATTACCTGCATTCAGATGTAATTTAATATGCCAATTTGTCCAGATTACTAAAAATAATATGTTTCGTTCAGCACCCTTTATGCAATCCAGTAATTGGAAGCCTGGTTTTGCACAGAAATGGAATATGTTACGTGCTGATGACACTATCGGTGTTTGCACAACATAATGATTGATCAGCGCTGCGATTTATTTTCAATGCAGACAAATCAGGGTTGCAATCTTTAAACTGGCATTTGCTATCTTAACTAGATAGCATAACTGTAAAAAGTGCCTGCTTGGTACCTAAAGATAGTAAATGATTTTTTTTATTTACAGTGCACAAGAACACGCATTATTAACTTAGTATTCACCACTTTTTACATTCTAGGCCTTTGATGATTGATCCCCAAGGCCAGGCAAACAAATGGATAAAAAACTCTGAAAAGGACAACCAGCTAAATGTCATCAAGCTGACAGATTCAGATTACATGAGGACCCTGGAGAACTGCATCCAGTTTGGTACCCCACTCCTGCTAGAAAATGTGGGAGAGGAGCTTGATCCATCACTCGAGCCTTTACTTCTCAGACAGACATTTAAACAAGGTACATGAAACTAGACGTTTAAATAGGAGGGCTGTTAAACTTTTTGAGCAAAAGCCAATTCAATTCATAGTACAAACTAACTCTTTTTATATGTCTCCTTAATCCTGCCATATGGGAAAAGCTGAAGGTAAAAACTATGCACATATATGTTTTGTTAAAGTGTGGATTTTATTTTGCCAGCTTATATGTGTGTCTATGTTTTTAGTGCATATAGCTATACATGTGTAAATCTATAAATATCTATGTGCGTGTTAGTTTACGATTTACTATGTAATGTGGTACACTATTGCTATTGAGGTGTTCTCATGACATCATAAAGCATCAAGCTGAAGGCCAAGTGGTTGGTAAATGTCACTACAACGCCTTAATGGCAAGATAAGATCATATTACACATTACCTGTTATCTACTTTTTCTCATGCATAATTATTTTGGAGCTCTTAGTTTAAAAACTGTTTTCTTCAAAAAGCAGATAACAATGTGCACTGCCTGGAAGTAGAATGTTTAGGTTTTTGTTTACCTTTGATGCTGAATTATGCATTTGCCACAAATTCTATCACATAATTGCAATTTTCACAAAAAATAGTTTTTATCTGAAAATGGATGAAATTAGTACTGTCAAAGAATGTGCTGTATAATTTGGCCTTTTTACAGCATAATCTGCCATACGGTGTACCCATAGAACTCTCCACTCACCTTAAACTCGTGGTCTCATGGTACACTGTTTAGGGGGCTTTTGATTTTTTTCACGTGCAATTGAAATGTGTGAATCTGTGTGACCTAATGATTGATCTCTCTGCTTGTAGGAGGTGTTGAATGCATCAGGCTCGGTGAGACCATTATTGAGTATTCAAAGGATTTTAAGTTCTACATAACAACCAAGCTCAGAAATCCACATTATCTACCCGAGCTGGCCACGAAGGTTTCCTTGCTTAATTTTATGATCACCCCAGAAGGACTTGAGGATCAGCTGCTAGGCATTGTTGTTGCAAAAGAGAGGTTGGTATTTAACGTCTGTCGAATAAATGATATTCCACGTCTGCATTTGTGTTTCTCACCTATTGTGCATGCATTCCCATCACTTAAATATTGGCAATTGGTTTTCCACTCTTTATAAAAAGTTTGATTGGTGATCTTTCTGTTAGACAGCACCTCCCTTTGTATCTCCATCTTCTCAGTGCTTAGAAGAAGTTGCCCAATTGCCTTAAGCTCTTTACAAATAATTTTGATGTTGTCGGGCTGTGTGACATGACATTCAAATGATTAAAATTGTTGTGATATTTCAGTGCTCCATGGATCCAGTGTCAATGCAAACTCGATTTACCTCTTTCTAATCAATGTAGATTATGTGTCTGAGATGAGTGGAATCTGTTAACACTACTGAGGAATTCTAAAAAATGAACCCTTTCCGTCAATGTATAATTTGTAAACACTGTATTAAGACCATCTTTAGCCTCCTGGCATTCTGCATTTTTAGCTTGACTATTTCATGATTTATCTCTTATGGACAATGCCCAGTAATCTGAAGGGAAATCCATTCTGGAAAAGGGGTTATAGCAAGTTAAAGGTTCAGGATCATGATATAACTTGTATCGGATGCCAAAAATATTGCAACCACTACATCAATTTAACCACCATACCACAAGTAAGATGACGTTTAATTAGGAGAAGTACATATGTGTGTACCCTGTGATGTAGTGGTAGATAATGTAGTGTATATAATATATGTGTAGTCTGACATTGCCAACCTCAATAGCGAGATACATGTCAAATTGCTGTAATTCACAAATCTTCACACTGTGAATCAAATCTAAACCGGTGCCATATTTCATCAACCAAATTATCATTATCTTTGGTTATTTCCTTTTTATGCGCCTCATGGCACTTCCAGTGTGCTGAACAATTTAACTATAGAATCAGGACAAACCCAATGATTCAGATTTAAAGGGACACCTTTGTTACAAACTTACAACTGAATCAATGTGTATCACTCTAGGCAAAAGCTTTCTGAAGATCGTATTTCTAGCAACTGATGGACCTATGAAGGTTGTACGACAGTAAGAAATTATTTATTTGGGTTTATGAAAAAATTGTACTTTGGCTGATGAAATACATCTACTTTGAATTTAAGAAGCTGCTCGATTCTCTTCTGTAAATTCCTTATACATCAAGTAACAACAGTATTAAAGTTGCATTAAGGGATCAGCAATTGCTGAGTAAATATATAATTTAAACTAGAAATCGCACTCAACACATACATGAACATTCTGACATAGGAGGCAGTGAAGCTGATGCTAATGTAGCAAAGCCAGCAATATAATAGCAACACAAGCTCATGCATGTAAGGCTTGGCAAAATGTGTGGGAGAAAAGCTTCCTCACTGTCCATAAGAAGGAGATCCTCAGAGATAAACAAACAGGTAAGAGTAAATATAACTTTGTTAATCTTTGGTTGCAAAGCCTCAGCAACAAGGGAATTCACAGAGAAAATGATTGAGCATAGCAAATTTACTATAAATTATGTAACAATGGAACAAAAAAACCTTTCAATGTCAGACTACATAAGCACATAAATAAAGGTTTAAAAAAAAAGGAAAGTGACTCGAAAAAGAAGAAAATTGTATAAGTTATTCAAATGTTATAAATACATTTAATTCAAACCCATGGTCAATAAAGCAGGGTACTAGTCAATCAATCAATAATCTTTATTTCACA
Source organism: Lissotriton helveticus (assembly GCF_964261635.1). Taxonomy (NCBI): domain Eukaryota; kingdom Metazoa; phylum Chordata; class Amphibia; order Caudata; family Salamandridae; genus Lissotriton; species Lissotriton helveticus. The sequence continues at coordinate 1,138,809,604 of NC_136070.1, forward strand.
TTGTTTCCAAAGCATATAAAGTACATGATTAAAAACATTTCTAATAAAATACAACATGGGTAACAATAAAAATTCATCAATAGGAATCAACTACATATACAAATACCAAATAAATAGATATATAAAATGCATTGTGCCTTCAAATGTAGGCACCCCACCACTTCAAAGTGCATTGTTGATTTGATCATAATCATCACACTAATATAAAGTGCAATGTACCCCCAGGAATTAGTTTCATTCCCTTTTTTCATCGCCAATCTATCAAACCTATCCAATAAATTGGTATTACCATCAAATATGCATAAATATCATATCACAAACATACTTAAAATGGATTTAAAAAATAGATATAAAAACATGTACTTAAAGTGACAACTCACATTATGCTATCAGTCTTAATTTCCAACATTTCCCTTTTCTCCTCCACGATCCCATTCTGTCAAGACCTTCCTGTTAGTCCACGAGGACCATACAAACGATGCCCTACTATAACAGATTAGAGGATTAGATAGTTGTTTAATACATTAAATTGCAGGACAGCATTGTTTAAATTGGAATTTTTGCAAAAGGGGAAGAATGTACCTCTTTCTATATGGGGTATAAAATCCACAGAAGGATAGTATATGCAAATCAGACTGTACAGGTCTTTTATCTCAGGGTCATACTGGAAGTTCATTTATTGAAAAAGTATTCTTTGGAAAGCCCATCGTTAGCGGGATAACATTCATACAAATCTAGCTAAAATTAAACGACGTTGAGGGTTTGTCACAAATGTCAAATATGACTCATTCACCCGAGTGGAAAGGGGGTATGTATCAAAAGCAGCTCACAGATCCATAAAGGCTTTATATATTTTTCCAGATCAAATCGTTGAGTATTTTGCTAAACTTAGACTTGAGTTAAGACATTGATCGATTTTTTTCCTTGCCTTTTTGGAAAACATATTGCACTGGTAAATATTCTTCTCTGTGGCCCACGCCTCCAGTCTGTTAAGCAAAGTTTCTCCAACAATTTTGCAGTGCTATCTAAAAGGGGGATAGGTCTGTAGTTTTTTGTATTTGACATATCCCCCTTTTTGAAAATGGGAACTATTACTGATGTATTCCAAGAAGCTGGGTGTCCCACTTTACTTAAAATATAAAAAATGTTTGTTAAAAAAGGAATCCAAATGTCTTGGTAGGCAAGAAAAAAATCTATCAGGACCCCATCTGGACCTGGAGCTTTTAAGGGGGTACATTGTGCCAAGCGCAGTCTCAGCTCTTCAATATCGAATACCAGGGTCTCCCTAAGGTGTATCAGCGAAACTGTGTAAGAGGGTTCCGAGAACTCATCACCTGCTCCAAAGATTTGCTCAAAATGAGCCACCCAGCCTTCCTTCCCCAAATGAGTATCCAAAGTGGGATCAGACTCCTCTTTAAGAAATGATTCATTTATTACTCTCCAGAAATCCCTTGGATTATTTGTCTCTGCTGCCCTAGACAGGTTCGCCCATGCTTTCTCCTGCAGCCCCCAAATTCTTGCTGTTCGAGCATTACTATATTGTTTCTGTAGGGCATTTATCAGATTTCTGTCTCTTGGAGTGGCTCCAAGTACTTCATGCAAATTTTTGAGGGCTTTCGAACAAGTCTTGTCGAACCAGCCCACTGATATATTGTTGTGAGATTAAATCTTCTGAAAAAAGGCTATCTTTGACCTCCCTGAATACCTCAGTAATTTTTTTTTTAGGTTAATAATGAAGTTAATCATTCTTTGTCAACATTGTCCCATATCAGAGAATACCTGTTTTTTACTGGCTAGAGTTGGTTTTGGTATCTTTTTCACTGACAGGGTATTACTTTTTGGCCAGGCCATACTACAAAATAAAGTAGCATGGTCACTAAATGCCCGAGAGAAGGGTGAGAAAGATGCCTCTGCTCAGGTTAATCTGTCAACAAGGGGTGCAGGCACCAAAATATAATCTATGGTAGATCCCAATTCCGGAGTCCCAAATGTCTTTTCGGGCCGTCCAGTGTCAGGGTCTACCTTATTAATATTCTCAAGATTCCAAGTAATTAGAAATTCACTAAGCAAGGTACCATACTCACTATGAGTGAAATGTAAAGGGCCTTCACCCTCAATATCCATTATTCCACACACAGAGGCATCTCAATATCAAAATAATGCGCATTAAAGTTACCCACCATAAAAATATGAATACATTTCTGGTGTTCCTCGTTGATCATATTTATATCCCTTATCAAATTAGCTACAACTGAGGTCTTATTGGCTGTAAAATCAGTATTATAATAATTGATAAACAACCAGTCCCAGTCGTCTAGGGCCCTCGCATTGTAGGATGTGGTAATAGCGGGAGGAGTTGAAAAACTTCAGCACATTTAGCCTGAGTGTGTTAGCAACTAATGTCACAATACCCCCCCCCCCTTAGCTCTGCCCCTTGTAGATGGAGTAGCTGCGGTTTGGAATGATTTAAAGCCCTCAAAAAATGGCCGGTCAGTTTCCCATTTTTCCTGTATACACACATTGTCATATTTTGTTATATGGTTTTTCCAGTCTAAAATTCCGCCTCTTATGTTTGATATTGCTTAGCTCTTTCTCTTCCGCACACCCCTTACCTATTTTGGGTGGGGATATAGTTATGTTCTAGACTGTGGGGACATTATTCAGTCAATCACAAGATTCCAGATCTTGCAGGGGAGTAAAGCAATTATCGAATCTTACTTCATAACTCCCCATATCTGAGAGTGGGGGCAAAGCTAAGGAGGGTAGAGTTGATGAAGAAATTATATTTTTATCCCTCATAATTTTAGGGGACAACTGCCTCAGAGGCCTATAAAAATAACCCAAGAGGAGAGCATGAATCCTTAACCCTTGGGGAGGTGTGTTTGGTAGAACCCCAAGCAGATCCCCTACCACCTTGTTGTTAACGAAATTAAGGACTATGCAATCACCCCATAGCGTTTTTCGAGACTGGCTCACCCAATCCACTCTACCTTGCCATAATCAGATGCCTAGAATGGTCAGCTTCCCCCTTTGTTGTTCTTGACAGCCAATGTTGTACCTTTGTCATACGTTGCATAGTTGTTTCCTTGTGTCCCTCTTTCTTAATTCACCTTTCTTTCTATCACCCTGATTAAACAGGGGAGGGATAATAGGATCTTTAGGCTGCATTGGCAGGTGCTGGGGTATGTTATGGGATGTATCATTCCAAAGGTTCTTAAATTTGAAGAACCATCTATCTCCCCCTGTATGTTGAAGCCAAGTGAGTGTGTAGCTAATTGCACTGTTCTCCCACCCCCTCCTGTAATTATAGGATTCTTTTCGAGAAGTGGATTAGAAATTACCTTAAAACCCCTTTCTTTCATAGAGCCATTTATCACCCTTTGTTCGCATAGTGCACCTAATATTCCCTCAATTTTATCCCCCCCTTGATGTAAGTGGTTCAATTAGTGACAACATCAACTTGTCCAGTCTAGTATATAAATCGTCATTAGTTTTGTTAGAGTCCCCTTTTCTCTGTGGACCCGGATCCACTACAGGAGGCACTTTCGGGGCCTTGCTGGTTTTAACTGTTGACTGGAGGTTCTCTAAGCTGTCCTTGTTCCATGTCCCCTTGAATAGGAACAACAACAATTAGGCTTGCAACGGCTTCCTCTTGAGACATTATAGATGCTACTGTAATAGTAGTCGTTGAGGATTCTACTGGGGACAGTTCTTTCCTCCCTTTGCCTAAAGATAAATGGCACTCATTTAGCGCAATCTCCTCAGAGAGGGCATTCGCTATTCTAGACAAAAAGGAGTCCAGCGTGTTTGCTACTTCCCCGTATCCTTTTGAAAAGTCTTACGCTTGCCCATTACCTCGTGATTACCAGGAAGTGAAACATTTAGACTAGGGTTGAGGTCTCCCACCACGATTTCGAAGGGCCTGGCCTGGCCTCCTCCGGCCGCTAATTGACGCAGATGGACCCGGTTTTGGCCCGAGTATGCACCCGGGCACATCCCACGGAGCGGGAGACTCAAGCAGGACAAGTAGGCGCCTCCAGGTGCGATCAGTGACGTGTGCGGCAGGCTGCTGAATGGTGTCTCTGGGGCCTGGAGTCTCCTGCTCCCTCCTCAAATGATACGGGCATCCTGCGCAGGGAGGCCCACGCAGCACAAGTAGGAGCCTCCGGGTGCGAGCAGTAACGTGTGCGGCAGCTGCCCCAGACATCTCTGGCATCTGGAGTCTCTCCTGCCTCCTCCTCAAATAATACAGGCAGGTTGATAGAGTTTGGGCCTCATTTAGAGTTGGCATAACTTTGCATTGCAACTGTCCCACCAAACACTGTTCCCCAGCCACATTTGTGAAACTGCAAAGTTTCTGATGGAGAAGCATTAGCTGGCCTCACCATCAGAAATTTTGACCCAACGACCTGTACACCGCTAGATCACTGGGTCACAGAGGCAGTCGTTCTTCCCTATTTAGGGCAGTGTGAACTACATTTGTTTTATTTGCCCTCATCCACCATGTTGGACATGGCAGACATGGACACGGGACAACAAAGAATGGTTCCCATGTGCAGGGACAAAACACCCTGTGCATCTGTGCCATCATTTTCAGTTTTGTTGAAGAACATTTCTACTTTAGAAGTTTTTTTCAGTGAAACTGAATGTTAAGAAAACGAACATGGCACCTGCTCATGACTCACCTCTGCCATCAGTGTATCCAGTGCACCAGAGGATTCACTGAAGGGAGAAAGGGATCTTTCAGCGTACTCCATAAGGAGGTGAAGGTCATAATCTCTGTTGACCTTGAATTGGGCCACTTTGTCCACATCAACAAAAGGGAATATGTCTGTTATCAAAAATGGCCATTGCAAGGCAGCAGAGAAAAGGATGGTCACTATCCAATGTCGTAGAGCCCTATCAGGGTTTGGGAGTGTCAGTTAACTTGGCGGTTGCAAACACCCTTGCTATGTAAATGTTTTACAGAAGGTCCTTCTTGGGGATTCGTGGATTTTATCTCAGGACTAGGTCCCATCGTTAGCCTAGGTGCATTGTTTCAGATGCCCCTCACTCCACTGGATCTACCAGACAAGATGCTTGCAGTACATAATATGGACTCTTACAGCATGCCATAGGCTTCCCCTTTGCCATGTTCTTCTCAGTTTCTAGAAATCCTACAAGCAAGCTCTGCTTCATGGGTCAGCAGTCCCAGGCACCCATAGTTCCTGCACACATGTTGTAGTGGTATACCTAGATATTCTAGCAACAGCAATCTACTGGAAGCAGCTCCATAAGTTGGGAGCTTCCTCTTGGTTCAAGTTTTTTTCTTGCAAACGAGCTGTCACGACGGTCTGAATTAGCAGCAAAAAAGTACAGGAAAACATACTGGGCCCAAAGATACAATCAAAGTCAAATTTCTGTGTATGCATCACAGCAGGTGGAATTTCTTTCACAGGCCACCCCAGCTGATACATAGGCAAAACACTTCCCTGATCATTTGGAGTTTTTAATTAATGGCTGACAAAATGAGAAGGTCTATTTGGTCTGGTGTACTGACTGCCAGATTTGAGCTCTCCCAGCTAATGTAAAGGATCCTTGTTTCACCCTACACTAACTACTACAAAAAAAAAACATTTATTTATGTATGTATTTGCTTTGTGTAATTATTTCGAGCTAAAGATAAATGGACTGGCTGATTCAGCTACCAGATGGCTAGACTCCAGAGTAGTAGCAGTGTAGGACTGACTGTGTCTTTAGGCAGTGAAGCTTTGATGGATTTCTCTTCGCACATAGAGTAGTGCCCCTCCTGAGCCCATTCAGCAGAAAACACAGAACCACCCTCTTATCATGCTGTGGCGAGGCTAGGACTTGTGTTCCGTGTGTAATTGTGATATTAACACTGCGCCCATGCTTGAAATACCTGCCGCCAGGTGGGTGAGTTAGTACAGGCATTAGTGGGAAGTTTGCCAAACACTGTTTACAATGGCAAAGGAACCTAGAGGGTTAAATCATCATCCCTGCCAAAGTTGATGATGAAATGTAATGTTAACCATTCACTTCAATGGCCATCTTTCGTTGTGCTCCCGCATCCCAACTAAATTGAAGTACTAGCTGCACAGATTACACCTAAAAATTGATTTCAGGAAAAGCAAACACAGATCTGCGTGGTGCAGGATGGACATATAGCTTTTTATGAGAATAGCAACGAACTAGACCATTGCATTCTGAATATTGACAAGCATAAGGGAGTGCTGTGAGTCAGCCAACAGAATTCCATCTGAATGAATATTTGCACATTCTGCAAGGTGCCGAGTGGACACTGACGCATGCTTGAGAGGGGTATATTTGCAGTACATCTGCACAAAGCCACTTGGTCTTGCTTGCAAGGTCGGTGGGTAGGCAGTTGGAGCAGAAGCTTTTCAACCGGAAGAGAATCCAGACTGATTTGCATATGGTGGTGTTCTGTCCAAAGTGACAAAGTGGTGTTGGGATGCAGTTCCCAAGAAACTCCTATTTCCTAAAGGATAAATAATATTCTACTAATCAAATCAAACAGTCACAGTACAACCCAAAAAAAATGTATATAAATGTAAACACATTAACAACCATTTTAAACTAACATATTGAATATATATTAACAGAATTTTTTTAAAGATTAGTGATATTTATCTGACAAGGAGCAGCATATAACAAGCATTTGCAATGCAATAGGTCTCGCATTAGGAAAGTGTGAGCTATTGGTATTGTAAATGCCTATTTTTTTAAATATGTGTTGGCTTTGAAAATATATAAATTATTAGCATTGTTATTCACAAAGCCAATAGCTTACACTTTCCTAATGCGAGTCCTATTGGCTATGGCAATGCTTGTTGGTAGCAAGCAAGGACAGTGCTGTTGTGGTGCTAAGTGATGATGTGGTTGGGCTGAGTGATGTGGTGGTGCATTACAGTGATGTGATGGTGTATTAGAGTGATGTGGAGGTGTCCCAGAGTGATGTGGTGGTGTCCCTGAGTGATGTGGTGGTGTCCCTGAGTGATGTGGTGGTTTCCCCGAGTGATGTGGTGGTGTCCCTGAGTGATGTAGTGGTGTCCCTGAGTGATGTGGTGGTGTCCCCGAGTGATGTGGTGGTGTCCTCGAGTGATGTGGTGGTGTCCCTGAGTGATGTGGTGGTGTCCCTGAGTGATGTGGTGGTGCCCCTGAGTGGTACACTGAGTGATGTGGTGGTGTCCCCGAGTGATGTGGTGATGTCCCGAGTGATGTGGTGGTGTCCCTGAGTGATGTGGTGGTGTTCCTGAGTGATGTGATGGTGTCCCTGAGTGATGTGGTGGTGCTCCTGAGTGATGTGGTGGTGTATTACAGTGATGTGGTAGTGTCCCAGAGTGATGTGTTGGTGTCCCAGAGTGATGTTGTGGTGTCCCTGAGTGATGTGGTGGTGTCCCCGAGTGATGTGGTGGTGTCCCCGAGTGATGTGGTGGTGTCCCCGAGTGATGTGGTGGTGTCCTTGAGTGATGTGGTGGTGTCCCCGAGTGATGTGGTGGTGTCCTCGAGTGATGTGGTGGTGTCCCTGAGTGATGTGGTGGTGTCCCTGAGTGATGTGGTGGTGTCCCTGAGCGACGTGGTGGTGTCTCTGAGTGATTTGGTGGTGCCCCTGAGTGGTGCCCCTGAGTGATGTGGTGGTGTCCCCGAGTGATGTTTTGGTGTCCCCGAGTGATGTGGTGGTGTCCCCGAGTGATGTGGTGGTGTCCCCGAGTGATGTGGTGGTGTCCCTGCGTGATGTGGTGGTGTTCCTTAGTGATGTGGTGGTGTTCCTGAGTGATGTGGTGGTGCCCCTGAGTGGTGCCCCTGAGTGATGTGGTGGTGCCCCTGAGTGATGTGGTAGTGACCCTGAGTGATGTGTTGGTGCCCCTGAGTGATGTGGTGGTGTCCCTGAGTGATGTGGTGGTATCCCTGAGTGATGTGGTGGTGTCCTAAAGTGATGTGGTGGTGTCCCTGAGTGATATGGTGGTGTTGTGAGGCGTGCAGCATTGTGAGGTGTGCAACAGTGTGTGGTGTGCAGCAGTGTGTGGCGTGCAGCAGTGTGTGGCGTGAAGCAGTGTGAGTAATGCAGCAGTGGGCAGCTTGCAGCAGTGTGAGGCGTGCAGCAGTGTGAGGCATGCAGCAGTGTGAGTCGTGCAGCAGTGTGCAGCATGCAGCAGTGTGAGTAATGCAGCAGTGTGCAGCATGCAGCAGTGTGAGGCGTGCAGCAGTGTGTGGCGTGCAGCAGTGTGTGGCGTGTAGCAGTGTGTGGCGTGCAGCAGTGTGTTGTAAGCAGTGTGGAAGACAAGGCTTGGCAGTTCGGGCTGGACTGTTCCCCTGAGGCACAGGGTCAGACTGATTTGCATATAGCCATGTCTGAACTGGGGTGGCAGAGTGGGCTAAAGAACGGTGATGGATTAAACCCAGATCTTTTGACTGGGTGTGAGTGTTTGATTGATTCAGGTGCTCCGTCCATCACCACCCCCTTTTGTACCGCTTTTGGCCGCCATAAGTGTGGCAGGGTATGCTCAGACGTGAGTCCCTTGCTCACTTTGCCACTGGATTCAAGCAAGCCGGGCTGAAGACGGCTGGAATGCCAGAAACCGGTCCTCGGAAGCTTGTTTCCGGTCCAGGGAAGACATGGCTTGGCAGTTCGGGCTGGACTGTTCCCATGAGGCACAGGGTCAGACTGATTTGCATATAGCCATGTCTGCACTGGGGTGGCAGGGTGGGCTAAAGAACGGTGATGGATTAAACCCAGATCTTTTGACTGGGTGTGAGTGTTTGATTGATTCAGGTGCTCCGTCCATCACCACCCCCTTTTGTACCGCTTTTGGCCGCCATAAGTGTGGCAGGGTATGCTCAGACGTGAGTCCCTTGCTCACTTTGCCACTGGATTCAAGCAAGCCGGGCTGAAGACGGCTGGAATGCCAGAAACCGGTCCTCGGAAGCTTGTTTCCGGTCCAGGGAAGACATGGCTTAGCAGTTCGGGCTGGACTGTTCCCATGAGGCACAGGGTCAGACTGATTTGCATATAGCCATGTCTGAACTGGGGTGGCAGAGTGGGCTAAAGAACGGTGATGGATTAAACCCAGATCTTTTGACTGGGTGTGAGTGTTTGATTGATTCAGGTGCTCCGTCCATCACCACCCCCTTTTGTACCGCTTTTGGCTGCCATAAGTGTGGCAGGGTATGCTCAGACGTGAGTCCCTTGCTCACTTTGCCACTGGATTCAAGCAAGCTGGGCTGAAGACGGCTGGAATGCCAGAAACCGGTCCTCGGAAACTTGTTTCCGGTCCAGGGAAGACATGGCTTGGCAGTTCGGGCTGGACTGTTCCCATGAGGCACAGGGTCAGACTGATTGGCATATAGCCATGTCTGAACTGGGGAGGCAGAGTGGGCTAAAGAACGGTGATGGATTAAACCCAGATCTTTTGACTGGGTGTGAGTGTTTGATTGATTCAGGTGCACCGTCCATCACCACCCCCTTTTGTACCGCTTTTGGCCGCCATAAGTGTGGCAGGGTATGCTCAGATGTGAGTCCCTTGCTCCATTTGCCACTGGATTCAAGCAAGCCGGGCTGAAGACGGCTGGAATGCCAGAAACCGGTCCTCGGAAGCTTGTTTCCGGTCCAGGGAAGACATGGCTTGGCAGTTCGGGCTGGACTGTTCCCATGAGGCACAGGGTCAGACTGATTTGCATATAGCCATGTCTGAACTGGGGTGGCAGAGTGGGCTAAAGAACGGAGATGGATTAAACCCAGATCTTTTGACTGGGTGTTAGTGTTTGATTGATGCAGGTGCTCCGTCCATCACCACCCCCTTTTGTACCGCTTTTGGCCGCCATAAGTGTGGCAGGGTATGCTCAGACGTGAGTCCCTTGCTCACTTTGCCACTGGATTCAAGCAAGCCGGGCTGAAGACGGCTGGAATGCCAGAAACCGGTCCTCGGAAACTTGTTTCCGGTCCAGGGAAGACATGGCTTGGCAGTTCGGGCTGGACTGTTCCCATGAGGCACTGGGTCAGACTGATTTGCATATAGCCATGTCTGAACTGGGGTGGCAGAGTGGGCTAAAGAACGGTGATGGATTAAACCCAGATCTTTTGACTGGGTGTGAGTGTTTGATTGATTCAGGTGCTCCGTCCATCACCACCCCCTTTTGTACCGCTTTTGGCCGCCATAAGTGTGGCAGGGTATGCTCAGACGTTAGTCCCTTGCTCCATTTGCCACTGGATTCAAGCAAGCCGGGCTGAAGACGGCTGGAATGCCAAAAACCGGTCCTCGGAAGCTTGTTTCCGGTCCAGGGAAGACATGGCTTGGCAGTTCGGGCTGGACTGTTCCCATGAGGGACAGGGTCAGACTGATTTGCATATAGCCATGTCTGAACTGGGGTGGCAGAGTGGGCTAAAGAACGGAGATGGATTAAACCCAGATCTTTTGACTGGGTGTGAGTGTTTGATTGATTCAGGTGCTCCGTCCATCACCACCCCCTTTTGTACCGCTTTTGGCCGCCATAAGTGTGGCACGGTATGCTCAGACGTGAGTCCCTTGCTCACTTTGCCACTGGATTCAAGCAAGCCGGGCTGAAGACGGCTGGAATGCCAGAAACCGGCCCTCGGAAGCTTGTTTCCGGTCCAGGGAAGACATGGCTTGGCAGTTCGGGCTGGACTGTTCCCATGAGGCAAAGGGTCAGACCGATTGGCATATAGCCATGTCTGAACTGGGGTGGCAGAGTGGGCTAAAGAACGGTGATGGATTAAACCCAGATCTTTTGACTGGGTGTGAGTGTTTGATTGATTCAGGTGCTCCGTCCATCACCACCCCCTTTGTACCGCTTTTGGCCGCCATAAGTGTGGCAGGGTATGCTCAGACGTGAGTCCCTTGCTCACTTTGCCACTGGATTCAAGCAAGCCGGGCTGAAGACGGCTGGAATGCCAGAAACCGGTCCTCGGAAGCTTGTTTCCGGTCCAGGGAAGACATGGCTTGGCAGTTCGGGCTGGACTGTTCCCATGAGGCACAGGGTCAGACTGATTTGCATATAGCCATGTCTGAACTGGGGTGGCAGAGTGGGCTAAAGAACGGTGATGGATTAAACCCAGATCTTTTGACTGGGTGTGAGTGTTTGATTGATTCAGGTGCTCGGTCCATCACCACCCCCTTTTGTACCGCTTTTGGCCGCGATAGGTGTGGCAGGGTATGCTCAGACGTGAGTCCCTTGCTCACTCTGCCACTGGATTCAAGCAAGCCGGGCTGAAGATGGCTGGAATGCCAGAAACCGGTCCTCGGAAGCTTGTTTCCGGTCCAGGGAAGACATGGCTTGGCAGTTCGGGCTGGACTGTTCCCATGAGGCACAGGGTCAGACTGATTTGCATATAGCCATGTCTGAACTGGGGTGGCAGAGTGGGCTAAAGAACGGTGATGGGTTAAACCCAGATCTTTTGACTGGTTGTGAGTGTTTGATTGATTCAGGTGCTCCGTCCATCACCACCCCCTTTTGTACCGCTTTTGGCCGCCATAAGTGTGGCAGGGTATGCTCAGACGTGAGTCCCTTGCTCACTTTGCCACTGGATTCAAGCAAGCCGGGCTGAAGACGGCTGGAATGCCAGAAACCGGTCCTCGGAAGCTTGTTTCCGGTCCAGGGAAGACATGGCTTGGCAGTTCGGGCTGGACTGTTCCCATGAGGCACAGGGTCAGACTGATTTGCATATAGCCATGTCTGAACTGGGGTGGCAGAGTGGGCTGAAGAACGGTGATGGATTAAACCCAGATCTTTTGACTGGGTGTGAGTGTTTGATTGATTCAGGTGCTCCGTCCATCACCACCCCCTTTTGTACCGCTTTTGGCCGCCATAAGTGTGGCACGGTATGCTCAGACGTGAGTCCCTTGCTCACTTTGCCACTGGATTCAAGCAAGCCGGGCTGAAGACGGCTGGAATGCCAGAAACCGGCCCTCGGAAGCTTGTTTCCGGTCCAGGGAAGACATGGCTTGGCAGTTCGGGCTGGACTGTTCCCATGAGGCAAAGGGTCAGACCGATTGGCATATAGCCATGTCTGAACTGGGGTGGCAGAGTGGGCTAAAGAACGGTGATGGATTAAACCCAGATCTTTTGACTGGGTGTGAGTGTTTGATTGATTCAGGTGCTCCGTCCATCACCACCCCCTTTGTACCGCTTTTGGCCGCCATAAGTGTGGCAGGGTATGCTCAGACGTGAGTCCCTTGCTCACTTTGCCACTGGATTCAAGCAAGCCGGGCTGAAGACGGCTGGAATGCCAGAAACCGGTCCTCGGAAGCTTGTTTCCGGTCCAGGGAAGACATGGCTTGGCAGTTCGGGCTGGACTGTTCCCATGAGGCACAGGGTCAGACTGATTTGCATATAGCCATGTCTGAACTGGGGTGGCAGAGTGGGCTAAAGAACGGTGATGGATTAAACCCAGATCTTTTGACTGGGTGTGAGTGTTTGATTGATTCAGGTGCTCGGTCCATCACCACCCCCTTTTGTACCGCTTTTGGCCGCGATAGGTGTGGCAGGGTATGCTCAGACGTGAGTCCCTTGCTCACTCTGCCACTGGATTCAAGCAAGCCGGGCTGAAGATGGCTGGAATGCCAGAAACCGGTCCTCGGAAGCTTGTTTCCGGTCCAGGGAAGACATGGCTTGGCAGTTCGGGCTGGACTGTTCCCATGAGGCACAGGGTCAGACTGATTTGCATATAGCCATGTCTGAACTGGGGTGGCAGAGTGGGCTAAAGAACGGTGATGGGTTAAACCCAGATCTTTTGACTGGTTGTGAGTGTTTGATTGATTCAGGTGCTCCGTCCATCACCACCCCCTTTTGTACCGCTTTTGGCCGCCATAAGTGTGGCAGGGTATGCTCAGACGTGAGTCCCTTGCTCACTTTGCCACTGGATTCAAGCAAGCCGGCTGAAGACGGCTGGAATGCCAGAAACCGGTCCTCGGAAGCTTGTTTCCGGTCCAGGGAAGACATGGCTTGGCAGTTCGGGCTGGACTGTTCCCATGAGGCACAGGGTCAGACTGATTTGCATATAGCCATGTCTGAACTGGGGTGGCAGAGTGGGCTGAAGAACGGTGATGGATTAAACCCAGATCTTTTGACTGGGTGTGAGTGTTTGATTGATTCAGGTGCTCCGTCCATCACCACCCCCTTTTGTACCGCTTTTGGCCGCCATAAGTGTGGCAGGGTATGCTCAGACGTGAGTCCCTTGCTCACTTTGCCACTGGATTCAAGCAAGCCGGGCTGAAGACGGCTGGAATGCCAGAAACCGGTCCTCGGAAACTTGTTTCCGGTCCAGGGAAGACATGGCTTGGCAGTTCGGGCTGGACTGTTCCCATGAGGCACAGGGTCAGACTGATTTGCATATAGCCATGTCTGAACTGGGGTGGCAGAGTGGGCTAAAGAACGGTGATGGATTAAACCCAGATCTTTTGACTGGGTGTGAGTGTTTGATTGATTCAGGTGCTCCGTCCATCACCACCCCCTTTTGTACCGCTTTTGGCCGCCATAAGTGTGGCAGGGTATGCTCAGACGTGAGTCCCTTGCTCCATTTGCCACTGGATTCAAGCAAGCCGGGCTGAAGACGGCTGGAATGCCAGAAACCGGTCCTCGGAAGCTTGTTTTCGGTCCAGGGAAGACATGGCTTGGCAGTTCGGGCTGGACTGTTCCCATGAGGCACAGGGTCAGACTGATTTGCATATAGCCATGTCTGAACTGGGGTGGCAGAGTGGGCTAAAGAACGGAGATGGATTAAACCCAGATCTTTTGACTGGGTGTGAGTGTTTGATTGATTCAGGTGCTCCGTCCATCACCACCCCCTTTTGTACCGCTTTTGGCCGCCATAAGTGTGGCAGGGTATGCTCAGACGTGAGTCCCTTGCTCACTTTGCCACTGGATTCAAGCAAGCCGGGCTGAAGACGGCTGGAATGCCAGAAACCGGTCCTCGGAAACTTGTTTCCGGTCCAGGGAAGACATGGCTTGGCAGTTCGGGCTGGACTGTTCCCATGAGGCACTGGGTCAGACTGATTTGCATATAGCCATGTCTGAACTGGGGTGGCAGAGTGGGCTAAAGAACGGTGATGGATTAAACCCAGATCTTTTGACTGGGTGTGAGTGTTTGATTGATTCAGGTGCTCCGTCCATCACCACCCCCTTTTGTACCGCTTTTGGCCGCCATAAGTGTGGCAGGGTATGCTCAGACGTTAGTCCCTTGCTCCATTTGCCACTGGATTCAAGCAAGCCGGGCTGAAGACGGCTGGAATGCCAGAAACCGGTCCTCGGAAGCTTGTTTCCGGTCCAGGGAAGACATGGCTTGGCAGTTCGGGCTGGACTGTTCCCATGAGGGACAGGGTCAGACTGATTTGCATATAGCCATGTCTGAACTGGGGTGGCAGAGTGGGCTAAAGAACGGAGATGGATTAAACCCAGATCTTTTGACTGGGTGTGAGTGTTTGATTGATTCAGGTGCTCCGTCCATCACCACCCCCTTTTGTACCGCTTTTGGCCGCCATAAGTGTGGCACGGTATGCTCAGACGTGAGTCCCTTGCTCACTTTGCCACTGGATTCAAGCAAGCCGGGCTGAAGACGGCTGGAATGCCAGAAACCGGCCCTCGGAAGCTTGTTTCCGGTCCAGGGAAGACATGGCTTGGCAGTTCGGGCTGGACTGTTCCCATGAGGCACAGGGTCAGACCGATTGGCATATAGCCATGTCTGAACTGGGGTGGCAGAGTGGGCTAAAGAACGGTGATGGATTAAACCCAGATCTTTTGACTGGGTGTGAGTGTTTGATTGATTCAGGTGCTCCGTCCATCACCACCCCCTTTGTACCGCTTTTGGCCGCCATAAGTGTGGCAGGGTATGCTCAGACGTGAGTCCCTTGCTCACTTTGCCACTGGATTCAAGCAAGCCGGGCTGAAGACGGCTGGAATGCCAGAAACCGGTCCTCGGAAGCTTGTTTCCGGTCCAGGGAAGACATGGCTTGGCAGTTCGGGCTGGACTGTTCCCATGAGGCACAGGGTCAGACTGATTTGCATATAGCCATGTCTGAACTGGGGTGGCAGAGTGGGCTAAAGAACGGTGATGGATTAAACCCAGATCTTTTGACTGGGTGTGAGTGTTTGATTGATTCAGGTGCTCGGTCCATCACCACCCCCTTTTGTACCGCTTTTGGCCGCCATAGGTGTGGCAGGGTATGCTCAGACGTGAGTCCCTTGCTCACTCTGCCACTGGATTCAAGCAAGCCGGGCTGAAGATGGCTGGAATGCCAGAAACCGGTCCTCGGAAGCTTGTTTCCGGTCCAGGGAAGACATGGCTTGGCAGTTCGGGCTGGACTGTTCCCATGAGGCACAGGGTCAGACTGATTTGCATATAGCCATGTCTGAACTGGGGTGGCAGAGTGGGCTAAAGAACGGTGATGGGTTAAACCCAGATCTTTTGACTGGTTGTGAGTGTTTGATTGATTCAGGTGCTCCGTCCATCACCACCCCCTTTTGTACCGCTTTTGGCCGCCATAAGTGTGGCAGGGTATGCTCAGACGTGAGTCCCTTGCTCACTTTGCCACTGGATTCAAGCAAGCCGGGCTGAAGACGGCTGGAATGCCAGAAACCGGTCCTCGGAAGCTTGTTTCTGGTCCAGGGAAGACATGGCTTGGCAGTTCGGGCTGGACTGTTCCCATGAGGCACAGGGTCAGACTGATTTGCATATAGCCATGTCTGAACTGGGGTGGCAGAGTGGGCTGAAGAACGGTGATGGATTAAACCCAGATCTTTTGACTGGGTGTGAGTGTTTGATTGATTCAGGTGCTCCGTCCATCACCACCCCCTTTTGTACCGCTTTTGGCCGCCATAAGTGTGGCAGGGTATGCTCAGACGTGAGTCCCTTGCTCACTTTGCCACTGGATTCAAGCAAGCCGGGCTGAAGACGGCTGGAATGCCAGAAACCGGTCCTCGGAAACTTGTTTCCGGTCCAGGGAAGACATGGCTTGGCAGTTCGGGCTGGACTGTTCCCATGAGGCACAGGGTCAGACTGATTTGCATATAGCCATGTCTGAACTGGGGTGGCAGAGTGGGCTAAAGAACGGTGATGGATTAAACCCAGATCTTTTGACTGGGTGTGAGTGTTTGATTGATTCAGGTGCTCCGTCCATCACCACCCCCTTTTGTACCGCTTTTGGCCGCCATAAGTGTGGCAGGGTATGCTCAGACGTGAGTCCCTTGCTCCATTTGCCACTGGATTCAAGCAAGCCGGGCTGAAGACGGCTGGAATGCCAGAAACCGGCCCTCGGAAGCTTGTTTCCGGTCCAGGGAAGACATGGCTTGGCAGTTCGGGCTGGACTGTTCCCATGAGGCACAGGGTCAGACTGATTTGCATATAGCCATGTCTGAACTGGGGTGGCAGAGTGGGCTAAAGAACGGAGATGGATTAAACCCAGATCTTTTGACTGGGTGTGAGTGTTTGATTGATTCAGGTGCTCCGTCCATCACCACCCCCTTTTGTACCGCTTTTGGCCGCCATAAGTGTGGCACGGTATGCTCAGACGTGAGTCCCTTGCTCACTTTGCCACTGGATTCAAGCAAGCCGGGCTGAAGACGGCTGGAATGCCAGAAACCGGCCCTCGGAAGCTTGTTTCCGGTCCAGGGAAGACATGGCTTGGCAGTTCGGGCTGGACTGTTCCCATGAGGCACAGGGTCAGACTGATTGGCATATAGCCATGTCTGAACTGGGGTGGCAGAGTGGGCTAAAGAACGGTGATGGATTAAACCCAGATCTTTTGACTGGGTGTGAGTGTTTGATTGATTCAGGTGCTCCGTCCATCACCACCCCCTTTGTACCGCTTTTGGCCGCCATAAGTGTGGCAGGGTATGCTCAGACGTGAGTCCCTTGCTCACTTTGCCACTGGATTCAAGCAAGCCGGGCTGAAGACGGCTGGAATGCCAGAAACCGGTCCTCGGAAGCTTGTTTCCGGTCCAGGGAAGACATGGCTTGGCAGTTCGGGCTGGACTGTTCCCATGAGGCACAGGGTCAGACTGATTTGCATATAGCCATGTCTGAACTGGGGTGGCAGAGTGGGCTAAAGAACGGTGATGGATTAAACCCAGATCTTTTGACTGGGTGTGAGTGTTTGATTGATTCAGGTGCTCGGTCCATCACCACCCCCTTTTGTACCGCTTTTGGCCGCCATAGGTGTGGCAGGGTATGCTCAGACGTGAGTCCCTTGCTCACTCTGCCACTGGATTCAAGCAAGCCGGGCTGAAGATGGCTGGAATGCCAGAAACCGGTCCTCGGAAGCTTGTTTCCGGTCCAGGGAAGACATGGTTTGGCAGTTCGGGCTGGACTGTTCCCATGAGGCACAGGGTCAGACTGATTTGCATATAGCCATGTCTGAACTGGGGTGGCAGAGTGGGCTAAAGAACGGTGATGGGTTAAACCCAGATCTTTTGACTGGGTGTGAGTGTTTGATTGATTCAGGTGCTCCGTCCATCACCACCCCCTTTTGTACCGCTTTTGGCCGCCATAAGTGTGGCAGGGTATGCTCAGACGTGAGTCCCTTGCTCACTTTGCCACTGGATTCAAGCAAGCCGGGCTGAAGACGGCTGGAATGCCAGAAACCGGTCCTCGGAAGCTTGTTTCCGGTCCAGGGAAGACATGGCTTGGCAGTTCGGGCTGGACTGTTCCCATGAGGCACAGGGTCAGACTGATTTGCATATAGCCATGTCTGAACTGGGGTGGCAGAGTGGGCTAAAGAACGGTGATGGATTAAACCCAGATCCTTTGACTGGGTGTGAGTGTTTGATTGATTCAGGTGCTCCGTCCATCACCACCCCCTTTTGTACCGCTTTTGGCCGCCATAAGTGTGGCAGGGTATGCTCCGACGTGAGTCCCTTGCTCCCTTTGCCACTGGATTCAAGCAAGCTGGGCTGAAGACGGGTGGAATGCCAGAAACCGGTCCTCGGAAGCTTGTTTCTGGTCCAGGGAAGACATGGCTTGGCAGTTCGGGCTGGACTGTTCCCATGAGGCACAGGGTCAGACTGATTTGCATATAGCCATGTCTGAACTGGGGTGGCAGAGTGGGCTAAAGAACGGTGATGGATTAAACCCAGATCTTTTGACTGGGTGTGAGTGTTTGATAGATTCAGGTGCTCCGTCCATCACCACCCCCTTTTGTACCACTTTTGTCCGCCATAAGTGTGGCAGGGTATGCTCAGACGAGAGTACCTTGCTCACTTTGCCACTGGATTCAAGCAAGCCGGGCTGAAGACGGCTGGAATGCCAGAAACCGGTCCTCGGAAGCTTGTTTCCGGTCCAGGGAAGACATGGTTTGGTAGTTCGGGCTGGACTGTTCCCATGAGGCACAGGGTCAGACTGATTGGCATATAGCCATGTCTGAACTGGGTTGGCAGAGTGGGCTCAAGAACGGTGATGGATTAAACCCAGATCTTTTGACTGGGAGTGAGTGTTTGATTGATTCAGGTGCTCCGTCCATCACCACCCCCTTTGTACCGCTTTTGGCCGCCATAAGTGTGGCAGGGTATGCTCAGACGGGAGTCCCTTGCTCACTTTGCCACTGGATTCAAGCAAGCCGGGCTGAAGACGGCTGGAATGCCAGAAACCGGTCCTCGGAAGCTTGTTTCCGGTCCAGGGAAGATATGGCTTGGCAGTTCGGGCTGGACTGTTCCCATGAGGCACAGGGTCAGACTGATTTGCATATAGCCATGTTTGAACTGGGGTGGCAGAGTGGGCTAAAGAACGGTGATGGATTAAATCCAGATCTTTTGACTGGGTGTGAGTGTTTGATTGATTCAGGTGCTCCGTCCATCACCACCCCCTTTTGTACCGCTTTTGGCCGCCATAAGTGTGGCAGGGTATGCTCAGATGTGAGTCCCTTGCTCACTTTGCCACTGGATTCAAGCAAGCCGGGCTGAAGACGGCTGGAATGCCAGAAACCGGTCCTCGGAAACTTGTTTCCGGTCCAGGGAAGACATGGCTTGGCAGTTCGGGCTGGACTGTTCCCATGAGGCACAGGGTCAGACTGATTTGCATATAGCCATGTCTGAACTGGGGTGGTAGAGTGGGCTAAAGAACGGTGATGGATTAAACCCAGATCTTTTGACTGGGTGTGAGTGTTTGATTGATTCAGGTGCTCCGTCCATCACCACCCCCTTTTGTACCGCTTTTGGCCGCCATAAGTGTTGCAGGGTATGCTCAGACGTGAGTCCCTTGCTCACTTTGCCACTGGATTCAAGCAAGCCGGGCTGAAGACGGCTGGAATGCCAGAAACCGGTCCTCGGAAACTTGTTTCCGGTCCAGGGAAGACATGGCTTGGCAGTTCGGGCTGGACTGTTCCCATGAGGCACAGGGTCAGACTGATTTGCATATAGCCATGTCTGAACTGGGGTGGCAGAGTGGGCTAATGAACGGTGATGGATTAAACCCAGATCTTTTGACTGGGTGTGAGTGTTTGATTGATTCAGGTGCTCCGTCCATCACCACCCCCTTTTGTACCGCTTTTGGCCGCCATAAGTGTGGCAGGGTATGCTCAGACGTGAGTCCCTTGCTCCATTTGCCACTGGATTCAAGCAAGCCAGGCTGAAGACGGCTGGAATGCCAGAAACCGGTCCTCGGAAGCTTGTTTCCGGTCCAGGGAAGACATGGCTTGGCAGTTCGGGCTGGACTGTTCCCATGAGGCACAGGGTCAGACTGATTTGCATATAGCCATGTCTGAACTGGGGTGGCAGAGTGGGCTAAAGAACGGAGATGGATTAAACCCAGATCTTTTGACTGGGTGTGAGTGTTTGATTGATTCAGGTGCTCCGTCCATCACCACCCCCTTTTGTACCGCTTTTGGCCGCCATAAGTGTGGCAGGGTATGCTCAGACGTGAGTCCCTTGCTCACTTTGCCACTGGATTCAAGCAAGCCGGGCTGAAGACGGCTAGAATGCCAGAAACCGGTCCTCGGAAGCTTGTTTCCGGTCCAGGGAAGACATGGCTTGGCAGTTCGGGCTGGACTGTTCCCATGAGGCACAGGGTCAGACTGATTTGCATATAGCCATGTCTGAACTGGGGTGGCAGAGTGGGCTAAAGAACGGTGATGGATTAAACCCAGATCTTTTGACTGGGTGTGAGTGTTTGATTGATTCAGGTGCTCGGTCCATCACCACCCCCTTTTGTACCGCTTTTGGCCGCCATAGGTGTGGCAGGGTATGCTCAGACGTGAGTCCCTTGCTCACTCTGCCACTGGATTCAAGCAAGCCGGGCTGAAGATGGCTGGAATGCCAGAAACCGGTCCTCGGAAGCTTGTTTCCGGTCCAGGGAAGACATGGCTTGGCAGTTCGGGCTGGACTGTTCCCATGAGGCACAGGGTCAGACTGATTTGCATATAGCCAAGTCTGAACTGGGGTGGCAGAGTGGGCTAAAGAACGGTGATGGATTAAACCCAGATCTTTTGACTGGGTGTGAGTGTTTGATTGATTCAGGTGCTCCGTCCATCACCACCCCCTTTTGTACTGCTTTTGGCCGCCATAAGTGTGGCAGGGTATGCTCCGACGTGAGTCCCTTGCTCCCTTTGCCACTGGATTCAAGCAAGCCGGGCTGAAGACGGGTGGAATGCCAGAAACCGGTCCTCGGAAGCTTGTTTCTGGTACAGGGAAGACATGGCTTGGCAGTTCGGGCTGGACTGTTCCCATGAGGCACAGGGTCAGACTGATTTGCATATAGCCATGTCTGAACTGGGGTGGCAGAGTGGGCTAAAGAACGGTGATGGATTAAACCCAGATCTTTTGACTGGGTGTGAGTGTTTGATTGATTCAGGTGCTCCGTCCATCACCACCCCCTTTTGTACCACTTTTGGCCGCCATAAGTGTGGCAGGGTATGCTCAGACGTGAGTACCTTGCTCACTTTGCCACTGGATTCAAGCAAGCCGGGCTGAAGACGGCTGGAATGCCAGAAACCGGTCCTCGGAAGCTTGTTTCCGGTCCAGGGAAGACATGGTTTGGCAGTTCGGGCTGGACTGTTCCCATGAGGCACAGGGTCAGACTGATTGGCATATAGCCATGTCTGAACTGGGGTGGCAGAGTGGGCTCAAGAACGGTGATGGATTAAACCCAGATCTTTTGACTGGGAGTGAGTGTTTGATTGATTCTGGTGCTCCGTCCATCACCACCCCCTTTGTACCGCTTTTGGCCGCCATAAGTGTGGCAGGGTATGCTCAGACGTGAGTCCCTTGCTCACTTTGCCACTGGATTTAAGCAAGCCGGGCTGAAGACGGCTGGAATGCCAGAAATCGGTCCTCGGAAGCTTGTTTCCGGTCCAGGGAAGACATGGCTTGGCAGTTCGGACTGGACTGTTCCCATGAGGCACAGGGTCAGACTGATTTGCATATAGCCATGTCTGAACTGGGGTGGCAGAGTGGGCTAAAGAACGGTGATGGATTAAACCCAGATCTTTTGACTAGGTGTGAGTGTTTGATTCAGGTGCTCCGTCCATCACCACCCCCTTTTGTACCGCGTGAAGCAGTGTGCAGCATGCAGCAGTGTGAGGCGTGCAGCAGTGTGAGGCGTGCAGCAGTGTGAGGCGTGCAGCAGTGTGAGGCGTGCATCAGTGTGTGGCGTGCATCAGTGTGGAGTACAGCAGTGTGTGGCGTGCAGCAGTGTGTCATGCAGCAGTGTGCAGCATGCAGCAGTGTGAGGCGTGCCACAGTGTGCAGCATGCAGCAGTGTGAGTAATGCAGCAGTGTGCAGCAGTGTGCAGCAGTGTGAGGCGTGCAGCAGTGTGAGGCGGCAGCAGTGTGTGGCGTGCAGCAGTGTGTGGCGTGCAGCAGTGAGTGGCGTGCAGCAGGGTCAGGCTTGCAGCAGTGTGAGGCATGCAGCAGTGTGAGGCGTGCAGCAGTCTGAGGCATGCGGCAGTGTGCAGCATGCAGCAGTGTGAGTAATGCAGCAGTGTGCACTAGTGTGAGGTGTGCAGCAGTGTGCAGCGTGCAGCAGTGTTAGTAATGCAGCAGTGTGCATCGTGCAGCAGTGTGAGGCATGCAGCAGTGTGAGGCATGCAGCAGTGTGTGGCGTGCAGCAATGTGTCGTACAGTAGTGTGCAGCATGCAGCAGTGTGGCAGGCAGCAGTGTGTGGCGTGCAGCAGTGTGTGGCATGCAGCAGTGTGAGGCGTGCAGCAGTGTGAGGCGTGCAGCAGTGTGGCGTGCAGCAGTGTGAGGCATGCAGCAGTGTGAGGCACACATACATACCCATAAACATACACTCTGAAATAGTCACATATGGGAACAAAAGGAGAAAACAGCTTTTGTGAAATGAAACGCCCACGTTCCATTTCCCAATACAGTTCTGTCCTCTCTGAAGGAAGCATAAAGAGGAACCAACACACATGGGGAGTAGGGGTAAGGAGCAACGCAATAAGAATGAGCAGCCCTCTAGAGAGGGGGGGTTGTAGAACAGAGAAACAAAGTGCCTTACCACCAGGGCAGGGGGCGCAAAGAGAAGCAAATAGCAAATATGCAGGAAGAAAAGATGAAGGCATAAATAAGAACACTGAAGAGCTAATAGCGGAATTGATAAACATTGTCTCACATGCATTACAAGGAATCCATTGTAGGAAAGTACAGAAACATCAAACTGCATAAAGTGAGTCAAGATGAAAGGTGTGCAGCACATAAGAACCTAATGGCATTTGCAGTTCAAAAGCATACTAATGTACTGGCCTATAGGGTCCAGTATGTATTCTCTTTAGTATGGAGCTGGTCGAGGACCAAACTCAAATCTGTGACTGTGATGGGCGCAGCACAAACTGGATTTTGTGTCCATGCTAGAATCAGATTATTACAAATGCTGATTACAGCCACTGGGAAGAGAGTTACTGAGGAAGTGGGACAAGAGTGCATGGCACAAACAACAAAGAGGTCCTTACTCCTTTCCAAGGATGTGAAAAGAGATCACTCAACCTCCTGCTAGACAATGTACAGACACCATACAGATACACAGACACCCAACCGCACTGCAAACGTTACTGTCTAGTTGTTAAAAGGAGAAGCATTTGGAGAGCTGTACAACCAGGCCAATATGTCACCTGAGTGAACTCATATTGAGAGACCACCGGGGGTGGGAACATTACAAACAGAGGAACTTGAATAAAAGTGAAATGTAACATGATGCTACAGCTGCGACCTCAGCCGTGGTCTCTCGCTCTTGCAGTATAGGAGATTGCTAGTTCAGGGGTGTTCTTAAGTTCAAAATAGAATTGAAAGAGGAGACTAAATAGGGCAATTGAAGGGTACAGGGGGTGCTGAAAACACAAGCATGTTAAAAGGTGCAGTCAATTTACAGGATGGAACAGAAAAAGAGGAGGCTATAGAGGCCAAAGGGTAACCATATATTTACGACTCACTATAGCGTTACTGGAACGAAATGCTTCTCTTTTTCTCGTGCAATCTGCAGAAAACAAACCTGGCCAGCAGAGAGACACTCCTCAGCCAGGGAGTTGCAGATGCAGTTATGGTCGTAAACTTGTAGCGAAGACTACTTCTGCAGGACAAACATGATGGAACTGTTTTAACAGCTAGCTGCAGTCACATGTTTTAGTCATGTAACATACGTCTGTGGCCCTGGTTCCCCGGGGAATGAAAGATCAGGTGCAGCGATGCTATAGCGGTGACCGACACTTTGAGCTGTGTCATCTTCATGGCACCTGGCTGCTGCCGTAATACTGTGAGTAACCATGCTGTTGTGACGCGGGTGGCTGGAGCGGATCCCAGGGTCATGGCACAGAGCGGCTGAAGTCAGTGGGGGGAGAACTGTGCGGCAGCTGCGAGTTGAGTGTAGCATGCCGCTCCCAGCCGAGGAGGACCTGTGGGCTATAAAGCACTCTCTGCATGTTAGGTGAGTGGTTGGGCTACTCGATGACCCATATTTGGGCGTGATCTTGTCTACTAGACTGGGCATGTGTGGCGAAGAGTACTGGGGTGCAGTGCCCAGCTTGCAGAGCTGGTTGGTTCGCTACCCTTGTGGTAGCTGATTGCTTCATTATGCTGCCAAATAATAAAAGTGGGTGCTGTGCTGCAATATAAAAAAGTGCAGCGCCCGTGTTGTTAATCTGAAAGCACATGCCATGCTAAAACCTAAAGCGCTAAGCTAGGGGGCGGGACGAGGATGAAGGGCTGCTGGCGCCATTGTTGACATGTGTTGATTGATTTCGGAGAGCCTCACATAAAAGAAATCTGCCATCCTCGAACCAGAAGCGGGCTTCCAGTTTTAAAAAAACAACAAAAAGCGTCTCTTAAAACCACTGTGCTTTAAAAAAACACACACACATATATATATATATATATATATATTTATTGTGGCATTATCAGCGTTAATGGCGCAGCCGCCATTCACGAAGGAAAACACATAAGATAAAGCGCGACTGCGCTGCTTAAAAAGAACATTGAAAGTATAACCAAAGTATATCAAAAGTTCAAACAGCCACACAACTAAATAAAGCGCCAAAGGTTGGTAAACTGAAGGTGCCCAAAAGTTCTGTAAAGGCATGTACTAATAACAAGCTCTCTGCATTGCAGTGGCGAGGGGGGGGAGCGGGAGCGCATTACTTTGAAGTCTGATGCGGGGGCGGAGGAGCGGCAGCCTTTGAAGTGTGATTGGGGGGGACCGGCAGCCTTTGAAGTCTGATGCGAGGCACAGAAGCGGGCTTCCAGTTTTAAAAAAACAACAAAAAGTGTCTCTTAAAACCACTGTGCTTTAAAAAAACATATATATATATATTTATTGTGGCATTATCAGCATTAATGGCACAGCCGCCATTCACGAAGGAAAACACATAAGATAAAGCGCGGCTTCACTGCTTAAAAAAACATTGAAAGTATAACGAAAGTATATCAAAAGTTCAAAAACCCACACAACTAAACAAAGCGCCACAGGTTGGTAAAGTGAATGCGTCCAAAAGTTCTGTAAAGGCATGTACTAATAACAAGCTCTCGGCATTGCTGTGGCGGGGGGGGGGGGTGGGAGCAGGACCGCATTCCTTTGAAGTCTGATGCGGGGGCGAGGGAGCGGCAGTCTTTGAAGTGTGGTGATTGGGGGGGAGTGACAGCCTTTGAAGTCTGATGCGAGACACAGACAAATGGTGGTGTGACGTGGCTGGCCTCGTGCACGCGCCTGTCTCACATGAACTGCATCTAATCCGCCATTTTGGTAGACTTTTCTTTTCCCCTACTATAATCTCGCCAGCAATGCGCAAGCGCATTGGCAGGCGAGACCTAAAAAGGAAGATGGCTTCTGGGGCTGAGTTTATATTGGTTTGGGACATTATAAAGTTCTGGAATTTTGTAATGTTGAGTGATGTAATTCTTTGAAGTGATGCAAGGAGCTGGCAATAAAAGTTAATGCATAATGCTAGCCTCCGGTCTTGTCATGAAATCAAGACAGCTTTGCATATGGTGGGTTTCTCTCTAAAGTGGCAAAGTGGTGTGTGCATGCAGTTCACTAGAAATTCGACATGACAATGGCGCAACCAAATTTTGGAGATCGAGAAGGATGTTAACCTGAAAGTCTCTAAGGTAATGTGTCCCAAATGCAACTACCAGAAGTCTCATTGAAATCCATATGCGTCATATGCAATAAATGCTCTCAAATACTGAATTGTAATTGTAATTCTGAAGCTTATAAAGCGCATGGTTACACTTACCAGTGTGTCCCCGCGCTGAATAAACCGCTGAGGAACCCGTCCTGGCCTGTTCCTGTGAGGCGCCCAACTCCTGGGCACCCCCCTGGTGAAGCCAGGCATCCTTAGCGATTAGGGCCAGTGTGGAGACTAAGCAAGCTATTGCCCAGAGTTGCAGCGTGGGACCCCATGATTAGAGTAGGCACCGTGCCGAGAATTATCGGGTCCGCGGACATTTGAGCTCAAGACCCTGCCGCGACGGGAATTGAACCCTGGTCCCCGGCCAGACCTCTGCATCAGGGTCTGCCGCTCTAATCAGTGAGCCACACTCCTCCACTCAGTGAGCCACACTCCTCCACTCCACACTCCATAATGCAATAATGAACAATACGTTCAAGAGAATGTACTCTCAAGTCTCAAGTGTGCAGCAAAATCCACAAGAAATCTAGTAGAGTCCCAAAAGAATCTGTCTGGAACCAAAATTCAGAGTTTTATATAGCAGATTTCAGCATAGGAAATTACAGAAATTCCAAAGTCAGTACGGTATGAGCATCTTACAACAAATCAAAATGTATTATTTCTAAACCTCACATAACCCTACAAAATTATCACTAACCCACGACATACATATTGAGTGACCCCTTCTGACGTAATGCAATCCGGAGGTGTCAGAAAATATTAGTTACCTAAGCAGCAGAAAACAATTGTGAGTGCATGCAATACAGAGTGCAAGCAGGAAGAAGAACCTTGGAGTGTAGTAAAAGGCAGCCAACCTATGAGTTCTTTGAGAACAATATGCCAGGCTAAATAAACAGTGCACATCTTGCTACTTTTAGTGTCAGCAGAGAAATATAAACAAAAAATGAACAACATAATGTGGCATCCATGTTAAACAAATATGGCGTTGAGGCCTAGTTATCCTAAGCCAGATAAACACTCTTAAACACATCGTAATAATTTTGTTTTAATTGCAATAGATGTACATAAATATCAATGTGAATTCAACTGAAGAGCAACGACTAATAAAGCACGTTTGAGTTAAAACACACAAAAGCCCCCTCAGTGGGCTAAAACTGATCAACTCGAATATAGCGTGAGCTAAGATCAGTAGCTGAGATGAATTCTTCCATTTCATTTGTCGTAGTAGAGGCCTTAAATGCAACAGGCATGGTCAGGTGTGGGTTCAGTGCTCAGCTTACCAAATGACTAACCATAGGAAAGTGCCCCTTTCTTCACGGTTACCCCCCACTTTTTGCTTGACATCTGATGCAACCTGACTTGATTTGCCCTGGGTCCCCGCCAATCAGGTTCCCAGACCCTCTGTTCCTTCCCAAACCTGTACTGTTGTACCCACAATTGGTGCATCTCTGGCCACAGGTAAGCCCTTGTAAAAGATACTATGGATAACAAGGGCACAGTCGGGTTAGCTACATCTGACATTATTTCTTATTGCACAGCCAAACACTTATGGCCAGATGTAGGTAAATGTCATTTACCGATTCCCAAATACCGAATTTTACATGGAGATAATGATTCGGTAAATTTTTCTGAATCGGTAAAATTCGGTATATACCGATTCTTTATTTACCGAATCGGTATTCCCCATTCATTCCTATGGGCCTCCAGGCCCATAGGAACGAATGAGAATTACCGATTCGGTAAATACCGAATCGGTAATAGGAGGTAGACCTACAAGGGTGGCAGGGTGTCACATTGACACCCTGTTGCCCCACTGTATAGTGCATGGGTGCACATGTGGCAGACATACATGCCCGAAGCTAAAGATTGCTTTTTGAAGGGTATTCGGAATTTACCACAAACTAATAGTTGGTGGTAAATAACGAATCCTTAAATGTAAAAAGCACTCACTTGAGTGCTCTCTACATTAAGCATTCGGTAATTTACCGAATCTGTATGTTAAGAATTCGGTAATTTCACGATTCCTTAAATTACCGATTCAGTAGATTACTGAATCATACAATTTGGCCACCTACATCTGAAAAGCCTAATTCCGGTCGGTAACGGCCGAAATTCGGTAATTTCGGCCGTTACCGACAGGAATTAGGCTTCCTACATATGGCCCTTAGTCATTCTTATTGGATGGGGATTTCTGAGTCTAGACACTCATTCAGTAAGTAAGCTATTCAGGCGCTCCCAATTGTACATGTCTTTTACTGGGTCTCACCCCCTCCTTCATTTCCACTGTCTAAGTTGGTGGTGTTTCAGATTTAGGTGGAGATTCTCAAGGCCCTGGGCTGTAACCAGTGCTTAACACTTGAGACCCCCTTATGGAATGGGCATTGGTTTAAGGAGATTTTGGAGCTTCAAAGGATAGCAACTTTTTGGTATCTCCTGTTTAGGGGCTCTGATGACTGGGGTCACTAATAAATGTTTTTCCAAGCTACAGATGGAATATGATCATCAAAATCAATTTTTACGTTATTTGCAAATTTGACATGCGCTCTTTCCCTATGTTTCAGGATTGAAGAGGCTTCCGGAATGTAGTATATTGGAGGTGCAAGTTCTACTTGGTGAACCCATACAGCATACATTTTTGCACATACATAAATCCCTTGTCACACACACCCTGACTCATACCCTTGACTTCGCTCAGTTTGGGCCCGAGATCTTGGTCATCTAACAGACGATGATTGGTGGGAGGTTTTGGGATCTCAGCAATAGGTCGATGTTTCGGCCCAGTTTAGATATATACAGTTGAAATACCTTCATTGAGTTTATCTCATAAGTTCTATCCTGTGGACAATGGTGGTTTTCATTCATGGGGTGAGTCGTTTAGGCCCTACCATTACATTTCCCACAATGGATGAAGAGTGAAGAGATTGCATCTTAGAGGCAACAAGTAAAAGATGCAGATTGTAAATGGAAATCTTATCTTCCTCTTCACATTTTGCATGCTAATGAGAAGTGAAGGAGGGATTTTGCTCCCTTTAGACAATAGTCTGATTTAGTTACACAAATGTAAGAGGCAAGTAGCATATACATGATCAAAACAGAGTAATGATAAGGACCAGTGTAAATAAGACAGAAAGGTCCTCTGTTGTAACATGTTCTCCTATATTGTTTGTGCTTTCACAAACAGGCAAATAAATGTGCAGCCAACATTTGACTTCTTCAGGGCTGCAAACATGTCAAAGGAATATGTACAATTATATAAAAAGTTATGATTTATAAATAGTTTCATACAAAACATCCCACAAAATCACTTTTTAAAAAAAAGTAGATAAAAACAATGGAACACGTGACAATGACTTTGCAAGAATTATACATCCACACATCACATACAAAATCTTGAAACCCAAATTGTAAAGTAATTCAGAAACCATCAGACTATAGCAACTGAAATGATATACATCAACACATGTACAATAACACATTTCTTTAAAAGGACAACTTGTCGCTTCAGGACATGAAAGGACACGAACATGTAGAGAATACAAGACTGTTTCTTATCCCTAGCATGAAACTGAAAAAATTTGCACCAAATTTTGATGATGATAGAGATAAACTGGCCAGAGACCTGTTATTCTCTAACAGTGCCACTCACAGGACTTTACCCCCGGGTGGCCCTGGCAAAGAAGGCCTTAAAGCAGAGTTCATGAAATTTGAGAAACTCAAGAAAAACTAGTTGTCTAAGTGGTGGTATGGGGTTAGACTAAAGAGATATCTCAAAAAGAAGAAAGTCCCAGGGGGACTGAGAATGCTGACGTTTCTGAATTACGATGATCTGGATCCACATTTACTGCAAGAATGGGAAGAAAATTTACACAATTCTTCTTTTACCATGATGAAATATCTTATCCAACATGCTGAGAGGGAATCATTGAAACTCAGAGAGAAAATTAAGATCTTAGAAGGGTAAATTTCAACTTAAGGAAAGTCACAGAAAAAAACCTATCTGATTCAACAACATCAAAAAATGGTGAAAAGAAGAAAGATGAGCAAAATTGCCGGGGATGACACAGATTACGGCAATGGGAGATTCTTGTAAAACCAAAGAGGATGACGGACAGAGTGTTGAACATTGCAAGCACTCAACCCCAGTCAACTGATCTGGGTTTAATCCATCATCATTCTTTAGCTCACTCCGCCACCCCAGTTCAGACATGGAAATCAGTATGAACCTGTGCTTTATGGGAACAGTCCAGCCCGAACTGCAAATCCATGTCCTCCCTGGACTGGAAACAAGCATCCTGGGACCGTTTTTTCGCTAATCTATCTCTTGAAGAGCTTATTAGATACAGGATAGGCAACAAGCAACAGAGGTTTCAGGACTAGGGAAGCCCTGGCTTGGCAGTTCGGGCTGGATTGTTCTTACGAGGAACAGGGTTAAGGCTGATTTGCGTATGGCTGGGTCTGAACTGGAGTGGTGAATTGAGCTAAGGACCGATGATGGATTCAACACAGATCTCTGACTGGGAGTGAGTGTCTGAAAAGTTTCAGTGCTCCGTCCATCATCTACTTGTGTTTGCTTTGTTCGCCCTAAGTTGGCAGGGTATGCTCAGACGTGGGTCCCTTGTTCACTTTGCAAGTGGATTCAAGCTAGCTTGGCAGATGAGGGGAGTTACCCTATAACAAGACCCTGGACTCTCCATGACATATTGCTAGTGGCTTGTGCAAGACCAGTAACAGGAATGCCTGTAGACCAGGCTACATCCCATTGGTTTCAGCCTGCCCCTGGGGACCATGATTGTCTCTTAAAACATCCCTCTACAAAAGGTCTGGTTGTGCAAGTTGCTACAGAATCTGCGGACCCAAATGTCCTACCTCTGGTTCCATCGAGTCCAGCTGACTAGAAAGTTGTGGGAGGAATATTTTGTCGGATGTATGACGTTACAACGCAGGCTATTACAACGCCTGCCTTTACAACGCGGTTTTTACATCGCATACCATTACAACGCATAGTGCTTTTAGGCGCTGGATAGTGATTTATTTAATTTACTATTCCAACTCCAGTCCCCGTGGATAGTAGGGAAGGTGTTGGATAGTAAATTAAATATATTCCCTATCCTAGAGCGCCCCCCAGCGCAATGCGTTGTAATGGTTTGCGTTGTAATGACCGCGTTGTAATGGTAGTGCGTTGTAAAAGTTTCATTGTAAGTGATGTTTACCATTTTGTCTTCTGTTAGTGCGGCATTACGGTCTTTGAATACTTCATGTATTCTCAGCTGTTTTTCTCATGCAGTAGAGTACTCAGTGGAGAGTTTCCTGTCCTCTCTCGCAGAGGAAGCCAGAAGTGAACTGTTACAGTTGGTCTGTGATGGCCGAGAAGCATTGAAATTTGCCATAAAACGTGGTATGAACTTCACTGATTCCTTTGTTAGAGCTATAGCACAGCCAGTTGCACTGCAGAGACATGCCTGGCTGCGTCAGTCTGGGGTTTCAGAGCCTGTACTGAATAGTCTGAAAGATATGCCGTTTGATGGTGTACATTTACGTGGTGTTCATGCTGATTCAGCTTTGCGACGATTCCGAGCTGCACGGTGTGATAACGACACTTAGACATGTCTTTGAAGGCTCTGCTTTCTTTCTTTCTTTCTTTTTTTCTTTCTATTTTTCTTTCTTTCTTTCTTTCTTTCTTTCTTTCTTTCTTTCTTTCTTTAGTTCTTTCTGTCGATGGAAGTTCTTATTCATCACTGAGCTGCAATATGTATTCTTCTACTTGAACCAAGTGTGTTTTTTTCTGCAGAAGTTTATGGTTGTTTAACTAAGCTTGCAATTCTTTCCACATTTTTGCCTGACCCTTACTCCGGTCAGTTACTATTATGGTAGTGTAGTTATTCTGCAGTACAGATGTGTCCTTTACACTATATTCCATGATATTGGCTTTCTGGATTACTATTACTGCCTGGCGCACATGTTCCTTCAACTCTGTCGTTGAGAGTGTTTCAGCAGTTTATTTGGGTTTGGTTTTTGATTGCTACTTGATATACAGGTCTTTCAGTTTGCTTTACTCCGCAGAAGAGCTCAAGCAGTGATACCTTCTTGGCAAGGTTCGTACTCTATGTGGAGTATCTTTTGTATGCTGTGTCAGCATTTCTATATATATATCTGCTCAGTTGTGATTCTCATCTTGTGCCCTGTTGGACCCTCATTTGGGGTTGGAGAATTCTACCTTTTGTGTCTGGTGATTTCTCTGACGTATGATATCATACATTTATTAAGTTTGATACCCCTTGTTAGGTGCTTTTGATATATGTACCTCCATGGGAGTCTCACTGTATATGATCTGATTTTTGATGAGAAGATTATGTACTACGACCCTTGCCTTAGTTTTGGTTAATATGATGAAGTGAATCTTATATTTTTATATGGTATTTGTGTGACCTTATGCTTCATTTATGGGCATATGTCAATAAGCAGAGGTGTCATTGATGGCACAGAGAGTATCTATCAAAAAATTCCTTCAGGTATTTTCACAGAATATAGCTGATACTCTACATTATTAGTTTATCTGGCTATGGCTTTTCGCCTGGTACTTGCCTTTCGTGTAGGTGATAGATGATGTTACTTATGATTGATGGCAAAGGTTCCCTGCTTTTGCTCTCAGTATATATGTTCTTTGTTGGCCACAGGATAATCACCTTGTGAGCCTTGAAACACTTTATGTTTTACTCTTCAGGTAGCCATTGTTATTTCATTGGCTCTTCCACCCCTTCCTGTATACATGGTGATCTCTAGGGAGACATAGTCTCTCCGTCCATTCTATTCCTTCTACATTGAAGGGTACTTAATATTCTTGACTCTTTTGGGGTTATTATAACGTCTTGTGTTATTACTAAAGATGTTGTCTTTGTGAAGGTCTTTTACCTCTATTGAAGTACCTTTTCTGCTCTCTGAAGGCATTCCTACGCGTTGCAATGGGGGACTAGGTGTTTGCCTCATGGCTTCTCCTTTTTCTGTATGACTTTTATTCTCTATTCATATTGTAACATTGTGCTAACCTTGAGTTTTGCTACGCTTCAAGGTTTCTTTTTCATTCTTTATATCTTCTTCTACTTTATACTCTATTACTTGCTAATGCTGTCCCAGGCAATTTGCATTAGGCTAACGTTTTGGATGGCTATTCCTTTCCTTCGTGGGCGCACTGACCACTATGATTTCCATGCTATTATGCAGTGGGGGGCCACTTGAAATTAAGTTTCAGGGGGAACCAAATTATGCGGAGAGTAGGCTAAATTATGCATCAAAAAAGGCAAATTATGCGGCATAACGTGGCACATTTTGTGATCTAATGCATTAATTCTTTTAGCCTGGATGACAGGGGGAGAGAGTGCTGGTAGTAAAAGGGAAGGGGGCAGCACTTTTCAATTCGCGCCTAGGGGGGCAAAACACCTAGAAACGGCCCTGCTAGATGCGGTTAAGGAGTGGTGTTAATTTGGGGAGACTTTCAGAGCGGGCAATTTGAACACAAATGGCTTGAATTTGGACTGTGTTGTTGGGGACAGTGGGTTGGATATGTACGTTTGCTGTCTTTTTGTGTCTGTGGATCTGTTATTAGACACTGCTGAATACTGTTACCCATGTATAAAAAGATTCGGGTGAGCCACGTAGCTGCATTGTTTTCTTAGCGATACGTGCTAGCTGTGTAAATGAAATGCTTAAATGAGTTTAACATATGATTTAAGGGGTATGCAGTGGCCGTGTGGTGTTGAGAACCTTTTGCAACGGCCTAGGCTACATGTGCAATCCTGTGCATATGGGCAAGCCGCGTTAATGGGGTGATTTAATGGGCTAATATGCTTGACTTATGAAGCATGCAGAGGTTTTTGTGGTGTCCAGTTAATCTTTAAATGGCACACCCTACATGTACAATTGTATACATGCAGTGGTCACTGGTGCAATAATACGTTTGATTAAAAACAAACCTGGTGATTGTGAGGTGCTGGGACTTGGCTAAACCCCGGTGCTCAGTGATGTTTGTCTGTATTTGTAGGTGGGGTAGCGCGAATCATGAAGTACTCGGTGGTCCTGTTGTGTCGATATATACATTTTGACATGGTACGCACTACATGTACAATACTGTACATATAGTGGTCACAGATGTAGATATGTTCGGTTGTGGAGATTTCTGATGGCTGTGAGGTGCTGGGATTTTGGTGACCCACCAGTGCCCAACTATGTCTGTTTCTCACTTTTAGCCTTTGGACTCCAGAGAGAATTGATGCAGCCTGGTGAAAGTACATGCTAATATAGATCAAATATGGGTGAGTGAAGATCTCATATGATGGTTGGCAAATACGCTGTTTTATATGCGGAACTTTAGTAACAAAGAATACTCAATTTGATCCTTATTATTAGCTGCAATAGGGTGTTGAAAGGGTCCCATGTGTGAAATGCTAATGACATACTGGCTCAATTGATCACCAGTGTTTCTTTTTGCCAGGTATTTTATATGGTTAATAACTGAATTCCCAGGAAGCACAATTGTGGGAGCGTATTAGTTTAAGTTGGATCATTTTTTTATCACATTGTTTTCACTAACTAGTGGTGTCTTGCACTTGGTCTTACATATCACTCATTGTTGCTGATTCATCCCCGGTGCTGGTTGTTGGTATCGGAGTAGTAATGACATACTTTGTTGCTCAATATGTCCTTGAATTATGTTTTAGAGCGGTAATGGATGCCTGAACGATTGAGTATTGATAGGGTGCGCTGGAATTGGTGGATCTTGATTGGATACTCATAGATGTTAAGGGTTTTTTGTCATCCTTTTAAACACATTTAGTATGATATCTTAGTACACAATTTCCATGAGATGTCTGGTTAGGTGCCTCTTGTATTTTTCCCTCTTTTCTATGTGTTCTTCCTCTTTCCTTTAATTTTGTGTCCTGAGTGAGTTTTACAATGAATAACAAACTGATGGTGTGGATTGTTTTAGTTTCTTTCTTGTGATAAGAACCTGTCTTGTATTCTCTATCATGTTTGTGTCATTTCTCGTCCTGAAGCAACATGTTGTCACAACTTTTTATGTATTTTTACATGTTCCTTTTACATG
Source organism: Lissotriton helveticus (assembly GCF_964261635.1). Taxonomy (NCBI): domain Eukaryota; kingdom Metazoa; phylum Chordata; class Amphibia; order Caudata; family Salamandridae; genus Lissotriton; species Lissotriton helveticus. Next base: position 1,138,844,282 of record NC_136070.1, read on the forward strand.
TTTGCAGCCCTGAAGAAGCCATATTTTGGTGAAACACGTTGGCTGTTCATTTCTTTGCATATGTGAAATAAAGAACAAACAATAAAGGAGACCATGCTCCAACACAGGGCCTTTCTGTCTTATTAACACTAGTCTTTATCATTATTCTATTAAAGATTTGCCTCTCAAATGTATAAATGCTTCTAATGTGCGACCAATGGTAGCTAGTCTTAAGAGGTGGGTAATTGTTTTGTTTCTCACATCTAGTGACCACAACAGGCAGTCCAGCATTGAGATCCCTTGCTGCCAGAGTCTGTTCAATAAATGATTTACTCTGCACACCTCCGTGTGGTACATGATGAAAATAAATAAATGAATGCTCATGGCCTCTGGATATATTGAAGGGGTCTAATTCCCTCTCACAGGGAACCTAGTGCTCGCTGCTTTTTATTGTGCTTATGGAAGCCATATCACTCTGTGAGAAACTTACTACACCACCCTAATGAGAGCAGGGACTAGTGCCCCGTGAGTGCCCCAAGATCTGGAGGACACCAATTGACTTGGGCAGTAGTGAACCTGAGAAAAGCTTAGGCCATTGTTGTCCTGGCAACCTGTCCTACTCAGAGGAACATGGGTCGTTGAATCGTCACTGATTTTATTCTTTCTTATTTTGTTCCACCTGGTTGGTTTCGTCAAGATACATTTTTTAAATTTTCTTTGCCTGTGAACATTTCTGGGCTCTCGAGGGATATCTAGAAAATGTAGTGTAGACACCTCCTGATGTAGGGTGTTGTGAGGCCCTGGTATTCTGAAAAGCAAACTACTATAGTGTAAACTACTGGGCGGAAGCAGTAAATATTTTGTGGACAGTTATTGATAGTGGACAAATAACCCTTCCATGATCAGCATAATTTCCCTATTGGCTACTCTTTTCTTAAAGCTACGTTGGGTGTTTGTGTTTCAAAATGGGAGCAGTAGTGTGTGTGACATTTTTGAGGAGTTGTATTTTACTGTGCAAAATGTACAACTAAATACTGTGGCACATTTCCTTTTTTTTTTTATTAGACCAGAACTGGAAGAGGAAAGAAATGCTTTGATCCTTCAGTCTGCTGCCAATAAAAAACAACTGAAAGAGATCGAGGATCAGATTCTGGAAACTCTGCAGTCGTCTGAAGGGAACATATTGGAGGATGAGAGTGCTATTCAGATATTAGACTCTGCCAAGCTCATGTCTAATGAGATCACGAAGAAGCAACAGGTAAATAAATAGGCGTAAATTGTGGGGGACGAGGGCAATTGATGAATACTGGGTTGTGGGAGCGCAATTTGAACTAAACAGGTCAAAACGTCTCTGGCTCAAAAGGCACAAGTTGAATTTAGATCCTGCAGTTATCTATGCACAGATGACATTGCCCATTCACATGTGCCAAAGAGATCAAGGTATGAACATCTGCACAGCGAAGAGGATGTCCACTGGTCATGCAGGCTACATTTATGTGCATATTCTTGACTCGTGGAAAGATGCGCACATTGATTCACTCAAATGGACTCACTATTCCACTGTGTCTCATCTGAAGAGGGGCTGTATCATAAACAAAGTGTGTCTGCGCACATATTGCTTGGCTCAATTCTGTTTTGATAGTTACAGACTTGTTTCTGTGTTTCATGTGCCTAACCATCGTTTTGCGTGTGGGATCTCTTGTGGTTACCGCAAATGGTTATATTGCATTTAACATTAGTTAATGCTCAGTTATGAAAAACGTTCTGAAAGGTGTGCTAGCTCATGAAAAAAAATTTCTGATGGATAGATCTGCCTGTGGATTCCTCAACTTTTGAATTACCCCCATGCGCAGCATTCCACAGAAACCTTTCTCCTCAGCTCTCCTACGTTGATGAGGACATCACAATGGAACGGCTCTGCACGCAACATGAGGAGGCTAAGGAAGGGGAGATTGTGGACCCTGATCAGGATTTTGAAGGTCTGCAGGAAGAGAGTGGCCTGGATACTTCTCCTGTATGGGAACTCTTGTCTCTGAAAGGTCTCCCAACATAGGAGGTGACTTCCTATCACTCTGTGATCCGGAAGGTAGTGGATTTGCTGAAGTTGCCTCTTCCCCCAGCAGAATTGAAATCTAATATTTTGTCTGAGGTACTTCATTCCCTTTCTTCTATCTTGGAGACTTTACTCCCTTTCAACGAGGCTGTGACTGAGCCCATCCTTGATGTTTGGCACCCTTGATGTGTCTGCTGGGTCAGAACATCTCCACCTGAAGATAGGGAGTCCAAATTCATGGAGCAATCTGCGAAAAGGGTATTCTCTTCAGACAGTATGGCTCTCGAATCAACAAATGCTATAACATTTTGGGATGCTACATCCATACACTTATGACCTAAGCAAAGGAAGTGCTACCAAAACGACGTTCATGGTCCTTACGGATGCTCAAGCTGTGGCCAGCCAGGTCGTACAATCTGGTCTGGACTCTGCTGATTCGGTTGCTAGGGCAATGAGATTGTCTGTGGCAACCAGTAGGCACACTTGGTTACGGGGTTCGAGGTTCTCCCCAGATGACTAAGCTTCCCTGTTAGACCTGCCTTTCGAGGGATCCTGCCTATTTGGGGCCCAAGCTGACTCGGCGCTGCAGCGCTTTAAAGACAGTAGAGCTACAGCAAGATCTTTGGGTCTCCAGTCTCAGTCCAGGAGCTTTGGATAGCGCATGTTTGGTGGTTTTGGCAGGACATTATCCTTTCATGCCAGGCAACAGCCACAACAAAAGGCAAAGCCCCTATATAGATCATACAGGGGAAAGGGCGGAGGTTGACTGCAGGGTGCAGCACAGCAGCCTCCACCTCCTCTTCTGCCCCTCCAACTCATGCGGCAGGGAAGTAGCTCTACCTCCGTCATCCTAGAGCATGCTTGTTCTGTGGGAGGACGGGTGTCCCAATGTCTACAACATTGGAGGTCTGTTACTACTTATCTCTGGGTGTTGAACATCGTAAATAATGGGTATGACCTACCCTTCTGTGAGTTTCCCCCTTCTCACTCTCCACATCAGGGTTTGTGCTTAGAAGAGCATCTCCTGCTCCTCCAGCAGGAAGTTCTGTCATTACTGCATAAAGATGTGATTGAGGTGGTTACGGGGCAGGAAAGGGGTCAGGGAAACTACTCGCGGTACTTCCTGATTCCCAAAAAGGACGGTCGCTTAAGGCTGATCCTAGACCTCAGGGTCTTGAATTGTTACCTCAAACAGGAGGAATTCAAGATGTAGACCCTAGCTGAGGTTCTTCTTGTGCTGCAGAAGGAAGAATGGATGCTGTCGATCGATTTACAGGATGCATATTTTCACATTCCCATCCTGAAGTCGCATCAGAAGTATCTTCATTTAACGGTGGGGTCTTAACACTACCAGTTTGCGGTCCTTCCTTTCGGTCTTGCTTCCTCACCTCGGTTCTTCACAAAGGTGAAGGCGGTGGTAGCAGCACATCTCAGAAGATCGGGGTCCCTGTTTTCCTCTAGCTAGATGACTGGCTGCTCGAAGCAAAGTCGCCAGAGATGGCGTTGCATCATTTGAATGTAACAACACAACTGTTGTTCAACTTGGTTTTTTTTATAAATGTACCCACATCTCATCTAAGCACAGCCTGTTCAGAGGGGCAGTACTAGACACTACTGTGAGTTGTGCCTCCCCCTCTACAGAGGATTCAAGACATCCAGGCTATGATTCCATTTTTTCAGAATAAATGGCTGTTCCAGTCCTGAAGGTCTTGCACCTGCTTAGTCTGTTCGCTTCCTGCATACTGTTGGTCAACCATGCATGCTGGCATATGAGGGCCCTCCAGTGGTGCCTCGGCAGGCAGTGGTTTCAATACAACGGAGATCTCGAAGAGGTGGTCAGGATCTCCAGAGACACTACAGCGGAGCTGTTATGGTGCAGTGTTCCAGGCAACCTGCCTCAAGGGAAGCCATTTCAACCTTCTTTTCTGCTGGCCACAGTGATAACAGATGCCTCCACTATAGGGTGGGGAGCTCATCTGGGGGATCTGGAGGTCAAAGGCCTTTAGTCTCCAGAGGAAAGATTGTTTCACATCAATCTTTTGGAATTGCTGGCGATATGTTTGGCTCTCAAGGGCTTTCTTCCCTCCTTTTGTGGTCAGTCGATTCACGTCCTGACAGTCAACACTACCGCAACGTGGTGTATCGACAAAAAGTGAGGAGTAGGGTTGTATCTTCTTTGCAGCGAGGCTCTGAGACTCTGGTGTGTGCGTGTAGACAGTCTCAGTCTGCAGTATTCGGCTGATCACGAGTGGTGTCTCCATCCAGAGGTGGTCCTTCACATTTTCAGGATGTGGGAGTTTTCTCAGTTGGACCTGTTTGCCACTCACAAGAATACCCACTGCCTGTCATTCTGCAGTCTCCAGTATCCGAAGTGGGGAGTGTTCGGGACGCATTTCAGTTAGATTGGGGCTGTCAGCTTCTTTATGCGTTTCCTCCCATACCCTTGATTTCTCTAATTCTGATGAAGTACGCCAAGACTGGGCCCATGTCATATTGATCGCCCCGGATTGGCAGCGAAGGGTGTGGTACCCAGGCCTCCTTTACCTCTTATCGCACCCTCCACTCCATCTCCCTCTCAGGGCAGACCTCCTTTCGCAGTCGCTGGGGCAGCTCCTACACCCACACCTCCAGAGCCTGCACCTTCATGCCTGGATATTGAACGGGGCAACCTGAGCTCTTTCTTTCTCCCACCGAATGAGGTGAATGTTATTTTATCGGCCAAGGGACACTCCCCCAAATTTTTCTATTTTTGTAGGTGGGCCAAGTTTGGTAAATGGTGTGGAGAAAGATCAATTAATCATTTAAAGGTCCATTTGTCTGATATTTCGAGCTTCTCTCTTTCCCTAGCACAACAGGATTGTGCAGTAGCTACTGTTAAAGGATACTTGTCTGCCATGTCAGCTTTTCTCTATTTACCAGATCAACCCTTGTTGTTTTAATCTCCCATAGTAATGAGATTCATTAAAGGTCTCACAAATAAGTTTCCTCCCACTCCTTTTATCATGCCTCAGTGGGATTTGAATTTGCTTCTCACTTTCTTGATAGGTTCACCTTTTGAACCATTACATAGTTGTCCTTTAAGGCTTCTAGCGTTTAAAACAGTATTTTTGGTTGCAGTCACTTCCACTAGGAGGCTGAGTGAATTGCAGGCTCTTAGTTCCAAGCCTCATTTACATCATTCTATGCGGATAAGATAGTTCTTAGGGCCAGAGCTGCTTTCCTGCCTAAGGTGGTCACTCCTTTCCACCTAGGGCAGTCCATCACCTTACCCACTTTCTACCCTCCACCTCACTCTTCTAATAAGGAGGAGAGACTTCATCACCTGGACCCTAAGAGGGTGGTCTGCTGGACAGACCCAGGGACTTCAGGTTGGACGACCAACACTACATCAGATATGTGGGCAAGAAGGGGGCAAGGCAGTCCACAAGAGAATGCTGTCCAGGTGGATCATCCTCTGTATCAACATCTGCTATGGCTTGGTCAATAGGGAGCCTCCTTGAAGAAACTAAAGTCTTCATTCTCAGGGAATACTTACTAATAGAAAGAAGAACTTGGCACAGAAGCTGAAATATGAAAAGACATCTTTATTAAGTGAAACTACGTCACACAGGAGCCGTAGCAACTGAATGAGGCAGTCTGAAGAGTACAGAAAACAGAGGCCTTTTATATGCTTAGGGTTACAAACTTCAGCATACAAGTAAGGGGCAGTCCTAGCTTTTGCAAGCATGCAAAATACCTAACATGGGCATACAAGATCTGCCAAATATTAGCGAATAGGAAAACATTCAGAACAAAGCATCATGAAACCAGAACATCCCCTTTGAGTCATGCTTTTGCCCGACCCGATAAGTCAATCTATGACAGCACCTATATGTCAATCAGTAATGGCAGAACATGTTTGCGTGCTTCAAAGGAAAAGGTTGTGGAATAGGAAAACACAGGGAGAGAATAGCGAAGGCCAAAAGATAAGATACAGCACAAGAAGAATGCTAAAGGCTAACAGATAGTTGATACAGGGATTAGGTGGCCAGACAAGAATTAGTTAGGCCAGCTGGTGTCTGAGATGAGTTACAAGGCAAGGACAGAGGGGGTTTTCAACACGTTGCAGTCCAAAAGGGCAGAGACACTTCGTGAATCATGCAGCATGTGTAAAGGCAACACAAAATGGAGTTTGAATGTAAAATGAAATCAAAATTAAGGAACCTCAGACCCTCCTTTTGCCATTACACAGGCAAATCCTAATTCCTTGTTTAGGCGAGCATTCTACTTATTTCATAAAAACAAATATATGTAAGCTATCAGCAGGAATACAAAAAGAACAAAACATTCAACATTTAGATAGCAGAAGAAAGTAATGACCACTATTACAAACAGGATTACCATTTTTTTTACAACCCTAGGCAAAAGCAAATCCTAAAATTACTTAGTAACATTTTTAGTGTTCCTATGTATTTTAGAAACTTATTATATATTCAGATGAAACAGTGGCGATCCTTATCAATGCTCTCAGATGAAAAGGGATACTCTTCCACAGAGAATGGACTTTATTCTGCTTTTACTAAACAGAATACTACTCTAAAACAATGCCAGCAAAACAATAAGAATCAGTCTCCTAACACCCATTTTATGCAATCGCACTGAAACCACTTGTGAAACCACAACCATGCCCAAATTCCGTTCTAAGCCTCTGTGGCAGACTTCTATTGTCCATGAAATGTGCTCCTGTTGTTTTCTTCCGCATTTGGGCCTCTTGATTCAGGCCTTCCATGAGAATAGTACTTATCACCATCCGTTGGAGTGCCCTCCTGGCAAACACTCACTGCTCATTCGACAGTCTCAATGTCTCAATGCAGTGCACCAATATCCCTCCTCTGCGGCAGGCACTACAGATAGTGTGCTCTCCATTGATCAAGGGCACAGATCATTTTATGCAGATCCGGGTCTACATTCTAAGGCTCCAACACTCATTACTCAGTGTCAGAGAATGCTTAGGCTGCTCTTTCATGGGCACCATAATGTAGTGCTTTTTGCAATCTTGGATCCTCCGGTGCACTGCACTTCCGTTGGAGCAAAGGAAAAGGGGGGTGTGTGTGGCCAAAACTCAGGCCAAGGGGCTCAAGGGACTGCACACTGTCAGAGGTTACCAGCACATGACAGGTGGAAAACTGAAGCCTCAAAACAACATTAATCCTTCTCTTTCGCTCTTTTGCACTGAAATTCTTGTTCTGTGATGTCCAGTGCCGTCTGATGGAGCAAGTGCGATGCTTTAAACAGTTCATTGTATAACAAGGGGACTGCAAGCAGGTGGCCTGCAATCTTCAAAGGAGTGGCCATATGCCATGGGACAATTCTGGTCTAGAATATACTGTCATTCTCAAAGGCAATACGAAGACAAAAGCAGTAGGAAAAACAGTGCCTCTAGCCTCTTCAATTGGGTTTCCGTGTGAGAGCATATCCTCTACCATCTAAGGGTAGATAACTACATGAGAATTCTATCTAAATGGATGTCTTCACACATAGTGGCATCGTCTAACGGGGTAAACACATTTTTTTCTCTCAATAATTACATATAGGTGTTCCTAAATTCCTTATCTAAAACATTTCAAAAGAGAAATCGCATAATACAGATTATCAGGGACATGTAGTTACCTCCCTTTTAATAACTGTGCATCAGGTGCACTATGCAATACACAGACTAATGATCAAAATGTGGAAACTTGTCTTATAATAGCATTGAGTCAGTTAACCAGTCCATCACTACCATGACGGTCAGACTGGAAAACATCGAGGTAGACCTAAAGAAAATTCTTAAAAACCAGTCTGGTTATACAAAAGGGAATTATACATAATATAGGTGTTCCTAGTATATTACTGCAATCTGGAAGTGTGAACCTGAACAATACACCTACAATAACCCAGCACTTACCCAACTCAGCGCTAGCTTGCGCTTTTTAAAAACATAGTTCCTCACCTTTACTTCAGGGACCTTTCCCTCGACCCTGCCTCCCGCGCAGCCGAGCTTGACGCTGCCGCGGCCTCTCAACCACCCGCCTGCCGCCTTCAGCGGACGCTCCCCGGCCACGCCCACTTTTTTGGCCACGCCCACTTGGGCTGCTACTTAGGAGCTGACTGCGAGCTCTTCCTCACTGGATCACTCCCCTGCCTTCCGCGGGAGCTTTTAGCTAAGCCTGACTTCTAACCCAGCACTTACCCAACTCAGCGCTAGCTTGCGCTTTTTAAAAACATACTTTCTCACCTTTACTTCAGGGACCTTTCCCTCGACCATGCCTCCCGCGCAGCCGAGCTTGACGCTGCCGCGGCCTCTCAACCACCCGCCTGCCGCCTTCAGCGGACGCTCCCCGGCCACGCCCACTTTTTTGGCCACGCCCACTTGGGCTGCTACTTAGGAGCTGACTGCGAGCTCTTCCTCACTGGATCACTCCCCTGCCTTCCGCGGGAGCTTTTAGCTAAGCCTGACTTCTAACCCAGCACTTACCCAACTCAGCGCTAGCTTGCGCTTTTTAAAAACATACTTCCTCACCTTTACTTCAGGGACCTTTCCCTCGACCCTGCCTCCCGCGCAGCCGAGCTTGACGCTGACGCGGCCTCTCAACCACCCGCCTGCCGCCTTCAGCGGACGCTCCCCCGGCCACGCCCACTTTTTTGGCCACGCCCACTTGGGCTGCTACTTAGGAGCTGACTGCGAGCTCTTCCTCACTGGATCACTCCCCTGCCTTCCGCGGGAGCTTTTAGCTAAGCCTGACTTCTAACCCAGCACTTACCCAACTCAGCGCTAGCTTGCGCTTTTTAAAAACATACTTCCTCACCTTTACTTCAGGGACCTTTCCCTCGACCCTGCCTCCCGCGCAGCCGAGCTTGACGCTGCCGCGGCCTCTCAACCACCCGCCTGCCGCCTTCAGCGGACGCTCCCCCGGTCACGCCCACTTTTTTGGCCACGCCTCCAAGTTGCACTATAAATCATGTGCCTTCACCGTGCGCGCAGCGGACGGGCGCGCCGTTTGCGCGCCAAAGGCGCGCCTAAGGCAAGCCCGTCTGCGCCCGTCCGCGACGGGCCGGGACCAGGGGCCTCAGACTCTGCCCTTCCTTTGGTGTACTCCTCTGCCCAACTATCTTCCCTCTCTGCTTCTGTCCCCCTTTCCCCCTCCGCTGTCCAACACTTATCCTCGCACGGTATTTATGTCCCCTCTCGCTCTTGTCCCGTCTCTCCTACTCTCCTTCCCTCAATCTCTTTCACGTCCTCTGTTATTGGCCCTACTCCCGGTTCCCCTGCTGCCTCTGCTATCCTTCTCAACACTCGTTCTGCTGTTAAAAATCAAATTGCCCTTTTCAACCTTTTGGACACTGATTCCCCTGACTTTCTTTTCCTCACTGAAACTTGGCTTTCCTCTGACTCACTTCCGGACCTCCTTGCTATTCTCCCTAGTACCCACTATGCCCTTCGCGCTGACCGCCCCGACGGAAAAACTGGAGGCGGTGTGGCCATGATAGTTCGCCGCTCTATGAAATTCCAGCTTCTTCCGCACCCATGCATACCTAGTGTTGACTTTCTGGTGGCCCGCTCTCTTAATCTCCCGGTACCCCTCACGGTGGTACTTATGTACCGCCCCCCTCAAAGCATGCCATCATTTGTGTCTACCTTGCAGGACCTCATGGCCACCTTGGCGGTAAATAATTCCTCGCTACTCCTGCTCGGCGACTTCAATTTTTGGCCGGGTGATCCGAGGGAGGACTCCTCTTCTAAAGACTTTTCTGCCACACTTCGCTGCCTCAATTTCTTACCCCACATTTTGGTCCCTACCCATACCCACGGTCATATCCTGGACCAGATCTGGTCCTTATGCTGTAACCTCTCAGCCACTTCTATCCTCCCCTGTGTTTGGTCGGATCATTCTATGATCTCCTTCTCCATCCACTTGGGTCAAGCCGAGAAAGCCTCCCTGCCTAAAAACATCTTGGCTCGGAGTTGGAACAAGACTGATCTCAATGCTCTTTCTTCCTCTCTGTTTTCTTCGGCTCCTACCCTGACCGACCTGTCTTTGGAAAGTCAGGCGGATGCCATTAACACCTGGCTCTCTTCTGCTTGTGACCTGGTCGCCCCACTCAAAAAGATCAGATCAGCTCGCCCTCATGACGCCCACAAGTGGTTTTCCAGCGACCTCAAATCCCTGAAATTAGAGCTCAGGCGCTCGGAGCGTCGTTGGCGCCGCAACTACTGCTCTACCCTCCGCCTCAATTACAAAACCCTCCTTAACAACTATAAAAAAGCCATCTTAGCGGCCAAGTCTAAATATTTTACCGAGCGCGTGGCCCTCTCGTCTAACAAATCCCGTGAGATCTTCTCACTGGTTCACAGTCTTGCCACCTCTGACCGTGCATGCCTTTCCCCTGCCCCCTCTCAATCTCTCTGCCACTCTTTGAACGATTACTTTATCAATAAAATCACTACCATTAAGGCCAACATTCCTATTGTGCCTCAACCTGATCTGCCTGATCACTCTTACTCGTCTCCTTCTGCTTTGGATCACTTCGAACCCATCTCATCTCAGCTCTTCCTCGACCTGCTTGTCAAGGTCAAGTCCGGCTCCCCCGCGGACTGTGCACCTGCACGGATCCTCAGAACTCTCTACACCACTTGTCCCATCCCTCCCCTCACTTTTCTCAACTCTTCCCTGGCCTTGGGCTGTGTTCCCTCTTCCTTTAAATCTGCCATTGTTCTTCCTATCCTGAAGAAAGCCGGCCTGGACCCCTCCCTGCCATCGAACTTCAGGTCGATTTCTCTTCTCCCCTATCTAGGGAAGATTCTCGAAAGCTATGTGACATCCTGCCTCTCCATCTACATTGAGGAGAACAATATCCTGGCCTCTCACCAGGCTGGCTTTCGACCCGGTCACTCTACTGAGGGTGTGGTCCTTGCGGTCCTGGATGAACTTAAGGGGAAGGCCGACAGCAACCTCCCCCAGGCCTTGGTCCTTTTGGACCTGTCCGCTGCGTTTGATACGGTCGATCATGCCATCCTTCTCGACCGGGTCAGCGCAGCGGGCATCCAAGGCACTGCCTTCTCCTGGATCGCGTCCTTTCTTCAAGGCAGATCACAGGCAGTTCACCTTTCTGACTTTTCCGCTCCCCCCCTTCCGGTCACATGTGGTGTACCTCAAGGCTCTTCCCTCTCCCCCCTTCTTTTCAATCTTTATATTCGCCCCCTCATCTCTTCCCTTCTCGAGCTGGGGGTCTCGGTGTATAACTACGCAGATGACCTCCAGCTCGTCTTTGATCTCTCCTCCCCTACTGACTCTCTTTCCAAGTTCTGCTCTACTCTTGTTTACATTTCCCAGTGGATGAGCTTCAATCATTTGAAGCTCAATCCCGACAAGACAGAGCTCGTTCTCACTGGTGGCTCGTCTAATCCTTGGTCCTCAGCTCACTGGCCCCTTTCCTTTGGCCCTCCCCCCTCCCCAGCTTCCTCCGTCCGGACTTTGGGCATCAAGATCAGTAATGATCTATCTATGCATACCCAAATTAGTTCCGTTGTCTCCTCCTGCTTCCTCTCCCTCCGCCTCATTCGCAAAATTTCCCGGTTTTTTTCTGTTGATGCTCTCAAAGCCATTATCACGGCCCTCATTACATCCTGCCTGGATTATGGAAACGGCTTGTACGTAGGCATTCCTGCCTACGAAACTCGCCGTCTCCAGGCCATCCAAAACCAGGCGGCCCGTCTTATCCTCCGTCTTCCCAAATCCTCCCACATCACTCCGGCCCTCAAAACCCTTCACTGGCTCCCCGTTCATTTCAGGTCCCAGTTTAAACTTGCCTGTTTGGCCTTCCGGGCGCACGCCCGTTCTGCTCCGCTTTTCATTAACTCTTTAATTTCTTCTCATGCCCCTAGTCGCTCTCTCCGTTCTTCCTCTCTTTCTCTTCTTCACGTCCCCCGCTTCCGTAAATCCCGCACCGGGGGCACCCGCTTCTCGGTGCGGGCCCCCCAGATCTGGAACAATCTCCCTCTTTCCATTCGCTCCATCCCTATCTTTTCCCACTTTCGTAAAGCCCTCAAAACTTTTCTTTTTCTTCAGGCTTTCCCTGGCTAATCCCCCTGGGCCCCTCTGCAGATACGGTTGTGTTCCTTAGCGCCAGGAAGCCGCTTGGCCGCAGTGTGCTTTAGAAATTTCTTTTTCATTTCATTTCAATAATAAAAGACTGACTAGTGAAAGGAATATGGAAAAGAGAAATGGGACTAGGTCACAGCTAAAATCCCCAAACGCTAGGCACGATGTGACATCGGTCAGGGGAGAAAAAGAAAAATCTATAGGAAGAACAAGAAATTACTTGGGTGAACAAAAATCAAAAAATAGTTCAGAAATGTTAGCTCTACCGCTGGGCGCTAAACCATATACTGTAATCTCAGCTAATGTTCCAGTTCCTTTCTTCAGCAAAAAATGAAACCTTGTTTCCTTTATGGTACAAAGCCATACACTACTTAGGAAGCAGAACAAAACTGACTAATGTAATATAGAAATTAGGTCGCCATGTACAAGAGTCACAAATCTATACGTTATCCTTGCGTCCAATCAGGATACATAAATTTAGGGCTGCCTGTTTCCTTAAGGGAAGGGGGGGCAGTAGCGTGACTAACTGTAGGTGACATACTTTGATCCTGTATATCTCTTTTATTTTTGTTCAATACTATATAGCCAAAATAGACATGCACTGGTGAAGTGTTGTCTGTCTTTCTGTGAAATTTAGTGTCAAAGCAAATCTACCCAACTGTTTGCAGGATACACATCGTCATGTATATCCCTTCACAACACATGTAAACTTGTAATAGTATCAAAAGCAACAACATAAAACAAAAAACATGCAAAAAAAACGTACAAAACGCACATGTCAAGCCATCAGATATACTTGCTGTATATCAAGCACAAAAAAACATAGACAAAACAATAGCATATGTGAATGAGTGGTGGCGCACACACTTCAAGTCCTGTACTTTATGCACTGTGAACCTGCAGCCCAAAACTCAATATTCAGGCCTTCTTAATTTGTCAGGTTTAAAATCAAAATTACAATTTCTTTTACACACTTTCTCTTACTTTCCTCACACTTACTTTTACTTTCCTTACCCTCCTTTTGACAGCTGATCACTAGTCAGTCGTGATCGGCTGGCAATACAATATACTGTGTCACTTCTGACATACAGGACCATCAAGAACAATTCATGATAGGACCAAATACACAAACATGAAAACCACCTGAACATTCCTTTCCAAAGGAGTTACGCAAAAACACATCTCTTTCCAACCAACCAAACTCACGTGTCTTGTCAGCCTTAAAATCACCCAGAACAATCCAGGAATGATCTGTGGGCAAAAGCAAAAAAAAACATACACAACACACAAAAGAGAGACATTTCTCATAACAAATATCAATTATAACTTTTAATCAGAAGACAAAACATGATACACATTAACAAACACAAAAATAAATTTCCATTACTTAACTGTTACCATCTTGTCAGTCAGTTTGCAACATTAAGCCATTTTAACTTTTCAAAAGTAAAATTCTTTCACTGACACTCCATGTTATCTTTGCGCCACAATTCGTTCTCACTTAGGCATGTAGCCTTCAAAATTTCAATAAAAAGCTTCGTCTTATTTTCTGTCTAAGACTTAATGCAATTCTTCATTTTCTGTCAAATAAAAGCAACTAGCAGACATTATTTTTTTGAGGCAGAAATACAAATGTATCATTTCTGCAGAGCATTTAGCATGATGTTGGGACTTTAAAAAAAAACAACCTTTTTTTTATATTTTCCCTTTAGAATTAAGTTCTTTAATTTTATTGATGTTCTTACGGAGAAACCAGAAACCCTTCCTTTCAGAGGCCCGTTTAGCAAGGTCATTCTACACTTCACAGAGACAAGGCCCTAATTTACGAGGTCACAGATGTCGACATGGCAGCCTCCCTCCATTGTTTACAAGGAAACTAAAGATAACACCTCAGCGCAACCTGAGCCAACCTCTGCAGCTCTACGAGCCCCCAGCTTCTGCTCACTCTGAGGCTGTCCAAGACAAAAGGCCTTCCTAATTCCTCCTAACCTGCAATAACTCACTCTATTTAAAAACACATGTTATATATATTACTCCTGTTAGGGGCTACAATTTATTTCTATACTTAGATTATTAAAACAGTTACTGTGAATAATTCACAGAACATAATAACATAACATACCAGCTTTAGAACAAATGTGTGTTACTACCCTATGCAATAGTACTCAGCTCATCAACCTTAATTAAACTCAAACCTCTGCAACAGGCACATTGGCTCACTGAGCCATTTAAAAGCAACCCCAAATGGGAACAACCTGCAAATTTGTATTATACCTAGATGTATGCATGTACTGAAGTCTAAGGTATTTTAAAGCTATTTTAAATGGAAAAAATGCTCAAATTCGACTTTGATATTTGAGGCACTTAAAAATAAATATCCTATAATAATGTTACATATTAATCATCCTCAGAATGTTCTTTACAAATTGCAGACATTGGACATTAGACATATCTCATGTAAATTCTTAGAAAAATGAGTTTTTTACGCCTGCGCTAAGTGAAATTCTATATGCTAATGTCCTCATTATGCAGTGCAACACAACTGAAATTAAATTTTAATGCTAGGGGGTCATAGTATGAGTATTAAGCTTCATGAATAATAAAAAACGAGTTTTGTAGCACTTATTTTTAATAATAATTTTTTTTATAATGAATAAATATTTTTATAAACCCAATCATTTTTGCTAATTTCACATATAAAAGCAAGCTGCAACCCTTGCCTATCATTTTAGACGCATTCATTTATAAGCCTAAGCACAGAAGCCCAACTTAAAACATGACAAAATTTGGCGCCACATTTTTTCTTTCTAAAAAAGGACAATTTTTATTTAGCAACAGAACCAAGAATATGCGAGAGAGGAAAACCCTTAATTAAAATGTCTTCCTGTAATTCAAAATAATGAACCTTACTTTGTAACCTTTTTAAAACACTATTCTGAAATGCGAAGATTCATCTGTGTTTAGCTAAGGGCAACGTCCTGGCTGAGTAAATACTCCTATTTATTTAGCTTATCTCCCAGGGTTGAAACATGAGCACGGTGACAGTCTTTTTCGAACTAAGACACATCAATGCCTGTTCTAAAAAATGCGTCTGAGTTCAGCAAAAATTTACTTCATCTGAAAGTGTTTGCCTGTTAATATATAATATAACATTTGTAAGTAAAAATACTATAAGCTTGTTTTCCTACAAAACACACCATTTTCGTTTTTTGAGGCTCTTTTTATTCCTAGTGAATGTGAATTTAAATTTTAGTTTTTAAGCATTTAGACATTTTGCTTAATAGACTGAAAACATCCACGAACAGACATTGAGCTCATTTCAGACATAAACAGAAAGGGGTCAATCACTCAGGACACACAATACAGCGCGCTTTAGCCATGCATTTCGTGAATAGCGCCATCGCTATGTACTTACAAAAGTTGCACTAATGGGAAAACCACATAGACATTTAAGGAATTTAACGAGTCCAGTGAGTACAACTCTTGAAACCTTTTTCTGTACTACCCTCATAACTCAAAATGCTGACTATGTAAAAAAAAAGACACTTTCTTTATTTTTTAAAGAGGCACTACATGTTTTCACCATAATCATTAATAACATATTTTACGATAGAGGGCATTTTTATACTTAAATAGTTTACACATTCGAGTTATATTGGGTATGACAAGTGGGTAAACAGTTTAAAGTGACTACCTATCACTCCAAGGTTGCTAGGGCTAAATCACTCAATGTGCATACCTGCAGGAATTAATTGGCCCTCTCGTCTTAATTGGAGGTAGTTTAGTTTGTTGTATAGCTCCTATATATCCATATTTCGTGTTAAGTTAGCATAGGTACATTTCAGATTTAAACGCCATTTTTCCTTTCTTGCAACTTCTGCACACGACCCTCATTTGTTGACTTAGCTTTCAACCTAGTAGTTTGCCGTGGTGAATGTGAGAATAATATGTTATTGCTCTGATATCTGCTTTGTTTAATAAAACATGTCTGCACGGAGAGTGCTGAAGTTTCAGGAGCAACACGATATGGAATTGTTATGAGGTCTGATCTCCACGCCTTCATAGTCATAACACAAGTGCAGCCTTTGCCAACTTGGGCTTGAGGCGGGATTGATATTGCTTTGCACGAGAATTGTTAACACACTTGATGCGGTGCACATGCAGAGAGAGCTGGTGTATGCTGATGTGATTCCTTCATGCTAGGACACTAAGGTATGGGCCCGCCCTAAAACAACCCAAAGAGACCTTCTTAGATAATAATATAATATATGTGTTAGGGAGGGTGAGATATAAGTGTTGTTAACTCTTATTCATTACAGCATGTTAACATGCTGTCACCATTCGCTTTCTATGTCTTAGTAACTATGCTGATAATTTTGCTACTGATAATAAGTATACTTGTATTATCAAAGATACTGCGCCTGAGAAGACGGCATTAGTAAATAAACATTTCAAATGCACATGTGTCTTCTTTACTCCATGTTCTGGTTTGTAATGATAATATAACGAAAGAGTGTTCATGAGTCCCACGTACCCTGAGGTACTGTAAGTTCATGTTCTGGTTTGTCTAAACATTGGGTGTTTGATATGTCCAATGAGACACTGTAGCTAGCTCGGTAAGGGGTGAGTTGGTTGCTAAGGTAAGTTTTGGGACATCCTAATTTGCCGAGGTTCCACTCCTCTGTGCACAGTTCTGTGTGAGTACAGAAACCCTGCAACATGGCGCCCAACGGTTTCGGTGGTCTTATATCATGACACTCGAGTAGTTTATCATTCATGCCTTAACCCCTTCACATCCGTTTCCGGAAAACGGGGTGTTGGTGAAACCTACCTATTTTTTGAAATAGGTCTTTATTCAAGCTTGATTCTTACTTAAACGGTTTCTTTGAATTACTACCCAGTTGTGCTACAAAGTATTCTTTGTGTTTTCTTGTTTCCAATTCTGTGATGGCGGCAGCGGTGGCTATTGCGCAGCATAGTCGCGTTGCGATACGCAACCATCTTCAGACGTACCAGGTCCCAGTAGATGGGATGGCTGTGATTTTCGTGGTAAGTGCAGATCCGGCGTTTCCTTACGAGTTGTTTTACTCTTGGGTTACGTTTCCGGCTGTGGACGCTAATTCTGGTTTGTACCACTCCTACACCGCCTCGGATGTCCCGGCTGAATATACGCCATACAGGGCATTGGAAATACCTATTGATCATTGGCAGCATCGAGTTTGGTTTGATGGCGCCCTCCCCCACTCTTTGTCCCGTGCGAGGTTAGGTCCACTCTCAATTCCAGGTACTAATTGGCCTGCGTTGGGTGGCTTTACCCCGCACCCGAATCACGGGGCTTGCACCCTGGCTGAAATTCGCAGGCTGCATGTAGTTTCCATTTCCGTGATTCGTGCTTTAGTGCAATACATCGGACGACATCTTCCTGGTGGTCCCCAGGGGGGTGCGGCCGCTCCCATGGAACGAGGCGGTATGCGTCTCAATCCAGTGATGGTAAATTCGGTTTTTGGTGCGCGTCCTGTTGACAACGATGACTTCCCATTCTGGCTAGCAGAGAAGTTTGATCAACTGGAGGCGGTTTTTCCGAATTCTACTCCTGCTGATAAACATAGAATGTTGACGATTACTCTACCGAAGGATATTACTCCTGAACTTGCTGACTGTGACAGCTGGGGAAAAACATTTGCGGCAGTTTATACAAGGTGCTTCGGCACCCCGTCTATGACTGCCCTGCCTGAAATCGTTAGACGTGTTCAGAATGATCACGGTCCAGAGGCAGCGGTTGAATTGGGTATGCGCCTGTGTGGTTCTTTTGAGATTGTAAGTGATCTCATTCTCTCCAATGTTAAAGGAGATGCAGTTAACTTTCAGGTGTCGAATGCTTTGGCTGCTCTGCCCGATGCCGACAAACCCCGCCAGTTAGCAAAGATTGTAGTGGCCGCTTATAAAACTATTGGCCGCACAAGTAGAGGTCTAAAATATTTTCCAGTAAAGGAGAAAAAACAACCACAGGGACAATCTGCAGTGACAGATGCCCAGCCCAAGTCCAAGAAACAAAATTGGCCTAAAAAACAGACACAGGGGAAGCAGACAATGCAGACTCAGAGTACTTTTCCTGCAATAGAAGCTCCTGCGCCATCCGAAAAAGTTTATGATTTGCGCGACCGCGCGATGATTAAATCACCTGATCGTTTTCAGGGTTCTGATCAACGCTCTCCTCGTTCCTTTCAGGACACATCGGCCCCGAAGACCGGTGGAGGAGGAGGGGGTGGACGTGGACGTGGTGGCCAACAAGGACGTGGTCAGTCCCGCCAGACGGACGGCGCAGTGAAGCAGGAGGATTCTACGCCTAGGCGTCCGCAGTTTGCGAAAAAGAAAGTCGCAGCCATAACAGCGCATCGATATGCCACAGATAGTGAGAACGCGGCTTCGGAATCTGACTTGGGCTCTGACGTTGCTGGACAGCGCGGCGGAGATAACCATAGTCAGAGAGGCGCTGCGTCCACTACTGAGGGTGACAGCGACTGAAGTCTACGTTGTGATAGAAACAGCGGATACGAGACTTGCTCCCCCTGAAAGACTATATGAAATTGTCCTGTTAATTGAAGGTGACATAAGGCGTACCGTTAAAGGTGTATTTTGGGAGAATCTGTCTTCCACATATGATATTTTACTTTCGGAGGCTGACTGGCCCCCACCTTTTGTGCTCGCGGCGCCGCGAGGGGAGGAGGTAATCCTACCCAGTTTCGCGAACACTGTCTCGAAAGAGCATGCGCAGCATTTTGCAGAAGAGTGGGCTCGAGCTCTCGCGCCGGCTCTGTACCGTAACCAATGTGGTTGGGATAAATTGTCGCCTTGCCACGAAATTCCGTTGCGGTCTCAGCCGCAGCCTCAACCTCAATATCCCATTCGGCGTGAAGCAAAATCTTCCGTCGCGGAAATCCTTGAACAATTGGAATATCAGGGAGTTATTGAAACGTGTGTGTCACCGATGAATAATCCCCTTTTTACTGTGAATAAACCTGACGGATCATATCGTTTGGTTTTGGATTACCGGCATTTAAACTCGCATTGCCGTAACTGTGCAGTACAGAATACCCACGGCTCTGCCCTAGTGGATAGTCTCGTGCGTAAGCGTTTCAAGACAACGCTTGACATATCCAATGGTTTTTATGCCCACAGATTGGACAGCTTTAGCTCCCAATGGACCAGTTTTACAAGCGCTGGAGTCCAAAAACAATTCCGGCGTCTTCCAATGGGCTACAAGAATAGTCCTGGTGTATTTACCGCTCGAATTGTCTCTATTCTGGAGGCACTCGACCCTGATGCTTTTTCGTATGTGGATGACATATATCTCACAGACGACGATATTTGGGAGCATCTGTGTCGTGTAAATTCTCTTGTTTGCAACTTCGCAGACATGGGTTACAAATTCAACTTTGCAAAATCGCACATAGCTGAACACACAGTGTTGTTTTTGGGCTATGAGCTCAACAATGAAGGTAGAGGTTTAGCTCCTCACTTCTTGGAGAAGTGCGCACAATTGCGCGCACCAACAACACTGAAGAAATTACAATCCTTACTGGGCTTTTTGAATTTCGGCAGAACTTACATTCCTGAATATGCCCAGCGTGTCAAGCCTCTGTATGCTTTGATACAACCAACTTTCTCAAAATCATGCTGGCTGCCTGAGCATTCAGCCATTTTGCAATCCTTGCAGGCTGATCTGCTCGCTTCTAAATATTTACTGACTCGTGATAACCACACCAACCTGGTAATAAGAATAATTCCTGGGACGGTGGGTTTCACCTACCTCACTTTTAATGAAGGTGACACAGTACCTATTGCTTACAAGTCACACTTGTACACCTCGGCTGAGATGCGGTTTCCCACCATAGAAAAGGTTTTAACTGCTGTACAGATGGCAATTCTAAAAGAACGTGCTCTGTCACAGGGGAAACGCATGCTAGTGGTAACACCCTGTCCTCATTTGGAGGCAGTCACGAAAGCCAGTGTACCAAATTCAAAGGCTTTGCACCCTCGGTGGATTCAGTGGGCTGCGTCATTGTCATCCGCAGATGTCATGTTTATTTTTGACGCCTCCTTACGGTCACAGGAGTACTTGCAGTATGAATTCGTTCATCCTGCTCCTCTGGCGATGCGACCTTTGGAGGACTTCCATTGCATCATTTACACTGATGGGTCGGCGCAGGTTGCGCATGGCTCTAAACATGCCTACGTTTCCGCATGCGCCATTGTGGTCGGTGCTATGTTGAATGACGAGTTCATTTCCAGGGAGGTACACACGTTGCCCCTGGGCGATTGCACTGCACAATTAGCAGAGCTTCGTGCTCTATTACTAGCTTTGGAGTACGCAGATCCAAGTGTTACTACTCTAATTGTAAGTGATTCTTACTACTGTGTCCAGTCTTACAATGAAAACTTGTTCTTTTGGATTCAAAATGACTTTCGTGATTCCAAGGGTAGCACAATAAAACATAAAATGATCTGGGTTCGAGTGGCAGAGCTTAAGGCTATGTTGCCACTCGTTTATGTGATTCATACTCTCGGTCATCAGCGCGTAGGAGTACACGCTCTTGGCAACTCGCTTGCTGATGAAGCAGCGAAATCAGCAGTATCTACATACTTAGTTGCAGCAGTTACTAGGTCTAAAACCAAGATTGATAGCGACATCTTGGCAGCGGTTGCTGCCTCTGAGAAGGGAAGTAAACATCCTTCGGGATTCCCTTCGAAGTATAAATACCACTTAAGTCCCGAAAAGGTTCCTTTTGTGACAATTCCTGATGTTGGGGAACGGCTGATTCCCAACTCGGATCGCAGAACAGACTTGATTACAGCGGCTCATGAAGGTGTGGCGTCTGCGCATGCGGGCGTCTCAGCCACTGTAACGCAACTACAACAACGTTTCTGGTGGCGGGGACTGTACAAACAGACGCGTGATTATGTCCTTCTTTGTGACATATGCCAGCAGATTAAACCTTCAACTGCTACGCGTCCGCCTCAGACTCAGTTGTACATTTCTAATAAACCACTAGGCTGTGTTTATTTAGATCACTGCGGTCCATTTTCATCTGATACTGCGTATAAATACATCTTAGTAGCAGTTGACTCATGCACACGCTTTGTGTGGTTATGGCCACATCGCAGCGCTGATTCCCGGACTGTCATCAGAGATTTGCGTATCTTTATAGGGATTTTTGCCTGTGGTACCTTCCATTCGGATCAGGGTCCGGCTTTCGCCTCTAAGGCGTATAAGGATGCCATGACTTCGATGGGGGTCCAAGTCAAGTTTTCGTCACCCTACAGACCCGAGGGTAATAGTGTAGTTGAACGAATGAACCGTGATTTAAAGCAATCTTTGACAGCCCGAGTTATAGGCACTGGCAGAAACTGGCTGGCCCACCTCTATGGCGTGCAGCGTGCTCTTAATAATCTCCCTAGAAGGTCTCTGGGTGGGCGGACCCCATACGAAATGCTCTTTGGCATCAAGATGTTCGTCCCTGACCTTGACGGTCTAGACTCGGTGGTTCGCGCCACTTCCTTTGACGCAGATGAACATTGCACTGTTTTACAGAATCTACAAAAGACGAGAGACACTCTTGCAAAGGAACATTTGCCCTCCACATCGGATGATGCGTTGCAGATCCCGGTAGTTGGCTGGCTACCCCAAGTTGGAGAACTGGTTCGAGAGAAGATCGACAACAAGAAAGAGTTTGGTCCCTCCTATCGAGCTCCGGTCCCAGTGCTTGGAGTGAAGGGCACAAGAACAGTCATTTTACCACCACTTCCAGGTCGTAAGGAAAACAGGTTTATTTCTATTGACAATGTCAAGATACACAGAGTGGCCGATTCTTCTTAGCATGACACCGGCTGTTTCCTGTCCTTCCATTGTGAGAAATTCAATTATGCCCACTGCTTCTAATAATGAACCTGAGGTGGCCATCGAATTACCTGCTGTTTCCAGTCCATTATTGAATAATTTACCAGGAACTAATCTTGATGAGACAGACTATACATACCCCACTGATTTGTCCATGCCTGACCTGCAAGCTCGTTTAGCCACGGAATCCAGATTTTCATTTGACTCTGCTTCCCTTGCCTCGAAAAAACCCTCTAAAATTGCATTATATGCTAGCCTGTTTAAAAAACATTTTTTGATACCTCCTTGGATATACATTTGGCTGGTCCTTTTTTCAGTTTACCTTTTTATGTCAATTGGTTTTGTGTTTTATTTCTTTCGGATTATGAATGGACACTATGTCGAGGAGAGAACTTGCATTACTCATTTGAATGGAACTTTGGCCCCACTTTCCTCTTCACATTCTACACACAGATTAAAAAGAGACTTGACTTTGGTTAACATCACAGCGTGGCCTGTTCTGGATGGAATCGCGTGGGATGCAGTTCGTTTTCAGATTCATGGCCCAACGGAAGTCGTTAATGTTCCTAATGTACTAAGAGTTAATATGGGGGATGTGGTGAAACAAAACATTCGTTCTGATGATTGGGATGTTAATGCTGTGGAAAGTTTGTTTTCTGATTTGAAATATTATGCTGCTTTTGATGCTGAGGATTTATATTTAGAATCTGCTAATTATGGTGAATTGTTCTGTTACCAACATTATGGCAATCACTTCTTACACAAGACATCTTCCCGAAGGGATGCGGTTAATTTTACTCAGTGGGAACATTGCCCAGCACCAACACAAGGGAGTTCAGAAACGTTTCTTAAAAAGTATACTTATTTCACTGACTTTAATCAGTCCAATCCCGAATCCTTTGTTGCGGTGGTCTCGTGACTTCCTTTGAGAAGATTTTTGGAGTCATCCCTGCTTTCTTCCATTCTATTTTTTCATCCTTATTTGGAGGGTTCCCGTTTTTACTTGCTTTAGCGGCTGGCGCATTGGTGGTTTTCTGCCTTTTTAAATATGGATGCCCTTCCTGTGCAAGACCACGCACAGCTACTACTGACGCGGTTTCGCAACCGCATGCTTGATTATTATGGCACACTGCCGTTGGCGACTCTAAGCACGGCGTTTGGATTATCTTTTCGGTTCTCCTATTTCACCTGTGTCCAGCCTGTATTTCGCTGCCTGACCTGTGATTTCCTTTGGGCCATTGATTTGTGTCTCTGCGGACCAGCATCTTCTGACGTCGATTTTGATCAACTGATGAGTCCTATCATTGCTCACGAGTTGGTTTGTTCTGACGAAAGAATTATGGCCTTGGCGGTGGCACATGGACTAATGGGTCCCTGGGATGTGTTGTCGGCAGCGCGAAATTTCTTGGAACAAAGTTTTCTTGAAAACCCACCGAGCTGTCCTCTGATGGTTATAGAGGATCCGGTGCTGGAAGATCACGTATGTTCCTTTCATCTTTTAAACTGGATGGCTGAACTGTTTTCGGATGAGGACAGTGACTTCCTCCTTGAGGCTGTTGCAGCTTACTTTTCATATACGGTCTTATCATAGACACTGCCTCAGATTGGCATGCTGATTGATAGCATTTCCTTGATTTTATTGACTTTTGGTCAAGACATTTTATTTTTGCTTGCCTATTGGCTTGAGCCACATTATATTTGTGGGCTATTTTTTAGCATTAGTTTTTATAATTGAATTTTTATTCATGCTCGTTTATAAATGGATTCTGCTCTCATGTGATGGCACTTCTGTTACCTTATTTAGTCCGTTCTCGGATCATGGGGGGGTGTTGTATAGCTCCTATATATCCATATTTCGTGTTAAGTTAGCATAGGTACATTTCAGATTTAAACGCCATTTTTCCTTTCTTGCAACTTCTGCACACGACCCTCATTTGTTGACTTAGCTTTCAACCTAGTAGTTTGCCGTGGTGAATGTGAGAATAATATGTTATTGCTCTGATATCTGCTTTGTTTAATAAAACATGTCTGCACGGAGAGTGCTGAAGTTTCAGGAGCAACACGATATGGAATTGTTATGAGGTCTGATCTCCACGCCTTCATAGTCATAACACAAGTGCAGCCTTTGCCAACTTGGGCTTGAGGCGGGATTGATATTGCTTTGCACGAGAATTGTTAACACACTTGATGCGGTGCACATGCAGAGAGAGCTGGTGTATGCTGATGTGATTCCTTCATGCTAGGACACTAAGGTATGGGCCCGCCCTAAAACAACCCAAAGAGACCTTCTTAGATAATAATATAATATATGTGTTAGGGAGGGTGAGATATAAGTGTTGTTAACTCTTATTCATTACAGCATGTTAACATGCTGTCACCATTCGCTTTCTATGTCTTAGTAACTATGCTGATAATTTTGCTACTGATAATAAGTATACTTGTATTATCAAAGATACTGCGCCTGAGAAGACGGCATTAGTAAATAAACATTTCAAATGCACATGTGTCTTCTTTACTCCATGTTCTGGTTTGTAATGATAATATAACGAAAGAGTGTTCATGAGTCCCACGTACCCTGAGGTACTGTAAGTTCATGTTCTGGTTTGTCTAAACATTGGGTGTTTGATATGTCCAATGAGACACTGTAGCTAGCTCGGTAAGGGGTGAGTTGGTTGCTAAGGTAAGTTTTGGGACATCCTAATTTGCCGAGGTTCCACTCCTCTGTGCACAGTTCTGTGTGAGTACAGAAACCCTGCAACAAGTTGGTGTATCTCAATGGATAGAGACTGATATAGTTCGTTTAGTATCACATTCCTTTCTGTGAAGGGACATAAAGTTATGCAAAGTGACTAAGCACTCAAATGGCCAGACTTCATCTTGTTAATTGTTAAGATACTGACCACGTTTTATTAATAACATTTGAAGTATGTTATTAATGATTATGGTGAAAACATGTAGTGCCTCTTTAAAAAATAGAGAAAGTGTCTTTTAAAAAAAAAAAAATTACGAATGTTTCGAATTGTATGTTTTCTTTGTATAGAACTGTTTTGTCCTGATGAAGGTGATATCATAATACACCGAAACGCTGCGTCGACAACCTTTGATAATTGGACATCGTTGATAATTGTGTTTTTTTAAGGCTTAGAAGAACTGCAAAAATTGTGAATAACATGACCTTGTATGATTTTATATATGCATAAGGATTACTCTTTTTCCTTAACAAAAAGACCTAGAAATTATTCTAACATATGGCATTTTATTGATGTGAATTATTCGTGATTTTATTGATTTGTAATAAACTGGTTATTTTTTAATATACCAAACAATGCTTTTTTACATTTGTGTCTTCACCATTTCCATTATTGTATAATTATGTACCTGTTTTTACATAGTCGGCATTTTGAGTTATGAGGGTAGTACAGAAAAAGGTTTCAAGAGTTGTACTCACTGGACTCGTTAAATTCCTTAATTTCGTCTCTCCTTGTCTCTTATTGAATCTATAAGGAGTCCTCCTTTCCTTTTATTATTTAACTCACATAGACATTTAAACACACATTTAACCCACAAATTAATACTCAGAACAGAAACAAAGGACAGCCCACAGACTGCACTTAAACCAAACCATTTGCAAATACTAGTTGTAAGTCATATTTACAAGAAACACTTCTCAATAGTGTTCCAAAAGACTGCAAAAACAGCCCAACAGACTGATGTATATCCAAGAAGCGAAAATACACTCAATTCACTAGCTTTAGCTGGCAGAACACCAAAAATCGTTCTGCATATCTTCATTCATAAAATTGCACAGAACAAAGGATCCTTGTTTTGTATTATGTCATATTTTAATTCCCTGGGGATACAGAATCACCAAGGAAGAAATATGTTTTTAAATCTAAACCTATTTAGATATCCCATCTAGGGGAGCCGGCTAATTTACTTCACATCACACTATGGTACCTTTCAAAAAAATAAGCAACACATTCTTCTCTGTGAGCTTGAAAACAGGCATGCCAAAAATACTGCAGAATATTGCAAGTATTATAATCAAAATAGTGCTTAATGTACTTTTCGTACGTACACCGTTCAACAAAACCAGATGGAGAAATATCTCCTCATTACCTGCCTACACAAATTGCAATTTGCATATCAAATCCATATTAAACTCAAAGTTGGCCAACACAAATTCCAAAATTCCAAAGCTACAGTAAGGGTTACTAAACTACCTTACTCTTAACAATAACAATCAAAATATTATCCAAATTCTAACTGCCAAGTTCCACATGACCTAACGTTCTTTTTTCTTTTTTTAAAATACTCACGCCAAAAAGGTTTTCAGTCAGGAGTGACATCATGTGGAGGATCAAAATCAGGAAGATCAGAAATATACCGGGCTGCAGAGACAGAAAAATCTCCAGAATCCTTGTGCACAGAGTAGTAGAGTCCCGTCCTGTCCTCCTTAGTAGATTTCAGTCTCCTGACAAGATCACTCCTTCAGAAAGTCACCTCTCTGATGAAGCCCACGTTGGCCGCGCCATTTGAAGAAACTCAAGTCTTCATTCTCAGGGAATACTTACTAATAGAAAGAAGAACTTGGCACAGAAGCTGAAATATGAAAAGACATCTTTATTAAGTGAAACTACGTCACACAGGAGCCGTAGCAACTGAATGAGGCAGTCTGAAGAGTACAGAAAACAGAGGCCTTTTATATGCTTAGGGTTACAAACTTCAGCATACAAGTAAGGGGCAGTCCTAGCTTTTGCAAGCATGCAAAATACCTAATATGGGCATACAAGATCTGCCAAATATTAGGAATAGGAAAACATTCAAAACAAAGCATCATGAAACCAGAACATCCCCTTTGAGTCATGCTTTTGCCCGACCCGATAAGTCAATCTATGACAGCACCTATAGGTCAATCAGTAATGGCAGAACATGTTTGCGTGCTTCAAAGGAAAAGGTTGTGGAATAGGAAAACACAGGGAGAGAATAGCGAAGGCCAAAAGATAAGATACAGCACGAGGAGAATGCTAAAGGCTAAAAGATAGTTGATACAGGGATTAGGTGGTCCAGACAAGAATTAGTTAGGCCAGCTGGTGTCTGAGATGAGTTACAAGGCAAGGACAGAGGGGGTTTTCAACACTTTGCAGTCCAAAAGGGCAGAGACACTTCGTGAATCATGCAGCCTGTGTAAAGGCAACACAAAATGGAGTTTGAATGTAAAATGAAATCAAAATTAAGGAACCTCATCCTGAAGGTATTCAAGCTCATTCTACCAGAGCGAAGTCCTCTTCTTTGGCTTTAACTGGAGGAGTCCCTGTTGTAGACATCTGCAAGGCGGCAACTTGGGCCTCCCTCCACACATTTGCAAAGCACTATCGCTAGGATTCAGAGGTGAGGGGGGATGGCCATTTTGCACCGTCTGTGCTGCAGGATTATTTGGTACAGCAGGCAGGCACCCTCCACCAATAGCGGGAGTGCTTGGGGATTCAATTTAAAAGGTGATGAATTCATGGGCAGATCTATCCATCAGAAGAACAACTTACTTACCTTCGGTAATGCTTTTTCTGGTGGATACATTATCTGCCTTGGATTCTTCACTGACCCACCCACCTCCCCGTTGCCTGTCTGCTTATACCAAAAAATAATCAATGTATATCTTATGTGATTTATTGTTAGAATCATGTGGTGCTAGGCACTAGAAAATGTCTTTGAAGAGAAATTTCCGGTTTGGGCTGTGTTTGTAGACTCTGTTTACTTGTGAAAATGTTCTCAATTCACCTGTTTGCCTAGAAGGCATGGAAACAATTAGTTGAACTGACGTCAGCACGCTGACGAGGTCTTCTTATGTCTCCGATGACGTCATGTGGAGTCACGTGCGGAGCCATTCCATTGTGACATCCTCATCAATGTTGGAGAGCTGAGGAGAAAAGTTTCCGTGGAATGCTGCGCATGGGGGTAATTCAAAAGGTGAGGAATCCACAGACAGATACTGTATCCACCAGAAAAGGTGCTACCAAAGGTAAGTAACTTGTTCATTTGCCCTACACTAACTACAACACATTCATATCATGAAGGAGAGTGCTGTACCAAATCAGAGATGAGAGCCTCTTTTTATGAGATTACACTGTCAAAATCGTATACATTTAACCTTGAATTTCTCTGAATTAATGGATGAGCTGCCGACAGCACAGCTTGGACATAAAGAGGTAGCCACTGTTCACTGTTTGCAATCAGTACTGTCTTTAGTTCCAGCACGAACTCTGAGAATTCCCAGGTTGAATGTATGTGCTTTAGACTGTACAAACAGATAACGAGCATTGGTAATGCCAATAGGTCTGTCTTTGAAGGAAAGTTGTATGGTGATGTGAAGCATTGCAAGTAAATAGCATGGGGATGGATATGTATTTGTGTGGAAGCAAAGAACTGTAGAATAATACTGCTGTAGGTAAAAGCTTAGGTGACAGTTACTCTGTCAAGCTAAAAGTAAACATCCTTGTATGTTAATGACTGCCGTCCTTCCATCTGTGCTGCTGCAAGAAGAAAAACACCATCAGTTACTAGTTGTCTATGACACTTTAATAGCTGCACAGTGTCATGTGTGTGCCCCTGAAAGTTCAGGCTCAGGTAGCAGGATAAATAATCGAAATAATCACAGCTGCATGGAAGCCAAGCCTTTTTTGTGGAAGCACACAACTTATGCCCAATCAAAACATGTACTCCTGGCTCCCAACATGGGGGCAGAGCCAAAGCCCCTCTCTAGTGAGGCTCATAATATTGCCTGATGACAGCTTTGGTGTTGGCCAGTGTGAGGGAAATGCATCCATGGTTTATTGCATATTATAAATGTCCATGTAAAAACGTATGTTCATCTTTATTCTTCATAGCCATTGGGTGTTCTATAAACCTTAACCTTGATTCTCCGAGCCACACTTATTTGATTTCATTATATTTTCTGTATTCCATAAAACTGTCCATAAAAATATAGCAAGACACACTTTTCATATTGGTTTATAGAACAGCAAATTATATCGTCACACCGAAAAATTATATCGGCACACCAAAAAATAACTTGATATTTGTTTTTTGCATTCAAGGTTTAAATATTATTTCTACCAGCCTAATCAATAGGATAATAGCAACTGCTCATGTGATTTTATTTTTCAAATTTCTTTAGATTGCCGAAAAAACTGAAATTAAATTAGCAGAATCTCGTGAGGGCTACAGACCAATTGCCAAACATTCCTCTGTGCTGTTCTTCAGCATTGCAGATCTAGCTAACATCGATCCTATGTACCAGTACTCGTTGGGCTGGTTTGTCAATCTCTTCATTAACTCCATCATGGACAGGTAAGAAGTGCTATGTGAGTTAAGACAACAAGTGTCAGGATCCAGTAGGTTCTTTGATAGTGAAAAGTCAGTGATGGGTGAAGTGGCGGGCTCTGGACTGTACAGATGTCACGCCAGAGTTGTATTGATCCTTCATGATTAATACAGTTTTACAAATAGACATTCCTTTACACTTTTTGCAATAAGGTATGTCCTCGTGCTGTGCATGGTATGCTAATTTTAATGCTATGTTTAATATATTGGCTGCGGCGAACGTTGTAAAAAGCCAGTTTCTATTTGCCATTCTTTTATTACTGGAGGTAAGCGAATACTATGGGTCAGTGTTACTTTTGGATGGTCCAAGCTGTAGGGTGGTCGAAAGCTCCAAGACCAAACCCACACCAACAAACCACGCCCGCAAGCTCGATATCATCCTCCACTACAGACTCACCATGAATTGCCAAATCCACGCAGTCCACTCCTCTTGCTTCCATACCCTCTTTATGCTTTATAGAATCTTCAGGTGGATCCCTTTCAACACCAGAAAGAAGATCACACAGGCCCTCATCACCAGCCAGCTAGACTCTTTCTGCATCTCCACTCAGCTCCTCAAGAGTCTACAGACCATACTCTACCTTCCTAAATGAACCCACATCAACACCCCACCTCAAGAACCTCCACTGGCTCCCCATCCAGAAGAGATGCCTATTTAAGGTTCTCACACTAGCCTACAATGCTTTACACAACCTGGGACCAGCTTACCTCAACCACCGCGTAAACGCCCATCAACCCGTTAGACACCTGCACTCCTCCGCCGTGAGCCTCGCTCACACCCCCAGCATCCGTAGCAGCCTATGTTGGGGTCAGGTCTTCTCCTACATTGCATCCAAGACCTGGAATGACTTGCCCCTCCACATACGAACAGTTCCCTCCCAGGCAAACTCAGATGCAGAATCAAGACCTGGCTGTTTGACTAAGACCTGCAAAACCTTAGCACCTGGATACCCAGGGGTGATAGAGGTGCATTATACAAATATTGATTGATTGAAACCTAAATCTGTTCTCCTCACGTGACATCTTCCCATAACCATCGAAGGACCTTTGTCTTAAAAAGAGTGGGAGTTGAAGTAGAGGGCAGGTACGCTAAAAGTACCCTCACATGTATGTAGTTAGGTAACCTTTTCTCTCCATTTACCCTTTGTTTTTGTTATTATGTTGTCTTGGAACATTTTTGGATTTCAGTGTTCTTTTTCTCAGCTAACACAGAAAGGATTGTAATTGTAATTGCATTTATATAGCGCTTACTACCCCTGACGAGGCGTCAAAGCGCCTTTTCGGCGGGTAGCACGCTACTCCGGGACCCACAGAGGATTAGTGTTGAATTAGTATAGTGAAACATGCAAGTACATTTTAAGTGGTGGATAGGTTAATCAGTTATTTGGATTTGGAATGATAGCAGGATAGAGTAGGACAAAGGTTTGTATTTATTTATCGCTCGCTTGTTGACGCATGCTATTCAGGGAGCCTATAAAGGATTAGTGGTGAATTATTATGGTGAAATATGAGGTAATTTCAGTGGTGAATATTAGTCTGTTACTTGGAGTGAGAAGGATATCGGATGGATAAAAGGGAAGAAAGATTTGCATTCATATAGCACTTGTTACCCCTGATGGGTGTTGAAGCGCTTTTCTGGCGAGTAGTATGCCACTCCGGAACCCATAAAGGATTAGTGTTGAAAATTAGTATAGTATAAATATGAAGTAATTTGAGTAGTAGATATGTTATTCAGTTATTTGGGCAGTATATTAGTATAGGTGAATATGGAATATGGAATTTGAGAAGTGAAACATGTTAGTCTGTTAACTTTGATTGAAAAAAGATAGTGGAGGGATAAAAGAGTGAAGGATTGTTTTTAGTCTAAGCAGTAGGAAGAGGCTTTTGGATGAGTAAAAAGGAGTTTTGGAGGGAAGGAGTCAGAGGGGAGAGTTTAGAAATGTTTGTTTTAGGGGCTCAGTGTAGTAAAAAGAGGTGTCAGAGGATGCAAGGAGGGATAGAGCAGGAGAGAGTCTAGAAAAGGTTATTTTGGCGATCATAGTAGTGGTATGGGGTTTGGGATAAATGAGAGAGTGGATGTAGAGGATATATTGATAGATCTATAGGATGAGAGATAGGGTAGTGCATTAGAAGGAGTAGTAGAAAAAATTTTGAGATGAGTCTGAAGGTTGGGCTAGAAGATATATTGAGTGAAGTATAGGCTGAGAAATAGGCTAGTGCATTGGAAATGCTAAATTAGAAGAAAGTGATAAATATATAGATCCATAAGTACATTGAAAGTATATAGATACATAAAAGAAGTAAGTATATATAGATACATAAAAGAAGTAAGTATATTTATATTAAATATATTGATAGAAGCACAGGATGAGAAATAGGGTAGTGCATTGGATATGCTTTTTCAGGAGAAAAGTAACAGACACACAGATCCAAGTACATGGAAGGTACATAGATGTACAATGGAAGTATACCAAAAATGATTTTTATTTATTGATGAATATTATTATTGTTATTATTATT
The DNA here is from genome assembly GCF_964261635.1 of Lissotriton helveticus. Taxonomy (NCBI): domain Eukaryota; kingdom Metazoa; phylum Chordata; class Amphibia; order Caudata; family Salamandridae; genus Lissotriton; species Lissotriton helveticus. The sequence continues at coordinate 1,138,876,233 of NC_136070.1, forward strand.
ATTATTATTGTTTTTTCTTCTCTTAACATAATTGTTTTACATGTTTTATAAAGTAATACACAAAGATAGGTACATATCTATAGTGAAAACAAATCCTTATATACAGAGGGATATGCTGTAAATTTCTATTTCCGTATGGTGCTTATGTGGAGAAGAGCCAGATCTTGAGTAGTTTTCTGAAGATAAGGTGGTTGTCGGTAAATCTTATGTTGGGGGGTAAAGAGTTCCATAGTTTGGCTGCTTGAACAGAGAAGGATGTGCCACCCATTGTTTTTTTTCTTGTATGGTGGGATTTTGAGGCGAGATGCTCCTTTAGAGCGTAGGTTCCTTTGTTGAATGTGTTTGGTGATTTTATTCCTGATGAAGAGTGGTCCTATTCCATGTATTGCTTTGTGGGTAATACAAAGCAGCTTGAACGTGGATCTTCTGGCAACCGGTAACCAATACAGGGCTTTCAAGGCAGGGGAGAGTAGTCTGGCAGCCGAGTTCTGAATCCGTTGTAGTCTTTTCATGGTTGTTAAAGGTGATCCTTTGTAGAGGCTATTGGCGTAATCGAGTTTGGATAGAACAAGGGAGATGGTAGCTTGGACCTTGTGTGGAAATCCCAAATGAGGGAAAATTTGTCGCAGCGTTTTTATAGTAGCAAAGCTTGATCTTGCTAGTTTATTTACTTGGACATTCATTGACAGCTAGGAGTCCATGGTTATTCCGAGGTTTTTTACTTTCTTCGATACTTTAGGCAGTGATCCCAGTTCATCAGGCCATGAGGCAAGCGGGTTGTAATTTTTCCAATCGCCACACGTGAGTATTTCAGTTTTTGAAGCATTCAATTTGAGATGGCTCCAAGTCATCCACTGATCCACGGCTGAGACAGCTGAAAATTGGTGATTTTCCTATGTCTTTGGGGCATTCCAGTTGAAGGAGTATTTGCGTGTGATCTGCATAGTTGTAGCACGTGAGGTAAAATTTATTGATCAGTACTGATAAAGACTTCATGTAGATGTTGAAAAGCATGGGCGAGATGATAGAACATTGAGGGACCCCTGCTTTTGTGGAGTACGGTTTGGACGAGAAAGGTGGGGTGTGGATGACATTAGTTCTGTTTCGAAGGTAGGACGCGATCCAGTCTAGAGCAGTTCCCTGTATGCCGGCTTCATAAAGTCTTTGTTTCAGAGTGTCATGGTCAACCGTGTCAAAGGCAGCTGAGAGGTCCAAGAGGAGTAGCGCAGCAACCCCGTTGCGGTCAACTGTATTCTTTAGGTCATCCCAGATGGCAAGGAGGGCAGATTCAGTGCCTCTTCCCAGACGGAATCCTGTTTGGAAATCTGAAAGTATGTCATTCTCTTCAATGAATTGTGACATCTGCACGAACGCTGCTCTTTCTATCAGTTTGCCCAGGAAAGGTCCATTTGTAATGGGTCTGTAGTAAAGGGCGTATGTATGACTTTTTGAGTTCTTCTGGAAATATTCCAGTAGTTAAGGAATCGTTGATGATTCTTCTTACTGGAATGGCAGCAGAGGTTGTTAGAAGAATTGTCCTGAAAGTTTGTGGCAGACAGGGGTCAGAAGGGCTGCCAGCAGGCCTGCTTGCTTTGACCAGGTCCATAAATTTATCGTGTGAGATGTGTTGGAAGGAACGGAGAGGCTTGATTAGAGCATTTTTGGATAGTTGTTTTGTACAAGGGTTAGTGCTGGTGCTTTGTTTCTGTTGTAAGTACGAATCCAATGTGTCTGCTTTGTCAGTGTAATGATTTGCCAGTTTGTCTGTGAAATCTTGAGTAACAAGATGAGTTCCTTCTAGGCAATTTGGTTTTCGAAAATCATTGAGTATTTTATAGAATTGTTTATTTGCACATTTAGCGTTTTGAATTCTGTCTGAATGGTACATTTTCTTAGTTTTTTTGATAGCCGACTTATTTAATCTGTTAATTTTTTGTAGGTAAAGTTTGTGTTGTTTGGCATTTGTTTTGAGCCAGGTACGTTGCAGCTTTCTAATTTGTTGTTTTATGTCTTTTATTTCTATGTTTCTCCAAGGGGCTTTTTTCCTTTTGTTCTGTTGTGTGGTTTTGAGTAGTATCAGGATGTCAAAAGCTTCCTGTAGCCAGTCATATCGATTCTGAACAGAATTTATGGTTTCCAGATTTATACTGGATGTTAGTTGTGTTTCCAAGTGTTCCAAATTGAGTTTGTTCCACGGCCGATAGGTGGATGGATGTAAGGTAGTTTTAGGTGAGTCGCTTAGTGTTGTTTTATGTTGGAAAGCAAGCAAGTGGTGGTCTGACCATGTGACTGGAGTTATAGTTTGAAAGGTAACTAGTTCACTATTAGCAAAAATGACATCTAGGATATGTCCAGCGATGTGTGTCAGATTGGGGACAATCTGATGCAGGTTCAATGCGTCTAGGCCAGTGATTATTGTTTTTGGATGGGTCATATTGGTTTTATGATACCAAATGTTAAGGTCACCCAGAATGCACAGGTTGGAGTGTATTTGTGGTGTAACATTGTTGTGCTGTAGACTTGGGGAAGCAAAGTTGTGAGGTGTGGCATGTTGCTTATATTTTTTGCGTGTGTTAAAGGCGGAAGGTGTATGAGTCAGGGGCGGTGGTGCAGCATGTGGGTCATTTCGTAATGTTCTAAATTGTCCAATGGATGAGAGGCGGTTAGAAGAGAGGTGCTGTATTGCTGTATCTGTGTTAGGTGTGGTGGAAGAGTGAAAGCTTGGCATTGGAGTTTGTTACTTTGTGTGCTTTGAAAGGTGGGTATATGTATGTATTTTGTGATGGTAAGTAGATGTGGAGAAGTGTGGCTCACTGGTTAGAGGAGGCAGACCTGGAAGCAGACGTCAGCCCGGGACCAGGGTTCAATTCCCGGCTCGGTGGGGTCTTGAGTCCTAAACTGTCCATGGACTCGACAATTCTCGCTCCGGTGCCTACTCGATTCACAGGTTCACACTCAGCGACTCTGGGCAATAGCTTGCTTAATCTCCACAACGGCCCCTCGCGGCAGGATGCCTGGCTTTCACCTTGCGGATACCCTGCCGGGGTTATCTCACAGGGGAATACCAGGACGGGTTCCCTAAGCAAGCGCTTAGAAACCGCTTGGTGATTTGCGCTATATAAATTCCTGTACATTTACATTTACAAGTATTATGAGGTGTTACGCTCTGAAGATCTTGTTGTGCTGGTGTGTGTGATATGTTTTGCTTTTGAGGTGTGGTGAAAAGGGGTGCTGATGTATATGTTTCATGCACCTGATTTGGTTGTGTAGTATTGTTTGTGAGAGGAGGTTGTGACGTAGAGGGGGTGGTGATGTGTTTATGTGTAAAGTGTATGTTGTGTGTAGGAGGAAATGAAGTAGAGGTGAGAGTGTTTATCTTAGACTATTTTGTTTCAAGAGTTACAAAGTGTGGTGGTGTGCAGTGTGTATGTTGTGTGTTAGTGTTATTATGGTAGAAGGGAGAGGAGGGTGTTTGTTGGACAACTGATGGAAGGATCATTATATATTTGTTAGCGATAAAAGGTGGACTGTTAGGTGTAATTACAGCAGGGAGAGTGTGTCTGAGTGGGATGTAGTTATTTATGGTGTTGATTGGCGTTGTGTTAGTAATGAGTGTGTTGGTTAGTGGTATAGGATAGAGTTGTGTACTGGTTGTAGGTGATGGTGGATATGTGTGGTAGTTGGGATAGTAGGGTGTGTAGATGTGGTTTGGTTGGGTTGGTGGTGCATGCTGGTACATTAATCTGTGCATAGTGTTGTGTGTGGTGTATATTTGGTGTGAGTGTGTTGCTTTGTTTGTGGTTGTGGATGGTGTGGGCGGAGTATTGTTAAATGAGAAAAAGGGCAGCATTTCTGGCCCTAGTCCCGACCAGTCTCGAACAGGCCCAAACAGGCAACAACCCTTGCCCTCTCCGCCCTTAACAGGCTCAAACAGGCAACTACCCTTGTCCTCTCCGCCCTTAACAGGCCCAAACAGGCAACTACCCTTGTCCTCTCCACCCTTAGCCTCGACGCCCGGGCTGAGACGCCCTAAGCCTGGCCTTTTTTATAGCCCTAGTAATCAGGTGACCCCTTCAGCCAATGGGAACCCTAGCCCTAACACTATCCAATCACAACACTAGCCTATTGGGCTCACCTCTGAGGCGGAAAGCTGGGGGCTAGCGTGCCTTTTTTAAATGTGTGCATTTTAACTTTGGTTTGTGGCATTTTAATTTAATTTTGGGAAACTTTTAAATTAGCAAGCCTCACCTCCGATTACACCGCATCTCCCAGCGCAGCAGATTACGTGCTGATGCTGCAGGAGAGAGTGTTGACAGCCGCCATACTGGGCGGAGGAAAGGGTTGCGGGCCAGTTGCTGGCCGCATCCCGCCCTCCCAGGGTATTTAAACTTGCACCTTAGCGCGAGCGCGCTGATTTCTATTGGGCTCACCTTTGAGGCGGAAAGCCCGGGGCTAGCGTGCCTTTTTTAAATGTGTGCATTTTAACTTTGGTTTGTGGCATTTTCATTTAATTTTGGGAAACATTTAAATTAGCAAGCCTCACCTCCGATTCCATCGCATCTCCCAGCACAGCAGATTACGTGCTGACGCTGCAGGAGAGAGTGTTGACAGCCGCCATACTGGGCGGAGGAAAGGGTTGCAGTCCAGTTGCTGGCCGCATCCCACCCTCCTCCACATTGGATATAAGGATGGCGTCATCTCGCCCGCGTAGCGGGCGGGCGCAGCAGGCACGCCGAAGGCGCGCCAAAGGAAAGCCCGCCTGGTCCGGACATGACATCGGAGCATATCTTCTACTCAATCGCTGATCTCTTGCATTTGAGGTCAGTCCAATGTAGCATCTGCCCCCAATATGACCCGGAGCTTATTCCTTATACGGTAATCTGCCACAGCTGCGATTCCCCTTTACCTTTTATGAATAGCAAAGCATGTACCAATACAGGCGCTAATAACAAAACTAAGAAGGTGATAACCGCACTCATTAATACCAGATCCTTGGGAAGGCACAGACAGGACATTCAAGATCTGATTTAAGATAGGAATATAGATATATTATTTATTACCGAGACCTGGATGGACGCTGAGTCAGATCCAGACTTAGTGGTCGCTGTACCGCAGGGATATATGGTACATCGATTAGACAGACAGGGAAAGAAAGGAGGGGGATTAGCGATAATCACCCAAAACATCTTCTCGGTTAGAATATTCCCAATACTGTCCACAAGCTGCGAAGCCTTCCAATTCGCCATTATGGTGACTCCCTCGTATAATCTTAAGGGAGTACTTATCTACAGACCGCCAGGTCCACGCTCTGACTTTTTGGTTAATCTTAATTCACTGATTGAATTATTGGTAATCGAAGACTCCTTTACGGTTTTGGGGGACCTGAATTTTGATTTAGAGAAAAAGCATGATGCTGACACTCAAGCACTAATGGGCGACCTGGAAAGCCTAGGGCTTGTTCAAATGGTAAAAGCACCCACACACGAGGCCGGCCACACTCTGGATGGCATTTTTTCTAATATAAAAGGGATAACAATTCAAGACATCCTGCCCCTCACATGGTCCGATCACTACGCCATTCTATGTGTCTTTTCCATCACTGATGCTCCCTTAAACAGACAGGCTCCCCTAAGTCAAGAGCCTTTTAAAGTGTGGAAGGATATAGATTATGTAGCCCTTAGAGAGCTGCTGGTTAAGACCCGCCCTATTATTTCTGCGGATGCTAATTTAGCTGCCAAACAATTCTCAGATTGGATTGGTAATGCGATGGATTTATTGGTTCCATCCAAGACCATTTCGAGAAATAGGACAGTGCCTTCGGCACCTTGGTTCACAGAAGAACTAAGGAAACAAAAGCAAGAATGTAGAAAGTATGAAAGATATTGGCGTAGGTCCTATGACCAGGATAGTAAACTTCGTTATAAGGAGACACAGGTTAGTTACAAAAAAATGATCACTGAGGCCAAAAAGAAGTTCTTTGGGGAACAAATTGATAACGCAAAGAACTCCAGCAAACAACTATACGACGTAGTGAAACAACTGGCTGGGAACTCTCCAGATATAGCTCCAATCCCATCTCAGGCCTTCTGTGACTCCTTGGCTAATTTTTCTTTGCCAAAGTCAACGACATTTACTCAGAGTTTTCAGCTAAGGATAAACCGGTCACTTTTGCGACTTACATTAAACCCCTGATTGCTCACTAGTTCAATTTGAAGAACTGGAGGAGGAACAAATTAGGGACATTATGCAACTCATAAAAACAGGATCGGCCTTAGACCCGTGCCCTCCCAAAGTTTACCCTCCTGTAATCGATTCTATTAGCGAAGTCATCACACAAGTCTGTAATGTGATACTTACATCAGGGATTTATCCGGATATGCTGAAGAACACTCTTCTAAAACCGCTCCTTAAAAAACCATGCTTAGGCAAGGACTTGCTGAAGAATTACAGACCAATAGCCAGCTTGCCGTTTTTAGCCAAAGTGCTCGAGAGGGCAATGAATGTTCAGCTGTCTAACTACATCGAACAAAACAACTTGCTAGATGACTCACAGTTTGGGTTTCGCAAGCTTCACGGCACGGAGACGGCCCTCATTAAAGCCGCTGATGACATTAGAATCATTAGAGATCAGGGGGGGACAGCAGTGCTTGTACTGCTGGACTTATCTGCGGCTTTCGACACGGTCAGTTATTCAATTCTGATTGACCGTGTCGGAAATCTGGGCATTCAATCTAGAGCAAAGGACCTGCTTGCCTCATTTCTATCTAGAAGAACACAAGCTGTAACGCTAGGACCATTTAAATCGGCGGAACTGGCTCTACCCTGTGGAGTGCCCCAAGGTTCATCTCTAAGTCCGACACTTTTTAACATCTATGTGTCGGACTTAGCAAGAGTTATTAAAACCCACCAGATGAGCCTTACCTCCTCTGCTGATGATACTCAGCTTGTGCTCGCTATTAACAACGATGGAGAAGAGGTAGCTGCACCGTTCCAAGAAGGTATGTTAGCGATTAAAGATTGGATGAATGCTAACTGCCTCAGGTTGTACTCCGAAAAGACGGAGGTGGTCATCTTCGGGTAGATTTCCCCGTTATGGCCATCAGTCTGGTGGCCTCCATCTTTGGGAGCCTTACCAATGCCAGTCCCAAGGGTCAGAAATTTGGGAATTGTCTTCGATGAGAAGCTTAATTTTGTTGCACATGCAAATCAAACAGTGTCCAACGCATTTCATAAACTTAGGTTCATAAAAAAGATAATCCCTTTCCTTTCAGAAAGCGCTGGGAAAACTGTGGTGAGTACACTTGTGCTCTCCTCATTAGATTACTGCAATGGCTTATTTGCCAATGCCCAAGCCCGGGTAATCTCCAAATTACAAATGATTCAGAACGCGGCAGCAAGATTACTCTCCAGGACCCCTAAATTTAAACCGATCAGCCAAATAATCAGAAGCTACCACTGGTTAACAATTAAAAATCGGATTAAATTTAAAACGCTTTGCTTGACTTTCAAAACTATTCACAAACAAGGGTCGAAGTTCCTCAAAGAGCAGCTCTCCACTTACCGTCCGACCAGACAATTAAGATCTATGACGCTGCCTCAACTAGCGGTACCGCGCACCAGGACGGTCACCTGGGGAGACAGGCGCTTTACGGTGACAGCAGCCAGACTCTGGAACTCTCTTCCATTAACGATCAGATCAAGTCAATCCCTTCTCCAATTCAGGAAATTGTTGAAGACGTGGTTGTTCAACCAGTAACGAGTCCGTTCTCTCCCATTTAATGATAGGCTGCCACTTCCTTAGAGACTCAAATTGAAATCACAGCGCCAAGACGCCCAAGGGCATACGTTGCGCTTTACAAATTGCAATAATAAATAAATAAATAAATAGCCCTAACATCTAGAACCAATAGGAGACCAGGACCTTGCAGCCAATCTTAACCCTAGTCCAAGCACCCAATCAGTTCAAAAACCCTGATCTCTACGTCCAATAAAGGCCTTAGCCCTACCACTAGTCCCAACCCAAGTCCAAGCAGCCAATGGTACAGGTAGTCCTAGTCCCTACTTCCAATAGAAAGCCTAACCCTACTCTTAGTTCCACAACTGGTCCAACAACCAATCACACCAGAAGCCCTAAAAAGCTACTTCCAATTAAAGGTCTAACCCTAGCCCTAGTCCCACCCTACTCCCAACAACCAATGACATAGGAAGCCCTAGTCCCTACTTCCAACAGAAATCCTAACCCTAGCCCTAGTCCCAACCCTGCAATGAAAAACCCTGTTGCTGGGGGGAGGGGGAGGGGGAGGCAGGGGGGCTGGCCTCACTGGCTTGTGAACACAAAATGGAGGCTGGGGGTGCACTGTTTGAGCACACAGGCCTAAGCACAGAGCAAAGGAGAAGTTTGGAGGGAAAACAGATTTGTCACCAAGGAATGAGAGGGACAAACTACAGAGGTTGGACTGCAAATCCCACAATTCAACACACTAAATGAAGGCAATCATGGGCAGGGAAAACCAAACATTTAAAACACAACACAGGTGATAAAATATGCAATTACAGGCAGGCTAAAACTACAATTTTTAACTGTAACAACCACAGGCATAGACAGTAAACACAGAAAGTGAAAATCGTTTTTTAAACAACTTTTTGTCTTGGGAAGAGACAGCACTAGTCTGTCTCCTTACCACTTCCTGGACTCTTCTCACTGCAATCTGGGGCACATGTAGGCTGCAACTCACACGATGGAGGAGAATGATTTGGGGTGCACCCAGCAAGGCCTTAAGGGGCCTGGCCAGGTGTGAGAGGAGGGCTCAGACTTGCCTGGTAGCTGAATAGCCAATGGTCTGCTGGCCTGGGGGTGGGGTCTGGGCAGCTGCTTGCTCCTGTTCAGAATCACCTAGGAGACAGACAGGCTCAATCCACAACTTTGGACTTCAACAGGTAAAGGCTTCACTAACTCGAAATCTAACAATACTGTTTGAATACAGCTTTACTCCCCCTGCTGGCCAAAAAACGAAGTACGCAGGTCCCAGTAAATAAAGTTTAAACAGCTCACAGAAGCACGCTCTGATGTAGAAAATCCCTGTTGCTGGGGGGGGGGGCAGGGGGGCTGGCCTCACTGGCCTGTGAACACAAAATGGAGGCTGGGGGTGCACTGTTTGAGCACACAGGCCTAAGCACAGAGCAAAGGAGAAATTTTGAGGGAAAACAGATTTGTCACCAAGGAATGAGAGGGACAAACTACAGAGGTTGGACTGCAAATCCCACAATTCAACACACTAAATGAAGGCAATCATGGGCAGGGAACACCACACATTTAAAACACAACACAGGTGATAAAATATGCAATTACAGGCAGGCTAAAACTACAATTTTTAACTGTAACAACCACAGGCATAGACAGTAAACACAGAAAGTAAAAATCGTTTTTAGGTCTCGTGACCTATCAATGCGCATGCGCATTGAGAGAAGCGAGACTATAGGGCTTTAAACAAAGTTTAACTAACTGTGGCGATTTGGTGCTGTGCCCGTGGCTTTTAGGTCAATGCGCAAGCGCATTGACCTAAAATGCGCGTGCACATCACCAAATCGCCGTCTGTTCCCTCAGCCGCACTCCAGGCCCCTGCTGCTTTCACACCCTCTCCCCGCTCCGCCCCTCCCCTGCCCGCCGTGTCGCATTTCTCCTCCCCCCCCCCTTCTCTGCCTTCCCTCCGTCGCTCGGCCCCCTCCCCTGACTGCTGTGTCGCATCACCAATTTAGGAGCCAAAATCAGAATTGAGTAAAACATTCTCAGCGAAATAATTAGCAACACAAACCTGCTACACCCACTTGCGCAGAAAGTAGTCATACCCCATAGATCACGTGATCTACCAAGACTTCAAACAAACAAAGTGTCACAACTCTATAGGTTAGCTTAAGGAACAAAGGACATGCACCCCACTGCATACATTATGGAGAAACAACACTGAAAATACTCTAGCCCCACACGGCTTTGGCTAAGGTCACAATGGCGCACCCACCATTTGGAACTCAATCAAAGGGAAATCTTAAAGTCCAATGGCCGGCGGCCGCCTTTGAGGTGAAGCTTAGCTTCACTTCAAAGGTATCCGCTCCCCCCGCCCCCTGCTTCACACGTCTCACGGCCGGCAGGCCGGCTCGTATTTCTCCTCCCTCCCTCGCCTCCCTCCCTCAGCACTGACGACGCGAAAGATTTACCTCCAGCAGAACGTGTCTCATCGAAATCACAATTGAAAGAAGCCTGCATGGCCAGGCAGAGATACCTGAATCGTGCACCAACACAAGATAACGTACAACAATTAGCTGCCATTTTTTTCAGTTAAGTGAGGCGAGTTTCACGTGACCGACACCGAGCCACCGTGAAACCTGCTGGACGGGAAGTTCCAGTTTTAAATCCACGGCCGCTTCAGGGGCGTGCACCACTCTCTGTACACAATAACAGAAGCACACATGCACTGCGGGTCGCGCGCCTCTCCACGCCTGACTGCGAGGCCTGTTTACGTGCATCCTCTTACCTGCGCTCACCCCGTCTCGTGGTGCTTTGTTTTTCTGCCCATCTGGCGCCTTCCTGTCCAAGTACTTTGTGATGTGCTCGGGCAATCCTTTCAAAGGGGCGACAGGTGGAACCAGAATGAAGATTGAGCGTTGTCTGATTGCGCTTAACCCACCTCATCACGGAAAGGTGTTTTTGACGCTGTTTTTTTATAGGCTTTTACAGACTTCCCGTTCAAATCCTCAAGTTACAATACATTATGTGGAGGTTAAATATGAACTGCTACGGTCTAATTTGAAAAGGTATATTTTTAATATTGGTTATTCGATTCTTAATTTATGAATAGTTCTACCAAATGCTTTGATACCTACGTGCACCCAGGGCTCACATAATGTGTGTCCTTCATTTATATGTGCAGTTTGCATCCCATGAGCTGCAGCATTTGATGCCCTAATGGTTAATTTTAGAGCACAAACTTTGTTGGGTTAACAAACCCCAAGGCTCCCCAGTCTTGATTCCACAGCTTGTATCTTTGAATGGGTGTTGCTGAACAGTCCTCAGATCGGCATATTGTGGTTCCTGCTGTAATTGTAGTTACGCATCCACCATGACATCCACCGCCACATCCACCACCACATCCACCACATCCACCACCGCCACATCCACCACCGCCACATCCACCACCACATCCACCATCACCACCACAACCACCATCACCACCACATCCACCATCACATCCACCACCACCACCACATCCACCACCACATCCACCATCCCCTCCACATCCACCATGACATCCACCACAATCACCACCCCATCCACCACCCCCACCGCATCCACCACCACCACTGCATCCACCACCACCACCGCATCCACCACCACCACATCCACCACCAACGCATTCACAGCATCCACCACCACATCCACCATCACCACAACATCCATCATCACATCCACCACCACATCCACCACCACATCCACCATCACATCCACCATCACCTCCACATCCACCATGACATCCACCACCACATCCACCACCACATCCACCACCACATCCACCACCACCGCATCCACCACCACCGCATCCACCACCATCACCACACCCACCACCACTACATCCACCACCACATCCACTACAACCACCACACCATCCACCACTACCACCACCACCGCATCCACCACCACCATCGCATCCACCATCACCACATCCACCGCATCCACCACCACCACATCCACCGCATCCAACACCACATCCACCATCACCACCACATCCACCATCACCACCACATCCACCATCACCTCCACATCCACCATCACCTCCACATCCACCTCCACATCCACCTCCACATCCACCTCCACATCCACCTCCACATCCACCACATCCACCACCACATCCCCCACCACATCCACCACCACCATATCCCCCAGATCCACCACTACCACATCTATATGTGTGTGTGTGTGTGTGGCTCTGTGTGTGTGTAGGTGCAAATGCAATGTTCTTGGATTTTCGTCACAATAAAATACACTGAACATAATCTTCACAAAAGTTATTTACAAACGTTTAAGCTATTGCCATTATAAATTACAATAACTTTTATTTAAGTATTAATTATTTACAAAATTAAAAGCCATTGTTATTTGTAATATCAAGACATCTAAGTCACGTAAATACAACACACATTGCATTACAAATGCTATAGGTGTCACATTTGCAAAAGTTAAAACTATTGACATTGTAACTGACAAAGCTATTAATTTTGCTACTTTCAAAACCAACACATAAATAAAAAAAGTGTCATTTACAATACCAATAGCTCAAACTTTCCTAATGCGAGACCTATTGCATTTCCAATGCTTGTTTAAACAACTTTTTGTCTTGGGAAGAGACAGCACTAGTCTGTCTCCTTACCCTTTCCTGGACTCTTCTCACTGCAATCTGGGGCACATGTAGGCTGCAACTCACAAGATGGAGGAGAATGATTTGCGATACTGTGGTGTAATTTAACACACTGTAAAAAATAAAATATCGAACCAGACTCCAGGGCCCATATTACACTACATACCCTAGGTGTGAAATGGGCATCATGCTTGCTTTTGGAAATACAGAGGGGGGCCATACCCTGGCAACACATTTTCTGTATTATAGTTCACACTTGCATAAAATGTGTGTGTGACTGGGACAGAATATTGGCCTGTGCATCATAATATAAGTGGCCCCATAAGGGAATTTGATAGCTAAACAATTGGTCCATCTTTGCAAATTGGGCAGTTTTGAACTTGTAAAGGCACGTTGTATAAGCATTTTGCAAGGTATGGAAGACTGAATGGAGTTGAACTTGCTGCAAACAATGTCTGTTTTAATATTAGGGAAATCAACAGTAAAAACCAGCAAACTAGACCTTAAAACAGGCCCACAAACAGTTCAAAAACCAGCACACACACTGACCTGTCAGACTTGCCCCCTGGCACTGCCTGATTGCCCTATAGGCCAGTCACACCCTGGTGCTCACATTTTCCCACGGGGATGGTCACTCATTTGCATGGGGGCAAGACCCCATGAAAATTGTAGAAAATTATTGTTCTTGCACCTACACCATATTACAAATGCAGGCAAACAAGTAGTTGTGAGACACACTGATTGCAGCCCATACATCAATTGGTAAAGAGTCAGCATACCCCCCTAACATCGGCCCCCTGATATACCCCCATAAAAAATTGTTGGCCAGAGATTTTTATTTTTGATTTGTGTTTTTGTATCATTAGAGAGGTAATTTAGCTTGGGTAGACATTGCTCATCCGGGATGAATTTTGCTGGACAACAGTTTTAAAAATGGCGGATGTGTTTCAGCGAGGATGTAATATTTCAGGAACCATGAAACCTATATACTTCATTTTGGTGTCAAAACATAGGTTTTGGGGGTCAAGTAGTCTTATAGAGACAGAAAATAACTCCTCAGAGCAAACCTTCAGCTATATTCCAAAATGGCTATAACAGAGGAAGAAGAGACATATATAGAAATGAAGCAAATGATAATGGTTTTCATGTCCTTTATGTATACACCAAACAACGTTTATGATCTGATTATGAAAACAAAATAATGTTTATCACTCCTGTTTTAAACACATTTTCATAGTTCACCTTATTTATATGTTTCAGCAATTGTTTGTGGTATATTTGCGAAATATTAAACATTTGAGAAGTGCATATCTACCCCGATATCTTTTTATAGCACAGGTCTTGAAAGTACATATATGTGTAAGTTCTGTTGGTAGAGGCTTTAAAAATGTCATAAGTTTTAGCATACCATCAATAACTTTCCGACCAAATTCACACAGATCCAAATCTTTTACACATCTTCTGATCAAGTAGAACGCTCTTTTAACTTGTGCACGCACAGAATATGACGTCAGTGGAAGGTCACTTAGTGGAACTGATCTCTTGAACTCACTGTACCGATTATAGTTAAATGACAATCAGAACTCGTTTTACACTTACTTACACAGTATTTGTTTGCATCATTATAATCACATTCTTCTTCTTTCTCTGCAACCCTTTTTAGAAGATTGACAGGTTCAGCAGTTAAAGCTCCAAGTTTTGTTCCATTTTGCTCATAGTGTCATCACCTGTAAGAATATGTGCCTTGATAAGGTGGCTGGGCATCTCTGGGTGAAGTTTCTTGTACAGAATATGAAGCAGGATTAGGTGTCTTTTCTCGCCTGTTCCATAACATAGCCATAACTCTGACAAGCCTTGAGTTATGAACATTGCAACAAACCTAAGTAGCAAAATAATAACATCTGTGCCATTTGACAGTACTATGACTTGATTGGAACCCTTTTGAAGAGCTGACTCAACATGTGGCACAACATGGTCAGTTTTCTCGAATTTTCTGTTAAGTTCTTGAACAATATGGCCCGTACCTCTTGAATAAATGTCTCTGCAAGTATCAACTCCTCATTGACAATCATTACATTTGGAATAATTGGAAATTCACTGTTCACTGAAGGATCAGCAATGTTTTGACGAGTTAACATCTCCAAGTTCATCTTGTTCGATGATGGTGACCAGAATTTATCAAGTTGCACAGGTGTAGGTGTCAAATTCTTTTTACCACCAAGGTCAATTGTTCCACTTGTAGACATTCGTCTGATTCAGTCACATTCTTTGACAGATAATTCAAGATAACTGTCAAAGACAATGTGCAGGTCTCGCAGGGTGCACACTGCCGTTGATATCTGTAGAACAGTCTGAACGACCTCTGCGAAGTTTCGCTATTGTCCCATATAGTCCACTACAACAGCAGTTTTCAATGAGGACACCTTTTCGAATTGAAGTTCTTCAGGTGAGAGTTTTTTTTAGCTCTTTGTTTGTTGAAGTTTGTGCTTCACTGGTTTGGTTGCAGCATCTCGAACAAATGATACATTTGTTGGAAGATCATGCAACAGGATCTCCTTGATAAATGCCCCCTTTTCTTTTGCTACATCCATCTCTCTATGTGCTTGCGTAAGTAGTTTTTTGTAACATGTTTTGTAGTGGCTGGTTGGATGAAACTCTTTTGTACTAAAACATGAAAGTTTATCTTTAGTGATCTTGTCAAACAACTTTTTCTCTTTCAATACAAATCTCTCCTGCTTCAGTTCTGTACAGAGTTGTGATTCATGATGCAGGACATATAGTAGATGTGTCTTTATATCGTTATCCACATATTGTTTGGTCACAGAGTTGTATAGTCGCACAGGCTCAGTCATTTCAATGGTGTTTCCTTGCTGCCGCATGAAATAAAGAAGGCTGTCAACATGTTAATTAATAATACGTTCCCCTTTCTTTCCCCACAAGTTCGTGGAGAGGAACATTTTCACGATGCTCCATTCATTTTGAATTTGTCGTCTCTCTGAAAACATTGCAAATAGAAAGGACTACATGGTGAACTAGCCGCCATTGAGATACATATTCACTTGTATATGTCTGACCAGCAATTCCTTTGACGCTTTTCTGTGATCTCTGGATTGTCTGTTCCAGTTTTATATCTGAAGTCACAGCATTGCAATTTCCCTTTCTGTCTTTCACCACAAAATGTCTTTGGATGAATTTTCTGTAGAGTTATGGGTTTTCCATCTTTAGCTTC
The DNA here is from genome assembly GCF_964261635.1 of Lissotriton helveticus. Lineage (NCBI taxonomy): Eukaryota > Metazoa > Chordata > Amphibia > Caudata > Salamandridae > Lissotriton > Lissotriton helveticus. The sequence continues at coordinate 1,138,891,869 of NC_136070.1, forward strand.
TTCACTCTTTACAAATACCAGGACCCATATCTCAGGTAGTTAAGCAATATAATTCACTAAACACAGTAATAAGTTATTCCACAGTCTTCACGTACAGCTGTTATTCATGTTTCCGATCAGCATGTACCAAGTGTTTCACTAGAGCTATTATGCGTAAAACATTTCCCCAGTACTTGCAAAGTTCTGATTCTTCTTCACATTCTTTGACAAACTCTGTGAATTTGGTTTTATGATTTTTAACTGAGTGTATTGAAAATTGCCTGGCTTTGCATTATGTCTTTTGAATGAAGTGCACCCTGTGCCTTGTTCACTTCTGAGATAAGATATGCAAAACCTAATTTGCCATTCTTGCTCCAGAATGCATTCCAACGCAATGTTTCTATAGCCTCAAATATAATGAGCTTACCTTCAAACGAACAAATATAATAAGTTCCACTCAATACCGACTGGACAGCTTTGCTTCCAAAGATTTCAGCCTCAATAGGTGCATTGTCTATGCCCCATCCACTGAGATAACTTCCTGCACACCTCAACACAATTTTTGTCATGTGGAAAACACCCATCATTGGGTAAAGATCATCAAGTTCCACTGGACTGTGCATAAAAATGTCATCTACAATACAGAAAACACCATCGCAGAAAGTTTGCAGGATAGGCTGGTCTTCAAGCTGAGCATGCACATTTGTAACTTTTTTGGAGCTGTGTAAGCTGTGTGTCACTGGAGATGGTATCACTGGTAAAAACCCAACCTTCGTCAGTGAAACGGTGTTCTGGGAGATCAGAGCATGAATCCCAACACACGAAGGAACTGGCTTTTCTTCATCCTTCAGTCCACACTGAATAAGCAATATGATAAATTCAGTTAAATCAGCTTTCGTAGCGCAGCATCAGGTAGAGGAAGATCCATGTCCTCAACCTCTTTGAAACTTTCTGATAGAGTGGGACATGTTGATGGCTTGTAGTGATTTTGCACACATTGGCAAGGCAGTTGGGTCATAAGTCTGCAGCTTTATTTATTTATGTCTACAGCTGTCACAGCTTGTTTTCCAGCAGCTACTTCATTGGTTCAATCTTTGAAAAAGTACCTTTGCACCATCATATGTGCAGGATGTTCCAGACACAGAAGAGCTGTCTTCAAAATCAAAATGGTCAAGAGCAGCAATTGTAAATCCTTTCCTGGTAAAGTGACTTGGAAGTGGTGTGCTGTCGGATTCCTAAGATTTTACAGTATGAGCTGCTAAAAAGTTCCTGCTCCGTACTATGTCATTATAACTTGGTGATACACCCATCCTTTTCATTGAAGTGATTAGCTCTCTACTTTGTCGCTTGTAATACATTGTGTAGGCAGTCATCTTGTGAAGCTGGGTTTTCTTTTTACCGTAATGTAACTCATAAAACATGATATGGAAAAGACAGTACATTTGCACAACACATCAGCCTGTCGGTTTATGGGATTGTCTTCCACTTCTTCACTTTTATCTTCAAAGCCATCATCAATGTAGTCAGCTTCTGTTCTGAACTCAAGAACTTTAGTTTGTTACAGTTTTGCTTTGCTGATATTAAACAGTGATGTAAAAAATGTTGAGACAACACCAGGCATTCTAGTTGACTCCCTTGATTTGTGGAACTCTGGGGCATCACAAAATGTGTCATTAAGTCTAAAATCTAAATCTTTCAGGATGTTTCTTGAAATGGTTCCTGCTGATTTCACTGCATCCTGTGATTTTATTTTGGAAGACTAAGTCAAATCAGCTGAGAACACAGTTAGTGGCTCATTCTTTTTGTTAGACTGATAAAAGCAAATTGTCTCATTGTACATTCTCACCAGGTAAATCTTAATTTCATTATTGTGGATCAATACAGTTTCATCACTGTTTACCATCATTTCTCTGATCTCACGGAGTGTGAACCCGTAGCCAGCCCTCAAGAGTGGCTTTAAAACGTCATTGGCTTCCGGCTTTCTGATTATTTTGGCATATGACACATTTTTCTTTGAAGGAGTCCTTACATTTTGTAGTTAGCAAAACTCTGTGAGGAGGTAAAGATCCTCTGCTACCACCTGCTTCGCTCATCTTTACAAATTTGAATCAATGGAGAACCTGGAACAAAAAAATTAATACAATTAATTACCAATATGATGGTTAAAACACATTATTATAGAGCTGCCATTTTGGAAAATGTTGGAAGGGTTGCTCTGAGGAGGTATTTTCTACTCGACCCCCCAAAACCTATGTTTTGACTCCAAAATGAAGTAAATAGGTCTCATGGTTCCTAAAATATTACATCATCACTGTCACACATCCGCCATTTCTGAAAAAAAAAGTCATCCATAAACATTTTGCCTGTAATAGCAAGGTCTACCCAAGCTAAATGACTTCTCTAATGATGCCCAAACACATATCAAAAATACAAATCTCTGGGCGACAATTTTGTTACGGCAGTATATCAAGGGGCCCAGACTACCAAGGGTGACTCATGAGCTGTGACCCCAAGGTACCCCACAAACATCCCCACAGAGTAGTTAACTCACTCACTGCACCTATCTGTGATGGATCCCAAACCACTTGTTTACAAGCTGAGCATACCCATGAGTTGAAAAGCTGACCAACGGTTTGAAACTGCTGGTCTGCCTTACGATACTTCACTCTCCAATTGCAGGCAAACGTTTGGACCTGCACTTGGACAGCACATTTTTTGTCCATAATCAGGTGTACTGTCCTGGTCTTTCCCAGGCGCACTCAATAAAGAGTCACCATCTTGCTAATGTCACTCAAACTGATGTACTTTCCCACAGAGTAAATAGAGTCTGCCCTTCTTTATTCGTAAAAAAAACCCTCCTTTTAACATTAACAACCGTGCCCAATTTACCATTCTTGGGTTGCTTTGCTGAGGAACATTCTGGGCAATACCTTTGCGCACTTACCAAGAATATTGTTGCACTGCGATTGATGTACTAATCCTCCACTGTGCCACACATGATATTTGAAAGGATTTACGCAGTTTCATTGGTGAATCTGTCTGAATGCCTGCAAATGCAGGCCTGAGAGAACAGTGCCTCGCCATCCCTGCATTTCTGTTTACAAAATACCAGCATAGCAACCTCTGTTCTTTAAAATAACTGGGGCCACAATTTAAAAATAAAACAACATGATGCAAAGGGATATGGAATGAGCCTGCAGTGGTCTGCTGAATAGCTGTCTGTTCCTCCGATGCCCACATCCTACATGCACAAAGCGGAAATGTCCATAATGGTCAGTTTCCACTTGTAAAATGCTTAAACCCCCTTTGAGGTATCATCTTCCATTTAGTGATTTTTGATTACTGTTGAGATCCCAGTTGTTACATTTCATTGCTGTTTGCAAAGAGGGGTCATGGACCATCTACCTTGTCATTTGTAAATACTTCTAATGTGCACATTGCGTGTTGCAAACAGATTTTTAACTTGAAAAGACCTTTGGTACGCTGAGATTTTAGTTTTTTTTGCCATCGAAAAGCTTGCAATTTTGTGCCACGCAGGAGTGCAACCACAAAGCATTGTGGAGAGGACATTGTAGAATACAGCGCATGTCATTGGAATACATTTACCATAGAAGAAAGTCTGGCTTCTCTAAATCAGACCTTCACAAATGAAATTTCAAAACTTGCTGTTTTCTTTTTTGCCAGGCTGTTGTCACTTGTACAACAGGGGTTCACCTTTCCCTGCAGTCTTCTTGTTCTACACATATTTGCAAAGTTGGAACAGAAGTACCAGACCTGTGTGGCAAGTTTCAAATCGGGCACAAATGGTGTTTGCAGCACCTAGTTTTAATCACTGCTTTTATGCAAATTGCTGTTGGCATTTTGTGCGGTGAGGGGAATACTCTGGTAAAACTGGTTCTAACTAACCTTTTCGGGCACTAGGTTGGGAGCTATGAATGGGTATGAAAATGAGCCTGGTACCCTGCTTTAGCGGTGTTTCCAGGGGTGTTTTTTGCTCCCGAATTCTGTTCTCATCTCCCATCTTTTATTCGGTTTGTTGATTGATGTGAAGATGGGATGCTGAATTACCAATGGTAATGGCAGTGAAGAAGTTCTGTTTGCTGTGCAGTTCCAAGCAACATTACTTGAGGTTACCCTCTCACAATCTTTGACAATGCCTGACTGTTAGTTTGAGGATTTCTAGTTTTTATAATGTCAGGGAGTGGTTGTGTCGATAACATGATGTGGGCCTGGAAAGTAATTGATGAGGACCATGGAGCCTAAGATATGGAATAGACTTACCTTAACACATGTAGCATATTGGATTACATAAATATGTTAGATCACACCTTGTGGTGCAATAGCACTTGGTGAGACATTATTTTTGTCCACATGAGGTAATGTTACAGAGTGTGTTTTTTAAGATCATAGCTAGAGGGAATGACCTGAGACAGATTCCTGATCACAATCAGAAGTCAGTTAAGTCCATGTCCGGTGTCTGAGAGTTTCTGTGCCGAGTGCAGTATCTGTGTATTTCCTGGCATTTGGAATCAGTCTCAGAATTATCTCAATATTAAGCTGAATATTTACCATCTTGGGAATCATTACATACATGGGACCCCTTCTCCAAGATCACTACTCGGTCAACATTGTGAGGATAAAAAAGTGTTATATAGTAGGAACCTTCCAAGCCATGGATGACTCCAGAGGTTAACTCACAAGGCTTCAAAGACACAGCATTAATATACGCATTTTGTGATTTCCTGAAGAAGGCGGTTCACCGAAACGTGCGTGAAGAAACAATAAGAAAACATTTTCTAGACACAATCTCTACACCATAGTTGCTTTGTTAGAATGAAACATATAATTTGACAAAACATATTGTAGCTTTATATCAAAGCACAATAATTTTCCTTTATTGATGCATTTGTGTCTACTGTTTGTATGAAGTGCTTGATTGTATGAGTATGTGTGTGTTGATGATGGTGTTGTGGATGACATGAATTGTTTTTAAGAAATAAACTACTAGATTTATTTATGCATTTATAAAAAAAAGTGAAATAATTATCTTACATAATAAACATTTCCAGTTTCATATAAAGTTATATGCATGTTCTCCTTTGTATGTACGCACCTTTAGTCATGTTTGTTAAACGAATAGTTTCCTAGGAACTTTCTTGACATTGATTTTTATCCCTGCCTTAGGAACTCTAGTCAGAAGCAGGGGGCCCCTTCTCTTGACATTGATTTTCACACACCACACAGCATCAATTTTTAACAAATTATGCCCATGAATATAAAATATTGTATTACTCACCATTAGCTTGAGGTAATTTACCTTTCAAAGTATTTATTAATGTAACTCAATCATGTATATTAATGTAACAATTTGGTTAATTGTAGTTTGGCAGAAGAGACAGTACTGCTTCTTTCTCTTCCTTTTTCATTTTCTGCTTGGATGTTTATTTGATTTTGTCTTTCTCTACTTTTTTCAGCAACAAATCCAAAATCTTGGAAAAACGACTTCGTTACCTGAATGACCACTTCACGTACAACTTGTACTGCAATGTGTGCCGCTCGCTGTTTGAGAAGGACAAGCTGCTCTTTTCATTTCTACTCTGCTGCAACCTTCTCATGTAAGGAGATAGCTAACATTGTTCCGATTTGCCTTATTTTTATATTACCTCATGTTAAATGGAACATTTCAATATGTTTATTTTGTAAATATGAATTTAAACAGTATTACCAAAATGCAATTCCAGACTGGAACTTGACTTTCCAAGTTGTTTATTTCATGGAATGTTGCTCAATGGCATAATAAGTAAAGCAAATTATTTACCTTTAATTGACCAACGGGGATTGTAGATGACTGAACATATATCTAGGTTTGTTGGGCTTCTGAGCTGATGACCTTTTCAATCTCAATCCAGATGTGTGGACTGATTTTGCTTTGAGTAGGGTATTAAATATCTTGCTGTAAGTCCCATAAGTGCAACATGTTTCAGTCATGTATTTCAGATATTTCCTAATTTGGCCTCCTCCTAGTTATTGAAGCCTGTATATCAGGTTTTCTTCTTCTCATGCAGAATTATCACTGAAATGGAAGACTCCTGGCATGCTGAATCAGTTTATTCAAGAACAAGATGCTTTTTGGAATTGAATGTTATAGGGATGGTTTCAAAACATAGTGGAACAAAGTGGTTTACTTTTTCATCAATAAAGGACCCAAATAGTAGTTGTGTCCAACTGTAGACCTGATAAGAACAAACAAATGGGCAAAGAAGGTAAATTCGTTTTTCATCCCATTTTCCACTTCTCCTGCTAGGGCATTGTACGGTTGTCTTGATTCTGCAAGATGCCTATTTGTATCTACCAATCTGCAACAAAAACTGTAATGTTGTAGGTATCGAAGTCTACAACACACATTTTAAATTTCATACCAATTCATCTTCTAGGTGCACTAAACTTCAATCAGTCCCTTTTACAAGAACAGCATGAATGGGTCTTGAATGGCAATGTATTTAAAGACATCTTGTCAGATTGATAAATAGCAGAGATTGAAATGTAAAGTGTCCCATTTATGACTACAAGTTTCCAGGACCCTTCTGTCTGGGAATTGATCTTACATCAACTTTGTCAAAAGAATTTCCCTTTGCCTTTCAACCAATTCCTATATTCCCCTAGGTGATTGACAAGATAATTTCAATTGCTTCGGATTGGGCTTATCGCTGGAGTACCCGCACCTTCTCCAGTTTTCTCTACACATTCACAATAATCTTCCAATCAGATGAGATCCTATGCGAGGCTGCCAAAAAGAAATCACAACCGCAGCCTCCAATCACTAAACTTGAACACTTGGCTCCTGATATCTTTAAATACAAATAATGCTACCTGTTGATTGTATGCCAATGTTGAGAGATATGAAACAGCTATCAAGAAGGTCTTCTAATTCATTCAAGAGGGTCTGCTTTCGTAGGGTTTATTATACTTGTTATCAATATTGGAGAAAATCACTATGTCAAAAAGGAAATGTTACTTGTAATCCTGGTTCTACAACATGGGTGTTCTCTATGATTCAAAAGTGCTCCCCACTCCTTCTGCGACTTGTCGTCCCTGGCTGGAATTTGTTATGATCTTTCCATTGGCATAAAAAATGAACTTCTGAACCGCATGATGGTAGAGTACCGACTTCTGGAATTCTAAAGGTATCTGCGCCACAGTTTCACAGCTCTATGTAGTTAAGGATTAGGACACCACTTCCTGCCATTTGGTTTTTAATGTTTAAATTTGGCTAATTAGGTGCTTAAAAAAATCTGTAAATGTTGCCGAATAGGACACGTCTTTTCTGGAAAACAGATAAATATGTGACATGTGTTCCCAGATCTCGCAAATATGCAAAGGTATTCTACCTTTTATGAATCTGGAGAGAATTCCATGGTGAAGAACAGAATTACATGCATATTTTCCACATTGACCAAACTTGGTCATCGCCATCAACATCTTTTGGCCACAGATCAAAATATATGTAAATCCATCTTTCTCTGTGTTCCCCACAGTTTTTACTGGATATCTGAAATGTGAACCTGCAGTAGCTTTGTTTTGGTAAACTTGCCAATGCCATTTATGTGCTGGGCATCATCATATACAATCTGCGGTTTTGCAATGCCAGTGTGACATGAGAGACAAGTAATTCCACTGGGACCATGACATAATGTTAACAAAGTTATTTGGGTCAGGTGCTATAGCTGAGATATTTAAAAAAATCTAGAGAGGGAACCCATCCATCGAACCCATCAAGCTGTGACAAAAACACTATTCGCAAGCAGGACTTTGCTATCAATACCAGAACCATAGCTTAGGTGTTTAGATATTGGAAACATTATATCTGTTTTTTAACAAAATATTGGGCCAGATGTACGACCCTATTTTGCATGCGCAAACAGGTTTGCGACCCGTTTGCACATGCAAAATCTGATAGGCCATGTACAATCGCTATTTAGCTAGTTGCAATGGATCGCACTTTGTGAGCCGCTAAATGACATGGTTGTACATCTGGCCCAATATGTGTTTTTTTTTACCTCACTGTACCTGAGGTGTTAAGTATGAAGCTAGTTCTAGCTTATGTACAGCACATGGCTAAAAGATCCTTGCACTGGTCTTTTTTAAAGAGAGTGTCCACTAATTGGCAATGACAAAATAATCCTTGCACCTGAAACTTGTTTACTCTTCTGATGTGCAAAAATATTATTTGCTGCGCATAACTTGACATTGATGCATTTAAGTCAGTTGATTGGTTCATAAATTCCATGCAAAGGCGAAGGAATAACCTTGTATTTGTCTAGGTTTGCTACTTTAAACCTTGTTAACACACACCTTTTTCCTCGCCCCAAAGTGATCATGTTTCTTGAAGGTCACACGTAATTTTGAAATACCATTTTTATGTGCCTTTTCAGTCATATATTTGTTTGAAGGTGTTTGTCTGCTAATTATGACGGATTCACTCCAAGGTTGAGAATTAGGTGCCAGCTCATTGAAATAGAGTGTACTCCTGCAAGAAGCACAATACAAATAATAAGCAAAACAATGATCGCAATACTGTTCTCTCTTAGCTCTTTTAGTGTTAAGGATCAGTAAAACCATTCCTAACAAAAATCTGACCCCACATGTCCAAAGTCAAATTTCTTAGCTGCTTGAATAATCCTAAAAGGTATAGGAAGTCCATTCAACAGACTATTGTACAGGTGTACGCAGAACATTTCTTGTGCATAGCCTAAATCTCTAAAGTCAAAGGGCCTTATTTAGAGTTTGGGAATGGGGAACTCTGTTAGAACATTGTGGATATCCTATCTGCTGTATTATAAGTGCCATAGGCTATAATGCACTTGTAATACGGCGGACAGGACATCCACCACCTTTGTGACTGAATATTTTCTCAACCAAACTCTAAATAAGACTCGAAGTCCATCCTAAACACATTGGGCCTGATTCACAAAGGTAAACTGAGACGAACGTCTAACTTTACCACTTTCGGTATTCACAAAGGGCATTTACCAATAGTAAAATTAGACTTTTGTCTCTGTTGAACTTAAATTTGATCTTAAGTTTAACTGAGACCTAAACTGGGACAAAAGTCTAACTTTACTACTCGTAAATGCCATTTGTGAATACAGCAAGTCTTTTGTGAATCGGGTCCCTATCTTCTTTTCTGTATATAACTAAAAGATACTTTAATCTCCTTCTTTATTCACAATCCCACCATATCAGGCAGTCTCCACAAATTGAAATTTTTGTATGATAAGTGGCATGAGTAATGTAATACACAAGATCCACGTCCCTGTTGTTCCTAATATATATTCAAGTTCACGGAGTTGCTTTTCTCTGGTGCAACCAAAAGTTCATATTACAGAAATAATAATAATAACAGCCCATACAAATCTGGTGTATTTAAACAGTCTTCTGCCATACTAGGCTGCACCTGTACTTTTTAAAAGGTATGCTTTTGTGCATTGTGCCTCCATGCAGGGCCAGGAAGGAGATTGAATATGCAGAATTTATGTTCTTCTTGACTGGGGGAGTTGGTCTCGAGAACAAACTACCAAATCCAGACCCCTCATGGCTGCCAGATAGGAGCTGGGATGAAATCTGTCGTGCTAATGATTTGCCATCATTTAAAGGACTCAGGTAAAATATAAATATATTGGCTCCTTCATATGAAAATGTATAACCCCAAATTTCGGGTGAATTCCTCTCACGATCACAGTGTCGTGCATTACTAATTTCCTAATGTTATTGATTTTTACACGTATCTACTGCAGAAAGCAATCTGTTCACTGATCTCCAGCTTGTATGCATGTTTTTAAAATGGAAAAATGTAGACATTAGATCTTGTTGGCATTGGTAAAGTCAAGGCTAGTAGCAGTGCAATGTTGACAGCAAAAAGACATTTAAAAATGCCAAGATTCCCCAATAAAACTTCATTGCTGCATATGTGCACATGAGGTAATGTCTTGGGGGTTAGCTCTTTTTCAGTTTCAAAACTCAACTTTGTGCCTTTTTCTCCCAGACAAATTCCTTCAGTTCCTACCGGGTAGAATGTGTGTGTGGAAGAGTTGCCAGATTACTCCAAAATCTATTTATAAATTGTAAGATTAAATTGGACAAAAAAATCTGTTTGCCCCAGGTTCACATCTACTACTGAGGGACTTAAGCACTAAAGCTTTACACACATTCTAGCCTGAGTGTATATTAATAAGGTAAATAAATGTTGAAATGTTGCAAATTCATTGTTTCACCAACCAAAATATAAGTATGGATTACAACCGATGGAGCTGTCAAAACATGATGGGCCTCATGTACAAAAAGACTGGTAACAAATTGCAAACAGACTAGTTGTAACCTTTTTTCTGCAATGGGACTTATGTACTGGTCGGTTGTGTTGCGAACATTCCAGTCAAGGGACTTTCCCAATGAGTATTAGTGACCCTGCAATTGCCTACAAACACAGGAATGTTGGTTTGCAGTTCGCCATCCCTGTGCTTGCATTCCCAAATGGGAAACCCTTTTTGTAAAGCAGCCCAAGGTTTCTGGATACCAACACCATTTACAAAGGGTAAGGTGTCCCATTAAAGCACCTTGACCAATGTGACTAAGATACCACCATCTACTTTGAGGTGTTGGTAACTGATCAGTGGGTTGGATCCGCAAATCATTTCCTAACCACTGCTACATAATATATCAAATCGAAATTAGGAAGGAATGCCCCTCACGCACCCCTTTCTAATTGCAATTCAGTATGGGTAGGTTAACCCAGTTCATGAGTCCGACATGCTTTTGTCGCTAGCAAAATTGGTTTCATATACACCAAAAAGCCACTTTTTTGTTGCAGACCCTATGATTTTGCTTTACGCCTTTATAATGACTTTGTGCATCAAACCCTACATACTATAGAGCAGGCGCAAAAAAATATGGTCTTATGTGGGATATCTGAAGTGCAGTAGTCTGATGAACCTGTAATACTGTTGTGCTGCGATTATTGTTTGGGTTGTGCACAGTACCCTGTAGTGCAACAATTTACAAATGTTAGTTCTTTTAAAGCCAAATGCAAGGTATGATATGAACCATTGGAATCTGAAGACTGGGGCTTCAACCTCCATAAAATAATGGCAGTCGTTTGTGCAAAAACCAAAGTTATGTTTACTCTGTCAATTTAATTATCTGTCAGAGTTTTGAATTTTACAAGCATATATTTCTGGATCTCACTTTTGTATGGGGAATATAGAACGGATCGAGCCGGGGACCGAGACCGCCATACAATGAGATGACGGGGGAACTCACAATTTGAGACCTGTCACCAGCATCTCTCGGTCCGTCGAGAAGCCTAAAGCCCCCCAAATTGGATGGAGCCTGGCATTACAGAGATACCTTGAAGCATACACGAGGAGAAGCTACTCTTCCCTCGCTACATTGGTAGGATAGGGACCTCCCATCCTGTAAATTCCCTACACATAGAGGGGGATTGTTCCCAGCCCTGAAGAAAGTCCTGGACCTTTATGGCCCTTTGTATGGACTGAAACATGTCGGCACTAGGGTCATAGGACCATTAAAATCCAAACAAGACCCGTTTTTAAATAACTTTTATTGACCCAACCAGACCCACGAATAAAGGGAAACCAGGGGTCTGATTGAGGTATTTTATCTTATAATCCCCCATCCTTCATCTATCAAACAGCTACCCAACACTGTGGTTCAGCCCACCCCGACTTCTAGGGGTCGGGGTGACCCAATGATGAAGCATGACACCACTAGGGTGTGTGAGGGTAACTAAAAAGAACTCGTTTCCCCCCCATACATGTGAACATGACTATCAGGTCCAATACACCATTAGTGGTCAGGTGTGCAGCCCCCACTACCACATACGAGGTCTAAGTACCTTGTTTGTTACACTACCTGATAAACCTTCTCAGGTATAGTATTTTTGGAGTATTTTTTGTGATAAGATAATTGTAGGGAGGATATACTCCAGTTGTCCTCTCCAAAACCCCCCCGGGCCTCTGGACATCATACCAGGGATCCTTTGTGTTACAGAATATAAAACGGACCTGTTGAGTTTGGGACTTAGATGGAACCAGGAGTAACACTAGGTGAACGAAATCTCCTCGGTTTATTCCAAATTTAATTAGTTAGTAATCTGAGTAGTAGCAGTTTGTGTTTTTTGCTAAAGTGTGGTAGACTACGTGTTTTTGCATACAGCAGTACAAGCTGCAAATATTTAAATGTAATATCATGCCAGAGACTTTGTAAAATAGTTTGCGTTACTTGTATGTGGCACAATTTATTTTTTCTGCTATGATTGAGTTTACAAGAATCAAAAGTTGGACAGGAGAAATTTGGCAACGGAAAACTGCACACACCTCTGACTCCTGCTTTTTCATTTCATGTGCTGCTAATTTCAAGCTAAACTTGTCATAGGATCAAAAAAATTACAATTCTCCAAGAGGTGTTTTTTGTTCTTTAAAATACCAGCAGTTGTGGAAGGTGTCACATGACATAACTATGGTATTTATGTAAACAATTAACATTTGTTCCCGCTTATACTTTTCACACACAGATTTTAATCTTTTGTAATTTGCTGTGAAAGATTTCATCAATTGTAGCTCTAAATTGCCAAGTGGATCCATGTATATACAATTAACCTCTTTGCTTTCAAGTCTACCTTCTTAGTATAGTCAATGACTCAAATCACTGACCTTTTAGGGTTTTGATGAAGGAAGATACCACTAAACAACAGGGTCAAAAAACAGATTTTAAAGTGAGTTTTCTGATATTATTGATAGTATTGTTCATTAAATCCCTACCACTTCCCACAATAATACAACTAATTAATGGGACTTGAGGACACATAATATACAATGGTTGGCCTCCCACAGAGGAAATATCCCACAACTTCCCCAGATGCACAGGCCTTGCCTTCAATTAGATGGCAGAGGTATCTCTTAGGGGTCTTCCAGGGTCAGGCATTGTACAGATACAGAGAAATTGGAGTATCAAGCCTGACAGAACAGATGTGTGTCTAAGATTACACATCCTAGAGTTTTAGCTTTACGAATTATAGCGGTACCCAGGAATAAATATATCTTACGGATATTAGCTTTCAGACAGCAGAACTGTTTTTAAGCTTATCAAACTACAGAAGCTCAGGGCTCCGACAGCATATCTATCCTTCAAATGACTAGAAATACAAGATATGGCTTTAGATAAAAGCCATAAATTAGGTTACAGTGATTGTTAGCTATTTGATTTAGTTAGTTCTCTGTTCAAAAATACCAAAGATTCCCAGCCTGACGACTAAGAATATTTAAAGAGCATGAAAGATATTTAAGATACAGAGTAAGAGCTACAGGTACATAATAGTTTGTATTTATCGAGTTCTGTACTTGTTCTGCATTTTGGATAACACTGATTCTGCCTCTTTTTCTAACAAAAATTCTCTTCCTCAAAATGAACTGTATATGGAACACATCTGTTTTTGGGCATAAATGGCAGATATAACCATTAAGATTCAGATGTGAACTAAATTCCATAAAATCACTTATTAGTCATAACGGTTGTTTAATCATAATACATTTTCTGTTCTGTTCTCTCCCTTCAACACAGCGGGCAAGGGTCCAAAGGGACACATGCCCAAAGGAATGTTGAGTTAAGGTAAGTATAATTGACTTAAAACTTGACATTTTACTTTCTGGACTTCGCTGGGCCTCTGTAGTTTCAGAATAACTTTCGGGGATAATGGTGTTTTTAATATACAATAACAGTTTCATACATCATTACATTCTTGACTTGACTGGGCATCTGTAGCTTCAGAATAACTTTCGGGGATGGTGGTGTTTTTAAGATGCAATACCAGTTTCATAAATAATTAAAATATGAAACTTGTGTATTGTTCAATGGGTGATCTTTGCGGATAGTGGAAGAATGGGTTCCTAACTTTTGTTGATGACACTCAGACGCTTAATTCTCCATTCTCAAATTCTTCTTTGACTAATAACTAACACTGATTAATGTATATTTTTTACCAAACCTTCTCTTGGGAAAGAGGTTAAGCTTAAATTGGGAAACCTCTGATTTAGCACTAATGAAATAATATAGACTTATAGCCCGCCGGAGAGGGCTATACCGGCTATTAAAGGGCCTCTCCAGCGTTAAAGGCTCCAAGCCGAGGGCAGAATGTTCTAACAAAAAAGAACAAAGCCTTATGGGAGCGCGAGGGGACAAAGAAACATTGGAATGTTGGAGCTCCAGGCTTATACCAGCCATTATAAGCCCAGAGCACTCCATTGTTTTCAATGGAGCTCCCAACATTCCAATGTTCAATATGGGATATAGGTGATTTCAGCATTAACTTCGTCATTGACTTCTCGGGTTATCATGAAATTTGTGAGCATTATAGAGTGTTGAGTATTTGATGTGCCAAGAATGTTGTATAAGAGCTAGAATACTCTTGTTGAAGGAGTCTATAAATTTGAGCTTTGACTGCCATCTCCCTTATAGCAAATACATTATTCTTCATGGACAATCTTTCAATTACTTTTTGTTAACCTTCCCCTATAGTCTTTTGTTAAAAACATTACTAAGAATGATCGATAACAGGGACCATTTTGTACAACATTCTGTTCTAAAATTTTAAATTTTAGAATCATCAGGTGGAACACAAAAAAATGGGACAAAGGCTTAGATTAACAATATTTTCCTATTTTATGTAGGGTCATTTCTAATAGTCCTTGAGACCAATTATAACAAACTGGTTCATTAGGTCAGTATTTAATGATACTCAGCGTATTTTTCAGTGAAATGTTACATACCCATTTAGAGATCAGGGGAAAAATATACTTCCCTGGGGTGGAGGCCAACAAAACATTTCATATATTAATTTGTAGATTTAGATTAAAGTTTTTTCCACAGAGAAATTAGGAGGAAAATGGCCGATATGTTAAATTTGTTCAGTGGGAAAATAGTAAAAGTGTATTTTACTCCAAGCGGGCTCCTATGACGATTGGTGTTAGTGCAGGGGCATCTGCCATTTTGGCAGTTAGTTTCCATTGAGTGAGCAGAATTAGAAACCACAAACTCCCATTTCTCATACAAGATCATGGTTCTCTTTCTTCAAAACAAATGTTGCCACAAAATATGAGCTGCTCCATTACAAAGCTGGCATGTCAGTTGAAGGTGCAACATTCCTCAGTGGAAAAAAGTGTATCATCATTAAAAAATCACATCTCTCCAGGCCTGGATGACATTTCAACTATGATGTTAAAATCTGATGCAGACTGGTAGTTGTGTTTTTAAATGCTTTTAATGTCTGAATGGAAGAAGGATTTCTACCTCTTTGGTTACTGGGGTGTGCTATTTCCCAATATATAGGAAAAGGAAACCTCTCTTTTCCAGTGTCATATATTTGCCTTCCTTCATGACTTCTGTTAGTAAACGTTTGGCCAGATTAATTTCTCATCGGCTAGTAGACTGGCTCAAATAAAATGGAATACTATTGGTGGGGCAAGCTTGCTTTTAGAATTTACTTTTAATCCACATCCAAGTATTTATCTTTGCTCAGTTGATTGACAAATAATTTAAGATCTCGATGGGGAATCTATGTATGGCCTCCACAGATCTGTCCAATGTTTCTGATAGAGTCCCAAATATATTAGTCTGGATTGTGAAAGTTTACGTATTCCCTTCAGTATTTGTGATGCTGCTAAATTATTATATTTTGCCTAATTGGATATTGATCCATTGTTAGATAGATTTGTGACTAATAATTGGCTTTACAAAGTAGCACATTTGCAGCAATTATATCTTAACATCTTTGTTGATAATTCCATTTGGTGTAATTGGAGCCACGAAGGGTTGAAAAGGAGAAATCCAGTTCATTAATGCATGCTGACTTTACCTTGGTAATTGACCAATAATAAAAGGACTTGAAAGCTCAGTATAATTCACTGTTAGCTTATTGTTTCAATAAATAGTTTTTGTACAATGCTCAAAAAAATGGGGGGTGGGGGGGAGGGGTGAATCTCTAGGAAAAAAGATGTGAAAGATATTACAATGGTGTTGCTCTGAAACAGGTCAAATATTTCAAATATTGAAGCTACCAATTTCAATCAATCCATTTTTTTTTTAATTTAGAGCTTAGTCTTTGAACTGCATGGGAAAAGGCCATCACATCGCATGCATTACAACGCATGCGATTACAATGCTGTCATTACAACGCTGTCATTACAACGACTACATTGTTAATCGCAGTACCATTACAACGCAAGTCGTTACAACGACTTGCTTTAGGGGCTGCTTTAAACTAAGAAATAGTATAATTTACTATTCCAACACCTTCCCTACTGTTGCACACACTGGAGTTGGAGTAGTAAATTATACTATTCCTAAGTCCAGCGCACCCCCTACAGCAAGTCGTTGTAATGACTTGTGTTGTAATGGTACTGCGATGTAATAACGCAGCCGCTGTAATGACCGCGTTGTAATCGCATGCATTGCCTATATTCAAATGCATAAAACCATTTTTAAACTTGATCATCATAATACATATATTTGCAATTACGATCTCATCATACAATTTATATATAAAGCAATATTAAAATTGACCTTCATCATACGTATATATACACATATAAGATATCATCATACAATCTTAAAAACAAGAGCAGATTAAGATCTGAAAAAACGCCTTTAACAGCGACCACAAATCTTCCTAAGACACATGTCACTTCTAGAAATGACATGCCAGCTAAAGGTGCACCAGCTTGCCTAAGATCTCAGATGCCGTATTTGAGGAAAAGTGGCTTTAAAATCACTTTCCATAGTGTCTGTAACTTTATACAATCTATGAGGATATGCAAGCAGTCACACTTTACACTTAATCCACAAGTGCGTTTTCCGAGTGTGTCCATCATTACCATTTTTGCCTTGCTGTTACTATGCCACAGATTTAGACCATTTCTTAATCTTAATATCTTGGATCTGAACTTGTGGCTTGGTAATGCGTCCACACAGGGAAACCACTCCTCATGTGCATATGTTTAGCACAAATTAAACAGATGGCTTCCCCTGTTAATACTGTATATCATGTTCGCAGGCTTTAATTTTCATTGCTACATAAAGTTCACCCTCTGTGGTCCCTATCTGCAGATTATGGCTTCCTATATTCAGAACCAACCTCCTACATACTCCATCCAGATGTTTTCTAACACCTTTGGCATACTTCAGTTCGCTATATGTGATCTCGTTTTTGTACAGCAATATTAGCTTTTGCCCTTCTCCTACTTCCAGGAGTAGCCAAAATCTTACCATCTCAACATATGCATTATTGTTCCAAGATGTTAATCCTGGTTCCATTCTTATTGCTTGAGTTATTGAGGACCTCGGTAGCGATAACAGGCTTTTCAAACATTTCGCCTCTTCAGATTCCCACTTCATTTTACTGTTTAGGGTTAGCAATTCAGCTCCATACTGGAATTGTAGGCGGATCATAGACGCATAGGCAGTGAATACTGGTCTTTGGGATATACCTCCATAGCCGTTATTGCATTTTTTAAGACCACTCATTGATGCTAAGGCTCTAACTTTGAGTGAATCAATATGTTTGTTCCACATTAGTCTCTTTCCTAACCATATCCCTAGATACTGTATTTGTTGACTGGTTCCAATTGAGTAGGGCCTAAGTACCATTTAAAGTTAACGGATTCTTTTGTCAAAGCCCATCACCTACATCTTATCGATATTTACCACTAACTTTTTCTTATTACCGTACTCCATGAATGAATTCAATGTCCTTTGTAGGCCTTCTGTATATAAGAGGTACATATGGAGAGGGGTCCCCGTAAGAATAGTGTATTGTAAGTTACATACACCAGAAGAGAATTAAAAACATTCAAACAAAAATTAGAAAACAGTATGGCTTGGTATTTGTGATTTATTACCAAACGTTGCGTGAAATGCCAATAGCACAATATGAATCAAATTGATAATTCAACAAACCCCGAGGGGGGAAGAGGAAGGGGAGGGGAAAGAAAGTGCTCAAAGGAGTGATAAGGACATAGACAATTGACACAGTATAGAAAGGTAACAGTTGTATTACAAAGTGGGTGACAGTATAAAAATAATTAAAGTACAGTTGCCAAAATATAAGGCATAATTCAAAACAATGTCAATGAATCACATTCGACGGTCACATCTGACTGCTAGATAGATCGGGGGTGTGCCGGAATGTCAACAAGGAGAAAGCAGTCGACGTTTCGACCCCTATCAGTAGGCTACTTAAAGTCCTTTCGCGGGGTCTTCATCAGGACGTCACACAGGGAGGGGGAGGGGCATTCTGTGTGAAAAGATAATTAATTAAACTTTAATATATAGTGAGGACGACAATTATTCATCCTGTCTCATCTATAGACCAAGAATTAAATTAAAAACAGAATTTACCATGGAGTACGGCCCGGTTGGGCTCTGTACAGGAGAGAGAAAGAAAGACGCCACGCCGAGAATTCGTGGTCAATCAATTGTTGTGGAAACCTTAACTAAAGAGGAGACAAACAACCAATGAAATATTCAAGAAAAGAAGCAAATCGTCAAAAAACCAGCTAAACTAACCAAAATGGGTGTGCTTCAACCCTCTGATGGAGGGTGAGGCATCAGTAATAATGATGGCCGGACTTATTACCAACATTAGTAACGAAGTTATCGCATCGGATTAAAAGATCAAGCTATATTGTGATGTACCTCTGAGTGCAGGAAAATGAATACACCGAGGGTCCACACATATGGCGTGTTGTTAAGAATTACTTTCGTCTCCTGTGGTTAACTGAAGAGAGAAGAAAGTAAGGAACACTCAGTGCACCGGAGGGATGAATCTCCTAGTCTGAGGAATTAAATGCAAAGCAGCAATTACTCACAAGCGGTTTAGGCGGACACTGCCGTCAGCATGAAGCATTCAGTCCAACTCCGTCAATCCTTTTGCGCGGAGTGGGGAGTTCGTAGGTCTCACTCGAAGCGGGAGGCAAAATCCAGCGCTCGTGGTGAACCTGTGATAGATGAGGTAAATGTTTACCTCGAGACTAGGCTTCCACTTCTAAGAAAAATTAATCTGTGTTCAATGTTACTTACAGATCAAAAGCGAGCAGCGCCGTTTACCAGGAAGTCCGCAGCCACTGCAACGCGGAGTTGTGGGAGGAGCTACAACGCGGAGTTGAGGGAGGGTCAGACTGATAATGTGTTTCAAGGAAATGAAAGAGTTACTCACGATCGCCGTGGTGGGCGTTCTGAGTAAGATTTAATAGGCCGAGTCGAAATTGGAATTAAGTGGGGTAAAGATTCATGGAATAAAGATATAACGTGTACAATTAATTGTATTCACGAAAAAAAAAAATTGTGAAGACTTTGAGGCACACGGTCACTGGTGCATCTCTCACACAGGAGGATGTAGACCAGTGGTAAACAGTTATTTTTAAAAAACAACAAGCCAAAAACATTATGGTTGCAAAAATCATGACCCGAGGTCAAGGATGGAAAGCATGGGAGAATCATAGCAGCCCAATGCTCGTGCACTGCTCCAACATGAGAGTGTAAACGAGTATGAATAATTGTAGAGCATATTAGGATGTGAGGTTAAATTACGTAACAAATATGTATATAAATATATATATATATTTTGTGTAAGTCACTGGTGCATCTCTCACACAGGAGGATGTAGACGGAGTTGGACTGAATGCTTCATGCTGACGGCAGTGTCCGCCTAAACCGCTTGTGAGTAATTGCTGCTTTGCATTTAATTCCTCAGACTAGGAGATTCATCCCTCCGGTGCACTGAGTGTTCCTTACTTTCTTCTCTCTTCAGTTAACCACAGGAGACGAAAGTAATTCTTAACAACACGCCATATGTGTGGACCCTCGGTGTATTCATTTTCCTGCACTCAGAGGTACATCACAATATAGCTTGATCTTTTAATCCGATGCGATAACTTCGTTACTAATGTTGGTAATAAGTCCGGCCATCATTATTACTGATGCCTCACCCTCCATCAGAGGGTTGAAGCACACCCATTTTGGTTAGTTTAGCTGGTTTTTTGACGATTTGCTTCTTTTCTTGAATATTTCATTGGTTGTTTGTCTCCTCTTTAGTTAAGGTTTCCACAACAATTGATTGACCACGAATTCTCGGCGTGGCGTCTTTCTTTCTCTCTCCTGTACAGAGTCCAACCGGGCCGAACTCCATGGTAAATTCTGTTTTTAATTTAATTCTTGGTCTATAGATGAGACAGGATGAATAATTGTCGTCCTCACTATATATTAAAGTTTAATTAATTATCTTTTCACACAGAATGCCCCTCCCCCTCCCTGTGTGACGTCCTGATGAAGACCCCGCGAAAGGACTTTAAGTAGCCTACTGATAGGGGTCGAAACGCCGACTGCTTTCTCCTTGTTGACATTCCGGCACACCCCCGATCTATCTAGCAGTCAGATGTGACCGTCGAATGTGATTCATTGACATTGTTTTGAATTATGCCTTATATTTTGGCAACTGTACTTTAATTATTTTTATACTGTCACCCACTTTGTAATACAACTGTTACCTTTCTATACTGTGTCAATTGTCTATGTCCTTATCACTCCTTTGAGCACTTTCTTTCCCCTCCCCTTCCTCTTCCCCCCTCGGGGTTTGTTGAATTATCAATTTGATTCATATTGTGCTATTGGCATTTCACGCAACGTTTGGTAATAAATCACAAATACCAAGCCATACTGTTTTCTAATTTTTGTTTGAATGTTTTTAATTCTCTTCTGGTGTATGTAACTTACAATACACTATTCTTACGGGGACCCCTCTCCATATGTACTACATAGCGCCCAGGTCCCCGTGACTGCATGGGTCCTAACCCCCCTTTTTGTAACACTTTCTGTATATAAGAGGCATGCTGTACGGGTACCATCCGTTTTTGGACCAAGACCCTTTGATGTGGCTAATACTGATGGTCAGTCAGCAATGAACAGGGAGAACAGGAGGGGGGGCAAGACACATTCCTGGTAGAGCCCATTGCTGATTGGGATTTTCTTGTTCAGTCTTCCACCAGTATCAATAATTACCTGAGTCCAGTTTTGTGAATTCAATCCCTTTATAATAGGAAGGAATCTCCTAAGAGTTTCCAATTTAGTCAGCATTTCCTGTAAACATTTTTGATCAACCAGATTGAATGCTGCACGGAAATCTACCAAGCAGCAAAATAGGCTCCCCCTTTGTTCCATAGACTTTAGAGCAAGCAACCACAGACTAAACCAATGGTCTATAATAGAATGTCTTTCCTTAGACCCCCTTTGTTCTAATGGGATGATAATGTTCAATTCTGCCCATTCCTTAAGTCTGCCTAAAATTAATTTTGAAAGCAGTTTTTCGCCCAGTTTTAGAACATTAATCAGCATATAATTGTGGGCTTTTTTCGTGTCCTCCAAGTTATGTGTTGGTCTTATAATTGCCCCCTTCCAATTTTCTGGGGGCTGGCTTTTAGATAATAATCACTGTATTGCCAAAACAAAAAGCGTTACCCACCTATTGTCCTTTGTATAAAATATGGTTGCAAGTAAATCATCTGGTCCTGCAGTCCTGGTTCATTTTAAGTCCTGTATGGTGTCTTTGACATTTCGCAAGAAGAACCATTCTACTCTGCCACAATCTCTTCCTCTCCCTCATATATAGCTGCATACATTTCCTTTAAGTGTTCTATCCACACTTCTTCCTCTACAGCACATCTCATTATTCCCTTCTCCTTTCCTGAGCCGTGTTGCACAAGCTACTGGTTGTCTACCTACCAATATGGGCTGCACTTTTTTGGTGAGTATGGTGCTCTGGAGTTACAGTGATGAAGCTTCTTAATACATTTGATTGTCCTTGTGGATACTTCCTTTTGTCATTATTTTAGAAGCATAGGAGGGAAAGCTTGATCCCATCACTTCCTTTTGGTTCAGAATATTCTGGAGGGAACTTCAGACATAGCTTTCTGTGCTTAGAAGATAAAAAACAGACGTGCTATTTACCCTATCAATGTCTTCAGGCACACCTTTGTTTTCTGATAATAGGGAACTGGTTTCCTGCATCATTGGATCATCATTGATGATCATAAATGTTAGAATAATTCCCTAATATGTGCAGGGCCCACGGAATGCTCAATGCACACATTAACATGTCCGTTATAAAAAAAAGTACTCTACGAAGCTGCTTAAGGGCAATTGTTTCCAAAATTAACACTCCTGCACTAAAAATACCTCTTCAAAAATATATTGCAGTGCTATAATCCTAATCTGCTGCAAAAATGGTAAACTAAGACTTAATTGGCATTATATTTGCATAGTAGAAAACAGAGGCCAGCTGCCCCTATAAGAGCCCTTGATGCTTCCTTCTCCCATAATCTATGTTCTGTCACTTTCCACTCAGAGAAATACTGTGGATGTTGTTTTTACCCACCACTTTTCATTCAGAACTTCTGTTTTCTCATTCTCATTTGATGTTTTTCATCACTGGAAAATATTTTCATTCTTTCTTTGGCTTTTCCAGTCAATTTTTCCTGTCATAATGCCTTCCCTGTTTACTGTTCATGTGGCAGGAAAATATCAGCTTTGGACTCCCATAAAGTCTGTGTAGTCTGCTTCCCAAATTCACATTTCACTGATAAATGTGGCTTTTGTTTTAAAGTGTCCAAAAGGACACTTAAAGATTATGTGGCGTCAGATTTAGGGGAAAGCTTGAAGATCTCAAGGCCAAAGAGAAGGTACATCTACAAGGGCCACCAGAGAAGGTTCTTCTTCTACTGTGACTGCAACCTCTTCCCTTTTAGGAACTGGGAAGAGGGATATCTAGAAAAAACAAATCCAAAATGGAAGAAAAAGAAGACCTTGCCATTTCTGCTACTCCAGTTGCCATTGATAACTCTTAACATCAAAGAGGTAGCTTTTAGGAGTTGGATATTTTGTTGTAGTCGAATCACCACCACTATTCAGGAAGACCTGACCTTTTACGTTAAAGCGCTTCCATCATCTGACATCACCTTTTTGATTAATGTCACTATTAGAAGTGGCCATAGTACAGAAACCGCACTGGTGTCTGCCACGGATAATTTCAGGTGCCAGATGAATCAGGGTGGGTGGCTGTCTTGGTGCTACTGGATCTGTTGGCAGCCTTTGACACTGTCTCACCCATGCTTCTGGTACAACATCTTCATCAGCCAAGTGACAGAGGGAAAGCCCTTAATCTCTGCCATTCCTTCCACATCAACCTGCATTGGCTCCCTGTAAGTAAGCACATTGTTTTTCAAGGCAATTTGCTTAGTCCTCCTCGCTCTCCATCACAAAGGGTCCAAACATCCTGAATATAAAAATGGTCAGCTTCACTGTCTTCTTCATTATTGGCCAGAAGAGACACAGTAACTTTTTTGCTTCTTTTACTCCCACATCCTTTTTTGGTTTACCAGCTAGAATATCTTTTGTGTGCAATATAATCACATTTAGGATGTCCTTGCCACAAAAATGAATATTTCTCTGGAAGCTATTCTTTGGAATTCAATGCCCTGGCAATTACTTCTTAAACCCTGGTCTCTTAATGCTAGCAAAGGAAATTATTTTATCTGGCTACAACAAAGGCTATAACATTTTACTTATTTCAAAAAAAGGCCTACTGAACAGGTTTTCGCATTCCTTCGGCTTAACCCAAAGCCTGCATCAGCATTGTGGGTGTGTTTAAAAACTATAAGTACAATAGTGCAGGTCTAACTTGGGTAAAATTAATATGCTTTAAGAGTGGATGTATAAATTTAAATCACAAATGATTACATTTTGCACAAATCTTGAAAATATGTAAAGTGTTATTGACTGAAACATTATCACAATCATATAAGGTCATCATTGCGTCCTTAAAAAAGCTGTGATTGAAAGGCACTAGTTGCGAAAATAAATGTAGCCTAAAAAATTTCAATAGATGTAGCTAATGGCAGGACAACTTCCAGGTTATATAGGGCTCCAGGCCACTAACAGTTTTCAATAGTATTGCGTGTCGCACAGAATGTTTGCGTAGTGCTATGTCCTCGCGATCAGCTGCCATCTTGTCTCTAAATGTTCGAGTGACCCATTTGAAGTCAAATTTAACTATGCTACTAGGATTGGTATGGAGTTCAGGTCTCCCTAAGGATTTCATATTAAGGGAGATATAAGCCAATCAAGGAAGGCTTATCCATGTTCAAATAGTCTTGTATAATTAATCTGTTAAAACCAAGCTCCTCCTTTGTTCAAATTAAGAGCCAAAGATTAAGGGACAGAGTCGAAGCTGGTTGATGATGCAACCTAATCCAAATCCTTCAAGCAAAATGTCATATGGTACGCTTTCTGGAACTCCTAATAGCCCCCTTAAAAATGTATTTTCCGCTATTTGAATTGTGGCTACAGGACCATAACCCCAAATTACACATCCATAGCTGGCTATTGGGGTGCACTTGGCCTTGTAAATTTCCAAGGCTGATTTGATGTGGGTGCACCTAAGCCAATGTGAGAAATCACCTATGCTAAACATAGCTCAATTAAAAGCCATTGTGTAATGGGTTATGAGTGAGTGCCAATTAAGACCAGAATCTAACTGAACCCCTAGTAAAGAAACTCGTCCACCTTACTAATATGGTCACCATCTACTATAAATTTCATCTTTTTCATTTTAGGTAGGCCAAACTTCATCATGTGTGATTTCGAAAAATTGATGGAGAGGTAAAGGCTGTTGATAAAATTGAAAAAAAGATTTAGAAGTTGTTGTAGTCCATTGGCTGTCCGAGCAATTAAAACAGTATCATCTGCAGAAAGCAGAGCCGGAATTGAACCGCCACCCACTTTGGGGACCCCCAAGTATGGGTCAGTCAGGGCTAGTTCTAAATGATTAATATGAAAAATGAATTAAATAGGTGCTCAAATACAACCATGACGGACCCCACGCTGCAGTTTAAAGTGCTGTGTGCATTCACCATAAGGCCCATATCTGACACAAGCTGAAAGGTCCTTATGTAAGTCATACAGAAAATTAATGCGGGCTCTACTCCCATCAGAGCCATCATCGTCCACAGTTTGGAGCGATTAACTCTGTTGAAGGCAGGATATTTTCCCCGGCCTGCCCTGTAATGGGCGTATTCACGAATTGCTCTTTTAATATCACGTGTAAGCGATACTTGCAGATTCCCCCCTAAGTGATAGCAACAGTTTGATGTGAATTATGTTAATGTTTTATACACATTTTGGCCAAGCATCTTCTGATAGATACATCTGCCTTGTGGATTCCTCACCTTGTGAATATTCCCCTTGCGTCAGCAACGTTCGGAAAATTCATCGATGCACGCTGGCGTGGACGACGTCATAGGAACGCGGCATCGCGCGCGACTCCGTCTGACGTCACCGACCCCTTATTAGGCCTACGTCGGCGTGATGACATCAGTTCCCTTTTTTCCGCGTCGTCGACGCTAACGGTTTCTGGGATCTTCTGTTGTTACGGATAGAGACTTTGTTGCTTTTTGTCTGTTACTGTTTCTGTTTTTCGTCGAGGATGTCGTCGAAGAAGACGGGTTTCAAGCAGTGTGGCTCGTGTGCCCGGATGATGTCGATTACCGATCCACATGATGATTGCTTGTGGTGTTTAGGTTCGGATCAGGACGTCAAGGGCTGTCGATCCTGCTCTAAGATGAATCCAAAGGCTCTGCGAGAGCGGGAGGCTAAACTTCTGATAGCCAAGATTAAAGGTAAAGAAGCCAATAGATCTTCGAGATCAAGATCAAGACGCTCCAGATCGAGGCCGAATTCAAGGTCGAAGTCGCGATCGAGGTCGCGATCGAAGTCACGATCGAGGTCGCGATCGAGAGCCAGATTGGAGTCGGCGTCGAAGTCAGCTTCTGGGTATGCTTCGGGTTCCTCGAAGAGAAAACATAAGAGGAAGAAGCATAGTTCTTGCCATCATTCGGGATCATCGGACTCGAAGAAGAGGTCTTCTCTGAAACATCACAACGACTTTGTGTCTCCGTCTCCTGCTGGTGGAGCCACGCCGATACCGTCTCGAGAGCATACACCGGAACCGGAATTGGTTCCGAATCCGGCTTCGGGCCAGTCTTTGGAGCATAAGGAGGTCGTGGAGGTTCCACAGTCACCAACTCCGGAGGATGACCTAGAGGGTCAAAAGGGTCAGGAGGGCCGAATCCGGAGCAGCCTCCTGCAGAGCCGTCAATGGGTTCATACCCTTCCTTTCCTGGTCCTGGTCAGGACCCTTCGCATTTCCTAAATGCTATGTTTGGAGTATATGCGAGGGCAATGTACCCCACTGGATCACCTGCGGGTCCCATGGGTCCTTTGTCTTTTAACTTGGGTGTCCCCCAAGCTTATCCACCGGCGCCCTTTCTACCTTTTATGCCGACTCCATATCCTCCTTTGCTCGGTACGGCGCCGCCGAGGTCATCGACTCCGCGCACGGCTTCGCCGGCTCCGGAGCGACCTCGAAGTTTGGATCGAGGCACGACGCCGGTTCCTGTTTCTCAACCTCCTGTTGTTCCAGCTCCTCGTTCGACGCCGGCTCCGACTCCATCGGAGTCGTTACCGGATCCGTCGACTTCAATTCGTCTGGACTGGTCGAGGCGTAGAGCCCAGCGTCTCTTGGAGGAGAAGGAGTATGGGGAACCTGAAGTGGAGGAAGGCGAGCTTCAGGAGCATGAGGATCGCTTTGAGGATCTGCATAGTGCAAGCAGTCTTGAACTTTCTCCAGAATGGGGGTTGCCAGTGGTTTCGGCTGCGCCCTCTAGGGATGTGGTGCCATACCATATGGTAATCAGAAAGGCTGCTGAGTTGCTGAACTTGACTTTGCCTACAGTGGAGTTCAAATCTAATATCCTTACGGAGGTCTTACATTTGCCTTCTTCAGTCATTGAGCCGACTCTGCCATTCACTGAGGCTCTGACTGAACCGATTTTAGAGGTCTGGAAAAGGCCTTTGTCTGCACCTGCAGTGTCTAGATCAGTGGCGAGGCGTTATAGGGTGGCTCCTGGAGACTCTGAGTTCTTGTCATCTCACCCTTCGCCGGAGAGTCTGGTGGTGCAGGCCGCTTGTGCGAACAGATCAGCAGGCTCTTTTCCCCAGGTTCCTGGAGATAAAGACTCTAAAAAGTTGGATCAAGCTGCTAAAAAGGTTTTCTCCTCAGGTAGCATGGCTTTAAAATCAACGAATGCTACTTGCTTACTAGGAAGGTATGTGCATGCCTTAATGGACTCAGTCAAGCAGTTGTCAG
The DNA here is from genome assembly GCF_964261635.1 of Lissotriton helveticus. Classification (NCBI taxonomy): domain Eukaryota; kingdom Metazoa; phylum Chordata; class Amphibia; order Caudata; family Salamandridae; genus Lissotriton; species Lissotriton helveticus. Next base: position 1,138,919,167 of record NC_136070.1, read on the forward strand.
CTAAGCTTCCGGAGGAAGACAGGAAAAACTTTAATGAGGTTGTTTTGGACACTCAGGCAGCAGCCCGCCAGGTTATTCAGAGTGGCATGGACACGGCGGACTCTGTGGCTAGAGTTATGGGTTCTTCAGTGGCTACCAGAAGAGCTGCTTGGCTAAAGTCCTCGGAGTTTTCCGCTGACGTACAGGCTACTCTTATGGATTTGCCTTTTGACGGAGTTGGCATCTTTGGGAAGAAAGCGGATGCAGCTTTAGAGAGGTTCAAAGATAGCCGGGCGACGGCTAGGTCTTTGGGCCTGCAAGCGAAAGGCTTAGCCACCAGGAAGTTCAGGGGCTTTGGCAGGTCCTCCTTTCGTCCTTTCAAACAAGGCCAGCAGCAGCAGCAGCAACAGAACCCTCTGTACAAGTCTTACAGAGGTAGACAGAGGGGTCGTGGACGTGGACGTCAGGCCTCTTCCTCCTCTACTTCCTCCTCTAATACCCACCCCCCACCTACAACAGCAAAGCAGCCCTAGATCCGCCATTCCGGATCATGCGGGTCCGGTAGGGGGTCGGCTTACTCATTTTCTAAGGGATTGGGAATCGGTTACATCAGATCTTTGGGTTCTCAATCTCGTAGAAAATGGGTATGCACTTCCTTTCCAGGAGTTCCCTCCCAATTACCCTCCTTGCCAAGGTTATTGTTCGGAGGACCACCTGCTTCTCCTGCAGGAAGAAGTCCTGGCACTGTTCAGAAAGGGTGCGATAGAGGTGGTTCCGGAGCAGGAGAGGGGTCAGGGGTGCTACTCCCGGTATTTCCCCAAAAAGGATTGCAGACTTCGACCAATCCTGGATCTCAGGATCTTGAACTTGTATCTGAAGCAGGAAAAGTTCAAGATGCTCACTCTTGCGCAGGTTCTTCAAGCGCTGTTGGAAGAAGACTGGATGGTGTCGATCGACTTGCAGGATGCTTATTTCCACATCCCCATCCTGAAGTCGCACAGGAAGTATCTCCGTTTTACGGTAGGGTCGCAACACTACCAGTTTGCGGTTCTTCCGTTTGGATTTACTACTGCGCCTCGAGTTTTTACCAAGGTGATGGCAGTGGTGGCAGCACATCTCAGGAGGTCGGGAACACCTGTATTCCCGTATCTGGACGACTGGCTGATCAAAGCAGAGTCGCCAGAGAAGGTGCTCCTTCATTTGCAAGAGACAACACAGTTGTTGCACAGGTTGGGTTTTTCGATAAATGTACCCAAGTCTCACCTGGTGCCCTCCCAGCGCAACCTGTTCATAGGTGTGGTACTGCATACTTCTGTATGTCGTGCATTCCCTCCACCTCAAAGTATTCGCGACATTCAGGAAATGATTCCTTTATTCCACAATGGAGCGGTCGTTCCAGTCCTGAAGGTCCTTCGTCTGCTCGGTCTGATGGCTTCTTGCATTCTGTTGGTCAACCATGCACGCTGGCACATGAGGGCACTCCAGTGGTGCCTCCGCAGGCAGTGGTATCAGCACAACGGAGATCTCAGGGAGTCAGTGAGGATCTCCAGAGAAACTGCAGCGGATCTATCTTGGTGGGGCGTGGAAGGCAATCTGTCTCAAGGAAAGCCTTTCCAACTGCCTCCATCGGTTGCCACAGTGATAACGGATGCATCAACTCTCGGGTGGGGTGCTCATCTGGGGGATCTGGAGGTCAAAGGTCTTTGGTCTCCAGAGGAAAGGTTGCTTCACATCAACCTTCTAGAGTTGCGGGCGATACGTCTGGCGCTCAAGGCCTTCCTCCCTTCCCTTTGCGGTCAGTCGGTTCAGGTTCTGACGGACAACATGACCGCGATGTGGTATGTCAACAAGCAGGGAGGAGTGGGGTCGCATCTTCTCTGCAGAGAAGCTCTGCGTCTCTGGTCCTGGGTTCAGGACCACCAGATTTGTCTGATAGCAAATCATCTGGCCGGAGTTCTGAACGTTCGCGCAGACAGTCTCAGTCGGCAGTTCTCAGCCGACCACGAGAGGAGGCTTCACCCAGAGGTGGTTCGTCACGTCTTCCGGACGTGGGGAACTCCTCAGGTGGACCTGTTCGCCACTCACGAGAACGCTCACTGCCCCTCATTCTGCAGTCTCCAGTATACGTTGCAGGGTGCTTTGGGGGACGCGTTTCAGTTGAGTTGGGGCTCACAACTCCTTTACGCTTTTCCTCCCATACCCTTGATTCCTCAGGTTCTGAGGAAGATTCGCCAAGACCGGGCCCAAGTTATATTGGTCGCCCCGGATTGGCCAAGAAGGGTGTGGTACACAGATCTTCTCCACCTCTCCTCGTGCCCTCCGCTCCATCTCCCTCTCAGGGCAGATCTCCTCTCTCAGATGGTGGGGCAGGTTCTACACCCCCACCTCCAGACCTTACACCTTCATGCCTGGAGATTGAACGGGGCAACCTGAATTCTTTTTCTCTCCCGTCTGATGTGGTGGATGTAATTCTTTCGGCCAGGCGTCTTTCCACCAAGTCAATCTATTCCTATCGGTGGTCCAAATTTGTTTCCTGGGGTGGAGAGAAATCTATTGACCCCTTGAGAGCTCGTTTGTCTAACATACTTCAGTTTGCTCTTTCTTTGGCCGAGGGGGGTTTTGCTGTGGCGACTGTAAACGGTTATTTATCGGCCTTGTCGGCTTTCCTTTGTTTTGCCGGACCAGCCGTCTTTATTTAAATCACCTATTGTATTACGTTTTATAAAAGGTCTTACCAACAAATTCCCTCCAACTCCATTTATTGTGCCTCAATGGGACTTGAATCTTGTCTTGACCTACTTGATGGGTTCACCCTTTGAACCTTTACTCAAGTGTCCCTTGAGACTTCTTTCTGTTAAGACTGTTTTTCTTGTAGCAATTAACTCGGCAAGGAGGGTAAGTGAGCTTCAGGCTCTTAGTTCAAAACCCCCATTCTTGACCATTCATGCTGAGAGAATGGTACTAATGCTTTTCTGCCTAAGGTGGTAACTCCCTTCCATCTGGGGCAGTCCATTACCCTCCCTACCTTATCCTCCCCCTCACCCTTCCAAGGAGGAGGAGCAGCTTCACCGTCTTGACCCTAAGAGGGCGGTGAGTTTTTACCTCGATAGAACTAAAGACTATCGTGTGGATGACCAGCTTTTTGTTGGATTTGCTGGCTGTAAGAAAGGGAAAGCGGTGCACAAGCGCACGCTATCGAGATGGATTATCCTGTGTATAAAGATCTACTACGCCTTGGCTGGTAAGGAACCTCCAGAGGGGATAAGGGCTCATTCTACTAGAGCAAAGTCTTCAACATCTGCTTTGGCTAGAGGTGTACCTGTAGAGGATATTTGTAGAGCCGCAACTTGGGCCTCCCTCCACACTTTTGCGAAGCATTACTGCTTGGATACCAAGGTGAGGAGGGACGGCCACTTTGCGCGCTCTGTCCTCCAGGATTTCTTGGTATAGCAGAGTGGACACCCTCCTCCGGGAGTGGGGACTGCTGTGGGACTCTATTCACAAGGTGAGGAATCCACTGGCAGATGTATCTATCAGAAGAACAAGTTACTTACCTTCGGTAACGCTTTTTCTGGTAGATGCAGTATCTGCCTGTGGATTCCTCACTGACCCACCTGCCTCCCCGTTGTCCATTCTTCTATACCTGCTAAGTGTATATTTGAATGATTTTTATATGGATGTATTTATATATTCATGCATATTGCATTGGTTTCACACTATGTGTGTTGGTTTGTATACTGTGTACTATGTATACTATTACTGTTTATGTCGGTCCGTCCGTGTGCCTCGGGGGCACGGGAAAAAAGGGCGGAACTGACGTCATCACGCCGACGAGGCCCTATTATGGATCCAGTGACGTTAGCGGGGTCGCGAGCGGAGTCGTACCCTCTGTGACGTCGTCCATGACCTCGCCGGCGTGGAGAGCTACAAGAGTTTCCGATTGGCTGCTGCGCAGGGGGATATTCACAAGGTGAGGAATCCACAGGCAGATACTGTATCTACCAGAAAAAGCCTTACCGAAGGTAAGTAACTTGTTCGTCTGAACTGGGGTGGTGAAGTGAGCTAAAGAATAGTGATGGATTAATCCCAGATCAGTTGACTTGGGGTGAGTGTTTGATTTGCTCTAACGCTCCGTCCATCATCCCCTTTGGTATCGCTTTGTTCTGTTCTCCCTAAGTTGGCAAGGTATGCCCAGACGTGGGTCCCTTGCTCACTTTGCCACTGGATTCAAGATAGCCTGGCTGATGAGGGTTATGAACCCGAAACCGGTCCAAGGATGCTTGTTTCCGGTCCAGTGAAGACATGGCTTGGCAATTCGGACTGGACTGTTCCCATGAGGCACAGTGTCAGACTGATTTGCATATGGCCATTTCTGATAGATACATCTGCCAGTGGATTCCTCACCTTGTGAATATCCCCCTGCGCAGCAGCCAATCGGAAACTTTTGTAGCTCTCCACGCCAGCGAGGTCATGGACGACGTCACAGAGGGTACGACTCCGCTCGCGACCCCGCTGATGTCACTGGATCCATAATAGGGCCTCGTCGGCGTGATGACGTCAGTTCCCTTTTTTCCGCGCCGTCGACGCCAACGGTTTCTTGGGACTCTCCGTAGTAACATTGTTATTATAGCTGTTCTTGTCTGTTCTTCTCGTTTCCTTTCGAAGATGTCTGGGGAAGATCTGGTTTCAAGCCCTGCAGGGAGTGCGGGAAGCAGATGTCCATCACTGACCCGCACGAGGACTGAGTATGGTGCTTGTCTTCCGATCACGACGTCGATGGATGTGCGTGTTGCAGGAAGATGACCTCTAAGGCATTAAAGGAAAGGGAAGCGAAGTTGTTTATTGCTAACATGAAGAAGAGTAAGAAGGCGAGTAAAAGAAGATCGAGGTCGAGGTCGAGATCTCGTTCCGAATCCAGGTCGGGTTCGATGTCGGCGTCGGGACATTCGAAGTCGAAGAGGCATAAGAGAAAGGAGCACTCTTCAAGGCGTCACTCTGATAAGGAACCGGCGCCGAAGTCATCTTCTCCTCGACGTCGCAGTAGTGAGGTCGATCCTTCTCATTCAAAACCGGTCTCGCCAGAGAAGGAGGTGTCTCCTGAAGTCAAAGTCTCTCGATCACCGATGCCGGCTCCATCTGATTTGGTCCATTCTTCGGATCCGGGTGATGTCGAGCCAGAGCAAGAAGATCAGGAGCAGCCTGAAGATGTTCCTTTGTCGGCGCCAACGGGCCCGACTCCAGGTACACCGGCTTCAGAGCCGGCGCCGGGAAATTATCCCCCTTTCCCGGCTCCAGGCCAAGACCCATCACACTATCTAAACGCTATGTATGGTGTCTTTGCAAGGGCTATGTACCCCTCTGGTGCACCTGCAGGCCCATGGGTCCTTTTGCCTTTAATTTGGGTGTCCCTCAGGCATATGCCCAGGCTCCATTTATGCCCTTTCTTCCAGCGACGCCGTCCTGGAATTTTCCGGCGCCGAGGGCTCCGGCGCCGTACCGAGAATCTCCGGCACCGTATCGAGAATCTCCGGTGCCGAATCGAGAATCTCCGGTGCTGCCTGTTCGTCCTCGTTCATCACTAGCGGCGCCGTCGGATCCGCGTTCGACGCCGGTTCCGAATCCGATCCGGTAGTGGATCCATCGACTCCAGTCCTGAGGATCCGCTCCAGGAGGGAGGCGTAAAGAGTTGTGGAAGAGGCACGCTATCAGAAGGACTTGGAGGAAGGTGAACTTCCTGATTCTGAGGACTATTTTGCGGAATTAAAAGATGCAAGTGGTCTTGATGTCTCCCCTGAGTGGGATTTTTCTCCTGGTTCATATGCTCCTTCTAAGGAGGTAGTCCCATATCACACAGTTGTGAGAAAAGCTACAGAGTTATTGGACATTAATCTTCCTACCACTGAATTTAAGTCCAATCTATTGACTGAAGTGTTGCATTCTCCGTCCTCTGTGACTGAGCCTTTGTTACCATTTAATGAGGCAATTCTGGAGCCGGTGTTGGAGGTTTGGAAAAAACCTTTGTCTGCACCTGCAGTCTCTAGGACTGTGGCACGGAGATATAGAGTGGCACCGGAGGATCCAGAATTTTTGTCAGCTCACCCTTCACCTGAGAGCCTTGTGGGTCAGGCGGCTTGTTCAAAGAAGTTTTCAGGAGCTTTCCCACAGGTTCCACCTGACAAGGAGTGAAAAAGGATTGACCAGTCCGATAAGAAGGTGCAGCGAGCATGGCACTGAAGTCATCAAATGCAACTTGCTTGATGGAAAGGTATATCCATGCCTTGATGGATTCCTCTAAACAGTTGCTGCCAAAACTGTCTGATGATGACAGGAAGAACTTTCAGGAGGTTTTGGATGATACCCAAGCTGCTGCGCGCCAGGTCATTCAAAGTGGCCTGGATACAGCTGACTCGTGGCTAGAATTATGGGCTCTGCAGTGGCAACGAGAAGGGGAGCTTGGTTGAAGTCTTCAGACTTTTCTCAAGATGTGCAGGCTACTTTGTTGGACTTACCATTTGATGGTACGGGTTTGTTTGGTAAGAAGGCTGATGCCGCACTTGAAAGATTCAAAGATAGTAAGGCCACGGCAAGATCACTTGGCTTGCAGACCCAGTCCAGAGGATCCTTTCGTAGATACAGAGGATTCGGGAAGTCATCCTTTCGTTCGCAAGGGCAGCCTCGTCAGCAGCAGCAGCAGCAGCAACAAAATACGCTGTATAAATCTTATAGAGGAAGAAACAGAGGTCGTCCAAGAGGTCGTCAACCCTCCTCCTCCTCTTCCTCTACCTCTCCTCCTATCGCCGCAGCAAAGCAGCCCTAGATTCCCCATTCCCAGTCATGTTGGTCCTGTGGGGGGTCGGCTTACCCATTTTCTGCGGGATTGGGAATCGGTCACTACAGACCTATGGGTTCTCAATCTTGTGGCAAATGGGTATGCTCTTCCCTTCAGGGAATTCCCTCCAACTTACCCTCCTTGTCAAGGGGCTTGCTCAGAGGAACATCTCCGTCTCCTTCAGGAGGAGGTTCTGACCTTGTTAAAGAAAGGTGTGATAGAGGTGGTTCCAGAGTAGGAAAGGGGTCAGGGATGCTACTCCCGGTATTTCCTAATTCCCAAGAAGGATGCAAAAACAACAGTTGATGGACAGAATGCAGAACAATGTCATACATTCACCCCAGTACAGAGATCTGGGGTGAATCCATCCATCGTTTCTTTGCACTCCACACCACCCCAGTTCAGACATGGCCATATGCAAATCAGCCTTGACCCTGTGCCTCATGGGAACAGTCCAGCCCAAACTGCCAAGCCATGTCTTTCCTGGACCGGAATCAAGCATCCTAGGACCGGTTTCTGGCTATCAGCCGTCTTCAGCCAGGATAGCTTGACTCCAGTGGTGTGGAGAGCATGAGACTAACGTCTGAGCATGCCCATCCCACTCGGGGTGACAAATGCAAAAACAACAGTTGATGGACAGAATGCAGAACAATGTCATACATTCACCCCAGTACAGAGATCTGGGCCCACATCCATCCTTTTTTTGCACTCCACACCACCCCAGTTCAGACATGGCCATATGCAAATCAGCCTTGACCCTGTGCCTCATGGGAACAGTCCAGCCCAAACTGCCAAGCCATGTCTTTCCTGGACCGGAATCAAGCATCCTAGGACCGGTTTCTGGCTATCAGCCGTCTTCAGACAGGATAGCTTGACTCCAGTGGTGTGGAGAGCATGGGACACACGTCTGAGCATGCCCATCCCACTCGGGGTGACAAATGCAAAAACAACAGTTGATGGACAGAATGCAGAACAATGTCATACATTCACCCCAGTACAGAGATCTGGGCCTAAATCCATCGTTTTTTTGCACTCCACACCACCCCAGTTCAGACATGGCCATATGCAAATCAGCCTTGACCCTGTGCCTCATGGGAAAAGTCCAGCCCAAACTGCCAAGCCATGTCTTTCCTGGACCAGAATCAAGCATCCTAGGACCGGTTTCTGGCTATCAGCCGTCTTCAGCCAGGATAGCTTGACTCCAGTGGTGTGGAGAGCATGGGACTCACGTCTGAGCATAACCATCCCACGCGGGGTGACAAATGCAAAAACAACAGTTGATGGACAGAATGCAGAACAATGTCATACATTCACCCCAGTACAGAGATCTGGGCCTAAATCCATCGGTTTTTTGCACTCCATACCACCCCAGTTCAGACATGGCCATATGCAAATCAGCCTTGACCCTGTGCCTCATTTGAACAGTCCAGCCCAAACTGCCAAGCCATGTCTTTCCTGGACCGGAATCAAGCATCCTAGGACCGGTTTCTGGCTATCAGCCGTCTTCAGCCAGGATAGCTTGACTCCAGTGGTGTGGAGAGCATGGGACTCACGTCTGAGCATACCCATCCCACTCGGGGTGACAAATGCAAAAACAACAGTTGATGGACAGAATGCAGAACAATGTCATACATTCACCCCAGTACAGAGATCTGGGCCTAAATCCATCGTTTTTGAACTGGGGTGGTGTGGAGTGCAAAAAAACGATGGATTTAGGCCCAGATCTCTGTACTGGGGTGAATGTATGACAGTGTTCTGCATTCTGTCCATCAACTGTTGTTTCCCAAGAAGGATAGCAGGCTTCGCCCAATCCTGGATCTCAGGATCTTGAATCCTTATCTGAAACAAGATAAGTTCAAGATGCTTACCCTTGCGCAGGTTCTTCAGGTGCTGCTGGAAGAAGACTGGATGGTGTCGCTCGACTTGCAGAACGCATATTTTCATATCCCGATCCTGGAGTCGCACAGGAAGTATCTCCGTTTTACGGTGGGGTCGCAACACTACTAGTTTGCGGTCCTTTCGTTTGGTCTTACTACTGCGCCTCGAGTCTTCACCAAGGTGATGGCAGTGGTGGCAGCCCATCTCAGGAGGTCGGGGATTCCTGTATTCCCCTATCTGGAAGTCTGGCTGATCAAAGCAGAGTCTCCAGAGAAGATGCTCCATCATTTGCAGGTGACGACTCAGTTGTTGTACAGGTTGGGTTTTTCAATAAATGTACCCAAGTCTCACCTGGTGCCCTCTCAGCGCAACCTGTTTATAGGGGCAGTACTGGACACTACTGTTTGTCGAGCATTCCCTCCTCCTCAAAGGATTCTTGACATTCAGGAAATGATTCCTTTGTTTTACAATGGAGCGGTCGTTCCAGTCCTGAAGGTCCTTTGCCTGCTCGGTCTGTTTGCTTCCTGCATTCTGTTGGTCAACCATGCACGCTGGCACATGAGGGCGCTCCAGTGGTGCCTCCGCAGGCAGTGGTATCAGCACAACGGAGATCTCAGGGAGTCTGTGAGGATCTCCAGAGAAACTGCAGCGGATCTGTCTTGGTGGAGCGTGGAGGGCAATCTGTCTCAAGGAAAGCTCTTTCATCTGCCTCCATCGGTTGCCACAGTGATAACTAATGCCTCCACTCTAGTGTGGGCTGATCATCTGGGGGATCTGGAGATCAAAGGTCTTTGGTCTCCAGAGGAAAGGTTGCTTCACATCAACCTTCTGGAATTGAGGGCGATTCGTTTAGCACTCAAGGCCTTCCTCCCTTCCCTTTGCGGTCAGTTGGTTCAGGTCCTGACGGACAACATGACCGCGATGTCGTATGTCAACAAGCAGGGAGGAGTGATGTCGCATCTTCTCTGCAGAGAACATCTGCGTCTCTGGTCCTGGGTTCAGGACGACCAGATTTGTCTGATGGCAAATCATCTGGCCGGAGTTCTGAACGTTCGCGAAGACAGTCTCAGTCGGCAGTTCTCATCCGACCACGAGTGGAGGCTTCACCCAGAGGTGGTTCGTCGCGTCTTCCGGACGTGGGGAACTCCTCAGATGGACCTGTCCGCCACTCACGAGAAAACGCTCACTGCCCCTCATTCTGCAGTCTCCAGTATCCGTTGCAGGGTGCTTTGGGGGACACGTTTCAGTTGAGTTGGGGCTCACAACTCGTTTACGCTTTTCCTCCCATACACTTGATTCCTCGGGTTCTGCAGAAGATTCGCAAAGACCGGGCCCAAGTTATATTGGTCGCCCCGGATTGGCCAAGAAGGGTGTGGTACACAGATCTTCTCCACCTCTCCTCGTGCTCTCCGCTCTGTCTCCCTCTCAGGGCAGAGCTCCTCTCTCAGATGGAGGGGCAGGTTCTACACCCCCACCTCCAGACCTTACACCTTTATGCCTGGAGATTGAACGGGGCAACCTGAATTCTTTTTCTCTCCTGCCTGATGTGGTGGATGTAATTCTTTCTGCCAGGCGTCTTTCCACCAAGTCAATCTATTCCTATAGGTGGTCCAAATTTGTTTCCTGGTGTGGAGAGAAATCTATTGACCCCTTGAGAGCTTGTTTGTCTAACATACTTCAGTTTGCTCTTTCTTTGGCCCAGCGGGGTTTTGCTGTGGCGACTGTAAAGGGTTATTTATCGGCCTTGTTGGCTTTCCTTTGTTTGCCGGACCTGTGGAAAAGTAAATTTTGCCATGTTCTGTGTCCCTACGCCCCATCCATCATATGTTATGTGTGCATGACCAATATGCATATGTTATTCCCCATTTCTGATTAAAGACGCAATTGCAGTTGTGTCCACCTCTAGTATGTTAGTTTCCAGTCCTCGTGAATACTACGAATATCAGGCCTATGTAAGTAATGTTGCCACGTTTCTCAGTGTGCACGTTATTCAATTATAAAGTCCCCGTTTCCAGGCCTCAAAAGGGCCCGGACCACAGATTCAGCTCCTGTCTCCTGAAAGCCTCGCTGAGGAGCGATGCAGCCCCCACCTGTATCCTCGACCCTTCACTTACTTCCTGCCTTGCAGTACCCGGTGCACCCCGGCTCTGCCTCTGAGTCTGCCAAAAGTATGTTATAGTTCCGGTTATCAGTTCAGTCCTCCTCCTCTGCATTCCTAAGCTATTGAACTGCATCAATAGTTTCCGTCATTGTCTAGCCTTCTCGTCTCCATGTTAGAGAAATACTGTATTTAAATGGTCATTTAATATTCTTCATCACGCACTACATGTAGAATAATGCATGGTCCAGTCTTAGAATCAGGTTAGCTTTTCCCCTCATGACTTCTAGTTTATATCAACATGTTCCCTAAACAGTAGATACCAGATAGGGTTTAGGTTCATGTCGCTCCGACCCTCCAGACTTTAGTCTCTGCTCCTAGCACAGAGTTCGTAGCCCCCAGCTTCTCCTAGTAACACGTCATTGCTAGTTTTCGCGCACCATTAGGTTAGAGGTCCCGGCTCCTTAGGTAGCCCCCTCCAATGTCTCCGCCCATTCATGACATATTCTGTTACGTTTGCACCACATGTCTATGTATACTCCCAGTTACACCTCTTTTTACTGTTATCTCTCGCGACTGCTACGCGTCACGCCTCCTACTCCACCTACTGTTACGCCTACTGCAATGTACTGCTATGTGTTTGCGCTATGTATATAAGTCAATGTTTTGTTATTAAATGTTAGCGCGCTCATCCCAGACCCAGCCCCGGCAGCTGCCGGGCCTTATTGTCCTATTCCTATGCAGGTTGTCCTGATCCTGTCCTTATGCTGTAATAAACCTGCAGAAACTCCTACTACCTCGAATCTTGACTCTTATTTATTGAGCTATCTGTTATGCTATCAAAAATAGGGTATTATTTATTTATTTACCACATAATGGCGCCCGAATAGGGACTTGCCCTTTCCCCACGCGTCGGTGAAGCCACGCCGACCCCCTGACCCTCTGCAGTCGTGACGGAACCATACCGTGCACTGGCAGATATTTCTGCTCCAAGTATCCCTCAGGCCCACGGAGGAGACGGAGGAGGCGGTCCAGCATCCGAACGAGACGGTGGAGGAACGCGGCGAGTCCCGACCAGAGCCCAAGCCGAGAGTCCAAGGTCCGAGGTATCCGGAGGCCCACCCGTAACTGAAGTCCGAAGTCCGTCGTAGTCCAGTCCCGTCCGAGGCCTTCCGTTCCGTGCTGCCCGGTGAGTACCATTGCTGGGGTAGTGTCTAGACAGGGTCAGTCTAAATTGACTCCTGGTCCGTGGGTTGGTGGTACCCAAGCCCACAAACGAAGTGTTCACCTAGGTGGATACGGGTCTTGATGCGTTCCTTTATGGGACCGGTATGTTCCGTACTGTTACAGCAGTGCATCCAGTAACTCTAGTCTGTTCCGTTCTCGAGAATTCTGTTCTGTTTCTGTTTTCAGTATTTTCAGGTAGTATTCTGTTCGAAATGTTATTCATAATGTTGTTTAATGTATTTTCAACGTCGTGGTATGCCTGAATTGTTTTCCCAATTGTTATTGTTTTTCGTGTATTGTATTGTGTTCCGATTCAAGTTTAGAATGCCGCTCTTTTCCAAGTTACGTCAGTTAAAAACTAGAAAGGGTCTGCTGGAAGCAGCAGTTCCTGTTCCGCCTAGGGACAGTCCAGGTCACTTTATGTATCAGAAACATGGCATAAGCGCCATATTATATCTAGATTTATGGGTAGAGTATACCAAACAGTTAGAAGAAAAGTATAGATGGCCCGTATCGGGTACATGGGATGCCGAATGTATCATGCGAGTAGAAGAAGCATTATGGAAAAAGAAAGCCAGACAGTCACAGAAAGATGCCATCGAGTTATGGCGTAAGGAAGCGCATAGAAGAACGGAAAAGGAAGTCAGAAAGTCAGAGTTAAGTAGAGAATCCCAAGAACGAGCCCAAGAAAGAGAATTAATCGAGATAGGTGAACAAGTCAAAGTCGAACAGTCAGACAGACAGAGGCATGCCCTTATTAAGGGTATGTATCCTCTCCTTGCCGAAGGCTTGCCGAAAGCGACCCCAGAGGCACCCAGTAATTTCCCGCCACCATTAGTTCCGACCAAGCTACGTCACAAACCGACCGCAGCTGATATTTTTATTTCGTCCTATTTGGACGACACAGTTCCAGAATATGCAAATCCAGTTCGCGCTCCACCTGTCCCTGTAAATCAGGCACTTCCCGTTCCTCCAGACACCGGAGTACCTGTTACGGTACCCCCGGGTCAGCCTGCCATACAAGTTCAGCCCACGTTACAATTACCGACCCTGCAAGCACGAAGAATGTCAGTCGACGATTCCAGTCTAGGGGCCGTAGGAGGAGGTCCTCCTCAAACCCCGCCGCCACACAAGCGTTTATCAGCACTCGAATTACACGCTCAAGCATCACAGCGTACTCCCAAAAGTAATAAGTCTGTTACAGAAATCAGACAAGCCCTTGCCGAATGTGTCTATGACACAGTCCCAGGCGAGTATAATATGGTTTTATATTCCGTACGCGTAAGAAGGGTGACCGAGTATCTAGTCACCTTACCAAATATGAAAGAAGATCTAGACAGAATATATCGTTTCATCCGTACAGGGGATGATCCAGAAAGTATTGGCGAGATTATGTCTCAAAGGAAAGCCGAGATTCAGCTCATGATATTAAAGTTCCTGATCAATTGTTTAATAAGAGAACAAGATTACCCGTCTAAAGATCCCGCCGAAATGAGAATCCTAACAAGGTGGAGTGATAATATAGCCGAGGGTAAGCACAAGACCATTAGTGCCATGGAAAGTATGTACAAGAAAATTCGTAAAGAAATAATAAGGTTACAGGAACAGCGTAAAGCAGCACAAGTAAGCGAGAAAGAAAGTGTCTCTGATCCTGAAGAGGAAGACGAGAATCCCGCCAGAATAGCGTATGTAGGAAAATCCAGATTTCCAGATCGCCATTTGCGTCCAGAACCTAAGTCTATTTTTCACCATCCAGCACCAGAACGAGGCTCTTTAGAGCAAGTATTTCAAGCTACCGACCACATTCTGAAATCACGAGTCGGTTATAGCGAATTAAGTACCATGCACGAACAAGAACTAGCCCGATCAGCAGTCCGATGGATTACTGATTCTACCACTTTTCCAGACGAAATAGTGGCACAAATGTTCCTGAAACTGCCCCCAGCCGAGCAGCGACTGGTGGGTATGTATATGATCCAACACCTCATTACCCTGTATGAGGGTCAACATTCTGATCCAGGCCCGTTACATGATATCCTGAACGAGTTACTCCAGTACAGATGGAGAGGTCTAGGTACCGATTTAATAAGTGTCATTCTAGAACAGCGTCACAAGTATAGAACGTTCCTGAACCCGCATTTTGTTCATGTCTCACCCCCAGAAAGTAAACCATTCTACATAGACAGACAGAATCCGCTACGAGAAGTCCACCCAGTCCAAGGGGCGGGTGGCGTAATGCAACGAGTGTTTGTATACACTCCAATATCAAAGATGGAACTCCTTGAAATGAAGAAATTAATTCCCTGTCATGACAAAGATCCAGCGGGGTTCCATAGAGAATTAAAAGACATGCTCCGTATGGGAGAATACACTTACCCAGATATCATTAAAATGTTAAAGGTCCTGCTACCCGCAGGGGTGTATGAGAAGTTAAAGGAAAAAGAATGGGAGGTGGGAGAGAAAAAGATCGATTGGACAGCTCTAGAAGCTGAAGACAAGGCACGAGTACCAGGTACCGGTCTTGGAGATAAATGTAAAGAATTACCAGAATTATTGATTCAAGTTTTACCCAGATTATTGACAACTAGGAAAGAAGACTGGGATGCAATCTCAGCCTGTAAACAGAAACAAGATGAAGACATCAGTGATTTTTATTCTAGATTTGAGAAATGTTTCAGTATCAACAGTGGTCTCAAGACAAGTAGTGAGTCGTACCCTCATCTTTTCGTTACCAAATTAGTCGAGAATTCAAGTCCACAAATTAAAAACCGAGTTTTGAAAGTCGAAAGCACCTGGCAAGCAAATACTCCGTCCCAGATGCTCCAGATGCTCCAGTATCACCAGAATAGAATTAGAGAAGAGCAAGAACACGAAAGAAAACGTATGAAAGACACGAAAATGAAAGTGCTAGTTGCACAATCTATTCCTCAAGACAGTCAGAAGAGAGGTCAGAATCAAGCCAGTCATCCTGCAGCTCCCGTTAAAGGGAACTGCAATTATTGTAAACAGCCAGGTCATTTTATAAACGAGTGTGCAGTTCTGAAACATAACATAGCTACTGGTAAGACTAAAGAAAGACCACGTCCGCCGAGACAAGAACAAGTTTCACAGACTCCTCAGTCACAGAATGCACCACAGACAGTTACAGTACCGCAGCCTATTGCTGCAACACAGCACGTTACATCGCAGATGTACCAGTATGCACAGTCCGAGTATCCAGAGTATCAGTCATATTCATGAAACAGCCTAGAGAGGGAGGTAGGCTTGCCTCTCATCGAGATACCTGTAGACCAAGAAGGTCCCTACGTACATAGTCAAGTATTAGGGAAAGACAGAAAGTTTTTGATCGATACAGGGGCAAGTAGGACCACAATTAGTCACGCCGAAGTTCCAGGGGCTCCGCTCTCAGGCTCAAGAAATGTTTCCCTTGGATTTTCAGGAAAACCCATAGTTAATGAAATATCTAAGCCAGTTACTCTAGAAGTAGGTCCATTGTCCCGTACTACTGATCTGTTACTTACTAAGTCATGTCCAGAAAATCTATTAGGCATTAAGACATTGAAAGAATTAGGTGCAGTTATTTGCTGTTCCCCAGAGGGAATACGTCTGTTCCTACGTGACTTCAAGGGTCACTATGTATTACGAGATTTTGATTCCAGATTGTCTAAGGTTCCGCAGCATTTATGGGCGCAAGGTCCAACTGATGTAGGTTACATGCAAATCACACCCTATCGTGTGACTCTCAAACCAGGTGTAGTATTACCACGAATCAGACAGTACAGATTGCCACCTGAGGCTGTAGCAGCCTTATCCAAAATTATTGACGAGCTCATGGCTCAAGGAGTAGTTGTAGAAACTGACTCCAATGTATGTAATTCTCCGATCATTCCAGTCATGAAACGTACTGATCCAAATGCACCCCCAGTATATCGATTAGTGATTGATTTACGAGAGCTTAATAAATGTATTATTCCTCAGTATCCAGTTGTCCCAGACATTTCTTCCCTGTTAACAGCCGTTGATTCCGAAGCCATGTTTTTCACTGTTATTGACCTCAAGAATGCATTTTTTAGTGTTCCAATTCATCCAGACAGCCAGTTTCTTTTCGGATTTTGTTTAAATGGAAGGAGCTATATGTTTACACGCGCTCCTCAAGGTTTCACAGAAAGCCCTAGTATTTACAGTCAAGCACTCAAGAGACAACTAGACAACATTCACATGCCAACTGACACTGCCCTGCTCCAGTATGTCGATGATCTATTGATCACAGCCCGTTCTGAACGTGACTGCGAGCGAGCATCACTTACAGTTCTGTATTTTCTAGCTGAGATGGGGCACAAGGTGTCACCTTCGAAGCTTCAATTCTGTGTCCAGCAAGTGGTATACTTAGGACACTTGCTGTCCAAGAGGGGTAGGCAGTTGACACCCGACCGTATCCAGTTAATAGCGAGTCTTCCCCAGCCCAGAACCCAGAAGGAGGTACGTGCTTTTATCGGCCTTACTTCTTATTGTAGACAATGGATTCCCCAGTATGCATTCCTAGCCAAGCCACTGATACAGTTAACGACACAGGAGGCAGCCGTATCGACTGTCCTCCCTTGGACATCTGACCATACACTTAGTTTCAACGAGTTAAAGAAAGCCCTATGTCAAGCTCCAGTTCTAGCTACACCGAACTACAGTAAGCCTTTTACACTTTTCGTTACAGAACGCGAAGGTACAGCATTATCTGTTCTCACACAAGATCAAGCAGGTCAATACAAGCCCTGTGCTTATTTTTCGAGCACATTAGATCCAGTCGCCCAGGCGTTGCCTGCGTGCCTCAAGTCAGTTGCAGCCACAGCACTAGCTATCAGACAAAGTGATTCTATAGTTTTAGGACATTCCCTGACAGTACAGGTCCCACATTCAGTAGAAGTTCTTTTAAACCGAACACAAACTCAGCACTTGACAATTGCACGTTTAACAGGTTATGAATTGACACTGTTCCAGCCACACATAGAAATTAGACGCTGCAACGTCCTGAATCCTGCTACACTGTTACCATCAGTTAGTTCAAATCCAGACACACATGATTGTGTGGAAGTAGTTAACATTACGACAAAGCCAAGACAAGACCTGACAGATATTCCGTTACCAGATCCTGACCTGACACTTTATGTGGATGGTTCATGTATGAGAACTAGTACAGGAGAACTAGTCGCCGCGTATGCAGTGACTACCGACACCGAAGTTATTGAAACACACCGTATTGATACCCTGTCCGCTCAAGCAGCAGAGCTAGTCGCTCTGACACAAGCCTGTATACATGCCAAGAACCTGAAAGTTAATGTTTACACAGATTCACGTTACGCATTCGGAGTTGTACACGACTTCGGAGTGCTCTGGCAGGAGAGAGGTTTCATGACTTCTCATGGAACCAAGATTCAGCATGGTCTCCTTATTCAAGCCCTGTTAGATGCCATACAATTACCGACATCTATTGCTATCATGAAGTGCAAAGCACATACGAAAGTCACTGACATTATTTCCCAAGGTAATGATTTAGCAGACCGCACAGCCAAGCTTACAGCACAGACTCCAGACATTCCAGTTAATCAGACACAGACACATACTCCAGATCTGACTACATGCATGACAGTTAAGGACCCTACACAAGATGTCATAGATATCCAGTCACATGCTACTCCCGATGAAATCAAGAAATGGTCTGTACAAGGAGGGGTCCAGACAGATCAAGGATGGTTAACGAAGGGTAGAGCCACATGGTTTCTCCCCGATTCTATGGTTCAAGTCATTATCAATACCGCACATAGTCCAGCACATTTAGGAGAAAAAGCTATGTTAGACAGTATCCAGAACATTTGGTTCAACAAGCATTTACGTGCTGCAGCCAAGCAGAAAGTCCGTACCTGTATGATATGTTGCCAGTTTAATCCAGGTAAAAGTGTCCCGGTGGAACAAGGTGGTTTCCAGCCCCCTGACCACCCTTTTGAGGTCCTCCAGATGGATTATATTCAAATGGAGCGATGTCGAGGTTTCAAGTATGTCCTTGTAGTTGTATGCGCCTTGTCCAGATGGACAGAAGCATATCCAGTCCCAGATTATACAGCCGCGACCACTGCCAAGCAGTTGGTTCGTGAATTCTTCCCTAGATATGGACTCCCTAGAGTCGTATATTCTGATAACGGCCAGCCATTCTCATCTGAACTCATGAAACACGTTTCCCTGTTGTTAGGGTACCGGTGGAAGTTCCATTGTGTACGCCATCCAGAAGCAGCTGGACTAGTCGAAAGGCATAATCAGACTCTGAAAATCCGTATAGCAAAAGTATGTAAAGACAAGGGTGTGGACTGGTTAGTAGCTTTGCCAGTCGCTCTGTTTTACATGCGTATGGTTGCACATTCCAGATCAGGTCTGTCCCCGTATGAGGTCGTTTTCGGCCGCCCCCCTAACATGTGGGGTACTCCTAGACCCCGAAGTATTACCGATGTTTCATGTAATATGCTGACAGATTACCTAGCTTCCTTGATGTCTGCCCTCAACTCATGTCGTTCACAGGTTGCCGCCGCATTTCCAGACAATACCGAGGTGGCACCGCACGAGATCGTTCCAGGCTCCCTAGTGCTGATCAGAAATTTCGACAGATCAAGTCCGCTGGAACCACGTTGGAAGGAGCCACGTCAGGTCCTCTTGACCACCCGAACTGCCGTCAAGTTGGAAGGCAGGAAGGGGTGGGTCCACCTTTCTCATGTAAAACTTTTCAAAGGATCTAAACCAGTCTTCAAAAACATTTCCAAGAACATTTCCCAGGATTCGAAGGATTGCCAGAACATTGTTTTAAAGGACTGTCCCGCACAAGACTTTATTACAACCCCTCCCTTGTTAGAGAAAACTCCGCAACAGGAGTATAAGTTAAAGCTTAGGTCTAATAAGTCAGCCAGTTTGATTGTATAAGTCCTCCCCTAGGTGAAACGGTTAGACTGTTTCTGACATGTATAAAATAGACCCCCATAGTGAGAGAGTCAGTCAAAGCTCAATTAAATGTATCGTTTTTCTGAGTTTCGTATTATTTCTCAGCATAATGATTTCCTGCACCAGCTATGCTTTCTACCTGTGTTTTTCAGTTCCTCATGTAAATATGTCTGCTCATGCTACAGTAGAGCACACGTTTAGTGATCTGCCTCCTCACGAATATGCATACCGCCTCGCCATGCGTAATAACACATTTATCCGTATGTTACATTATTCACACCAGACCAGCAATGCCACTAATTGTTGGGTGTGTGGTCGACTCCCCCCTTTCCAGACACCGAAGGGAGTTCTGCCACTCTTTCCTTATCCATTCTCACACAATGGTTCGTGTGGAGCATGGTCCACGCTAACGTCATCCTCAACAGATATGTCTTTTCTTAACAGTACATGTTTCCCAGACAAGCAAGGTTTCCCCCACAGAACAGGTTTAGATTTAGAAAATGAAGTATATAATTTAGGAAATTATTCGTCGAATTTCATGGTTCTGAATGTTCAGTCTGATATTACTCCAGATTCACCCGCTATTTCAGTACTACCAGTCAAAGGCGAATTATGTGTCCGTAGTTATGGTTCTGTACATATAGGTCATAGTGAATGTACTACTGTTATCCAGTATAGTGACAGTGGGAAATCTATTTTCAAAGCTTCACGTCATTCTTATTTTATTTGTGGTCAAACTGCATATGTCCGTCTGCCCCTCGATTGGGAGGGAACCTGTTACATTGCTTTCCTACTGCCACCTGTTTTTCTAGCCCCACCTGACTATCATAGGAATTCTTTCTTAGTACACACTAGACACAAGAGAAATCTCCCGATTGTCGATTATACTGAAACCGCTGCAGAGCAATTCATTGATATAGATAAAGGTGTTTTCCCTTATTTAGGTACAATTGTAAATAGTAAGCTTATTCGTAGGTTAACAAGAACCCTTGAAGCAGTAGTAGATGAGACTGCCTCCGCTCTAGGTAACTTAACTGAAGAGCAATCCTTTATGAGAATTGTCGTTTTACAGAATCGTCTCGTCCTTGACGTCATACTGGCCGATAGGGGCGGGGCCTGTAGAATTCTCGGATCCAGTTGTTGTATTTTCATTCCAAATAACGCGCCGTCTGTTTATTCAGCTATAACCAGACTCCATAAAATTGCCCATCTGTTACACCAAGATCCAGGCACCTGGACATGGTCAGGTTGGTTCTGGAATATAATTTCCGCATGGGGTTGGAAAGTCCTGTCCTTTCTAGGTATTGCAGTAGCGATCATATTCAGCTGCTGCCTCTGTATACAATGTGGCCCTGCGATTTGCAGCATGTGTGTTACCTCTTGTACTCCCCGTCCCAAGCCTCGTTCTAAATCCCGTTCCAAGACAATTCGAGACGAGCAAATGGTACTGTATGAAATGATAGACGGTATCATGAATATTGATGTTTCCTGATGGAAACGTAGTGACAAGGAGGGAATGTGGAAAAGTAAATTTTGCCATGTTCTGTGTCCCTACGCCCCATCCATCATATGTTATGTGTGCATGACCAATATGCATATGTTATTCCCCATTTCTGATTAAAGACGCAATTGCAGTTGTGTCCACCTCTAGTATGTTAGTTTCCAGTCCTCGTGAATACTACGAATATCAGGCCTATGTAAGTAATGTTGCCACGTTTCTCAGTGTGCACGTTATTCAATTATAAAGTCCCCGTTTCCAGGCCTCAAAAGGGCCCGGACCACAGATTCAGCTCCTGTCTCCTGAAAGCCTCGCTGAGGAGCGATGCAGCCCCCACCTGTATCCTCGACCCTTCACTTACTTCCTGCCTTGCAGTACCCGGTGCACCCCGGCTCTGCCTCTGAGTCTGCCAAAAGTATGTTATAGTTCCGGTTATCAGTTCAGTCCTCCTCCTCTGCATTCCTAAGCTATTGAACTGCATCAATAGTTTCCGTCATTGTCTAGCCTTCTCGTCTCCATGTTAGAGAAATACTGTATTTAAATGGTCATTTAATATTCTTCATCACGCACTACATGTAGAATAATGCATGGTCCAGTCTTAGAATCAGGTTAGCTTTTCCCCTCATGACTTCTAGTTTATATCAACATGTTCCCTAAACAGTAGATACCAGATAGGGTTTAGGTTCATGTCGCTCCGACCCTCCAGACTTTAGTCTCTGCTCCTAGCACAGAGTTCGTAGCCCCCAGCTTCTCCTAGTAACACGTCATTGCTAGTTTTCGCGCACCATTAGGTTAGAGGTCCCGGCTCCTTAGGTAGCCCCCTCCAATGTCTCCGCCCATTCATGACATATTCTGTTACGTTTGCACCACATGTCTATGTATACTCCCAGTTACACCTCTTTTTACTGTTATCTCTCGCGACTGCTACGCGTCACGCCTCCTACTCCACCTACTGTTACGCCTACTGCAATGTACTGCTATGTGTTTGCGCTATGTATATAAGTCAATGTTTTGTTATTAAATGTTAGCGCGCTCATCCCAGACCCAGCCCCGGCAGCTGCCGGGCCTTATTGTCCTATTCCTATGCAGGTTGTCCTGATCCTGTCCTTATGCTGTAATAAACCTGCAGAAACTCCTACTACCTCGAATCTTGACTCTTATTTATTGAGCTATCTGTTATGCTATCAAAAATAGGGTATTATTTATTTATTTACCACAGACCAGCCGTCTTTATTTAAATCACCTATTGTATTACGTTTTATAAAAGGTCTTACCAACAAATTCCCTCCAACTCCATTTATTGTGCCTCAATGGGACTTGAATCTTGTCTTGACCTACTTGATGGGTTCACCCTTTGAACCTTTACACAAGTGTCCCTTGAGACTTCTTTCTTTTAATACTGTTTTTCTTGTAGCAATTACCTCGGCAAGGAGGGTAAGTGAGCTTCAGGCTCTTAGTTCGAAACCCCAATTCTTGACCATTCATGCTGAGAGAATGGTACTTAGGACCAGGGCTGCTTTTCTGCCTAAGGAGGTAACTCCCTTCCATCTGGGGCAGTCCATTACCCTCCCCCTCACCCTTCCAAGGAGGAGGAGCGGCTTCACTGTCTAGACCCTAAGAGGGCGGTGAGTTTTTACCTTGATAGAACTAAAGACTATCGTGTGGACGACCAGCTTTTTGTTGGATTTGCTGGCTGTAAGAAAGGGAAAGCGGTGCACAAGCGCACGCTATCGAGATGGATTATCCTGTGTATAAAGATCTGCTCTGCCCTGGCTGGTAAGGAACCTCCAGAGGGGATAAGGGCTCATTCTACTAGAGCAAAGTCTTCAACATCTGCTTTGGCTAGAGGTGTACCTGTAGAGGATATTTGTAGAGCCGCAACTTGGGCCTCCCTCCACACTTTTGCGAAGCATTACTGCTTGGATACCGAGGTGAGGAGGGACGGCCACTTTGCGGGCTCTGTCCTCCAGGATTTCTTGGTATAGCAGAGTGGACACCCTCCTCCGGGAGTGGGGACTGCTGTGGGACTCTATTCACAAGGTGAGGAATCCACTGGCAGATGTATCTATCAGAAGAACAAGTTACTTACCTTCGGTAACGCTTTTTCTGGTAGATACAGTATCTGACTGTGGATTCCTCACTGACCCACCCGCCTCCCCGTTGTCCACTCTTCTATAGCTCCTAAGTGTATATTTGAATGATTTTTATATGGATGTATTTTTTTCCTGATGCATATTGCATTGGTTTCACACTATGTGTGTTAGTTTGTATACTGTGTACTATGTATACTATTACTGTTTATGTCGGTCTGTCCATGTGCCTCGGGGGCACAGGAAAAACGGGCGGAACTGATGTCATCATGCCGACTAGGCCCTATTATGGAACCAGTGACGTCAGCGGGGTCACGAGCGGAGTTGTACCCTCTGTGACGTCGTCCATGACCTCGCCAGCGTGGAGAGCTACAAAAGTTTCCGATTGGCTGCTGCGCAGGGGGATATTCACAAGGTGAGGAATCCACAGGCAGAAACTGTATTCACCAGAAAAAGCGTTACCGAAGGTAAGTAACTTGTTCGTCTGAACTGGGGTGGTGGAGTGAGCTAAAGAATAGAGATGGATTAAACCCAGATCAGTTGACTTGGGGTGAGTGTTTGATTTGCTCTAACGCTCCGTCCATCATCCCCTTTGGTATCGCTTTGTTCTGTTCTCCCTAAGTTGGCAGGGTATGCCCAGACGTTGGTCCCTTGCTCACTTTGCCACTGGATTCAAGATAGCCTGGCTGATGAGGGTTATGAACCCGAAACCGGTCCCAGGATGCTTGTTTCCGGTCCAGTGAAGACATGGCTTGGCAATTCGGACTGAACTGTTCCCATGAGGCACAGGGTCAGACTGATTTGCATATGGCCATGTCTGAACTGGGGTGGTGGAGTGAGCTAAAGAATGGTGATGGATTAAACCCAGATCAGTTGACTTGGGGTGAGTGTTTGATTTGCTCTAACGCTCCGTCCATCATCCCCTTTGGTATCGCTTTGTTCTCCCTAAGTTGGCAGGGTATGCCCAGACGTGGGTCCCTTGCTGATAGACACCGCCACCATATCAGACCTTTTCCGCCACTGTCGCAAGGCAACCGCAGCGGAAAAGCGGCGGGCAGTCTTCCCGTCCGCCGCGGACCCCCCAGCCATTCTAATGTGGCGGGGGGGTCAGTTCAGTGAGGATGGCGGACGGATTGCCCCCGCCGGGCCGGCAGTGGCTACCGCCAGCCCGGCGGGGGCAATCCGTTCTCCATCCTAATCAACCCCTAAATCTGCACATATTAGCTGGTAAACCAGAGAGAGCCTCCTACCTTCCATCTGTTGAAATCCCTTCACATAATGGGGCATGGCCGCAATGCTAAAAATGCATGTTGTGCGTTTCAAAGCACAACATTACCGGCACCGCGCGGTGCCTGCCATGTTGTACTTTGAAACGCAGGGGGGTACCATAGGTACCCCCCATGTGCACCCCCACCCCCCATTTCACCCTGGGGGCCCGCAACTGGCCCCCAAATCAAAGACCTTATGCCTTTCCGTGGCAGCATTGCCGCCACGGAAAGGCATTCCCCAAAGCCCATCCTAATATGGCTACCGCCACCATATCAGACCTTTTCCGCCACGGTCACAAGGCGACCATGGTGGAAAAGCGGCGGGCAGTCTCCCCGTCCGCCGCCGACCCTCCAGCCATCCTAATGTGGCGGGGGGTCACTTAAGTGAGGATGGCAGACGGATTGCCCCCGCCTGGCCGGCGGTGGCTACCGCCAGCCCGGCGGGGGCAATCCGTCCGCCATCCTAATCAACCCCTAAATCTGCACATATGAGCTGGTAAACCAGAGAGAGCCTCCTACCTTCCATCTGTTGAAATCCCTACACATAATGGGGCATGACCGTCACCTTGTTCGGTGGTTGTACCGTGGGCTGAGAGAACATCTGAATAGCATGTTGGGATCTCGCAGACAAAAATGGGAAACAGTACTATCACGAGGCTTAGAAGATAAGGAATGGACCCTGATATTAGAACATCCTAGAAAAGTATCTCGTAATTGACGGCTGAAAGAAATACAATTATTTATAGTACATAGAGCCTACCTCACCCCTTAACGCTACATAAAATGTACACTGCTATCTCCGCGATCTGCCCCAGATGCCCCGCTCAAGAAGCTGACTTTATTCATATGTTGTGGTCCTGCCCAGCATTGCATGAGTTTTGGAGATCATACAGAATTTGTCTGTATTGACAACCCACACCCTGGGACACTGTAGAGGCATGTCTATTGGGCCTTTTCCCACTCCCTCAAAAATCGAAGCTGCTGCGCCACTTCACCGGCTTAGCCCTGATGCTTTGCAAAAGGCTGATTACACAGTGCTGGAAATCTCGCACGCCATCCCCTATTATTGGTAACTGGAGGGAAGAGGTCATCCGTTGGGCCACTGCAGAGAGGGAGGCTCTACAACGGGAAGAATACAGAGGATTACGTAAAAGTCCAATATCCTTAGACTGGGCTCAATTGATAGAACTATTTCGGACGGATGTGGAGGAAGTCGTAGTGGACTCACAACTGCCACACACAAATAGCGGAGCGGATAATAAATCCCCTTTCATATAACGCCTGCGTTGTTGGTATATGTCCTCTGAATGGATGGCCATCTCCCCCCTCCTTTCCCCTTTAGCCCCTTGCATTATTATTGTCTCCCCCCATCCTTTTATTCCCTATCACTATTGGTTATCTTTACCACCTGGTACCTTTATTGGGATAAAAGGTAGTCACTACACTGCCGCAATTAGCTTGGTTGTTTTGCTTTATTTTTGTGTTGTGTTGGGTTTGCAGGGGTGGGATAGGGTAGGTGGGTTGCATTGTGTTTTTAATCAAGGTTTGCCTTAGTCACAACATTTATATTGCATGATTAAAATGAATCATCCCCTTTGTTACCCTTATTATATTAATAAAGCTCTTCTAACACAAAAAAAAATGAAACAGCACAAGACTCTATTCTTATTCGACTATTAGGATTATATACAATGTTATTTCAATATCTTATGTAAAGATTTCCGTGTGCAATATGTATCTCACACTCATGAGAACCATCTGGCTTGCAGAAATGCTATAAGATTGTAAAAACACACCCTGAAAAACACAATAAAGTTTGTGTTATAAAAAAACTCTGATGAAGGCAGAACTGAGGTCCATGAAAGCCAAATGGATTGCCCCCTTCTTGACCTTAGTGTACTTGCATATCAGTAAATAGAGGTTCAAGTTTTGCTCAATGTTCCCCCTACCCTGGCCTGAACCCATATTGAAGGTCAGGCAAAATGCCTTGCTCCTCAGCCCAAAATGAGAGGCGGTCCAACAAAATCCAACCAATCATTTTTATCTCTGAATCAATCAGAGAAATGGGCCTGAAACAAACCGAGTTCCGACCTACTGGCCTTTTTCAAAACAGGAACTATGACTGATTGAGACCCAGTCAATAGAGGGGGCATTGACTGCGGAGTTTAAGTGGAAGGTTATTAAAGGGACCTAAAGCTCAATCTAGGAGTTAAAAAGGTCCCTTGGGGCTTTATTTGGGGGAAGGTGGGAAATGGCTGCAATGACCTTGGGCAAGTGGAAAAGTATTGTGTGACCATCCCTATTACCCTTCGATTCACTAACCACTTCCACGTGATTATAAATTGCCTTAAAATGTTCCCCCATGCTTGTGGTGTAATAGTGGATGCCTGGTAAGAGGGTTGGTCGCTATTGAAATGAGGACAGTTTACCCCTCTCCAAAAAGCAGCACTGTCACACTGCAGACTGGCAGTCAAAAAGATTATCCCAGGCTCAACTCAATTACCAGAGATCCACACTAACTCTGGTTCAAACCCTTACTTAGTTGAGAGTGACTCTAGACCTAAAAACAAATTTGCTTCCTTCGGAGGACAGAGTGTCATCCATCCAGGGAAAGTGTCAACTTCACAAGAGGTTTCCAAATACAACTGCTCATCAGATTTCAACACTTCTGGTTTCAATTAGATTCATGCATTGTAATTGTGCCAAATCCATAACTCTTTATCAGGCTACTATAGCAATGTTTGGAGGGTCTACGGGCTCAAAAGGATAACAACTCGGACCACACACTCACATTGTTTCAACAGCAAAACAGTCTCTGGCCAGGTGGTGCAAAGCAAACAACCTACTGAAGTTTCATTTCTGATAGATACATCAGCCAAAATGAGATCTTCCTACTCGGATGATTGTAACAAATTCCTCATTAGTCAAAAGAGGTATTCACCTATGGCATTTCTCTGTTCAAGGTTTGTGGGCTCCTGCTAAGAGTTCATATCACATTACTGTCTTGCAGCTCAGAGCAGTCCACCTAGGTCTCATGGCATTTAAGCTGTGTCTGATAGCGGTTCAAATCTTAGTTCTTACTGTCACTGGAAGCTTTGAAAATCTGGTTATAGTTGCTAGCCTGGAACATCCCATAAAGGCAGTTAATCTCCCAGGACAACAAAATCAAACAGAAGATTTTCTCATCAGATTCTTTGCAAAAAATTGTGAATGGGTCATAGACAACAAGGTATTGCAAGGCATCTTCTTGGTTGGAAGTTTTCCAGAATAAGATCTATTTGCCATGGTTGCACATGCAACATACTGAAGCTTCACCTCTAGGAGATTTGTACCTGAGTCACTGGGCAATGCCCTTTGATGAGCTAGTCAGAGACATTATTATATGCTTTTTCCCATCCTTCAAATACTAGTGGTTATTCTGAAACTGAGGAACTTCAAATCAACAATGATACTAATTTCCCCCAGTGATGATTCACAACCCTTCTTAAAAATATCTCTGTTCACCCACACAAAAGACTATTGTGCAAACCAAACTTGCTTACAAGATAACTAGCCCAGACATGCCTTCCGAATCTGACATAGTTGAATTTGGCAGCATGCTGAAATCAGACAGGTCAGCACCTGCAACAAGCTTGCATGAACATCCAGAGGGAAGCAAAAATACCTTCCACAAGGGTGTCTTACTCTTTTGCATTAAGAAGGTTTTATCTGAAGTGCCCATGACAAATTGTAATCCCATTGATGCTTAAAAAAGTACTCTCCTATTAAAGTACATTCTCCTCCTTGGGAGTGGTTCTTCTTTTGAAACCATCCTCAAATCTTCATTGCGTCAACTATCTTGTAAAACTGCCTTCCTAGTTGCCATCACTTCTGGTTGTAGGTCAGGGAAATTACAAGCTCTTTGGGCAGTCGACCCCTTACCAATTGATTTTTGAAAAGGGGGCATATTGTAGGCATCCCTTTATTATACTGAAGCAGTATCTTACGTATCAATGTTTTGCAACCGGAATCCTGTCTCAAGACACTGAACGTTTACTGGCATCTGAAAGGAGATGGTAATGCATTTGCAAAAGGAAATGGTCCCTCTTGGCACCCTATCACTTTTGTGAATATACAAACAAAAAGTTTGCAGTGGTCTGGGAGACCACTGCAAATTCTTAAATTGTAAAAACAAAATTAAAGAAAACGTTTTTTAAATGCAGCCCAGTATTTAACTAAATGTTTACTTTATTGAAAACCAATCACAGGCATGATAGTCTGCTGACCCTTGCAGACCACCATCCCTGTAATTGTGGGCAATCAGATTTAGTCACAACTCCAACTTCCCAAATGAATATTAATTAAATATGTCATATTGTAACTTAAGCCAATTCTATTTTCACAGAACCAAGCAGGTGGCATATAGTTCAGTATGTAAAAATATAGTCCCAAATATACTGATTGAAAATTGTGACTAGTATTTTGCGAACAGTAAATTGTACATCTGGCCTCAAGTCAACTATTACCTGTGATTGTCCTTTATTTTCTGAATTAGCGTTTAGAATGTATTACTTAATTTATGGTATTGTTACATTATAAAGATGATGATAAAATGTCATTTTAACTGTTAGGAGGAACGCTAAAGATGACTTTTAAGTGTCCTATGATTTTCGAGTCTTGTTATAACATACTAAATATATGTTCAGCTAAATGTTTTTTCTATTTAAATAATTTAGCAAAGTGTATATCAATATTGTAAAGTTTAGTTAATATACAGTAAAGAATAGTATTCAACAAGTATACGAGAAATGAGATGTTATGTTTCTATAGGGACCACATTCGTCAAAATCTAAATGAATGGCGTAAAATCTATGACAGCAAAGAACCGCACAACCTTCCCTTGCCAAAACCACTGGATGAAAAATTAAACTCCTTGCAAAGCATCATAATTCTTCGAAGTTTGAGACCTGATAAGGTAAGCTAATATAATGAAATCATTTGCTTCGAAACATAGATTGATGACAAACTATGGTTTATGAACCTCAAACATCTACATTAACACTGTTTTACGTTTCAATTTCTTGATTCACATATTTATTCTTGAGCACAGCCCAGAAAGAATATTCAGCAAAGTTCACTATTGACCAGCCAGATGCAACAATATAAATAAACACAGAGAACGCAGGGTATTATTCATTAGGCAGGCCATCCTTCAACTCCCTGTGAATGGAGATTTTGTAATGCGACCTATTAGTGTATATTAAGACATCATAAAAATGAGGTGCAATATGTCACTCTGTGTTTCGACGAGCCATATTGTTCCCAACAGGCAATATTAAATAAATACATTTTAAAAAGGACTTAAAAGAGAAATTGGAAAACTACAAGTTATAATTACAAACTTGCACCACCAGATTGGACCAGTTTTCTAAACCATTATTGCGACTTTCCCATATTGTCAAAATGACCAATCTGAATTTTATATAAATTAATCTTGTAAAACTTAAGTGCTTACCTTCTAACTGTGTCTCTTTTCAAGGACAGCTTTGAAGTGTAAATAAAAAAGTGTCACACTACTGCTGATGGAGACTCTAAAGCAAGTTAGCTGACCCATTACAAAATGAGAGACTTGAATCCTTGCATCTCCTCCAGTCTGTGATAACAGTTTATGCCAGAACCAGTGTAAATCAGTGTAGTGCTGTAAGTATGTATATGCTCGACCCAAGCAGGGGCATAGCGTAAGGGGGGTGTTTGGTGTGTTACACCCCACTAATAAATGTATTTTTCTGATAAAAGTTGTGTACAGGTGCTTTCAGTTGGGAATTGTGAGATGTCAGTCAGATTTTACCAGGGATGTTTATACACACAGGCAGAAATGCACGCACAGTTTCCCCTCTCTGTTTTGAAATTCCTCAAAATATTGGGAATGTAATTTTTTTAAATATTTATTCTGTTTGTTCTCCTACCAATTCACATTTCTCTCTATATATATATTGCTCCTTAGGCTCCTCTCATGCACCCTGCTTCTCGTATAATATATTGAAACATTATATGCCAGCCTTATTGTTGACAAACAAATCTGAAGCTCACCCCTCCCCTATCTTAGTGACCAAGCTACCCCCCTGGACATAAGACTGGTCCCCAAAACCTATCTATAGTTTATTTTTGGTTAACTCAAGATAAATCCAGCCAGCAGGAGACAGAAAGATTACAAACCCATAGCCTGAATTAGTTACCTACCCAAAGTATCACTAGGAATTAGCTAACTAATGTACAACTGGCCCACGCTAATGAATGAATCTAGGCACCTCAGCTTGATTCATGGCTTGTGTTGCTAACAGACGTTCCATACTATAGTAGATGGCCCTGCCATAGGTAAGTTCTGATCCAGAAGCTTTGTAACCTGCCACAATAATTAGCATGACATCTGGAAAGTTAACATATCCCCATACCCACTTTCTACATCTTTACGAACAATCAGTGGATGGGGAATTTACGACTTACTCAATTACACATAGCATAACCTTGCAGAACCTACAGTTACAGCCAATATTTCAGGTCTGAGTGAAAACTGGGGTAAAAAAGTTTAATGGTTCAACAGAATGCCTACTATTAACATACTTTAGTTACTGGAACACGGAAGCCTGAATTAAGCAAATAATGGCCACATGGGCCCTTATTACAAATTGTATTTCACCTGGAACAATAACTTGAGGTGAAATTATGCATCTCGCTATTCCCAGTTACTCTGGATCTGGAATTACCAGGTCCACAAGCTCTGTACCTGATAATTTCGGTCCCAAATATATTGAATTAAATACAATGCTGCATTACGGCCCAGCTCTTGCCATACCCCTGCAGCAACCGAAAGCAAGAAAACAGTGTTTTCTCCAGAAAGAAACAAGTCTGTCCTTCATTCCTATGCCCACCACATACCGCTCACCCTACCCCCAGAGATACATTCCCCCATTATCTCCACACTTCCACAATACTCAAATTGAAGGGCATTGGGGTGGTAGGGTGGGGTTAACTACTGAAGATGGAGGATGAACTTCTCTAGTGCTTTCGCAGAGTGTCCCGCAAACATCAGGCACCCACCACCATCCCTGGCCACAAAGAGATTATGGCACGACCCTTTTATTGGGTAATATAACCTGCAACCTTCTGGGGCTTCATTTCTCGACTCCGGTGGCTGTGGGGACTGGCGAGCGAATGAAGATTGACCTGGGCCTCGTGGATGGTGGCCTCTGCACCCAGCTATTAACCACTCTCTTTCCTGCGAGTCTCCCTGCTGTCAGAGGAGCGGTTGGAACCCTTACCCTGAACTGGCGCCCCTCCCCCGCCCAATCGTGATTATACTGGTGGATAGTAACAGCTCCCCCGTGGCTGAGGGCATGACCTGAGGAGCTGAACTGATGGCGCACTGGGCGTGTGTGTGGTCAGAGACCGAGGTGAGAGTGGCGGATGTGTACATTGCGGGTACCAGCCTGACTAGTCGTGCTGCCTGGGGACGGCGAAGTCGGGACCGCCAGTGAGACTGGGAGCTGTGAGGAGTCGGGCATGCCACGTGTTCCCCTCACCCCCTGCTGCATGCCTGTGCAAGCCAGGTGGCCTTTCAGTTGCAAATCGCCCAGGAAAGCGGGCCCACAGAAAATCATGCCCAGTGGTGCCATGTTGGCATTGTGGCCACATGCTGACAGGCCACGACCCCCATGAGAAGGACTCGATGCTCCGAACCATGAGTGATCTGCCACTTTTGGCACATTTTTGCTCCATATGTGGCATCTCCCCCGAGCCTCCCAATGGGACCTTGTGGCCACTGTTCCCAGTTACATTTTCCAGCCTTTTGGCCGGTGCTGGACTACTGGGGTCATACCCACCCGTCTTTAATACAGCCTTGGGGCTTGGGCTTAGACCACTTGTTGGAGCGCACCACTGATGCATTATCTCTGAAAAATACCCTGCCAGTGCAGTGAGAGGCCTGTGTAGGGAGATCCAGCTCCATGCTGGAAACAGTCCTTGGTGTCACTCCTACACAGCGCTACATTACCAGTTCAGTTCATAAATCTTTATTCGAATTCCAAGAATTCATAAAAGCACAATCAAACAATTTTAAAATAAAGTAATAAAATCCTTTAAAAAAATTATTAGACAGTTCATTTGATACACCATAACAAATCATCAGCCAATTTAGCAAGGTTTCCATATAAAAATAAGAAGTCAAGGATTGTTCATAGTCTTACGGGCTCGGGTGGCAATTTTCCAAAAAGTGCAAGTGCGAAAAACGAATTCTTCGTTTTCTAAAGAAAGCAGCATCTGATAGGCTTTTTTCCAAGGGAACAGGTCTCTGTTTTAAAAAAAAATGGAATTAAAAGCCATTTCACATATTTTAAAGAGTATTTACAAAAAAAGAAAAAATGCAGATCAGTTTGTACGCTCACCCCATCACAGGGGCATAATGTGTTTACAAGATTGGGCCGATAACCAAGAGGGAAACATGACAAAAATGTTACAGTTCCTGCTCTTAACCGAAATAAAAGGCTCCTTTCCCAGTATGTCATGGGTAAAGTAAGATATATTGGTAGAGGATGCCTATACAGTTCTATGTTCATAGAACTTAGTACGGAGGATTTCTTGGATTCCATACTGATCCTTTCTGAGGTGTAAAGTGTATAAAGTGCATTTTTCAACTTGTTCTTGTGAAGTGAGTCGGCTCTACTCGGGTCTAAAAAAAGACTGCCTTTGTCAATACTACATAAACTCTGATAGACCCCGAGAGCCAGGGAATCTCCATTACTCTCTCACATTTAAGACAATCACTTATGATTTCTTTCGACAGGGATGCAGATTTGTTTCTCCAAACTGAAAACCAAAATAGAGCAGAGCAAGCACTAATAAAATCACAAATAAAATGTAAGTTAAGTTCCCTATGGAGGATATATTGGGAGGTAGAAATTGGGATGCCCAGCAGCTTTCTACAAAAACTATTTTCTTCCTGCAGGATGCAATGACTATTCTCCAGCCCCCATACCTCAGCCCCATAGGTAGCTACTGGAACGCATTGCAGTTAAAAAAACATTAAATTGCTAAAATAACACCTGTTTCCTTCGGGCGGGGGAGACTTAAGATGGAATTGATAGCCTTTGAGAACTTTATCGTGGAGTGGGCCAAATGCCCAGTCCACGAGCCGTTCACAGCAAAGGCCATCCCTAGATAGGGAAAGGTACCAGTGGACATTAGTCTATCATTCCCTACCGATATAGAGTTAAGCTGGCGTTTCCCTGGTCCACATGGCATGATAAAGGATTTTTTAAAATTAACACGTAAGTCCAGACCGTCCATATACTCAACAAAGGTCTTAACCAAAGTAGGCAGAGAGTTTGGTGTGCGGCCTATGAGCACCGCATTGTCTGCGTATAAAATCCGTGTATCTGTGATTGTATTCTTGCCCCTGTTCCCTTTGTGACTGTATTCTAGACACTGTGACCCCCGCTCCCCGCTTCCCGCCGCCGTACATCGCGGCCCGCCCCCTTTTCTTCTGTGCCCTCCCCGCTCCCAGCTGCCCCTCCCTCCCACTTGTCCTTAAATGGAGACCGCGCGGCGCAGGTGAGTGGGACCTGTCCTCAGGACACCCCCGCGCCGCACGGCCCTCCAGCTGTGTCTGTGTGCCCCCTCACTCGCTCGCTGCTGATCATTGCCGTTTTTTACCGCTAAGTACTGTGCCATTGTTTTCCCTCCATTTGTAGCCTGTTTGCCCCTGTTTTGATCCGTGTATCTGTGATTGTATTCTTGCCCCTGTTCCCTTTGTGACTGTATTCTAGACACTGTGACCCCCGCTCCCCGCCGCCGTACATCGCGGCCCCGCCCCCTTTTCTTCTTTGCCCTCCTCGCTCCCGCCTCCCAGCTGCCCCTCCCTCCCACTTCGCCTTAAATGGAGACCACGCGCACGCGCAGCGTTCACGCGCAGCGGGCGCGCCAAAGGCAAGCCCGTCTGCGCCCGTCCGCGCCTGGACCGCGCCCAGTGCCAGGACCCCTGGCCCCCGCCGATGCAAGACCACCCGACAGACCTACAACGCCGCCACCCTCAACGCACTCAATGCCGGCCGGAAACCCGCCTGCTGCAGGGCCACCCCGAAACACATCCACGGACCCTTCACCTGCAAAACCTGCAAGTTCACCTGCCTCCGAACCTGCACCGCACCCGCCAAGCCAAGCACCAGCAGCAACCACCTCAAGTGCATCCTGCTCAACACCCACTCCGTCCACAGACACGCCGTGGAACTTTGGAACCTCCTCGACACAACATCACCAGACATCACCTTCCTCACGGAAACCTGGATGAACGTCTCCTCAGCCCCCGACATCGCCATCGCCATTCCGGACGGGTACAAGATCATCAGGAGGGACCGCGTCAACCAGACCGGAGGAGGCATCGCCATCGTCCACAAGAACACCATCCGCATCACGACCGACTCCAACGACACCTTCTCCGCCGCCGAGCACCTCCACTTCCAGATACACGACGACCCAAAGACAACCCTCAGAGGCACCCTCGTCTACAGACCCCCGGGACCACGCACACAATTCAGCGAAGACATCACAGACTTCATCAGCCCGCACGCCCTGCCCTCCACGGACTACATCCTCCTAGGGGACCTCAACTTCCACCTGGAGAACAACAAGGACCGCAACACCGCCGCCCTGCTGGACAACCTCGCCAACCTCGGACTCAAGCAACTGGTGACAACCCCCACCCAATATGCCGGCCACACGCTTGATCCCCTCTTCTCATCCAGCAAGCACATCACCTTCAGCCACTCCACCGGACTCCACTGGACCGACCACAGCTGCGTCCCCTTCAGCTTCAGAAGAACCATGACCCACCACCACCCTCAACAGGTTCCTCGCAGGAGCTGGAGCAAGATCACCGCCGAGCAGCTCACCACCTCCCTCAGCCAGAACCCACCCGCCAGCACAACCGACCCCAACGAAGCAGCCAACAACTTCACGCAGTGGCTGACCGCCTGCGCCGACGACCTCGCACCACTGAAGAACCCTCCCAACAGACCCAGAAGCAAGAAAGCCTCCTGGTTCACCGACGAACTCAAGGACTCCAAGAAGACCTGCCGCACCCTCGAGAAAGCCTGGCTCCTCGACCAGACCACCGACAACACGACCGCCCTCAAACACGCCACCCGCAAGCACCACCAGCTTATCCGCACCACCAAGAAGAAATCACTGAAGGAACGACTGGACAACAACGCCCACGACAGCAAGGAACTCTTCAGCATCGTCAAGGAGTTCTCCAACCCCAGCACCGGCAACAACGACATCACTCCTTCACAAGATCTCTGCGACTCTCTCGCCTCGTTCTTCCACCGCAAGATCGCCGACATCCACAACAGCTTCGGCGCCCATCCACGCACCCAACCGTCGAACCAACGGCCCCCACCGCCACCCTCCGCACCTGGACCACGCTGACCACCGAAGACCCAGCCCGCACGATGAATACCATCCACTCCGGATCTCCAACCGCCCCCCGCCCCCATCACATCTTCAAGAAGGCCGACTCCACCATCGCACCCCAACTCCGGAACATCATCAACACCTCCTTCAACACCGCCACCTTCCCGGAGAGCTGGAAGCATGCCGAGCTCAGCGCCCTACTGAAGAAACCAACAGCGGACCCCACCGACCTCAAGAACGTCCGCCCCATCTCGCTCCTCCCTTTTCCTGCCAAAGTCATCGAGAAGATCGTCAACAGACAGCTTGCCGCCTTCCTCGAGACGAACCGATCCCTTGACCCCTCGCAGTCCGGCTTCAGAGCCAACCACAGCACCGAGACCGCCCTCATCGCAGCCACCGACGACATCCGAGCCCTGCTCGACAACGGGGAAACAGAGGCACTCATCCTCCTGGACCTCATCATCTCCTACGCTGACGACACCCAGCTGATCCTCTCCCTCACCAGAGACCCCGACACCGCCAGAACTAGCCTACACAAAGGGATGAAAGACGTCGCCGAGTGGATGAAGAACAGCCGCCTGAAACTAAACTCAGACAAGACGGAAGTCCTCATCCTGGGACCATCGCCATCCGCCTGGGACGACTTCTGGTGGCCCCCTGTGAGGTAACGGGTTTTTAGGAACCCGCTGGTGCCAGGGGATAACACCCGAAGACCTCTGAGTTCTCCCTTGTTCCGGACCACAGAAACACGGAGTCTTCTAGTCACAGTCAGAGATCAAGTTTTATTGGCAGCTACCAAGTAACATGTGTCCTAGAAGCACGACAAAACGCGGATCGTGTGTTCTCAGGAGACTGTTCGTTTTTACAGAACCAGCCGTCTCCTTATATACAAAAATAATAGCTGCAAGCAAGAATTCCTGAGTTTATGATATGGCTATACACATATTTCTACAATAATACAAAAGAGCGAAGTCATGTAGGCAAGCCCCTATTTTAGACGTCCAGTTTGTGATAGATTACCCGGCCAGGCCCGGAACTCCCATCAGATATCGACGAAACCCCAATAAAGAAAGGCACCTCCTAGTCATAAAACTGGCCATAAACAGGGTGCGGGGACAGGTGTGTAAAAACATGATCTGGATGTAGTGAATGGTTTGTGGTATGTCGTGCATTGATGCTATCGTATTCGGCCACTGGATGAGGAGCTGCCCAAACAGGTTTGGCTGGAGGCAATGGAGTCAGTTGGGACAGGTCAGGGGGAAGTCAAGGAAAGGTGGACGTGTCCTTTTAGATCAGACTCGGCCTTACTTAATTGACTTATCATGAGGGCAAGACACAAGATGGATGCCATTCACAAAATGGAGTCTAAGGGTTCGGAACGGAAACTATGATTTAAGGGTGTTGGCATCCCCCAATCATGACGCAAATGCATAGGGATGATGTCCTAATCATTATCGGTCTGTTGACACCAAATTCGTCATGGTACGTTGATATTTTGTGGCACGGGTATTGGATCTCGATATCGTGATAACAGTAGGGTCCAGAATTTCAGAACCACAGACCCTCCTTTTGCCCTTATGTAAGGCAATAACTCAGGTCAATCTGAGTCCAAATCTGTATGAAGAAATTCGTGGAGATGCTGCTGTAGCATCATTCTGTTGCTCAGTTCGTCCCTTGACACAGGCTTCCGTACACATGGGGTAGCACAGATGCCACATAGTGCAGGAGCGCACTGTACACACAGGCAGAACATAAACAGAAGCGCTAAGATCATCCCAATGAAGATCAGTGTTTTCCATCCCCAGGCAGTAATCAGTTCCCAGAACCACCCTAGCAAGGACCAGTCCCCTTTTTCTACGTGAAGGGAACCAGATATTTCATGTAGCTTAGAGATGGCCTGGTACACTGTCGGCGCATTATCAGGGATGAAAATGCAACAACTGGACTGGATCACTCTACACACACCACCACGATCGGCGAGTATGATATCTAGGGCAACTCGGTTCTGAAGGGTCATAAGTCGATCCGACTGAAGCTCGGTTGTTAAATTCCCAAGGGCTCCGGCCGTTTCAATCACGGCGGATTCAACTATCCTTGCTAATTGACGAATATTCCTGCTGTTCACCATAGGCCCCCAAAATGGCAGAAAACCCTTTGCAAAGTCAGCGAATTCCTGACTTGCGGTGTCGTCTTTACTCACGACACCCCTAGCTGTCCTTGTCCGATGGTAATCTGCTCTGGCCGTGTAGGTGGGAGGCAGCAGAAATGAGATAAAACACGTACCTGAGAAGTCAGGGGGCAACCATGTGTAGGCTTGGTCGTGGCAGACGAAATACGTGCCTTTGGCTGCTAAGAGTATAGGGGAAGTTCGGGAAGCGAACACCTATGTTTCCGTGCATATGCTCTTTCCTAATTGTGCTTTGGGATCCCTACCGATACCTTGTAAACATAAGTGACCTCGGTGGGGCACTATCCAAACTGGGCGGGATTTCTCTGCTGCTTGGCTCTTACTCAGGTAAACCCCATATTTAGTTACGTTCCAACGAGTGTAGGGACTGAGTTCGTCTTTTGGGATCTCAAGATAAGTGTCGAACTCCCTACTCATATTTCTTATCCCTGCCACTAGTGCCTTGTTACTGGAATCGCTCTCAGTGGAACGGGTCGGGTATGGTTCTAGGGCGAATAGGAACATGGTCTGGAAAGCCCACAGAGAAACATAATAACTGAATGGCAGGATAAAGTATGGGATACCCTTATCAGTTGTGTGCGGCATGAGTCCGCATATCCAACAGTTCGAAGTGTTCATTACGGACTGGTGTTGGTGCAGAAGTTTAATGAATGAGTTATTTACAAATTCGAGTCTTCTGGCAGACTCGTGTTTAGGTAGAGGGTGAAAGGAGTGCGGAGAGAGAGTGGGAGGAGGCGTTGGCCGAGTGTCATTTGAAAACAAGGAAACTTGAAATACGAATAGAGCATAACCAGTCAAGAACATCGCTATGCTACACAGCATTAAAACACATATTATCAGGAATCTTCTTTTGGACAGTATCGTGCATAATTGTCTTTCAAAGTTCGTGAATCTGACAGGTCTCTTTACCCTAGGAAACTCCATCCTCTAGTTGCTGCCCGCGGTGGTAGATTGATTCTGCCAGGGAGTGCGCTCTGTTCAGTCCGGGGTAACTCCCGTGGACCAACCAGAACCGTTGACCTAAACGTCCCCAGTTGCACTCCCCAGACTTCAACCGCGACCCTAGCAGCAGAACCGGATGGCGGTTCGAAAATCAAAAATGAGCAAGTTTCCTGAGAATGAGAGAGCTGAAAAATCAAAAATAGTTCTTAGGGGAAAAGAAATTCACATTAGTTTGCTTTTTATTAGTCCCTTTGTCTAGACCTGAGATTGTATCGTCGTTTTCCATGTACAGTGTGGTCTTCAAACAATGTCTCAGGTTCGGTAGTGTCCAACTGCATAGACGGTGGCACAAGTCCTTGCAAAATATGATCACTCTCCTTTTCGGAACCAGTCTCTTTCAAACGTGCATCACTGAAAGGGATGAAGCGAGGTACGGATTCTGTCTCAGAGTCGGCAAGTCCTTCATTGACCCACAGGTCGTATGGGAGGGGTAGAGGGACCCGTTTACAATGGTCCCATGCACCCAGTTCTTTTTGCCTTCCACCCGAACAGCTGATCTCGTGGAAAGAAGTACCAGGTGCGGTCCGGTCCACCTCGGCTGTCCGTTGTTTGTGCGCTGGAAGTTCCGCACCAAGACCCACGTGCCGGGTTCGATGGAGTGACCTGGATCGTCAGAGGCTGGCGGAGAGGAACTGTGAACCTGTTGGTGTAAGACACGCAATTTAGTTGTTAATTCACACAAATAGTCAAGCAGTACGGGGTGGTCTATTTCGCTGAGTTTCTTTGGCCTTGGCATGCCCCAGACGTTGGCTGGGCGGCCAAACACTATCTCATGGGGGCTAAGTCCTAATCGGGAATGGACGGTCGTTCTGGTTGACAAGAGTGCTAGAGGCAAGGCGTCAGGCCATTTAAGACCTGTACAGGCTTGGATCTTGGCTAATTTGAGCTTTAACGTGCCATTGTAGCACTCTACTAGTCCAGCAGATTGGGGGTGGTTTGCAGAGTGGAACTTTTGGTGTATGCCTAGACACTCACACACTCTCTTCATCACGCGTCCTACGAATTCACTTCCGTTATCACTCCAGACAATTCTAGGCATACCAAACCTCGGGAAGAACTCTTTGACAAGGGCTTTGGCAGTTGACAAGGCGGTATTGTCCTTAAGGGGGTACGCTTCCACCCACCTGGAGAAAGCGCAAACAACAACGAGCACATATTTCAGATTGTTGCACCTCTCCATGTGGATGAAATCAAGCTGCAAAACCTCGAACGGATATGTTGGAGGCGCAAAATGACCAGCTGGAGTTAGGGTTCCCCTACCGGGATTGTACTTTAAACACACCATACAGTTTCTGACCACATTCTCTGCATATTTTGGGATATTACTATTCTGCCATACTGGGGCCAATAGTTTACATATTCCTCTCGAACTGATGTGTGCAATTCCATGAGCCATTGTTACTACTGCAAGTACATATGCGTTAGGTAATAGCCATCGCTGGTGTTCCGACAATTCGACCCAATAACCATTTGTATCTAATCTACCTGTACTTTCTCTCCATTCATTCACCTCTTTCTCAGTCGCCTCGGCTTGTATAGATTTCACGCTTTCAATGGTGTCCTCACACATTCCCACATCAGTAATCCATCTAGCGGGACCTACAACATACATCCGACTCATCGTGTTCCTTGCAGTCTCTTTCGCAACCTCGTCTGCAAATGCATTCCCGCGGCCAACATCATCCTGAATCTTTTTGTGTGCACTGCATTTCATAATGGCAACTTGTAGTGGCAAGGTCAGTGACTCAAGGAGTTCATTAACTAGCTGACCATGTTGTATCTTTGCACCATGTGACGTAAGGAACCCACGTTCACGCCACAATCTCCCAAAACTGTGAGCCACACCAAAGGCGTATTGGCTGTCAGTGTACACATTCACTCACTTTCCTTTCGCCAACACACATGCTCTTGTAAGCGCAATCAGCTCTGCAGCTTGTGCAGAATTGTGGGAAATGCGCGCGGTCTCTATAATGGTGTGTAATGTCGTTACGGCATATGCTGCAGTCGTATCACCATTCGGCAATTTGAAACATGAACCATCAACCCATAAAGTATCATTGCATTCGGGAAGGGGAGTGTCCTGTAAGTCTACTCTCCCTTTTGTCTCTTCTTCTGTCCTAAAGCAGCAGTCATGTTTATCAATCTTGTCTGTTTCTGTCGGGATGGGTAGTAGCGTAGCGGGGTTGAGTGTATCACACCTCTTTATGTGGATGTGACTTGCTAACAGTGTAAGTTCGTAACTGGATAGTCAAGCGCTAGTGAGATGTTGTGTCTTCGTCCTGTTTAGCAAAATGTCTACTGCATGCGGAACCATAACGATCAGAGTATTATTCATGACTAATCCAGCAGACTGTCGAATGCAGACAGCTGCTGCGGCGGTAGCCCTCAGACAACTTGGTAGGGCTTTAGCCACAGGGTCTAGAGTTGCCGAAAAATACGCGCATGGGCGCTGTTTGTTCCCAAAGTGTTGTGTTAAGACTGATAATGCACAACCTTCCTTCTCATGGACATATAATGTAAAAGGCCTACTGTAGTTGGGGTTTCCCAACACAGGAGCCGAACATAATGCATCACGCAACTCGTGGAAACTCGTTTGGCAATCTTCAGACCAGGGCATAGGATTGGGCGTGTCTTTGCAGAGTAGTGCCAGCAAGGGTTTAGCTAGTAGTGAGAAATTCGGTATCCATTGTCTACAGTGTGATGTAATGCCCAAGAAGGCTCAAACCTCTCTCTGTGTCCTTGGGGCACTCAGTTCTGCAATTGCCTGTATTCTTTCTGGTGTCAGTCTCCTTCTCTCCTTCGATAAGATGTGACCTAAGTAGGTTACTTCTTGTCGACAAAATTGTAGTTTGGAAAGGGAGACTTTGTGCTTCATGTCACATAAGTGACGCAATAATGACAACGTGGCTTGTCTGCAAATTTCTTCCGTGTCTGCAGCGATCAGCAGATCGTCTACATACTGAATCAGAGTTGACCCATCTGGCAGAACAATAGTGTCTAGTTGTGTTTTCAGGGCCTGACTGAATATTGATGGGCTTTCGCAGTAGCCTTGAGGAGCGCACTTGAAGCGGAAGCTTCGTCCTCCTAAATTGAATCCAAAAATATCCCTACTTTCCTCAGCAATCGGGATGCTGAAGAAAGCGTTCTTCAGGTCAATCACCGAGAACCAAGCTGCTGAAGCTGGAACCATTGTCAATAAAGCAGTAATGTCGGGGACAACTGGAAACTGCGGGATAACTACCTTATTCACTTCTCTGAGATCAATCACGAACCTGTACACAGGCGGTTGTGAAGGATCAGTGCGTTTTAAGACGGGCAAAACTGGACTGTTACAAACATTTCCTGTTGTTTCTTCGATAACATCTTTATCGATCAGATCATAAATGATCGTCAAAAATCCCTTTTCGCATTCGCTAGATATTTTGTATTGGGGAATACATGGCAATCCTAACGTTGGCTTTCAAAGTTATGACATACGGTGCTATCTCCAAACGACCGACATCATTAGAACCATTAGCCCAAAGTATATCAGGGAGGGATGACAATTCAGTTGGAATATTTTCCTTCGACAAATACATTGGAGAAATGACTTTCTTACCTAAAGTAAGTTGTACTCCCAAGTGGGAACAGTATAAAGTCGCATACAACCTCTTTAGTAAATCCAAACCTAACACATTTTCACCGCAACCTGTTGTCAAAATGAGGGGTGCTTCTAATTCGCATGGGCCAACAGAAAGTGATATAGGACTAGAGATCGGGTTTCTAACAGGGGCGCCAGAGAAACCTACTGAGACATTCATTTCGCCAGACAAAGGTGCGCCAGGAAGTTTCGAGTGCATAATAGAACTTTTTGTAGCACCAGTATCCAGCAGAAATGGCTCTGACACTCCTGAGGCAATCACCTCGACATAAGGTCCA
The DNA here is from genome assembly GCF_964261635.1 of Lissotriton helveticus. NCBI lineage: Eukaryota > Metazoa > Chordata > Amphibia > Caudata > Salamandridae > Lissotriton > Lissotriton helveticus. Next base: position 1,138,961,562 of record NC_136070.1, read on the forward strand.
TTCTGATCTACTGGAACTGAAACGACTCCCTCTCTTTGTCCATGGCTGTCCTAGCAATCGTTACCCTCAGTGTCGTGTTCGGTGTAATAGTCGTCAGCATAGTACTGAGCTGACCTAGACAATGCATTATTCTGTTGGTCAAAGCTGTTCATGGAATTCTGAGGCGGAAAAGAAACTGTGTTCTGGGAGAAATTTCCACGACCCCTACCTCTAGGGGCATGTTGAACACCTCTTCCCCTTACACCCGAAACGCCGTTTAAGCGTCGCGCAAGAGCCGGACAATTACTTTTGAAGTGACCCTCTTCCTTGCAATACGCACATTGATTCGGGCCATACGGAAGACGTTGATGGGAAAACTCGTTTCCTTGCGCGTTTCTCGAATACTGCTGTTGTTGCTGATAATTGGGCTGACTAGCCATACGAGGCGGATAGGCCTGTTGGAGAAGAACTTTAGTTTTTAAATCCTTCGTCTTTTTGTCTGCCTTATCTAGCTCGTCTTTGCACCTATTTTCATAGTACTGGGCTGTAGCTAAAATCTGCGCTGACGTAGAGACAGCCCAAGCACTCTCTGAATCTTTTAGTTTATTACATAGTTCAGGAAGTAAGTTATGTACGAATTTGTCTACAAACAATCTTTGACCACCCTCGGTAGCCATATCTTGACCACTATGATCGGTGAAAGTCTCCTCAAATCTCATGAAAAAGTCAGACACATTCTCATCTTTCTTCTGCTTACACGCTCGTCCATTGTGCATTTGGGATCATTTGTCTTCACATCTTCGCACAGATATACACACATCTCTTCGAATACGTATCTCTGAGTGGGTGCATTCCATTGACGAAAAACGTCCATAACATGCTGAACATCATATCTAACAGTATCCGTAATCCATTGGCGGGCTAGTTTATTCAACACTTTTCTTTCCTCGTAATCAGGCAGTTGACTACGTGACTGTCTATGTTCTGTTTTAGGGGTGGTTTTAGGCGACCCGAAGAAAGGTGAAAACAGACTAGTGACGGTACCTGTCACTCTTTGTCTAGTAGAAGGAGAACCTTGCGGAGGGGCAAGTGCATCGGAAAACACATGCTGAGGCAAAGAAGAAGTAGAGGCAATAGCAGAGGAAGTTGAAACAGTGGCAGACGTAGTATCATAGGGAACAGTTGGAGCCGTAGGCAAAGTGGTAGAAGTAGACGGAGTATGTAGCAAAGACGGCGGCCTTTGAGAAGGCTGCGCCGGTGAAGTAGGAACCAGCTGAATAGTAGCTGGCGTTTGTGCAAGAGCTGTGTTACATGCGCCAGGGCGCGGTATAGTAAAACGCTTTGGGGATGCCATAGCGTCTAACGCATACGGTGGAGGCGAGCTTAATAAGTGGGACATTAATGGATCTTTCTCGGATCTCTCCTCTTGACCTTGTCCCTTATGTGGTAACATCGGGTAGCATTTATCTACTGCTAGTTTCTTGCTCCTAAGCATTTGTTCATTTTCTTGCTCTTTCTCGTTATCCCTATATGCAACGGCAGCTTGCACCATTGACATTCCTCTTTTATTCTTTTTTGCTAATTTTATTTCTTTCTGTTTGGCTTCTTTGCGCCATAAGCGAAAGGAGTCAAACATCGCCGGCCGGGCTTTTTTCTTGAACAATTTGACCTCTAGGTTATCTAATATTTCTGAATCAAAACTACCATATTGGGGCCATTTTAAAACACCATCCTTGCGGGTGTATTTTATCCACACTTCATTATATGTGATAGGACCTACACCGTGCTTTACAAAGAGCTCATATGTTGGAGTTCCAATTGGAGGAACCGGACAAGAATCCTCTAATCGGGAGTCCTTACTACAACCAAGACAAAACAAGTTTCCAAGTCTGCTAAAACCAGGCATCTTCGCTCACTAGTCTAGCTTCAAACTTCAAAGGATTATCTGTTACGATATTTCTCGTGAAAACACGAGTCCTTCGGCTTTGGGGCTTGCAAGTACCAAATCAAAGCGTATCTCAAGGATACCAAAAACTAAGGACAAACTAAGGACTGGGAGACGCTCCACTTATACTTAACTGAAGTATTTGAAGATCTGTGACGTCGCTAGAAGACTCGTCTATCATTTCGCTCTACCAAGGATCACTGGGTCCAAACAAGGCGATAGTCAGGGCAGTAGTCCTTCGTAGCCGTCGGGACGCGGGGAACCTCGCAGCAAAGACCTTCGGAACCACGTCGACATACAGGGGTCGCTGAAGTGGCTGGCCATCCTCTGGAATTTTCACACGAAGCTCCTCACGAACATCTGGCTTGGACCGTTGCCGCTTGATACCGCCCCGAGTTGGGCGCCAACGGAGGTAACTGGTTTTTAGGAACCCGCTGGTGCCAGGGGATAACACCCGAAGACCTCTGAGTTCTCCCTTGTTCCGGACCACAGAAACACGGAGTCTTCTAGTCACAGTCAGAGATCAAGTTTTATTGGCAGCTACCAAGTAACATGTGTCCTAGAAGCACGACAAAACGCGGATCGTGTGTTCTCAGGAGACTGTTCGTTTTTACAGAACCAGCCGTCTCCTTATATACAAAAATATTAGCTGCAAGCAAGAATTCCTGAGTTTATGATATGGCTATACACATATTTCTACAATAATACAAAAGAGCGAAGTCATGTAGGCAAGCCCCTATTTTAGACGTCCAGTTCGTGATAGATTACCCGGCCAGGCCCGGAACTCCCATCAGATATCGACGAAACCCCAATAAAGAAAGGCACCTCCTAGTCATAAAACTGGCCATAAACAGGGTGCGGGGACAGGTGTGTGTGTGTGTAAAAACATGATCTGGATGTAGTGAATGGTTTGTGGTATGTCGTGCATTGATGCTATCGTATTCGGCCACTGGGTGAGGAGCTGCCCAAACAGGTTTGGCTGGAGGCAATGGAGTCAGTTGGGACAGGTCAGGGGGAAGTCAAGGAAAGGTGGACGTGTCCTTTTAGATCAGACTCGGCCTTACTTAATTGACTTATCATGAGGGCAAGACACAAGATGGATGCCATTCACAAAATGGAGTCTAAGGGTTCGGAACGGAAACTATGATTTAAGGGTGTTGGCATCCCCCAATCATGACGCAAATGCATAGGGATGATGTCCTAATCATTATCGGTCTGTTGACACCAAATTCGTCATGGTACGTTGATATTTTGTGGCACGGGTATTGAATCTCGATATCGTGATAACAGTAGGGTCCAGAATTTCAGAACCACACCCGCCCTGGGCACCACTCCCAAGCCAACAGACCACGCACGCAACCTGGGCTTCATCTTGGACTCCTCCCTCTCGATGACCAGACAAGTCAACGCCGTCTCCTCATCATGCTTTCACACCCTACGCATGCTCCGCAAGATCTTCCGATGGATCCCGACCGAAACCAGGAAGACGGTCACCCAGGCACTCGTCACCAGCCGACTGGACTACGGAAACACCCTCTACGCCGGAACCACAGCCAAGCTACAGAAAAGACTCCAACGCATCCAGAACGCCTCTGCCCGACTCATCCTGGACATCCCCCGACGCAGCCACATCTCCGGCCACCTGAGGGACCTGCACTGGCTCCCCGTCAGCAAGAGGATCACGTTCAGGCTCCTCACCCACGCACACAAGTCTCTCCACGACCTGGGCCCCAAGTACCTCAAAGACCGCCTGACCTTCTACACGCCCACCCGCCAGCTAGGATCTACTAGCCTCGCCCTCGCCGCCGTACCACGCATCCGAAGAGCCACCACCGGAGGCAGATCCTTCTCCTACCTGGCGGCCAAGACATGGAACTCCCTCCCCATCCACCTTCGGCTGACCCAGGACCATCTCGCCTTCAGGAGACAACTCAAGACCTGGCTGTTCGAGCAGTAGCGGACCCCTTCCCCCAAGCGCCTTGAGACCCTTCCAGGTGAGTAGTGCGCTATACAAATGTCCTGATTGATTGATTGATTGATTGAAAAGTACCGGTAGCAATTTGCCATTGATTGTCGGGATGTCTACAGTTGACAATTTCAGAGAATTACTCAGCCCATCAATATAGATAATAAAAAGCAGGGGTGCTAAAACGCACCCCTGTCTAACTCCCCTGCACACCTTGATGGCTCCCGATACCTCACCACCCACACCAATCCTGACTTGTGCTTTAAGATCTGTGTGAAGGTATGCCAAAAAATGTACCAAGGGCTCATCTAAACCATAATCCAATAAAATAGACCAGAGCTTAGACCTATTAACTAAATCAAAGGCAGATGATAGATCCATAAAGGCCAGATCAACTAGGGAGGATCAGGCAATGGTATATTTGCTAATCACCAAATTAAGATTTAAACATTGTTCAATTGTCCCAACCTTACTGTGAAAACCCAGTTGACATGGCTCTAATATACAACTTTCCTCTGTCCATTTTAAGACCCTGTTATATATAACTCGACCCAAAATCTTTAATGTATTGTCGAGCAGAGAAATCTGTCTATAGTAAATAGGTTCCGATCTATCCCCCTTTTTATAGATTGGAACGATGAGGCGCGTGGTCCAGGTTACCATTTATGAAGCAGCGATGCTGCCGGACTTCATTGGTGGCGGCCCCTGTTTGATTACGAGGACTTTGTGCATTTCTCCCATGTGACTGCTTGTCAGGGATGGGCCACACTAAACCAACCAGAACGATACCACCTCCAGGCCTCCATGCATCCCAGCACACTAACTCTGGCGGATCCTCAACCCTAGCTGTGGAGGACTGTGTCCAGCCCACTAAAACTGCCCCGTCAACAAATTGGATGCCATCCTGCAGGAAATCTATGATTCCATGGCAACCTTATCCTCACGGAGTCCCCAACAAGCGTAACACTCCACCAGTATTGAAAACCTCCATAAGCATATCACTATTTTACATGACGGAGGATACTGGGGGATGAGCAATCAGCAATAATGTGCACATCATTGGACTGCCTGAGAATACAGTGGGATCCAAATTCGCTTTGTTTTTAGAGAACTGGCTGAAAACCAATAGTAGTTCGAATTCTCAACTTCAAAGACTGTGATGTGGTGTTACAAAAAGCCAGAGCAAACGCCCCTATAATTGTGGATAACACAACTGTTTACCACTTTCCTGACTGCACATGGCAGTCCAGTGCCAATGCTCATCTTTCCAATCCACCAGAAACCAGCTCCGATAAGAGGGCCTAACCAATGCACTTATTAGCGGGGCTGGCTCAGGTAGTTAAGGAGATTAGCGGGGCTGGCTCAGGTAGTTAAGGAGAGGGCGCAGAGAGCCGCCTGGTCGCATACATGTTCGAGTTCGAGCCCCGGTCTAGGTTCACTCAGCCTTTCATCCTTCAGAGGTCGATTAAATGAGTACCAATTCGTTGGGTAATAACTGCTGCGCCTACGGATGCGCTTGGGGGACCTAGAAACGGACCTAGATAAGCGCTGCGTTGTATGTATTTTAACGTCCAGATTGAAAGTTATCCGTAATTAATGCGCCCTCTATTTTGACACTCCAGAAGCCACAGGGGATTAGCTGGAGCAACACTATCCACACACTTGATGGCCGCCTCCATCTGGGCTGCCATCACAGGGGCCTTGGCCGCCTCCCCAACAGTGCAAGCATTGGGTTGCCTTCCAGGTGTCATCTAAAGCGATATCGCCCCCCAACAGGCTCTGGATGGCAGACAGGCGGCAATTGTAATGGTGTTTTCCAATAGAATGCATAATTGCTGCTCCACGCAAGCTCCACAGTGGAACATTACTCAGACTAAGACTCTAACACTAGTGTGGCATTGTTCCCCTCAGTGATACCACGAATAGCGGATGATATCCTCTGAGAACGGGAACACTCTATTCCCAACATCATTCTATTGGAGCGCCTGATTGCCACACCCATGTGAGACCCCCCTGGCCAAACTGATATCACAAGCTGCACCATCTTTGAGGAGCCCAGGGTGGTTTGTATGATGTGTGATGCCATGGGGGATGGGTTGAAGAGGGGGGTCTGATTTGAGGCCCATGCCCTCTGGAATTCCTCCCTTCCTGATACACTATATATTGGCATGCTGGATTCATCCATAATATCCCCTAGTACCATATTGAACTATTATGCTCCCAGGTGCATGGAGACCCCCCTTCATGAGAAAGTACCCACCCCAGGGAGGATCTGTTATATTTGTCTCCACTTCTCTTCTATTTTATGGAATTCTAGATCTCTGTATACTTCCTGACACACAGTATGCATTACAACATGGTTTCCGGGGCTCACGAAAATGTGGCTATTTTATTGTCACTGTTTCTTACACCTCAATATCTTATTGAGGTTCTAGTTGGCCTATCCCTATGACAGTTGCACATAACAATAACTCATTAGTTGGTTTTACAGTTTTGGTGGAATTATCATTTTTCATTGGACCTAGTATTTGGGTACTGTTTAATTCTTTGTCAACCTTTATCGCTAATGGTCTCATATTGCAAAGGATATATAATAAGTGGGAAAATGTTGGTATACCACATTTTACTTGTTCAAATGTTGGATGTTAAGCTTAGTTATGAGGCGCTAACTTGAAGTCAGGGGCATGGGGTATATTCAAAAACAATATAGGATCCTCACCCAGCTCAACAGCAGCAAAGCGAATGTAATTTGTTTGCAGGAGACATACCTTTCCACCACCGAGCCTGTTGAACTGCACACAAAATAGAGATGGTAAGTATTTGCAACATCATACTCTGCCTTCACCCATGGGGCATCCATGTGGTTGTGTGCTGGTGTACTCTTTACAGTCTCTGGCACTAAAATAGATCAGAATGGTTATGTCTTTATCTGGGGCACATTAGATGGTAGCACTGAAAGTGCTCATGCCCCTAAAATAGAACAGTATATATTTTTGACTCACCTACTCTCTGTATTGGATGACAGGGCACAATACCATGGTTTATTTCAATGCAGTCATGAATATAGATCTTGACAGTTCTCACCCACCACTGCAATGCGGGGCCTCGGTTAAACAGGCCAGGGCTCTGAGGGGATAGGTGGGGGGATGGTTCTTGACTAATGCAAGGCATGCCTGCAATGAGGGGATGCATGAATACTCCTTTTACTCCCCCGCCCCATAAACTACATGCCCGATTAGACTGAATCCTCTGTCCTGCCTCACTACAATCAAACATCACATATGCAACTTACTTGTGTAAGACACTATCAGACCACAATCCTCTGGAACTTGTCATGACGTTGGCTGAATCCCTACCCCCATCCTGACATGGTGCTTACAGCTGAACTTATTGAAGGTCATTGTATTTAAAGATATCTTGGCTAACACATTTGACACATATTTTGCAGAGATCATTAATACTTCATCATCCCCACTGATCGAATTGAAAGCTTTTAATGTAGTGATAGTCTATTAATACCATGGTAGGTGCACAGAGGACTGTTCAACATTACCTATCTCACACAGAGATTCAATTGGAGTTACTTGAACAAGAGATGCTGATGGACACCTTGCAAGAAACCAAAATTAAATATGCAGACTCCTTGTTCGCTCATGTGCTATTGACTATGCCGCCTACAGACATAAAATGCACGCAGAGGGAGGCAAAACTAGTGTACTCCTGGCACGCATGGTCAGACCGGCACCTACACCTATACCTGTTCTGTGGGTGCTCACACCCATGCATACACGTTCCACCACTCAATTAGACATTAATGAATCCTTTCTCAAGTATTATGCGATTTATATCCCACTTACCCCCTCTATGTCACTGATACCATTGATTCCTCTCTTAATGATATACAACTGCCACAGGTATCTGCTGCAGATAGGGAGGCAGTATGAGCTCCTATAATACCAGGCGAACCTTGCCATGCAATTGACGACCTCACTCATAATAAGACGGCCAGGATAGATGGTATACCTATTGAATTACATGCTGCATTTGCTTCCTGGCTGATTCCACAATTGTAACGGATCTGTAATGCATCCTTAGAAGTGGGCTCACTACCTACTACACAGCAGGCCTTGGTTAAATCCTTACTAAAGTCGGCCCTGACCTAGAGGACCTGTCCTCTTATAGGCCTTTATCCCTCCCAAACATGGAATATAACATTCTCAGCAAAGTATTGGCGAGACGGTTGCTCTCCCTGCTCCCTTAACTGATTCATTCCATGACAGAACAACTCATTACATATACGGCGCCTGTATCAGGTCATGGATGTGGTGTGCTAACAATACCCATCTGCGGGCTGCCTGTCCTTAGACCTATAGCAGGCGATTGACACGTTTCGGCACGTTGGAGTGCTAATATCTGTTCTCAGCTCTGACGAAATTCAATATTTTTTCTACCTACGTACTGTGGGTCAGACTACTATAAGCTAATACCACCAACAGAAAAAAAGACAGGGCACATATATCATCACAGTACCTGGTGTCCCAGGGTACCAGGCAGGGATGCCCGTTATCACCCCTATTATTTGTTTAGCTATGAAACCCTTGGTGCAACACATCAGGCAGACATCGTTAGACTGGGGGATCCCATAGGACCCACTGTCCATACCATCTCCATGTACGCAGACAATATGAATTTATACATCTGAGAACCTCGAACAGGATCTGACACCTATTTCCGATTTACTACAGTTGTTTGGAAACGTGTTCTGCCTTTGGGTAAAACACAGTACATCCCATGCTTTCTCACTCCGGAATAGCACTGAGAGTGACATGCTGCCCTTTGTTACATATGACATAAAAATAGGACATCACACGTTCCGATACCTCGCCATCCAGATATATAGAGGTACAGAAGATTTATTAGATGGGAATCTCACGAGGACCATCACTCATTTTAAATTCTAGGTAACACTGCCTCTGTCAGTGGCGGGCTGGATAATACTGGCTAAGATGGTGATGCTGCCCCTCTTGTTATACTACTTTCTTAATTTACCTAAAGTTATTCCCGAGGCGATTTTCAAAATGCTTATTAATTTATCTGATGTGTAGTACTGGGCGGGATAGGGTTGCACTACCTAAAATCATCGTGAGGGATGGGCGCCCCTGACTTTAAAGCTTACTGTCTAGCGGGGCAGCTCCAGTGGTTGCCTACTGGTTACTTGGCTACCACCTTGGCAATATTGGTTTCACCCAACACATACTTAAATTAGGCACACTTTATCGACTGCTCCGACCAGGAGCACCGTTGCCCACTCAACTACTTCTCCTGCTCCATATTGCACTCTCCTTTTGGAAATGTACCCTCTGATATACAAATTCGACCCCTAATTATGCCCCTAACCTTCCCTTGAGGGGATTACCCACAGCTGTGGGCATGCTCACAGTAACTAGACTATTGCCCTGGGAAAGTGCAGGGATCAAAACAGTGGGAGAACCTTTTACGGAGAGCGCCCTAATGACACATCAGGAATTTACACAACTCCTTGGTATACTGGACTCCCTTGTCGTGACGCATGCCAATGTTCGCACACACTGGGCCCCACTGGGATCTGAGCCTACTACACATGCACTGATACATACAATCTGTAGTACGGATCCTGGCCTACACCTGATTAAATGGATATACCAGGGACTGAGTACCTATGTGAATAGATCTCTGGAACCCTGGTGGATTAATTGGGAAGAGAATCTAGTCTGAGCGCTGCATGATAAGGAGTGGTGTTTGATCCTAGAATACCCGAGCAGGATATCTCGCAATTCGCGTTTTAAATGTTTTAATTTTTCAATTCTGCACAAGGCATACCTAACACCGTGCAAACTTCACTCGATATTTTCTGCTGCCTCACCAAGCTGCCCTAGATGTCACTCAGACATTGCAGATCTATTACACATGTTATGAGCTTACCCCTTATTAACTTCTTATTGGACAGATATGCCAACCGCCTATCCACACTGATAGGCTCTACACACTGGGATAATATTGAACACTGTCTATTGGGCCTCTATCCCAGAACCTAGTGTTTTAAACTTAAAGTAAGATTTGTAGATTTGGCGATCCTTCTGGCAACGTGGCTAATAACCAGGCGTTGTAAGTCCCCAAAGGTGCCCCTTGTGCCTAGCTGGCGAGAGGAGGTAATACACTGGGGCACGCAGAGAGCTATGCGTTACTCAGAGAAGAATACTGCAGTCTGCGTGAATGACCTATTGCCATGATCTGGGATGGTATGTGGAAAGCCTGTTAATCCCAAGAAGAAAATTAGTAGCCACCACATCTTACATGCTTAAACACCCCCCCCCCCCCTTATTAAGTATGGCACTGCTTTTTTGCCCTGACGCTGGTTTAGGGATACACTCAGGGATACTCAACCCCATGTCCCTGTGACGACAATGGTATTTAAACACAGCGTACTTCTGAACTTCACGTACACCATGAAGTACTGTTACCCCTAGAGATTCCTACACAAGACATTCCCACTTCAATACAATGCAGTTCTACGAAGATTAGAGATGACATTTAGGGTTATTGGTGGGGAGTTGGGATTCACAAAATAGCTCATTGTTTCTTTTTTTTGTTCATTCCAAGAATACCCCAAGAAATGCTTTATTTCTTGTGGTATGATTTGTATATTACAGGATGCGGAAAAGATACTCCATCATGTAATCACCACTGTATTTCTTGTATGATCTAATCTTACTGTATTACTGTGTTTGACATGTATTGAATTTATTATACCTACTACAACACAGTAAAATGTGTTTAAAAAAATGAAGTGTCTTGTGGCTACATATGGTGTCACCTCTGAAGTTATATCACCAGGTTGATTGTAACCAGCAAGAACTTCATCATTTATGGGTGCACATTGTGAATTACATGCCCTGACATTAGCCAGTTCATCTCAAAAGCTATTCTATCCGTAATTCCTTGAAGAGACAGTTGCAGTGCCACCATCTTTCCCTTTCATTACTTCAAACTTCCAGCAACATAGGTGCTCACAAAAGGTACCTTTTTTAGGGCGTAACGCTGGGAGAGCTAAGAGAGTATAAAGGTAATTCCTTTTGTGTCATAGCTGTCAAGGGTAATGAAAAAATAATTCATACCAACATTATCTAGCAGCTAGTTGAAGAGAATATGAACATCACAAGAACACAGCAAACAACATTTTAAGTTTCTGCTTCATTTCACAGAGGAATCCTTCATAAACTAACAATGTTCTGTCTAGCCTCCATTGTGAAAATCTGTTGCAGTGCTGCGACTTTGAGATACCACTAAGATTAACAAGACCATATGATGGCCATATATTGGTGCCGCCTCTAAGATTTCTCTATATTTTAATGATATTTCCCATCATTTGCATCAGCTGAGGGAAATATCACAAAAGTGTTTGAAAACATAGCATAATTATCGGTGGTATCTAGATTGCCCTTCTTCTGCTATTCCCCTTGAAAATGGCTCTAGATAGAGAGCACAAAGTAAAGAAGACATGGACATCCTTGGCTTGTCTCCCTCTGAATGGTGATCCTCCGGAATAGTTTATCATTAAGTATTCAATTTCAGGTAGCTCACTCCTAAAGGGACTATAGAAGCCTGATGAACTGGGATCAGTAAGATTCAGTGAGCCAGGTGGTCATCCTTTTTACAATTGTGTAATTATTAGTTAGTTTATTGTGAAATATGACTGGTACCAATTATTATTTCAGGTTCGGAGCCCAACGTATTGTCAGAAGGAATTGATAAGGGCATTGTAGGAAAGTAGAATACACTTTTATGGTTACCCCCACTTTTTGCCTGGTGTTATGCTGTTTCTGACTAGTCTGACTGGGATCCTGCTAATCGGGACCCCAGTCTCTGCTGCCTCCCTTAAATTGGTGAGTACTTAGATACATCCCAGATTGACTACTGGTGTACCCTTATAAGTCCCTAGTATATGGTACTGAGGTACCCAGGGCATAGGTACACCAGGGTTCTCCCATGGGTTGCTGCATGTATTATGCCACCCATGAAGACCACTCAAATTGTGACTCCAGGCCTGCCATTGCAGTGTGTGTAAGCTGGTGCTAGCACACTTACAACAGATATGGGTTTCCCTATATCTGAGGTCACGGCACTTAAAACCTATAAGACATCCCTTAGGCTGGCATTTCAATCCTGAAGGCAGGCTGCTCGATTCTAAGTGCCTCTGCATGAGCAGAATACCCCTACAACCATTCTCCCGGGTTGTAATTGCATCAGCCATTACGATAGGTAGAGTCGCCAGGCGTCTTTGCGCAATGACCATCTCTAAACTGCCTGTAACAAACCCTGTCACGTTTGGTATCAAAAATGTTGAAATCATACCCCTTCCATGCACTGTAAAGCTTCTCCGGGAGGCCCTCAGTGCTCCCAGTACCAGTCTTCCAGAACTAGACAGCAAGCTAGGGCTGCTGTCGACCAGAGACATGTTTCTGCCCTCCTGCTGCTGAGCCAAGCTCGAGCAGGGGAAGTCTGAACAATAGATTTCCTGTCACAGGGAGGTTTGACCACCTCCCAGACAAGGTATGCAGGGTGGGGGCACTTGCCAGCGCCACTGAGTCTGCTTGAAGAGCACATTTGGTGCCCTCCTTGCATACTGCAGTTCAGGGAGCCATTGGCTCCCGCTCTGGTGTGAAACTGGACAATGGACATGGGAGTATCCTCCCCACTGTCCGCCCCCTCCTGTCGGAGGGACCCTGAATCATCCCAACCCTTAGGGTACTTAAGGGCTTACCTGTGGGTGGTTCCCTAGATTTGCTGTGGAACAAGATTCAGATCAGACACCAATTCTTCGACCGTCTGGGCACTTTGGACTTTGCTCTGGGCACTGAGACTGCAACTGGAAAGACTCCTGCTGCTCCTGGTCTCGTCATCCTGCTTGTCTGCTACAATGTCTGTGCCTGTGCTCCATACAGGATCCTCCCAAGGCCTATGGACATCCAAGACACCTGAAGGAATCTCCCAAGATGGAGTTGCGGGCTCTGCAGTGGGGCTTGACTTTTCAATGGGCACAGCATTGAGGAAATCTCACTGACATGGTTCAGATCTCAGAAGGAACTGGAAAAGATCTGCAATGGTGGTTAACGAACCGCGATTCAAGGTGAAGTTAGTGCAGGTGTTTACGGACAACGCCACTGCCATGTGGTACTGCAACAAGCAAGGCGGAGTGGGGATTATAGACCCTTTGTCGAGAGGCCCTTCATCTCTGGACATGGCTGGAACAGGAAGGCGTAATCCTGGTGTTTCAACACCTGGCAGGCTCCCTGAATGTCAGGGCTGATGAACTCAGCCGTCGATGACTAGCGGGTCACAAATGGCATATCCAGTTGGAGGTGGTGCAAGGTCTCTTTCAGCAGTGGGGAGAAAGTTGGTTAGATTTTTGCGCCTCCGAAGAGAATGCGCAGTGTCACCAGTACTGCGAGCTGGAGTTTTCAAGGCGGCTATCACTCGGCGACGCTTTTCGTCGCGAGTGGAGCACAGGCCTGTTGTACGCCCAAGTCATTCTTGTGGTTCCGGACTGGGCAAGGAGAGCCTGGTATCCAGAGCTTCTGAGTAGGAGTATCGGTCCTCCGATCAGGCTACCCCTGCGGTAGGATCTTCTGTCGCAGCAGCAGGGGAGGGTTCTCCACTGAACCTGTCTACTCTGCACCTCCATGTTAATAATTTCTAAAGGTGCTGGCTCACTTATTTCCACCCACGCCCTTTATTATTCGGCAGTGGGACCTTAATTTGGTTCTCACCTACCTGATGTGTGCTCCCTTTGAGCCTTTGCACAATTGTCCCCCCTGCCTGTTGGCCATCAAAATAGCCTTCTTAGTGGTGATTACATTGGCCTGGAGGGTGAGTGGGTTGCAGGCGTTATCCAGCTCGCCTCCTTCTCTTATGTCCTTTCTGGACAAGGTGGAGCTTCGCACCAGGATATCTTTTTTGCCAAAGGTTGTGACCCCTTTCCATCTGGGTCAGTCCATCACTTTGCCCACCTTCTTTGCTCCTCCACATCCCTCTAAGGAGGAGGAGCGTCTCCACTGTCTGGACCCAAAAAGAACATTGTTGTTCTACCTTGACCACACAAAAGAGTTCAGAGTGGATGACCAGCTCTTTGTGGGGTATGTGGGAGCAAAGAAGGGAAGGGAAGGGCAGTGCAGAAAAGGACCATCTCTCACTTGGGTGTTCTCCGCATCAAAATCTGTTATGTCTTGGTGAAGAAGCACCCCCCTGAGGGATTAAGGGCCATTCCACCAGGGGAAAGGCTGCGACTACGGCCTTGACTCAGGATGTTCCAGTCCAAGACACCTGTCAAGCAGTGATGTGGGCTTCTTTGACACGTTCGCAAAACATTACTGCCTTGATGGTCAAGTGCGCACGGACAGACATGTTGCCCGTTCAGTCCTACAAGACTTCTTAGTCTAGGATGTGAGTCCGCAACCCAACAACAGGATAGTATGGCTCGGGTATCTGATTCAAAGGTAAGGAATCTGCAGCTGGAAGCCTTTATCAGATGAACAAGTTACTTACCTTTGTTAACGCATTTTCTGATGGATACATCTGCCAGTGGATTCCTCACCTTGTGATTCCTCACCTTGTGAATATCCCCCTGCGTCAGCAACATTCGGAAATTCTTTTTGTAGCTTCGCGCCGACGTGGTCAACCTCACAGAAGCACGGCATTGCGCGCGGCTCCGCTGACGTCACCAACTCCATAATAGGCCCACGTCAGCGTGATGACATCAGTTCCCTTTTTTCCGCGTTGTCGACGCTAACGGTTTTCGATGGATCCTCTGTAGCTGTTTAGTAATATTGTTATTGTTTGTTTCTATTAGTGTCTTCTTGCTTCTTTGTCTCCTGTCGAGATGTCTACGAAGAAGACCGGTTTCAAGCCGTGCGGAGAATGTGAGAAGATGATGTCGATCATGGACCCGCATGAGGATTGCATTTGGTGCCTGAGTTCGGACCATGATGTTCAAGGGTGCTCTTCCTGCAAGAAGATGAACCCAAAGGCCCTTCGTGAAATAGAGGCGAAGCTTATGGTTGCCAAATTGAAAGGTTAAAAAGAGAAGAAGTCTTCGAGCTCGCGTTCGAGGCGGTCGAGGTCTCGCACGGCGTCGCCTTCGAAGTCATCGTCCGGGCATGCTTCTAGATCAGCAAAAAAGAAGCACAAGAAGAGAAGGCACGGTTCTCGACATCACTCTGGGAAGGATTCGGATTCGAGACTGAAGTCGCCAAGTAGGAGACGTCGTAAAGAGAAATCCCCTTCTCCAGTTGTGGATCCGGTAGGTGAAGTTTCGCCTGTGGAGTCTCCGGAGCATTCACTGGCTCCGGTGTCGAATCCCTCCCCGACGCCGTCTCGATCTCCTGTTCGAGATGAAGAAGAGGCTCCCTTGCCTGAGGGTTCGACTACTCCGGCTCCGAAGAAGAGGAGACGAATCCGGTGCCTCCTCGAGGGCAACTTGTGGGTCCTTACCCACCTTTTCCAGGCCCAGGTCAAGACCCTACACAGTTTTTAAACACAATGTATGGTGTCTATTCGAGAGCTATGTACCCCTCTGGAGCACCGGCAGGTCCCATGGGTCCATTGGCATACAACCTGGGAGTCCCCCAGACTTATGCTCCAGCTCCGTTTTTGCCATTTATGCCGGCGCCGACTCCGCCTTGGCATTTCTCGGCGCCGCCGAGGTCTTCGACGCCGATACTTTCGTAACCGGCGCCGACCCGACCTCGAGAACTTCGACCTGGTCTTCCGGATCCGATCTCGATGCCGGCTCCGGCTCCATCGGAGTCGATCACGTATCCGACGACGCTGCTCTTGAAGGAGAGGTGAGGCGTGATGCTCAGCGTCTTCTCAAAGAACAGAGGTACAGAGAGGCTGAGGTCGAAGAAGGTGAGCTGCAGGAGGAGGATTATTTTGATGATCTGAGGGAGGCTAGCGGATTGGAACTTTCTCCAGACTGGGGGCTATCCTCTGTCTCAGGTGCCCCTTCAAAGGAGGCAGCAGAACTTTTGAATTTAAGTCTGCCTACTGCTGAGTTTAAGTCTAATTTGTTAACAGAAGTCCTCCATTCCCCGTCTTCTGTTGTGGAACCTATGCTTCCTTTCAATGATGCTTTAACGGAACCTATTTTGGAAGTTTGGAATAGGCTTCTCACTGCTCCTGCTGTTGCTAAAGGTGTTGCAAGGAGATACAGGGAGGCGCCTGGTGACCCAGACTTTTTATCATCGCACCCTTTACAGGAGAGCTTGGTAATACAGGCAGCCTGTTCAAAGAAATCTGTGGGCTTTCCCGCAGGTGCCTGGGGACAAAGAGTCGAAAAAGCAGGACCAAACTGCGAAGAAAGTATTTTCATTGGCGAGTATGGCTCTTAAGTCAACGAATGCCACATGTCTCTTGGGGAGGTACATACATGCCTTGATGGACTCTGTAAGACAGTTGGCCCCTAAGATTCCAGAGGAGAACAGAACATTTTTTGATGAGGTGCTGGCTGACACTCAAGCTGCTGCACGTCAAGTCATACAAAGTGGACTAGACACTGCTGACTCGGTGGCAAGAGTTATGGGGACTTCAATTGCTACAAGAAGAGCAGCCTGGTTGAAGTCTTCTGAATTCTCTGCGGACGTCCAAGCTGCTTTATTAGATCTGCCCTTTGATGGCTCAGGTCTTTTTGGAAAAAAAGACTGATGCAGCTTTGGAGAGGTTTAAAGACAGCAGGGCTACAGCCAGGTCTTTGGGACTACAGTCCAGAGGAACTGTAAACAAAAGATATAGGGGCTTTGGAAGGTCCTCCTTTCGTCCCTATAAAGAGCCTCAACAGCAGCAGCAACAACAACGAAATCCACTGTATAAGTCATGCAGGGGTAGACAAAGAGCTCGTCCTCGAGGACATCAAGTCTCCTCCTCCTCCTCCTCTTCCCAACCCCCTCCAACATCAGCAAAGCAGCCCTAGATCCGCCATTCCGGATCATGCGGGTCCTTTAGGGGGTCGGCTTACCTATTTTCTACGGGATTGGGAATCGGTCACATCGGACCTTTGGGTTCTCAATCTCGTGGAGAATGGTTATGCACTTCCCTTTCGGGAATTCCCTCCAAATTACCCTCCTTGTCAAGGGTTTTGTTCAGAGGGCCACCTGCTACTCCTGCAGGAGGAAGTCCTGGCGTTGTTAAGAAAAGGTGTGATAGAGGTGGTTCCGGAGCAGGAAAGGGGTCAGGGATGCTACTCCCGTATTTCCTGATCCCCAAGAAGGATGGCAGACTTCGTCCAATCCTGGATATCAGGATCTTGAACCTTTTTCTGAAGCAGGAAAAGTCCAAGATGCTCACCCTTGCGCACGTTCTTCAAGCGCTGCTGGAAGAAGACTGGATGGTGTTGATCGACTTGCAGGATGCGTATTTTCACATCCCTATCCTGAAGTCGCACAGGAAGTATTTCACGGTGGGTTCGCAACATTACCAGTTTGCGGTCCTCCCGTTTGGTCTTACTACTGCACCTCGAGTCTTCACCAAGGTGATGGCTGTGGTGGCTGTAAATCTCAGAAGGTCAGGGATTCCAGTATTCCCTTACCCGGATGATTGGCTGATCTAAGCGGAATCTCCAGAGAAAGTGCTCCATCATCTGCAAGTCACAACTCAGTTGTTGTACAGGTTGGGTTTTTCGATAAATGTACCCAAATCTCACTTGGTGCCCTCCCAGCGAAACCTGTTCATAGGTGCTGTATTGGACACACCTGTATGTCGTGCATTCCCTCCTCCTCAAAGGATTCTCGACATACAGGAAATGATTCCTTTATTTTACAATGGAGCGGTCGTTCCAGTCCTGAAGGTCCTTCGTCTGCTCGGTCTGATGGCTTCCTGCATTCTGCTGGTCAACCATGCACGCTGGCACATGAGTGCACTCCAGTGGTGCCTCCACAGGCAGTGGTATCAACACAACGGAGATCTCAGGGAGTCGATCAGGATCTCCAGAGAAACTGCAGCTGATCTGTCTTGGTGGAACGTGGAGGGCAATCTGTCTCAAGGAAAGCCCTTCCATCTACCTCCATCGGTGGCCACGGTGATAACGGATGCATCCACTCTAGGGTGGGGTGCTCATCTGGGGGATCTGGGGATCAAGGGTCTTTGGTCTCCAGAGGAAAGGTTGCTTCACATCAACCTTCTAGAGTTGAGGGCCATACTTCTGGCGCTCAAGGCCTTCCTCCCTTCCCTTCGTGGTCAGTCGGTTCAAGTCCTGACGGACAACACTACCGCGATGTGGTATGTCAACAAGCAGGGAGAAGTGGGGTTGCGGTGTCTCTGCAGAGAGGCTCTGCATCTCTGGTCCTGGGTTCAGGACCATCAGATTTGTTTGATGGCAAATCATCTGGCCGGAGTTCTGAACGTACGTGCAGACGGTCTCAGTCGGCAGTTCTCAGCCGACCACGAGTGGAGGCTTCATCCAGAGGTAGTTCATCACGTCTTTCGGATGTGGGGAACTCCTCAGGTGGACGTGTTCGCCACTCACCTGAACGATCACTGCTCGTCATTCTGCAGTCTCCAGCATCCGATGCAGGAAGCGTTGGGGGATGCGTTTCGGTTGAGTTGGGACTCAAGACTCTTTTACGCGTTTCCTCCCATACCCTTGATTCCTCGGGTTCTGAGGAAGATTCGTCAAGACCGGGCTCAAGTCATATTGATCGCCCCGGATTGGTCGAGAAGGGTGTGGTACACAGATCTTCTCCACCTCTCCTCGTGCCTGCTGCTCCGTTTCCCTCTCAGGGCAGATCTCCTCTCTCAGATGGAGGGGCAGGTTCTACACCCCCACCTCCAGACCTTACACCTTCATGCCTGGAGATTGAACGGGGCAACCTGAATTCTTTTTCTCTCCCACATGATGAGTTGGATGTCATCTTATCGGCCAGGCGTGACTCAACCAATTCTATTTATTCTTATAGGTGGTCTAAATTATTATTTTTTTTTTTTATTTATTTTTTTTTTAAATGTTTTTATTGATCAATAAAAACTAAATTTGTTTCTTGGTGTGGAGAGAAGGGCACCGATACTTTGAGGGCTCGTTTATCTGACATTCTTCAGTTTGCGCTTTCTTTGGCTCATCAAGGGTTTGCTGTAGCTACAGTCAAAGGTTATCTATCGGCATTGTCGGAATTTCTCTGTTTGCCGGATCAGCCGTCTTTATTTAAATCTCCTGTCGTTTTGAGGTTTCTAAAAGGACTTACAAATAAATGTCCTCCTACTCCCTTTATTGTGCCTCAATGGGACTTGAACCTTGTACTTACTTTCTTGATGGGTACACCTTTTGAACCTTTGCACAAGTGTCCCTTGAGACTGTTATCTTTTAAAACGGTCTTCCTGATTGCAATTACCTTGGCAAGGAGGGTAAGTGAGCTTCAAGCTCTTAGTTCAAAGCCCCCATTTTGACCATTCATGCTGAACGAATGGTACTCAGGACCAGGACTGCTTTTCTGCCTAAGGTGGTAACTCCCTTCCATCTAGGGCAGTCCATTACCCTCCCTACCTTCTATCCACACCCTCACCCTTCCAAGGAGGATGAGAGACTTCACCCCTTGGAACCGAAGAGGGCGGTGAGCTTCTACCTGGACAGAACCAGAGAGTTCAGAGTGGATGACCAGTTCTTTGCTGGTTTGGTTGGAGCCAGAAGAGGCAAGGCAGTACACAAGCGCACGCTGTCAAGATGGATTGTCTTGTGTATCAAGATTTGCTACTCTCTGGCGGGTAAGGAACCTCCTGAAGGTTTAAGAGCTCATTCCACTAGAGCAAGGTCTGCTACATCTGCTTTGTCTAGGGGTGTACCTGTAGAGGACATTTGTAGAGCGACGACTTGGGCCTCCCTCCACACTTTTGCGAAGCATTACTGCTTAGATTCCGAAGTAAGGAGGGAGGGCCACTTTGCGCGTTCTGTTCTCCAGGATTTTCTGGTATAGGAGAGTGGACACCCTCCTCCGGGAGTAGGGACTGCTGTGGGACTCTATTCACAAGGTGAGGAATCCACTGGCAGATGTATCCATCAGAAGAACAAGTTAATTACCTTCGGTAACGCTTTTTCTGGTGGATACAGTACCTGCCTGTGGATTCCTCACTGGCCCACCCGCCTCCCCGTTGTGCACTCTTCTATACCTGATTTACTGTAATATTAATATTTTATTGTCAAAGGAAATGTGTTGATGTTATTACTTTCCTGTATTGACTACACACTGTGTGTGTTATTTTGATTATTTGGTACTGTGTATATTGTGTGTATACCTACTGTTGTTGATCCGTCCGTGTGCCTCGAGGGCACGGAAAAAAGGGCAGAACTGATGTCATCACGCTGACGTGGGCCTATTATGGAGTCGGTGACGTCAGCGGAGCCGCGCGGGATGCCATGCTTCTGTGACGTCGACCACGTCGGCACGAAGCTACAAAAATAATTTCCGAATGTTGCTGACGCAGGGAGATATTCACAAGGTGAGGAATCACAAGGTGAGGAATCCACAGGCAGATACTGTATCCACCAGAAAAGCGTTACCAAAGGTAAGTAACTTGTTCATCTGGTAGAGACTCAATCTAGTTGCAGATTCCTTACAGCCCCACACGTGCCTCCCCGATTTCCTGACTGATATATTAGGGCTAGGGTTGTTCCTCCTTTTCAGGGCCCCAGTTTTGCACACAACTGCATTAGTTACTTTGTGGCTCTACACTTCTGGTGTGGAAAGTACGAACAGTACTGGTGTCCGCCCGCCTGGGTGGCGCCTTTAGAGGCACTGCTACATCATACCAATGCTACAGACAACGACAACGTCACGCGGATCTGAATGGAGTCACCCGACGCTGCGCGCAAGAGCTATTGCTCAGCAAATGAGTCCAGATCCAGCCTGAGGCCTGGGAAATACAAAGGTAAGGAATTTGCAGCCAGATAGGGTTTCTACCAGATAATGTGTTACCATAGGTAAGTAACTTGTTCTTCTCTAGCATTCAAGATCCCTCTCAGATCCCTACCTGCAGGACATTAAAAAACAATCTTTAGAAATAAGAAATTCCTTCAGACATCTGATAGAGCCTAGTGATTTTAGCTTTTCAGATGAACACCCTAAAACTGTAATACTTCAGAAATATACCTGGATTTTACTTCTATAAACAGGTTAGTGAACAAGGAAATACTTGAAGTATGTGCCAGAAAGTCAGGTATCAGAGAAAAAATGGAAACAGCTACCTCAAAATACGCATAAACTCTCAATTGGAGCAAATTTGAGACTCACATTTTTCTATTTCTTCTTTGTTATATCCCATGGAAATTGCATACAAGTCTCCCCAGCATGTACTCATTGTGGCCTGACCCCCCCTGCAATTGGGAGAATATGATCAGGATTTGCCATTAATTAGTAACTTTTTGAACTCAGGTTGTTTGCCATCTAAATTTGATTATTGGGATTTATTTAGAGCCAAGAAATGGAATTGCAATATTTGGTGAAGTTCTGTCACAGTTATCATGTGGGCGAATCGTTTCGGTTTGGTAATAGCCATAACAACCATTGCTCAACTCTGGGCGACCGCCACATTCAACTGGAGAAGGCTACATTATATTAAGCTTAATTAAAAACATCTTTCTAGAAATCGGTGGGCCTAATTCATAAATCTAGGAAGATGTGGGTCCCTTTTTATGATAACATTGAATATAGGTAAAAGATTTATAAACAAGATCATTAATTACCAGCATTTTAGATCATACTCACTAACTTTACTATGCAGTTTGTATACTTAACGATTGAGGCAATTTGGTCAGAAGACTAAGATTTTAATATCTTATTTGATTTAATTTCTAATTTTATTTACTTTTTTTCTAGAGACAACTAGAACAGAGGTTAAATATGAAATCAGAGCATCCTTAAGCCATACTTGCACCTAAAACAATTAATCAATGTATTTGTTAAAGCATTGATCCCGCCTACATCTATTCTGGATTCTGTCTTCTAACCAATTACAGTGTCTTTATGAAAAATGGTAAAATGGAAGCAGTATTTCCACTCCTAATTATTATTATTTTTTTTTACTTGTTTTTATTGCGGTGTTAGCATTGCATACAAACACAGTTTATCCTGTTATACATAACCTTGATAAGAGTCCCGTATCCCCTTTGGCCTCATACAGCCGTTGAGCCCACATCCCGGAGGCCGGGCGGCTTTAAACAACAGGATTACGCAGAACTTCGCAGTCTGAAAAACTGTGGTACCAGCGATCATTAACATATACGCCACCTTTTTGTATAAACAACCCCAAACAAGAGGCAACTACTTACCACATCGTGCCCGGTGGAACCAGCGCTTCCCTACCAGTTGACATACCCAGTAGGAACCCGTTGCCTAGGTAATGGCACCAGTAGGCCCAGACGCAAAACGGACATAGCCTGTGTACGTATCCAGCACCTCCCTCTCAAACATAGCTGGTTCGTGTCTATCCAACATCAGGGAGGGAGGGGAGGGGGGGGGAGGGGATGGGGATGCCTGCCTGCCATTAACGATACAGAAAAGGGGGTGGTGATGAACAGAGTGTCTGAATTAAGCAGACCACTCTTACCCAGTCCAAAGATCAGGGCTTGATCCATCACCGTTATTTATCTCACTGCCCCATCCCAGCTCAGAACCTGGCTATATGCAAATTAGTCTGTCCCTGGCCCAGTGCATCATGGGAACAGGGCAGACCAAACTACCAAGCCAATTCTTCACCAGAAAGGAGACAAGCTACCGGGGACCGGTTTCTGGCATTTCAGCCTCTTCGGCCCGGCTTGCTTGAATCCTGATGGAGCAGTGAGAAAGGGACTCATGTCTGAGTATACCCTGCCACACCTATAGTGGCCAAAAACGATACAGAAAAGGGGGTGGTGATGAACAGAGTGTCTGAATTAAGCAGACCACTCTTACCCAGTCCAAAGATCAGGGCTTGATCCATCACCGTTATTTATCTCACTGCCCCATCCCAGCTCAGAACCTGGCTATATGCAAATTAGTCTGTCCCTGGCCCAGTGCATCATGGGAACAGGGCAGACCAAACTACCAGGCACTCTGTTCATCACCACCCCCTTTTCTGAATCATTTTGTCCACCATAAGCGTGGAAGGGTATACTCAGATGTGAGTCCCTTGCTCATTGCACCATCAGGATTCAAGCAAGCCGGGCCGACGACGCCTGAAATGGCAGAAACCGGTCCCCGGAAGCTTGTTTCCTTCCCAGTACAAGAATTGGCTTGGTAGTTTGGTTTGCCCTGTTCCCATCATGCACTGGGACAGGAACAGACTAATTTGCATATAGCCAAGTTCTGAGCTGGGATGGTGCAGTGAGCTAAAAAACGGTGATGGATCAAGCCCTGATCTTTGGACTGGGTAAGAGTGGTCTGCTTAATTCAGGCACTCTGTTCATCACCACCCCCTTTTCTGAATCATTTTGTCCACCATAAGCGTGGAAGGGTATACTCAGATGTGAGTCCCTTGCTCATTGCACCATCAGGATTCAAGCAAGCCGGGCCGACGACGCCTGAAATGGCAGAAACCGGTCCCCGGAAGCTTGTTTCCTTCCCAGTACAAGAATTGGCTTGGTAGTTTGGTTTGCCCTGTTCCCATCATGCACTGGGACAGGAACAGACTAATTTGCATATAGCCAAGTTCTGAGCTGGGATGGTGCAGTGAGCTAAAAAACGGTGATGGATCAAGCCCTGATCTTTGGACTGGGTAAGAGTGGTCTGCTTAATTCAGGCACTCTGTTCATCACCACCCCCTTTTCTGAATCATTTTGTCCACCATAAGCGTGGAAGGGTATACTCAGATGTGAGTCCCTTGCTCATTGCACCATCAGGATTCAAGCAAGCCGGGCCGACGACGCCTGAAATGGCAGAAACCGGTCCCCGGAAGCTTGTTTCCTTCCCAGTACAAGAATTGGCTTGGTAGTTTGGTTTGCCCTGTTCCCATCATGCACTGGGACAGGAACAGACTAATTTGCATATAGCCAAGTTCTGAGCTGGGATGGTGCAGTGAGCTAAAAAACGGTGATGGATCAAGCCCTGATCTTTGGACTGGGTAAGAGTGGTCTGCTTAATTCAGGCACTCTGTTCATCACCACCCCCTTGCCTGCCATTAACGTCATTAGCAGTGGCCGCCATTTCTAGCCCCCTCCTGTACTCCAAAAACAGTCCCCAGAAATTTTTGGTCCTGCTCTTAAGTGGCAGTAGCTCACTGTAGTTTTCAGACTGCGTGCAGCAGTAAGTCAGGGCTCTAGTCCACTGCTCTAACATGGGAAGGGGCCCTCTCATCCAGCACATGGCTAGTCTTCATTTTGCCATCAGCAGACCCATTTCCACAATTCTACGTTGTGCCTTCGGCAGTGGCCTTGAAAAACCTAGTAGTGCCAACGCCGGGGAAGGTGTGATGTCTGTCTCCAGTGTGCTGCTCAGTTCCTGGAATACTGTATTCCAGAATTGCTGTACCCCTACATTCAGTGGGGTATGCAGACCATTCCTCAAAGAAGGTCTCAAAGCACTGGATAAGAGAGTGAAAGTTAAGGAATGGACACAAAGAGGCTTGTCCAAATAACGAAATACAATGGATGTAAATAAACTGGGGGGATTACCTATGGAGTGGCCTGGAAGGGATGAAAGAGACTCGTAACAAGTATAATGTACATCATTGTGTCTGATTAATTAAAAATCATTACAATATATGTATAATAACATCAATCGAAAACTTCGCACTGCGATGCATTGATCGCAATCCAGGAAAATGTAACAATTATATGTTAGTATTTACATTTAGATAAAAAAAGAGATAACTGTCTTATAAAAACAGATGCAAAGTAGCGCTAGGTATTCTTAATCAAGTGCAGAATCAAATTGTTGCGGTAATTAATACTATATTCAATACATTCATCAATGAGGCAGTAAATGGTTGGATAAAAAGCTCTAGATCGAATTTGCTTGTTCAACACTATGCTGTTACAGTTTAGTTTGGGGTTAAGAGTTACAGGAATCTATGGCAGGCAGCTGATGTTACTTGTTTTCACTCAACCCCACAAGTTAGTGTTCCATATTCTTTGAGCAGAATCCACACTTTAAAAGTTGCCTAGTCTTTCAGTTAAAACTAGTGCATTTGATACGCATAGAACGGTGCTTAGGGGAATTGCAGCCAGATTCATCATTGTCCCGTTTTGCGAGTCCTTAATAGCGATTATTAAGGAATCGCTATTAAGGACTTACAAAACGGGATTCATGTAGGAATTGCTAAATAAATTGCGATTCCTACACATTCCTTATTTGCGAGTAGCAAATTGCTAATCGCAAATAAGGAATAACTCCCCATTCATTCCTATGGGCCTAAAGGCCCATAGGAATGAATGGGGAGTTATTCCTTATTTGCGATTAGCAATTTGCTACTCGCAAATAAGGATGCCATTTCAAGGGTTCCAGGGGTGTCCAAAGGACACCCTGTAGCACCCCTAAAATGTAATCTACATTGGTGTTGCGCACACACATGTCCAAAGGACATGTGTGTGTGTAACATGCAACTTAGAAAAATGCATTTAAATGCATTTTTCTAAGTTTTAGCTATTTACCACGAGGTTTGACCTCGCGGTAAATAGCGGTCCTAAATTGCAAATTCGCATTTTTTAAATGTGTCATGAATAGCATTTAACCACTTGGGAGCTAGTAAACAAACCTCCCCAGTGCTGCGCTGTCCATTATCCGGTGCTGAACTGGACGTCCAGCGGTCGCACGCAGCACTGGGGAGGTAGTGCCCGTGACGACCGTTGGCCGACGGCAGCACTTAAGGGGTTAAGGAATCTCTAATAGAGATTCCTTAAATGCTAATCCTCGCATATTTGCGAATTCTTTATTAGCGATTTTTGCATTTGGGATGATGAATCCCAAATGCAAAAATTGCACTCGCAAAGGGCCAGATTCTCAGAATCTGGCCCTTTTGCGAGCGCATTTAGCTTCATGAATCAGGCTGATAGAGTCTACCCTGGGATGTGATGTAAGGCTTAAGGGAATGATTTTGATGTTAGGAAACTAAAGTGAAACTTGCAGAATCACCAGATCAGCAGAATGGAATTACGACAAAAGCTGCTTCAATTGTTTATCATTGTTGCGTCCACCAATTGCTGTTTCATGCTTTTGATGCCTCTCGAGCTGTGTTCTCTGGGTGGCCAACAGGCTGCTTGAACTTACGATATGCCAGATGGATGAAGTTTGTCAAACTGATGTTTAAGGCTGTGTTTTCTGGATTCAATGCCCCAATGATGCCCTGACTGCAGAACCGGACTCCCAGTTTGTTCCTCTCAGGCGTCAATTTTGATCTGCACATGTCCATCAGTGCTGGGCGGAAGCATACAACATGCTCCAGAGACTCAAATAATACCCCGCAGCCCCTACATACAATCTTGTCTGATGGGTGCCGCCAGGGAGCTAGGTGTTCCAAAAAATGCCACACGCCCAGGCTAAGCGCATAATCTATGTTTTAAATGCAGGGAATATGTGCAGGCAAGGTATGACGATGTGGAGACCGACTGATAAAAGTAAATCACTGTCCGTGCATGCTTGCGTTTAGCAAGAATTGCCCTGTGTAACAAATAGGAGCTCAGTTGGGTTTCTTATGTTATGTTATGTTATGTTATATGGTTTATAGAGCGCACAGCTGCCCCAGCGAAGAGGCGTCCCGGCGCTAATCCCAAGTGAGAAACAGAACTGAGGGCAGAAAAGACCGGTAGGGGAAATTATTTTCCAGGAAATAAAAGTGTTTTGACAACTTTCCTGAATTGCAACATGTCTTTCAACTCCCGTATCTGGGCAGGAAGGGAATTCCATAACTTAGCTGCTAGAAAACGAAAGGAGCGGCCACCTGCTCTGCTACGATTGAATCGGGGAACTACCACCAGATTCTGCCCTGCCGAACGCAGAGAACCCGCAGGCACATACAGGTTCAGCAGTGATCCCAACATTTTAGGGGTAGACAGTCTAAGGATTTTAAAAGAGATACACAGGGTCTTGAACTGTATCCTTTGAGCTACAGGAAGCCAGTGAAGTTTCCGGATGGAGGCAGAAGTGGGACTAAAGCGTGGCAGGCCTATTAAGGCCCTCACGGCCGCATTTTGAATACGTTGAAGGCGAATTTCCACCTTGTTAGCGCCTAGAAGTAAGGAGCTGGCATAATCCAGTCTGGACAGTACCGTAACCTGAACAATTAACTGCCTGGTAACTGGATCGAAACATTTCAAGACTGGTTTAAGGCTGCGTAAGATTCCAAAACAAGTAGCGGCAACCTTTTTTGTATGGACATCAAACTTAAGCTCTGAGTCCAACCAGACTCCCAGTTTCTTCACTTCAGTCTTAGGTGTAGGTGCTGCCCCCAAAGTAGGTGGCCACCAATGGTCACCCCATAGATCTACGTTTCTTCCCACCAGTAGTACCTCCGTCTTGGCAGCATTCAATTGGAGATAGTTATCTGTCATCCAGGCTGCTACGGCGGTCAGACCCGCTTTGAATCTGATATGGTCGATGGTAGAGCCTTCCGTGAGGGCAACCACTAGCTGCGTATCGTCAGCATAAGAGACGATGTCAAGATCCCACGCTTTAGCGACCGCAGCCAGTGGTTGGACGTAAAGATTGAACAAGGTGGGGCTCAAGGCCGATCCCTGCGGAACACCCTGCTCAATGGAACGCGCCCCAGAGAGGAAAGGAGTGGAGACACGAAACGTTCTATCAGTCAGGAAGGATCCAAACCAAGCAAGAGCCATATCAGTGATCCCTGCCTCCTCAAGTCGATGTAGAAGGATCTGGTGGGAGACCGTGTCAAAAGCGACACTGAGATCCAAGAGGATCAGTGCCGCCATTTGACCATGGTCCAATGTGGAGCAGAGATGCTTCATCATAGCCAGAAGCGCGGTCTCCTTGCTGTGGCCGGCACGGAACCCATGCTGTGTTTCGTCCAGAGTGTCGTTGGTTTTGAGAATGCTGGTAAGAACTAGATTCACATGGGACTCTGCGATTTTAGCCGCCCAGGGCTGCAGGGATATAGGCCTAAAGTTTTCTGGCTTTGACGGGTCTAGAGTGGGTTTTTTAAGTATGGGTGACACCCATGCCTGCTTTCAACTGTCTGGGACAGTAGCAGTAGAGAATGAGACATTGACAAGACTATATAGCTGGGTCAGGCAGAGTAGAGAAGACTCTCTAAATTGGGCCTGCCGGCGAGCCAGATTTAATCTGCCTTGTAAGCTTGTCAAACTCTTCCCTAGAAATTTCAGGAATGACCGATATCTTAGCCACAGAGATAGGCCGAGAGACCGGAGAATAGCTATGTTGTGGTCCTGGGTTAAAGGCTTGGTAGATACCCCGGATTTTATCGACGAAAAAGGAAGCCAGCTCTTCACATTGGACAGCTGAAGTGGGGACAATGCTGTCAGGTTTTTTTGAGCTAAGTTCCTTAAGGATCTTAAAGATAACTTTAGTCGGGTTAGCACTAGCCTCTATTTCGGAGGCATAAAATTCCGCTCGCACCCTACCGATGGCTTTATGGTAAGTCTTAAGCTCCTTTACATATCTGATCTTACTCTCTGAGGAGTAGTCCTTGCTCCATACACGCTCGTGTTTTTTACACTTTTTCTTCAGACTAGCCAGGGTTTCGTTATACCAGGGATTAGCATCTCACATGCGTCCTTTGACCCACCTAGCAGGTATAAGGGTGTCAAGTGCCCTGGTGAGCCAGGTACAAAATACTTTATATCCTGTCTCCACATCCGAAAAAGGGCCCAGTGGATCAGCGTCCAGCAATGCATGAAACTCCTCTAACCGGAGCTTGCGCCAAGGTCTTTTAAGCGTGGCTCTTTGGGTTTTACAAGCTGTAGAGGTAGGGATACAAACAGATAACTCCACTAGAAAATGATCTGACCAAGCAATTGGCGAAGGGGTGGTGGTTCTGGAGTCTTCTATATTAGTAAAAATGGGGTCGAAGACATGGCCTCCTGTATGTGTGGGGCTTTTAACTAATTGAAGGAGCTGGAAGGCGGTTAGGTCAGAGGTCAGGGTGCGGACATTCAAATCCTGCTCTAAGTCAAAATGGAGATTAAGATCCCCTAAGATACTTAAATTTGCTGACCCTACAGCGTATGCCTCCACCAGCTCCAAAAGGGAGATGTTGAAGCCATGCATGCGTCCAGGGGGCCTGTATATTAATAGCCCTGCAAAGGTGAAGTGGGTGTTGATGGTAATACTAAAATAAGCACATTTCCCCTCTTTCATCTCCCTTTCATCAAATAGACAGGTAAAACTTGATCTTACCACCACGGCAATGCCTCCCCCTCTAGTGGCTCTGTTTACCAACTTAATAGAGTAGCCCGGGGGTAGCGCAAGATTGGCAATGGTTATGAGATCATCTCTCATCCATGTTTCTGTCATAAAAAGGATATCCGGGGTTTCATCAGCTAAAAGGACGAATACCTCCGCATGATGCTTCGGGAGTGACCTAACATTCAACTGAAGCACTATTAACCATTGTAGCGTAGGAGAGTTTAGAAGAGCTTCTGACATGACGGGGGCCGGGAGAGTGAGTTGGGCACAAGGGCAGGTTACTGGGCCACTTAAAGGGTCAAGGGGCACCAGACATCTCTGAGAGTTAGGTGGGCGCAGACTAAACAACTCCTCTCTAGAATAAGCAATGTTCCCTAGCAGGTTTAGGCCAGCGTCTCTGGCGAGAGGCGCTGGACTGGCACTGATAGGCGCAGATGGGCTTGCCTTAGGCGCGCCTTTGGCACGCCATCGTTGCGCCCGCTGCGCGTCCAATGTGCAATACACATTTATAGGGCGTGAGGAGGGCGGGAGCCTGCAAAGCAACTAGTCCGCAACTTTCAGAGACCATCCTAAGATGGCGGCTTACCCCTGTCCTATCCGGCGCCAGCACCTAGTCGGCTGCGTGAGGATCAGGGGGCTGAGGCTGAAGTGGGGCTGAAGTAAGTGAACCGCCCCTGGGGCGAGATACAGGCTAAGAAATGCGCGATTTCAATCTCAAGTAATTAAAAACACAACAGAAACACAATTTTAAAAACAGCAGTAGTCAAATTAGCTCCCGGCTTTCCGCCTCAGGAGAGTATCACCATAGGATAATTAATGCTTCTTAATACTTGATTTGAAAGCTTTTTTACTTGGTTTGAGAGTCCACAGCTCACTTGCTGACAACTGAAACATGCAGTCATTGAAGAACCAACTGTGTGACCCAACTAAATTGCTGGATCTGATGTCAGTCCATAACAAGGACTGCAGGGAGCTGCCTGTGGCCTGTCTCAGCTTGTGACATAAGTTGAGAAAAGCACCTGTACTTAGCATTTGGTATTTAAGGATGCCAATCTCTAATCAAATCTGGGCTGCAGATGAGATTTTTGGCAACCGCAGCACCTTTTTGTAGATGTTGACTTAGTGCGGTGCTGAGCTTTCCCAAGGAGACTTCATAGCCATACGACAAGCTTGGTCCCATCTTGGCTCACATGACTTCCAGCATTAGGGCTAGGCTTGGACCTGTCCGTTGTTTTTAAAGTTTGGAAAGACTGATTTGAAGGGCTATTGCTTTTATGGCGATTTCACTGTGGTACTTGACAAGAGCGCCCCTAGCATTGATTTGGACTACCAGATATTTGCAAGTTTTTTCTACTAAAATTTGGTGGTTGTTGTATGACTAGCTGTCACCGCTATACATTTTATTGCCAAATATAACCTCTTCAGTTTTCGTAAGATTAACATCGAGGTGTTTCATGGTTGTATAGCTGTATAGTTTATTTAGCAGTCGTTGCAAACACAACTCTTGTAAGGCTAAAAAGAACAAGGTCTTCAGCATGTAGGAGATTGCTGATCTGAGCTCCGCCAATCCTAGAGGGGTGACTGTAAAAACTGCAATATATAAATACAAGATAGAGAAAATCCTTAATATAAACAGCTTCGGGATCTAAAGATAGAACAAAGAATGAAAAAAACTTGAAGTAAGGAGTAATGGATAAACACAGCGACAGGAACAAGAAAGAGTAAAAGTACTTCAGATTGTCAAGAAAAATGTATAGGAGCCGCAAGATTGCCCAGCAAGGGTATACAAATAACTGGGATACTGCCTCAAACTAAATAGCTGCGCAATTTACAATGGTAGAAAAATAGGGAGATCCCTAAGTCCTAGGGATGATGGGGGAAGACGCTGTTTGGAAGCACCAGGGATGCAAGAATGAAAGCAGTGACCAAAGTGTTAGAGTTCCGTATGGGAAATTACCAGCAAGGAATGAAATAGGGGTGTGGCAAATGTGAAAAGGAGAACGTCAGCAAGGTAACCTAACCCTTGTGTTATTACCTTA
Source organism: Lissotriton helveticus (assembly GCF_964261635.1). Taxonomy (NCBI): domain Eukaryota; kingdom Metazoa; phylum Chordata; class Amphibia; order Caudata; family Salamandridae; genus Lissotriton; species Lissotriton helveticus. The sequence goes on from NC_136070.1 coordinate 1,138,992,861, forward strand.
TGATCCGCATTTAGCGATTTAAAGATGAATCATACGGGCTCCAGACGCGTCTGTTGCCATTTCCCGGGTTTCTGAACAGACCCAGGAGGGAGTAGATAACGCAAGATTTAAAGGCTGTGGGCACCACAGACAGTGAGGTGGTACAAGGATCACATCCAAAAATAAATATGGGAGGCATATATCTTAGAATGTGGAAGTAATATTATGAAATAACAAAGAAGGATTAAGACCCCATAAGGCGGAGAAGAGCACTCAGAGAAACTAATCAGAAAACACAGGCTATAATGTGCCCGATCGATTGAGATAGAGATGGGAGCCAACTAATAGTTTAATGAATAGCATTTTACCAAGGAATTGTTTCATTTGAACCATTCGTACAAGTGTCTAAAGAGAAAATCCAGTATACTTCTATTTTCATATGATATAGATTTGTGTCCCTGTCCCAGAGAATCTTTCGCTATAGTCTTGCTTGGGCTGCGAAGATCTTGACAGATGTTCTGCAGCCTGTTGTCTCCAGTTCAGAACCCTTGCTGCCTTTCAGTGAGGCCTTAATGGACATTCTTCTGGGCACCTTGTACAAGCCCACCACAGGGGCTCCTGTGAATAGAACGATTGCCTACCTCCATCACCCTGCGTTGGACAACCCAGTTTTCCTTACTGCCCATCCCACCCCTCAAAACTTGGTGGTTCAAGCTTTCTCTTCCCGTGGTGCATTTCCTTCCGCATCTCCAGACAGGGAATTCAAGAGCCTGGAAAGCTTTGGAAAGAAAAACATTTCTTCCACCAGTCTAGCATTGCAGTCAGTAAACCCTGCATACCTTTTGGGCCGTTACTCTCATTCGATATGGGACACGGTTGCGCAGGCGCTGCCCGGGGTCTCGGAGGAGGACTGTATCCTACTCTCCCAAGCCATTTCAGATGGGAGAGATGCAGCGAAGTTTGCCATCCGATGTGGTTTGGACACGACAGACTCGCTGGGCAGAGTAATATCCATGATGGTGGCCGTATGTTTCCACGCCTGGCTGAGGACGTCTGTTTTTTCGGGGGATGTCCAAGCTAACCTTATGGACATGCCCTTTGATGGTCCCCGTCTCTTCAGAGACAAAGCAGATGCCGCCCTTGAGTGTTTCAACGACTCGCGGGCAATGGCCAAGTCCTTGGGCCTCACTGCAACATTGCGTCCTGTATCTGCTTTTCGCTCCTTTCGTGGCTACAGAAGGGGCTGCCAACCACTCCAGCTTTATTCCAGTCAGAGGGTCCTGAAGTTCAGCAACCTCTGCGGGGCTGTGTATACAGTTTACCCCAACCCCCGTGGGTTGGGAAGCCAGAATTCAAGCCACGATCCCCTCTTTCACCATAAATCCTTCCTAGTCCAATCCCCCAGGATTATTCTCAACCATTCAGTGGCAGTATACACCATCATCTACACCACTGGTGAAACATTACCTCGGACATATGGGTGTTGCAAATAGTCCAAAGGGGCTACTCTCTCCCCGTCAAGACTGCTCCACCATCTATTCCTCCAGTGTACAATTGGCTGATGGAGGACCACCTTGCTCTACTCTGTGAGGAAGTCAAAACTTTCTTGACCAAGGGAGCAATAGAGAGGGTCCCCAGGCCAGAAATAGGCTGTGGCTGTTATTCCCACTATTTTCTGGTTCCAACGAATGAATGAGGCCTTCGTCCTATCCTCGACCTCAGAGCCCTCAGCTACTCCCTCAAAAAGGAGGAGTTGAAGATACTCACCTTAGCTCAGGTTCTGTCTGCCCTGGATCCAGGAGACCGGATGGTAGCACTGGACTTGCAGGATGCCTATTTTCAAATCCCCATCCTACCTGCCCATTGTTGCTACCTGCAGTTTATGGTGTGCCACAACCACTTTCAGTTTGCTGTGCGCCCCTTCGGACACACCAGGTGTTCACAAAGGTGATGGTGGTCGCAGCTCATCTGCGGAGATCAGGGGTCCCAGTCTTCCCATATCTTGATGACTGGTTGTTGAAGATGGGCTCGTCCCAAGCAGTCATCTCCCACCTACAAACTACAGTGAACCTCCTGCCTTTGCTGGGGTTCACTATCAACGTGCCGAAGTCACACCAGGCTCCCTTTCAGATGCTCCCTTTCATTGAGGTGGTTCTGGATGCGGTGCAGTTTTGGGCCTATCCTCCAAAGCAGCGATTTCAGTATATTTAGGCTATGATACCGATGTTGCAGCCTCTATCGTGGATTTCGGTGAGAGTAACTCTGAGGCTGTTGGGCCTCATGGCATCCTGCCTGGTGGACCATGCACGGTGGCGCATGCAGGCTCTGGAGTGGGACCAAAAATTCCAAAGGGCACAGCATCAATGGAATCTCACTGACCTGGTTCAGATATCAGAAGGCACTGCGAAAGACCTACAGTGGTGGCTGACAAACTATGATTGGGTCAGAGGCAGAACCCTCTCCCTTCTACATCCAGATCTGACAGTAGTGATGAATGCATTTCTTCTGTGGGTAGGTGGGCAGGTGGAGATCAGAGGACCTTGGTCTACTGTGGAAGCCAAACTCCACATCAACCATCAGGAGCTCCATGTGATCCGATTGTCAGTGAAGGCCTTTTTACTATCCATCAAGGGAAGGCTGGTTCAGGTGTTCACTGACAACACTACCGCCATGTGGTACTGCAAGAAACAGGATGGAGCGGGGTCGTGGACCCTCTGTCAAGAAGCCCTGCGTCTCTGGACTTGGCTGGAACAACTGGGCATTCCTCTTGTGATTTAACATCTGGCCTGCTCTCTGAACACCACAGCAGACAGACTCAGCCAAAAATGCATTGCGGGTCACAAGTGACTTGGTTAAATCTGTTTACCTCCGATGAGAACGTGCAATGTCAGCAGTTTTGCGCATTGGGGTTTCCAAGGCGGCTCTCGCTCTGCGACGCTTTTCATCACGAGTGGAGCTCAAACGTTCTATTCGCCTTTACGCCCATACCACTCCTGCCCAGAGTGCTCAAGAAGATCAGGAGCGACCGGGCACAAGTCATTCTTGTGGCTCCGGACTGGGCATGGAGAGTTTGGTATCCTTAACTTCTGGCTATGAGAATCGATCCTCCGATCAGGCTGTCCCTCCGGGATTGTCTCCTTTTGGAGCAGCAGGGGAGGATCCTCCACCCAAAACCGTCCACTCCCCACCTCCTTCCGTGGAGATTGAGTGGCGACAGTTGACAGCTTTTGACCTTCCTCCTGAAGTCGGCAAAGTTATTATGGCAGCCAGGCATCCCTGCAAGAAATCAGTATATGCCTGCCGATGGAACAAATTTTGTAAATATTCTATAGAGCAGTCCATTGACCTCTTATCTGCTTCTCTAGCAGATATTCTTCTTTTTATTCTTTCCCAGGGCTCTGCATTGGGCACTCTGAAAGGCTGTCTTTCAGCCCTCTTGGCCTTTCTTCAGCTGCCAGATCAGCCTTCACATTTTAAGTTCCCTCTGGTGCAGTTTTTTGAAGGGGTTAACCTACCTTTTTTCCCCTTCTCCTTTTCTTATGCCACAATGGGACCTTAATTTGGTCCTTACTTTCTTGATGTGCGCACCGCTTGAGCCGCTGCACAACGGTCCTCTATGGTTACTCACTAACAAAACAGCCTTTTTGGTGGCAATTGCCTCTGCCAGGAGGGTGAGCGAACTGCAGGCACTGTCATCACAGCCTCCTTATCTGACTGTCTTTCCAGATAAATTGGTGCTAAGAACTATTGCATTCTTTTTGCTCAAGGTTGTAACTCCCTTCCATCTGGGACAGTATGTTAATCTACCCACTTTCTATACGCCTCCTCACCCTTTCAAAGAAGAGGAGCGTCTTCATCGTCTGGATCTAAAAAGAGTGTTATCGTTCTACCTTGACCGCACCAAAGAGTTCCGGGTGTAAGACCAACTCTATGTGGGAGCAAAGAAGGGGCGTACTGTCTTAAAGAGGACCATTTCATGCTGGATTATCCTCTGTGCTGTCAGTGCTGTTTGTTGTGGAGGGAGGCAAGCGGCACCACTTCCTGGTTGCTCCATCTGAGGCGGCCATCTTCGGTGGGTTGACGCGCTAGTCTCCCACTCCGCCTAACCTCTTTAGCCCGCACCTGTCCGCGCAGCGGTGACGCGCAGCGGTAGCGCCGTAGACGCGCCGAAGAGGCGCCAAAGAGAAGCCAGTCTGCGCCAGTCCGCGTCCAGACGCTTCCTGCTGACTGGTCCCTGGCTTTGCCCGTCATGGTAGGCCCTCTGCTGTCCTATGACTCATTATCCCTTCATGCCCTCCGCCCGTCCCTCAATTCGACATGTGCCCACGCTTTCCCCCCTTCCCACATTGATTATGTTTGTACAAACTGTAACTGGCGCCTTTCTGTCCCTCCTACTTGCCCGCTACCTTCCACCCAGGAATGGAAAATGTTTCTCCTAAATTGTAGGTCCGTTCGCAAACATCACACCGAGCTCCACTCTTTGATTGAAGATCTTAATCCTCATGCACTCTTTTTAACGGAAACGTGGCTCCATATGGACAATGATCCAGCCATCGTTTGGGCTATTCCCCAAGGATTCACGTTAAAGAGACTAGATCGCCAGACTGGGAGAGGTGGAGGAGTGTCCATTGTCTATCGTGATAGCTATAAATGCCGAATCACCCCTACAACCTCGCCAACCTGCGAAAGTTTACACTTTTCGCTAGATCTGTCCCCCACCACTACCTTCTCTGGCATCCTAGCCTACCGTCCTCCTGGTGCTCTCAACAATTTCATTAGTAAAATCACGGATCTTGCTGCAAGTATCGTGTTATCCTCACCCAACTTTACTGTGTTGGGTGATCTCAACCTGCACCTAGATGACCCCCACGACACTGCAGCCAATACTCTCTGTTCCAACCTTCAAGCGCTGGACCTACAGCAAAAGGGGTTTCATGTAACTCACAATAGAGGCCATCTGCTGGGCCATATTTACAGCAATATTGGTGATCTCACAGTTAAAACCCCTGTCCCGCTACCTTGGACGGATCATTTTTTGATACCCTTCACTTGGCGTACCAATCTCTCTCCCTCCACTTGCGGCCTCGTTAAACATCGAGGTAGGAAATGGCCCTTACTTCCCCTCCCTGCTTGGGAAGCCTCCCTAGTTAAAGACACACCCGGGAAGGCGCTGAATTCCAATACAGCAGCCAACAATTTTGATGAGTGGATCTCTTCCACACTCGACACGGTCCTCCCTATACAGGCTAGTAACCTTACGAAAAGATCTAGAGCCGCTCCATGGTTTACCCCCACCCTTAAGGCCATGAAACTAACCTGTCGGAAACACGAAAGGGCCTGGAGACAGGACTACTCCAAATCTAGGAAGGATGATTATAGAGCTGCTATTAGGCTCTATAAACAGGAGATAAAGACGGCACAAGCTTCCTTCTATTGCAGTAAAATCAACGAAGCCGCCAATGCCCCAAGGGAAATTTTTAAAATCGTTAAAACACTTATTTCACCCCCTACGGAATTTCCCTCTGCTGATGGTGCCCAAAACCGCTGCAATGAACTAGCTGTTTTCTTCTCTGAAAAAATTCAGACTATATACTCTTCTTTTGGGGAAGCTAACAGTGACTTGGAACTTCCCACTCCCCCTACTTCTGGTGCCCCTGTCCAGTGTATGTTTGACACAATTCCATCACTGGACATTCCAACACTAGACAGACTCATCTCCAAAGTTACCTCAGGCTCCCCTAATGACCCAGCACCCCCTCAGACCCTCATCAAGGCAATGGACATAATTCGCCCGGTCATATTGGACGTTCTCAACACTTCCATCTCCTCAAAAACCGTACCTCCCTCCTGGAAGTGCGCGATGGTGAGGGCCCTGTTGAAGAAGCCCAATCTTGACCAATCCAACCTGGCGAATTATCGTCCTATTTCCCTGCTCCCTTGGCTGAGTAAACTACTCGAGAGGCACGTGAATAACATTTTGATGAACTATTTGGAGTCAAATGGCCTTTTACGTGCCTCTCAGACTGGGTTTCGGCCCTTACACGGGACCGAAACAGCCCTCCTAGCGGTAACCGAGGAAGCAAGAGCAGTGTTAGACCAGGGTGGCAAAGTCGCAATTATCTTGTTAGACCTCAGCGCCGCGTTCGACACGGTTAACCATGTCACGCTATTACAACGACTGGCGGACATGGGCGTGTCGGGCCCGGCGCTGGACTGGCTGACATCCTTCCTGGCTGACCGCTTCTTCCAGGTTTTTGAGGGCGAGGCAGTGTCACCCAAACATCCTCTCAGGTGTGGGGTTCCTCAGGGCTCATCCCTGAGCCCCACCCTGTTCAATGCCTACATGGAACCTCTAGACAGGATTGTCCATCCCTTCGGTGTGCGTATTGTCACCTACGCGGACGATACCCAACTGGTGGTCTCCCTAGACCACTCAGAGGTATCGTCCAACACCCTAGGCCCCTGTCTAGAGGCTGTTGCCAGATGGATGCAATCCTCCTGTTTAAAACTTAACGGGGAGAAGACAGATGTCATCTTATTGGGTAATCCCTCCCCCTCTGTCTTTGCATCCATCTGGCCACCATGTCTGGGCCCGCCTCCTGCTCCCAAGCCCCAAATAAAAAGCTTGGGGATTTGGTTTGATACTGCATTGAACTTCTCAGCCCAAGCTACGAAGACCGCAGCTACCTGTTTCGGCCTGATGAGGATGCTACGGAAGGTGCTCCCTCTGCTTCCATTCCAGGCAAGGAGGATTCTAGTCCAGGCCCTTATACTATCCCGCCTGGACTATGGTAACGTCCTCTATATGGGAGCCCCTTCCTTTGTCATTCAAAAACTCCAAGTGACCCAAAACAGCGCGGCTCGTTTGCTTTACAATCTCCCTCGCTGGCAGTCAGCAAGGACCGCCCTAGGGGAACTCCATTGGCTCCCCATAGCGGCCAGAGTACAATTCAAGGCTATGTGTACTCTACACAAAGCCTTCCATCACCTTGGTCCTGCAATTCTACAGCCCCTGATCACCCCCTATGTTCCGTCACGTGCCCTCCGATCCAGTACCCTCCAGCTGGCCTCCTCCATCAGAGTGAGGAGAGCCCGCTGGGGAGGCCGTTCCTTTTCATATACCGCAGCTAAGCTCTGGAACACCCTCCCCTTATTCCTCAGAGGAACTACCGATCATCTCTCCTTCAGAAAAGCCTTGAAAACTCACCTGTTTGCCAAATCCCGCTGATCTGCCCGAGCCCGCGCTAAGTAAGCTTTAGTCATAAGCGCTACGAGGCCTCCGGGTAGATAGCGCTATACAAGTGCAGTTTCAATTCAATTCAATTCAATTCAATTCAATTCAATTCAATTCTTTATCAATATGTGCTATGCCTTAGCAAAGAAGCAGCCTCCTGAAGGCCTTAGGGCCCGCTCCATCAGGACGAAGGCAGCCACCACGGCTCCCCAGTGTGGCTATCTGCCAAGCGGCCACGTGGGTATCTCTGCACACATTCGCCAGACACTATTGCCTAGATTCCCAGGTTCACAGGTAGGACCTGTTTGGTCTCTCTGTCTTGCAGGATTTCCTGGTTTAAAAAGCTTTTCTGCAGGAAGGTATTGCTTGGGTATCTGTTCAAAAGTAAGGAATCTGCAGCTAGATGTCTCTATCAGATGGATAAGTTACTTACCTTCGGTAATGCCTTATCTGGTAGAGACATGATCTAGCCGCAGATTCCTTACCAACCCCACACATCCTCCCCTCACTGCGGAATTGTTTTTAGTGTCAGGGTGTGTTAAAAAAGATTTAGGGCGCTTAAGGAGAACCTTAAGGAGAACCTTAAGGGCCCTAGCTCTTTATTAACACACCATGTTCAGATACTTCATGGCTCCGCGCTTCTGGCGTGGAAAGTCATGAAAAGAACTGACTTCAGCGTGCCAGAGTGGTGGTTATATTGACGACGTGGATGTCATGACAACGATGAACACGACGCCGATGACGTCATGTGGAGTCGATCAACATCACCTACCGGCATGCAGGGGTACTGCTAAGAAAATCTTCCGGATCCAGCCTGATGCTTGGAAGTTGAAAGGTAAGGAATCTGCGGCTAGATCATGTGTCAACCAGGTTAGGCATTACTGAAGGTAAGTAACTTGTCCGTTATGTTTGGCTCGCTCTGCGAAATCTGGTTATTCATTGCTATGATGAATCAACAGGGGCCAACAAAAGTTGTTTCCCACAGTTGCTATGTCAGAAAAGATTTTCAGGCTTCTCTGACGGATCTTCGAGAGTCTGTCAGTACACCTCTGGCTCTCTAATCTGATGGTGAGCAGAGAGCGCATACTCAGCAAGAATGGCGAAAGGAAGGCACAGGGGTGGTAGACGAGTTTGAGTCACAGGTATATTTTCTTTTACATTTGGGACAAAGAGGGGAGGCCAGGCTCTGGAAGGCTCTTCCATTATTCCTCTGCCCTTGTGTAGAAGTTGCACACAGGGAGAGAGGATTTGAGGGGCATACATAATATTTTGAAGGGCATACATAATATAAAATTGGGGATTGTTCTTATTGTCTATTTGATGTCACTCAGAATCCATCAGTGAAAACATTCCCTTTAATCACTGTTACACATCTATAAATCTGCATATTGCCCACAAGGGAATTTTCTCCACGGTAAATTCCCTGAACAAATGTCAATATCACTGAAATCAAAATGCCTGCTTTTGTGGTGAATTGCCAATGGTAGCAGAAGTAGCAAAAGCGCCTGGAAGGGTCTCTAGGGTTATTTATGTATGCGGCTATCTTTAAATGTTGCACTTCTTTTTTCAAACAGATTAGCCCTGCCATATCTAATTATGTGACAGACAAACTTGGGAAGAAGTTTGTAGAGCCACCACCATTTGATTTGTCAAAAAGCTATTTGGATTCAAATGCTACAATTCCACTCATCTTTGTTTTGTCTCCTGGAGCGGATCCTATGGCTAGTAAGTCATCCAAGGGAATATGCATTATTTGAATTATTTTAATGTATTTTATAAAAATGCATTTAGCTTTAAATAGAATTAAACTAAGCTTATTATTACAGTGATGGAACATGCTTCCTTGCTCGTTTATAGACTTTGAGCTTCTTGTTTCTTCTTTGACGGCTGACGATTGACTTTGCTCCTGTAAGTGCTAGTCTATTTAATTTCTTATTGAAAATATTTTTGAAAAGGTACCTTCTTTTTCTCATTACTCATGCATATATTTTGACCATTTAAATTTTTTATTTGTATACGATTAATTAAAACCATTATAGTTATTTCAGAGGCATACAAGCAATATAACATCTCAAATCGAGACATAGTGCCTTTTCCAAAGTGCACATCACAAATGTAAAAAGGACAGTCGTATTGTTGTAATAAATTACAGGTGCGATGTTTGATTTAACAACAGTAAAGTAGCTTTTCGAAGAATTAGTAGCAGCATCGATTTGTATTTAAAAAAGGCTACCATACCTTTAAAGGGTTTGATAATATTTTAGTGTGACAAAAGTGTTTATGTCAAAAAGTGCTGGCGCAATTGCTGGTAGTAACAGGATAGTCTTGTCAGCAGTGCTTCCTTTTGACTGCCTGAAAAAATAATCGATGATCATGTGTTCATTGTACTGGGGGTAGCTGATGAGAACCCTAAGCAACATAGGGCCTCATGTTGATGTCGGTTGGAGAAGACTCTGACCTGTGTCCGGATGCTTTCTGACCGACATCTTCAGTTTCACTTTCGCCCGGCGAATTACAGTGCCGGCAGTCGAAAGTGAAACTGAATGGTCATTCTAGCTGGATCCGATGGGAGTCAGAGGCCCCACCGTAATCCCTGATAAAAGCGTTTCCGCCATCAGGATTACTATGTCGGTTTCCAGCAGGCTTTCCATGTCGGGCTTTCTGACATGGTAAGCCTATCAGGAGGTGACTTTGGGGGCCCCTAGCATGGCCCTCATTCCTCCACGGCCTCAAGTTAGGGGGCACCTATTGTGCCACCCTGTTAATCCCTGCACCTTGAGGCAGGCACCTTAATGCGGAGCACAGATTAACAGACTCTCCCATTTCTCTATGGGAGCTTGGGCTACGGACTATTTACGCCCACAGCACAAGCTACCACAGAGGAATGGGAGTATGTGACCGCACTATGGGGCCCATTATGATCGCGGACGGACTTGAGTCCGTCCGCGACCATAGACGAAGAGGGAACCTCCGCATGGCCTGCGGAGTTCCCTCCTGTGCAATTAGGATGTGACCGCCACCCTGGCGGTCACATCCTCTATTTTTACCATTGCGGCGGGTGCGGCTTCAAGCTGCACCCGCCGCAATGGTAAAAATGCATACATTGCATTTGTATGCAAAAAGCGGCAGGCACCGTGCGGTGCCTGCCGATTTCTGCATACAAATGCAGGGGGGTACCATAGGTACCCCCCATGTGCACCCCCCACCCCCCCTTCACCCAGGGGGCCCCAACGGGCCCCCGCAGTGAAGTTACACATGCTTTTCCACGGCGGAAAACCCGCCGCGGAAAAGCATTTTTTACAGCCCATCCTAATATGTCTGACGGTGTCTGAGAGACACCGCCACCATATTAGAGCTTTTCCGCCGTGGTTGTAAGCCAACCGCGGCGGAAAAGCTGCGGACGGAAACCAGGACCCACCAGCCATCCTAATGTGGCGGTGGGTCCGCTGCGGTTTTTCCTCATCCTCCAGGCCGGCGGTGGCTTCCGCCGGCCCGGAGGATGGGGAACAACCACAATCGTAATAGGCCCCTATGTGTGGTGTGAGCATTGTAATACTGCGGTCTGGACCGCCGACTGGAGGTCGGTCGGTCCCAAACCTGCTATGATGTCGGTCGGAGTCAACTCCGACCGACATCATAATTAGGGCCATAGTCTGTTGTGTGATAAAGAAACAAACTTTGTCAAATAGATGTTAAAACGTGTATTATCGGGGTCGAGTGAGGTAATAATAGCTTGCCTCTGTTTGCGGACTCCCGGAGTGTTCCATTCATGCTTTAGCCTTATTTTTCGTTCGGGTAGCAGTGAGGGACAAAGGCACACAGCTTGTTCGAGGGATTCTTTGCACTGCCTGCAGCCCCTACAAATTGTGCCTTCATGGGGTCGACTCCAGCTGGCGAGATGTTTTAAAAATAGCCCACTCTCCCAGCCTCAGAGCCACAAATCTTTTCTTCAGTTGATTGTAATATGTACATGCAAGATAGGGAGCAGGAGATTGACAATAGGAGTTGATGAACCCTCATTAATATTTACATTTAGCAAGGGCAGACCTATCAAAATGTTATGACCAGTTACAAACGCATTTTTTGATGCCCAGGTTGAAGGCGTGTTGACTCTGGTTACTATCCCAAAGGTCTTTCACGTCTATAAGCTGTTGGCAGTTCTCAAGGAACTGATGATGCACTCGACTTGGGCCTCTAGTATTTATTGTGGCCAATAGCAATACTTCTAGGTGGTTACCACCGGCTGCACGCAGCTTGTGGTACAAGTTAAGGTAGGCACTTACGGCCCATTGATCGAGTAGGCCCTGTTTCAACCTGATCTGGGCAGCGGACACTGCTGTGTTTTCCCAGTAATATTTTGCTGCCATAAGACAATGTGGGTAGGATGTTGGCTTCTCATGACTTCCTATAATGGAGATAGGGTTGGACCCAAAAAGGTTTTTGAGAGGCATTTTCCTGTGCTTAATTGTCTGCTTCTTATTTAGGCTCTAGTGAAGTAATATTCCCTTGTACACGTTGGGTCTAGTTCACCATGAACATTATGAGGGATTCGTTACAAGGTCACTTTTAATTTCAATGGGACCAGTAACAGCAGTTTTCTGGCTCCATTGGAATTATAAGACCCGCAGGTAAAATTCAGATCTGTTTGCTTTCACACTGGTGAAAGTAGTGTGAAATGAAGAAATATCAGCGGAATCAAACCCAGAATGATTGATTCCTGCTGAAATTAACAAACATTGCATAACATCAGTACAAATAGATGGAGCATCTAATGTTGCACTTCCGTATTTCTAGCTTTGCGTACCATGCAATTCTAAAATTTAAATATTTTTCATGCATAAAAATTCATTTATGCATGGAAAAAGACTTGGCAATCTGGTCTTTTAATTAACATAGTCACATTTTTTGAATTTCTGTCTTGAAACGTTTGTCTTTAAAAAAACATCCACAAATATGTGATAAATTGCACGAGTCTCACATCATTCCATCCAGGCAGATGTACTTCTTCTCAAGAAGATCTGTTTTCTTGCTTGAAAAGAGTGTTTAGGAGCCATTGCACTCGCAATTGGATTAAAAAGAATTCCCATTATTTTTTCTGCTTATGTAAAGGGAAGTAGAACAGATTATGCTTCAAATTACACGTTTTGTTCCACCAGGGACAGGAACAATAAACCAACATTTAAGCTAATGTTGATATTTATGAAGTCTGGTCAGCTTAAGAAACAATTACATTATATAGCATGCTATTCCGTTAATGTAAAATAAACAGAAGGCTGAATTGCCGAATATCTATAGCAAACGTATCGATTGACATAAATATTGCTCTCTAAATATTATTTACTAAATTTGATCTACAGTTGCACTAGATTTTGTATGATTAACTACAATGGGGCAATATTTTAATTAAACATATTTAGGACACTATATTTTCTTCAGACAATGTAAAGGCTATGATATTCTGGTACCACAGCATAGCATAGGACAATTCAGAAAACAACTTTTCTTACTGAAATCAACTCCCTGTACTAAGTACCAGTTTGAGTATTTGATTTGTCGTATGGGGATAGGCTCCCCAATGAGAATAACTTTGTCATTTATACCCTGCAAGGTCTGCTTAAGTTTGCCAATGACAAACAAATGACTGGAGATAAATTTCAAGCAATCTCGTTGGGTCAGGGACAAGGACCTATTGCTACAAAAATGATCAAAGAGGCGATGTCTGGAGGAACCTGGGTGTGCCTACAAAACTGCCATCTTGCTGTATCCTGGATGCCAACACTTGAGAAAATTTGTGAAGACTTCGACCCAGAGTTGTGCCACGCTGACTTTAGATTGTGGCTCACAAGTTATCCATCACCAAAGGTTAATCGAATTCAGCTCTTAATCAATTGCATATTTCGTTATTCATGCTTTGTTTGTCAAAACTAATTTGAATAGACAATGCATACGTTGAAATTATGTATCCTATATTTGTATGGTGCTGGTTAAAACTGCAGGTGTCAAGTATAGTTTACGCTTTGTTCTATTTTATTGCACTGATTTGCGTAGCCTACCATTCACCAAAGTTTCAACCTTTTGGTGTCTCTGAGACTCATGTTCAAAGTAAGTATTTTGTTTTGTTCCTGGAAGGGCTCCCTCGATGGGTCATGTCTTTCAACCCCCACTAAGACTGTGTGAGTGTGATCAATGTGTTTTTGGCTCCTAGTCTACATGCTTGCCAATGTTCACTCATCAGTTAGAATATGAAGGTACTTATTTAGAGTTTGGTGGAACAGAAGTAACACCATAAAATAGCATTCCTCTTGACCCCCCCCCGCCCCCACCCCCACTCTCCAAACCTGTGATTTTCTCATAATATGTTGAACTATGAAAACCACTGAATATTCACCGCTGGAGCCTCTGTTGGCCTCATCAACAATAACCATGGTATTTAGAGAGGGATGACCATTATTTATTTTCCCTGCCTTTGTCCGCCATGGGCAGTGTAAATGATGTATGGGCCTCACACACAGATCTCTGAATATTGGGGCTATTACTTTTTTGTTTTCAAGAAACAAACTCCCACTTTAAGTTCACTCACAACCAACTTCTTGGAAATCTCCAGAAACACTTTGTGGGTTTTGCCATTGACCAGAATACAATATTATTTCCCTTCTGGGGAGTTCACATAGTTCCTGCTAGAGTAAAACACCAAACTATGTGCTGGTGCGCCATTATAATGGTTGCAATAAGCGGTCTCAATTTGCGACCCAGCTTTTTGAGACAAGTATCTAATTTTGTGAACCAACCTATGTAGCAATAGGTCAGTTCGCAGAATGAGGAATCGGAGGAGGTCGAGAAACAACCAGCCTAATTGATATTATTCCTTAGGCCGGTTGCAAATTGCGGCTCCATCCGATAGGCTACCTTTGCAGGGAATACAACCTGCAAAGGACAGCAGACCACCATCCCAATGAAAGTATTTGAAAATTCAAAATGTTCATTTAATTCAGCCTGAGTGTAGTTTTAAAGGAAACGGGCTGCTTAAACAATGTTTTTCCATTTTGAATACCTTCAGTGAGAGCAGGTAGAGGTCCTGTGTACAACTTTTATTTATTCCTTCTGAAACTACCCCCATGATTCCCAAAGGAAGGGGTCCAAAGCACCCCTCTTCCTCTTTGCGAATCAGTTGCCACTCCAATTTGGGAGTCAGTATACGGTCAATGGTTTGGCCATTGATACATAGCTTACTGATTCACAGTTTTGAAGAGACGCCCTAAATACGCCTGTTCCAAATTGCAAATCCGTAACTATTTCTAAACCCATTTAGTGATTTAGAAAAAACATTTCTGAATCGCTAAATATATTTAGTCGTTAGAAAAATCATTTTACCTTTTGCAAACCTTCTGGTTCAGAGAATCGGAAGATTTGCCACATGGCGAAAGCGTTGTACATCTGGCCCAAAATGTGGTACACCCCACATCCCTCCAGCTAAGATAACGGAGTCCTGCTCAGAAGGAGCACTTAAGAAACATTTCACACACTCTAATGTTTCAACATTCCTCTGACAGTGCACTCTGCCTGTTCTGATGGCGCCATGGACGGATTAACTCTCTCAGTGAGTCTTTCTTTGACCCATCTTCAAAGGTTCTAATCCCAATTGATCTACTCCGTCGTCTATCCAGCTAAAATTGGTGCCATTAAGTAGGGTAATAATAAACACATCTGTTATTCAGCTCCAAGATGCCCACGGGTGAACTTTTGCTACAGTGATATTTTATGCTATTATAGCATATTTAATTAATTTTACTCGCCAATAATTTTGAAGTTGTTTACTCATATTTCCATTAATTTAAAACTTGCTCAGTGAATGCAGGAAATCTCCTAACACGTGGTTATTAGTTCATAATAACATTATTTCATGATGACTAAGCTTGTGGAAACAGAAAAAAAGCAAAACTTCATTTTTGTTGCATTGATCATACTGTGCTTTATGGCGACTTGGGATCGAAAATTGTCTGATGGACCATCATAATACAACAGTATTGAAAGTAGGCAATGCTTAATTTTGTAAAAATATAAATAATAATAATAATAATAATAATAATAATAAGTGCTATGGCCCTTCATCGGTAGGCACTACAGCTTGCACCACCCATTGCCGATACTAGTGCTGCCAATGACAGCACCAACACAGTTGCTAACTATCACTCTGCTTCAAAGGTGACAATTCAAACTTTTTCAGGACGCCAACGCTATAAGGATGGCTTGAGAGGTGGGAATTAATCATTTTTAATGTACATTGAATTAATGACCAACTGTTGAGTTCATCTCCAAATTAGACAAACAGTGCCACAATGTGGCAGACTTTCATAAGTGACTGTGCTGACAATTTATTGCTGTGCCAAGCACCGGAAACCACCAGCTCAAATTAAACACTGAAGGTAGGGTGCCTTGGGTGGGATTCTCATTAATAAAAGAGAAATAGTAAAGCACGCTACTGAATGAATCATTTTTTTGTGATAATAAAACAAATTGTGAAGAAACATTATAATGCTTCTTTCTAAATTATCTTGCCAATATTTCATCTAGTTTCCAGTTACTATTCTGCAGAATGGAGTGAAGATGACAAATGAACCACCCACAGGTCTGAGACTAAACTTGCTTCAGTCCTACATCAGCGACCCCATCTCTGACATGAGCTTCTTCCAGGGATGCCCAGGAAAGGAGCAGGTAAGCATTGTTCTGTTATGAAGCAGGCAACATTGTTGTTTATTTTATCTCATGCACTGTGCCATTGAATTTTTATTTGAACATGAAGGGTGTAGATCTGTTTTCTGATGCTCATGCTTTGTTGTAGGGAAGCACCTAGCAATTTTGGAGCTCAACTATGAAGTCCTGTGCCTCGAATTCACTGGTTGTATGCTGAAAGTCCATTTTGCCAAGTACTTACCTGAAACTTGTTGGAATTAAGTGACAAAGCTCATGTGGATTCCTATAGATTGACCTGGTTTGCAGATTCTCAGCCCATTAAAGCAAGCTCCACTGAGTTACGTGTGGAGGGCTATGTACAAATTTGACTAGGAGATTTCTGAAGAGCATTGGAAAAACTAGCCATGTCTCTGTGATGTCAGCTTTACCAAAAGCCACTAATCTTTCAAAGCATGTGGTGTTACCCTAGCACCTAAACCATAGCTCTATTTCTGATAGATACATCTGCCTTGTGGATTCCTCACCTTGTGAATATCCCCCTTGCGTCAGCAACGTTCGGAAAATTCTTTGTAGCACGCCGGCGTGGACGATGTCGTAGGAGCACGGCATAGTGCGCGACTCCGTCTGACGTCACCGACTCCTTATTAAACCCACGTCGGCGTGATGACGTCAGTTCCCTTTTTTCCGCGTCGTCGACGATAACGGTTTCTGGGATCTTCTGTGATTCAGATAGTAACTTGTTGCTATTTTGTGTTACTGTTTCTTTGTCAAGTGTCTCTTCTTCGTCGAGGATGTCGTCGAGGAAGACGGGGTGCAAGCAGTGCGGATCGTGTGCCCGTATGATGTCTATTACCGATCCGCATGGCGATTGTTTGTGGTGTCTTGGATCGGACCATGATGTTAAGAACTGTCGATCCTGCTTCAAGGTGAACCCTAAGGCTTTACGAGAGCGGGAGGCTAAGCTTCTGCTTGCGAAGGTGAAAGGAAGAGAGGCTGGAAGGTCTTCGAGGTCGACGTCTAGACGTTCGAGGTCGAGGCAGAAGTCACGATCGAAGTCGAGGTCGAGAACGGCTTCGAGGTCGAGATCCAGAGTGAGGTCGAGGTCCAGAGAGAGGTCGAGGTCTGGATTGAAGTCAGCTTCGGGTCATGCTTTGGGCTCCTCGAAGAAGAAGCGCAAGAGGAGGAAGCATAGCTCAAGACATCACTCTGGTAAAGAGTCTTCAGATTCGAAGAGGAAGTCTCGAAAACATCAGAAAGACTTTGTGTCTCCTTCTCCTATGCAATCTCGTGGAGGTTCCCCGGTTCCGGAGCAAGAACCGGATCCGGAGTCGCGCCATTCTTCGGAGCATGAAGGAGATGGGGAGATTCCTCGGGCTCCGACTCCGGTGGAAGACCCTGAGAATCAAGAGGGCCAAGATGAACCGATGCCGGAGCAGCCTCCTTCGGAGCAGCCGATGGGTTCGTACCATCCCTTTCCTGGTCCTGGTCAGGACCCCTCGCATTTCCTTAATGCTATGTTTGGCGTTTATGCGAGGGCAATGTACCCCACTGGTGTACCGACTGGCCCATGGGATCCATTGTCTTATAACTTGGGCGTCCCTCAAGCTTACGCTCCGGCACCTTTTATGCCGTTTATGCCGAAGCCTTTTACACCTTGGCTCGGTACGGCGCGTCCGAGGTCGTCGACTCTGCACACGGCTTCATCGGCTCCGGAACGACCTCGTGATTTGGATCGAGGTGCCACGCCGGTTCGAGAATCTCGTCCTCCAGCTGTACCGGCTCCGTTGGAGTCTTTACCGGATCCGTCGACTTTGGTTCGATTGGAGTGGTCGAGGCGCAGAGCTCAGCGCCTCTTGGAGGAAAAGGAGTATGAAGATCCTGAAGTAGAGGAAGGAGAACTTCTGGATCAAGGGGACTGTTTTGAGGACCTGCATAGTGCTAGTGGCCTGGAACTCTCTCCTGAGTGGGGTTTGCCATCAGTTTCTGATGCACCATCTAAGGACGTAGCACCCTACCATGTTGTAATTAGGAAGGCTGCGGATCTGCTCAATCTGACTTTACCTACTGTTGAGTACAAGCCTAACATCCTCACGGAGGTTTTGCATTCGCCTTCTTCTGTTATAGAGCCTACACTCCCATTCACTGAGGCTTTGACTGAGCCAATAATGGAGGTCTGGAAGAGACCTTTGACTGCTCCTGCGGTTTCCAGGTCGGTGGCAAGGCGTTATAGGGTGGCACCTGGTGACCCTGAGTTTCTCTCTTCACATCCTTCTCCGGAAAGTCTGGTTGTGCAGGCCGCTTGTTCCAACAGGTCTGCAGGTTCTTTTCCTCAGGTACCAGCAGATAAAGACTCTAAAAAATTGGACCAGTCTGCAAAAAAGATTTTCTCCTCGGGTAGCATGGCTCTAAAATCTACCAATGCTACTTGCCTGCTAGGGAGATATGTTTATGCATTGATGGACTCTGTGAAACAGTTGTCAACTAAGCTTCCAGAGGAAGATAAAAAGAACTTCAATGAGGTAGTCTCTGATACTCAAGCTGCAGCCCGCTTAGTAATTCAGAGTGGCATGGACATGGCGGACTCTGTGGCCAGGATAATGGGCTCTACTGTTGCCACGAGAAGGGCCGCATGGCTGAAATCTTCTGAATTTTCAGCGGATGTGCAATCTACTTTATTGGACTTGCCATTTGACTGAACAGGCCTCTTTGGGAAGAAAGCGGATGTAGCCTTGGAGAGGCTCAAAGATAGCCGGGCTACGGCAAGGTCTTTGGGCCTGCAGGCTAGAGGTTCTGCCACTAGGAAGTTTAGGGGATTTGGTAGATCCACTTTTCGTTCCTATAAGCAAGGCCAGCAGCAGCAACAGCAGCAGCAGCAGCAGCAGAACCCTTTGTATAGATCATACAGAGGTAAACAAAGGGGTCGTGCTCGTGGACGCCAAGCCTCCTCCTCCTCTACTTCCTCCTCTAACAATCAACCCCCACCCGCAGCAGCAAAGCAGCCCTAGATCCGCCATTCCGGATCATGCGGGTCCGGTAGGGGGTCGGCTTACTCATTTTCTACGGGATTGGGAATCGGTTACATCAGATCTTTGGGTTCTCAATCTCGTAGAAAATGGGTATGCACTTCCTTTTCAGGAGTTCCCTCCCAATTACCCTCCTTGCCAAGGTTATTGTTCGGAGGACCACCTGCTTCTCCTGCAGGAAGAAGTCCTGGCACTGTTCCGAAAAGGTGCGATAGAGGTGGTTCCAGAGCAGGAAAGGGGTCAGGGGTGCTACTCCCGGTATTTCCTGATCCCCAAGAAAGATGGCAGGTTACCTCCAATCCTGGACCTCAAGATTTTGAATCTCTATCTCAAGCAGGAGAAGTTCAAAATGCTCACACTTGCACAGGTTCTTCAGGCGCTGGATGGTGTCAATCGACTTGCAGGATGCGTATTTTCACATCCCCATTCTGAAGTCGCACAGAGAGTATCTCCGTTTTACGGTGGGATCGCAGCACTACCAATTTGCGGTCCTTCCTTTTGGGCTTACTACTGCACCTCGAGTTTTCACCAAGGTGATGGCAGTGGTGGCTGCGCATCTCAAAAGGTCGGGGGTTCCAGTGTTCCCCTATCTGGACGACTGGCTGATCAAAACAGAGTCGCCGGAGAAGGTGCTCCATCATCTGCAAGAGACAACTCAGTTGTTGCACAGGTTGGGTTTTTCGATAAATGTACCCAAGTCTCACCTGGTGCCCTCCCAGCGCAACCTGTTCATAGGTGCGGTACTGGACACTTCTGTATGTCGTGCATTCCCTCCTCCTCAAAGGATTCGCGATATACAGGAAATGATTCCTTTATTCTACAATGGAGCGGTTGTTCCAGTCCTGAAGGTCCTTCGCCTGCTTGGTCTGATGGCTTCTTGCATTCTGTTGGTCAACCATGCACGCTGGCACATGAGGGCACTCCAGTGGTGACTCCGCAGGCAGTGGTTTGAGCACAACGGAGATCTCAGGGAGTCTGTGAGGATCTCCAGGAAAACTGCAGCAGATCTGTCATGGTGGAGCGTGGAAAGCAATCTGTCTCAAGGAAAGCCTTTCCAACTACCTCCATCGGTTGCCACAGTGATAACGGATTCATCCACTCTCGGGTGGGGTGCTCATCTGGGGGATCTGGAGATCAAAGGTCTTTGGTCTCCGGAGGAAAGGTTGCTTCATATCAACCTTCTAGAGTTGCGGGCGATACGTCTGTCGCTCAAGGCCTTCCTCCCTTCCCTTCGCGGTCAGTCGGTTCAAGTCCTGACGGACAACACGACCGCGATGTGGTATCAACAAGCAGGGAGGAGTGGGATCGCAGTGTCTCTGCAGAGAGGCTCTGCGTCTCTGTCTGATGGCAAATCATCTGGCCGGAGTTCTGAACGTTCGTGCAGACGTTCTCAGTCGGCAATTCTCTGCCGATCACGAGTGGAGGCTCCATCCGGAGGTTGTTCACGACATCTTTCAGATGTGGGGGACTCCTCGGGTGGACCTGTTCGCCACTCGCGGGAATGCTCACTGCCCGTCATTCTGCAGTCTCCAGTATCCGATGCTAGGAGCTTTGGGGGACGCGTTTCAGTTGAGTTGGGCAAAGCATCTCCTTTATGCGTTTCCTCCCATACCCTTGATTCCTCGGGTTCTGAGGAAGATTCGCCAGGACCGGGCCCAAGTCATATTGGTCGCCCCGGATTGGCGTGGTACACGGACCTTCTCCACCTCTCCTCTCACCCGCCGCTCCGTCTCCCTCTCAGGGCAGACCTCCTCTCTCAGATGGAGGGGCAAGTTCTACACCCCCACCTCCAGACATTACACCTTCATGCCTGGAGATTGAACGGGGCAACTTGAATTCCTTTTCTCTCCCTCACGATGTGGTGGATGTCATTCTTTCTGCCAGGCGTGACTCCACTAAGTCCATCTATTCTTATAGGTGGTCTAAATTTGTCTCTTGGTGTGGGGAGAGGGCTGTTGACCCTTTGGCTCATTTGTCTGACATTTTACAGTTTGCTCTTTCTCTGGCGCAGCAAGGATTTGCTGTTGCCACAGTCAAGGGGTATCTTTCGGCCTTATCGGCATTTCTCTGTTTGCCGGATCAGCTTTTTAAGTCTCCTGTGGTTTTAAGGTTTTTGAAGGGTCTCACTAATAAGTTCCCTCCTACTCCTTTTGTTGTTCCTCATTGGGATTTGAATCTTGTGATGGGTTCTCCCTTCGAACCCTTGCACAAGTGTCCCATGAGGCTTCTTTCTTTTAAAACGGTCTTCTTGGTTGCAATTACCTCGGCAAGGAGGGTAAGTGAGCTTCAGGCTCTTTGTTCCAAGCCCCCGTTCTTGACCATTCATGCTGAAAGAATGGTTCTCAGGACCAGGGCTGCTTTTCTTCCTAAGGTGGTAACTCCCTTCCATCAAGGACAATCCATTACCCTTCCTACCTTTTATCCTCCCCCTCACCCTTCCAAGGAGGAGGAGAGGCTTCATCGCTTGGACCCAAAGAGAGCAGTCAGTTTCTATCTCGATAGGACTAGAGACTATCGTGTTGATGATCAGCTCTTCGTAGGTTTTGCTGGTTGCAAAAAGGGCAGAGCGGTGCACAAGCGCACACTTTCCAGATGGATAATCCTGTGCATCAAGATTTGCTACTCTCTGGCGGGTAAGGACCCTCCTGAGGGTATTAGAGCACATTAAACTAGAGCAAAGTCCTGCAACATCCGCCTTGTCCAGAGGTGTTCCTGTTGAGGACATTTGCAGAGCCGCGACTTGGCCCTCCCTCTACACTTTCGCGAAGCACTACTGCTTGGATACCGAGGTGAGGAGGGATGGCCACTTCGCGCGTTCTGTCCTCCAAGATTTCCTGGTATAGCAGAGGGGACACCCTCCTCCGGGAGTGGGGACTGCTGTGGGACTCTATTCACAAGGTGAGGAATCCACAAGGCAGATGTATCTATCAGAAGAACAAGTTACTTACCTTCGGTAACGCTTTTTCTGGTAGATACAGTATCTGCCTGTGGATTCCTCACTGACCCACCCGCCTCCCCGTTGTCCGCTCTGCTATACCTGGGTTTATGTATTTATATTTCTGGTTTTTGATACCTTTGCTACGCACTTTGTGTGCAGTTTTGATTTGTATGTACTGTGTACACTATACATATGTATATTTACTGTCGTTGGTCCGTCTGGGTGCCTCGAAGGCACGGAAAAAAGGGCGGAACTGACGTCATCGCGCTGACGTGGGTCTAATAAGGAGTCGGTGACGTCAGACGGAGTCGCGCGCGATGCCGTGCTCCTATGACGTCGTCCACGTCGGCATGCTACAAACAATTTTCCGAACGTTGCTGACGCAAGGGGGATATTCACAAGGTGAGGAATCCACAGGCAGATACTGTATCTACCAGAAAAAGCGTTACCGAAGGTAAGTAACTTGTTCGTTTCTGCAGTATCGAATGCAGGAAGCTTGGGACAATGTTCCTTAGTCTACATTAGAAGATAATAACATTTATTTTTGCAGAATTCCTTTGAGTAGTTATTTAGAGATCTTTGGAATTAAATATGTATCATACAGCCATACTTGTGGCATGACTGTATGGAGCCACTCTTTTAGAAGTATTCACAAAAGTAACGTACACTTGTGAGTAATTTACATGTGTAAGTTTACCCTTATACTTTTGAGTAACTTTACTACTTTCGCTCAGCAGCGGCCCGCGCAAGTAAGAGCGGTGGGGTGGTGGGGACGTTGCCCTTTGCTCTCAGTACATCACTGTAGGTCTATATTAAGCTCCTGCCCTGGGGTCTGCTGCAAATGTCCATTGCATCCCACTTCTGGACACATTTCTCATCACAACATGTGCTAGCAAAACAGTAGAGTTTGGCCTCTTCTGACTGTCTCGAATCAGTTTGATTTTGATTTCTCTGTGAACAATACAATATATTTTGTTTTCCCTCAAAGAGATACAGTATATAGCGGTAATATGTAAAGTTCTTCTGTCCTCCAGAGAATGTCATGGCCATTAGCCAAACCATAGACCACTTCCTCAACAATGAGGGCATTTAACACTGGTGGTTCCAGATG
The DNA here is from genome assembly GCF_964261635.1 of Lissotriton helveticus. Lineage (NCBI taxonomy): Eukaryota > Metazoa > Chordata > Amphibia > Caudata > Salamandridae > Lissotriton > Lissotriton helveticus. Next base: position 1,139,015,837 of record NC_136070.1, read on the forward strand.
TGAGTAGGGCCACAATTATCTTGCATAGGAGTGGAACTCAAGGCAAGTTCCCCACACGTTCCTTGTATCTCCACTAGATGGAGCACTGAAATAAATTACTGGACAGTCAATCCAAGCCTTTTTCACTTCATGCAACCCTGGTTCCACCCTTTACCAAGGCATGGCCTACAGTACAAATAGAAATATCTCTCTGTAACCTTATTTTGGATCGAAACCCACACAAATTCTATGACACCCTGTCTATGAAGCTTGTTCTTTTATCAGTGAACGAAGTGAGGGTTTGCTAATCTCTTTTACCCCAGAATAATTTACTTTTTCATAATGCCCTTGGTATTTTATTTTAAAATTAAATTTCACCATAATGTGTTTTCCTATTCTCGATTTGGAGACTACTTCTAATACATCATGTTTTGACTGAATAATGTGTTTTTATCTTTTCTGCAATGCACCAAAGGCTAAGGTAGCCCAAGTGTGTTGCAAGCAAGGATGACATTGTAGGTATCTGTGTTCCCTCCAAGAGAATACATTTTCTTGGGGAAATACGGAACTTGAGTCATGGTTTGGCATTCCTTCATTCAGATCAGGTCCTGGCCACTAGTCAGACCATGGATCACTTCATCAATTCTTGGCATCCTGCATAAAGTGTATCCAATAACAAACATCTGAAGCATTCCCTGGTGGAGCATTGAAATCAGCTGTTGATCAGTCAGTTTAATCCTTTTAATTCGCCATATTTAAATTGGTTGGTTGATAGCTTTATTTCGATATGCATATATCATAAAAGCATTACACAGGATATATAAAACAGCACATCGTAAAACATAGACTGTACATGAGAAGCATCAATAAAAATGGATAAGACATCATAAATACATTTTAAAAAAGCATTAAATCGATATAGACAGTCTTTTTAGGCGAATCAACCAGGCCCATTTTAAAAATTTAGAAACAGCACAAACAATAGGAGGAGCTGTATTAGTCAATAGGATACGTAAAGCCACCGAATGCTGGCGGATACCCATCTCTTTACAAAGTGGTTTAAGCCAATAAGATCTGGGGTGCACGTAGTCTGGGCAGTCAAGGAGAAAATGAGCCACTGTTTCACAACTGTCAGAACACAGGGCACAATAGCGTGATACCTGTTTATTCAAATTCCATCTGTAGAGGAGATCGGCTAGGGGTAAGGTCCCTAGTCTGAATTTAATATAAAGGGCCCGGTCCATTAGAATGGTGATAATATCCAAGAAGGGTTCAAAGGCAGTAACATCTTTAATCCTCAAATATGCTGCGGTGGAATTGCAGTGATGCTGATTGCTAATAAGCTTTGAGGAAACCCATTCCCAATATATTTTTTTCAGAGTCTCCTTCGGGGGAGCTGAGTGAGTAAACCAACAGGAACCCAATCCCAGGTCCCCAAGCAGGTGTTTAATGTCCCTGAGCCATTTAATCTTCTGCCAGCCATCCGAATGCATTACCTCTACCAGCCCGTCTGCATAGGGTTTTAATTCCTGAACCCTCCACAGGCGGGCCCACAGTAAGAGAGGCCGGAGGCGGGCCAGGTCTTTAATTGGTTTGCAGCCCGCATCCATAAGCACCGGGACTGTCGGGGTGCTCATCGGGACTGCCATTAGATCCTTGATAAATTTGTTCTCCGCCTTGGACAAGGAGTCCATACTGCCCAGACCCCATAACTCCGCTCCGTAAAGTGATGCGGATACAGCTCTAGCCTTGTATATATCAATTATCGGAGATACACAATGTTTCGATGAAGTATTGTACTCCTTTAGCAAAGCTCCCCCCACCCTTTTGTGGACCAAAGTCATTTTATTAATATGGGGCAACCAGCTCATACCATCACTCAACCGAATTCCCAAATAATCAAATTCAGAAACTTTTTCAAGGGGAATAGAATTCAGAATAGGGGGGCGGCCAAGTTTTCTGGGGGGATGCATGACTAAGTATTTAGTTTTTTCCACGTTTATAACAAGTCCTCTATTTGTACAAAAATCCTGGAACCGGTTCAGGAGCTTCTGGAGGCCCTGGGGTGTTTTCGAGATGAGAAGGGTGTCGTCGGCAAACAACAGGGTTGGGATCTTAACGTCACATAGGGTGGGGGCGTCTGCTGGTTCTTCAAGCAAGTGGTCTACCACCCCATTCACATATAACGAGAAGAGGGTGGGTGCTAGAACGCAGCCCTGCCGGACACCCCTCTCTACCCGGATCTTGTCAGTCTTCTCCCCATTCAAACCCCATCTAACCTGGGCATAGTTGGCATTATGCAATTTCATTAGGAGGTCCAAAATGTAAGGGGGCATCCCAAGACCATACAACACCCTCCAAAGTTCCTCCCTGGGAACTAGGTCAAAGGCAGTCTTCAGGTCTATAAAGGCCAAATAAAGACTGCCCTTGCCCAGCACCACCACCTTCCAATACAGTAGCAGGAGTCTAAAGACTTGTTCAATAGTTCCTGTGCCTGAGCGAAACCCGGCCTGCATCTCAGACAATATGTGGTTGTCATCCACCCAAGAAAGAATCCTCCCCAGAATTGCTTTTCCCGCCACCTTCTGGGTCGAGTCTATAAGGCTTATAGGCCTATAGTTTCCTGGTATGTCCCGATTACCCTTTTTAAAAATTGGGACTACCTCTGCCCCTTTCCAGGACTCTGGGACAGGTCCTCCCTCAATAATGGCATTTAGGAGAGCAGAGACCAACACCCCCCAATCACCTGGATAAGCACGGAGAAGGTCCCCTGGTAACCCATCCGGGCCAGCTGCTTTTAGTGGAGTGAGAGTTTTAATTAGGTTCGTGACTTCAAGTGCGGAGAAAAGGTCCATATCTCTATCCAAAGAATAGGGGGGAAGGATAAAGTGATCATTAAGTGTGCCTTCAATGGCACAATAGAGACCCAAAAAGTGGTCAAACCACGACTTGGCAGTAATAGTGCAAGTCCTCAAGGTGTCATCGGGACGATTCCTGCTACCCACCAAGTCCCAGAATCTCTTGGCGTCTCTCCCTCGACTGGCAGTCAAGAGGTCCTGCCAAAAGTTGTCTTCCCAATCTTCCTTAGCTACTTTTTGGCAGTATGAGTATGACCTTCTGGCCTCCCTGATCCTAATTTGGGATTTGGATTTAACTGCGTCAACGAGCAGGGTCTTCGCCTCTCTGCACGTACGGTTAAACCAACCTTGTCTAGCCCGGGAACCTGGTCTCCTACCATTAGTGCTACCAGGAACAATAAAAAGATCACTAAGAGCCAGGGTTAAAGTACAAAATCTGGCAGACACATCCCCCAACCCACCCCCCAAAGGGTCAAGGTCTGCTAGTGCTGCTGCTAAAAGCTGCAATATGGATAGTAATTTCTCCGCTGAGAGCGACAGCTTGGCCCACTTTAGCCGTCGACCGCAATTTGAAACCACCGACATGTCCGGGACAGAAGAACACAAAGTTCTGCTGCCTAAACCATCTAAACACCTATCAGTCAGGGTGAGCGAAAGAAGATTATGGTCACTTTCTACAGAGGGTATAATGACCATATCCTTTACCATGCTCCATAGGTGGGTATCTAGAAGAAAATAATCGATTCTAGATGAATGCGCGGGCCTATTATATGTATGGGCTCCCTTTTTATCAGAACTAGTCCTACCATTAAGCGCCCTCAGGTCAAACTCGATTGTTATAGAATTAACCTGGAGCACCACTTCCGACCATTTTTTGATTGGACTAAGCTCTAGAGCGGGTATACCCCACCTATTATCGTCAACCTCTTGGTCCTGTAAGACTTCAGGGCCAAGGGGCTCAAAGGTGCAGTTGAGGTCGCCTGCAACCAAAGTGCGGTGCTTATGTGGCGAAGATCGAAGCAGAGCCTCCAAGCGAGCTATAGTGGGGGATTCTCTGCCCCCCTTCATGCCTCGGGCGTAGATATTGAAAATATTTAAAATGACCTGGCCCTTGGGATTTTAGAATGTAATATTGAGGAGGTCCATACACTGGGTATCATGCTCCTCCACCCTACAGTTAAGTGCAGTGGCTACCCAAACAAGGAGGCCTCCCGAGGGACGGCCCCTACCACTCTCAATTTGTACTGCTGGTATATGGTAGGACGAATATCCTGCCTTATGGGAGGGCTCCCTGCACCAAGTTTCCTGGAACAGGCATATGGAGTATTCCTCCACAAGTGCGTTCCAGTCAGGCAGGGCCAATTTCCTGTCCAGACCGGCCACATTCCAGCTGAGAACCCTAACAAGTGGGTCCGTCACAGTCGGAATGCTACCGGGCTCGACAGTATCCACCAAGTCTATGACTCCCATGGGAGGACAGACGTTTATAGGCTCAGTTAGAATCAACACTGCCCCTGGTTCCCCTGGGTCGCCTGAAACCGTATGCTCTCCAAAAGTGGGCAATGGGTTAAGTTCTGCTGCAGAATTGGAGTTTCTAGAATTAAATATTTCATCCACTCTACCGGTAGTTATACTCCTATTATTATTTTCCTGGTGATCGGGGGATTGTTACCATCCCCTCCCTAAGTCTTGCCACCCACCCGAAACGTTAGTAAATGGAACAATAGTATGATTATAGTACTGTGTGGGTGGGACTACTGTGCCAATTCCTGTCCACAGGCAACTTAGGGGGCCATTATGCTCATTAACCAAAGAGGTTGAAACACTAGTAGGACGTGGGTAAAAGAAAGTAAGATCAACAATACCAATTCCTCCCTTGCCTGTACACCAACCCTGTCTTGTTAGCCAACCTACCACCCTTGGATCTTGGAAATTAACCACGATACAGTCCCCCCCCCAGGCTTTTAGTGGTAGAACCTATCCAATCTATTCGCCTCACTCCCAGTATAAGACCATCAACTTCCCCAGGTAGAGGCCGATTCACCCTTAACCAGTGCATAGCCTTGTTTTTAAGCATCTGGAAGGTTTCTCTCTGTCCCGGTGGAAGTGGTGGGACATTTATCAGGACTGCTACAAAGGGGAAGGAATCAGGGGTGAGGTTCATGGGGGGTTTCTTATGAGGTGGCTTTTTCGGGGGTGGTAAGGACGGTCTAGAGACAATGGGAGCAGGGCGGAGTATCGATTTGTTCACTAATGATTGGTTACCAGTAAGTGGGGCAGAAGATATAACAGTACCCTTTTTAGTGCCCTCCACACCTCCTGCCACTGCAATGACCAAGGAATTTATGCTAGACAACGGTTGATGCACAGCAGTCTGGGCAGGTGCTACAGTAATTGGAGCATTTACAACAGTACCCAATGATGCTGAATTAAGCGACTTCGGGGGTCTCTTTACTACCACACTATCAGTTTTTACAGGTAGTGGGGAGATGGATTGTTTCCTTAGTCCCTTATCTTGTGATGGAGCTTGAGCAGTGTTCAGGCACTTACTGTTATCATCCACCCTAGCCTGTACTTTTATCAGTGCCTTGGTAGAGAAAAAATTGTCTAGTGTTGCCTGCTCAAAATGGTCTAGACGGTCAGAGAGCTTAATAATGCGTTCCTCTAGTGGAAGCAATAAAGACCGTAACATCCGTTCTAGGTCAGGGAGCAAACTGCTCAGGGATGGCTGTATATCTACCGTTACCGTCCCTGTATCTATAGGAATGGTAGAACTAAGATCTGGACTATCAGATGTTACAACAGCCCCTTCCTGCATAATGTCCCTCCCACGGCTCACTTCGGGGTGTGGTATATAAATAAATAATACCGGATCTATTTTTGAATGAATGAATGAATAACAGATAGCTCAATAAATAAGAGTCAAGATTCGAGGTAGTAGGAGTTTTGCAGGTTTAATACAGCATAAGGACAGGAACAGGACAACCTGCATAGGAATAGGATGACAGGGCCCAGCAGCTGCTGGGGCTGGGTCTGGGATGAGCGCGCTGACTTTTAATAACAATACATGAGCATATATACATAGCGCAAACACATAGCATTACATTGCAGTAGGCGTAGCAGTGGGTGGAGCAGAAGGCGTGACGCGTAGCAGTCGCGAAAGATAAGGGATAAAGAAGGCGTAACTCAGACATGTGATGCGAACGTAACAGAATATGTCATGAATGGGGCGGAAACCATGGAGGGGGCTACCTAAGGAGCCGGGACCTCTAACCTGGTGGTGCGCGCAAACTGGTAATGACGTGTTACGAGGAGAAGCTGGGGGCTATGAACTCTGTGCTAGGAGCAGAGACTAAAGTCTGGAGGGTCGGAGCGACATGTACCTAAACCCTATCTAGTATCTGATGTTTAGGGAACATGTTGATAGAAACTAGAAGTCATGAGGGGAAAAGCTAACTGACTCTAAGACTAGAGCATGCATTTATTCTACATGTAGTGCGTGATGAAGAATATTAAATGACCATTAAATACAGTATTTCTCTTAACATGGAGCCGCATAGGCTAGACAATGACGGAAACTATTGATGCAGTTCAGTAGCTTAGGAATGCAGAGAAGGAGGACTAAACTGATAGCTGGAATCATAACATAGTCTTGGCAGACTCAGAGGCAGAGCCAAGCTGCACCGGGCACTGCGAGGCAGGAAGTAAGTGAAAGGTCGAGGATACAGGTGGGGGCTGGATCGCTCCTCAGCGAGGGTTCAGGAGACAGGAGCTGAATCTGATGTCCGGGCCCTGTTGAGGCCTAGAAACGGGGACTTTATAATGGAATAACGTGCACACTGAGAAACGTGGCAACATAACTTTACATAGGCCTGATACTCATATTACTCATGAGGACTGGGAAATGACATACCAGAGGTGGACACAACTATAATTGCGTCTTGAATCGGACATGGGGAATAACATATGCATATTGATCATGCACACACAACATATGATGGATGACACGTAGGGACACAGAACATGGCAAAATTTACTTTTCCACATTCCCTCCTTGTCACTACGTTTCCATCAGGAAACATCAATATTCATGATACCATCTATCATTTCATACAGTATCATTTGTTCATCTCGAATTGTCTTGGAACGAGATTTAGAACGGGGCTTGGGACTAGGAATACAAGAGGTAGCACACATGCCGCAAATCGCAGGGCCACATTGTATACAGAGGCAGCAGCTGAATATGATCGCTACTGCAATACCTAGAAATGACAAGACTTTCCATCCCCAGGCGGAAATTATATTCCTGAACCAACCGGACCATGTCCAGGTGCCTGGATCTTGGTGTAACAGATGGGCAATTTTATGAAGTCTGGTTATAGCTGAATAAACAGACGGCGCGTTATTTGGAATGAAAATGCAGCAACTAGATCCGATGACTCTACAGGCCCCGCCCCTATCGGCCAGTATGACGTCAAGGACGAGACGATTCTGGAGCACAACAATTCTCATAAAGGATTGCTCTTCGGTTAAGTTACCTAGAGCGGAGGCAGTCTCATCTACTACAGCTTCAAGGGTTCTTGTTAACCTACGGATTAGCTTACTGTTTACAACTGTACCTAAATATGGGAAAACACCTTTATCAATATCAATGAATTGCTCTGCAGCAGTTTCAGTATAATCGACAATCGGGAGATTTCTCTTGTGTCTAGTATGTACTAGGAAGGAATTCCTATGGTAGTCAGGTGGGGCTAGGAAAACAGGTGGCAGTAGGAAGGCAATGTAACAGGTTCCCTCCCAATCGAGGGGCAGACGAACATATGCAGTTTGACCACAAACAAAATAAGAATGACGTGAAGCTTTAAAAATAGATTTCCCACTGTCACTATACTGGATAATAGTAGTACAATCACTATGTCCTACGTGTACAGAACCATAATTACGGACACATAATTCGCCTTTGACTGGTAATACTGAAATAGCAGGTGAGTCTGGAGTAGTATCAGACTGAACATTCAGGACCATAAAATTCGACGAATAGTTACCTAAATTGTACACTTCATTTTCTAGATCTAAACCTGTTCTGTGGGGGAGACCTTGCTTGTCTGGGAAACATGTGCTGTTAAGAAAAGACATATCTGTTGAGGATGACGTTAACGTGGACCATGCTCCACACGAACCATTATGGGAAAATGGATAAGGAAAAAGTGGCAGAACTCCCTTTGACGTCTGGAAAGGGGGGAGTCGACCACACACCCAACAATTAGTGGCATTGCTGGTCTGGTGTGAATAATGCAACATGCGGATAAATGTATTGTTATGCATAGCGAGGCGGTATGAATATTCGTGAGGAGGCAGATCACTAAACGTGTGCTCTACTGTAACATTAGAAGGCTTATTTACATGAGGGACTGGGAAACATAGGAAAAATGCGTAACTAGTGCAGGAAATCATTATGCTGAGAAATAATATGAAACTTAGAAAAATGATACATCGGATTGAGTTTTGACTGACTCTCTCACTATGGGGGTCTATTTTATACATGTCAGAAACAGTCTAACCGTTTCACCTAGGGGAGGACTTAGACAATCAAACTGACTGACTTATTTTACTAGACCTTAGCTTTTGCTTATACTCCTGCTGCGGAGTTTTCTCTACCAAGGGAGGGGTTGTATCAATGTCATTTGCGGGACAGTCCTTAGGAACAATGTTTTGACAAGTCTTGATATCCTGGGAAATGTTCTTGGAGACCGGCTTTAATCCGTAGAATTTCTTGACGTGCGAAAGGTGCACCCAGCCGCGGCGTCCTTCCAATTTCACAGCTGTACGGGTGGTGAGGAGGACCTGACGGGGCTCCTTCCAACGTGGCTCCAGCGGACTTGATCTGTCGAAGTTACGTACGAGCACCATCGAACCTGGAACGATTTCATGCGGTGCCACCTCGGTATTGTCTGGAAATGTGGCGGCAACCTGTGAACGACATGAGTTGAGGGCAGACATCAAGGAAGCTAGGTAATCTGTCAGCATATTACATGAAACATCAGTAATACTTCGGGGTCTAGGAGTACCCCACATGTTAGGGGGGCGGCCGAATACGACCTCATACGGGGACAGACCTGATCTGGAATGTGCGACCATGCGCATATAAAACAAAGCAACTGGCAGAGCTACTAGCCAGTCCACACCTTTCTCTTTACATATTTTGGCAATTCGGATTTTCAGAGTCTGATTATGTCTCTCGACTAGACCGGCTGCTTCAGGATGGCGTACACAATGAAACTTCCACTGGTACCCTAACAACAGGGAAACGTGCTTCATTAACTCAGATGAGAATGGCTGACCGTTATCAGAATATACGACTCTAGGGAGTCCATATCGAGGGAAAAACTCACGAACCAACTGCTTGGCAGTGGTCGCGGCTGTGTAATCTGGGACTGGATATGCTTCTGTCCATCTGGACAAAGCGCATACAACTACAAGGACATACTTGAAACCTCGACATCGCTCCATCTGAATATAATCCATCTGGAGGACCTCAAAAGGGTGGTCAGGAGGCTGGAAACCACCTTGTTCCACCGGGACACTTTTACCTGGATTAAACTGACAACATATCATACAGGTACGGACTTTCTGCTTGGCTGCAGCTCGTAAATGCTTGTTGAACCAAATGTTCTGGATACTGTCTAACATTGCTTTTTCTCCTAAATGTGCTGGACTATGTGCGGTATTAATGATGACTTGAACCATAGAGTCGGGGAGAAACCATGTGGTTCTACCCTTTGTTAACCATCCTTGATCTGTCTGGACCCCTCCTTGTTCGGACCATTTCTTGATTTCATCGGGAGTAGCATGTAACTGGATATCTATGACATCCTGGGTGGGGTCCTTAACTGTCATACATGTAGTCGGATCTGGAGTATGTGTCATGTTAACTGGAATGTCTGGAGTCTGTGCTGTAAGCTTGGCTGTGCGATCTGCTAGATCATTACCTTGGGAAATAATGTCAGTAACTTTCGTATGTGCTTTGCATTTCATGATAGCAATGGATGTCGGTAAATGTATGGCATCTAACAGAGCTTGAATAAGGAAACCATGCTGAATCTTGGTTCCATGAGAAGTCATGAAACCTCTCTCCTGCCAGAGCACTCCAAAGTCATGAACAACTCCGAATGCGTAGCGTGAATCTGTGTAAACATTAACTTTCAAGTTCTTGGCGTGTATACAGGCTTGTGTCAGAGCAACTAGCTCTGCTGCTTGAGCGGACAGAGTGTCAATGCGGTGTGTTTCAATAACTTCGGTGTCAGTAGTCACTGCATACGCGGCTACTAGTTCTCCTGTACTAGTTCTCATACATGACCCATCCACATAAAGTGTCAGGTCGGGATCTGGTAACGGAATGTCTGTCAGATCTTGTCTTGGCTTTGTCGTGATGTTGACTACTTCCACACAGTCGTGTGTGGCAGAATTTGAACTAACTGATGGTAACAGTGTAGCAGGGTTCAGAACGTTGCAGCGTCTAATATCTATGTGTGGCTGAAACAGTGTCAATTCATAACCTGTTAAACGTGCAATTGTCAAGTGCTGAGTTTGTGTTCGGTTTAAAAGAACTTCCACGGAGTGTGGAACTTGTACTGTCAGGGAGTGTCCTAAAACTATGGAATCACTTTGTCTGATAGCTAGTGCTGTGGCTGCAACTGACTTGAGGCACGCAGGCAGAGCCTGGGCGACTGGATCTAATGTGCTCGAAAAATAAGCACAGGGCTTGTATTGTCCTGCTTGGTCTTGTGTGAGAACAGATAATGCTGTACCTTCACGTTCAGTAACGAAAAGTGTAAAAGGCTTACTGTAGTTCGGCGTAGCTAGAACTGGAGCTTGACATAAAGCTTTCTTTAACTCGTTGAAACTAAGTGTATGTTCAGATGTCCAAGGGAGGACAGTCGATACGGCTGCCTCCTGTGTCGTTAACTGTATCAGTGGCTTGGCTAGAAATGCATACTGAGGAATCCATTGTCTGCAGTAAGAAGTGAGGCCGATAAAGGCACGTACCTCCTTCTGGGTTCTGGGCTGGGGAAGACTCGCTATCAACTGGATACGGTCTGGTGTCAACTGCCTACCCCTCTTGGACAGTAAGTGTCCTAAGTAGACCACTTGCTGGACACAGAATTGAAGCTTCGAAGGGGACACCTTGTGCCCCATCTCGGCTAGGAAATACAAAACCGTCAGTGACGCTTGCTCGCAGTCACGTTCAGAACGGGCTGTGATCAGTAGATCATCGACATACTGGAGCAGGGCAGTGTCAGTTGGCATGTGAATGTTGTCTAGTTGTCTCTTGAGTGCTTGACTGTAAATACTAGGACTTTCTGTGAAACCTTGAGGAGCGCGTGTAAACATATAGCTCCTTCCATTTAAACAGAATCCGAAAAGAAACTGGCTGTCTGGATGGATGGGAACACTAAAAAATGCATTCTTGAGGTCTATGACAGTGAAGAACATGGCTTCGGAATCAATAGCAGTTAACAGGGAAGAGATATCTGGGACAACTGGGTACTGCGGAATAATACATTTATTAAGCTCTCGTAAATCAATCACTAATCGATATACTGGGGGTGCATTTGGATCAGTACGTTTCATGACTGGAATGATCGGAGAGTTACATACGTTGGAGTCAGTTTCTACAACTACTCCTTGAGCCATGAGCTCGTCTATAATTTTGGATAAGGCTGCTACAGCCTCGGGTGGCAATCTATACTGCCTGATTCGTGGTAACACTACACCTGGTTTGAGAGTCACACGATGGGGTGTGATTTGCATGTAACCTACATCAGTTGGACCTTGCGCCCATAAATGCTGCGGAACTTTAGACAGTCTGGGATCAAAATCTCGTAATACATAGTGACCCTTAAAGTCACGTAGGAACAGACGTATTCCCTCCGGGGAACAACATATAACTGCACCCAACTCTTTCAGTGTTTTAATGCCTAATAGATTTTCTGGACATGACTTAGTAAGTAACAGATCAGTAGTGCGGGACAATGGACCTACTTCTAGAGTGACTGGCTTTGAAATCTCATTAACGATAGGCTTTCCTGAAAATCCAAGGGAAACATTTCTTGAGCCTGAGAGCGGAGCCCCTGGAACTTCGGCGTGACTAATTGTGGTCCTACTTGCCCCTGTATCAATCAAAAACTTTCTGTCTTTCCCTAATACTTGACTGTGAACATAGGGACCTTCTTGATCTACAGGTATCTCGATGAGAGGCAAGCCTACCTCCCTCTCTAGGCTGTTTCATGAATATGGCTGGTACTCTGGATACTCAGACTGTGCATACTGGTACATCTGTGATGTAACATGCTGTGTTGCAGCAATAGGCTGCGGTGCTGTAACTGTCTGTGGTGCATTCTGTGACTGAGGAGTCTGTGAAACTTGCTCTTGTCTAGGCGGACGTGGTCTTTCTTTAGTCTTACCAGTAGCTATGTTATGTTTCAGAACCGTACACTCGTTTATGAAATGACCTGGTTGTTTACAATAATTGCAGTTCCCTTTAACGGGTGCTGCAGGATGACTGGCTTGATTCGGACCCCTCTTCTGACTGTCTTGAGGAACAGATTGTGCAACTAGCACTTTAATTTTTGTGTCTTTCATACGTTTTCTTTCGTGTTCTTGTTCTTCCCTGATTCTATTCTGGTGATACTGAAGCATCTGGAGCATCTGGGACGGAGTATTAGCTTGCCAGGTACTTTCGACTTTCAGAACTCGGTTTTTAATTGATGGACTTGAATTCTCGACTAATTTAGTAACAAAAAGGTGAGGGTATGACTCACTACTTGTCTTGAGACCACTGTTGATACTAAAGCACTTTTCAAACCTAGAATAAAAATCACTAATATCTTCATCTTGTTTCTGTTTACAGGCTGAGATTGCATCCCAGTCTTCTTTTTTCGTTGTTAATAATCTGGGTAAAACTTGAATCAATAATTCTGGTAATTCTTTACATTTCTCTCCTAGACCAGTACCTGGTACTCGTATCTTATCTTCAGCTTCTAGGACTGCCCAATCTATCTTTTTCTCTCCCACCTCCCATTCTTTTTCCTTTAGCTTTTCATACACCCCTGCGGGCAACAGAACCTTTAACATTTTAATGATATCTGGGTAAGTGTATTCTCCCATACGGAGCATGTCCTTTAATTCTCTATGGAACCCTGCTGGATCTTTGTCATGACAGGGAATTAATTTCTTCATTTCGAGGAGTTCCATCTTTGTGATCGGAGTGTATACAAACACTCGTTGCATTTCGCCACCCGCTCCTCTGACTGGGTGGACTTCTCGTAACGGATTCTGTCTGTCTATGTAGAATGATTTACTTTCTGGGGGTGAGACATGAACAAAATGCGGGTTCAAGAATGTTCTATATTTGTGACGTTGTTCTAGAATGACACTAATTAAATCGGTACCTAGACCTCTCCATTTATACTGGAGTAACTCGTTCAGGACATCATGTAACGGGCCTGGATCAGAATGTTGACCCTCATACAGAGTAATGAGGTGCTGAATCATATACATACCCACCAGTCGTTGCTCGGCCGGGGGCATTTTCAGAAACATTTGTGCCACTATTTCGTCTGGAAAAGTGGTAGAATCAGTAATCCATCGGACTGCTGACCGAACTAGTTCCTGTTCATGCATGGTACTTAACTCACTATAACCGATTCGTGATTTCAGAATGTGATCGGTAGCTTGGAACACTTGTTCTAGGGAACCTTGTTCTGGTGCTGAATGATGGGAAATAGACTTGGGTTCTAGACGTAAATGGCGATCTGGAAATCTAGGTTTTCCTACATACGCTATTCTGGCAGTATTCTCATCGTCTTCCTCTTCAGGATCAGAGGTACTTTCTTTCTCGCTTACTTGTGCTGCTTTACGCTGTTCGTGTATCTTTATTATCTCTCTACGAATTTTCTTGTACATACTTTCCATGGCACCAATGGTATTGTGCTTTCCTTCTGCTATATTATCACTCCACTTTGTTAGAGTTTTCATTTCTTCCGGGTCTTTAGACGGGTAATCCTGTTCTCTTATTAGACAGTTAATTAAGAACTTTAATATCATGCGCTGAATCTCGGCTTTCCTTTGAGACATGGCATCACTAATACTTTGTGGGTCATCCCCTGTACGGATGAAACGATATATCCGGTCTAGATCTTCTTTCATATTCGGCAGGGTGACTAGATACTCGGTCACTCTCCTTACGCGTACGGAATATAAAACCATATTAAACTCGCCTGGAACTGGGTCATAGACACATTCGCCAAGGGTTTGCCTGATTTCTGCAACAGACTTATTACTTTTAGGAGTACGCTGTGATGCTTGAGCATGTAATTCGAGTGCTGATAAACGCTTGTATGGCGGCGGGGTTTGAGGAAGACCTCCTCCTGCGGCCCCTAGACTGGAATCATCAACTGATGCTTTTCGTCCTGGCAGGGTGGGTAATTGTAACGTGGGCTGGACTTGTATGGCGGGCTGACCCGGGGGGGCTGTTAAGGGCACCCCGGTGTCTGGAGGAGCAGGAATTACCTGGTTTACAGGGACTGGCGGAGCGCGAACAGGATTTGCATATTCGGGGACTGTGTCGTCCAAATAGGACGAGATGAAAATATCAGCTGCGGTCGGTTTGTGACGTAGCTTGGTCGGAACTAATGGTGGCGGGAAATTACTGGATGCCTCCGGGGTCGCTTTTGGCAAGCCTTCGGCAAGAAGAGGATACATACCCTTAATGAGGGCATTCCTCTGTCTGTCTGATTGCTCAGTTCTAACTCGTTCACCTATCTCGATTAATTCTCTTTCTTGGGCTCGTTCTGAACATTCTCTACTTAGTTCTGACTTTCTGATTTCTTTTTCGGTTCTTTTATGAGCTTCTTTGCGCCATAACTCGATGGCATCTTTCTGTGATTGTCTGGCTTTCTTTTTCCATAATGCCTCTTCTACTCGCATGATGCATTCGGCATCCCATGTACCCGATACGGGCCATCTATACTTTTCTTCTAACTGTTTGGTATACTCTACCCATAAATCTAGATACAATATGGCACTTATGCCATGTTTCTGATACATAAAATGACCTGGACTGTCCCTAGGCGGGACGGGAACTGCTGCTTCCAGCAGACCCTTTCTAGTCTTTAACTGACGTAATTTTGAGAAGAGCGGCATGACTGGACTATAATCTAGACACAATACAATACACAATAAAAACACGAAATCACGTCGCACTCATACCACAACATTAAAATACATGAAGGACATTTAAAATAACAGTTCGAACAGAATACTACCTGGAAATACTGAGAACAGAACACATGAATTTTCTCGAGAACAGAAACTGACTAGAACAGAAACTAGATGCACTGCTGAAACAGTACGAAACTTACCGGTCTCTTAAAGAGACACGTCAGGACCCGCATCCACCGGAGTGAACACTTCGTTTGTGGGACTGTGTACCACCAACCCACAGACCAGAGTCAATGAAATTGACCCTGTCTAGATACCACCCCAGTAACGGTACTCACCGGGCAGCAAGAACGGAAGGCCTCGGACTGGACTGGACTGCTACGACGATAACGACGAACTTCGGACTTCGGACTTCAGTTACGGGTGGACCTCCGGATACCTCGGACCTTGGACTCTTGGCTTGGGCTCTGGTCGGGACTCGCCGCGTTCCTCCACCGTCTCGTCTGGATGCTGGACCGCCTCCTCCGTCTCCTCCGTGGGCCTGAGGGATACTTGAGCAGAAATATCTGCCACTGCGCAGAAGAGTTCCGTCACGACTGCAGAGGGTCAGGGGGTCGGCGTGGCTTCACCGACGCGTGGGGAAAGGGCAGGTCCCTGTTCGGGCGCCATTATGTGGTATATAAATAAATAATACCGGATCTATTTTTGAATGAATGAATGAATAACAGATAGCTCAATAAATAAGAGTCAAGATTCGAGGTAGTAGGAGTTTTGCAGGTTTAATACAGCATAAGGACAGGAACAGGACAACCTGCATAGGAATAGGATGACAGGGCCCAGCAGCTGCTGGGGCTGAGTCTGGGATGAGCGCGCTGACTTTTAATAACAATACATGAGCATATATACATAGCGCAAACACATAGCATTACATTGCAGTAGGCGTAGCAGTGGGTGGAGCAGAAGGCGTGACGCGTAGCAGTCGCGAAAGATAAGGGATAAAGAAGGCGTAACTCAGACATGTGATGCGAACGTAACAGAATATGTCATGAATGGGGCGGAAACCATGGAGGGGGCTACCTAAGGAGCCGGGACCTCTAACCTGGTGGTGCGCGCAAACTGGTAATGACGTGTTACGAGGAGAAGCTGGGGGCTATGAACTCTGTGCTAGGAGCAGAGACTAAAGTCTGGAGGGTCGGAGCGACATGTACCTAAACCCTATCTAGTATCTGATGTTTAGGGAACATGTTGATATAAACTAGAAGTCATGAGGGGAAAAGCTAACTGACTCTAAGACTAGAGCATGCATTTATTCTACATGTAGTGCGTGATGAAGAATATTAAATGACCATTAAATACAGTATTTCTCTTAACATGGAGCCGCATAGGCTAGACAATGACGGAAACTATTGATGCAGTTCAGTAGCTTAGGAATGCAGAGAAGGAGGACTAAACTGATAGCTGGAATCATAACATAGTCTTGGCAGACTCAGAGGCAGAGCCAAGCTGCACCGGGCACTGCGAGGCAGGAAGTAAGTGAAAGGTCGAGGATACAGGTGGGGGCTGGATCGCTCCTCAGCGAGGGTTCAGGAGACAGGAGCTGAATCTGATGTCCGGGCCCTGTTGAGGCCTAGAAACGGGGACTTTATAATGGAATAACGTGCACACTGAGAAACGTGGCAACATAACTTTACATAGGCCTGATACTCATATTACTCATGAGGACTGGGAAATGACATACCAGAGGTGGACACAACTATAATTGCGTCTTGAATCGGACATGGGGAATAACATATGCATATTGATCATGCACACACAACATATGATGGATGACACGTAGGGACACAGAACATGGCAAAATTTACTTTTCCACAGGGGGCTACCTTACTAGAATGCATAGTTTTATTAACTTTCCTAAGTTTATAAGGTGGCTTAGGTAGAAGGCATTTCCTGGGTAGAGTGTTACCTTTTCTTTTAAGACCTGGTTTAGAATTGGACAATGGAGCACACACTTCGGCTGTACAGGATGTAATCTCTGTGTTGCTCACACAGAGAGGAATTAAATCGCCCATAGTACCCTGATTAGCCCCGTTAGTAGTTACATCATGACCCAAGTCAAAAACAACAGGTAGATTTAGTGATGACAAAGGTGTAACTAAGGCAGGATAGATTTGTCCAGAGCGCTTATCCCCGGGATTTTTTAAAAGTTCAATTGATAATCTCCGCTCTGCACGCCTCTCGGCTAGCGATATTTCTTTGTCGATCAACTGGAGGGGGCGATTGAAGAACTTATCCAAGGGACCAACAACTGATTGCCCCGCATCGCCCGGTGGAGTCCTCAGGGCAGTGTTACTTGGGGGTTCCGGCATTCCTTAAGGTTGGCAGCCCATTTACACCACGTACTAGCAGTTTTCAACGGGGTGGCCCAGCCCGGCCTCCAGCGGCCCCGGACGGCCACAGACGGTCCCACCCTTGTCCCGGGCTTCTCCCGGCGCGCTCCCGCGAAGCGGAAGCTCTGATGACCTATAAAGCGCTACAGCTGATGGCTCATAAGCTGATAGGCGGGTGGGCGTGGCCAGCGGGGAGAGCAGCCCAGGTGTTGCAGGTTGGGCGCGCAGGGGCTCCTGGACGCTGGAGTCCCTGCCTTTCTGCTCGAAGCCCCGCTGGTGTTATCGCCTGCCCCGCTCTCCTCCCAGCAAAAGTTACAAGCAGCCACAGCCTCCCAGGCCGAGAACGCGCTGCGGGACCCGCGAAGCGGGTCCGGCGAGTCGTAGAGGGAGTCCTCTCTGCAAGGGCAAGCAGAGCCACAGCAGTCAGCCAGAAGCAGGTACGGGCAGCCAAAAAATCACCAAAGGGTCCCAGGGGCTCGTGAGTGAAATCCGCTTTTCACTCCGTTGGCGGGGGGCGTGGCCAGCGGGGAGAGCAGCCCAGGTGTTGCAGGTTGGGCGCGCAGGGGCTACTGGACGCTGGAGTCCCTGCCTATCTGCTCGCAGCCCCGCTGGTGTTATCGCCTGCCCCGCTCTCCTCCCAGCAAAAGTTACAAGCAGCCACAGCCTCCCAGGCCGAGAACGCGCTGCGGGACCCGCGAAGCGGGTCCGGCGAGTCGTAGAGGGAGTCCTCTCTGCAAGGGCAAGCAGAGCCACAGCAGTCAGCCAGTAGCAGGTACGGGCAGCCAAAAAATCACCAAAGGGTCCCAGGGGCTCGTGAGTGAAATCCGCTTTTCACTCCGTTGGCGGGGGGTGTGGCCAGCGGGGAGAGCAGCCCAGGTGTTGCAGGTTGGGCACGCAGGGGCTCCTGGACGCTGGAGTCCCTGCCTATCTGCTCGCAGCCCCGCTGGTGTTATCGCCTGCCCGCTCTCCTCCCAGCAAAAGTTACAAACAGCAACAGCCTCCCAGGCCGAGAACGCGCTGCGGGACCCGCGAAGCGTGTCCGGCGAGTCGTAGAGGGAGTCCTCTCTGCAAGGGCAAGCAGAGCCACAGCAGTCAGCCAGAAGCAGGTACGGGCAGCCAAAAAATCACCAAAGGGTCCCCTAAATAAATATTTAATTCAAAAGTCAGCATTTTTTTCTTTTGCTCTTAATTTAAAATAAATATGTAAAATTAATTGACAATATTAGTTAACATACATATTTTTACTTTCAAGTTTAATACTGTTTTTTCAGTTTTATCACATGGAGATCTCCCTGCCGAGTATCCCTATAGTAACGTTTAGGCAAATGCCCCATCTCCTCAAGTAAGTTCATGCAAACCCTGGTTCAGACCAGGAGATTTTGGGAACATGCTTCTAACCTCACAGAGCTATGCACTGTTCAGCAACTCACGGCGATAACTGACTCTTCAAAGTATTGGAATAGGGCTCACCTGAGTATTTATATATCAATGCTTTGTTGCAGAGATTAAATTTGTCCCTCCAAAATAAATTAATATGTTTAAGTGTTATTGTATCTTCCTAGTGCTAAAAGCCTTGGCTTCAATAGTGCTGATGATGCACAAGGACAACACATCCTCTTCTATTTCAAGAAACATGAAAGCATTCATTACCCATAAACTTTGCCAGGTGGCAGTGGTCCTGTTTGAGTGAGATATCTGTCAAGGCAAGTTTCTACTGGTCTCTCATATTGAGAGAGACAGCACCCCCAAGATAGACAGCTATTGACAAAATGTTTCTCACAGGGCTCTTCTCACAAGATGGAGATTCACCAGGAATACAATGACTTCAACTTCTCGGCATTACAAAGTCATACTCATCATTCTTATTCACCAGTACTTCAGGGGATCTTAGTTCATATCCCAGGCCCTAAAAAAGATTTTAGTCATTGCTAACTGAGCTTATTGACACTCATGTATAATCAGTGAAACATTTTGTCTTGTTGGGAGACTTCACTTATCATGGGGAAGAGCTCTCTAACACTGAGGTAGAGCAATTCATTTGAGGGAGACTTCTAGCTGCAGGTTCCTTACCTTTGAATTTACCAGGCATGATACTGGATCTGGAAACTTTTGTGTGAGCAGTACCCCTGTGTGCTGTCGGGTGCCTCCTTCTGTCTCTGTGTGACATCGCCAGCATCGTTGGTGTCGGTTGTGACGTCGCGGTCACCTAAATGTGCACCGCCCGGTCAGTTCTTTTCTTTCTGTGCCAGTTAGCACTAATCCAGAGAAGAGCTACCTCTCTGTTTTTGGCAGGCTTTTGTCGAAATTTGTACTTGTGTGTCGAGGGATGACCTCTGGACGGGTAGGTATTAAGTTGTGTGGTGCCTGTCACCGCACCATGTTGGTAACCAACCCCCATCTTGTTTGCTTGTGGTGTCTTAAGCGCGACCACGACTCAAAGGCATTCTCTGACTGGCGGGCCATGGTGCTGAAGGCCATGCGGGAGCGTTCCATGAAGCTCCTTGCTGCCCGGCAATCAACACCGTCGATCGCGACTCCTTTAAGGTCCTGATCGAGGAAGAGAAGGTCGCAGGACCGCTCCAGGAGCCCCAAGTCCTCTTCTTTGAACTCCAGGTACTTGGGGCACTCAGGGAAGAGGCATAAGAAAAAGAAGAAGTCTAAACAGACTTCGACTTCCGCTCGTCTGTCTTCCGTCGACGAGGCGGGATTATTTTACTAAGGCCTTTGAGCAGCCAATGCCCTTTTTAGACCTCAATATCAATTAAGCCTTAACCCAATTTAATAAACCTTTAATTCAGGCTTTCAATAGTATTGCTCCCATAAAACATGGAGTGAATTTACCATCTAGGCGCTATGCCTCATGGTACACACAGGAGCTGCAACAGGAGAAATCATCCTGCAAAAAACTAGAAAGGCAATGGCAAAAATCCCAGATCTCAAATTGATAAAGAAGCCTTCAGATTAGCTCTGTCCTCCTATCATAGGTGTATCAAAGCAGTCAGAAAAGTGCATATTATCACTCAAATAGAGCAAGCAGGTAACTAGTTAAAAGATCTATTCAAAATACATAACGATTTTTGGAATCCTTCTGCCTGCTCTCAAATGATCTCTGCATCACAAGATCTGTGTAATGCCTTAGCTGACTTTTTCGAGAACAAAATCAATCAAATTCATTCTAAATTTACTGTGCCCACAACACTGTCTAGTGAGACATTAAATTATGATGTCCCTTATCAGAATGGCAACTGGTCTCTAGAAAAGTTTGTTTCTTTCTCTATTCAGCAGGTCCAGCAAGCTTTAGATAAAGCCAAATCTGGCTCACCCTTGGACCCTTGTTGCCCCTGGCATACAACCAGGATTTCGCACCAGCTGGCCCCCGCTGTCATGGCTTTGTTTAATCTATTCATTGACATAGAAAGTATTCCTTGTGCTTTGGAAGTCAGAACAGGTTGTTCCTATGCAAAAAATGCCAATGTCGATCCAATGAGTTTGGCTAATTATCGTCCTATTTCGCTTCCGATTTTAGGCATGTCTTTGGAGGGTCTAATAAACTTAACTTTTAGCCTACCTAGAGGCTAATAGGATTCTCGACCCATCGCAATCTGAGTTCAGGGCCACTCATAGTATGGAGACCACCTTGTTTGCGGTCACAGACTTCATTAGACTTTCCCTAGACAAAGGCACCCCTTCTATGCTGGTGTTATTAGACCTATCCACTGCCTTTGTCACTGTGTCTTACTAAAGAATGATTCAAAGGCTGTACAAGATTGGCAGCTCTGGGTTTGCCTTGAATAATTTCAAGACTTTCTTGATAACAGAACACAGACTTTTTCATTAGGCACCTTTAAGTCTCGTACAATGTCAAATGACAAGGAGATGCCCCAGGGCTCTTGTTTAAGCCGTACTTTATTTAACATCTATGCAGCCCCCGTGCTGTCATTGCCAGATCCTTTGGTTTCGATATCATATCATATGCAGAGATACACAGTTGATAATCTCCTTTGATAATAATATGAAGGTAATTAAATAGCAGTTCTCCAACGACATGAAGGCTATTGCAGGTTGTTGGCTACCAACTGCTTACAATTGAATGCCGAAAAAAACCAGATTGTTATTTTGCAAAGCCCAGCTATCCTGATTTTTGAACTGGTGGCCGTCCAATCTTGGCTCTGATCTTATGCCTAAGCAGGTAGTCAAAAACCTTAGCTTAAAAATTGCCCAGTCTCTTTCTATGTAACACCATGGTGCTGCCATTACCAGCAGCTGTTTTAACAAATTGCATCTGCTGTGGAAGGCTTTCCCTTTTCTTCCACCCTCATGAATGAAAACTTTAGCCAAGGCCCTGATTATTAGTAAATTAGACTACAGCAATATTTTGCTTGCCACTGTGTAGGAAACTAGGATCTGCTTTCATGATTACCCCCACTTTTTGCCCGGTGTCAGTGTGTTTTTGACCTAGCGTACTGGGATCCTGCTAATCAGTACCCTAGCAACTGTGCTCTCTCTCCTAAAATGGTTCTGGTAAGTACTTTGGTACATCCCCAATTGGCTACTAGTGTACCCTTATAAGTCCCTAGTAGATGTTACTGAGGTACCCATGGCATAGGTACACCCATGGACTGCAGCATGTACTGTGCCACCCATGGGACTCCACTTAAACTCTGACTAGAGGCCTGCCATTGTAGCCTGTGTGATGTGGTGCTTGCACCTCTCATGACAGATATAAGTTTCCTTATATCTGAGGTCACTGGACTGAAAATCTCTAAGTTACCCCTCTGGTAGGCCCTTTAGTCCTGTTGGCAGGGTGCTTGGTTATATGTCTTAGGGTGCCCCTACATGAGCAGGACACCCCTACAAACTCTGGAGTCGATTCTCTAGGCTTTGTAAGTGAGGTAAGCCATTTTCTGACATATAGTGGACAACAGTCATTACGAGATGTCTAACTATATAATGGCTTCATCGTACCTGGTCATGTTTGATATCAAACATGGCGGATTCATACCCCAACACCGATGTTGCAAGTATAATCCCATGTATTGGGGGGGTTCCGTAGGGTACCCCCAGTACTCCTGGTAACAGCCTTTCAGGGTCTACTAGCAAGCTAGTGCTGCTTCCAGTCACAGACACAACTCTGTCCTCCTGCTGCTGAGCCAAGCTCGAGCAGGGGAAGGTGGAACAATAGGCTTCCTGTCACAGGGAGGTGTGACCACCTCCCAGACAGGACCTAGTGTATTGGGCTGGGGTGGGGGTGCTTCCTAGCACCACCAGACTGCTTTGAAAAGCATAGATGTTACCCTCCTTGCATACTCCAGTTTGAGTCAGTTCAGAAACCCTTGGTTCACGCTCTGGATTGAAACTGGAAAATTGCCCAGTCTCTTTCTATGTAACACCATGGTGCTGCCATTACCAGCAGCTGTTTTAACAACTTGCATCTGCTGAGGAAGGCTTTCCCTTTTCTTCCACCCTCATGAATGAAAACGTTAGCCAAGGCCCTGATTATTAGTAAATTGGACTACAGCAATATTTTGCTTGCCACTGTGTAGGAAACTAGGATCTGCTTACATGATTACCCCCACTTTTTGCCCGTCAGTGTGTTTTTGACCTAGCCTACTGGGATCCTGCTAATCAGTACCCTAGCAACTGTGCTCTCGCTCCTAAAATGGTTCTGGTAAGTACTTTGGTACATCCCCAATTGGCTACTAGTGTACCCTTATAATTCCCTAGTAGATGGTACTGAGGTACCCATGGCATAGGTACACCCATGGACTGCAGCATGTACTGTGCCACCCATGGGACTCCACTTAAACTCTGACTAGAGGCCTGCCATTGTAGCCTGTGTGATGTGGTGCTTGCACCTCTCATGACAGATATAAGTTTCCTTATATCTGAGGTCACTGGACTGAAAACCTCTAAGTTACCCCTCTGGTAGGCCCTTTAGTCCTGTTGGCAGGGTGCTTGGTTATATGTCTTAGGGTGCCCCTACATGAGCAGGACACCCCTACAAACTCTGGAGTCGATTCTCAAGGCTTTGTAAGTGAGGTAAGCCATTTTCTGACATATAGTGGACAACAGTCATTACGAGATGTCTAACTATATAATGGCTTCATCGTACCTGGTCATGTTTGATATCAAACATGGCGGATTCATACCCCAACACCGATGTTGCAAGTATAATCCCATGTATTGGGGGGTTCCGTAGGGTACCCCCAGTACTCCTGGTAACAGCCTTTCAGGGTCTACTAGCAAGCTAGTGCTGCTTCCAGTCTCAGACACAACTCTGTCCTCCTGCCGCTGAGCCAAGCTCGAGCAGGGGAAGGTGGAACAATAGGCTTCCTGTCACAGGGAGGTGTGACCACCTCCCAGACAGGGCCTAGTGTATTGGGCTGGGGTGGGGGTGCTTCCTAGCACCACCAGACTGCTTTGAAAAGCATAGATGTTACCCTCCTTGCATACTCCAGTTTGAGTCAGTTCAGAAACCCTTGGTTCCCGCTCTGGGTTGAAACTGGATAAAGGACAGGGGAGTATCCTCCCCTCTCTCCATCCCTTCCTCTTGAAGGGACCCTCGAGTGCTTCCAAGCCTTACATTGGGGTATTTAAGTGCTCCCTGTGGGTGGGTCCTCAGATTTGTCATGGGACCAGACTCAAGCTTGAAAGTACGTCACTCTACAACCATCTGGTTACTTGGACTTCGTTGGACTTGAAACAATAGAGTTGTACAAAGTTCCCCTGGGAAGCATTTAAAAGAATTTTTTCATGAAAGGGGTCTCCCTCTCTGAGTTGGATAATGTAGTCGGTATTCAGGGAACTAGTCAGGTCCCTTGTCGGAACTAAGAAACCTCACACAACTAATAGGCTGGATGACTTGTTTCATTTAGCCCTTGTGGTGTTGTATCATCATCGGCTTCCTGCTCCTGCGTCAAGCTGGCGCTGCAATGCCTGACGGGTAACAACAAATGTCACACTTTTGTGGAGATCTTTTGTTCCTTGCCGTAATTTGATACTGTGTGAGGGACTTAGAAAAGGAAAGGTAGTGAGCATAGAGTGAGTTATAAAAAGGGTTGGTTAATCCACTCAGTGACCTTTATTTGTGTGGTAAGCCACCCTGTTAAAAAAGTGCAATGAGGGGTATGGAGAACCAAAATAAAACTAGGTTGGTCTCGGTTCAACCCTCAGGTGTGGTCAACATGTTTCATGCCCAAAAGGGCAATTCTTCAGGACCTAGTAGTGCTCATAAACTAATCAGGGGCCCGGGAAAGGGCTCTAATGTATATAGTATACAACCTGGTAGATCTATTACTGGGGCAAGCTGGTAGTCCTGCGGTCCCGTTAGACCATTGTAAACCCCCAATAGGGCCACACGGCTCGTTCCTGTGGGGCCTGCGCTTTGCGGTAATTACCTTAAAGGCGCGAGGCCACTGCCGGTCAGAACCTACCCCAACACTACGGCGTGTACTTGACACTGATTAGTTTATGAGCACTACTAGGTCCTGAAGAATTGCCCTTTTGGGCATGAAACATGTTGACCACACCTGAGGGTTGAACCGAGACCAACCTAGTTTTATTTTGGTTCTCCATACCCCTCATTGCACTTTTTTAACAGGGTGGCTTACCACACGAATAAAGGTCACTGAGTGGATTAACTAACCCTTTTTATAACTCACTCTATGCTCACTACCTTTCCTTTTCTAAGTCCCTCACACAGTATCAAATTACGGCAAGGAACAAAAGATCTCCACAAAAGTGTGACACTTGTTGTTACCCGTCAGGCATTGCAGCGCCAGCTTGACGCAGGAGCAGGAAGCCGATGATGATACAACACCACAAGGGCTAAATGAAACAAGTCATCCAGCCTATTAGTTGTGTGAGGTTTCTTAGTTCCGACAAGGGACCTGACTAGTTCCCTGAATACCGACTACATTATCCAACTCAGAGAGGGAGACCCCTTTCATAAAAAAATTCTTTTAAATGCTTCCCAGGGGAACTTTGTACAACTCTATTGTTTCACGTTGTTAGGACAGGTACACTGGACCCCTTTAAATATCGTCCCCAATTTTGTCCCCCTTTGTTGTACACACACTTCGTTGGACTTCAAATGGAACCAAGACTTCAACCAGGGAAGGCTTCTGCTGCTCCTAGTCTCGACATTCTTCAAATCTTCTACGTCATCTGTGTCTGTGCTTCATGCAGGTTTTCCACCTGTGGGCATCAAGGACACCAGAAGAAATTGCCCTTGGAGTGAAGGAGTCACTCCCCTGCATCTTCAAGCACCGCAACGGAGCTGACCGGTCTGCTGCTCCTACAGACTTCCTGGGGCCCAGTAACACAGGTAGTGGTTCTGCAGCTCTCTAGTGGCCCGACCTGTCTTCTGAGAAGTTTTGAGGACAGAATCCCTCGTTGGGGCTGCTGGGAACAAACCCCTGTGCACTGCGTCAACTTGCCCATGGCAAGGCCTGTTGGGTGTGCTCTACAGAGATCTTCAGCTCACAAGAAGCTCCAGCCTCCAGCATCTCACCCTCCAAAGAACAGTGTCCTCCCTGCAGTCCCTGCATCGTGGGCCTCCATCTTGGGTGAGCTGCCCCAGGTCCTCTAGCGACACCGGTGCCTTTGGCCTGTGGGTCCTCTTGAGGGTCTTCCTTTGCTTTAGTGGGCTCCCCTGTTCTTTTGGGCCTGCTCTGACTTTGGCACTTGGCAAGTCCCTTGGACCTTGCTGGTCCTAGTGTTTCCCCTTCTTTGTTTACAATGCCAGTTGCGGCTACCAAGGCTTGTTTGTGCTCCCACCGGACACTGACTACCTAATCACCAACCCCGGACATGGGGCCGCTCATGCACGGTTTCTGGTCTTTCTCAGCGTTGCCTGGTCCTCACAGCTGCAGCTGCAAGGTCACTGTCTTCACTTTTGAATCTCTCGACACCGGTGGACATTGTGCTTCCATGCCTCCTGGCCACCTCTGAGTAGCATAGACTCTGTCCCCTCATCTTGCAGGTTCTTCTCTTCCTGATTCCACCCTTGGATCCCACCGGACTTCTTCAAGGACTCCTACAGAGGCATTTCTTCAGAAGTTTCCTATTGTTGTCTATGGCAGGTTCCAATGTCTCTTCACCCCTATGCACCCAGCTTTCATGGTGCAGGAAATCTGGTTCATGGGGCATCCATATGTGGGGAGGCTCTCCAACCTTCCACTCTCCAAGGGGTTTCTTCTGGGTCTTCTAGTAAGGGTCCATAGTCCATAAAACTGCAACTGCAACTTCTCCATTGACTTCCATTGAGCATGCAGCTGTGTTTCCACTCTGCACACAGCCTCCATAGGGTTTCCTGTGCCCTGACTCCTCTGGGTCTTCTGGACCAAGTCCCATTCTCCTTTGCAGTTTGCATTCTACTTTATTGTATATGGTTTGGTCTCCCCCTGGAGACCACTGTGTTTTGTGCTACTTACCTGATTATTTTGTAAGTATTTTTGTGTGTGCTATTGATATCTCCAGGTAGGAAATATACCAATGTGTTTGTGATCATGTGTTATAATAAATTGACTCATTTATGTAAACACTGTGTGGTTTCTTTTCCTTCAACTTGCAATATTGATTCAAGTTGGTACAACAAGGTGCTTCACACTCCTTCAAGATAAGCATGAAAGCTGCTCTCCACAGCTACTACTTTGAGAGCTTTCTATGGTTATCAAAGACCACTAAAATCACCATATTGGTTGTCTGGATTAGTGCAAGGTGCATCTCTTGATTAAGTGTGCACCATATACTAAGCCAGCTTCCTCCACACAGCTAATGGGACTTTATTAGTGAAACTGCAAGTGTCACAAAAAACGGCATCCTAGTTTGTCTGCAGTCTTCCTGTTGGCTCCTCCTTTGAACCTCTGTTGAGATCACTACATTGGTTATCAAGAAACAGTCTATTTGTAAATCTGTTTTTTGACCTACAACTCTCTAATGGGCAATGGTCCTACTTATCTAACCTAGAAGCTCAAATGCTACTACCCGACCGGGGACTTACTGTCTAAAGACAAAGTCAAACTGTGTATTCACTTGAGATGATGAGGGGACGATCTTTTACCTACTTGGCACCGATTTACTGGAAAAAGCTACTATTCCATGCCCGCACTTGTTCTAATTTTGTCAGTTTCAGGAAATCTCTTAAAACAGCTCTGTTGTAAGGCTGGTGCTCGGTGTCTTGACTGTACCCTTCTCTAGTGCCAAGATACCCCTTTGGAAGTGATTCGTTGGGATATAACTATAAGTTTAGGTTAACATAACATCCTGGATGGGAAAGCTGTCTGTTACCTAAGAATGGCCGCTTGTTGAACTTCCTAGAGGCCTTTCTTTTCACTACTCAGAGTCCTGCCGAAGATCAGACACAGCCCAGGGAGGTCGCTTATCCAATTGGCTTCAACCTTTTTCTGCCAGATTTCCTCAATACCTCTTCATCTACATTAGAATTAAGAAATCTGCCTTCCCCAGCGGTGGATGTAACATGCTGCAGCTTTCTCTGTCCTGCAGAGTTAGTATTTCCCCTGCCTTGGCATCTCTGTAGAGAATCTGCACATACTGTTGACAGCCAAGAAGTCCTCCACCACAGTGCAACAATACTAGAGCAAGAGACTACGTTTCTGTCATAGGACCTACCTAAAGAAGATTAAGCCACTAAATTGCTCAGTGCATAATGTTTTCACTTTTTCTGTGACAGCCATGCATGCAGGTGCACTTGTGCAAGGCCTGCATAGTGATCACTGGGGCACTAGAACCAGTCATAAGGAGTCCACCTATGAGGTTGTTAAATTGTTCAATGTCTTCCGATTAATTTGAAGCACATCTTCTTTCTGGTCAAGCACCCCACAGACATTTGGCACCTCAACCTGATTCTGTTCAGATTGATGCACAAACCATTTGAACCAATGGCCTTCTGTGCTATGAAGCATCTTTCCCGATAGTCTTCCATACTTGTTGACATAACTTCAGCAAGGTACATCACTCATCTGCAGGGGCTATGCGTTTCAGAGAAGTAGAAGTACACCATGGTTGATCAGGGCAAGGTGGTACTGAGGGCATATGCCACAACTGTTTATTTATTTGAAAAGTTTTATATAGCGCTTCAAGACCCGTAGGTAGCAAAGCGCTGTACATTAGCATTAAGATTCCAGTCGGTACAGTGGATTCAGCGGGATCAAAAAATATACAGACATTACACATTTAAAAAAAAAAAACTTCTTAAATAGGCAAATAGGCTAACAGTTATTTATTTATTTAATTTTATTTATTTATGCGATTTTTACAGCGCGCAAATACCCAGGGGTGTCTCGGCGCTTTGATGATCAAACTGAACAGGCAAGGCAATTATTGTGCAAACAGCCACGTTTTAAGTTGTTTTCTGAAGCTGAGCAGTGTAGGGCGGATGTATGACGTTACAACGCATACTTTTACCACGCCTACCATTACCACGCAATTTTTACAACGCAGGATCCATTACAACGAAGTACCATTACCACGCATGTATTTACAACGCATATACCTTTACAACGCATACAATTACAACGTAAGTATTGGTAAGTATATAATATTTTATTAAATTGAATTTAATTAAAATTAATATAATGTAATTTAATTTAATTTAATTTAATTTAATTTAATTTAATCAATTTAATTTAATTTAATTTAAATTTAATTATATTTAATTTTTAATGTAATTTAATTTTATTTAATTTAATTTAATTTAATTAATTTAATTAATTTAATTTAATCAATTTAATTTAATTTAAATTTAATTATATTTCATTTTTACCCTGATCCCTTTTACCCAAAAACCCAAAACTGACCCTGAACCCTAAAAATACCCCTTTACCCAAAAACCCAAAACTGACCCTGAACCCTAAAAATACCCCTTTACCCAAAAACCCAAAACTGACCCTTAACCCCAAAAATACCCTTTTACCCCAAAAAAAAAACTGACCCTGAACCCTAAAAATACCCCTTTACCAAAAAACCCAAAACTGACCCTGAACCCTAAAAATACCCCTTTACCCAAAAACCCAAAACTGACCCTGAACCCCAAAAAATATCCCTTAACCCAAAAACTGAAAACTGACCCTGAACCCTAAAAATACCCCTTTACCCAAAAACCCAAAACTGACCCTGAACCCTAAAAATACCCCTTTACCCAAAAACTGAAAACTGACCCTGAACCCTAAAAATACCCCTTTACCCAAAAACTGAAAACTGACCCTGAACCCTAAAAATACCCCTTTACCCAAAAACTGAAAACTGACCCTGAACCCTAAAAATACCCCTTTACCCAAAAACTGAAAACTGACCCTGAACCCTAAAAATACCCCTTTACCCAAAAACTGAAAACTGACCCTGAACCCTAAAAATACCCCTTTACCCAAAAACTGAAAACTGACCCTAAACCCTAAAAATACCCCTTTACCCAAAAACTGAAAACTGACCCTAAACCCTAAAAATACCCCTTTACCCAAAAACTGAAAACTGACCCTGAACCCTAAAAATACCCCTTTACCAAAAAACCCAAAACTGACCCTGAACCCTAAAAATACCCCTTTACCCAAAAACCCAAATAATATTTTTAATAAAATAATATACTTACCAATACTTACGTTGTAATGGTATGCGTTGTAAAAGTACCTGCGTTGTAAATACATGCGTGGTAATGGTATGCGTTGTAATGGATCCTGCGTTGTAAAAAATGCGTGGTAATGGTAGGTCGTTGTAAAAGTTGCGTTGTAAAGGTTGTATACCGTGTAGGGCATGTCTTAATACTGAGGGGGAGTGAGTTCCACAGTTTGGCCGTGGCAACTGTGAAGCTTCTGTCACCCCAAGTGACCTTTTTTGTGCGTGGCACATTGAGGAAGTGGGCTGATGAGGAACGAAGTGTTCTAGATGTTTCTAAAGGTCTAAAGGCGTGTTTCAGGA
Source organism: Lissotriton helveticus (assembly GCF_964261635.1). Lineage (NCBI taxonomy): Eukaryota > Metazoa > Chordata > Amphibia > Caudata > Salamandridae > Lissotriton > Lissotriton helveticus. Next base: position 1,139,046,216 of record NC_136070.1, read on the forward strand.
ACAGAGGACCAGAGTTGTTAATGGCCTTGTATGCTATGCAGAGGGCCTTGAACTTAATGCGGCACCTCACAGGGAGCCAGTGGAGTTTGCGAATGGAGTGGGAAATGGAATTGTTTTTAGGGATGTTAAGCAGAAGCCTGGCTGCGGCGTTCTGTACCAACTGAAGTTTTTTGAGCACCTTTTCCTGGGCGTTGAGGAGTAGGGAGTTACAGTAGTCGGTTTTTGAAAATACCAGGGAAGTGATTAGGGTCTTTGCAGCTGAGGTTGGGATAAAGGGTAGGAGCTTTTTAATTTTCCTCAGAGTGAAGAAAGAGGCCGAGACAACATTATTAACATGATGGTTAAAACGAAGCCGATCATCAAAGATGACTCCAAGGTTTCTCACTTTAGTGACAGGTGTGGGAGGAGTACCTAAGTCGTTTGGCCACCACTGAGGGGACCAACAGGGCTCAAGTTTACCAAAAGTCATGATCTCAGTTTTGTTGGAATTCATTTTGAGACAGTTGGCCGTCACCCAGGAACTGATGGCCAACATTCTCTCTTGGAAATTGGCGGCCACCCTGTCTCCGTCCTGGTGTACTGAGAGGACTAACTGAGTGTCATCAGCATAGGTAGTGAGGCTGATGCCATGTTCCTTAATCACCCTCGCCAAGTCCGACACATAGATGTTGAAGAGGGTCGGACTTAGCGAGGAGCCCTGTGGTACACCGCAGGGAAGGGAAAGGGGAAGTGATAGAAAGGGACCTAATTTGACATTGTGGGAACGATTATGTAGGAATGAGGCGATGAGATCCTTAGCTTTGTGTACCACACCCATGGCTGCGACACGGTCGATCAGGATGTTGTGGTCGACCGTGTCGAAGGCCACGGATAAGTCCAACAACACAAGGACTGCCGCTCCTCCCTTGTCCATGGTGTGTCTTATCTCGTCCGCTGCCTTGATGAGTGCCGTCTCTGTTCCGTGGCCTTTCCTAAAGCCAAATTGTGTATCGTCCAGAAGGTTATGGATGTGAATGTAGTGTGATAATTGTTGGTTCATGAGGTTCTCAAAGATTTTAGCTGGGAAAGGTAGGCAGGCAATAGGTCTGTAACTAGTCGGATCAGGGGGTCAAGGGAATAATTGCTTTTTTCCACACTGCTGGGTAGATGCCTGTTTGGAACATGTTGTTACATATGTTGGCTAAGGCTGGTGAGATTGCCTCCGTAATGAGGTTGAGGATGGAGGGAGGGCATGGGTCAAGTGGTGAGCCTGATTTAGTGGTTGTAATAAGATGGGAGATTTGTTCGAGTGTGACAGGATGGAAAAGTGGAAAAGATCGGGTGATGGAGGAAGGGGTAGAGACAGAAGTGTTTACCCTAGGTATGGTTTGAGGGGTGAATGCAGAGAATATGGAGGTGACTTTGTCAGTAAAAAAATCTGCCAGAGAATTGCAAAGTTCTTGTGAGATGTTTTCCGGTGGTGCGGGAGGGTTGGCCAGATGGTTGACCACCTGAAAGAGCTTTCTGGTGGAATTTTCTGCTGAGGTGATCTGGGTAACATAATAACTGATTTTCTCAGTGGCTAACTGCTGCTTGTATTTAGTGAGCGCGTTTTTGTATGTGATTTGGACAGTGGGGTTGTAATGTTTGCACCAGTTTCTTTCTAAATTCCTGCAGAATTGTCTCTGCAGGCGCAGGTTTTCGGAGAACCAAGGTGCTGAAGGGGAGGTACGGTTTGGATAGGTTATGGCCCTGAGTAGAACGGAAATGTCACCACTGACATGTAAACACAGAAACAATAAAAAAGGCAAGGGAGCTAAAGAAGGGTCATTTATCCGGGACAAGGCTTTTGTTTATGCAGTTAAATGGGATACGGCTGATCAAGTATACATTGTACGAAGCAAGCAGCACAGTTCAAATTAGGAAAGGGGGAGAGGGAGAAATCGGGCCTGTTAATCAAGTGAAATAGGGTGGGAGGGAGCAAAAGAGAGGAGAATGGAGCAACGGGTTTGGGGGAGTATTGAGGAGGAGCTAGAGGTAAGTGTTAAAAGGAGTGAGGGTAGCATTAGAGTGGAGAAAAAAGTCAAGGAGGGAGAGAGAGGGGAGAAGAGTTGGACAGAAAAAGACTGTCAGGGGGAATGAATAACGGGGGATGAATAAAGGGTTGAATGCATCGATAACGGACCCCGGTATTTGCAGAGAAGGTGGGATTTGAGGTCTTTTTTAAAGCTGTGGTATGAGGGTTTGCAGCGCAGGTCTCTGGGGAGGGCAGTCCAGATGATCGGGGATTTTCCCGAGAAGGAGCGGGATTGTGTGGAGCTCCTATTTGATAGGGGGATGGCGAGAAGTAGAGCATTTGGGTTTCTCGTCTGCCAGGAGCGGCCCGCTTTTTCAAGTTTGTCGGAGAGATATAGCAGGGTTTGTTGGTGGAGGGCTTTGGGTGTAATGCAGGCAGTCTTGTATGCAGATCTTCCCTCAATGGGTAGCCAGTTTAGGGCCTTGAGGGCTGGGGAGATGTGGTCGAAGCGTTTGCAGTCGGTGATGAGCCTGGCGGCAGAGTTGAGCACAGATCTGAGGGGGGCAAGGTGTGTTTTGGGGATTCCAGTGAGGATAGCATTACCATAGTCTATTTTGGAGAGGACTAGGGATTAGACAACCCATTTAAAGTCGTCAGAAGGAATGAAGGGTTTGAGTTTTTTAAGATGTCGGAGAGTGCAGAGAGTTCCTTTTGCCACATTTTTAACGTGGTTGTTAAGAGTGAGTTTATTGTCGATATTGAAGCCAAATGATTTTGCTGAGTTAGATAAGGAGAGCAAGCACTTCAGGGCATTGAGGTCAAAAAGACAGCCTTGGATGGGGAGCTTGTTGTTTTGGGTGAGAAGAGAATTATTTCGGTTTTATCAGGGTTAAGTTGGAGGTGATTGTAGAAGAACCAGGATTGGATCATACTCAGGGCATTGTTAAGGTGGAGAATATCGGAGTGGGATTTGATCTTGTTGTACAGTTGGGTGTTGTCCACGTAGAGATGGTAGGTATTTCCTACTTGTTTCAGAATGAGGGTAAGGGGTTCCATAAAGAGGTTGAAGAGGGAGGGAGAGAGAATGGAGCCCTGGGGTACACCTAGGGAGACCGGCGTGGGGTTGGAGAGGCAGTCCTTGATTTTGATTTGTTGTGTTCTCTGTTGGAGAAAGGAGTAGAACCATTTGAGGGCTAGACCGTTGATGCCAAAACGGGATTTGAGTGAGTTAAGGAGCGAGGCGTGGTTAACAGTATCGAAGGCAGTGGAAAGGTCAAGGAGAATGAGAAGGCAGGACTCCCCATTGTCAAGGAACCGGTGGAGGTCGTTGACAATCTTGAGCATGGCTGTTTCCGTGCTGCATCCTTTTCTGAAACTGGATTGCAACGGGTCAAGTAAGTGGAAATTGTCAATGTGATGGTCGAGTTGTCGGAGAGCACATTTTTCCAAGACTTTAGATAGTAGTGGGAGGTTCAAAATGGGGCGAAACTAAGTTGTTAGGGTCATTCGGGTCGGCAGATGGGTTTTTGAGGATGGGAGTGATTTGACCGAGCTGGAGAGAGTCAGGGACACACCCTGTGGCAAAGGAGGAGTTAATGATTGAAGTCCAGTAAGGGGCGATGATGTGTTTGAGGTCATGGACGAGGCTGTGGGGGAGAGGATCTTTGGAGTGCGAAGGAGGCTTAAGTTTTGAGATAATGTTGAGGACTTCCTGCTCAGTGACAGGATGGAAATTTTGCCAGGAGGCATTATTTCTGATAGATACATCTGCCAGTGGATTCCTCACCTTGTGAATATCCCCCTTGCGTCGCAACATTTGGAAATTCTTTTTGTAGCTTTGCGCCGACGTGGACGACGTCATAGAGGCACGGCATCACGCGCGACTCCGCTGACGTCACCGACACCATAATCGACCCACACCGGCGTGATGACATCAGTTCCCTTTTTTCCGCGTCGTCGACGCTAACTGTTTCGGGGAATCTCTGTAGCTGTTTGGTTATTTTGTTGCTATTTTCTCGATTTTCTTGCTTCTTTGTGTCTCCAGCGATGTCGACTAAGAAGACCGGGTTCAAGCCTTGTGGAGAGTGCGGCAAGATGATGTTGATCACGGACCCGCACGAGGATTGTATCTGGTGCCTGAGTTCAGACCATGATGTCGACGGCTACTCTTCGTGTAGGAAAATGAACCCGAAGGCGCTTCGTGAGAGGGAGACCAAGCTTCTGATGGCGAAGTTGAGAGGAAGTAAGGAAAAGAAGACTTCGAGATCACGTTCGAGAAGGGCGAGGTCAAAGTCGAGTTCGAGGTCACGTTCAAGATCCCGTATGGCGTCGCCTTCGAGGTCTTCATTTGATCATGCTTCGAAGTCGAAGAAAAAACATAAGAAACGAAGGCATGGGTCTCAACATCACTCCGGTAAGGATTCGGACTCGAGACCGAAGTCGCCTAAGAAGAGGCATGGGAAGGATTTTGTGTCCCCATCGCCGGAAGTTTTGGATCCAGAAGGTGAGGCTTCGCCTTTGGAATCGCGAGCTCGTTCAACGACTCCGGTTCCGAATCCATCTCTGGTGCCGTCCCCGGCTCAAGAAGATGAAGAGGTCCCTTTGGATGAGGGTTCAGTACCTGTGGAAGAAGAGGCGAATCCGGAGCCTTTAAAGGGTCAGTCTGAGGGTTCTCACACTCCTTTCCCGGCCCCAGGTCAAGACCCTTCGGCATTTTTTAATGCTATGTATGGTGTCTTTTCCAGACAATGGTACCCCTCTGGTGCACCTTCGGGTCCTATGGGTCCTCTGGCTTTTAATTTAGGAGTTCCCCACTGCTATGCTCCAGCTCCCTTTATGCCTTTCATGCCAGCTCCGCCGCCGCCGCCGCCTTGGCAGTACTCATACCGCCGAGGTCGTCGACGCCGATACCGATGTCGCCTTCGTGAACAGCGCCCTGGGCCTTCAGAGTCGATCCCGACGTCGATCCCGGCTCCGTCGGAGTCGTTCACGGATCCGACGGCGCGGCTGTTGAAGGAGAGATCTAGGAGGGATGCTCAGCCCCTCTTGGAATAACAAAGGTATAGGGAGGCTGAGGCTGAGATGGAGGAAGGTGAGCTTCAAGATGATTGTTTTGAAGATCTAGCGGAGGCTAGTGGTCTGGAGCTTTCTCCTGAATGGGAGCTGCCATCTGAATCTGATGCTCCTTCAAAGGATGTTAAGCCATACCACATGGTCATGAGGAAGGCTGCAGAACTTTTGAATTTAACCTACGGTCGAATTTAAATCTAATCTTCTGACTGAGGTTCTCCTTTCCCCAAGTTCTATGATTGAACTGTTGCTCCCTTTTAATGAGGCTTTAACTGAGCCTATTTTGGAGGTTTGGAGCGAGCCTCTAACAGGTCCTGCAGTGTCTAAAAGTGTTGCAAGGAGGTATAGAGTTGCACCTGGGGACCCTGAATTTTTAACGTCTCATCCTTCGCCAGAAAGTCTTGTTATTCAGGCAGCTTGTTCTAAAAAGACTGTGGGCGCATTTCTTCAAGTGCCTGGGGATAAGGATGCCAAGAAACAGGACCAGACTGCTAAGAATTCCTTTTCTTCAGCAAGTATGGCTTTACGGTCAACTAATGCCACTTGCCTTATGGGGAGATACATTCATGCCCTTATGGATTCGCTGCATGTGTTGGCTCCTACAATTCCTGATGACAACAGAAAGGATTTTGAGGAAGTGTTGACTGACGCACAGGCGGCTGCACGCCAGGTGATCCAAAGTGGGCTGGACACTGCGGATTCGGTTGCTCGCATCATGGGAACCGCTGTTGCCTCTAGGAGATCTGCCTGGCAGAAGTCATCGGACTTTTCGGCGGACGTTCAGGCCGCATTGTTGGATCTGCCTTTTGATGGTGTTGGACTTTTTGGAAAAAAAGCTGACGCAGCCTTAGAGAGATTTAAGGACAGTAGGGCTACTGCCAAATCTTTGGGGCTGCAGACCAGGGGTTCATCTACCAAAAGGTATAGAGGTTTTGGATGTTCTTCCTTTCGCCCCTACCGGCAAGGTCAGCAGCAGCAGCAGCAACAGAACCCCTTGTACAAGTCTTACAGGGGTAAGCAGAGAGCTCGTCCTCAAGGACGTCAGGCCTCCTCCTCCTTCACCTCTTCCACCCCCCAGCCACAGAAAAGCAGCCTAGATCCGCCATTCAGGATCATGCGGGTCCTGTAGGGGGTCGGCTTGCCTATTTTCCACGGGATTGGGAATCAGTTACATCAGATCTTTGTCTTCTCAATCTCGTAGAAAATGGGTATGCTCTTCCCTTCCGTGAATTTCCTCCAAATTACCCTCCTTGCCAAGGTTTTTGCACGGAGGAACACCCGTTACTCCTGCAGGAGGAAGTCCAGACACTGTTGAGAAAGGGTGCGATAGAGTTGGTTCCAGAGCAGGAAAGGGGTCAGGGATACTACTCCCGGTATTTCCTGATACCCAAGAAGGATGGCAGGCTTCGTCCAATCCTGGATCTCAGGATCTTGAACCTTTACCTGAAACAGGAGAAGTTCAAGATGCTCACCCTTGCACAGGTTCTTCAGGCGCTGATGGAAGAAGACTGGATGGTGTCAATAGACTTGCAGGATGCATATTTTCACATCCCTATCCTGCAGTCTCACAGGAAGTATCTCCGTTTTATGGTTAGTTCACAGCACTACCAGTTAGTGGTCCTACAGTTTGGTCTTACTACTGCGCCTCGAGTTTTCACCAAGGTGATGGCTGCGGTGGCGGCGCATCTCAGAAGATCGGGGATACTGGTATTCCCGTATCTGGACGATTAGCTGCGCGCTATATAAGATTTTAAATAATAATAATAATAATAATAATTTGCAAGAAACAACTCAGTTGTTACACAGGTTGGGTTTTTCGATAAATGTACCCAAGTCTCACCTGATGCCCTCCCAGCACAACCTGTTCATAGGTGCGGTACTGGACACAACTGTGTGTCGTGCATTCCCTCCACCTCAAAGGATTCACGACATACAGGAGTTGATTCCTTTATTTCACAATGGAGCGGTCGTTCCAGTTCTGAAGGTCCTTCGCTTGCTCGGTCTGATGGCTTCCTGCATTCTATTGGTCAACCATGCACGCTGACACATGAGGGCGCTCCAGTGGTGCCTCCGCAGGCAGTGGTATCAGCACAACGGAGATCTCAGGGAGTCTGTGAGGATCTCCAGAGAAGCTGCAGTGGCTCTGACTTGGTGGGGAGTGGAAGGCAACCTGTCTCAAGGAAAGCCTTTTCAACTACCTCCATCGGTGGCCACAGTGATAACGGATGCATCCACTCTAGGGTGGGGTGCTCATCTGGGGGATCTGGAGGTCAAGGGTCTTTGGTCTCCAGAGGAAATGTTGCTTCACATCAACCTTCTGGAATTGCGGGCGATACGTTTGGCACTCAAGGCCTTCCTCCCTTCCTTTGCTGTCGGTCGGTTCAAGTCCTGACGGACAACACCACCACGATGTGGTATGTCAACAAGCAGGGAGGAGTAGGGTCGCAGTGTCTCTGCAGAGAGGCTCTGCGTCTCTGGTCCTGGATTCAGGACCTTCAGATTTGTCTGATGGCAAATCATCTGGCCGGGGTTCTGAACGTGCGTGCAGACAGTCTCAGTCGGCAGTTCTCGGCCGACCACGAGTGGAGGCTTCATGCAGAGGTAGTTTGTCACGTCTTTCGGACGTGGAGGACTCCTCAGGTGGACCTGTTCGCCACTCGCGAGAATGCTCACTGCCTGTCATTCTGCAGCCTCCAGTGTCCGATGCGGGGAGCCTTGGGGGACGCTTTTCAGTTGAGTTGGGACTCACGGCTCCTTTACGCGTTTCCCCCCATACCCTTGATTCCTCGGGTTCTAAGGAAGATTCGCAAGACCGGGCCCAAGTTATATTGATCGCCCCGGATTGGCCAAGAAGGGTGTGGTACACAGATCTTCTCCACCTCTCCTCGTGCCCGCCGCTCCGTCTCCCTTTCAGGGCAGATCTCCTCTCTCAGATGGAGGGGCAGGTTCTACACCCCCACCTCCAGACCTTACACCTTCATGCCTGGAGATTGAACGGGGCAACCTGAATTCCTTTTCTCTCCCACACGATGTGGTGGATGTCATTCTTTTGGCCAGACGTGACTCCACTAAATCAATCTATCAGTACAGATGGTCTAAATTGGTCTCTTGGTGTGGAGGGAAATCTGTTGACCCGTTGAAGGCTCGTTTGTCTGATATTTTGCAGTTTGCTCTTTCTTTGGCGCAGCAAGGGTTTGCTGTTGCCACAGTTAAGGGTTATCTTTCGGCTTTGTCGGCATTTCTTTGTTTGCCGAATCAGCCGTCATTGTTCAATTCTCCTGTGGTTCTAAGATTTCTTAAGGGACTCACTAATAAATTCCCTCCTACTCCCTTTATTGTGCTACAATGGGGCTTAAATCTTGTCTTAACCTACTTGATGGGTTCTCCCTTTGAACCCTTACACAAGTGTCCCATGAGACTTTTGTCTTTTAAGACGGTCTTCCTGGTCGCAAGTGGTGTGGAGAGCATTCTGTCCATCAACTGTTGGTTTTGCATTTGTCACCCCGAGTGGGATGGGTATGCTCAGACGTGAGTCCCATGCTCTCCACACCACTGGAGTCAAGCTATCCTGGCTGAAGACGGCTGATAGCCAGAAACCGGTCCTAGGATGCTTGATTCCGGTCCAGGAAAGACATGGCTTGGCAGTTCGGGCTGGACTGTTCCCATGAGGCACAGGGTCACGGCTGATTTGCATATGGCCATGTCTGAACTGGGGTGGTGTGGACTGCAAAAAAACGATGGATTTAGGCCCAGATATCTGTACTGGGGTGAATGTATGACATTGTTCTGCATTCTGTCCATCAACTGTTGGTTTTGCATTTTTCACCCCGAGTGGGATGGGTATGCTCAGACGTGAGTCCCATGCTCTCCACACCTCTGGAGTCTAGCTATCCTGGCTGAAGACGGCTGATAGCCAGAAACCGGTCCTAGGATGCTTGATTCCGGTCCAGGAAAGACATGGCTTGGCAGTTCGGGCTAGACTGTTCCCATGAGGCACAGGGTCAAGGCTGATTTGCATATGGCGTTGTCTGAACTGGGGTGGTGTGGAGTGCAAAAAAAGGATGGATTTAGGCCCAGATCTCTGTACTGGGGTGAATGTATGACGTTGTTCTGCATTCTGTCCATCAACTGTTGGTTTTTCCTTTTGTAATATGGCAGGAGGTGAAGGCCCTTTTTTACAAATTGGGTTCATGGTTGACTGGAGTATAAGCCCTAGTCAAGCAGTAGCTACAGTCCTAGTCAGGTTGAGTCACACACACACACACCCTAAATTAACCGGTGCTCACCCTATGATATCTTGGGACAGAGCAGTCAGGCTTTACTTGTGTAATGTATATTGTTGCAACAATTCAAACAGTAAAACAGACAAAAATATCCCACAACAGGTTAGAAAAATAGAGCTTAATGTAATGAGCAAAGCAAGACCAAAACGCCAAAAATCAATCAGTAGAACCGGAGTTTTCCATTTTTAAAGATTAAACTGAAATATAGTGCTTAAAAGCAGAAAGCGTCAACAGGGGATATCTGGTTGTGCTAACTTGGCCCAAAGTCAAAAGTTCAGGCCGACCGCGATGGAGCGTGCGGCGGCTACAGGGACCAGGATTGGTCCACTGAGCAAAAGTTCCTGGGTCCAGCATGCATCTACCTCAAAGATCCTGTAGACAGCGTGGATGCTGTTTAAACTAATTCCAAACAGTTTGCAGTAGATTCAACATATTTAATCATGTGAAACATGGAATCTCATGTTCACAGAGATCACATTAGTTATATACAATTTTAAGAAAAAGGTGCCCCAACGGGAAGTGAAGGGTAAGTGCAGCAATGTGCAAGTGTGAGGGTAAGTGAGAAAAGGAGGGCATTGAACAATATATACATCCGAAGGGGGGAGGAGCTTGGCGGGCATCCATGATGGCCGCGTGAGCACAGCACTCTCCGGACCCCCGCCACTCCCGGCATGATATCCTGACTATATCCTGATTAATTACGAGGACTCATGTAGAGGAACCTGGGCTGATCCTAATGCTGTTTTTGGATTGCGAATTGGACCAGGGGCACGGACGCTACGTCGACTCAAACTTTCGGGGCCCGCCCGGGTGGTGCGCCCGGGCCTTGGTGAGGCTCTGTTGCCGTGTCTGAGTTGAACAACAGCGGCAGGGAGACTCGACTTGTGGGTCCCCCTCTTAACTTTCGGTTTCGATTCTGCTTCAGACTGCGTCTTCCAGTGGAGGTGTCTGGCCGGTGCTGAGTCCAGCGGCGCGAGGTGGCAGTTGCACCTTTTGCCTGCTTTGTGCCCTTCCAGGCCGGTTCACACCTCGATGTGCCCTCGTTGTTGACTTTTGGCTCCGACGCCCTGTCCTCCTGTGGCCATTTTCACCAGGTCGCGCGGGTCCCTCGGGGACGTGGTCTCCACCATGACTGGCAGAGGGGACCAGGAGAGGCGAAAGACCAAGACGCCCCTTCGCGGGGGCCCGGTCCAGTCTAACGTCATGGACCGGTACACGCAATCGAAAGGGTCCCCTGGAGCCGCCTTGCCTGGCCCGAGTGTGGTTGGACACCCTTCGGAGGCTTCTGCGGAGCCGTCCCTGCAGGACATCATGGGCGCCATTTCTGGCATGAGGGAAACCATCGGCCAACAATATGAAGCTCTGGCCCACAAAATTGATACTGTGGCTATTGATGTGAACTTGATTCGGGCCGACTTATCTAAAACCAATGAGAAGGTGAAGTCATTGGACCTCAAGTCATCTAGTCTCACGGCCGACGTGTCGGAGATACAGACGGAGATCGGCAACCTCAGAAAGGTGAATGATTTCATGACTCAGCGCTTGGAGGATTTTGAAAACAGAGCACGGCGCTGTAATGTGCGTGTGGTTGGTGTTCCGGAAAATCCCGAACCGCATTCTGTTGATCTCCTGGTTGAGGACTTGATACAAAACTACCTTTCTCCATCTGGCTTGAGCAAATTCTTTGCGGTGGAGCGGGCCCATCGAGTTCCGGGTGGCCAGGGCAAGCCGGGCGCCCCGCCGAGGCCCATTGTTGCAAAACTCTTTCACTATAGGGACCGAGACGCTATCCTGCAGGCCTCGCGAGTTAAGGGCCCGGTGGCCTTCGAAAATGCCACGGTGAACTTTTACCCGGACTTCTCACAGCTTGTGCAGAGACAGCGTATGGGCTTCCGTGGAGTCAAGAAACGTCTTCGAGACTTGGGACTGCGTTACGCCATGCTTTTTCCTACCAGGCTGCGAGTTGAGTACAATGGACGAACCCTTTTTTTTGATCGGCCTGATTCGGTAAATGACTGGCTGGACTCTCTGCCAGACCGGCCCAACTTGAATGAGCCCGCCGAGCACCCGGGTGGTGCCGAGGGTGGCGTAGAAAGTTGACTTTCTTGTTTGGTCCCCTGTCTCCGTACCATGTGATTTCTTCCTGGGTTCTATACTTGAGTGCCTCCATTTTCTGAGTTTTCTCTTCTTCTTTATTTCTGTCGGGGTGGCGGGTGGGACAGGGGCCTTTTCCTCCTCCGGGGTCTTTTTGTAGAACGGGGGTTTTCGGGCGACAGGCACACTGCATGTTGGGGTGGCTTTTTTGCTTACTGCAGGGGTGCAGGGTGGGGGGTGTTTTCTTGGATGTTGGGGGGTGGGTTGGTGGGGTGTTTGAGGTTTGTGTTTTGTTTTTTCAAGGCGACTCTATCTTGCTAATGGAATTTTCAATGTCATGCTCTTTGGGGGATGGTTCCTGCATCGCTTTGTGGGATGGGGGGTAGCGGGTTGAGGTTTATTTCGTGGAACGTCAATGGTCTGGGGGATCGTATAAAACGGGGGGTGGTGTTGCGATGCCTGCGACGTCTGTCTCCCGATATTGTTTTTCTGCAGGAGACGCATTTAGTGGGTAATACTTGTAAGGCCATGAATAGGTGGGGCTATCGTCTTGTGGCGCACTCGGGGTTTACCACGGGTTCCACGGGGGTGGGTATCCTTGTCCGGGCCTCCCTTCCCCTGGCGATAGATGAGGTGATCCTCGATGATAGGGGGCGTTACGCCGTCCTCGTGGGACGATATGAGGGCCGGACCCTGTCTCTGTTCACCGTCTATGTGCCCCCCGGCCTGCAGACCTCTACCTTCTCCGATTTGGGCCGAGTGTTGTTGGGACTCCCTGATGGTGCTCTTTTCATGGCTGGTGACTTTAACTCTGTTCTCTCCGGTCTGAGTGATCGTTACCCCCCGAGGGATACTCCTTCGGCCCAATTGTGGCTGGGTGGCTTTTTGGATACTTTTGGTTTGGTGGACTGTTGGAGACTTATGCACCCCGCTCAGCTTCAATATACTTTCCATTCTGGGGCCCATGGGAGTCTGTCTAGACTGGATTACTTCCTCATGCCAGCGGCACAGTCTTCGGCTGTTCGGGAGATTAGTCACCTTCCCCGGGGCATCTCAGACCATTCTCCGCTCTGGCTTTGCTTTGATGTGGGGGTGGAGGCGGCGGGCCGGGTGGCTCCTATCAACCCTTGGTACCTGACCTCCCCTGGGACCCGTGGCCTATTGATTAAGTCCCTGGATAACTATTTTTTAGACAACGAGGGGTCTGTCTCCTCTGCGGTGTCCCTATGGGAGGCTTTTAAGACGGTGATTCGTGGGCAGGCCCTGTCTCTCATTGCTGAAACCAAGAAGGCGAGGAACCGGGAGGTGGTGGTTCTTGAGATGGAAATACTTGAGATGGAGGCTGACTTGGAATCGACTGTTACTCATGACAAACTCCATGCCCTGGGTCTGAAGCAGTTTGCCTATAAGTCTTTGGTCACAGATGCGGCTAAAATGATGTTTAGAGAGCAACAGGGTCGGTTGTATGATGTTGGGGACAAAGCGGGTAAATTGCTTGCCTGGTTGGATTAGAAGGAGAGGGCGAATCGAGTAGTGCCTGTGATCCAGACTTTGAATGGTGTGAGAGTGACGGACCCAGTTGAAATAGTGGAATGTTTTGCGGACTATTTTCGTTCGGTTTACTCCCCAGTGTCGGAACGTGATGCAGACGACTCTCGCCTCTTGCTGCGCGACATAGCTTTGCCCTGCCTCTCTGATTTGGAACGGGTCTCTATGGAGGCCCCGTTCTCTACAGACGAAATAGCGACTGCGATTCGCTCTCTCCGTTCGGGCAAGGCTTTGGGCCCGAACGGATTGCCAATTGAGTTGTACAAACTGCGTCCTGATAAGATTGCACCCTATCTTCGGACCATGTTTTCAGAGTCCCTTGAGCGGGGTGCTCTCCCTTATGACCAGCGCCTGGCTACAATCGTCGTAATTCCTAAAGATGGTAAGCCCCGGGATCTTTGTTCGTCCTATAGGCCCATCTCCCTGTTAAATGTTGAGCCCAAGGTTCTAGCCAAGCTCTTGGCTACCCGCCTCCTAACGGTCATTAGTGACTTGATTCATCCGGACCAATCCGGATTTATCCCGCACCGTAACACAGCTCTTAATCTGCGTCGCCTCCACGGAGCCATTGCGAGGGCGGGGCTTCTGACGGAGCCGGCCATTTTGGCTTCATTGGACGCCTCGATGGCCTTTGATACGATAGAGTGGCCCTACCTTTGGGCAGCTCTTGAGAAGTTTGGTTTTGGCCCGGGGTTTATCGGATGGGTGAAGCTGCTGTACACTGACCCCCTGGCGCAGGTTGTGGTTAACGGTCGAGTTTCGGCTCCCTTTTCTCTCGGTAGGGGGACCAGACAGGGGTGCCCCTTGTCTCCACTGCTTTTTGCTCTCGCGTTAGAGCCGCTGGCTGCGTGGCTTCGCTGGGAGCCTTCTCTCAAGGGTATATGTTGGTCCCCAGACTTTGAAGACCGTGTTTCGCTTTACGCGGACGACATTCTTCTTTACCTTACTTCCCCGCGTAAATCTTTAAATGTCTTGTTCGACGTTCTCACCTCGTTTGGCAAAAACTCTGGTTTGATTATTAATTGGGCTAAATCCTGCGTCTATGTTATTTCGGGTGATCTGCCCCCGTTGCCAAATAGATTTCCTATCCAGGTTGTTAAATCTGGCTTCAAATATCTGGGGATTTTTATTACACGGGATTCATCGCTCCGGTTTGAACATAATCTCCTTCCCCCGCTTCTTAGACTGAGGTTGGACGCCGCTCGCTGGCGTAAATTACCTTTGTCGCCGCTGGGCAGAGCCGCCCTTTTCAAGATGATGTCCTTGCCGCGATTCCTTTACGCACTCCAGAATTCCTATGATGATATCCCCGCTACTTATTTCCGTGAGGTCGAGAGTCTACAAAGGCAACTGATTTGGGACGGGCGTCCACGCATTGCCCTGGCGAAGCTCACCATCCCTTGGTATGACGGGGGCATGGCGCTTCCTGATATCAGGAGATATTATTGGGCTACCCAACTATCTGCCATTAACCACTCCATGTACTCCCCGGGTCGGGATCCAGCCTTTGAAATGGATAGACTCCAACTGCCGGGTGGGGATTTTAATAGAGCGCTTTACTCTAGGTCGGCTGGGCGCCATCTTACGGGACCGACCAGGATTGCGGTTAGTGTGTGGCGCGCGGCGAATGTGAGCCTGGGATGGGATGATCGAGTGACGCTGGCGACTCCGCTTTATGCCTCTGAACGTCTGGGATGTCTCTGGACGTCAAAGGGATTTGACCGCTGGGACATGATTGGAATCTGCAGAGTGGGTGACGTATATACGAATGGAGCGGTGAAGTCTTTCGAGGCTCTTCGGACTGAATATGACTTGAGTGATAGGGAATTCTTTCGATATTTGCAGGTCCATCATGCCCTCGCTTCTGTTCTGGCTTCTGGTGCCGCCATCCCCGAGTCTTCCCCCCTCGAAGATCGTATCCTGGATGGCCATCTCCCCAATAGCACTATCTCCTTGATTTATAAGAAGCTGATTCACAATCGCTCTGACTTGCTTGTCCGACTCAGGGAGGCCTGGGTCGGCGACGGGCTGGAATTGGATGACGAGGATTGGCTGTCGGCACTGTCTTCTACGAAAGAGGTCGCCATCCCTGCCCGTCTCCGTTTGGTTCAGCTCAAGATCCTCCACCGGGTGTATGTTACGGGTCCTCGTTTGGTTGTGATGGGTTTTTCCCCGGATGGTTTATGCAAGCGCGGTTGTGGGATGAGTGCTACATTTCTTCATATTATCTGGGAGTGTCCGAGGGTGGCTGCCTATTGGTCTGAGGTGCTTGCGGTAATGGCTGATGTGACTGGCGTTGCTTTGGGGCCGGAGGCCCGGAGATGCCTGTTGAACGTGTGGGAACCTACCGACTATTCGGTTGCCCAGACCAGATGGGCGACCCTGGGATATATGGTTGCGAAGCGGGACATAGCGCAACTTTGGGGCTCGCACAGGCCCCCCACTGCTTCCGTGTGGGAAGAAAACATGGACTGGTCTATGTTCCGCGAAAAGACCGTTTACACAGCCAGGGGCAGACCTAGGGCATGGGCGAAGATCTGGAGTCAGTGGAACGCCTATCGTGGAGACATTTGTACTCCTCCATTGGTTGAGGCCCCCGATGTTACCTTCTCTCCCTAGGCCGACGTTCCTGAAATTTCGTATACTGTCCTTTGGTTGCTTGCCCTCCCCGCTGCCCCCCCCCCACCTTGCCTTATCCTATTGAGTATGACTCCGTATTCTTGATTAGTGGGTTTCCCCTCCCCCTCCTGGGCTGACTCCGTTTAGTATGCATTCGCCTTTTTTGATGTTTGTTTTTTGGTATACATAAAAATGAAAAATGCCTTATTTTGTTTCATAGTGTGGGCGACATCTTGTATCCGATTTGTGCCGGACCGCCGGAGTGGCTACCATTGTCTTTATCACATTGTGCCTTGATCTTAGCGGCCAGCCCGTGCGGTTGTAGGCCCATCTCTGTAAACCTGATTTTGTTGCTCAATAAAGGTTTTTAACCCAAAAAAAAATATATATATATACATCCGAATAATGAAAAAAGCCAGTCTGGCCTATGACTAAAGGCCAATCTAATTACAACACCATAATAATGGGACACATGAGAGACCAATCATTGTTGTCCACAATGGTAAACACAAAATCAAGCCATCAACGTTTCAACCCTGGTGTTGTGTGTCTTCATCAGGACCATGTGTGGGACCCTACGAATAATTAATGGGACCTTAGTTATGTACAGGTGAGGAAACATGAATGAAAATAAGTATTACATTAAGCATGGGCATAGACAATTACCCTTAGGCCACCGGTGCGGGCGGTGGTGAGTTGAAAGTGGATGGGCCCTCAGACTCCAAAGTCAGAAAGGGACGTGGTTTATGGCTGAAAACACAATTAGGCAAAAATCAGCACCAGTAATTTATGGGACATATAGAAGTTCCATACTAGCTAATCAACAATGGTCCCCAGTAACAAAAAGCTCTCACTTACTTATTCAGTTGTTCATACGAATTAGTAATAACCCCCAACACTAAGACTTCAGCAGGACTCTGAAATATTGTGTCCATCGGGACAGGACGATAAACACACCTCTCTTATTGATGCCTGTCTGTTTCACAGAATTGTGAACGGAGCACTGAACTGGAAGTTGGTTAAATACTGTCTCAGTCGGCCGGAAAGCGTGCACGCACCACGCTAGAGTGAGCAGCACCTGAGAGCTGTTCCCCAGGGAGACAAACTGTGGAAGCCCTGATTTACAGAAACGAGAGATGGCAGCTGATCAGGATATGCAGCTTGCTTGGCACGTATGGGCATGGGAAAGAGTCCCAGAATAGAATTACTAGGATTATGTACTGCAGCGGTTAACATTTCACGTAGCATATCAAACAATAAATAACACTCCAGGAGGATTCGCAAGTCTTAAAATTGTATTCACATATAATCACATAATTTCTTTTTCAAAAACGTGGGGAAAAAAAGGTGTCACAATATCCCACAATCGTCCAACCATAGCATGTGTTTGGAATACAAGTAAACATGACACAACATTGACACGGTTGGCATTTCACGTGACATTGCAAAACGGTATAAAACTGCGATCCCTCCACGAGAACTCATGAGTCATAAAATTGGATTAACATGTAGGCGCATAATTCTTTCTTACACGTGGGGAAAAAAATTGTGTAACAGTATCACTCAATCGTCCAACCATGGCATCTGTTTCGGAATACAAGTAAACATGACACATGACAACATGTATATTACGTAAATGCAAGCAGGCACCCTCTAGGTCATGGAAAATTAAATTTTCTTGAAATATCTCCAAAAGTCATTGGAGAAGGAAGGGCATATATGACCCTAGTCAGGGGTACACAGATAAGGCAGCACGTTAGACTCAGTTACAAAGGTCCAGGACGTCACCACTTGGCAGGGCAGACTTTCAGATGGCAGAGTCCAGGGGCAGAAGCAGGATGGTTGGAAATCTTTTGTGTCCCTGAGACTACAGACCAGGAGGCCATCCAACTAGCCTTTAGAGTCACTCTGGGTTCTGGGGTCAAGTGATACAGGTCCAGTCCTTCTCACCCAGGCAAGGAGGGCAGCAGATCGGAGAGCAGCAGTTCAGCAGAATGGCAGTCCTTCAGCAGCACAGCATTCCTGACTGAGTATCCGCAGGTCCTGAAGTGTACTGAAGTGGTGGGGATGAGGTCCAGTTCTTATACCCAGTGGTGCCTTTGAAGTGGGGGAGACTTCAAAGAAGGGTCTTTAAAGTGCGCAGGAGTCCTCCCTTCTTGCCGTGGCTACAGACTAACTACAGGGGAATACGCAGCCCTGTGTGCGGGGACAGGAGACAGACTATTCAGGTTTAAGTGTGAGGATGTGTGCAACTCCTCCCTCCCATCCTGCCAGGATGGCCCATCACCTAAGTCCCCACTGTGTGTTGCTGTCTAGGGGGAATACACAGTGCCCAACTGGCACCCACCCTAGACATGCATTCAGAGACAGGCTGCAGGCACACAGGGCTAAGAGCAGGAAAATGCCAACTTTCTAAAAGTGTCATTTTCAAAATTGTGATGATAAATTTGACGTTGCCATTTAAAAGGATTTATCATTATAAATCCATAGGTACCAAACAAGACAGATCCACCTCCTATCAATTAGGAATTACTGCTTATTAAATGTAATAAAATTAATTCTGATTAAATCGTTTATTGTGATGATTATTTAAAATCTTACAATATTACACATCTCAGACAAAGACTAAAACCTGTGTTCTCGCATAAAAACACTAAAAAAATGTCATTTTGTAAGTAATTAAATGTCTGCAATAGGCATTACATCGAATTTGCTTTTGACTATCATTAAAAACTTTACAAAGATAGCATTTAAAATAATGTCGTTCGAGTTCATGCAATTGATCAAGGCCTGTCTACATGTCCTTATGCCACGTACTTTGAAGGGAAACTTTAGTAGCGATTTCCTCTCCTGTAAAAGCGTAGGGCAGATACAGAGAAGATGAAGCATATCTTCCTCACCGTTGTTACATAGTCTGCATTTCTTTTGGGTTTTCGGTCTCTCCCACGGTGGAAGGTGACATAGGCCTGGCATAATTCCAAATCTGGCTTTGAGGAGGACCTGTTTGTTTTTTTCTGTCCATGGTGTTACCAGGTATTGTTGGATTTCCTTCTTTTTATATCCATTAATTATCGTCCATGCGTGTTTTCTTTTGGTGAGGATAGCTTTATCTTTTACGATGGATAGATGGTTTGCAGTTTTATTAATTATTTTCTTGAACGATGACTTGATTATATTGTTTTCCCATATTGGCGTGATCGCAAATTCCTTTATTGCCTCCCTTAGGTAGATCCACGCAGTAGAATTTGTGTCCTTATTTAGTTCTTTCCATAAGAGTTGCGATATTTCATTTTGGTGGACTTTTTTATTTGGTTCCATACTTTTATAAAGTGGCCTTGCCTTGCATGTTGCTGGTTGGTCAGTCCAAACTCCAGCCTTACTTGGGCGGGGGACGCATTTGCTGGTAAATGGAATACGGCTCGATAGGCTCTGGTTATGATCTTGTTCAGGGTTTCGCTATCCTTGCCCATTATTACCTCACTTCCATAAGTTATGGTCGGTAGGAGTTTTTCAGCAATTACATTCAGCAGAGGACCATATGTCAGGCTGGGAAGTGACTTTTGCACAATTCTAAATGCTGCAGTTCGCTTTTCTTTGAGTCTCACTTTTTTGCAGTTGATAGCTACCCTTCACATCAAATAGCACACCCAGGTATTTATATACCTCTACTTGCTCCAGCTCCTTTGTATCCATAATCCATTTACTTTTATATCTTCTCTTGTTGTTTTTGGTCACTACCATAATCTTTGTTTTAGTCTCGTTTATGACCATCCCATTCTCTTTCGAGTATGTTTGAGTCCTCCTGATTAGACGCTGCAGTCCCACTTTAGTGTGGTTCAATAGTATGACGTCGTCCGCATACATTAAATTCGTAAGGCGCTTATCAGCTAGTTTCGGGGGATGCGCATTCTCGTCATCCAATATTCCCGTTAGGTCCGCAAGAAACAAATTAAAAAGTAGGGGGGCTAAAACACAGCCTTGTTTCAGGCCTTCCTTTGCTGGAATCTCCTTTGATAACCTTCGTCCATCCCCCATTCTCACGCTTACCCATGTCTCTGTATATAAAAGGCGAATCAGCCTGAGGAGGGGGGCGTGGGATATTCATTTTTTCCAGTTTATTCCACAGAAGGTCTCTTTTGACACAATCAAATGCTGATTTAAAGTCTATAAAACATAGGTACAGGGGTTGTTTGTGTCTGAATGATTTATCCATTAGTAATGCAAGAAACATTATGTTTGTTGTTGTTCCAAGGCCTTGAATAAAGCCTGTTTGGTTTAGGGGCAATTTCTTCGTTTCCCTCACCCATTCCGATAGTTTTGTTAACAAAATTCTTGCAAATAGCTTGGCAACCGTGTCTTGAAGAGTAATCAGTCTGTAGTTTTCTGCAAGAGCCCAGTCTCCTTTTTTAAAAATTGGAGTTATTAGAGATCCTCGCCATGATTTAGGGATAATTCCAGTTCTAATGACTTCTGTGTATAGTTTCTCTAATATAGTTGCCCATAGTATTAAATGTAATAAGGAATCCCCAACCTACAAGAGGTGTAGGGCTCACAGTAGTGAAAAACCAATTTGGGAGTTTTTCACTACCAAGATGTGTAAAAAATAAAAGTACATGGCATGCCTTTTACTTAAAGCTGAAGAGGCCACAGCACTCCGAAGTAATTGAAAAGTAATCAGTCTTTAAATGTAGGTTATCAAGGTAAGGGGTATCGAGATGTTCGCCTCCTGACCGTGAGGCGCTAGGAACTTTCCATCAGATGAGCCTAAAAAAACACCTGCCATATTCACAACTCTTAAGAGCTAAGCGCATTGCAACCACCACAGATCTTTTCAAAGCTGACAGCTCAACCATCGTGCAAAAATTTCATTAAAGAGGTTATCCCGACAATATTACCCAACTTGCAGAACATCGAGTAGCGAAGAAAGAAAGAGCGGAACTATTGACCATTGAAAAGCCTGCACAAAATACAGATAGTCGCTCTTGTTTTGTTTCCAAATATTCTACTACCAGCACTCAAATCAAAGCCTCCATCAAAAAACACTGGCAATTGCTCCAATTGGAACCAGACTTTAACAATATTTTTCA
The DNA here is from genome assembly GCF_964261635.1 of Lissotriton helveticus. Classification (NCBI taxonomy): domain Eukaryota; kingdom Metazoa; phylum Chordata; class Amphibia; order Caudata; family Salamandridae; genus Lissotriton; species Lissotriton helveticus. The sequence goes on from NC_136070.1 coordinate 1,139,066,912, forward strand.
AATGCAGCCCATCTTTGCCTACCAACACACCAAGAATATTCAACAAATGCTAAAATTCAATAAAACTCCAACATTTGCCATTTACAATGGAACCATACCCTGCCACAATTGTGGAAATTGTAACAGTATTATTAAAGGCACCGTCATCCAACACCCTACACAAGCTACACATATCCATCTCAAAGTTAACGCCACATGTGTCACCACCAATGTGGTATATCTTCTTAAATACCCATGTGGTTTCCCCTACGTGGGCAAGACAGAGAGAAAAATTAAAACCAGACTTACTGAACACCGCAGTAACATTCGGACTAAAAACGTCAAATCTTGTGTAGCGGTGAATTTGAATTGAATTTATTAAATTTATAAAGCGCACGTTCACTCTGCAGTTTCTTGGCGCTGGGGGGGGAAGGCAAATAGGGAACACAGGGACTAAGAACTAAAAGCCTGCTGGAACAAGAAAGTTTTCAAAGCCCTACGAAACTCCATCGGTACATTTCACCAATCAATCTCAGCCAGTTACGTTTCCTGATTTTGGAAGTCGTGAATAAAGTTGCAGGAAGAGACAACAAGAAGTTTCTTTTACAAAGGGAACTTTATTGGATGCACAAACTGAATTCGATACACCCGAAGGGCCTCAATGAGAGACTCGAATACAGATGTTATCTATTAAGGACTTTCGTGCTTGTTGATGCTTCTGCACCAGCGTTTTGACCCCTCTAATACCCTCGTCCTTTTCTGACCTTTTAACTCTATCTTTACCGGTTGCTCCACAGTCTCATTTCTTGCACTCTCCTTTGACCTCATTTCTATCGTAATCATCCCTTTGATCGTGTTATGACCTCTCTAGCACTCTTTTTCCCTTTTTTAACACTCTTAAGCTTATTTTTTCACTGTTTATTACACTCCCTTTATCCCTTCATCCCTTCATTTTAAACCTCCCGTAGTTTTCATTTTCATTCATCTTAACTTTAAATCTGTCCTGATTTGCCTCAGCTTAGTCACCTTCCCCAGATGCATCAAGCCCAGATTCTGCGAATTCTAAATAGCGAAAAATACCGAATCGCAATTTATAATTCGCAGAATGGGATGCATCAAGAAAAGCAATTAAAATAAGCAAATCGCAGTCGGACGCAATTGCCGATTGCGATTTTCGCTAAATCGTACAAAATTCGCAGAATCGCCTGTTTCCCATGTTGAAATTGCGATTTCGCAATTACCAAAATTGCAAATTGCGATCTCGCTTAAGTCGAAACATAAGGTGCAAAAGGCGCAGGAGTGGTTTGATAACGAATGCTCTAAAACCCATAGAGATCTACTAATAGCACTAAAAAAGACACCTCGAGATAGACAGGAAGTCGCTAGGCTAAGAAAAAAGTATAATACAACTGTTCTGAGGCGAAAGAACGAAATTAAAAAACAAGCATGGGACCAACTTTACGAGAAGACCACTTTGAGGGACAGCGCCAAATTCTGGTTAATAGTTAATACCCCCTTATTTAATGGCAAAGAAAATGCACCATTAGAGGTAAATATCCCTGAACGGGATTGGTTAGACCACTTTGAAAAAATTTAAGGCAGTAACCTTGAATTAGGCTCTTTTGATCCAGTGCTGGATGAGTCTCGGGAGACTCCGCTTAGATTCTCTATCAAGGAGGTACAGAAGGCCATTGAGGACACGGCAGGCCATAAGGCCCCAGGTCCAGATGGGGTACCGGCTGACATGTTTAAATCAAATTCTAGCGTGTGGTCAGTAGTCCTCACTAATGTTTTTAATATAGCCTGTACAGATAAAGCCAGAGTTCCAACATCTTGGTCACAGTCTATTATAATCCCCATATTTAAGAAGGGCCAAAGGGGGGATCCAAGATGTTACAGGCCCATATCATTGCTAGATTCATCTTTTAAAATACTAGGTAAGGTTATCCTAGCAAAGATCAATCAATCAATCACAGCATTTATATAGCGCACTACTCACCCGGAGGGTCTCAAGGCGCTGGGGGCAGGGGGTCCGCTACTGCTCGAACAGCCAGGTCTTGAGCTGCTTCCTGAAGGCGAGGTGGTCTTGGGTCAGGCGGAGGTGGGTCGGGAGGGAGTTCCAAGTCTTGGCGGCCAGGTAGGAGAAGGACCTTCCTCCTGTGCTGGCTCTTCGGATGCGGGGGACGGCGGCGAGGGCGTGGCTGGTCGATCGAAGCTGGCGTTTGGGAGCGTAGAAGTTAAGGCGGCTGTTGAGGTATCCTGGGCCTTGGTTGTGTAGGGCTTTGTGTGCGTGGGTGAGGAGCCGGAAGGTGATTCTCTTGTTGACCGGGAGCCAGTGCAGGTCTCTCAGGTGTCCGGAGATGTGGCTGCGGCGGGGGATGTCCAGGATGAGTCGTGCTGAGGTGTTCTGGATCCGCTGGAGTCTCTTCTGGAGTTTGGCGGTGGTTCCGGCGTAGAGGGAGTTGCCGTAGTCCAGACGGCTGGTGACGTGGGCCTGGGTGACCGTCTTCCTGGTCTCGGTGGGGATCCATCGGAAGATCTTACGTAGCATGCGCAGGATGTTGAAGCACGACGAGGAGACGGCGTTGACTTGTCTGGTCATGGAGAGGGAGGAGTCCAGGATGAAGCCCAGGTTGCGTGCGTGGTCTGTTGGTTTGGGTGCGCTGCCTAGGGCGGGGGGCCACCAGGAGTCGTCCCAGGCGGAGGGTGAGGATCCCAGGATGAGGACTTCCGTCTTGTCCGAGTTCAGTTTCAGGCGGCTGTTCGACATCCATTTGGCTACGTCTGTCATCCCTTCGTGCAGGTTGGCTCTGGCGGTGGCGGGGTCGTTGGTGAGGGAGAGGATCAGCTGGGTGTCGTCGGCGTAGGAGATGATGTTGAGGTTGTGCTGGCGTGCGATGGCTGCGAGGGGGCTCATGTAGACGTTGAAGAGTGTTGGGCTGAGCGAGGAGCCTTGAGGAACGCCGCAGATGACTTCGGTGGCTTCAGATCTGAATGGGGGGAGGCGAACTCTCTGTGTCCTTCCGGCGAGGAAGGAGGTGATCCACTCCAGTGCCTTCTCCTGGATTCCGACGTTGCTGAGGCGCTGTACTAGGGTACGATGGCAGACAGTGTCGAAGGCCGCGGAGAGGTCCAGGAGGATGAGGGCCGCTGTTTCCCCGTTGTCGAGCAGGGCTCTGATGTCATCGGTGGCTGCGATCAGGGCGGTCTCGGTGCTGTGGTTGGCTCGGAAGCCAGACTGCGAGAGGTCATCTTGGGCCATAAATAATGATATTCTGTGTAATGCGCAGTATGATTTTAGATCAGGGAGAGGCACCGAGGATCAATGCCTAAATCTACACCTTATTTTGAGCAAATATACAGTTGCGTCCAAGGGGTCTATTTATTTGGCATTTATAGACTTGTCCACAGCTTTTGACCTAGTTAATAGGTCAAAGCTGTGGACAATGCTCTTGGAGCTGGGTCTGGATCGGGCATTAGTGAATTTTCTGGCGGAACTCCACAGAGACTTGAGAGCGTCCATACGTATGACTCAAGAGGGGAAGTGCACTGCATTCTTTAAATCTGGCAGGGGGGTGCGCCAAGGGTGCATCTTGGCCCCAATGCTTTTTTCTCTATAAATTAATTTACTGGGAAACACTTTGGCAGCGGCATCTGTCGACGTGCCGCGTATGGGTGGTTCTTTGATGCCTGTTTTATTATACGCTGACGACACGGTGTTGTTGTCAAGAACCCCGATAGGTTTACAACATCTGCTCAATTCCTTCGGGGCTTTCATGCAAGATCTGGATCTAGTGATAAATATAGAGAAATCGCATGTAATGTCTGTGGGGAAATGCAAGAATAGTATAAAAACCCTCTCCTGTAATGGTTCAGCAATCTCGAGAATTAACGTTTTTACCTACCTTGGTGTGGTGTTCGATGATAAAGGCTCCTGGGCACCACAAATCACCAACAAGGTAGCGGCCGTGAGAAGATCGTCGGCTGCTATTTTGGGTTTTGCAAAGCAACTGGGTGGGAAACCAGCTGAGGCTATATTGACCATCTATAGAGCCAAAACCTTAGCCATTGCAAGGTATGGGGCCTCGATATGGGGCTATAAAGACTCTTCCCTGATACAGAGAGAGGAAAATAGATTTTTGCGATCCCTTATGGGTCTCCCCCAATCTACACCAGCGTTTGCAGTGCACATGGAACTGGGGATTGGGTATATTGGAGATACCCTGTCTATGGCCCCACTTTTGTCATGGATCAGAACTGGCTAAATCCCAATCTATCTCTAAATCATAAAATCATTAGGGACTGTATGGGGCGGGACAAAGTGGCGAAGATACGGTGGTTGGCATTTATTAAATCTACAGCAGGTTATCTGGGCCGACCTGAACTGTACACTAACCCTGAAAACCTGACAAGAGAAGATATTAAATGGGTAAAAACACACTTTTTAAAAAAACGAGAATCGGAAAGGGAAGCGTGCGAAATTATGAAGCCAACTGTAAGGTCACATTATATGTTGTGCACGTCAATGTCTATACAATCATATTTGACGATTGTTACTAAACCATTCCATCGGTGGCTTCTTACAAAATTCCGTTTTAATCAGGTGCATTTTCTGTTGGGTACTTATGATAAGTGGTGTAAGCCTCATGAGAATGCACCATGCAAATGTGACGATTTCTCTGACCAGGATTTACTGCATTTTGTGTTTTTTTGGCCCTTTTTTAAGACTGGCAGGGAAAAATGTATTAAGCCAATACTAAGGGACAAAGGGTTTAAGCAGATAAAACCTGCCTTGCTGTATCTGCAACTTATGGAGTCTCCACTAGTCATGTTCGGGGTAGCCAACTTTTTTTTTTACTGTTTTTGATATCCCAATGTATTTGTATAGCATACTTTTATGATTTTAAAATAATAGAATAAAGTGATTTTGACTCTGACTCTGACTCCAATTGCGAGATCGCAACAACTGGAAGTCGCATTTCGAGCACAATGATGACATCACAACCAGGAAGTAGGCAGTTCCCTCACTCATTCTGAACACAGTGCCTGAGAGTGGAAGAAGCACAGCACAGAGCTCCACCAGACACACCCTGCAGCACTACAACAGGACACACTCACTAAACCAGAATGTCACAGGAAGCAGCAGGAAGCAGTGAACCTGGCAGAAAACGCAAAATCAAATTTTCTTAGCAGGACTTGGAGTACCTCATCGAGGGTGTAAGCAAGGACCATGCCAGGCTGTTTGGCAAGGAATCCCGGAAGGTGCTTGAAGCCGACAAGAGGCGCATTTGGCAGCGCATCCGGTCCAAGGTGAAATCTGTTGCAGTGACCTAGCGCTCCATTGATGAGCTGAAGAAGAAGTGGTACGACCTCAGAGGTCGTGCCAAAGAGCGCATTGCAGAGAGCTGGGGGAGAAACATGCCACGGGAGGAGGAGACCCCACAGTTGCGCCCAACACTCCACTTGAAGACCTGGTGGAGGACACAATCAACCCTGCAGCCTGCGTGGGAGTCACCCGGCTGGACACCTCCCGACTCACCCAACAATCCCAAGGTAAGTGCCATGCAACTGCGACCCCGTCCCCTAACAATGCCCATGCCTCCAGATCTAGCCATTTGATAACCCCAGTAATACAGGCCATGCACATCTGAAATGCCATATTGCATTATGGGACCTGTAGTGTGACAATAGTTCCCTGATAGCCACACACAGCCAGACCTGTCATGTGAAACATATCCCTAAAGCCAGTCAGGGAATGCAAGCCTGGATGCATGTTGCAACATCCCATGTGCAAGATACATATCATTAATCATGCACCCATTTACATCACAGGTGCTGCAGAACAACCCAGCACAGACAGCGAGGCACTCCACATTAAGGAGAACCCTGAGTACACCGAGGGAGAGGGCCATCCTGCCATCCTGCCCCACGACCTGGACCATCACAACCATCAGCACCAGTACCATCGCCTCTCCATGCGGAGAGGGGCCACCCCTGCAGCCACAGGAGGACAGCAACCACCCCATGTGACACCCATGGCAGTGGTACAGGCCACCCAACCACCCAGGAGGTAGACACGGCGCACAGCCACTGTGCGATCTCAGTCCAGCGGACTGATGAGGCAGCAGCGCAACATGGCAACACGCGCTGGCAGGGGGGAACATGTCCAGGATCCAGGGCTGGGTATAGAACGCTGGATGCTAGCTGTCCACCAAAAGCAGGCACGGCACATGGCAGCCATGCAGCTGCAGCTCTATAAGACAGCGCGCAACTTGAGCCAGCTCACGGAAAACGTGCAGGTACTGACGCCTGCTGTCAGGGAGAACAGCCAAATCAGGGTGTCACAGCAGGACATCACCCGCCGCCGCCACCGCCAGCTGCTGACCCGGCTGTCATCATACACAAGATCAAACCACCTGATTGGCAATGCGACCTTCCAACTTTCACGCCGGTCCCTGGCGATGCAGATTCAGATGGTTCAATGCTGCCAGGACGTCGCCAGGGCATTGGAAAAGGTCACAACCGCTGTCCAGAATCAGCAGGCGTGTGGCCATGGCCATGCAAGGGGGGGGGATGATGCCAGTGAGGGCACATCAAGTCTCAGCAGCCTGTCCTTGCCCGTGGTAACCGAACGTCGCCCAGGCCAAGTGCAGCATCACGGCCCAATACTGGCGAGGAGGATGTGGAGAGGCGACTGGGTTCGTCCGGCCGGAGGTGCCAGTGATTATATGTACTCTAGCAGCAGTGCCATGCTGATATGACAGAAAAGGGGGTGGTGATGAACAGAGTGTCTGAATTAAGCAGACCACTCTTACCCAGTCCAAAGATCAGGGCTTGATCCATCACCGTTATTTAGCTCACTGCCCCATCCCAGCTCAGAACCTGGCTATATGCAAATTAGTCTGTCCCTGGCCCAGTGCATCATGGGAACAGGGCAGACCAAACTACCAAGCCAATTCTTCACCAGAAAGGAGACAAGCTACCGGGGACCGGTTTCTGGCATTTCAGCCTCGTCGGCCCGGCTTGCTTGAATCCTGATGGAGCAGTGAGCAAGGGACTCATGTCTGAGTATACCCTGCCACACCTATAGTGGCCAAAAACGATTCAGAAAAGGGGGTGGTGATGAACAGAGTGTCTGAATTAAGCAGACCACTCTTACCCAGTCCAAAGATCAGGGCTTGATCCATCACCGTTATTTAGCTCACTGCCCCATCCCAGCTCAGAACCTGGCTATATGCAAATTAGTCTGTCCCTGGCCCAGTGCATCATGGGAACAGGGCAGACCAAACTACCAAGCCAATTCTTCACCAGAAAGGAGACAAGCTACCGGGGACCGGTTTCTGGCATTTCAGCCTCGTCGGCCCGGCTTGCTTGAATCCTGATGGAGCAGTGAGCAAGGGACTCATGTCTGAGTATACCCTGCCACACCTATAGTGGCCAAAAACGATTCAGAAAAGGGGGTGGTGATGAACAGAGTGTCTGAATTAAGCAGACCACTCTTACCCAGTCCAAAGATCAGGGCTTGATCCATCACCGTTATTTAGCTCACTGCCCCATCCGAGCTCAGAACCTGGCTATATGCAAATTAGTCTGTCCCTGGACCAGTGCATCATGGGAACAGGGCAGACCAAACTACCAAGCCAATTCTTCACCAGAAAGGAGACAAGCTACCGGGGACCGGTTTCTGGCATTTCAGCCTCGTCGGCCCGGCTTGCTTGAATCCTGATGGAGCAGTGAGCAAGGGACTCATGTCTGAGTATACCCTGCCACACCTATAGTGGCCAAAAACGATTCAGAAAAGGGGGTGGTGATGAACAGAGTGTCTGAATTAAGCAGACCACTCTTACCCAGTCCAAAGATCAGGGCTTGATCCATCACCGTTATTTAGCTCACTGCCCCATCCCAGCTCAGAACCTGGCTATATGCAAATTAGTCTGTCCCTGGCCCAGTGCATCATGGGAACAGGGCAGACCAAACTACCAAGCCAATTCTTCACCAGAAAGGAGACAAGCTACCGGGGACCGGTTTCTGGCATTTCAACCTCGTCGGCCCGGCTTGCTTGAATCCTGATGGAGCAGTGAGCAAGGGACTCATGTCTGAGTATACCCTGCCACACCTATAGTGGCCAAAAACGATTCAGAAAAGGGGGTGGTGATGAACAGAGTGTCTGAATTAAGCAGACCACTCTTACCCAGTCCAAAGATCAGGGCTTGATCCATCACCGTTATTTAGCTCACTGCCCCATCCCAGCTCAGAACCTGGCTATATGCAAATTAGTCTGTCCCTGGCCCAGTGCATCATGGGAACAGGGCAGACCAAACTACCAAGCCAATTCTTCACCAGAAAGGAGACAAGCTACCGGGGACCGGTTTCTGGCATTTCAGCCTAGTCGGCCCGGCTTGCTTGAATCCTGATGGAGCAGTGAGCAAGGGACTCATGTCTGAGTATACCCTGCCACACCTATAGTGGCCAAAAACGATTCAGAAAAGGGGGTGGTGATGAACAGAGTGTCTGAATTAAGCAGACCACTCTTACCCAGTCCAAAGATCAGGGCTTGATCCATCACCGTTATTTAGCTCACTGCCCCATCCCAGCTCAGAACCTGGCTATATGCAAATTAGTCTGTCCCTGGCCCAGTGCATCATGGGAACAGGGCAGACCAAACTACCAATCCAATTCTTCACCAGAAAGCAGACAAGCTACCGGGGACCGGTTTCTGGCATTTCAGCCTCGTCGGCCCGGCTTGCTTGAATCCTGATGGAGCAGTGAGCAAGGGACTCATGTCTGAGTATACCCTGCCACACCTATAGTGGCCAAAAACGATTCAGAAAAGGGGGTGGTGATGAACAGAGTGTCTGAATTAAGCAGACCACTCATTGCACCATCAGGATTCAAGCAAGCCGGGCCGACGACGCCTGAAATGGCAGAAACCGGTCCCCGGAAGCTTGTTTCCTTCCCAGTACAAGAATTGGCTTGGTAGTTTGGTTTGCCCTGTTCCCATCATGCACTGGGACAGGAACAGACTAATTTGCATATAGCCAAGTTCTGAGCTGGGATGGTGCAGTGAGCTAAAAACGGTGATGGATCAAGCCCTGATCTTTGGACTGGGTAAGAGTGGTCTGCTTAATTCAGGCACTCTGTTCATCACCACCCCCTTTTCTGAATCATTTTGTCCACCCTAAGCGTGGAAGGGTATACTCAGATGTGAGTCCCTTGCTCATTGCACCATCAGGATTCAAGCAAGCCGGGCCGACGACGCCTGAAATGGCAGAAACCGGTCCCCGGAAGCTTGTTTCCTTCCCAGTACAAGAATTGGCTTGGTAGTTTGGTTTGCCCTGTTCCCATCATGCACTGGGACAGGAACAGACTAATTTGCATATAGCCAAGTTCTGAGCTGGGATGGTGCAGTGAGCTAAAAAACGGTGATGGATCAAGCCCTGATCTTTGGACTGGGTAAGAGTGGTCTGCTTAATTCAGGCACTCTGTTCATCACCACCCCCTTTTCTGAATCATTTTGTCCACCCTAAGCGTGGAAGGGTATACTCAGATGTGAGTCCCTTGCTCATTGCACCATCAGGATTCAAGCAAGCCGGGCCGACGACGCCTGAAATGGCAGAAACCGGTCCCCGGAAGCTTGTTTCCTTCCCAGTACAAGAATTGGCTTGGTAGTTTGGTTTGCCCTGTTCCCATCATGCACTGGGACAGGAACAGACTAATTTGCATATAGCCAAGTTCTGAGCTGGGATGGTGCAGTGAGCTAAAAAACGGTGATGGATCAAGCCCTGATCGTTGGACTGGGTAAGAGTGGTCTGCTTAATTCAGGCACTCTGTTCATCACCACCCCCTTTTCTGAATCATTTTGTCCACCCTAAGCGTGGAAGGGTATACTCAGATGTGAGTCCCTTGCTCATTGCACCATCAGGATTCAAGCAAGCCGGGCCGACGACGCCTGAAATGGCAGAAACCGGTCCCCGGAAGCTTGTTTCCTTCCCAGTACAAGAATTGGCTTGATAGTTTGGTTTGCCCTGTTCCCATCATGCACTGGGACAGGAACAGACTAATTTGCATATAGCCAAGTTCTGAGCTGGGATGGTGCAGTGAGCTAAAAAATGGTGATGGATCAAGCCCTGATCTTTGGACTGGGTAAGAGTGGTCTGCTTAATTCAGGCACTCTGTTCATCACCACCCCCTTTTCTGAATCATTTTGTCCACCCTAAGCGTGGAAGGGTATACTCAGATGTGAGTCCCTTGCTCATTGCACCATCAGGATTCAAGCAAGCCGGGCCGACGACGCCTGAAATGGCAGAAACCGGTCCCCGGAAGCTTGTTTCCTTCCCAGTACAAGAATTGGCTTGGTAGTTTGGTTTGCCCTGTTCCCATCATGCACTGGGACAGGAACAGACTAATTTGCATATAGCCAAGTTCTGAGCTGGGATGGTGCAGTGAGCTAAAAAACGGTGATGGATCAAGCCCTGATCTTTGGACTGGGTAAGAGTGGTCTGCTTAATTCAGGCACTCTGTTCCTCACCACCCCCTTTTCTGAATCATTTTGTCCACCCTAAGCGTGGAAGGGTATACTCAGATGTGAGTCCCTTGCTCATTGCACCATCAGGATTCAAGCAAGCCGGGCCGACGACGCCTTAAATGGCAGAAACCGGTCCCCGGAAGCTTGTTTCCTTCCCAGTACAAGAATTGGCTTGGTAGTTTGGTTTGCCCTGTTCCCATCATGCACTGGGACAGGAACAGACTAATTTGCATATAGCCAAGTTCTGAGCTGGGATGGTGCAGTGAGCTAAAAAACGGTGATGGATCAAGCCCTGATCTTTGGACTGGGTAAGAGTGGTCTGCTTAATTCAGGCACTCTGTTCATCACCACCCCCTTTTCTGAATCATTTTGTCCACCCTAAGCGTGGAAGGGTATACTCAGATGTGAGTCCCTTGCTCATTGCACCATCAGGATTCAAGCAAGCCGGGCCGACGACGCCTGAAATGGCAGAAACCGGTCCCCGGAAGCTTGTTTCCTTCCCAGTACAAGAATTGGCTTGGTAGTTTGGTTTGCCCTGTTCCCATCATGCACTGGGACAGGAACAGACTAATTTGCATATAGCCAAGTTCTGAGCTGGGATGGTGCAGTGAGCTAAAAAACGGTGATGGATCAAGCCCTGATCATTGGACTGGGTAAGAGTGGTCTGCTTAATTCAGGCACTCTGTTCATCACCACCCCCTTTTCTGAATCATGCTGATATGACAAGCACGCCTGCTTCGCTATCATGGGGCTGTATGAGGAAATACAGTTGTCATGTATTGTTAAAAAAGAATTTTAAGAAATATTATGCAAAAAACAATAAGAATTTATTTCAAACGTTAATCCGACTCTTGTCATTATTTACTTTGGCATGCATGAGTGCAGTGTTGTGTGAGGGGTATGGGTGCACTAGAAATAGTTCATTGTGATTTGGTTGCGGCGCCTGTGTCCTTCTGCAAGATTCTCCCCGCGTGCATGATGCACATGTGCAGGTGGGCGGTTGTCCCCCTCTTACTCACTGCCAGAGAGCTCCACAGGTATCCTCTACTTGGTTGCAATATTGTGGAGTATGGCACACACGGCCACGATGCGGCAGCAGACCTCAGGCTGGTATTTGAGGGCCCCACCAGTCTTATGTAGGATGCGGAATCGGCTCTTCAACAGCCCAAATGTCCGTTCAATGCAATTTCTAGTGCGAATGTGTGCAGCATTGTAACGCCGTTCCTGTGGTGTGGCAGGGTTCAGGTATGGGGTGAGGAGGTGAGGTTCTGTGATTTTGCGTGCTTTTAAAGTGCACGACATTCTTTTCTAAACATGGGTTTTTGCCATGCGTCGTGACTGCCATCTGGTGTTGCCTTTTACGTAGGCCTCAGAAGTTAGTCTGCGAGCAAAGCAGTCTGACCTTTTGTGGGTCATGTGTACATTAACTAAGGTTTCCTTCGTGCGCTGGAGTTAATTTCAGAAGCTGGCCTTTCACCTGGAATTGACCCTGCCAAGCCAATTTCCCTGCAAGATCGTTATCCACTTTCCCAATCACCATTCAAGACATTTGTTAACTTTTAAGTTTCTTTATGTTTCTGTTATCTTGCACATTATCTGAAACTACTTTTCTGTACTGTTTCTTCATTTCATGGGTTACGCTTTCAATTAAGGGTTTGTCCGGGCCTTCCAGATTATTATTTAGATATGCCTAAATATTAACTTGTGGGTTGGGACACTGTAAAATGAGCTTTACTATATGATGCTGTGTGATGTCATGTATTTTCTATTGGTTGAATTTTGGTGTAGGGGCGTGCATTTTAAATTTACCTTTTTGTGTATAAATAGCTATGTTTCGCCTTAGTAAAATTGAGCAGTTTCTTGAGTTGTACACCGTGTTGTATTGCTGGGATTTCTGCTACTAGCTGCAGCTAATAAATTTGATCTCTGACGCCACCTAGAAGTATTCCGTGACTCTGTATACCAAGGCAAGGGAACCCAGAGGACTTTGGGCGTGTCCCTGGCGCCGCTGGGTACTTGAAATCCCAGTTCTTCAGTTGGCGCGGCCAACGTGGGACGACTTCAGTGGTACCGGTCCAAGCCCGAAGATTGCGAGGAGCCACGTGAGGAAACTCTGGAGGAGGGCCCCCACTTCATCGACCCCTGCATGTCGACGTGGACCGAAGGTCTTTTCTGCGAGGCTTCCCGCTTTCCAACGGCTACGAAGGACTGCTGCCCTGACTGTCACCTTGTCTTGGACCCTCCGATTGATGTTTGTAAAGCGAAACGATAGAAGGTCTTCTGGTGGCGTGACAGATATTTGGTTAAGTATAAGTGGGTCGCTCCCACGACTTTGTTTGGTTCCTTGGTTTTGATTTGGTTGCTGCAGTACCCAAAGCCGAAGGGCTTGTATATTTACGAGTGTATCATTTTTGATTCACTTTGAAGTTTGAAACCAGACTAGTGAGCAAGATGCCTGGTCTTGGTAAATTTGGTAATTGGTTTGTTTGTGGTAGTAACAGGGATTCCCGATTGGAGGATTTATGTCCGATACCTCCGGTTGGAACTCTGACTTATGAGCTCTATTCTAAACATGGAGTGGGTGCCATTACTTACAATGAAGTATGGGTCCACTACACTAAAAAGGATGGTGTTTTGCAATGGCCCCCACATGGTAGTTTTGAAACAGAGATTTTAGACAATCTAGAAGTTAAGCTATTTAAGAAGAAAGCCCGGCCGGCAATGTTTGACTCTTTCCGCCTTTGGCGTAAGGAAGCCAAACAGAGAGAAATTAAACAAGCAAAGAGAGATAGGAAAGATAAGAATATGCCAGTACTACAAGCTGCTAGACAGTTTAAGGAAGATGGAGAAGAGCGTGCGAGTCAAGTTTTAGATAGACAGCGTTGTATGGCCATAGATAAATGTTATCCGGCCTTGCCGTCTTCTCCTCCAAAAGTGATTGAAGACCTTGAAAAATATCCTTTGATCTCTCATTTACTGAGATTGCCACCTCCCTATGTGCAGGGTGCTACTGCGCCTCTATTACCCCCGGTTGTTCCACCCTTTGTTGTTCAACCTCCTGCTGTTGTTCAGCCACCCGGTGCTCCACAGATGGTTTTGCCTCCTCCTGCGCAACCCATTCTAGGGTCGCCAGCCTTGCTACCAGCTTTGCCTCAAACTCCTTTGCCTTCTGCTTCTGCATCTTCGATTTCTACTGTTCTTGTCCCTACACCTTCTTTGCCTCAAAATACTTACTCTCCTGTTCTTATGTCTGCTTCTTCTCCTTCTGTTTGAAAACGAATGACAGAAACGGTTTCTAATTTGTTGTCTCCATTGTTTGGGTCACTGAATATGACCCCTGTTTCGGAGCGTAAGCAGAGTCGTAGTCAGCTTCCTGGTTCTGAGGATTGGGCTGTGTTGGATTTGTTGGCTCGTAAATGGATTATAAATGCCTCAAGGTATAATTTGCCAGCGGTTATGGATGTTTTCTTTCTGTGGGAGCCGCCTAAGCAAAGGTATGTTTTTAATGTGATGTGTATGTTTTTGCGTCAAGAATGGGAAGATAATGATTTGGGTTTGATCCCGTAGGAACTACTTGATGTTCAGTCGGATTTTGCTAAAGGGATGATAGTAGAATCTGATATTACAGATGCCGTGGAGATGATACTGGCTTTTAGGTCTAGCCTTCCGCCTCAGACATTGTACGAACCTGATTCTTCTGTTAGAAGAAAAGCGAGACAGTATCCTATGAGAGAAGTTCCTCCTGTATGGAAAGAAGCAGTTCAGGCTAATGTAAATTTGGGTATTCAGGCCGCTCCGGCTCACTTTCAACGAATATGGGTACATGTCCCTTGGAAGAGAGCAGAGGTCTTGGCTCTTAAGCAGACCTTACCTGACCCTCGTAAGAATCCTGCTGGTTATTACAAGGAGTTGTCCCAGACAGTTGAAGCGTGTATTATGAATTTAGCTGACATCGATATGTTGATGGGTAATGTAGTCCCCCAACCTTTGTGGGCGAAGATTCGTCATGAGAATCATGCTGCTGAATTAGGTGATACCTGGGCGAATATTGTTGCCGCAGATGGTAGACAGGAGGGAGGTACTAAACCTGAACCTCTAGTTTCAGAATTACCAGGTAGAATTATTAATCTGATGAAAACGATGATGCCCGCTTTATGAGTAAATTGGGATAAGTTAGCAGCATGTAAGCAGAAGAAAGACAAGAGTGTATCTGATTTCTTCACTAGGTTTGAAGAGACGTTTATTGATCATAGTGGTCAGGATATGAGTACGGAGGGTGGTCAAAGGTTGTTTGTGGATAAATTTGTCATTAATTTGCTTCCCGAACTTTCTAATAAGTTAAAGGACTCCAAGAGTTCATGGGCTGTCTCTTTGTCGGCCCAGATATTGGCTACTGCACAATATTACGAGAATAGGGATAAAGATGAGAAGGATAACGTGGAGAAGAAAACTAAAGAGTTAAAGACGAAAGTTCTTTTGCAGCAAGCTTAGCCGCCTCGTCAGAATCAGCCTCAGTTTCAGCAACCTCCACAATTTCAGAGATTGTTACAGAAGCCTGAGCCTTATGTTCAGCGATTCTTTCCTGGCCCTAATCAGTGTGCTTATTGCAGAGAGGAAGGTCATTACAAGAATAGTTGCCCAGCTTTGTTACAGCGTGCGAATGGTGTATCTGGTCAGAGAGGTTGTGGTAGTTTCAGCACGCTCCTAGGGGTAGGGGACGTGGTGTGATCCCTCAGAATGAGCGTTCTTCTTCCCTACAGAATTCTGCGAATTATTTTGACAGACAGAATGTTCCGAGTGGTCAGTCTGCCCAGTATTATGTTGAGGATTACTATGTCGAAGGTGAGAGTTCTGGTTATAATGATAACTAGGACAGCCAAGGACAAAGAGAGGGAGTAGTGTCAGTTCCAGTAGATCAGAGTGGACCTTATGTTGAAGTGATTACATCAGGTGTGGTAGAACCTTTTCTTTTGGATACTGGTGCGATGAAGAGTTCTATTATGCACTCTAAACTTCCTGGCGCACCTTTGTCTGGCTTGACCAATGTTTCAGTAGGATTTTCAGGCGCCCCAGTACGTAATCCGGTTTCTAGTCCTTTGTCCCTTACCATTGGCCCTTGTGAATTGGAAGCTCCACTTATTTTAACGACTGGTTGTGGTGAGAATCTGTTGGGTTTGGACTTGCTGAAAAGATTGTATGCGACATTGCATTGTTCTCCTTCGGGAGTACAACTTTCCCTTGGTAAGAAAGTGATTTCTCCAATGTATTTGTCTAAGGATTGTTTGCCACTGGAATTGCTTTCGCTTCCTGATACACTTTGGGCCACAGGTCCAAATGATGTTGGTCTTTTGCAGATTCCACCTTATGTTGTCACCCTTAAGTCAAATGCTAGGCTACCTCGTATTCCCCAATACAAGATTTCGAGTGATGGTGAGAGAGCTCTTTTAGCGATTGTCTATGATTTGGTTGAGAAGGGTGTAGTTGAGGAAACGAGAGGTAATGTGTGTAACAGTCCTGTTTTGCCTGTTCTTAAACATACTGATGCTTATCATTCACCTGTGTACAGGTTTGTGATCGACCTTCGAGAGGTCAATAAGATAGTAGTGCCACAGTTTCCTGTGGTACCTGATATCACTGCTTTGTTGACTTTGATTCCTGCTTCGGCAGCTTGGTTTTCTGTCATTGATTTGAAGAATGCTTTCTTCAGTATTCCTATTGCTGAGGAGAGTAGGGATATTTTTGGCTTCTCATTAGGAGGCCGAAGCATCCGGTTTAAGAGAGCTCCCTAAGGTTATTGTGAAAGTCCCTTCATCTATAGTCAAGGTTTGAAAACTCAGCTTGACGGTTTTGTGTTACCTGTTGGTGCTACTCTTATTCAGTACGTCGATGATTTGTTGGTTACTGCTGATGATGAACAGATTTGTAAAGAGGCTACTCTTTCTTTGTTGCGGTATTTGTCTGATCTTCATCATAAAGTGTCACCTTCAAAGTTGCAATATTGTCGCCAAGAAGTGACCTACTTAGGTCATCTCTTGTCAAAGGAGGGAAGGAGATTGACCCCAGAACGAATTCAAACGATTGCGCAAATGAATGTACCATCCACACAGAGAGAAGTGCCTGCCTTTTTAGGTATTACATCATATTGTAGACAGTGGATCCCCAATTATTCCTTGCTAGTGAAACCTTTGTTGGCATTGACTCTGAAAGATACTCCGCATCCTCTTCCTTGGTCTGACGAATGTCAGAAAAGTTTTTCTGAACTACGCGATGCATTGTGTTCGGCTCCTGTGTTGGGTACGCCAGACTATAGTAAGCCTTTCACGTTGTACGTGCATGAGAGAGAAGGTTGTGCGTTGTCAGTGTTGACACAACCATTTGGGGACAAGCAGCTTCCATGCGCGTATTTTTCAGCAACGTTAGACCCAGTTGCTAAGGCGTTGCCGAGTTGTCTGAGAGCTACAGCTGCAGCGGCTGTTTCTATTCGACAGTCTGATGGTTTGGTATTGGACAATACGTTGATTGTGATGGTCCCACATGGAGTAGATACCTTATTAAACAGGACTAAGACACAGCACCTTACTAGTGCACGTCTGTCAGGTTACGAGTTGACATTGTTAGCTAGTCATGTTCACATTAAACGATGTAATGTGCTGAATCCACCTACGTTGTTACCGATCTCTACAGAGACTGATCCTCAGGAACAGCATGATTGTTTTCTTCGTACAGAGGAAGAAACGAAAGCTAGAGTCGATCTAAGGGATACTCCCCTTACGGATGTTGATGGTAGCCTATGGGCAGATGGTTCATGTTTTAAGCTTCCGAATGGTGAAACGACTGCAGCGTATGCTATTACAACTTTACATACAGTTGTTGGGACAGCACGCATACCACAGAATTCTGCGCAAGCAGCAGAGTTGATTGCACTGACTGTGTTGTCAGAAGGAAAGCGAGTGAATGTTTACACCGATAGCCAGTATGCGTTTGGTGTTGCCCATAGTTTTGGGCATTTGTGGAGAGAGCGTGGGTTCCTTACTTCGCATGGGACAAAAATACAGCATGGGCAGTTGGTGAATGAACTTTTGGAATCTCTAACTCTCCCAAAGCAGATTGCAATTGTGAAGTATAGTGCACATAAGAAAGTTGTGGACGATGTTGGTCGAGGGAATGCGTTTGCAGATGAAGTTGCGAAGGAAACGGCGAAAGACATGATGAGCCGTATGTATGTTGCAGGCCCAGCTAATTGGGTTATGGCTGGTGGAATGTGTGAAGACACAATAGAAAGTGTGAAAATGATTCAGGCTGAAGTGACTGAGAAAGAAGTGAGTGTTTAGAGAGAAACTACGGGTATGTTGGATTCGAGAGGTTGTTGGGTTCAGTTGTCAGAACACCAGCGATGGTTGTTGCCTGATGCGTATGTGCTCCCAGTGGTTACAATGGCTCATGGAATGGCTCACATAAGTTCGAAGGGAATATGCAAGTTGTTGGCTCCAGTTTGGCAGAATGCTGGAATTCCGAAATGTGCAGAGAACGTGGTGAAACATTGTATGATTTGTCTGAAGTATAATCCTGGTAAGGGAACTCCAACTCCAGCTGGTGATTTTGCTCCACAACGTATCCGTTTGAATTGATACAGTTAGACTACATTCACATGGAGAGATGCAATAATTTGAAGTATGTCCTTGTGGTTGTTTGTGCCTTTTCCAGGTGGATAGAGGCCTACCCCCTAAAAGATAATACTGCCTTGTCTACAGCCAAGGTTTTGCTGAGAGAGTACTCCCCTAGGTATGGTTTGCCGAGAATTGTATGGTCGGACAATGGGAGTTAATTTGTGGGTCAAATCATGAAGAAAGTGTGTGCTGGATTGGGAATAAATCAAAAGTTCCATGCAGCGAATCACCCCCAGTCTGCTGGACTTGTTGAATGTTACAATGGTACCTTGAAGCTGAAATTAGCTAAGGTACAAGCGAGCACTGGTCTTACATGGCCTTGCCGTTGGCTCTTTTGTCAACAAGGACGACTGTGCATTCTTGAGTGGGACTTAGTCCGTATGAAATTGTGTTTGGTCGTCCTGCGAATGTTTGGGGTGTGCCTCGTCCTAAAGAATACAGCAGTATTGAGTACCCTATGTTGGTGGATTACTTACATGACTTGACTGCTAAATTACGTGTTCTCCACCAACAGGTTTATGACAGTTTACCGACAGCTACTACAGATCCAGGCCATTCCATTGAACCTGGACGCTACGTTCTCGTTAAGAATTTCCAGCGCACCAAGAATCTGGAACCGAGATGGACTGGTCCCTACTTAGTTCTTCTTATCACTAGAACTGCTGTTAGAGTAGCTGGTAAAAAGAACTGGGTGCATGCCACCCATATGAAAAAGGTTCCTTTGCCTTTACCGTATGATCAGTGGGTGAGGGGAGGTATAGCCGATTCTGAATGTGAAAAAACTCCTAGATTTGTTCCATTTAGTGATGCTCATTTGACATGGACACGGTCAGAACGCGAGGATGATGATGTTCTGCAAGCTGCTGTGCCTCCTCATCTAAAAATTGACACCACCAATCCGGAACTTTTATTTAAGGATCCAACTGTACCTAATAAAGAACGCTACGATCTAAGACCGCGAAAGACTGTACATATGGACAAATAAAGTTGAAACTGGAATTTTTTATATAGTGAATTACACTTCGTCAGATCAAGAGACTTTTTTTTTGCTTTTTCCTTTTTCGAGTCACCATCCGGACTCAGCTGTAAGTTCGCGGTGTAAAGACTTGGGAGTGCAAGCCGAAGACACAAGGTCGAGGTTCTGGTTGGTCTCCGGGCGTTCCCTGGACTGACAGACGCATTCCTTAGCACGGAACACCCAACCGCCGCGAACAGCACGGTTAGAGGGTGGAGTCTTTTGGGTCTGAGAAAGGTGTTGAGAAAAGTGGTTTCAAAATGAAAATGTGTACATTGGTTCGTAGCAAATGTTTTTTAATAATGTGTTTCCTTATGCTTGTGAATATTACGTTAGCTTGTGTGGGTTGGATTTTCTATGTCACACAATTGCCGCTTACATCTACCTCCCAACCTACTCTTTCTTTTTCTACTGCATCTCCACATGAGTTTCATATGTTACCTGAACATGAACAGACACGAAGATCAGAATTTGTGAATAATTCGTTTATACAGATGTTGCATCAGCATCAGCTAGTCATAAATGCCACAAATTGTTGGGTGTGTGGTCTTATGCCACATACTACAGACAAGGGAATGCCATATTTGGTTTTGCCTTTTTCACCTAATGGGTCAGTTTGGGCACTCCAATCGATGTTTATCTATGCGAACGAAGCCTCTCCAGTGCGTTCTGTTAACGATAACGTGAGCAAGAATGCTTTGATACGGGGAATAGTCGATATGATTAGAGATATTGACGCGTATAATGCTATCCCTAAAGATGAGGTACGAGCATATGTCGGTTGGAATAAGACGACATATAGTGTTAGCTTGACGGAAAAAGAAAGGCAGCGAAGGTCTCCTCCTATTTGGATTGTACCCCACCGAGGTCATCTTTGTTTGCAAGGTAATGGTCAGAATCCGAGAGCTCAGCTTGGTAAGAGTGTGTGTGTTCACACATACGTTTATACCTCCCAGAAATCTCCTCCGTTCGTGCCAGCTAAAGGCACGTATTTTGTTTGTCACGATAGAGCATACACATGGTTGCCATCTGATTTTTCCGGCACATGTTACGTGGCATTTTTGCTTCCCCCTACATACACTGCTGTTTCCGATTACCATAAGACAAGATATGGTAGAGGTGTAATCGATGCGAAAGATACTGTCGCACAAGAAGCTGGAGACTTCTTTAAGGGTTTCCTACCCTTTTGGGTTCCTATGGCTAATAGTAGGAATATTCGTCAGCTTACGAGAGTGGTTGAGGCCACTATAAATGAGACTGCAGGTGCCCTTAGCAATATTACAGCTGAGCTTCAAGCGGATCGCCTTATGACATTACAGAACCGTTTTGTTTTAGATATTATACTTGCAGATAGAGGTGGGGTAGGCAAATTGATTAGATCTAGTTGCTGCGTTTTCATACCAGATAATGCCCCAACAGTGTACCAAGCCATCTCTAGACTACATAAGATCTCTGAGTCTATTCATGTGGACGAAGGAGACTGGTCGTTGATGGGATGGTTATGGGAATTGTTGTCCAAATGGGGATGGAAGATTCTGATGTTCCTTGGTATGGCGTTAGCTATCCTTTTCTTGTGTTGTTTATGCATCCAGTGTGGTCCTGCCATTTGTAGTCTTTGTGCTACGATCTGTGTGAGAAGACCAGTCCCGAGAGAAGTGAAGGATAATAAGATGATGTTACAGCAACACCTTGATGACCTGATGAGAATAGATATAGACCTAGATTCAGATTGACATGAGTTTAGGCTATTGCCTACGTAATGGCAAAAGGAGGGACTGAGGTTCTGTGATTTTGCGTGCTTTTAAAGTGCACGACTTTCTTTTCTAAACATGGGTTTTTGCCATGCGTCATGACTGCCATCTGGTGTTGCCTTTTACGTAGGCCTCAGAAGTTAGTCTGCGAGCAAAGCAGTCTGACCTTTTGTGGGTCATGTGTACATTAACTAAGGTTTCCTTCGTGCGCTGGAGTTAATTTCAGAAGCTGGCCTTTCATCTGGAATTGACCCTGCCAAGCCAATTTCGCTGCAAGATCGTTATCCACTTTCCCAATCACCATTCAAGACATTTGTTAACTTTTAAGTTTCTTTACGTTTCTGTTATCTTGCACATTATCTGAAACTACTTTTCTTTACTGTTTCTTCATTTCATGGGTTACGCTTTCAATTAAGGGTTTGTCCGGACCTTCCAGATTATTATTTAGATATGCCTAAATATTAACTTGTGGGTTGGGACACTGTAAAATGAGCTTTACTATATGATGCTGTGTGATGTCATGTATTTTCTATTGGTTGAATTTTGGTGCAGGGGCGTGTATTCTAAATGTACCTCTTTGTGTATAAATAGGGATGTCTCGCCTTAGTAAAATTGAGCAGTTTCTTGAGTTGTACACCGTGCCTGTTATGCGCAGTTACATGGTCTCGACGTACTGTATGTGGGCATGTGTACTTACCTAGGAGGTGTCCTTCGCCATAGTCACCCCTGGCCAAGCAGGTGTGTATGCCACTGTGCCGGAAGATGAAGGAATCATGCGTGCTCCCCGGGTATTGGGCCACTATGTCAGTGATGATTGTCTTTGCATTGCAGACCATCTGGATGTTCAGTAAGTGGTAGGACTTGCGATTCCAGTACATGTACTCTGTCTCTGCGGGTGGGCAGATGTGGATGTGGGTACAGTCAATGCATCCAATTACATGGGGAAATTGCGCAATGTGGTAGAAGGCAAGCTTTGTTTGATTTAGGTCCTGTTGGGTGGTTGGGAAGGTTATGTAGTGGTGTATCCGGGTCAGCATGGCGTCCAGGAAACACCGTAGGCAGCGTGACAGTGTGCTCTGGGAGATCCCCCCTGCATATGCAACTATCCCCTGGAAGCTTCCGAGGCCAGGAGGTGCAGGCAGCACAGGACCTGGACATGGGTGGGCACGGCATTGGTCCTCCTTGTTGGGTGCTGCATCGGGTGGTCAAGGTCTCTGATGAGCTTGTGAATCATTGCCCCATTTAGCCTGTATTTGGAGTATATCTCCTCTTCAGTCTGGCCCAGGAGTGTTATCCGCAGCCGGAAGATGCGCTCCTGAATCCTGCGTCGGTTCCGGGCTGCGCGCTGGAGCCTCAGCCGCCTTGCCACGATGTATAGACCTGGCATTGTGAATGTACTCATGCTACTACTGTGTCTCCTTAAATGTGTTTGTTTTTCTCCGCCCATTGTTCCTGTTTGAATTTCTTTTTCTCCAATTTAACTTCATGGTTACCACCTGGTTTGACTTCTCCTTAAATTGTCACTCGCATTTAGCGATTTTGTTTTCTTTCGCAATTTGCGATGTTTGATGAATTGCATTAGCGATTTATTTGCGAATTCGCAAATTAATTTGCAGAATTAGTGGTAAATCGCTATTACAGATTCGCTAAGGGGGGTCCACATTGATTCTGCGAATTTATGTTTGCGAATTCGCAAAATGGTGCGTTTTTGCTTCATGAATAGCGGAAGCTGAAATTGCGATCGCAATTGCTGTTTCACAGCTATTGCGATCGCAATTTCGGTTGATGAATCTATGCCCTTGTGCTTTAATCCCTTTGCCTTATTTCGCACCTATCCTCTTGATTTCGTTCTACTGTTTTCATGCTTTGGATTCTCAGAACTTTCCCTCGCCTAATGTGTTATACCAAGTTTCCTATATATTTTTTTCTGATTCTTTGAGCTGTTTTAGGCTAGCTGATTGTCTATTTCATTATTACGCACCCATTCTTCTCTGGTTTTTTGTTCTACCTTTTTATTTTAGACCGCTTTCCGTGGCTCTTTGATATGTATTTATCTTGTACTGTTTCAATATTTTTCTGCACTCAGCTGCTTGACTTTCCACTCGCCTTTCTTTTCTTTATTTTTTACCCATTTTGTTTCTTCATTCACACAACTTTATTACCCTGGGTTCTCCGCAGACACATTTTCTGACTTTTACACAGTCTTCTTTCTTTGTTTGTTCCCCGCACGCTGATAACGCCGCCTTGGTTTCCGGCATCATCAGCGTACAACACACCCGTGTTTGTGGTTCCACCGAGGTGCACGCTTTCGCTATAAGATGCGGTAAGAATACTTGTATTCGCTTTATACTGCCACCGGGCTCTACACTTTAAGCTCCTGGGGTCAGCCTGACTCACGGACATCTTTTATTAAGTGGGCAGTTCACCGGCATGTAATTCACCATGCATTCTCTGCTATGCACCCGCCCCGTTTTACTTTGCCATCAGGTCTTACACTTCAACTTCTGGGGTCAGTCTGACTCACGGATGCTATTCTCTACGTGAGCCGTTTTCTGGCATGCAATCTTTCACGCATTTTCTGTTAAGCACCCGCTCTGTAATTTTTTTAGTCACAACGTGTGGGTTTGTTCCGCTAGTTCCACGATCTCAACACGGGTTTCTTTTTATTCTTTCTTACTTCAACAGGTTCCTCTTTCTATTTTCCAACTCACATTACTATTACATTGTCACTGGTAGAAGCATGTCTTATCTGTTTCTTTACTGGTTTCCTCTGGCTGACACCTTCGTTTATATTCAGCACACTTTGGAACTATTTTGAAAGAGCATTTTTTAGATCTTTTTGCTTCTATCTCGCGTTATATCTTCTGTTATTTTTGATTTCTTCTCAGACATTCCCCCTGATGAAGAGCTCCGCTTGAAATGCATAGGGGATGCATTTATGACTGATGTGTACAAATATACCTTGTTGGAAATCTACCACTGTAACCATTCTCTTGGAATATATATATATTTTTGTGAATCATCCAGCATATGAAGTAATATTCTGAAGATTGGTTCAAAATAAACTCTTTCAAAGAGGAACACATGTGATTATTGATTTGGAATTTAACTGCCACAACGCGTATTCATGCGTCAGGAGGATTCGAGATTTTTATCTTACACTGTGTAATATCTTTTACTAACACAGCGCTCTGCCCTATGGGCTACCTAAGGCCTACCTTATGTGTGACATATATTTAATGAAAGGGGAGTTTAAGGATTTGCATAGGATTTTAAATGACAGGGTGACATGGCAGTGTAAAGCTGCATTCAGGCTGCAATGGTAGACCTGCGACCTGTTCTAAAGGGCTACCTAAGTGGGTGGGACAATATGTGCTGCATGCCCACACTAATAGCATTTAATTTACAAGTCCTGGGATTATGGTGTACCACTCTAAAAGGGTCTTAAAAGTACATTAAATATGCAAATTGGGAATATGCCAATCAAACCATGTATAAGAGTGTGAGCACAAGCACTTTAGCACTGGTTAGCAGTGGTAATGTGCACAGAGTCCTATGGCCAACACAAATTCAGCCAAATTGGAGGCAAGCAGGCACAGAATTTGGGGGAAGACCACCTTAAGGCTGACAGGTCAAACACCCACCCATGTAGGTGCAGGAATAAGAGGTGTCTCCGTGTATGAGAGATACCTGAGTTCACGGCACAAGGTGTGTGAAGCTCTGTTTAACAGCAATTAAGTCATGTAATCAGAGTATTGAAATGTATTGGTAAGTAAAGAAGTTATGCCCCACCTTTATGTTTGAATTATGGTTTATTGTTGGAATGTTTGTAAGTATTACAAAAACACCTTAAAGCCATGTGACAATATATATTTCAAGGTGCGCTGACTATTCCAGAAATGTTTAACGCCATTCTGTGTAAGGTACACCTGCTTCCAAGTCTCCTTTTGGATAGCAGTATTCTGGGTTACATAAACATGCCATGAGCTGAAATCACTATATTCAAATAAAGCAGACAATGTTCAAATGTGTTATTTTTTCTTTTTAAAGATATGGGAGAAGTTGCTGTTTGGTGTTTGCTTTTTCCATGCATTGGTGCAAGAGAGGAAGAAATTTGGCCCTCTTGGCTGGAACATCCCATATGGATTCAACGAGTCTGACTTACGTATAAGTGTAAGACAGCTGCAGGTAATGTAACTTTGTATATTTCTTTCTGTACCTTTATTTATGGATACTACTACATGTTAAATACGAATTTCTACAGAGGATTGATCCTTGATCGTTCAACACAAATCATAATGGACTTACTACAGTGTTTCTAACTGCAGTACTGTGTAACACAAATATTTTTACTCACTTTGTTCTTGCAGTAGATGCATAGTCTGCTTCATTACCCCTTTGAGATCTTTTGAAATTGTCCAGCATCCTTGTTGAAGCAGGCAATATTTTACAACATTATGACTTTATAATGACGCTGTAAATGAAGTCGTCAGTAAAAAAAAATGATGTGTTTTAGAGTGAGCACTTTTACTCCAAATCTTAAATTACTGTGTTTATAAGAACTATTTATATAGGTATGTTACCAGAATATCATTCTAAGAATATTGTCTGAAATAAATATTTTGTCCTAAATATTGTCTGTAATTGGGCAGTATTTTGTAGAGTATAATTAAGAATCAATATTTATGTCAGAGAATGTTTTTTCTGAGAGCTAATCGTACCTACAACATATTTATAAGGGTGCCGTTTATTCAGTGAAAAATAGATAGAGAGCTTTGAAAATTAAGAAAGGTGTTATGAGAAGCAATATATGCAGTTAGTGGGACGTTTTTCAGCCTATCTCCACATTTTGTGTTACAAACAGTGCGCTTTTTTAACAATGCCTTAAGGGTTTAATTCCTGTGGATCTTGTGACAAATAAATGTTGATCATAGATCTTCATACCATCTATTTGTGGTGCCTGGGAGCCCACCATGACTCAGAGGAGTGTGGTTCTTGACATAGTCTTTGGCCAAAGGCGTTAAGAGCAACCCTGGGCGGCGAACTCCGCTCCGCCTGCGGAGTTTGCAGAGTTTTGCCAACTCCGTGCTCCATTGGGAACGTGGAGATCAGGCAAAACTCCGACTGTGTGGCGGAGCGGAGTTAGCCTCTTAGCCCCTGCACCACGGCCCCCCCAAAAAAAACACTTACCTGCTTGCTGGTGTTTCCGGGCTGCCCTCCTCCTCTCCGTGGTGCCTCCTCCTCACTGCTGTCCTCGTCCTTGCTGCAAACCCCTACGTTTTACATCTTGCGTGGACTGTGCATGGGTTTGCGAATGGTGATGAGGACGGCGGCGAGGAGGAGAGACCGCAGTGAGGAGGAGGGCATCGCAAAGACGCCAGAGAGCAAGGAAGTGTTTTTTTTAAATTGGGTGTGGTACTGGTGCGGAGCGGAGTTCCACTGAGGTTTTTTTTAACTCTGTGGAACTCCGCAGAGTGCCACTCCGCGTACACGCCCTCCCTTAGTTGAGAGAACACCAAATGAAACATCTGGAGATGCAACTATCTGCGGCAACGTTGCATCTTAAGTCTTCATCAAAGTACAGAAACTGGTCAATGAGCTGTTCGGGTGTCTTCGTTAACATCGAGGGAGACTCCAAAGCCCCATTAGTTGAAATATAAGTTTGTTTCCAAGCCATTTCCCAACCTTCAGTTGCAGAGCTTTCCCTGGAGTCCATCTCACACCTCCCTAAATATCCTG
The DNA here is from genome assembly GCF_964261635.1 of Lissotriton helveticus. Classification (NCBI taxonomy): domain Eukaryota; kingdom Metazoa; phylum Chordata; class Amphibia; order Caudata; family Salamandridae; genus Lissotriton; species Lissotriton helveticus. Next base: position 1,139,093,588 of record NC_136070.1, read on the forward strand.
GAGCTGGGGCAACTCTAACCCAAACGCGGGAATATTACACTTTCCTGCATAAAGTCTTTAGGCCTCAATTCCCCTCTGGCACACTTTCTAACCCCAAGGAGAAGGGAAGTGCCTCAGCTGAACCCTCACCGACAGGCTCGTCCTTGGTGCCAGTAGGTCCCTCTGAATCCGTTATCAGATACGAGATGGCACTGATACACAGCCCTTCATGGTCTTCACCTTCAGTGTTGGATTCGGGGCAGCCAATTACGTCAGCGGCGTCCATCAATTCCGCACCAGTTACTCTTCCAGATGTCGAATTATCGCCTCACGGGTGCCATACGGCGTTGGATGCGGCACCGATGGTGCAATACTCTTTAAGCAACTTTCCATCTGTCCCTATATGTCCTGTTTATAAGAGGAGAATGTAGGGTGTCACAAAGCTTTGGGCAATACTGTCCAGCCTCTCTTGGAGGAAAACTGGCTCACTGAACTGGGTGAGGCTAGTGGACTTGAGAGTTCTCCCCAGTTTCTTTTACTTTCTCCGCCTGGTATAGCCACAGATGTGAGTTCCTCTTATGTTGCGGTATTAAGGAGGGCAGCTGTTGCCTTCGAGTGTCAGCTTCCCTTAGTGGAATTATCCACAGACCTTTTGGTGGATGTTCTTCACCAGGGTAAGATGAGAATGGAACCCCTCCTCCCTTATAATGACATAGTGTTATGGACTTGGACAAAGCCGGTAACAGGAATGTCGGTCGACTGGGCTATATCCCATAGGCATCAACCCATCCCTGGGGATCCTGATTGTCTTTTCAAACATCCCTCCATAAAGGCCCTGATTGTGCAAGTAGCTACAGCCTCTGCGGACAGAAATGTCCTCCCTCTTGTCCCACCAAGTACTGAATCCAGATGGCTGGAAAATAGTAGGAGGAATATATTCTCTTCCATCAGTGCAGCATTAAAGTCTTTGAACATTATAACATTCATCATAAAATGTAGTATGGACACCACTGATTCTGTGGGTAGAGCTATGACTCAGACAGTTGCTGTGCGCAGACATGCATGGATGCGTCAGCAGGATTTTCGGAGACTATACAGAATACTTTGAAAGATATGCCATTTGATGGTGTACATTTATTTAGTGTAAATGCTGATTCAGAGTTATGGTGATTGAGAGCTACAGGGTGTGATAACAACTTCTAGACATGTGCTTGCAAGAACTGGTTGGATCCTTTGTTCTTTCTTTTTGATTTGTGTGTACACGGGTGTTTATAAATGTCTCAGTTGCAATGTGTATTCTTCTAGTTGCAACAAGTGTGGCAGTCCTGCTTACTGCTGGAGTTTATGCTTGTATGCTAACCTTGTGGTTCTTTACATGTGTCACCTGACCCTTACTTTCGGTCAGTTAACATTATAATAGTGCATTCATTCTGCAGAATTCTTTTTTAGTAAAGTTGTATTCTCTACAGTATATTTCCTGATACATCACTTTTCTAGATTAATATTTACTGCACGGCACAATAAGTGTTGACTTTGTTTTACAGCTCTGTCGATGACAGTTTTTCAGCTGCTTATTTATGTTTGGGTTTTCATTGATACCTGATATACAGTTCTTGCATTTTGCTTTACTCTGCAGAAGAGCTCAAGCGCAAGAGGTGATACCTTCAAGGTACGTCCTGTACTCAATGTCGAGTATTTTGGTATGCTGTATCAGCATTTTAAAATATATATATGCTGAGTTGGGTTTCTCAGTATGTGCACTATTGCATCTTCAGGGATGCAGAGTTCTGCCCTCTGCGTTGGGTTATCTCTCTCGTACAATGTCATACATTTATGAGGTTTTGTACCCCTTGTTAGGTACTTTGATATGTGTACCTTCATGGGAGTCTAAAAATGTGTAATCATTGATGGTCACAAGATTATCATCTTGTGAACCGTACACTTCTGTTTTGCTCTTTAGTAGTTCTCTCTTATAGCCATTGCTATTTAATTGGCTCTTCTACACCTTCCTGTAGGCATGGTTGGTTTGTACATGTTCCCTGTACATAATTGTTTTTTACCCTGGGATAGTGACATGCTATGAAAAAGGCTTCCCGGCACTTGCAAAGCCCAGAGAATGGAATCCGGATTTTGTTGTTGTACCTCTGCTTATGCAGTCTGAGAGACACCCTGCCCTTGGGCTGAAGGACCTACCTTAGGGGTAACATAGGTTTTAAGTGCAGTGACCGGAAAAGAAAGGTACATGCACCATTTCACAAAGGCTGCAATGGCAGATCTGCAGACACAGTTTGCATGAGCTCCCATGGGTGGCATAGCACATGATGCATCCCATCGGAAACACCTGGTGTACCAATGCCCTGGGTACCTTAGTACCATATACTAGGGACTTACAGGGGTACCCCAGTATGCCAATTGTGAGGTGGACAAAGTACTTGCCAGTCAATTTAGAGGAGAGAGCACGAACACTGTAGTCCTGGTTAGCAAAGTAATGCTTCAGGTAGTTCTTATGACGCACCCTATGGCAGCTTCTTGGAATGCCTTGGTCCACCAGATAGGTGACCTCACCTTTCTTCTCCACAATTATATGGGGTCACTTCACTTATCTGGGAGTGCTCTCTGAGCCACAGACTCCAGAATCCACACCTTATGCCCTAGCTGGTAAACAGTCAGAACAGCCTTTTGGTCATGCAATAATTTCTGCAGTTATTGGCTGGCCTCCAGGTTTTTATTTTTAATTTATTTAAATTCCACAATTGGATAAAGTGAACAACACCAATCATATTATACAGTTAATAATGTTTACACAACTCTTAACATTTTACAACATAAAGTAACACAGTTATTATTACATCTCTAGATGATCTTTAATTGCCCCCCAAATTAACATGCCCAATCGTCGTTTTTTGGCCCCCTTTAAAGCATAAAGACTCCATTCCAATTTGTATAAATTATATAACTTAGCTCTCCAAAATTCAAAAGCTGGGGCCTCTGGTTGTAACCAATCCGTCGCAATACATAACCGTGCTACAGTCATTGCTACAAACAAAAAATGTTTATATTTACATAAAATAGTATCTTTTCCCACGGTTTGTCCCCCGCCTAATAGCATAAGTGCAGGAGACATTTTTATTGGAGTATGAATAATCATAGTAATAAAGGTTTCTATACTAATCCAAAAATGAGCAAGCTTGTGACAGCTAAAAAATGTATGTATGCTATCAGCATTCTCGTCACCACAGCGAAAACATTTACCATCATATTGAGGGCCCCAAGCTGCCATCCGTTTAGGGGTATAATATAGCCTAAACAGCTTTTTATAAACTTGCGCTTTTAAATTGGCTGAGAGGCACAGATCTTTCGCCATCAAAATTGTATCTACACAGCACATGTACCGCTTGTCTGTGCTGCTGTGGCGGGACTATCTGATGATAAAACATGCTGATATGAGATATGTTAATACTGCATTGGCGCGCCTGGACTGTCCTGTTCTGCTGATTGAATTTTGTACTGTACCTTGGTTCATATACAAAATGCTAATAAAATTGATTTGACAAAAAAAAAATCAAAATTGTATCTACGATTTCAAGGTCCAGTTCCCCTAGCTGCGTCTGCCAATAAGTGTTATATTTCTGTAAGTCGTCTAGTCTATACTCCATCATAATCTGATATAGCATGGCAATTTTTTTCCGAAGGCGAATCGCCTCCACTCATTTATTGGGGGCAGGTCTAATTTGCTTTCTCAAACAGAAATCTCGAATTTGAAGATATTTAAAAAAGGAAGAATGAGATAGCTTATATTTCAAAACTAAACGTTCATAAGTGCAAATAATCCCATTAGCTTCAAACAAATCCCCAATTCGCGAAATCCCCTTATGTGACCAATCCATCGCCACTCTGTCCCAAAAAACAGAAGGGAGCAATTTGTCCGCGCTAAAGGGTGTATAATGTGTAATTCTCCCAAGTTTAATAAGTCTTGATACCTTTCTCCAGACTTTAAAGGCCGAATCCAGCACTTTAAAGCGAGTATGCTTAAAGTAATTACCCTCCAATTCCTTCAATAAGCACCCCCTTGCATGCTCCCCCAATAATAGAAAAAATATAGAAGGAGCTTCAGCTGGTTCTTCAATTGGCTCACCAGTTAAAAGAAGTCTCATTCTTGCAAAAAACACACATAATAATAAAACACAAAAACGGGAATCCCTCGACCTCCTCTTTCAACCAGTAACGTCATCCATTTCATTGCCCGTCTAACTTTCCCGGGGGCCCATAGAAATTTTGTAGATAAACACTGAAGCTGTAGTATATCATTTATGGGAATCTCCAAAGGAATACTCCGATATAAATATAAAACTTTAGCAAGAATACTCATTTTAATGATATTGCCTCTTCCAATTATGGACATCTGCAGCCGTCCACACCTATCTAACGATTGTTTTGTTTGTTGGATAATAATATCCCAGTTGGCATCCACTATCTCTTTCATTTGAGTCTTAATTTTGATGCCTAAATATGTTACTTCGGACGTTACCCTGGGATCATTAAATTGAATAGTATCTGTACATAAGACTTGGGTTTTTAAGGAATATAATTTGTACCCTGAGATTGCACCAAAATCATGAGCCAATCGCTCAATCTCTACTATAGCCTCAGCGGGGTCAACTGTAGTGACGGCAATGTCATCAGCTTATGCAAACACTGAGTGTGCGATATTATTTACTATAAATGGTTTAATATATGGTGTATTCGACAAATTATATAAAAAAGGATTAATAAATAAAGCGAAAAGAAGTGGGGAGCAAGGGCATCATTGCTGAGCCCCTCTAGTTATTTTAATCCTTTCAGATCTAGAACCCATAGCGACTATTCTTGCGTTTGGAGCTGTATATAACACCTGAATTGCAGTCAAAAAATCTTTGCCAAATCCCGCTCTCTTCATGACCTCCCATAAATATTGCCATTCAACGCGGTCAAACGCTTTCTCAGCGTCTAGCAATATCAATGCTAGTTCACATTTTTCCGCCTGAGCAATGTCAAATAAAGTAATACCCTTATTGATGTGTGATATTGTACCTCTATTTGGGATAAACCCCTGCTGATTTAAGGATACTAGTGGTGTAATCAGTTTAGATATACGCTTCGCAGTCATTTTAGAGTATATCTTACTGTCACAATTAATTAAGGATATTGGGCGATATGAGCCAGGTAATTCAGGAGGTTTACCCTTTTTAATGAAAACCACAATAGAAGCATCATTCCAAGACAGTGGGGCTTTTCCAGTTTGTGCATTTCTAAAGGTCTCAAGCATGATGTGCTTCATTGGTTCAAAAAAACATTTGTAAACTTCTCCCGGAATAAAATCTGGGCCTGCAACCTTCCCCATGCCTAAAGTTTTAATTGCCGCTTCCAATTCCTCCATAGAGAATGGACTATCCAAAAATTCTTTCTCACTATCTGTTAATTTATTGAAAGTTCCCTCCTCCTGTAAAATATCCATGCTTAGGGCGGGCTGATGAGTATATAATTCCGAGTAGAATTGATATAAAATATCAAGTATTTTTTTAGGATCCTCCTGAACAATACCATTCTGATCTTGTAGCTTGGGAATTATACGAGATGTTTCCTTCATTTTTAGCCTTAACGCTAAAGATCTGCCAATTGCCTCCCCATATTCATGAGCATGTCTTCTATTCACAAGATATTTCCGGGCTATCTCTTCACTCCATACCCCCATTATTTTTGCCCGGCATCGTGCCACTGTATCTTCAAAAATTGAAATGTTTAACACATTATCTATTTTTCCAATTTCTTTCATCAGATTTTCTTCCGCAATTCTTAAACAGTTATAAAGATCTCGAATTTCTGCTCGTAACTTTTTTTGATTATAAAGCCCATAGCTCACCGCCTCACTTCTAAAACAAGCTTTAACTGTATCCCATATAATATCTATACTTGTGGAATATAAATTGTTATTAATAAAGTCCGGTATCCATTTCAGCATATGAGTTGTAAATAGTTCATCAAGGCAGAGCTTTCTATCAAACGTAAAGCCTCTAGACTGATTTATCACCTTTATTTGTGAAAGTTCAATTAAGATTGGTGAATGATCTGATGATACTCTGGGAAATAATTGTACCTTTGCCCCACTCAATAAATACGTGGATACGAAAAAATAATCCAGGCGGGCAAATTTCTTATGGGGAAAAGAATAAAAAGTATATCCCGGGAGTGTTGGATAAATTTTACTCCAGGTGTCCACTAGACCATGATCTGACATCAAATTATACAGAGCATTAAAAACTCGTGGTTTACGACCCTTATATTTCTCAAAACCAGCCGTTAGTTCCCCTGTACTTGAATTAATGTTCAGATCCCCACACAAAATTAAGGGAGAGGTCCAATTTGCGAGCTCGATGTTTAACCAATCCAGAACTTCCGCCTCGTCCAAATTAGACCCATACATTGAACAGAGGGTAAATTGTGCCCCCCCCAATCTTTAACTCCGATATTACCCATCTGCCCCACTTATCCGTTAAGGTACGTCCTATAGTACAAAATCGTGGTTTAACGAGAATCATAACCCCCCTGGTCATAGATGTTTGCTGAGAAGCAGCAATAAGTGTATATCCTAAATCTGCTACAAGGAGTCTATTGTTCCAGGATAAATGTGTCTTTTGAAGACAAAGGATATCCGGCTGGATATAGCAAATTTCAGATGCTATCCTCTTCCGTTTTGTGACATTATTAAGACCTGATACATTTAGAGAACAAATTTTAATATTCAGTGACATCAGCCAATAATTATCAAAGCACTCCTGCTTGCTCTAGAGATGTATACAATTCTTCTTGATTGCATTAACCATAAGTCTATACATACATTTTCTTTTCAGTATTGTCACTTGTTACCAACGTGTTTTTTCCCCCTTTAGCCCCTGAACCCTCCACCAACCAACCCAACCCCTCCCAACCATCCCACCCCCCCCATGCCCACTCACCTTTACCGAGGCTTTCGGACTCACGGTCCTGTTGATGGTGGCGAGCTTCCCAACCCCCTCTGTCGTTCCCCCACAGGACTAACAAAAACTCATGCTAACATTATTCATTCTAAATTCATATCAGTAATCAGTAATCAGTAATTTGACAAGAAAGGAAATGTGGCAACAAACAAAAGGCCTCTACAACTCCCATTCATCCTTAATATTCACAATATATTCACAACCGGTCTTTAAACCTGTGTAATATGAATAGAATGTAAATATTCTTTTGCCGTAGCAGCATTAGTGGAAAAACAAGCTTTCTCTTTATAAATCACCTTAAGTTTCGCCGGATTCATAATATAGGCTTGTGCACTCCTGCTTTGAAATTGATTTATCAACTGGCGCAGCTGCCAGCGACTATCCACAGTATATTTGCTATAATCTGGTGTAGCAAAACATGTAAATCCTTCCCCCATGCTTTTACAATTAGGTCGGGTATGCAGGTATATATCCTCTCTGCCAAGAAAGCTATTAAAGGCCACTAACAGAGGTCTAGGTTTAGATACATTTTGTCCAGGTCAAAGGCGAATGTTGAAGGGATATCTATGAGCCCTCTCGACCTCTCTATCCCAGTCCCATTTAGTTACATCAGGAAATGCTATACGAAACAGTTCTACAATAAATGTGCGTGGGTCTTGTCCCTCTTTGCCTTCCGGGATTTGCATAATCCTTAAATTATTGCGCCGGGCTCGGTTTTCATAATCGGCCATTTTCCTGAGAACATCATCTTTATTGGCACTTAAAGACTCTGTAGCGACCTTTTGCTTTGCCAACTCATCCTCAATATTCGATACTCTGGTTTCTACCTCTGTAAACCTCTCCCCAAAATCAGTCTGGGATTTTGCTAGTCTCCGAATAACGTTTTGAAGCTTTCGGCATGAATTCTGTATCCTATGACATTCTTGCTCAGTTTTATCCATGTGACTCAGGATTGTCTGATAAATAGTAGATAAGGTGATATGATCCTCTGCTAATACATTTGGCTCGGTCTCCATTAAATAGCCAGAATGTCCTCCTGTGGCCCCATCTACCATTGTTACCTCCTCTCCGCCCCGAACTGTAATGGGGCTATCCTCAGTATAATCGGCTGATTCATCATACTCAATATCACTCTCATCCTCCATATGCATTTGTTCGGAGTAGTGTGCAACAAGATCCTCACATGATGAGGCAGAGTTCTCCGACACAGAAAAAAAATCTCCTGATTCCGCCTCATAACTGCCACCTGTACCGCCGTCACAGACTGCTTCGGCGAGATTGTATTTATCAGAGAGCTACCAGGGGCATCAAGTAGATTGCACTCAGTCTCGTCCAGTCTTGTATCGCTACAGCCATCTATGCCATTTATGCGAGTAGGAATAGATAGGTTTTGTACTACAGCCCCTTTTACCATTTTTTCTGGTAGTGTTCTTCGTTCCGGCACGGCTATAGCCTCCTTATTTACTGTTTCCTGTCTTGCCCCTTCACTCGCCCCTTCGCTCACAGTATCTGTTGTATGTATTAAGGGCTCATTTAAAATACCTTCCGGTTGTATAGCAGATTGCACAGTGAGGTTCTTTCCTCTACGTTTTTCCTCTTCAGACGTAAAAAATGCTGGAATTGTTTTAGCCTCGGTTTGTTTAGTCTTACCGGGGTTATCCGGTAGTTTCTCCGTTACAGTCACCATCCCGGTTTTGAAGTGGCAGTCCCCCCATTCGGGTCTGCCTCTCCCCCGGTCGCCTCCTGACCTCGTTTTCCTCTTGTGCCTTTCGGGGCCATTACTCCGACACTCCTTCGTTCTCTTTCCTTCGTCTGGCGGTCAACACGAAACCAAACTGCAGCACTTGTGTAGGAAACCGCCCACCAAGCTCGTCGGAGCTTAACGAACGCGGAGACCGCTTCCAGCATCAACATCAGCCACGGCGTTTTCCTTATCGATGCGGTACTTTGCTCACTATTTATTTAATACCAACTCCTTTCAATTCACCGAATGTTCAACAAACTGTGCAGTGGATATTTTTCTCCAAGTTGTCCTGCATTAATCCACAATCCTTGTTACCAGGTAACTCTTCCTGTGGATCGAGGAGAGAGGTCAGCTCACACGTCCAGTCGCGTGGACGCCATCTTGCCCCACTAGCAAAAAAAAAAAGGCCTCCAGGTTTTTAGTAGCGTACATAGTCTACAATCTCCTGCCTGGGAGGTTTGAGATGCTGTTCCCATCCCTCCTTTACCAACCCCTAACTGAATGTCCAAACAGAAGTTCAAATATACTGTAACCCACTCCCTTCTGTGGAACCTCTCTATAGGCAAAAAGAAGGCAAGATAATCTCCTCCTGAGTTTGTCAAATAGTCCCATTATCATACCTTTGATGGTTTTGTTGAATCTTTCAACGAACCCACTGCCCTGCCGATGGTAGGAGTGGTAAATTTATAAATGATGCCACACTCTTTCCACATAGCTTTCAGGTAGCCAGGCATGACGTTTTCACCTGTGTCCGACACCACCCCCTTAGGAAAACCCACTCTGGAAAAGATTCCTAATAGGGCCTGGCAACTACAGGAGCTGTATCGGTCCTAAGGGGAATAGCTTCTTAGTATCTGGTGGCATGGTCCACCGCCACCAGTATGTATTTACTCCCAAAGACTGTTCGAGGGTCGAGGGGACCAACTATGTCAGTCCCTACCCTCTTGAAGGGAACCCCAACCACTGGTATTGATATTAAGAGGGCCTTTGTAGTGCCACCTGATTTGCCACTGGCTTTGCAGGTGACAGAGGAGTGACAAGATTCCCTGGTGACTTCAGACATGTGGGGTCAGTGAAAGAGTGAAACAAGCCTGTCCCACATTTTGCTTTCCCCAAGATGTCCTGCAAGAGGTATGTCATGTGCTAAGGTTAAGAGGAATTCCCTAAACTGCTAAGAAACAAACAACCCCCTGGTAGCACCAGGCTTGGGATTCCTAGCCTTAGAATAAAGGAGTCCATCTTCCCAGTAAATCCTATGGGCTCCACTGACATCCCCTGCCTCTTCTGCAGCAGCTTGCTGTTTGAGGCTCTCAGGAGAGGGGCAGGATTGTAGCTCTAGACTCACTGACAGGTCCCTTTTCACCCAGAAGCTGTGCCAAGCTCGTCTGGGACAGTTCCTTCACAAGGGGTGTAGGAAAGTGACCATTTTGCATGGCTACACCCTAACATGTTGCCAGATACCTGGTGCCAACTTGACTGAGTATGTGCTGGGATCCTGCTTACCAGGCCCCAGCACCCGTGTTCCTTCACAAAATTGTACTTTTGTATCCACCATTGGCAAATGCTTGGCAACAAGTAAGCCTCTTGTAAAAGGTACCATGGGTACCAAGGGCCCTGTGACCAGGGAAGGCCTCTAAGGACTGTACCACCTATTGTTCTACCCTTAGAGACCCTGCACATTAACACTCCTACACTGCTATTGCAAGCTGCGTGTTTTGGTGCAGAAAAAAGTCAAGAGAGTCAACATGGTGCCCATCCCTGTGTGCCATGCCTTTAACCTACTCCCTGTGGCCTAGATAAATCATCTCTCTAGCAGGGTTAACTAGACCACAGGTGAGGGTTCAGTTGCATGAGCACCGTACCCCTACAGTGTCTAAGTCCATTCATTGACATTGTAAGTGCAGTAAAGCCATAAAGAGTATGTTGTCTGGGAGTTGTTCATTGCAAACTCTACAGCTCCATAATGGCTGTACTGAAACCTTGGAAGCTTGGTACAAACCCCGCAGCGCATTAAACCCACACTAGTGCCAGTGTTAGTTTTGATGCAACATGCACTCAGAGGGCATCTTAGAGATTCCCCTTGAAAAACGACCAGCCCTGGTGTGGTTCCTGAATGGCTACCTGCCATTTGCCACTTCAGACTGGTTTTTGGACCCCTGGGTAGAGGGCTTTCGCTCTCTGGGTCCAGAAACAAAGCCCATCTGGCCAGAGGCGTCATGCCTCCTCCCCCAGGAGGGTCTGGGTCCAGGAAGGGGAAGCTTTAAAGGCCTGCCACCTTTGTTATCTCACCCTCCCAACTGGCTTCCACTGGTTCTGACCTCCACTTTGGGTAGGAGAATTGGTGGGAAAATGATGTTAGGAAAGGAGGTGTGCCCACCATTTCCAACCCTGCCCCTCAGGTGGGGGAGGCGAGGTGAAGCACACATCTCAGTCCCTCCCATCTTGAAGATGAGGGGACACAGCAAATCAGAGAGAGGCTCATGCCCGCCTACTACTCCTCACCCCAAGAATGGGACCCATTGATCCCAACCTGCACACCGCTGTAATACCCCTAAATTTAGTATTTAGTGGTGACACTGACAATTACCTCCTCAATGTGAAGAGGAAGAAAGAAGGGCTGGAGAGCCGTGCTGAACAAGGAAGAAGAGGACAACAACTGCTTTGGCCCTAGATCTACAGGCCTGTCCCGACGTTGTCCTGCTTCGAGCGAAACCCCGGTGTGTCCGGCATTCATCCAGAACCCAGAGGACCTGCCTTGCCTTCACCAAAAGACTCTGTCTCCCCTGAGCAGTAGATTTGCTCAACCAAAGACTCCCACCCAGACCCCTGATCCAGCGGGCTACACGGTTCTTCACCACTGTGCACTCAACGCCCACGGCCCGAGTTTGAATGGCCCAACACCACAAGGAGGTCTCTCCAGAGTTCCTGACCAGGTATCCGGTTTCTCCCGACCTGCCTAGACCTTCTACCCAACGCCTGCAGCCCCAATCTGAGGGGTCCACCCGACCGCAGCTTGTCAGGAAACCCGACGCCCAAACACACCCTTGCACCGACTCCCCACAGCCTTGGGTGGCCAAACCAACCGTGTCCAAGAATCCACCAGCAACCCAACTTACCTCTCATGCCAGTGGTCGACCTCAGGAAACCTCCTTGCCCAAGCCTTCAGTTTTTCTTTAGAACCTGAGATCTCCATTAAAGATGACAGGGCACCAGACGTCTTCTTGGCACCCTGCATCCGGCCACCCCTTGCCGCTGTTGGTGCAGCTACTGTGCTGATTGTTGGCACCTGCAGTGCTGATCCTAACCCAAGGAACTTTGCTCCCTCAACTGAGTGCCGTGCTCGTAAGTAGCCCTTAACCGACAGCCCCCTAGCACCTTTGACTTACATTGGGCCTCTGCACTATGCACCCGGCTGCCCTAGTGCTGCTGGTGATGCAACTCAAGTGCCTTCTTGCATCATAGGAAGCCTTGGTTCTAACTGTAGACACCTAGCATTGTACGTTGTTTACTGACCTGCAAACCAATAACATTCTCTTCCCCCACAGTAACCCATGTTGTGGTTTTTCCTCTGAAAAATTATGTCAACCTGTTTTTCTTGTATGAAGCAAAAGTAATTGTACTTTGAGCAGTAAACTGTCTTACTTACCTTTATATTGTAGGACCTCCAGCTTGTTCAGTCTGATTCCCAAACAAACCACACTCCCAGCCCTGGAACTTTAACTGGATCGCAGGTAAAAAATCCGATTTGAACCGGCCACACAAACTGGAGCAGAAATCCGAATGTGATTCTATAAACTCCAAGATACTATTAATTCCTCAGTACCGTTCAAAAGGCCAGCATGATGTTCTCAATAGGAGTAACATCATCAAACTATTAAAAACAACTTCAGAGTTTGATGCATTGGTATCCAGTGACATCGAGTTTATTGAATTTCTCCCTCCTAGAGGCTCACAGGTCTCAGAGGTAACATTGTTAACATTAAATCTATTACTTGGGTTCATGCCCTTTTAGCCAGCGCAGAATCTTTTAGATCATGGGGTATTAAAATCTGGCCATAACTCGAACCAGGTTATCCAGCTGTGCTGGCAAACTCACCAATTAAGCTACTGAGAGTCAGCCGGATTTTGGTTGGAGATAGAAAAAGGCTGCATTCAATTTTGAGAAACGCACAAGGCCAGACAGACATTAAAGTAACCCCGGTCCACGAGTGTCAGTGCAAACATCTAGCAAGATTGGGGTTGGCTCTCAGCAGCCTTGTCTAACAAAAGCTTAGCGTGACCTGAAGATTGGTAAGCAAGTCTGCAACCCCGAAACAAAATTGTAAAAAACAAAGAGCGTCAATCACATTCTCTAAATTTAGATCACTTGCAGTTGCGGCCACCAACACTCTTGTGTTCCTGGAATATAAGTGGACTCCGAAATAAAATAACTACACCAGAAATATGTGACTTTTTCCTGTCACAATTTTCTTGCCTTCTCAGAAACATGGGCCACCCTAAACTACCCCTTGAATGGCGAATGGCTACTTGGAACATTGGAAGCCTTCTCTAAGAGATCAGAAATTTGGCCTGCCAAAAGGGGGGGAGGGGTCTGTCGATTTATACATCATGTAGCCTAAAAGGCCCTATAGAACCACTACATTTTAATGAGAATTGGCTCCTTGAAATTAAAATTAACTCATGGAGACAGCAGCGGCATCTGCTACTTCTTAATGCCTATATTAATCCTAATGCCTGTACAAAAAGGTCTCCGTTAAATCGCCTATCTACTGTCCTGTGTGATTTGGCAGGGGAGTTTCCGTCTTCAGATTGCCTCCTTACGGGGGACTTAAACACCAATCTCTACCAAGGGTCAACGGAGGACTCCGCAAGTTTGCTTCCTCTCTCCCTACCAGCATTGAAGGTACAGGTAAAACCCATATCTCAAAAATGTTGTAGCCTCAGGGAACATTGGGTTTACAACTTTATACCATGGGTTTTATTGTTCTGAATGGGAGATTTCCTCAAGATATCCCCCAAACTAGTTGTAGATAAACTGCAGAAAGTGCTCATATCTTGACTATACAATTTGCAATTTAGAATTGCTTCCAATCATAGAAAATGATAGCATTTTAGAACACTCGGAAAGCGGTCATCAGCATCACTCCGACCTTAGCATACCATGACCTAGCTTCTACTACACACACAGGAGTTTATTATGAGAATTTAAAATGCTTAATATGGAATGGAGAGGCTAGTATTAAGATCATGGAAGAGTGTGAACAACTTACTATTTGTCTTCCTCTGTGGTTCTCTGATCCAATAGAAGACTGGGCTAATTTCTGTACTCAGCTTTTAAATCAATTCCAACGGCTGATGCAGCATTGTGTGGGAAGTAGTAGCACGGAGGCCTTTCTCTAACTTGAAATAATGGCGCTAAAGAAAACACTGCTCTTAGGGTGGTACAGAGTCACCCTGAATCTGAAGTCTACTGTCCAACTATAAAATCGCACAAACTAATTATAGATGGGCATGTCGAATTGAAAAACAACATCTTCAACACCTCTGGTGCATGCTTCCCTTTGCAAGTAAAAGTCAGAACTCTAGAAATTTCTGGGGACTAGATAATAGACAAACTAATGGAAATCTTTGCCTAGACTCCGCAAACATCAGGAATGGGTAATGTTTTTGGCAGGCCACTTCCAGGCGGAGGAGATTAAACCTTGCAGATGGGCCAACATGTATAGGGAGTGGCCGGTTAATCTGCAAAGAACTCAGAAACATCCAAGTGAAGATATCTCCATTTCATCTACAAAGCTGGGCAAAATATTAACTAAAGCTAGATCAGACAGAGCACCTGGGCCAAATGGCCTACCACAGGCTTTGTTCAAAAAGAGTATTCCTTTCTGGACTAAGCAGTTAGTTAATCTGTTTGAATACAGCATAAGAAGGTCAACCATACCGACTCTTGACGCGGTGCAATAATTCAGCCCCTACATAAGACTGGCTCCAGATCAGCCCATGCAACTATAGGCTGATTGCTCTAACGGATACTGAGGCTAAGTTTTTCGCCAGTTTGCTGCTTGAAGATCTGAAAAAAAGGACCTGATACCAAAAAAATCAAACAGACTTTGTTGCTCACTCTGGCACACTGACTAATCTTCTAGCCTTATCCATCCTCATTGATTTAAAAAACACTTCCTCTACGGCCCTCTTTTGCTGCTTTGTGGATTTCAAAGCTGCTTTTGATCATGTGCCAAGGGAGGCTCTATGGGCTAAACTAACTAAATGGGGAATTCCGTCCAATTTATTGAATCCAATCATCCAGCTCCATACTAACCCCAGGATTCAAGTGAAGATAGGCTCTGGTTCACACCTATCTAGAAAAATACCGACATCCAGGGGGTAAAACAAGGATGTGTGTTAGCCCCCCTGCTTTTTAACCTGTTTCTATCTGACATTTCAGCAGAGTTAGATGCAATAAATAGCCACGCTCTGAAGATCGGTGGCACGCAGATCAGCAATCTCCTATATGCCGATGATCTTGCTTTCTTTTGTCTTACGAGCGTTGGACTACAGCGCCTGCTGTCATTATATAGGTACTCCACCATGAACAACTTAGAGGTTAATCTAAAGGAAACTCAAGTAGTTCTATTTGGCAGGAAGTGTTATAGAGGTTGCGGCTGGTCATTAAACAACCTTCAAATTTCGATTGGTAAAACCTATAAATATCTGGGGTTTTCCATCGATTCAAGAGACTTATTAAAACATCATAGTCACATTGCCATGAAAGCCCTGGCCCTTCAAGTCAGTCTCTCCAAACTTGCTAAAAAAGTGACTGGACTTTGCTTAGCGTCAATGCTGGAGCTAATGCAGGCCAAGATTGGTCCCACCTTGTCGTACGGTTATGAGATCTCTTTGGGCAAGCTTAGTATTGCACTCAACCAACATGTGACTAAACTCTACAAAAAGGTGCTGCTGCTACCAAAAACCTTGTCCGCTGCCCAGATTCACCTGGAGTTTTGTCTTGTAAATTATTCTTTACAAAGTGTGGGGTCCTTTCTTAACTTGTGCCTCAAGTTGAGGCAGGCTAGCGCTGGCTCATTCAAGTCCTTGTTATGGACTGACATCAACATTGGTAACCCCGTAGGGTTACACAATCGATTTTTTAACAAATGCCTGCTACAATTATCAGCAAGTGAACTGTGGGCTCTCAACCCAAGTAAAAAAGATTTTAAAGTAAGCACCAAGAAGCGAATTCAAGTGTGCCTCAGTTTGTCCGACAGAGATTTTAGCTAAATGAAAGCACTAATGGGCAGTAATTAAATCTTATCAGTTGGCTCCACCTTTGCCTCACCTTACTTGCACATACTCTCTACATTTAAAACAGATTTTTTTATGCTTAGGCTGGGTGAGTGGCATTTTTAAAGCATATTCCTGCCTGGCAGCGTACCTCAGGAGAGGTGGTGTGTAGTGGCTGTGGACAATCAGAGGAATCTCTGGTGCACGTGGTATGCCTCTGTCCAGCACTGTTGGACTTGCGTAGATCAAAACTGAGGCCTTAGTGGAACAAACTTGGAGTCCAGACCTGCAAGCAGGGTTTCATTGCGGCCTTGAATCCAGAGAACACGGCTCTAAATACTAGCTTTAGGATATTTATCCATCAGGCATATCGCAAGTTTAAGCAGTCCACTGGTATCAATAAAATCACTGGAAAATACGGCAACCGCCACAGGTGGTCACAACAAACGGTTCTCAAAAAAAAAATAAGTAGCTGCTGCTTCAATTCGTAAAGCTATCACCCTGCAATTAAAATTCATTACAAGCAACCAGGCTCAAAAGACCCAATAGTTAACCCTAGACTAATCTCTGCTACTGACTAGCACCTTCTACCTGTATCAATGATTTGTTCTGCAGAGTGACATCTGGAATCCCCTGTGGTGGCAACATGCTATTCATTTTTTATTTGCTTAGAGGTTTTCTTACCACTTCACAGTTATCCAACATTCTGGTTTTGATGGACTATGAACATTTACGTACTTTAGAATATCTTTGCTCCAGTTCTAATCATATAGCTACCTCACTTTAGAAGGGACTTTTCACCAAGTATATATTTTAATCTATAAATGTTATACTTTTTGCCTGGGATAGGAGCAACGAAGCATAAATTGTTCAATTTCTGTTTCTTGATTACTGTAATGACCTTGCATATCAAACAATAGGCCATCAGGGGTTGCCTTCACTGAGTTTCATCTTAATTACAATAGCACTCTTAATAGGATGTCTTTTTTAAACTTCTACTGTATGCTAGGTGTTGGAGATCATGTTCTGCTTATTTGCACATGGGTCTTATTACTTTTTAATTTCAATCTGCACTTGCACGGTGATGGTTCTCCTTTTAAAAGGATGTAAGACGCAGGTCGTAATTCTTAGTTTTTTTCTTATTTTATATTTGTAATATTAGTCTAGAAAACCCATATAAGAGAGATACCCTGTATTGAGTAAGAGTATTTGTACAAGGATTGTCCTTTTAAGTTGATTACTCTCTGCTTTCAGACAATTATGGCTAACGCGACTAGTATTTCAAATTTTATATAATTTTTAACCATGCAGCCATGTATAATTTTAAGTATAACTATTTATTGTTATTTTGTTATGTACTGTATGTAACTTTTAAGATACTGGAGATCAAATAAAGCTTACTCCCACCCCAAGTAATCGTTGTAACTAAAAAAAGAACACAAAAATAATCCAAAGAATTATCAAAGTATTCTGAACTGTTTATAAAGCAAATACAAACCTGTAACAATTCCATCTGCAATTGCATTCTTGTGTACAGCCTTGCATTTGAAAGTGTATTTTACCTACCTATGCTAAGTTCTGATTAGTTCTAGAAATAAAACATAAGTATATATTTTTTATACTTACCTAATTGGTCTGGATTCAGTCTCTGAGTATGTGCCATCAGTTCCTGTCTGAGTCAATACAACAAATGCTTAACACACCCTCTGATAAGCCTAACTGCTTTACCACACTACCACAAAGAGAGCTGTTACTAATGATCCAATCTAGCCTCTGCTTTAGCTCTTGGGATCCACTGGATTCTGTGTACATTATACCTTACTTTGGTTTAGTACATACAGACCCAGCTTCATTCTAAGGTCAAGATCATCCCCCAGAGGAGACTGATCTTCACTGGAATTCTGAGGAGAGAATAATTTCTTACCCTTTCTACCTCTCGTGTTAGAAGCTGGATGTGCCAATATTTCAGGGTCCAGTGTTCCTTGATTTCCCTGCTTCTTGACCTCTGCTCTAGTTGCCACAAAAACACTTTCAGGGTGATCCAGCATGGCTACATATGTCTAACTCCACTTCAACCCAGAGTGAAGTCTCCAAATCATTGCCCATTTAACACTCTTCAAGAATGGACGAGGATACCACATCTTTTGTAGGACCAGGAACACTCTCCCCAGCTGAAGTTAACCACTGCTATGGGGTGGCACTTAGTAATGTTATCTGCGTTGGTCACTTGATAAGTTTGCCCAAGTAGAATCTGCTCAGGTGATACCAGTTTCTCAGCCACCATGGTGACACTTGCACCTGTGTCCCTGTAAGCTTCTGCCTCAATACCATTAACGAGGGGAGGCTGCTTGCATTTCCTTATATTAGGAGGCCAGGCAGCTAAAGTGGCAAGGTCAATGCCACCCTCTGATGCTAGGACAGCCTTAGTGGTTACTCTGACTAGGCCAGAGTCCACTGCAGGGTTAAAACCAGCATAGGAGGCTGGCTTAGTATATGGTGCACACTTATTTAAGTGAAGCACCTTGCACTAATCCAGACTCCCCTTATGATGGTTTTAGTCGTTTTAGACCACCTTAGAAAGCTCTCTAAGTTGTAGTTGTGGAGAGCAGCCTTCAGGCTTAGTCCAGAAGGTATGTTAAGCAGCTTGTTTTACAAGATCTGATCATGTAGTGTAGGTCAAATGAAAAAGAACCATACAGTGTATATATAAACATATATCTATTCATTACACATTGGTATATCTCCTACCCAGAGATACCAACACAAATACCACAAGAATACTTCAATTGCAAGAGGTAAGTAAACACAATACACAATACACAGTTGTCTCCCGGGGGAGACCAAACCATATACTAAGAAAGTGGAATGCGAACTGTGACCGAGGTTGGGACTTGCACCAGGAGACTCAGAAGAGCTGGGGACACAAGGAACCACCCAAAGTGAGTACCCAGGAACCCCGCTAAGGTTGTGTGCAGAGTGGAAACACAGCCGCATACTCAATAGAAGTCAACTGGAAAGTCGCGGTTGCAGTTTTGAAGATGAAGGACCTTTCCCAGTGGATCTTGAAGAAACCCAGTGGAAGACAGAAGATGTGGATACCCCAGGAATCAGGGTACCTACACCAGGTAAGCCAGGTGCATAGGTGCAAAGTGACGTCGGAAACTACCGTAGAGCACAATGTAGAACTTCAGTAAAGATGCAGATGGCAAAGACTGTGCATGAGTCCGGTGGAATCCAAGGGTGGATTCTTGAAAAGAAGAACCTGTAAGCAGAGGTGACAGAGTCTATGCCACTTGGAGGTGACCAGGAGGCAAGGAAGAGCAATGCCCACCGATGTTGATTGATGCAGGAGTGCTGTCGATGACCTTGTTGCTGCAGCTGTAAGGACCAGGCGATGCTGTGGAAGACTAATAGCCATGTATTAGCTGTCCCATGTCGAAAGTCGAGAACCAGGGGTAGATATCTGGCAGAAGCACCAACAAACTTTGGCGGCTGCAACAGGCGTGAAAAGCGAAGACGGAGCAAAGTTGGGACCCGAAAGGTCCAAGGGACTCACTGCAAGCAGGCGAGTCAGAGTAGGCCACAAGCAAGCAGGGGAGCCCACTGAAGTAAATGACGACCCTCAGGAGGACCCACA
The DNA here is from genome assembly GCF_964261635.1 of Lissotriton helveticus. Taxonomy (NCBI): domain Eukaryota; kingdom Metazoa; phylum Chordata; class Amphibia; order Caudata; family Salamandridae; genus Lissotriton; species Lissotriton helveticus. The sequence goes on from NC_136070.1 coordinate 1,139,113,242, forward strand.
GGCCGAAGGCACAGGAGTCGCAAGAGGACCTCAAGCAGCTCACCAAAGATGAAGGCCCACGGTGTAGAGGATGTGGTGAGAATGCTGATCTTGGCAGGAAGAGTTGCTGGAGGCTGGAGCTTCTTGTAGCCCGGAGTGCAGAACCAACAAGCCTTGGCAGCGGCAAGTTGACGCAGTGCACAGGGGTTCAGTCCCAGCAGTTCTGATGAGGGACACTGCCCTCAAAATTACTGAGAGGACAGGCCAGGCCTCTAGGGAGTTGCAGAACCACCACCTGTGCCTGTGGAAGTCCGTGGGATGTCAGGAGCAGCAGACCGATCACCTTTGTTGAGATTACATCAGGTGTCCTTCAAACAATCAATCAGTCAATCAATCAGGAGTTTGTATAGCGTGGCTACTCGCCCATTAGGGTCTCAAGGCGCTGTGGGGGGTCTGCTAATCTGTCTGGGCATGGAGGTTCAGTTAGATCCTTCTTGAAATGGGTCAACGATGGGGATTGCCTGAGGTGGAGGGGTAGAGTGTTCCAGGTTGTGATGGTGAGGTAGGAAAATGATCTTCCTCCGATTCTGGTCTTTTGAACCCATGGGACAGTGGCCAGTGCAAGTTGGGTGGAGCAAAGTATCCTGATGGGTATGTGGAATGAGAGGCGGTGGCTCAGATATGCTGGCCCTGCGTCGTGGAGAGGGAGAGGACCACTCTCTTCCTCCTGTCCCTCATCAGTTGCCATAAACAATCTCATGTCCATCCTTTCAATAAAAGGCTTTAAGCGGTTCACATGAAGAACTCTCAGAGGACGTCTTGGAGTGCCTTGGTCAACCAAGTGGGTGACCTCACCTTTTTTTCTCAAGGATAGTGTGGGGGCCACTCCACTTGTCGTGGAGAGCTGGTGGGGCCACAGGCTCCAACACCTTTACTTTCTGTCCTGGCAAGTAAGCAGTCAGTACAGTCTTTTGGTCATGCCAAGCTTTCTGAAGCTCCTTGCTGGCCTCAAGGTTTTTGCTGCCCTTCTTCATGTACTAAGCCATACGTAAATGCAGGCCAAGGACATAGTCTACTATGTCATGCTTAGGCGATTTGAGAGGATGCTCTAAGCCCTCAGAAACTATGGACGCCAAACTGGATGTCTAAACAGACGTTTAAATGGGTTGTAGCCCACCCCCTTCTGGGGAACCTCTCTGTAGGCAAAGAGAAGGCATGGTAATAAGACATCCGAATTTCGCCTTAGCTTTTCTAGGAGTCCCATGATCATACCCTTTAGGGACGTGTTGAACCTTTCAACAAGCCCACTGCACTATGGATGGTAAGGCGTGGTAAACTTGTAGTTTATACCTCAATCCTTCCACATTGCTTCTGGATACCAATTGGCATGTCCACCACCCCTAGGATGTAACTGTGTCCAGCGGCTATTGGAGGGTGTAAGGGACGAACATTGTCTTACCCTTCCCTCTCAAAGGGAACGCAAACCACTGGAAGGGGAATTAAGGGGGCCTTTGTAGTACCACATGACTTACCACTGGCTTGGCAAGTGACACAGGAGCGACAAAACTCCTTGGTATCCTTAGACATGTCATCCGAGGTCATGATTTTTGGGAAGCAACCGGAACTCTGGGGAGGCAGATGGTGGCCGGGGGAGCTGGGTCCTACACCTCTCCCAGTCTCCGAGCTTAAAAACCTCGGAGTCTGGTTGGACCCCACCCTTACGTTTGTATGTCATACTAAACGTACGGCGGCCTGCTGTTTTGGCATTCTACGGGGACTACGTCCGGTGCTTAAGTTTTTTGATGCCGCTACCCGGCAACTCGTGATCCAAGCGACTGTCATCTCTAGGCTGGATTACGCGAACTCTTTATTTGCTGGCTTAAACCAAGCAGAAATTGGTCGTCTGCAGCGGATTCAGAATGCCGCTGCGAGAGCGGTGGTTGGACTACCTAGATCTTGTCCGACCTCTAGCACCCTGCGATCGTTGCATTGGCTACCGGTGGCCCAGCGGATTCAGTTTAAGATCCTCTGTGTCGCCTACAAAATACTTAAGGGATCCCCAGCCATGATCTTGTCCAAACTTCTGGCCCACTACACCCCTGCACGAGCATTAAGATCTGCTGATCTGGAACTAGCGGTTGTCCCTCGTGTCAAGCGCAGCAGAGCCGGCGGACGTTCTTTCCAAGTCCGCGCGGCTACGCTGTGGAATTCCCTCCCCCCGACGATTCGCGCCCTTAGGGACTTGCTCTCATTCCGCCGAGCGGTGAAAACTTTCCTGTTCCCTTAGTTCATCCTCACTGTTGTTTTTATCCTGTTGTGTTGTGCTGCTACCTTGTCGCGGCGCCAGGACGCTCCTTCGCTGGAGCAGCTGTGCGCCTAATAAAAAATGCATAACATAACATAACATAACATAACATGTGGAGCCAGTGAAGGTGAGGGACAAGCCTGTCCCAAGTCTTGCTTTGCCCAAGATGTCTTGCAAGGGGAATGTCATGTGCTAGGGATAGAAGATAACCCCTGAATTTCTGAGGTCTAACCAACCTCCTGGTGACACCAGGTTTGGGATCTCTACACTCAGAAAACAGGAGCTGATCTTCCCAATAGATCCTATGGGACCACTGATATTCTCTGCATCCTCCACAGCAGCTTGCTGTCTGAGCTGTTCAAGAGAGGGGCAGGATTTCTGCTCCAGACTCAAGTCTGCACTGGCAGGGACCCCAGCCCCCAAGAACTCTGCTGTGTCAGGCCCAAGTTCCTCTAGGACAGTCCATTCATAGGGGCTAAGGGCATCCCCCTCAGGAGACTGATCCTCAATGGAAGTCTGGCAGGAGAATAATTCCTTACCCTTCCTGCTCTGTCTCTTAGGAGCTAGCGGGTCTATTCTTCCAGCATCCAGAGCTCCCTCGGTGCCTAACTGTTTGGCCTGAGCCCTAGTAATAGCAAATGCACTGGCAGAGATTGTCATGCATGTGCCCCTATGAACTCCACTTCAGACCAGGCTGCAGTTTCTAAGTCATTGCTCAGCAGACAGTCCACAGGTAGGTCTGAGGAAACCACAACTCTTTTAGGCCCAGTTACCCCTCCACAGCTGAGATTCACAACTGCCAATGATTGATCAGTCCTGACATTGCTTGCATTGGTGACTTGATAACTTTGACCAAGTATGATTTGCTCAGGATACACACATTTCTCTGTCACCATAGTGAGACTGGTCCCTGTGTGTCTGTATGTCACAACTTCCTGACCATAAATCAGAGGCTGCTGCCCATGTTAGTGGGACTTACAACTAAAGTGGCAAGTTCCATGCGAATGTCACAGACAAAGACAGCCTGAGTGGGTGTTTTGATTATGCCAGATCCCACTTCAAAATCCAAGGTTAATCCCTAATCCTTGTACTGGTGCTAGGGGTGCTAGCTGCCTTAGGGATAGTAGTACTAGTTATTTTGGTGTTGGCTTTAGATCAATTAGCATCACTTGCTCTATGGCCTTTCTCCTTATACAGGAAACACTAAGGTTTCTTGCCAGAGGAAGAGAAGGTTTGAGACCCAACCCCAGGAGAAGATATTTGGGGCCCTTGTGAAGAATCCTTTTTGTATTTACTTTTCACCCCGCCCTTCTCTTGGGCCTTAGAAGAATCTTGCTTTTTCTGGTCACCACCACCATTGTTATTCTGCTGACCATTGCGCATACCCATTTATTTGTCTTCTTTCCCAATTCTTGGGGAGAGGTCAGATCAGAGTCCACCAGGACTGTTCATTTGGACAATTATTAAGGATCAGCTCCCTCTTCTATAAATTGTACAATCCTTCATAGTCATATACATTACTTCCATTAAGCCAGCCTTCCAGAGCCTTAATAGCACTGTCTTCAAATTCAACGCAGCCTTGGGTGTGTGCCTTCTGTGTCCCCCTAAACCTAACCCTGTATTGCTCACTGGTTAATCCAAACCCATCTATGAGGGCACTCTTCAAGGCTGTGTAGTTGTCAGCATCTTCCTGCTTGACAGTGAGGAGTTTGTCTTTACCTTTGCTAGCAAAGGAGAGCCACAGCATAGCCGCCCACTGCCCTAGAGGGACCTTCTGTTCTTTACAGGCCCTCTCCAAGGCAACGATCCATTTATGGATGTCATCCCCTCTCCTCATAAGGAGGGACTATCCTGCTCAGGTTCCTAGTATGGAACAATTGCTCCCTGATCCTAGGCTAGCAAAGTGCTGCCACCATGGGACCCTAGTCCCAAATTCTCTCTAACCTTTTGTACTTCCAGGCTCTCCTTATCAAGGGCCAACTGCTCCTTCTTGAACTGAGCTTATCTTTCTCAAGTTTAAGCAGGTGGTATTCCATTTCTAAGGATTCCTCCCTCTTGCTAGAGATGGACATATCTATGAAAGTATTAGAGGCATTGGAATTGACGGAGGAAGACATAAACCACCCCTGGATTTGTTTCACCCTCCCAGGAGAAGCAAAGGGGGACCTACCTCTAGGGGCCTCCTCTGGATCACCGGACCCATTCCCTGTGAGCTCAGAGTCTACCAGTATCGGGTCTTCAGACTCCTACTGGTCATGCTCAGAATGGTGGTCACGGGGTGAGCCACCCCTGACCCCTCTTCTTGAGCCTCCCCCAACCCAGAGTTATCCTGCTCTTCTGGCCTTTCAGAATTCTGAAGGTGAAACTGCAAGAGCATTTGGAAGAGTTGCTCTGTGTTAGGGTTGCTACCTGTCTTTAACTTCCTGGATGCAGCCAGGGTCCTAAGTTCCTGGAACTTAAGACCACTGTATCTAGAAGGTTGGGACACACTGGCTCTCCCAACTAAAGACATGGTAAACTACGTGTAGCGTGGTGTTGCACCTACCTACCCTAGTGAAAACTAAACTTCTAAATATTGGAGAAAGGGTTGTGCTTAACTCTTAACTAACAATCCAAAAAGTTCAGTAGAGCTTACTAATCACAAAAATATGTTGCCTAACCAAGGGTTCGGCGTCCGGCAGGAGCACCAACAATTCTTGGCAGCTGCAACAGGCATGGAAAGCGAAGAAAGAGCAACAGTGGGACTAGCAAGGTCCAAGGGACTCACCACAAGCAGGGGAGTCAGAGCAATCCCCGAGCACGCAGGGGAGCCTACTGTAGCAGAAGAAGACCCTCAAGAGTACCCATAAGCCAAAGGCACAGGAGCCGCAAGACGACCTCGAGCAGCTCAACAAGAAAGATGGCCCACGGTGCAGAGGATGCGGTGAGGAAATTTTACTTGGTAGGAAGAGATGCTGGAGGCTGTGCTACTTGTAACCCAAAGATCTCTGGAGTGTAGAGCCAACAAGCGTTGGCAACGGCATGTTGATGCGATGCATAGGGATTTGTTCCCAGCGATTCAAATGAGGTATACTGGCCTCAAAGTTGCAGAGAGGACAGTTCAGGCCTTGAGGGAGTTGCAGAACCTCCACCTGTGATACTGAGCCTTTCTAAATCCGTGGGACATCAGGAACAGCAGACTAGTCGGCTTCATTGTGGTGCCTGCAGATTCAGGAAAGTGATTCCTTCACTGCAAGGGAGATTACTTCAGGTGACCTTGATGCCCACAGGTCTGGTGAAGATCCTGGAAGAAGCACAGACACGGACAAAGAAAACCTGCAGAACAGCGAGGCCAGGAGCAGCAGGAGCCTTCAAAGATGAAGTTTTGGTTCCAGGCAAAGTTCAGCGAATTCCAACTGTCCAGATGGCCAAAGAGTGACGTGGTTTCAGTCTTGAGATTTGTCCCACAAGAATCTGAGGACCGAACCACAGGTAAGCCCTTTAATACCCTAGGAAGGGGGTGAGGATGACTCCGGTCCCTGCCAGAGGAGCAGCTGGACAAGAGGGGGGGGATACTCACATGTCCTTTGTCCAGTTTCGCACCAGAACGGGAGCCACGATCTCCCAGAACTGGTTCCAACTGGAATATGCAAGGAGCGCACCAAATGTGCCCTTCAAAGCAGTCTGGGGATGCTGGAAAGTGCCCAATCCCAATCAAGTGCCCAAAGCCATTTCTGGGAGGAGGTCTTACCTCCCTGCTGTTGGAAAGCTATTGTTCTACCCTCCCTTGCTCGAACTTGGCTCAGCAGCAGGAGGGCAGAATCGTGTGTGTGGTCTGCCACGGCACTAGCTTGCTGTCAGACCCTGAAAGGCGGTAACCGAGAGTACAGGGGGTACCCTTAGGGAGCTCCCAGTACATGAGATCATACGTCCACCACTGGAATCGGTGTTGTGGTGTGATTCCAACATGTTTGATACCAAACATGACCAGGTTCGGTCCAGCCACTATATAGTTTTAATGACTGATGTTCACTATATGTATTGAAATGGCTGACTGAACTAACAAAGCCAGGATAATAGACTCTGGGATTTGTAGGGGTGTCCTGCTCATGAGGGACCCCATCACCCTGCCTTCAGGACTGAAAGGCCTGCCAGAGGATTGACTTATAGATTTTAAGTGTAGTGACCTCAGATGATAGATTTTAAGTGTAGTGACCTCAGATATTAGAAAATGTATATATTGTCGTAAGGGGTGCTAGCACCAACTAACACAGGCTACAATGGCAGGCATGTAGTCATAGTCTTAGTGGTCTCTCATGGGTGGCAGAATACATGCTGCAGACCATGGGAGACCCCTGGTGTACCAATACCCTGGATACCTTAGTGCCATATACTAGGGACTCACAAGGGTACACCAATAGCCCATTGTGGAGGTACAACAGTACTTACCATGGTCAATTTAGGGAGGAAGCACAGTGACTGGAGTACTGATTAGCAGGATTCCAGTCAGACTAGGTAAAAAAACATACAGACACCAGCAAAAAGTGGAGGTAACCATGAAAGCAGATCCTAGGTTCCTACACACATGTTAGATATTGAGGAAAGTCTTGCAATTGTGAGTTTAACCAAGCTAGGGTTAAGATGCACATTCTCTGTAACTCTTTCTACAGTGCTAAGATTTCTTAGGATGAACACAGAAGCCTGTGATCTATGAAAACCAAATTACATAGTGCATACAATCATGCAGTTGCTTAAAAAAGAGTTGAAATGTCTGATGTTAATTTTGTTTTTCCATTACAGTTGTTCATCAATGAATATGACCATGTGCCATTTGAAGCTATAACATACCTGACTGGTGAATGCAACTACGGTGGTCGAGTGACAGATGACTGGGACAGGCGTCTGCTACTGACAACTCTAGGAGATTTTTATAACACAGAAATAATTGACAACCCTCGCTATACGTTTTCTCCAAGTGGAAGCTATTTTGCACCACCAAAATTAACTTATGACGATTACATTGAGTTTATTAAGGTATTTATTGTTCTTTTAGCAGTCAGTTGAAATTGAATCCACAAAGATTCATTTAAGCTTTTAAAATGTTTCTGTATGTTTGTATTGTGTCCAAAGAGCAAGAATCAGTGGTGCTGAACCAATTTTCATAAAGAGGATGCTGGCCTATGTAGTCAGCTCACCAGATATGAAGAGGGGGTGGGCACTGCCAGGGAACCCTGAATTTTGCTGGGGACCTGCAAGAACCCAGCTCAGGTACCTCTTATTTAATTTTTATGTAGTTTATTACTTTCCACTATGTAGCCTCTTGAACACAGCAGTGTGGAACAATAGTGATATTGCAAGCCAAAAGCATCACGTGGATAATATCTGTATGATGCACAGGACAGAAAAACTATATAGGGAACAAAGCTCAATGTTTTGATGGCCAGGTAACTTTGCAGCACTCTGTTTGTATAGCACCTGCTTAGTGACAGGACGAGTTCTATGCTCTCTGCCTAATGTGTCAGGCTGACCCAACACAATGAGGGTGGTCAGAATGATTTTTCAACGGTTCCTCATCAGTATTAACGTCGCAGGGCTAGTCTTGCAAACAGCTGCAAGTACAGAAGTCGAGGCTGACAAGAGAAAGCAAACCTCTGTTTCTGCATTCATGTTGGCATGGTGATAGTATTGCAACCTGTGACCCACAAAGGTTTAATAGTAGTTGCAATGCACGAAAGTCGCGCCTTACAAAAGGGCATCACAGTATGCAAACTGGAGTCCAAGAACTGCTCTTTACTCCACCCCATGCCTGCAGCTGTCTGTTTTTTGCGTTCTGGAAGCTGAACATCTTTGTAAGAAACTGGGTTTTTGGTTGAGGTGGGAGAAAGGCCCAATCAGGCAACAACCAGAAATCCTTGTCAGAGTGAACCACAAAAGTCACTAAATTAACCTGTGGTTAACCCATTGGTAGCTTGGAACAAAGCGGTCAGGCTTAACGTAGAGCAATTTGTAAATTATTTTTGCAGTATACAAACAGTAATAAAGTGAATACAAAACATAAGAAAAAACCCAAACCAATTTAAGAGATAGCGTAAATTCCAATAAATAAAATGATACCAGAACAACAAAAATAAAATCAGTACAACTAGAGAAAAGTAATTTCAAAGTTTCTAGTGAAAATAGCACCTAGAAGCACAAGGTGTCACTCACATTCATCTTTTTTCACTGCCAGGACATGTAAAACATAAGCATATGTATCCTGTGTTTCAAATACGATGCACCCTGCCCTATGAGCCTTTAAGGCCTACCTTAGGGGTGACCTAAATGATTTAAAAAGTAAGGATTTAGGCCTGACAAAAGGTTTATTTTACCAGGTCAAAATGGCAGTGTAAAACTTCACACACTGGCTGCAATCATAGGTCAGGTACAGGTTTGTAAGGCTACTTACGTGGGTGGCACAATGAGTCCTGCAGGCCCACTATTATCATTTCATTTACAGGCCCTGGGTACATTACTACCATTTATTATGGATTTACAAGTATAGGCTAATTGTATCATGTTTGAAGGAGAGAGTCCAAATTCTTAACACTGGTTAGCAGTGGGACAATACACAGAATCCCAAAGTCAACAAAAACAAATTCAACAAACAGGAGGAGTAAAGGCAAACATTTGGGGGAATACCACACCGATGATGTCAGGTCTAACAATCTTGGATACCTTTTACTGTGCAAAATGCTTCTGAGTAATAATGGAAGTGGATAATTTTCAGTGCTTTATGACTGCCATATTGATTGAAGATCTTTGATACATTCCCTTGTGAATCCTAAGGAAAAGAAGAATGCCTCTTCTCCACCCCATCTTCCTTGTGATCTCCAAGGAATCCCAATATGACATTGTGAGTCACAAACAAATTGCAAATCAGCAATACGATTGCACTTTCATTTTTTTACCTTAGCAGGATCATCATGAAAAATATCTAATAGATTGAGGATAGGGCTTACTCACTGTTGGGAAGAATTGGCATTTGTGGCAATGAGGGTATGGAATGGATCACACCAGAAGGGAATGGTATCCAAATGAAACAAGCTTACATTCCGGTCTCACATAGGACTCAAGTAGTTGAAGAATTCATCCTTGGGTTCTCTCAGTCTTGTTTTAATTTATTTCAATCATTTGTCTTTGTAGGTGACCCATGGGACACACAAAGTAAAAGGTCAATATAAGCAGAGGGTGGGTGCAACAAACTGTAGATTGGGCAACAAATTGCTGAGCAAGGAATATCCCATGTAGGAAAACAAGGATGTGTCCGGGAGAAGGAACAGCATCAGGCAACAAATGCTGGATGCAGGGAAAATATTCCTGTAGGTGTATCCAACAGAAAGGATTAGAGGTATGCACAGGGTTTAGACATTTAGAAACCGGGATTTGGTTATCAAGCCGGGGAAAATCAGAAAGACTTTTGGCATGACTCAGGATGTGTTCAGGTCAAGGTAAATTAGGAATGAATGCAGTAAAGACAGAAAAAAGACAGCTGTCAAAATGCTTTAGAAGGTAACTGGTTAGAACTCTGATCAAGAAGTAGGAAGAGATTTGTAACATTCACTGAACACAGTCGGAAAGGGGGCCATGGCAGCACACATAATTTGGTTCCTACTGGAATCCAGGTTAGAAAATGTAGAGAGCCTTACTGTTCCTCAGTACTGTCACTTAGAAGGTGGACACATTTCTTTCTTAGGTGCAGGATCTGATTAGTTTTCACTAATCATTGTGGGCCATATTGTAATAGGCTTTTGGGTATCACCTTTTGATACTTTCCCTGGTGGAATATTGTTTCAGACTTTCAGGCCTCCTGTGTGCCATCAGGTTCATTGCTGTACTCCAGAAAGCAGCATTTGAATACTGTTGGATAGAATGGGGCACAATTATGTGACACTGAACAATTGATTCTGTGACTTCTATTTATTTTTCTAATACCCACTACATGTCATTTTTAGGAGTTAAACAAAAGGCTTCCTCTCTTGTATCAATATTCATCACTTGTGTCACCAACTATTAACATTGCCAACTGTAAGACTATGGAAGTCAAAAACTAGAGTAATTGTAAGACCCAAGCGATTGTAAGGCCCTAAAGCCTACATATGTGTAATTGAAATAGTTTAGAAAAACAAGTTACGATTCTTCCCAATCGTGAAAGATAAAGCACTCTATAGGTCTTTGGGCCGACAAAAGTAAAGTGTGAAGGGTTTTAGGTGAAATGGTACTGTTTTAACAGATTTATTATAATTCGCCAGGGGTGAAGCCTTTAGGAGTACTTAGGGTAGCCTAGAGTGAGCCTATGCTCCAACTTGTAACTATGGCTCACACCTTGTCAGTGACTGAGACTTAGGTACTCGATTAAAGTCAATGCGGTCATGAGGCTGCCTTGTGATTCTGTTTTCCAAAGAAAAGCATGACTCTGTTTGGAGCTTTGGTCATAGTAAGATAGTCACATTTAATTACTTTGAAAGAGTGGGTATTAGAATGGAACGACTTCTAGCAGTCAGAAATCACATTGAAACATGTTGTACATGAAAGATTTGTGCAAAGGCAACATGAATGAAATACATTACAAAGAGAAACACTATTTAATATCCCTCCATATCTTCTCTGCATCTTTCACAGTTTTCCTTTTACTTCCCTCTTATATCTCTCTATCCTGTACCCGTAATAGAATTCTTATCAATTCCTTTTCTTATTGAGACTTCTAGCAGCATATTCCTTACATTTGAATTTCCCAGGCGTCAAGATGGATCCGGAAACTTTTGCGTGAGCAGTACCCCTGTGCGCCGTCAAATGGCTCAAATCGGCTCCTTGTGACGTCGTTGTCGTCATTCCCGTTAGTTATGACATCCCTGTCACCTATAAAAGCACCACCCAGGCGCGTGGACGTCAGTTCTTTTCTTTCCTTGGCAGTTAAGCGCTGATCCAGATAAGAGCTACCCCTCTGTCTCTTTTTGACAGTTTTTTAAAACTTTTTGTTGAACAAATTTTTGTGTGTTTCGTGGTATGTCTTCTAGAAGCACAGGGTTTAAACCATGTGGCGCCTGTCACAGTGCCATGTCGATACCCAACCCTCACCTCGTCTGCCTCTGGTGTCTCAAGCAAGACCACGACACAAAGTCATGCTCGGACTGTCGGGCCATTGCTCTGACGGCCTTGCGGGAGTGATCTTTGAAGCTCCTTGCAGCCCGACAGTCAACACCTGCCAGTGAGACTCCATGGAGATTCTGGTCCCATTCAAAGAAGAGAGCCCCAAGTTCTTTTCCTCCCACTAGAGGTCTTCTGGACACTCGGGGAAGAGACACAAGAAAAAGAAGAAGTCCAAGCGGACTTCATCCTAGCTTCGGCTGTCGTCCGTTGACGAACGAGGTAAGAAGCAACAACACTCTAGGCACGATTCTGCAGAACCGGAACCAGGGTCGACTTCGCACCTTCCCCGTTTCCAGGAGACAGAGCGACCCTCCACTCAGATAAAAGAATTTTACGAGGCCATGTGCCATGTATTTGAGCAGGCCAACCCCTATTTGTGAGCCTTCGGGTCCGCAGGGTTAGAGGGGGACCTATCGGATTTGATGCGGCCAGCCATGGCGCCAGTTGGGCCTCATGGATCCGATTCCTGATCTGGTTTGACGCCGGTAGTGCAAACGTGCCCTCCCACAGCATCTGACCCAAAGTTGGTGCCTTCAGCACCGCCGGTGCCAGCCCCATCCTTATTCCTTATGACTCAGAGTTGAACCGGCGTTGCTCAACATCAACTCTGGTGCTGGCACAACCCAGAGGTTCTGTGTCATAGCCTGAACATTCTAAGGAAGTCTCAGGCATGGGAGAGGATTGGGAGGGGTATATGGGCCTTTTAGAACATCAAATAGATGTTCCAGTGGAACAGATGGACTGGTATGAGGAACTTGGGGAAGTCAGTGAACTGGACACATTCCTAGATACCGGCATGCACCGACTCTGGCTAAGAAACAGGGGGCTTCTTATGAATGATTGTAAGGAGGGCAGCAGTGGTCCTTGATCTGGAGCCGCCCTCCATGCAGATCAGGACTGATCTCTTGAACAAAGTGCTTCAGCCTGGGGCTTCCACATCCAAACCCCTATTACCCTTTAATGAAGCACTGACAGATGTCCTTCTAGGCACGTGGTCCAAGCCTAGTACAGAGGCTTTTGTGAACAGGATAATTGCATGCTGTCATCGCCCTGCTCTGGCCTACCAAAGGTTACTCAGCCAACACCCAACCCCAGAAAGTGTGCTGAGGGGAGAATTCATCTCCATCTCCACCACTGGAGGTCCATAACATCGGACAAATGGGTCTTGCAGATCATCCAGGAGGGCTATTCTCTGCTTTTAATTTCTTTTCCCCCTACTATTTTGCCAATTCAAGAACAGCTAGCAGAGGATCGTCTAATTTTACTCCAAGAGGAAGTTACAGTTCTCTTGGCCAAGGGGGCTATAGAGAGGGTTCCAATTTCAGAAGCAAGCAGTGCTTGCGATTCCTGCTACATTCTGATTCTGAAAAAGAACAAAGGGTTGTTGCCCCTTTTAGATCTTTGGACCATCAATCCCTACCTCAAAAAAGAGAAGTTCAAGATGCTCACGTTGGCTAAGGTCTTGTCTGCCTTAGACCAAGGAGACTGGCTGGTAGCGTTGGACATGCAGGATGCGTATTTTCACATCCCCATCTTGCCGGGCCACAGACATTACCTGTAGTTCTGGGTAGGCCACAAGCACTATCAGTTTACCATGCTGCCTTTTGGCCTTACCAGCCCCCTCTAGGGTATTCACCAAGGTGATGGCAGTAGTTGCAGCTCATCTGCCCAGGTTAGGGGTTTCATTCTTCCCCAACCTCGACGACTAGCTGTGGAAGGTGTCCTCGCCCCAGGCTGTTGTCTCTTACCTCCAGGCTACAACGGACCTCCTGCATTAGCTGGGGTTCTCTATAAATGGAGGGGAACCTTGTAGCACACAGATTACAGTTCACATGCCAGAGGAGGGGGGATTTGGCTGACACAAGAGCCTCTTACGTGGTGACCCACACAGACACTGAAGGACAATACATGCTCTTAGAAGGCTGCCTTAAAAGTTGCCCCTGATGATAGTCAGACTGTATGTCCCCAACACTGATGACCAGTCTTATTATAGTACGGTGGCTTGACTCGCTCAGCTAAATTCAGACAATGCAATGCTCTGGATGAAGAATTCAACTGTTCTAAACAGCACACTGAATTGGCTCCCACTAAATCTGGTCTATAAACAAGGTATGAGAATGCCATGGGTGATCTAGATTTGATAGATGCATGGCAGGAGCCACACCCTTGCTCTCAAGAATTCTTACATTGTGTGCAAGAGACTAGCATACATACCAGATTGTATATGGTCCTACAGGATCGCGCAAGCGCCCACCTCATTGCGGATTTTGAATACAGAGGCAGAATACTTTCAGACCATTCCCCACTCGAATTCACATACCGATGTACTAGGTTCAGGGCGTCCATACCCACTGGGAGGCTGCCGGCCCAGGTACTGCAGGACATGGTATTCGCAAGGAAGCGCAGGAAACCATCACTACCTAGTTCGCACGAGACGCAAACACCACAGGCATGCATGAGATTGAATGGGATGCAATGAAAGTGGTGATATGAGGCATGGCTGTGGCATGGATGGGGGCTTGACTGACCATATTGCTGTGGTTAGAAGCATCTTGAGCAGCAACAGACGCAGCAGCATAGTGACGGTGGTGCAGTTGACCCCTGAACTTGGGACACTAATATCCTAAAAACAGAAACTGAAACACTTACAACACACAGACTTTTGCCAATTGCTACACAGAGAGGGGAAGAAAGCAGGCATGGCTGCTTAAGAGAGACAGAGCACAAGCATCCATAATGGCTGTCAGAGATTACAGGATCTATGGGACACATGCAAGAACTGATTAATGATGCTTTTCTGGCCTAACAAGAGTGCCTAAACATGCCTCCACCTAGGGAGGCAGGCAACTGCCACTATCCGGTCTTGTGTGCAGGCCATCTCTCCACTCCTTCGCAGGAACAGAGCTTCTCCTGGAGGTGCCCATAACTGTAAAAGAAATTAAGGACTTAAACAGAGCGAAGATGCCTGGCCCAGACTGGCTACTGGTGGGGTTGTACCAGGTGTTTGCCGACCCTCTGGCGGAGGAGTTCATCATCATTGATAACTTTATTTCAACCACAGTGGGCCATAAAAGTACATATTAAAATACAGAATGAAACATTAAAATCCATTTAGAAGTTAAGTTAAGAACACATTTCATATATATATATATATATACACATAATTTACATTAAAAATGGTCTTAGTTAAGAAATAGAATTAAACCATCTAAATAGTTATCAAAGTGATTCAGAAGTATCTATAAAAGCCTTAAATCTAAAGTTAAATCATTATAAAAGTTCTGCGCTTAATCCACATGCCATGTAAGAAACGGGAAACAGCAAAAACAACCGGTGGGTGGGTATCGTATTTAAGTACTCTAAGCGCGTGTTCACATTCACGAAACCCCAAATTCCTGCAAATGGGTTTAATCCACTTGTTTCGAGACAGCTCATATGCTGGACAAAAAAAAATACATGGCTTTCATTTTCTAATGGGTATTCACACGCCGGGCACTCTGTACTTTTGTTTACATCCCATTTAATGGTCAGTGACCTTAGTGGCAAGCTACCCATTCTTTATTGTAAATACAGCTTTCTAGCTTGGGCAGGGTAGATCATGTCAAGGAATTCCTCCTTCTTGTATTCTGTTTTTATGTTGAGGAATTCACTGGTCATTCTCCCTACTGCCGTACTAGCATGCAGGACCAACAAGTTATTAGACCTAAACCTTTTTACCAGGTCGGTTCTGGCTATAGCCAGAGAAGCTGACTCAGGAGATTCCCATAGCCCAGGGACACCGAGTCGTACGCACAGATCCTTGATATGTGATAGCCGGGTGATTTTTTTTTACCTCAATGCCACCCATACCTCCTTAAACTCTGCACAGTAAGGAGCGAGCTCTGGGACCGACCAAAGTCTTCTCCAATAGGTTAAAGGCCTCAGGGCAACCTCCTCTTCCACTGGGAGTAATCCAAGGTCAAATCTTAGTGGGACCAGTGGGGTATTAACAGGTAGGGCAAACAACTCTCTCATAAATGTATGTTCAACCCGTACCAAACTTTTTGGCCGACAATGTCCCCATAATTCTGCCCCATATAATGCGGCTGCTCTAGCTTTTACCCTGTATATTTCAATGACCGAGGCAGCCGGCTTGAATGCAGATGTTCTAAACTTTTTGGATAACCCACCCACAGTCTGCGTCAGTTTCAATGAGGATTTCGTTAATTGTGCATCCCACCCCAGGTCTTCCTCGAGAGTAATACCTAAATAATCAAACGTCTTGACTCTCTGAAGAGGTATACCGTTCAGGGCGGGATTTGGTCACGTTAGCCTTGGGGGATTAAAAATCATAAATTTTGTTTTTGCCAGGTTGATCTCTAATCCACTTAGAGCGCAGAAATCAGCAAATCCATCAAGGATACGTTGGATGCCAGTGGCTGTTCGAGACAGCAGTAGAGTGTCATCCGCAAACATTAGTGTGGGCACTCTTCCTGTGGCTAGTTTTGGGGCGTCCGTATCCTTTATGGCTAAAAGATGTTTAACAAGCCCATTTATATACAAGCAAAAGAGAGTAGGAGCCAGCACCCACCCCTGGCGTACCCCCCTTTGCACTGGGAAACGAGCCGACAATACTCCCACTTTTCCACATCTAACCTGGGCATAATTTCGTGAGTGGAGCCTGATCAATACTCCCAGAAGGTAATGAGGCATTTCAAGATCATGGAGAACTCTCCACAGCTTGTCCCTGGGGACCAGATCAAACGCGGCCCGTAGGTCCACAGAAATTAGGTAGAGGCTGCCACCCTCCACACTCACTGTTTTCCAGAAAAGGACCTGTAACCGAAAGATCTGGTCAATAGTGGAGATACCAGCTCTAAAGCCCGCTTGTAAATTACTTAAGATCTGATTTTCCCCTTCCCATAGCTGGATCCTATCCAGGAGTATCCTCCCAAATACCTTCTGCGGGATGTCTATCAGGCTAATGGGCCTATAGTTTTAGGGTTGCAGGGGGCAGCCTTTTTTAAAAATGGGAACTATCTCAGCCCACCCTCCATGTCTCAGGCGGGCCTGTCCCCATTAGTATTGTATTAAACAGGACGCAGAAATAGGGGGCCCATATTTTGGGTTCAGACCAAAACAAGTCCCTGGGGATTTGATCAAGCCCCGGTGCTTTGTTGGGTAGTAGCTTAGCAATGGCAGTCTCCACCTCCAGACTCGAGATCTCCTGAACCCGCTCCAGTCGATGCTCGTGGATGAGGCTCAGGAACTCCAACTCGGAGTCGCCATTGCTTGGTTGAGCATAGAGACCACCAAAGTGTTCTTCTCATAGTGTTGGGGCTATATTTGGGCTTACAGCGTTCCTCCCACCCCTGCCCTCATTACTAACAATTGCCCAGAAAGATTTGAGATCTCTGCGTTGTAGTGCCTTCCTCAAATATTCCCATTGTTCCACCTCCCAAGACTTTCTTTCCCTATCCATGACTTGCTTATACAGCACCCTTAGGGACTTGATACGAAATTTATCTTTTGCTTTAATTGCTTTGACCAACTCTCCTTTCAGCTTACGGCATTCAGCAATATACCAAGGATGGGTCTTAGCCAGATTTTCTTTGTGTACCTGAAATGGGAAAAAGACCTCTAGCATTATTGAGGTTAACTGTTGATGAATTTCTACGGGCCTGTTATCTATCCCAGCTACAACCCCCTTAGATCCCACCTCTGCCATATCACTAAGGTAGGGCAGGACTTGGAGGTAGATTTGGGACTGCCGGTTAGGAGAGCCCATGATATAGGGCCATTTTACTCTCCTCCTGTTGTTGTGGAGGAGCAGGGGATGCGGGGGGAAATTGATCTCTTGCATATTATTTCTCAATCCCCAACTCCCAGGCTTCAGGGACATTACCAATGCATTGTGATCACTGTCCATCCATTGGTGACTCTTAAAGTCCTGGACATTGTCCCAAGATCTGCATTCGATCATGATGTAATCGATGATCGAAGATTGGCCCACTCTATTAAAGGTCACATTACCAGGCCTATCTGATTTTAATCGGCCATTACAAGGCCTTACTGATAGGGACAGTGTGAGGGAGGGAATTTGGAGTACCAACGGTGTCCACGCTTTTACTGTAGGAATTGAGGGTTCCGGTATATTCCAATATTGGTTTTCTTCATCAGGGTCCTCCGTACTTAAATTACTGAGGGGTTCAAATTGACAGTTGAAGTCCCCCCCAATAATTATACCAACCTCAGGGCCTAAGGTCCTAGCAAAGCCCCTCAGTTGACCAATGGCCAAGGACTCCTGACCACTCTGAGTTGGCCTGGAATAGATGTTAATTATGGCTAAGTGCTTATTCCCCGGAAGTGTTAACTAGACACATAAGATGTCTGGGGAATTAACTGTTACCTGCTTAGCCATAACTCCCAGGTGAGTGGCTACCCATGTACTGAGCCCTCCTGACAGTCTCCCTCTACCCCCTTTTGTTGCAGGGACATTAAATGTGGCAAACCCACTCCGCTGGTAATCATCCATGGCCCACGTCTCCCGCATAAGGTAGATGTCGTGTTTATCCATAAACAGACCCCAGTCTGATGTTAGTTTATTTTTCAGTCCTGCTACATTCCAGGAAATTATGTTGACACTCCCCTTGTCCTCCCTATTTATTGGACTTCTGCTTGCACCATAGTCAGGTGATCTGAGGACGCAATCTTCTATCTCTGCCAGTCCCATCCTTTCACCAACGTGGCTGTTTCCCCTGGTCCCTACTTCTCTGACCTTGTTACATCCGCTTCCCTTATTACCTCCTGTCCTGCTCAATGAGTCGCTACTGGTTTGGCGCTTTCTGTCCCCTAATGTGCATTCCTCTGCCACAATTCCTAACGCGGAAAAAAGGTGCTTCATCTGCAGGAAGTTAGCCTTTACTTCCTGCATGTTCTTACATTCAACTATGTAGCAGGGGGACTTCTTTGATTTCATTAGTCAGTCAACGGATTCCAGTTCGTTAAACCTGTTATGATGGTAAAACATGTCGAGTGACCTTGGGCATTGTAGTGGCCCATTCCTGTTTATATTTCCAAATATGGGATTATCTCCCTGGTTATCATTTCCCGTCCAGTTTATCCCCACCCACTTATGCTCAAAGCAGTCCTTGTTGTACGTACCTGGGTAAAAATAAGTCAATGGCAGGGTGTTACTACACGTATCTGGGCTACCTGGGTTCAAATTACAAATGTACCTAACTGTCCAGCTGTTCCTAAAATTAATCACAATACAGTCCCCTTCTATGTTCTTCTCTCTGGCCCCCACCCAATCTATTCGTCCAGCGAATAAGATTTCACTGGCTCCCCCATTCGGGAGAGGTCTATTGCGATTCAGTCAGTAAATACATTTTTTTTCCAGGTCTCTGTAGTCCTCTACCTTGCCCGGGCTCAGAGAAGGGACCCCCACAAGGACCACCACATAGGGGACTGACTCCGGGGGCAAGGCTAGGCGGGGCAACTGGGGCCTACTAGAGCCCAACGAACTAGGCCCCTGGCCCACATTAGTTGCCTGCTTTTATCCTTGGCCATAGCTACTGCCACCCGTCTTGCCCCTACCCCCGTATTCCTTGTATTAACTGGGGGGCTTGATGACACTATCACTGGCTGGGTAGTCTGATGTGTATCTGCTGTGACACAATGGGCAGATGGTACCCTCTCTCCGGTTGTGTCCTCCAGAGTTATACTCCGAGTACCTATCTGTCTTGACCCAGATGTCCTTGGGCCATTACGGGTCATCTCCGTGACTCCCCTGCCCATCCCTCCCACTTTTGGTATACACAGTGATTCAAGGCAAGACAGTCTTTTCTCAATAGAGTCTAGTCTTTAATGGATAGGAGGGCAAGACTGTGTAAATATCCGTTCCATCTTGACCCAGAAGTCCCCGCCTTTCTCTAATAGTGACATAGCTTCATCAACTTCAATAAGCGACTTGTCCGCTCCGGAAAACTGTCCAGCTAACTCAACCACAGGTGATTCAGTGTCCTTGGTAGAACATGTTTGCCTTTTATTGTTCTTATTAGTTAAAGCAGTTCCCCCACGCTTTCTTTTGGCTGCTTGTTCCGAGGCTTTACTTATTACCCCTGAGTTCATGTCCACGGCTGACCTAGTAGACTGGCCAGATCTGGTGAAACGTGAATTTTGAGGAGTTATTTCTGGCACGGACACTGGTGGGACCCTATTCACTGGTGGGCTATGCAACATCACCACTACCTGTTTCAGATTATTGGCCTCACCCACCGGTCTGACCGGTACAGTTTCAGATCCTATTTGTGCTGCCGGTAGTGGCAGTGGGAATATTACATCTAGTACTGGAGATGGGGTTGTAGCTATCTGTCCCACAGAGGACCGCTTGTCAAGGATTTGGTCCATGGATAGTCTTCTCTCAGTAAGTTCAATTTCCCTTTGTAGGACGGACGATGCCCTAACTAGGAACTGATCTAAGGTCCCAGCAACACTTCCAGTAATGGACTTCCGCCCCTTCCCCGCTCCATTAGCAGCCATGCCCCTGTAGCGTCAGAGCTTAAAGTTCACAATACACTGACCTTCTGTAAGACATCCGTAGCAAGGGTCACAGAGAAGGGCCCCGTCCCGTCCTCTATCGGCGATCCCGCGACACGGGGGCTGGGCGAAATTTAAAGCGCCTCCGGGCGCGGTGATGACGGTGGCCGCCGCTGAGGAGCCTGGGTAGTGTAGTCCTCTGCTCCTAGGACTATGGCGGCGGGAGGGCGGGAAGGCTCGCACAACGCCCAACCAGCGGAAAAACAGCAGGAAATGCCCCGGTAATTCGCCAACAGCACCCCGAGGAGTTACTCAGAGTGTGTCAAGAGGCGCTGAAGATTGGGCAACTGCCCAAATCTATGAGGGAGGCCTTCTCCCTTACTGGGAAAAGACCCATATGACTGTAAATCATATCAGCCGCTGCCGATGCTTAACAATAATTATTTACAACAAGGGGTGGTGATGGACAGAGTCTCTGAATTAAGCAGAGTACTCTCACCCAGTCAAGAGATCAGGGCTAGATCCAACACCGTTTTTTAGCTCATTGCACCATACTCTGTCCATCACCACCCCCTTTTTGTAATTATTTTGGCCACCATGAGTGTGGAAGGGTATGCTCAGACATGAGTCCCTTGCTCATTGCACCATCAGGATTCAAGCAAGCCGGGCCGAAGACGGCTGTAATGCCAGAAACCGGTCCCCGGAAGCTTGTTTCCTTTCCAGTGAAGAATTGGCTTGGTAGTTTGGTCTGCCCTGTTCCCATGATGCACTGGGCCAGGGACAGACTAATTTGCATATAGCCAGGTTCTGAACTGGGATGGTGCAGTGAGCTAAAAAACGGTGATGGATCAAGCCCTGATCTGTTGACTGGGTAGGAGTGTTCTGATTAACTCAGATACTCTGTCCATCACCACCCCCTTTTTGTAATTATTTTGGCCACCATGAGTGTGGAAGGGTATGCTCAGACATGAGTCCCTTGCTCATTGCACCATCAGGATTCAAGCAAGCCGGGCCGAAGACGGCTGTAATGCCAGAAACCGGTCCCCGGAAGCTTGTTTCCTTTCCAGTGAAGAATTGGCTTGGTAGTTTGGTCTGCCCTGTTCCCATGATGCACTGGGCCAGGGACAGACTAATTTGCATATAGCCAGGTTCTGAACTGGGATGGTGCAGTGAGCTAAAAAACGGTGATGGATCAAGCCCTGATCTGTTGACTGGGTAGGAGTGTTCTGATTAACTCAGATACTCTGTCCATCACCACCCCCTTTTTGTAATTATTTTGGCCACCATGAGTGTGGAAGGGTATGCTCAGACATGAGTCCCTTGCTCATTGCACCATCAGGATTCAAGCAAGCCGGGCTGAAGACGGCTGTAATGCCAGAAACCGGTCCCCGGAAGCTTGTTTCCTTTCCAGTGAAGAATTGGCTTGGTAGTTTGGTCTGCCCTGTTCCCATGATGCACTGGGCCAGGGACAGACTAATTTGCATATAGCCAGGTTCTGAACTGGGATGGTGCAGTGAGCTAAAAAACGGTGATGGATCAAGCCCTGATCTGTTGACTGGGTAGGAGTGTTCTGATCAACTCAGATACTCTGTCCATCACCACCCCCTTTTTGTAATTATTTTGGCCACCATGAGTGTGGAAGGGTATGCTCAGACATGAGTCCCTTGCTCATTGCACCATCAGGATTCAAGCAAGCCGGGCCGAAGACGGCTGTAATGCCAGAAACCGGTCCCCGGAAGCTGGTTTCCTTTCCAGTGAAGAATTGGCTTGGTAGTTTGGTCTGCCCTGTTCCCATGATGCACTGGGCCAGGGACAGACTAATTTGCATATAGCCAGGTTCTGAACTGGGATGGTGCAGTGAGCTAAAAAACGGTGATGGATCAAGCCCTGATCTGTTGACTGGGTAGGAGTGTTCTGATTTACTCAGATACTCTGTCCATCACCACCCCCTTTTTGTAATTATTTTGGCCACCATGAGTGTGGAAGGGTATGCTCAGACATGAGTCCCTTGCTCATTGCACCATCAGGATTCAAGCAAGCCGGGCCGAAGACGGCTGTAATGCCAGAAACCGGTCCCCGGAAGCTTGTTTCCTTTCCAGTAAAGAATTGGCTTGGTAGTTTGGTCTGCCCTGTTCCCATGATGCACTGGGCCAGGGACAGACTAATTTGCATATAGCCAGGTTCTGAACTGGGATGGTGCAGTGAGCTAAAAAACGGTGATGGATCAAGCCCTGATCTGTTGACTGGGTAGGAGTGTTCTGATTAACTCAGATACTCTGTCTATCACCACCCCCTTTTTGTAATTATTTTGGCCACCATGAGTGTGGAAGGGTATGCTCAGACATGAGTCCCTTGCTCATTGCACCATCAGGATTCAAGCAAGCCGGGCCGAAGACGGCTGTAATGCCAGAAACCGGTCCCCGGAAGCTTGTTTCCTTTCCAGTGAAGAATTGGCTTGGTAGTTTGGTCTGCCCTGTTCCCATGATGCACTGGGCCAGGGACAGACTAATTTGCATATAGCCAGGTTCTGAACTGGGATGGTGCAGTGAGCTAAAAAACGGTGATGGATCAAGCCCTGATCTGTTGACTGGGTAGGAGTGTTCTGATTAACTCAGATACTCTGTCCATCACCACCCCCTTTTTGTAATTATTTTGGCCACCATGAGTGTGGAAGGGTATGCTCAGACATGAGTCCCTTGCTCATTGCACCATCAGGATTCAAGCAAGCCGGGCCGAAGACGGCTGTAATGCCAGAAACCGGTCCCCGGAAGCTTGTTTCCTTTCCAGTGAAGAATTGGCTTGGTAGTTTGGTCTGCCCTGTTCCCATGATGCACTGGGCCAGGGACAGACTAATTTGCATATAGCCAGGTTCTGAACTGGGATGGTGCAGTGAGCTAAAAAACGGTGATGGATCAAGCCCTGTTCTGTTGACTGGGTAGGAGTGTTCTGATTAACTCAGATACTCTGTCCATCACCACCCCCTTTTTGTAATTATTTTGGCAACCATGAGTGTGGAAGGGTATGCTCAGACATGAGTCCCTTGCTCATTGCACCATCAGGATTCAAGCAAGCCGGGCCGAAGACGGCTGTAATGCCAGAAACCGGTCCCCGGAAGCTTGTTTCCTTTCCAGTGAAGAATTGGCTTGGTAGTTTGGTCTGCCCTGTTCCCATGATGCACTGGGCCAGGGACAGACTAATTTGCATATAGCCAGGTTCTGAACTGGGATGGTGCAGTGAGCTAAAAAACGGTGATGGATCAAGCCCTGATCTGTTGACTGGGTAGGAGTGTTCTGATTAACTCAGATACTCTGTCCATCACCACCCCCTTTTTGTAATTATTTTGGCCACCATGAGTGTGGAAGGGTATGCTCAGACATGAGTCCCTTGCTCATTGCACCATCAGGATTCAAGCAAGCCGGGCCGAAGACGGCTGTAATGCCAGAAACCGGTCCCCGGAAGCTTGTTTCCTTTCCAGTGAAGAATTGGCTTGGTAGTTTGGTCTGCCCTGTTCCCATGATGCACTGGGCCAGGGACAGACTAATTTGCATATAGCCAGGTTCTGAACTGGGATGGTGCAGTGAGCTAAAAAACGGTGATGGATCAAGCCCTGATCTGTTGACTGGGTAGGAGTGTTCTGATTAACTCAGATACTCTGTCCATCACCACCCCCTTTTTGTAATTATGATGCTTAACAATGACAACAAAATACTTGGAAAGATACTCAACACCTGTTTAAATATGATAATGAGTGCACTAAAATACCATGACCAAAATCGTTTTATACTGGATAGGTGGACTTCTTTAAATGTTCAGCGCCTGACTAGAGTGCTTGCAGCAGTTACAACTGTGAATCAGGAACTGTCAGGGGCGTCACTTGACACAGAAAAAGCATTTGATATGATCACATGGCCCTGTTGGTTTGAAACACTCTGAATAATGATCTTTGGGACGAAGTTCATTAACATGATCTTCCTGTTCTACATCAGGCCATTGGTGAGGGTACGCACCAATGACATGTTCTCAGAGGAATGGGAGCTGGGCAGGGGAACTTAACAAGGCTGTCCTCTGTCACCCCTGCTTTTTGCGCACGCTATAGTGCCCTTGGCATGTAGGTTGTGTGATGTTATTGGCAATTGGGTGAGCAGCACATGGAATAGCAGACACTTAGGGGCATATTTTCCAGAATAGTGGTACAGGGCAGTTGAGCAAGTTACCTTGCTGTGCTGCCATGCGTCACAGGGAAAGGGCTGGCATGCACCCTATAAACCCAATATAGTGCCTTCCTGTACTTCCCCCTGTGCTGGCGCCATTTCAACAGCCTAACTCTAATGCACGCACCCCTCCACCATGGTGCAAGGGTGCCTTTGTTGTAGGAAGGGTTGTTTTTCTGTAGGAAGGGGCACCATCCTACACAAAAACAATCCGTAGAGGCATCTTCCTCTTTCTATGTATGCTGGAGAATGCAGCTCAAATAGAAAGGAGAAAACAAAGAGAAATAAGGGTATTTCTCCTCGTTATGCCTCACCTAGGGAGGCATATCTTTTTGACGCATTCCCAGATATACCACATTTGGTCATTCTGGAATGTGTCAGAAACCATGGGATTTGCATGGGAACACCCACCGCAAAGCCAATAGAACGCCTCCTTTGCGCAGAGTAAAGCAACACAGCGGTTTGCGCTGCGCTGCCTTACTACAGATTTATAAAGCCATTCAAAACAAAGCAAAGTGGCTTTGCGTTGCTTCATAAATCTGACTTAGTGGCTTGCTTCAAGCACGTACCACTTTGCAAGGTGCAAACTTGATGTAAGCTTCTTATAATTATGCCTCTTGGTTTCCCTATATGCAGATCATTTGTTGGTGCATTTATATAACCATAGGCAATCCTTGCACATACTTCTTGGGGAACTGGCGTTTTTGCGTGGCAATCAGGACTCAAAATCAACAAACTAAAATCTGCACTCTATCCCAAGGGGCACTCAGTGGCACGACAGGAGAGCAGTTCCCTGACCTGAGCGTACCTTGGGAGCTCACATTTATTAAGTATCTAGGAATGCAATTAACGAATGAACATGACAGATTGATGGCATTAAGTACAGCCAAACTTTAAGTGGACACACAGAGCAAGCAAGATCATTGGAAAACCCTCCCTCTGTCCATGGACGGGAGAATAGCCATAGCAAGGAGAATAGAAGATGCTGGTGCTCCCTAGATGCACCATATCCCTATTTCAATGTAGCATGTTTCCAATCCCTGTGATATGCTCGCTAAACTTAAAACAGCACTAACTGCCCTCCTCTGGGGGAAAAAGCGGAGCAGGGTTAAAATGGAAGTGCTTCAATGCATATATGAACAGGGTGGTCTTTGGGCACCTGAGCTCACAGCATACTATTAGGCCTCACAATTGCAATTCATGGCAGGTTGGTGTGGCGCAGTGCAGACACTGGAGTAGATAAGACTTTACTGTGTGGTACTAACAAACAATCAGAACTCATACAGACTATGTATAGAAAGGGAAGCACGTACATTGCGGTCGAAACAATTCTGATACTGTCATTGCATGTTTGGGATATGTTTGGAGCGCACTGGTTGCGTGCTATGCCCTATTCACAAGAAGCACCACTATGGGACCTTCCTTGGTTCCAACGTTTAGATAGGGATCTGAACATGAGAAGCTGCAAGCGAGAGGCGTACCATAGGTAACTTGCACAGTGAGGGTCGCATTCTTACATGGGACCAGGCACCACACCTCTTTCAGGTGGGCAAAGGTCAATTTTTGCATTACCAGGATATATGCCCGATAGTCCGAGAGATCTGGGTCTCCCCAGACACCGAACCGCAAGTCTCAGCTACTTGGACATTTATTACACAATAAAATGTCCTACTAAAAAAAGGTCATTGATTTCACCCTGCTGCCGGCTAGGCTCTCGTTGGACACCGACAGTGGAGACACCATCATCATAGGGAGAAGGTGGTCTAGGATTACCCTGCCCTCCGAGTCCCCCAATGGTGGAACTCAGTCATGTTAGCTTGCCTCCTAGTCTCCGCGATATGTTCAATAATTAAGCAAAATAATTGTTCTGTAACACAATCAATGGTAGCAAAGAAATTGTGTTGTGTTTAATGTATGAAAATGACACAAATCAAGCTCATAAAAAAGTCTTTATTAAAAACATAATCACTTCATCTAGTCCAGATTGTATGAATGAATGCAACTATGAAAAAAAACATAACAGTGGCAAAGAAACAGGCAATTAAACAATATATCTGATAGAGACATCTAGCCGCAGATTCCTGGACTTTTGAATTCTCTCCAGGAGCCAGTCTGGATCCAGACTGAGGCGTGGGGAGAATTCAGAAGTTAAGGAAACTGCGGCTAGACTGTGTCTCTACCAGATAGTAGGTTACCGAAGGTAAGTAACTTTATGTTAAAAAGAATTGTAACATTTTGATGGTATGCTAGAAATCATAGATTTGAGTGATAAAATCAGCTTTGCTAAGAAACCCCTCCCTTCTAGCTCCTAACTAAACCTTCTTAGCACCAAAGTGTCTATTGTAGTTTCTTGTGTGGTCTGTAACCAACATACTTTCGCTAAGTAATAAAAGTTGTTTCCAGTCAGCTACTGTTCCTTGAGAATGGCCCGCTGTGTCCCTATTATGGTGGTTACCAGCCGAGAAATATGCCAATAAGGCACGGCTCTTGGGGCCTTCATGGGAGAAATTTAGAGCACATTGCTCGAAAGAAGTTTGCAAGGAAAGCTGAAGATCTTGCTTCCCAAATATGTGTCTGTACTAGACTTAAATACACTTTCATTATTATTAGGAAAAGGCTTGACCTTGCGATGAATAATGTAAAATCCAATAATTTATATTTGAATGCTGTTGCACATTCACTAAAATCTGCTAGATATTATAAATTATACTAATACATATATATGACCAATTGGTGCACTACCAGTGTATAATAAAGCAAATGTTATATGGTATACACATGCAATTAATACTAAAGGAAGCATATGTTTATACATTTAAAATGTGCACACATACATTAAAGGCAACGAGGGAGCTCAGAACGAAAAAAACGCAAAGTATATGTCTTCACTAGTGCCTCTCTCACTTGAACCTCAATATTTCAAATTTCTTCATCAGAGTTTTAGCCCCATTTTCACCTCTCATTCTTTCGCCTCTTCCAATTTTTCTCTCCACTTCCCAGGTTCATTCTCACCTCCCTTTCTGACTTTATCTTTTCTTATTCCTTCCACATCTTCTCACTGCACCTCTAACATGTCAGTCTCCCCTTATCACCTTCACTTTCTCTACTCCTTTCATATTCATTATGATAAATCTACTCAATTTTATTTATTATGTTTTTGGCTCTCAGAAGAGGGCCACATAAAGAATATACAGAATTTGACACACAACAATTACTTTACAAAAAAGAACAAAAAAAAGAATATATCCATTAAACATCCTAAGTTAAATACAAGACTGACATATGAAACCAAACTACAAAAATCGGACAGTCAAGAAACATCTCCAGAGACATATTAATAAATAGCTAAGAACCCTTTAAAAAAGTTAAAAATATGGAAGCAGAACATTTCATTGGGAGGGAAATAAAGTGCAGACAAAAAATCGTTCAAAGTGACAATGCCTAGATGCAGACAGATAACTTTTAACCATCTAAAGCGCAATTGACGGAGCGCGGGGCAAATCAACAACACATGCATACAGTCCTGGATATTTACTTTACAAAAGTTACACAAGGGAGAGGAGCCATACCATTTAGATAACAGTCGGTTTAAAGGTAATAAATCGTAGCGTAGAAGAAACCAAAATCTACGGATACCATGCGGTAGTGTCCATATTACATAGGGTTGTGGGAGTTTCAACAGATAGGAATCAAGGAGAGGATCTACCTTCCTTTTTCCACAAATTACTTTTTTATCCGACTGGAAACGTAAGTCCCATGAAGCTGCTTTTAAAACAAGTTTTAACTGTAAAGAAGAGTACAAAAACAAGGCAGTTTCATCTAATTTTAGAAGGGTTACAGCTTTTCTAAAATTACGAACAAGTTGAGAAAACTCATTAAAATTACCCAATAATTCACTTTTGAGGAGAGCTCTCATTGTCCCTACCTCTGCTCTTGCAAGGCAGGCCACCCATCTTACAAGGGCCGATAGTCCCTGTACCCAACTACTCCTGAGACCAAAGTCGAGCCTACAGGCGGCCAAAGAGCACGCAGTGTTTAGGGAGGAGAGAGATCTTAGAAGTTTCCCCTCAATCTTATGGCAAAAGTCCCAATTTTTCACATCTATAAGTTCAATACCATACAAGATTGTAGCGGGGATTTTAGATCTGTATACTTCCAATAAAATCGGAAAGTGCCGTTTCCCCGTTGCATGGTATAGGGAATTTAAACCTTTGCCATGGGCAATAGCTTTGCGTGTACAATGCTCTATGTGGAACTTCTCACTCAGATTAGCCGTAATAATTTTCCCCAAAAAAGTATAGGACTTTACAACCTCTAATTTTTGGCCCCCGATAAACCAACCAAAATCAACAGAGCGGCACCTCTTCGTACCAGCTATACACATAACTTTACTTTTAGTAATATTAATCTTCATGAAATGAGCTACAGCAAAAGTATGAAGAGCATGAAGCCGATTTGCGAGTCCTTTGGGGGTTAGATCAAGGATAAGGACATCATCGGCGTACATCAAGCAAGATATAGGGGTCCCCCCGACCACCGGGGCGATGCCCTCTCTGGAAGACAAGGCGGCGGGTAGGTCAACCGTGTATAGGGAGAACAAGAGGGGGGCCAACAAACAGCCTTGTTTAAGGCCATTCAAAGAAGGAATTATATCCGATAACCCCCTTTCGCCCCCCAACAGGACCCTACACCAGGTCTCTGTATGTAGAGCCCGCACCAGCTCCAACAGATAGGATGGAAGACCAAGCGCTGCCAATTTTCTCCACAGCGTTCCACGGTCCACTTTGTCGAACGCTGTGGAGAAATCAATAAAGGCAGCATACACCACCCCTCCTCTCACCTGAACATACTTATCTGTAACCACATGAAGAGCAGTAAGGTTGTCTAACGTACCGTGGTCCCTACGGAAGCCAGTCTGTTCTAATGGCAAAATATTATTCTCCTCTACCCAACCGAAGAGGGATTTTAGAAGACATTTCGCAAACACCTTTCCGATGGAGTCGAGGAGAGCAATCAAACGATAATTACTGGGGCTGTCCCTAATTCCCTTCTTAAAGATAGGGACCAAGATACTTCCCCTCCAAGAGGCAGGTACCGTTTTCGTAAAAAAACATGCTTTAAACAGGGGATACAGGATTTTACTCCACCTTGCAGGATCCGACTTCAGGATCGTCATGGGGAGTTCATCGGGTCCCATTGCCCCGGAGACCCGCATGCTTTTTATAGCTATCTCAATTTCTTTCTCAGCGGGGTAATAAGTAAGACCCACGGGAGTATCACTAATGGCGGTATCATTACCTGAATTAGCACCGATGACAATATCATCACTTAAAATCCCGTTCCCTGCATAAAGATCCCGAATATAGGAAATCCATACCTCTTCCGCTATAGGGATAGGGGAGGGGCCTAGTCTAGAACCGCACCCCTTACCGATTATAGTCCAAAATTCTCTGGTCCTGCCGTGGACAACAGATTCCCTCAGATTAATCCATACATTGTCCTCCCTTGCTTTTTTTAATTTTAACTGGAATCTACTTCTCTTTCTTTTTAGCCTTGATATTTCTTTTCCACGTTCCATGACTCTATCAAGATATTGTTCGCGGACTAGTTTGTTTATTTCCTTGTTCAGGCTACGCAGTGTGCTCGGGACCGCTACCCTATTTCTAGGTCGGAAAGTTTTTTTAGCATAACAAATAATGTTGCGCACAAATTCTTCAAAATATGCTATTTCATTCCCATGCCACTCATTTAAAACTAATAGGGTATCGGCTAGGAAATCCTGTACCCCATTAATGGCTGAGGGATTCCAATAGCACCTTCCCGAAGAGGCGTGAAAGGCGGCATCACTGCCATTAAAAGACCAAGGTGCAATTGTCAAAGGCTTTAAGGAAATAGTAACAAGCAGTATACTATGGTCGCTCAAAGGAGTAAATATAATCTTGAGGTCCTGAATAAAAGGGAACAAACCATAGTCTGCAATTGCATAATCCAAGATAGAGGACCCAAACGGAGACTTGTGAGTAAATTTTGCGGGCACGTCAGACGGAAATCTCCCATTTAATATAAGTCCATCGACGGCCACTAATTCTTTTAGCAACATCTTCCCTCTTTTGTTTGTCACTGAATTATCAGGGAAGAGTGCTTGCGGGACAAAATACGCCTCTTCTTTAGGTTTATTCCTAAAAAGATCCAGACTAACATTGGAGATTTTGCAATTCAAGTCTCCTACCAGCAAAATGACCGGAGGGCTGGGGACATTTTTAATTAAATCAATGTATCGAAATACCTGCTTTAAAATCGCATTAAAACACTCTTCCGGAGGAATATAAACATTCACAATTACAATAGGGGACTTTATGCCGTTATTAAACAAATTGTCAATGGTTATAGCATGAAACAGTTTGCTAGAATCTATATAATGGGTGAATTTCCAGTGCAATTTATTTGATAATAAACAAGCGATTCCTCCCCTGGCGTGACCTTTCTTAGAAGGGACGGCAGGGACTTCCAGGACATAATAATCCTTAGAGACCTTCAGCTTATCAATACACCACGTTTCCTGTAGGCAGATCACATTTGCTCCTAGAGAGAATAGAAACTCAAATTTCTCTGGGCTACTGTGAATCCCTGCAGCGTTCCAGGAAATAATATTTAGTGGGGTGTTAAAGATGCTGAAACAATCTGGGATCATCTTTTGATTTAGTGGATAAGGCACTGTGCAGCCAGTTCCACCGATTATTGTCCTCTACCAGAGAGGAGTTCTGAGTCAGCGGAAGTGGCTTCACTTGTGAAACCGAGCGTTTTCCCTTAGATACCCAAATCTTCAGGACTCTAAGAGGAGAGGCAACCCCATTTTGTTCCTCCCTTCTAAATACCTCCCCGAAAGACGGGTTTATATTACCAAGGTTAAAGATCGGGAGAATATCAATGCCTGTACGCTGGAAATTCTCAGCTTGCTGTAGTATCAAATTTACAATGATAGGAGAATAAAATTTCACCCTTATACTCGTTACCTTGACTTCACCAAACAGGGAGACTAACTCAATATCCCTAGTTTGGATATGATGGAGCCTATCAATCTCACTAAAACGCTTAAGAAGCCAAGCTCTGTTTAAGGGCAAGTCAACGTCAAATAAAGGTAAAAAGTCTAACACGAGTGTTTCTACTGGAGCTTTTAAAGTTGTTAAAGAGCAATCCGGGAAATGGCGGTCTCGATTCTCTGAAACTACAAGGAAAGGAGAGGCCAAGGGGTTAAGGGACCCAGATGGATTTTGAATTGAAACTCCAGTCGCTGATGGTAGAGAGAGACTGGTAAGAAGGCCCCCCGTTTGTGGGATAGATTCCAAAGTCGTTGGGGGACACAATTCACTTTCTACCTTAAAAAAATTACTAATAGGTAAGTTCAGGTCAATATCGATATCTGCCTTTACAGGTATAGAAGATGGCTCCAGATCGATCACTTCATTCTCCAGTGCAGACAAAGAATCTTGAAAAATTATCCGACGCTGCCTTTTCTTCCTATATTTACGAGTTGGTTTCCTTTTATTCCCCTTATTGCTTCTAGATTTACCATTTTTTACCTTTACCTCATCTTTATCATCAGTAAGTTCCTTTTTATTTTCAGACACGAAGATGGGAAATAGGTCTTGAACCACTTTAGGGTCAGATATGGATTTATTTTCCTCCATTATCTCAAGAACTGAGTTATTTATACAGTTCGGCACTGCAGTTAAGGGGATAGCTGCAGTATGTGGTATCAAAACTGATGTCCCAGCTTTCGTGTCAGAATCCACTGAAGCCACATTTATTTCCCCCATCGGCCGACTATGTTCGGTCATGGGGGGAACACTCCTCATATCCGGTGACTTTTGTAACAATGACTTCAGTATTTGGGTAACGGATTCCAAAATACAATCCGAATTACCAACAAATTTCCCCAAAAGAGATAAAATAGAGGCTAGTAATTGTTCCAAGGCAATCATGGATTCAGAAATTGGTTTTTCACATGCTTCCAGTGGACGGCAAATACCAGATAGATTAAGACCCGGGGTCCCGGAAGCGACTAACAAATCAGACATATCTTGATCGTTCAGTGATGGGGTACTACTATACAACATTAAATCAGATGGGGTAGCACCCCCTGAAGATTTGATAGGGGCCAGGGACTTCATTTTCGCTATATCTACATACCGGCCGCAAAGTTCATGGTCAATAGAAAGTGTGGACAAATCACCACCCAACCTATCCTTCGGCGGGGTTTGAGGGATAGGTGGAAGATTCGTAGGTTCCCTCTCAAGTACTGAAGAAGTGAGTTTACTCTCTCCATTCCCTTCGGAGAGAACAAGGGAAGAAGACACCACTGGCACAGGTTCTTGTGGTGCAGGCTGCGCAGAAGAAAGCGGCAGGCATGTGATAGCTTGCATATGGACCTCCTGGGCCGAGGCGCAGGAGGCTTTTTTAGTAGACAGATTAGCGTTCTTTGGGGAGGGCAAATCCCAAAGCTCATACAGATGGCATTGACCCTTAAGGGGGGGATTGTTTACCGATTTATTTCTCGTGCGAGTAGTTTCATTATTTGCACCAGGCAAACCTCCCACTTCCCTTCCAGAACGCAATTTCTTAGACATTTTTTAGAAAATGTGTCCCCAAAAATTATATTATAACAATGATTCTCCTCCGGATGAGTGAACACAAAATTAGTACAATATACCACAATAATAAAAACAGTCCTGGAGATGCAACAAAGGCTGCCCGAGAATAAAGTCCGAGGAAGCTACCAGTCAATTTAGATGGATGATTTCTTCCACAAACAGTCAGGCGTATTTCCAATAGGAGAAAGGATAAGACACTTCAGTATAAATTACAGTCGATGAAAATAACCGGGCCCAGCCCAGCCTACCTCGGCCACTGAGGGCCCGCCCTTTGCCCGGGCTTAGCCCGGCGTCCCGCACGCGTCCCGCTTGGCGTCAGGTGAGTGACTTTATAGGCGGAGCAGTGGGCGGGAAGAGACTCCAGGTGCGCTCCAAGATCCTGCGCTGCAACCTGGGTCTCGCAGTCCCAGCCCCTGATACAGCAGCCTCCCTCGCAGTGCAGGAAACGTTCTCACAGCCTCGCACGAGGAGATTGCAGGCAAGGCAGAACAGTGAGCCAAGAGTCACGATGTGGCAGTGAGACAACGAGTGGCTCCCGCGGAGCGGGGGCCGCGAGAAGTTGAAGCAGCGGACAGCCAATCAGGTCAGGCGGTCAAGCAGAACGAAGCAGGGGCGGGAAGAGACTCCAGGTGCGCTCCAAGATCCTGCGCTGCAACCTGGGTCTCGCAGTCCCAGCCCCTGAAACAGCAGCCTCCCTCGCAGTGCAGGAAACGTTCTCACAGCCTCGCACGAGGAGATTGCAGGCAAGGCAGAACAGTGAGCCAAGAGTCACGATGTGGCAGTGAGACAACGAGCGGCACCCGCGGAGCGGGGGCCGCGAGAAGTTGAAGCAGCGGACAGCCAATCAGGTCAGGCGGTCAAGCAGAACGAAGCAGGGGCGGGAAGAGACTCCAGGTGCGCTCCAAGATCCTGCGCTGCAACCTGGGTCTCGCAGTCCCAGCCCCTGATACAGCAGCCTCCCTCGCAGTGCAGGAAACGTTCTCACAGCCTCGCACGAGGAGATTGCAGGCAAGGCAGAACAGTGAGCCAAGAGTCACGATGTGGCAGTGAGACAACGAGCGGCTCCCGCGGAGCGGGGGCCGCGAGAAGTTGAAGCAGCGGACAGCCAAACAGGTCAGGCGGTCAAGCAGAATGAAGCAGGGGCGGGAAGAGACTCCAGGTGCGCTCCAAGATCCTGCGCTGCAACCTGGGTCTCGCAGTCCCAGCCCCTGATACAGCAGCCTCCCTCGCAGTGCAGGAAACGTTCTCACAGCCTCGCACGAGGAGATTGCAGGCAAGGCAGAACAGTGAGCCAAGAGTCACGATGTGGCAGTGAGACAACGAGCGGCTCCCACGGAGCGGGGGCCGCGAGAAGTTGAAGCAGCGGACAGCCAATCAGGTCAGGCGGTCAAGCAGAACGAAGCAGGGGCGGGAAGAGACTCCAGGTGCGCTCCAAGATCCTGCGCTGCAACCTGGGTCTCGCAGTCCCAGCCCCTGATACAGCAGCCTCCCTCGCAGTGCAGGAAACGTTCTCACAGCCTCGCACGAGGAGATTGCAGGCAAGGCAGAACAGTGAGCCAAGAGTCACGATGTGGCAGTGAGACAACGAGCGGCACCCGCGGAGCGGGGGCCGCGAGAAGTTGAAGCAGCGGACAGCCAATCAGGTCAGGCGGTCAAGCAGAACGAAGCAGGGGCGGGAAGAGACTCCAGGTGCGCTCCAAGATCCTGCGCTGCAACCTGGGTCTCGCAGTCCCAGCCCCTGATACAGCAGCCTCCCTCGCAGTGCAGGAAACGTTCTCACAGCCTCGCACGAGGAGATTGCAGGCAAGGCAGAACAGTGAGCCAAGAGTCACGATGTGGCAGTGAGACAACGAGCGGCACCCGCGGAGCGGGGGCCGCGAGAAGTTGAAGCAGCGGACAGCCAAACAGGTCAGGCGGTCAAGCAGAACGAAGCAGGGGCGGGAAGAGACTCCAGGTGCGCTCCAAGATCCTGCGCTGCAACCTGGGTCTCGCAGTCCCAGCCCCTGATACAGCAGCCTCCCTCGCAGTGCAGGAAACGTTCTCACAGCCTCGCACGAGGAGATTGCAGGCAAGGCAGAACAGTGAGCCAAGAGTCACGATGTGGCAGTGAGACAACGAAAATGTTATGAAACTATTTCAAACGTATCTCAGCAGGCTATCTCTGGTATCAAAACATATTTAAAGTAGATGTAATTGTTTCCATATTCTTTGACAATGTTAATTAATTAGTATTTGTTAGACTAATTATCCGATTTAGTAAAGAGCCGTGACATTTACTCCGCACAAAAGCTGCACTAACATAATTTCCTTCATGAAGGTAATTTTCACCAAAAGACATTGCTACTTAATGCACAGGAAGAAGACTCCCTCTGTGTTTGGCCCATTGCGTTTGTCGGAAAAACAAAGTGTATATTGAGCTGGGCCAACCAAACACGATGCTTACACTTCATACTGTTCTGACTTCTGTGCAACTGCCACAACGGTGGTAGCACCAACAGCGGAGGGATCCACAGCAGGCGGGTGGGGATCTTGCAATATGGCTGGTAGTCTTCTGTCAGAAGAGCAGAGTCCAGAGACTGAACTGATATGGTTAGCTGGCAGGCAGCTCACTAGGTCTAAATAACCCAATAAGTAAGTTTCATTCCTGTTAACCACCAACTTTACTCAGTCTTTCCTTGGAAATGATAGCACTTCATTCAGAACGACGACCCACCACCACCAGCAACAGGTTGCCCGCAGAAGCTGGAACAAGATCACAGCCGACCAGCTCGCCACCTCCTTGAGCCAGCACCCTCCTGCCAGCTCAGCGAACCCCAGCCAGGCCGCAGACAACCTCACGAAGTGGATCAGCAACTGCGCGGACGAGCTCGCCCCACTGAGGACCCCGCCCAGCAGACCCGGCAGCAAGAAAGCCCCATGGTTCACCAACGAACTCAAGAGCTCCAAGAAGAACTGCCGAGCCCTCGAGAAAGTCTGGAGAAGGGAACCAACACCGGACAACAGGACCACCTTCAAGCTTGCCACCCGGAAGCACCACCAGCTGATCCGCGCCGCCAAGAAAACTGCATTCAAGGACCGGCTGGACAACAACGCACACAACTGCAAGGAACTCTTCAACATCGTGAAAGAGCTCTCCAACCCCAGCGCAGGAAACAACGACATCACCCCGTCGCAAGACCTCTGCAACTCCCTCGCCTCATACTTCCACAACAAGATCGCGGACATACACAACAGCTTCAACAACCAACCAACGCACACCACGACCGACCCACCACCCCCCACCACCACCCTCCGCGCCTGGACTCCGATCAGCACCGAAGACACCGTCCGCACGATGAACTCCATCCACTCAGGATCTCCAACCGACCCCTGCCCCCACCACGTCTTCAACAAGGCCGACGCTGTCATCGCACCCCACCTGCGAGACATCATCAACACATCCTTCGACACCGCCACCTTCCCTGAGAGCTGGAAGCACGCTGAACTCAGCGCTCTACTCAAGAAACCCACAGCGGACCCCACCGAACTCAGAATTACCGCCCCATCTCGCTCCTCCCGTTTCCAGCCAAAGTCATTGAGAAGACCGTCAACAAGCAGCTGGCCGCCTTCCTTGAGACGAATGGATCCCTCGACCCCTCACAGTCTGGCTTCCGAGCCAACCACAGCACCGAGACCGCCCTCATTGCCGCCACCGATGACATCCGAGCCCTGATGGACAACGGAGAAACAGCGGCCCTCATCCTCCTAGACCTCTCCGCGGCATTCGACACTGTCTGCCACCGCACCCTAGTACAGCGCCTCAGCAACGTCGGAATCCAGGAGAAGGCTCTGGAATGGATCATCTCCTTCCTCGACGGAAGAACACAGAGGGTCCGCCTACCACCGTACAAGTCAGAGGCCACCGAAGTCATCTGCGGCGTCCCTCAAGGATCCTCGCTGAGCCCCACCCTCTTCAACGTCTACATGAGCCCCCTCGCGGCCATCGCACGCCAACACAACCTCAACATAATCTCCTACGCCGACGACACCCAGCTGATCCTCTCCCTGACCAACGACCCCGCCGCCGCCAGAGCCAACCTGCACGAAGGGATGAAAGAGGTAGCCGAGTGGATGACGACCAGCCGCCTGAAACTGAACTCAGACAAGACGGAGGTCCTCATCCTAGGCTCCTCGCCCTCCACATGGGACGACTCCTGGTGGCCTCCCGCCCTGGGCACCGCACCCAAACCGACAGACCACGCACGCAACCTGGGCTTCATCCTGGACTCCTCCCTCTCCATGACCAGACAAGTCAACGCCGTCTCCTCGTCGTGCTTCAACATCCTGCGAATGCTACGTAAGATCTTCTGGTGGATCCCCACCGAGACCAGGAAGACCGTCACCCAGGCCCTCGTCACCAGTCGACTGGACTACGGCAACGCCCTCTACGCCGGTACCACCGCCAAGCTCCAGAAGAGACTCCAGCGGATCCAGAACGCCTCAGCCAGACTCATCCTCGACATCCCACGAACTAGCCACATCTCCGGACATCTCAGAGACCGGCATTGGCTCCCCGTCAACAAAAGAATCACCTTCCGCCTCCTCACCCACGCACACAAAGCCCTACACAACCAAGGCCCGAGCTACCTCAACAACCGAATCAACTTCTACGCTCCCAAACGCCACCTCCGTTCAGCCAACCACGCCCTCGCCGCCGTCCCCCGCATCCGAAGAGCGACAACAGGAGGAAGGTCCTTCTCCTACCTGGCCGCCAAGACCTGGAACTCCCTCCTGACCGACCTGCGCCTGACCCAAGACCACCTCTCCTTCAGGAAGAAGCTGAAGACCTGGCTGTTCGAGCAGTAACGGCACCCCCCTCCCCCCAGCGCCTTGAGACCCTACGGGTAGGTAGTGCGCTCTATAAATGTCTTTGATTGATTGATTGATTGATTGAGAAGTCTGCTCCTGTCAATATACCAATAAAGTTAATGCTCTACTCACAATATTCTATCTCAGAATGTATTATGGTCCTGATGCATTCTGTCTAAACTCTCTTCCTGCTAATACCCATCTTCATTTAGACTTTATTTAAAGATGCAGAAGATAAAATTATTCATTACAACTATTATTGCCCTGATGTGGCAGCGATTAAATAAATGACCATTCTAGTGAAAACCAAACATCCTAGACCAAGTGTAATACTGTTGAACCATTTCTTGCTTAATCGAGTACCAGCAGGCCCAGCTGTGATTGTTTGCTTGCTAGAGCTGAGTTATATTGTGGTTCAATAGAGGAGTTTTATGCTTTTGAAATGATTTAAAAGGGTTGATATTCATAATTATGAGCAAATTGTTGCGGTGGGGAAAACTGTATGAGATAGTGGGTTGTGTGGCATAATATTGATCACGATGCAAAAATATCACTGAAAAAAGTATTGAGGTAAAAGACTTCACATACATAGTGTAATGTACCAGAAAATGGACTCTAAAAATTTCATGGATGTAAATGTAAATATTTCATAGATAAGTACATTTTTTTTATTTTATTTTTTATTAACATTTTATTGCAGTCAGCAACAGCCACACAATACATCTTGTAATGTAGTCCTGCTAAATATCATACTTCTAGCATACTTACTTGAACATAATACACAGCCATTTAGCCAACAACCCTGGACGGGTAGGCGGCGTACATCCCTCATGACACAATAATAGGCTATACTTTCAGACAGTAGTAATCGGCACCCCTAAGTGAGCATGAGAAAAATAGATACCTCCAGCGTGTAACACTTGAACATTCTCTATTTGCACCTGTTCATTGGTGATCTCGATCTCTTGCGTTCTGCCCTTACTGGCACCCCAGGGGCGCACTGTCGGCGCGATCAACCCTGGCAACAACCCTCTCTTATTTGAAGTGGTATTTGCAGTCTCCCCGGGCCTCAACCAATACCAGCCGGCTCATTCACACTCTGGGCCACCCGATCACTTTCCTCCTCTTGAAGCTCCTCAGCCGCCCCTATAGCAGTCTGCACATAGGTAATATATAGTCCCCAAAAATTCTTTGGTCTGCTCCTTGGAGGTAGCAACTCACTATAATGTTCCGATTGCGTGGAACAGTACATCATATCTTGTGTCCCCAGTCGTAGCGTTGGGACCGGCCCTCTCATCCAACATATTGCTACCCGCCGCTTGGCTAGAAGCAGCCCCATATCCACTAGTCAGCGCATTGCTCTAGGCAGGTCTTTCGAATATCCCAATAAAGCCAGCAACGGATCCGGAGCAAGTTCGGCCTCTACCACCCTACTCAGTTCCACAAATACGCTTTCCCAAAATGAGTAGACTCCCGTGCACAGCCACGCCAAATGAAGGAAGTCTGCACCTTTCACATCTCGCTTCTTCTCGCAGGCCATATCTACACAATCGTTCAGGTGTGTAGTATATTCTATTAAGGTATTTAAAGTGGACCAGCCTATGTCTACCATGCAGTGACACTTTTTTTGTCACGGTGCAGCAATAAGCCCACCTGTCATCGTCCAGCTGAACATCTAAATCACGTTGCCATGCAAGTCTGGCAGCTGTATACTTATGTGTCCTGTGTGACATTGCTATCCTGTAGATAGCCATCACCATTTTCCTAGGTGATGTGCTTTTGATAACATACGACAGTTCCAGAATCTCTGACGGTTCTTCCAAACCTTCACCGAGCTGCACCCTTAGAGCGCTCCTTACCCTATGGAATTGGAAACTAGTTAGAAGCGAGACACTATCCGACCTACTGGTCGCCTGCTCCAGAGTGCAAACGATCCCATCTCGGAATATATCCCCCGCTACCTTCATGTTGAACTCTTGCAATGCCGTTAGAACTCTGCGGTCCGTATATGGCCTCAGCCATCTCATCCACTCTAGTGCCATAAGCAGAGAATACAACAATGCGCCCGCTTGATTCTGCAACAGCCAGTTCCACACATGCCTAGTAGCATTCAAGGAATCCACTATACCCGTCGTGCGGTCAACAGGCTCCATTATGATAGCCGGTAAAGGGAGGGGCTCAGCAAAGAGCCGCTCCATCCGCAGGTAGGGAACGTCCGTCCCACCATGTATCCAAGCATGCAACTGGGCAGCTTGCGCTGCCCTATAGTAAAGTTCTAGGTCCGGAGCGCCCAGACCCCCCAAGTGGCATGACGGTGTAAGCACTCCCCACTGGACCCTAGCCTGCTTTCCTGCCCATGCCAACTTTGTCAGCAATTGCCTTAGCCTGACAAAAAAAGTGTAGGGAAGCACCAAGGGGCTATTTGTGAAGAGGAACAAGAACCTAGGTAGAACTATCATTTTTATAATTGAGATGTGCCCCATCAAGGACAATGGCAGAGGACACCATAGCTCAACCTCATCTTCCAATCGTGTAATTGCCACACCATAGTTTTCTCTGAATACTATATCAAAATCCGTGTGCAGTTGAATGCCCAGGTACCTTAAAGAGTCAGTCGTCCACTGTAACGTGTATTCCATTTCAAACTCACATGTAGCTGGTGTGAGTGGGAACACCAGTGATTTATCCCAGTTAACTTGCAGGCCAGACAACGCGCCAAATCTGACCACCTCCCTGATGACTGGGGCCAAATTAGTCTCCGGATTCCTTACATACAAAAGCGTGTCGTCCGCATAGGTAGACGCTATTATTTTATGTCAGGAAGCCAATGCCCTCGTCCCCATGATACTCCCTCAAAGCACAAGCCAAAGGCTCCGCCACTAGAGCATACAGTAACGGGGACAATGGGCACCCTTGTCTGGTGCCCCTAGTTATATTAAAAGGAGCTGTGACCAAGTCACCAATCCACACTCGGGTCGTGGGCCTGAAATAAAGAGTACCCAACAGCTGCAAAAACACTGCCCGAGCCCCAATCTCGTCAAGACTTGCTTTAAAAACAGCCACTCCACGGAGTCAAATGCTTTTTCCATATCGAGGAAAACAGCCACCGCTTTGTTTTCTGGGCGAATATGTTGCATCGCGCCAAATACTGTACAAATATTATAAGTAAGATTCCTAGCCGGAATAAAGCCAGCCTGCTCTGGAGCCACCAAAATATGAGACATCAGAGCGAGCCTGGTGGCCAGTATTTGCGCAAATATTTTAACATCTACATTGAGCAAAGACAAGGGTCGGAAAGACCTGCACTCGTCAAGGGACTTGCCCGGTTTAGGGATGGCCACTAACATTGCCTCCCTCATGGAAGCAGGTGCCTGGAGCGCTACCTGCTCTCAACTATCTCATCTCTCTCAATCGGGTGCATGAGTAGTTCCCTATGCGCGTCCGCGAGGTAGGGGAGCCGTATGTACTATAAATATTCAGCTATCTGGTCATCCGTCCCCTCGATCTGGAGCTATAAAGTTCCGCATAATAATGTCGAAAGCGCTCTGCTACCTCCGTCTCCTTCGTCAATATTTCCCCACTCTCCGCCTTAATCTCAGTGATTTGGGTCTTACCTCGCCTCGCTTTCATTAACCGTGCCAATACAGGTCCCGGCCTCTCTCCCTCTCATACACTCGCGCCGTAGCATACTTCCCCATGTGTTTCACTTCGCTATCTGCAGCCTCATGATGAGCCTCCAGTGTTGACTTAATTTCATCATCTATGGAAGCATTCCCTGCAGCTAATCGCCTTTGTTCCAGGCTTTTTATCTTCCCTTCCAGATCCGCTAAAGTTCTACGAATAGTCCTAGGCACTCCTGAGTGTTTAGCCATCACCACCCCTCGGATGTATGCCTTAAACACCTCCCAGATCATTTAGAAGCTATCAACCGAGCCAGCGTTAGTTTCAAAGAAAATGTCTATGGCCTTCGCCAGCTCGTCCCTGAACACCGGGTCCAATAGGGAATAAGGCGGAAATCTCCACGTGAAAGGAGGTATTCGCCTACCCGGGCGCTCCAATACCAACAATGGAGTTGAGTGATCGACAGTGTGCGCGGCAGCGTAGAGCAGTGTCG
Source organism: Lissotriton helveticus (assembly GCF_964261635.1). Lineage (NCBI taxonomy): Eukaryota > Metazoa > Chordata > Amphibia > Caudata > Salamandridae > Lissotriton > Lissotriton helveticus. The sequence goes on from NC_136070.1 coordinate 1,139,155,035, forward strand.
CACCTTATTAATCAAATCTGCAGAGGCCATCCAGTAATCTATTTGAGTGTGCATGTTATGGTATGCCGAATAGTGCGTGTATCCCCCTTTCCCTTCATTCCTCACGCGCCACACATCGCACACGTCCAGACATATCATAACCTCCTCTAGCTTCCTTGCTGCCGCCGCCAGGCTCCGAACCGGACCCATCGATCTGTCCAAGTTCGGGTCTCTCACCAAATTAAAGTCCCCTCTCCATAATATCTTAACATCCCCGCCCTGCGCAATTAATCTGGCTATATCTCCAAAGAACTCTGGGCAGTAAGCAAGCGTGTGCAGTGACCTGTCGTGTAGCCTACATTCAAAGAACACCCAACAACTAGAACAACTCCCTCCTCCCCACCCGACCCCTCCACTATCCCCCACCCACAGCAGACCTCCCCCAACATGACTGCGCGTAAGTCATATCCCCGTTCCCATCCCCCAGTACCCACCCCCCCGATCCCAGAACCCCGCGGACATAGAAACAGCAACAGTGCTAGGCACATGTGAGCGGAGGTAGCCCAACGTTCCCCTCTACAATAAGTAACACTAATCAGTAGGACTGGCCCTGCCCTCACGTGCCATCCCAGTCATATTTCCAGCTTAGGTTATAAATCACTCAATCTCTGCAAATCAACATACAAACCCCAACAGCATAATATGATATGACACCCCGGTTGTCTGCCTCCTTTGTTGCACCACATCCCACCAGACCCTCCGCCACTGCGTGCATAACGTGGACGTGCAGTGATCCCAACCAATTCTCAGCGGTCTCCGCAAACACCAGAGGCCTCCCCCAGGTCCCAAGTCGCCGTTCAGCAATTGTTCATCTCAAACAGTCTGCACAATGAGTAAGTCTTTTATCTCTCCTACCTGGAAACACAATGTCCCCTTCAGTGCATTTTGTATTAGTCACATATTACCCAACAGCATCTGTTACACCGTTCAGTCCTGCTCCTCCAGCGTAACTTTTTTGGACCCGTCCTGCTGTTCCCGTCGCGGACTGTTCTTCCGTTCTTTTGCCCAATTCTTGATATCTTGTTGTAAGACTTTATGGTCTGTAAAAATGTGAGATCTCCCCTGCCGATTCACTCTCAGCTTCGCCGGATATAACATGGCGTAGTCCACCTCCATCTCTCGAAGGTGCCTCTTCAGCGGCCCAAAATGCTTGCGGCCTCCTGCACCCGTGCAGTGAAATCAGGGTATAAGGAGAGTTCCGACCCCTCATACCTCAAGGTCTTCTTGTCTCGGGCAATCCGGAGTGCAGCATCCCGATCGCGATAAGTAAGCAGTTTGGCTATGATCGGGCGCGGGGCATCTCCCGGCGGCGGCCTAGGCCCTAGTGACCTATGTGCTCTCTCCACCACAAACATCGCCGAAAAAACGTTATCTCCTAGCAGCTGAACAAGGAATTTTTCTGTGGGAATGGATTCTGGAAGGCCCACTATTCGCAGGTTACAGCGCTGAGAACGTGCTTCTAAGTCCTCCGTCTTCTCCTGCAGGATATGCATTACCTTCCCCAGTTGCTTATGTTCAGCATCCAGTGTGGTATGCGCCTTTTCGACCTCCGTCAGGCGCCTGTCCGACGTATCCAGCCGCTCAGCGTGCTTATCTATGCGCTCCGCCATTCTGTCCATCCTATAGGTTAAGGCATCCATTTAGTTCCCAAACTAGCGATGCCGCTTTGTAGCGAATGTTCCATGGACTTAAGGATGGATCTTATGTCGTCGTCTGCACGCTCTTGCGCTGGCGGCTGCACTCCAGCACCCCTGCCAGGTCCAGGGTCTTGCGATTTGGATCTTCGCTGCTCAAACGCCAGCTTTGATTGTGTTTTGTCTCCCTTGCCCATTGCAGCCCTAGGCGTCTACCTCCTGCAACTAGGGCGTAGTCTATCCCGGTCTCCATCACTCCAGCAAGCAGATACCACTCCAGCGCCGGTCACACCGATCCTCCAGCTGAAGCCCTCGAGTCCTGCCGCCACCGTTCGCCTGCTGCTTGTTTCACTGCCCCCCACGACGTCCCACGACCGACTGGCAACGACTCGCTCCTCTTGGCTTTCTCCTGCTCAGTCCAAGCTGATCGCGCACGCCGGTGGGCCTGACCTGCAACACACCTCCACTCACCAGGCCACAACGGGGGTACCAAGGCTCTCCTCCAACTTGGTCTGCATGGCACCTGTAGGGGACGATAATGACCCCAGAGACTCCCTGCACGCTCCACACCTTCACCCGTCTATCACCAGGGGGTACTATGCCTATGATACCCAGCTGCCCCGAGTGTCCTCGTGCACCACACAGCCTTCAGCCAGCAGAGACAGTGGGAGGGGGGGTGGGTCCACGCTCCACTCCTCGTTTCAGAGGGCTTATCTCTCTCCTCCTTCGTGGGCCCTCCACCAGTTTCCAGCGGCGGCCTCTCCACTACCGCGGCACTTTCCCTCTATCCAGTGCTCCTTGCCGCTTTAATTTTCAGCGCTCCCGCCGGGAGCATTCCGTTCTGGCCCCTCGAGGTTTTGGCCAGCCGCGCGCTGCACGGACCAAGTGAGCACCACATGCCGGGGATCAGCGGCCCAGCGCCGAGTGATACCTCGCCTCTCGCACTCAAGCTACCAGTCGCGCTAGGGGCAGGGCGGTCGTCCCTGCCGGCACCGGACCTCTTTAGTCGCCGTGACTTCAGCGACTCTTGCCACCTCCTAAGATGCAGGATTATTGATATATAGTCAGATGGCTGCACGGAGCTCTGTGCTCAGGCGGCCATTATGCTTCCAGGCTAGCTCCGTCCCCCAGATAAGTACATATTTAAATGTATTTAACATTATTGTAACTTGAAACAGGTTACATTTTTTTCAAAAGCGGAATACATTTTTAAACCATGTTACATTAAAACAAATTAACATTATTTATAGAAGTTTAAAAATGTAGTTCATACAAATACATGTAACTTCAACAAACTTAACAATATTTGGCAATTGTGATATTAAATTATACATTCAAATGCATTTAATACGCTAAAATACAATTCTGAAATACAATATGTATTATTAGAACATTGGAATGTTGGGAGCTCCATTGAAAACAATGGAGTAGCTTCGGGCTTATAATGGCTGATATAAGCCCGGAGCTCCTACATTCCAATGATTTTCTTTGTTCACCGCTGTGGCTGTGAACAAAGGCTTCAGGGAGCCTGTGGGAATTTCAATCCCCTCGGGCTCACTGAAGCCTTTGTTTTATTTTTTGGAACACTCTGTCCTCTAGTGGCAGCATGTTCTAATAGCCTTATAGCCCTTTGTAGATGGGCTATACTGGCTATTAAAGTCCTGCTCCCTTGTTAAAGGCCAGAGCTAAAGGCTCGGGCCTTTAACGCTGGAGCGGGCCTTTACTAACCGGTATTGTCCGCTCTGTGGTATATAAATAAATAATACCGGATCTAGGTTTGACTGGACATAGTAATAACAGATAGCTCAATAAATAAGAGTCAAGATTCGAGGTAGTAGGAGTTTGCAGGTTTAATACAGCATAAAGGACAGGAACAGGACAACCTGCACAGGAATAGGATGGCAGCGCTGCCTGGGGCAGGATCAGGATCGGCGTAACATTTAATAACAGTGCACAAGCATATATACTAAAACAGTTGCATTACAATACATACAATAGGCGGAACAGTGGGTGTGATCAATAGCAGTCGCGAAAGATAAGGGTGAAAGTAGGTGTAACAGGAGGCGTGAACATAGACATGTGATGTAAACGTAACAGAATATGTCATAAATGGGGCGGAAACATGGAGGGGGCTACCTAAGGAGCCGGGACCTCTAACCTAGTGGTGCGCGCAAGCTGACAATGACGTGTTACTAGGGAGAAGCTGGGGGCTATGACTTCTGCGCTAGGAGCAGAGACTGAAGTCTGGAGAGTCAGGGCGACATGTACCTAAACACTATCTAGTATCTGATGTTTAGAGAACATGTTGATAGAATCCAAAAGTTATCGGGGTAAAGGCTAACAGACACTAAGACTGGTGCATGCATTATTCTACATGTAGTGCGTGTTGAAGAATATTAAATGACCATTAATACAGTATTTCTCTTACATGGAGACGTAAAGGCTAGACGATGACGGAAACTATTGATGCGATTCAGTAGCTTTAGGAATGCAGAGAAGGAGGGCTGGACTGATAACTAGAATCATAACATACTCTTGGCAGACTGGCAGGCAGAGCCAGGCCGAGCCGGGCACTGTGAGGCAGGAAGTAAGTGAAGGGTCAGGAATACAGGTGGGGGCTGTATCGCTCCTCAGCGAGGGCTCAGGAGACAGGAGCTGAATCTGGTGTCCGGGCCCTTTTGAGGCCTAGAAACGGGGACTTTACAATGAAATAACGTGCACACTGAGAAACGTGGCAACGTAACTTTGCATAGGCCTGATGCTCGTTGTATTCACGAAAACTAGGAACTGGCATACTAGAGATGGACACAACTGTAATTGCGTCTTTAATCGATCACGGGGAATACATATGCATATTAATCATGCACATACAACATAGGATGGGGAACACGTAGGGACACAGAACATGGCAAAATTTACTTTTCCACATTCCCTCCTTGTCACTACGTTTCCATCAGGAAACATCAATATTCATGATACCATCTATCATTTCATATAGTATCATTTGCTCGTCTCGAATTTTCTTGGAACTGGATTTAGAACGGGACTTGGGACTAGGAATACAAGAGGTAGCACAAATGCCGCAAATCGCAGGGCCACATTGTATACAGAGGCAGCAACTGAATATGATCGCTACTGCAATACCTAGAAAGGACAACACTTTCCATCCCCAGGCGGAAATTATATTCCAGAACCAACCAGACCATGTCCAGGTGCCTGGATCTTGGTGTAACATATGGGCAATTTTATGGAGTCTGGTTATAGCTGAATAAACGGACGGAGCGTTATTAGGAATGAAAATGCAGCAACTAGATCCGATGACTCTACATGCCCCGCCCCTATCGGCCAGTATGACGTCAAGGGCGAGACGATTCTGGAGCACGACAATTCTCATAAAAGATTGCTCTTCGGTTAAGTTACCTAGAGCAGAGGTAGTCTCAATCACTACTGCTTCAAGGGTTCTGGTTAATCTACGTATCAGTTTACTATTCACGACAGTACCTAAGTAGGGGAAGACACCTTTATTGATATCTATGTATTGTTCTAGAGCAGTTTCAGTATAATCGACAATCGGGAGGTCTCTCTTGTGTCTAGTATGTACTAGGTGGGAATTCCTATGATAGTCAGGTGGGGCTAGAAAAACTGGTGGCAGAAGGAATGCAATGTAACAGGTTCCCTCCCAATCGAGGGGCAGACGAACATATGCGGTCTGACCACAAACAAAATAAGAATGACGTGAAGCTTTGAAAATAGATTTCCTGCTGTCACTATACTTGACAATAGTAGTACAATCACTATGTCCTACATGTACGGAACCATTATTTCTGACACATAATTCGCCTTTGACTGGTAATACTGACATAGCAGGTAAGACTGGAGTAGTATCAGACTGAACATTCAGGACCATAAAATTCGAAGAATAATTACCCAAATTATAAACTTCATTTTCTAGATCTAACCCTATTCTGTGGGGAAGACCTTGCTTGTCTGGAAAACATGTACTGTTCAGAAAGGATATATCAGTTGAGGATGACGTTAACGTGGACCATGCTCCACACGAACCGTTATGTGAAAATGGATAAGGAAAGAGTGGCAGAACTCCCTTCGGTGTCTGGAAAGGGGGGAGTCGACCACACACCCAACAATTAGTGGCATTGCTGGTCTGGTGTGAATAATGTAACATGCGGATAAAGGAATTATTTTGCATAGCAAGACGATAAGAGAGTTCATGAGGAGGCAGATCACTAAACGTATGCTCTACTGTAGTATTAGAAGACTTATTTACATAAGAAAGTGGAAAACATAAATAAAAAGCATAACCTGTGCAGGCAATCATAAGGCTGAAAAACAATATGAAACTTAGAAAAACGATACATCGGATTGAGTTTTGACTAACTCTCTCACTATGGGGGTCTATTTTATGCATGTCAGAAACCTGTCTAACCGTTTCACCTAGGGGAGGACTTAGACAATCAAACTGGCTGACTTATTTTACTAGACCGTAATTTCAACTTATACTCCTGTTGCGGAGTTTTCTCTAACAGGGAGGGTTTTGTATCATTGTCTTTTGCGGGACAGTCCTTGAGAATAGTACTTTGGCAGTCTTTAAAATCCTCGGAAATGTTCTTGGAAACAGTCTTTAGTCCATAAAACTTTTTCACATGAGACAGGTGGACCCAGCCCTTCCTGCCTTCCAGCTTGACGGCAGTACGGGTGGCCAGGAGGACCTGTTTTGGCTCCTTCCAGCGAGGCTCCAGCGGACTTGAACGATCAAAGTTCCTTACAAGAACCAGACTTCCGGGAACGATTTCATGCGGTGCCACCTCGGTATTGTCTGGAAATGCGGCGGCAACCTGTGAACGACAAGAGTGTAGGGCAGACATCAAGGAAGCTAGGTAATCTGTCAGCATATTACTTGGAACATCTGTAATACTTCGGGGTCTAGGTGTACCCCACATATTGGGGGGGCGGCCGAATACGACCTCGTACGGGGACAGACCTGATCTGGAATGTGCGACCATGCGCATATAAAACAAAGCGACTGGCAGAGCTACTAGCCAGTCCACACCTTTCTCTTTACAAACTTTGGCGATACGGATTTTCAGGGTCTGGTTATGTCTCTCTACGAGACCGGCTGCTTCAGGATGGCGTACACAATGGAACTTCCACTGGTACCCTAACAACAGGGAAACGTGTTTCATCAGTTCAGATGAGAATGGCTGGCCGTTATCAGAATATACGACCCTTGGGAGTCCATAGCGGGGGAAGAATTCACGAACCAACTGCTTGGCAGTGGTCGCGGCTGTGTAATCTGGGACTGGATATGCTTCTGTCCACCTGGACAAAGCGCATACAACTACAAGGACATACTTGAAACCTCGACATCGCTCCATCTGAATATAATCCATCTGGAGGACTTCAAAAGGGTGGTCAGGGGGCTGGAATCCACCTTGTTCCACCGGGACACTTTTACCTGGATTGAACTGGCAACATATCATACAGGTACGGACTTTCTGCTTGGCTGCAGCTCGTAAATGCTTGTTGAACCAAATGTTCTGGATACTGTCTAACATAGCTTTTTCTCCTAAATGTGCTGGACTATGTGCGGTATTGATAATGACTTGAACCATAGAGTCGGGGAGAAACCATGTGGCTTTTCCCTTCGTTACCCATCCCTGATCTGTCTGGACCCCTCCTTGTTCGGACCATTTCTTAATTTCATCGGGAGTAGCATGTAACTGGATATCTATGACATCTTGAGTGGGGTCCTTAACTGTCATACAAGTAGTCTGTTCTAGAATGGATGTCGGTGTCTTGTTAACTGGTATATCTGGTGTCTGTGCTGTAAGCTTGGCTGTTCGATCCGCTAGATCATTACCTTGGGAAATAATGTCAGTGACTTTCGTATGTGCTTTGCACTTCATGATAGCGATAGATGTCGGTAAATGTATTGCATCTAACAGAGCTTGAATAAGGAGACCATGCTGAATCTTGGTTCCATGAGAAGTCATGAAACCTCTCTCCTGCCAGAGCACTCCAAAGTCGTGTACGACTCCAAATGCGTAGCGTGAATCTGTATAAACATTGACTTTCAGGTTCTTGGCGTGTATGCAGGCTTGTGTCAGAGCAACTAGCTCTGCTGCTTGAGCAGACAGGGTGTCAATACGGTGTGTTTCTATAACTTCAGTGTCAGTAGTCACTGCATACGCGGCTACTAGTTCTCCTGTACTTGTTCTCATACATGAACCATCCACATAAAGTGTCAGGTCAGGATCTGGTAATGGAATATCTGTCAGATCTTGTCTTGGCTTAGTCATAGTATTAACTACTTCCACACAGTCGTGTGTGGCAGGACTTGAAATAACTGACGGTAACAGTGTAGCAGGATTTAGAACGTTGCAGCGTCTGATTTCTATGTGTGGCTGGAACAGTGTCAGTTCATAACCTGTCAAACGTGCAATTGTCAAGTGCTGAGTCTGTGTTCGGTTTAAAAGAACTTCCACGGAGTGTGGAACCTGTACTGTCAGAGAGTGTCCTAATACTATGGAATCACTTTGTCTGATAGCTAGTGCTGTGGCTGCAACTGACTTGAGGCACGCAGGCAAAGCCTGGGCTACAGGATCTAATGTGCTCGAAAAATAAGCACAGGGCTTGTATTGTCCTGCTTGATCTTGTGTGAGAACAGATAATGCTGTACCATCACGTTCTGTAACAAAAAGTGTAAAAGGCTTACTGTAGTTCGGTGTAGCTAGAACAGGAGCTTGGCATAGAGCTTTCTTTAGCTCATTGAAACTAAGAGTATGTTCAGATGTCCAAGGGAGGACAGTCGATACGGCTGCCTCCTGTGTCGTTAACTGTATCAGTGGCTTAGCTAGAAATGCATACTGAGGAATCCATTGTCTGCAATAAGAAGTAAGGCCGATAAAAGCACGTACCTCCTTCTGTGTCTTGGGCTGAGGAAGACTCGCTATTAACTGGATACGGTCTGGTGTCAACTGCCTACCCCACTTGGACAGTAAGTGGCCTAAGTAGATCACTTGCTGGACACAGAATTGAAGCTTCGAAGGGGACACCTTGTGCCCCATCTCGGCTAGGAAATACAAGACTGTAAGTGATGCTCACTCGCAAGCACGTTCAGAACGGGCTGTGATCAGTAGATCATCGACATACTGGAGCAGGGCAGTGTCAGCTGGCATGTGAATGTTGTCTAGTTGTCTTTTAAGTGCTTGACTATAAATACTAGGACTTTCTGTAAAACCTTGAGGAGCTCGTTTGAATTTATAGCTCCTTCCATTTAAGCAAAAACCGAAAAGGTACTGGCTGTCTGGATGAATGGGGACACTGAAAAATGCGTTTTTGAGGTCTATGACTGTGAAAAATGCGGCTTCGGAATCAATGGCTGTCAATAGGGAAGAGATATCTGGGACAACTGGGTACTGGGGAATAATACATTTATTGAGTTCTCGAAGGTCAATCACTAATCGATATACTGGGGGTGCATTTGGATCAGTACGTTTCATGACTGGAATAATCGGAGAATTACATACATTGGAGTCAGTCTCTACAACTACTCCTTGAGCAATGAGCTCGTCAATTATTTTGGATAAGGCTGCTACAGCCTCAGGTGGCAATCTGTACTGTCTGATTCGTGGTAACACTACACCTGGTTTGAGAGTCACACGATGGGGTGTGATTTGCATGAAACCAACATCAGTTGGACCTTGCGCCCATAGATGCTGCGGAACATTTGACAATCTTGGATCAAAATCTCGTAATACATAGTGACCCTTGAAGTCACGTAAAAACAGGCGTATTCCCTCTGGGGAACAGCAAATAACTGCACCTAATTCTTTCAGTGTCTTAATGCCTAACAGATTTTCTGGACATGACTTCGTAAGTAATAGATCAGTAGTACGGGACAATGGACCTACGTCTAGAGTAACTGGCTTAGATATCTCGTTTACAATAGGCTTTCCTGAAAATCCAAGGGAAACATTTCTAGAGCCTGAGAGCGGAGCCCCTGGAACCTCGGCGTGACTTATGGTAGTCCTACTTGCCCCTGTATCAATCAGAAACTTTCTGTCTTTCCCTAATACTTGACTATGAATATAGGGACCTTCTTGATCTACAGGAATCTCGATGAGAGGCAAGCCTACCTCCCTCTCTAGGCAGTTTCATGAATACTGTTGGTACTCTGGATACTCTGCCTGAGCATACTGGTACATCTGCTGTGTAACATGCTGTGTTGCAGCAATAGGCTGCGGTGCTGGAACTGTCTGTTGTGCATTCTGTGGCTGAGAAGTCTGTGAAACTTGTTCTTGTCTAGGCAGACGTGGTCTTTCTTTAGTTTTACCGGTAGCTATATTATGTTTCAGAACTGCACACTCGTTTATAAAATGACCTGGCTGTTTACAATAATTACATGTCCCTTTAACGGGAGCTGCAGGATGACTGGCTTGATTCGGACCCCTCTTCTGACTGTCTTGTGGAACAGATTGTGCAACTAGTACTTTCATTTTCGTGTCTTTCATACGTTTTCTCTCGTGATCTTGCTCTTCTCTGATTCTATTCTGGTGGTACTGGAGCATCTGTAACATCTGGGACGGGGTACTAGCTTGCCATGTACTTTCGACTTTCAAAACTCGATTCTTAACTTGTGGACTTGAATTCTCGACTAGTTTAGTAACAAAAAGATGAGGGTATGACTCGCTACTCGTCTTCAATCCACTGTTTATAATGAAACATTTTTCAAATCTAGAATAAAAATCACTAGTGTCTTCGTCTTGTTTCTGTTTACAGGCTGAGATTGCATCCCAGTCTTCCTTTTTAGTGGCTAACAATCTGGGCAAAACTTGTATTAACAGTTCTGGTAATTCCTTACATTTGTCTCCAAGACCGGTACCTGGTACTCGTATCTTATCTTCGGCTTCTAGAACTGCCCAATCGATCTTTTTCTCTCCCACCTCCCATTCTTTTTCCTTGAGTTTTTCGTATACCCCTGCGGGCAACAGGACCTTTAGCATTTTAATAATATCTGGATACGTATATTCTCCCATACGGAGCATGTCTTTTAATTCTCGGTGGAACCCTGCTGGATCTTTGTCGTGACAGGGAATTAATTTCTTCATCTCTAAGAGTTCCATCTTTGTAATCGGAGTGTAAACAAATACTCGTTGCATTTCACCATCTGCTGTCCTGACTGGGTGTACTTCTCGTAACGGATTCTGTCTATCTATGTAAAACGGTTTACTTTCTGGAGGTGAGACGTGAACAAAATGCGGGTTCAAAAACATACTATATTTATGACGCTGTTCTAGAATGACACTAATTAAATCGGTACCTAAACCTTTCCATCTATACTGGAGTAACTCGTTCAGGACATCATGTAACGGACCTGGATCAGAATGTTGACCCTCATACAATGTGATGAGGTGCTGAGTCATATACATACCCACCAGTCGCTGTTCGGCTGGGGGCAGTTTCAGAAACATTTGTGCCACTATTTCGTCTGGAAAAGTGGTAGAATCAGTAGTCCATCGGACTGCTGATCGGGCTAGTTCTTGTTCATGCATGGTACTTAACTCACTATAACCAATTCGTGATTTCAGAATGTGATCGGTAGCTTGAAATACTTGTTCTAGAGAACCTTGTTCTGGTGCTGGGAGATGAACAGTTTTCTTGTGTTCTAGGCGTAAATGTCGGTCTAGAATTCTAGATTTACCTACATACGCTATTCTGGCGGTATTCTCGTCGTCTACCTCTTCAGTAGAAGAGTCATTTTCTTTCTCGCTTACTTGTGCTTCTTTGCGTTGTTCGTGTAACCTTATTATTTCTTTACGTATTTTCTTGTACATACTCTCTATACTATTGAGTGTCTTGTGCTTACCCTCGGCTATATTATCACTCCACCTTGTCAGGGTTCTCATTTCTGTCGGATCTTTGGACGGGTAATCTTGTTCCCTTATTAAACAATTAATCAGAAACTTTAATAACATCAACTGGATCTCAGCTTTTCTGAGGGACATGACTTCACCAATACTTTCTGAATCTTGTCCTGTACGAATGAAACGATATATTCTGTCTAGATCTTCTTTCATGTTCGGTAGGGTGACCAAATACTCGGACACCTGACTTATACATATGGAATATAGAACCATACTATCCTCGCCTGGAACTGGATCATAACCGCATTCAGTAAGAGCTCGCCTGATTTCTGCAACGGACTTATATTTGGGCGTACGCTGTAACGCACGTTCATGTAACTCGATTGTTCCTAGACGTCTACTTGGCGGCGGGGTACCAGGAGGACCTCCTCCTGCTGCCCCTATACTGGAATCATCGACTGATACTCTTCGTGCTGGCAGAGTGACTGATGTGGCGGGGATTTGTACTACTGGCTGGACCGGGGGTACCGTAGCAGGTACTGCAAGAGGTGCCCCGGTGACTGAAGGAGCAGGATTTACATTATTTACAGGAGCTGGTGGAACAGGATTTGCATATTCTGGGACTGTGTCGTCCAAATAGGACGAGAGAAAAATATCAGCTGCGGTCGGTTTGTGACGTAGCTTGGTCGGAACTAATGGTGGCGGAAAATTACTGGATGCCTCCGGGGTTGCTTTTGGCAAGCCCTCGGCAAGAAGAGGATACATACCCTTAATGAGGGCATTCCTCTGTCTGTCTGACTGTTCGGTTTTAACTCGTTCACCTATTTCGATTAATTCCCTTTCTTGGGCTCTTTCCATGAATTCTCTACTTAATTCTGACTTTCTGATTTCTTTTTCGGTTCTTTTATGAGATTCTTTGCGCCATAACTCGATGGCATCTTTCTGTGACTGTCTGGCTTTCTTTTTCCATAATACTTCTTCTACTCGCATGATGCACTCGGCATCCCACGTACCTGATACGGGCCATCTATACTTTTCCTTTAACTCTTTGGTGTACTCCACCCATAAATCTAGATACAATATGGCACTTATGCCATGCTTTTGATACATAAAATGACCTGGACTGTCCCTAGGCGGGACAGGAACTGCTTCTTCTGGACTGTAATCTAGACACAATACAATACACAATGAACACGATAATTACACCACTTTCATTCCACGACATTAAAATACATGAATGACATTTTTAAAATAACAGTCTTGACAAAATACTACCTGGAATACTGAAAACAGGATACATGAATTTTCTCGAGAACAGAACTGACTAGAACAGAAACTAGATGCACTGCTGAAACAGTACGAAACTTACCGGTCTCATAAAGAGACACGTCAGGACCCGCATCCACCGGAGTGGACACTTCGTTTTGGGTCTGTGTACCACCAAACCCACGGACCAGAGTCAATTAGATTGACCCTGTCTAGATACTACCCCAGCAACGGTACTCACCGGGCAGCAAGAACGGAAGGCCTCGGACTGGACTGGACTGCTTCGACGCCGGACGGACGAACTTCGGACTTCAGTTACGGGTGGGCCTCCGGATACCTCGGACCTTGGACTCTCGGCTTGGGCTCTGGTCGAGACTCGCCGCGTTCCTCCACCGCCTCGTCTGGATGCTGGACCGCAACCTCCGTCTCCTCCGTGGGCCTGAGGGATACTTGAAGGAGAAATATCTGCCGGTGCGCAGAAGAGTTCCGTCACGGCTGCAGAGGGTCAGGGGGCATACGTGGCTTCACCGGCGCGTGGGGAAAGGGCAAGAGCCTATTCGGGCGCCATTATGTGGTATATAAATAAATAATACCGGATCTAGGTTTGACTGGACATAGTAATAACAGATAGCTCAATAAATAAGAGTCAAGATTCGAGGTAGTAGGAGTTTGCAGGTTTAATACAGCATAAAGGACAGGAACAGGACAACCTGCACAGGAATAGGATGGCAGCGCTGCCTGGGGCAGGATCAGGATCGGCGTAACATTTAATAACAGTGCACAAGCATATATACTAAAACAGTTGCATTACAATACATACAATAGGCGGAACAGTGGGTGTGATCAATAGCAGTCGCGAAAGATAAGGGTGAAAGTAGGTGTAACAGGAGGCGTGAACATAGACATGTGATGTAAACGTAACAGAATATGTCATAAATGGGGCGGAAACATGGAGGGGGCTACCTAAGGAGCCGGGACCTCTAACCTAGTGGTGCGCGCAAACTGACAATGACGTGTTACTAGGGAGAAGCTGGGGGCTATGACTTCTGCGCTAGGAGCAGAGACTGAAGTCTGGAGAGTCAGGGCGACATGTACCTAAACACTATCTAGTATCTGATGTTTAGAGAACATGTTGATAGAATCCAAAAGTTATCGGGGTAAAGGCTAACAGACACTAAGACTGGTGCATGCATTATTCTACATGTAGTGCGTGTTGAAGAATATTAAATGACCATTAACACAGTATTTCTCTTACATGGAGACGTAAAGGCTAGACGATGACGGAAACTATTGATGCGATTCAGTAGCTTTAGGAATGCAGAGAAGGAGGGCTGGACTGATAACTAGAATCATAACATACTCTTGGCAGACTGGCAGGCAGAGCCAGGCCGAGCCGGGCACTGTGAGGCAGGAAGTAAGTGAAGGGTCAGGAATACAGGTGGGGGCTGTATCGCTCCTCAGCGAGGGCTCAGGAGACAGGAGCTGAATCTGGTGTCCGGGCCCTTTTGAGGCCTAGAAACGGGGACTTTACAATGAAATAACGTGCACACTGAGAAACGTGGCAACGTAACTTTACATAGGCCTGATGCTCGTTGTATTCACGAAAACTAGGAACTGGCATACTAGAGATGGACACAACTGTAATTGCGTCTTTAATCGATCACGGGGAATACATATGCATATTAATCATGCACATACAACATAGGATGGGGAACACGTAGGGACACAGAACATGGCAAAATTTACTTTTCCACAGCTCCGGCAGGCTATAAGGCTATATTATTACTTCTTATTAAATATTAGAAAATTGAAATTTTGAGAGTTCCATTGAGGATAATAGAGTAGCTCTGGGCTTAAAATGGCTGGTATAAGTCCGGAGCTCCAACATTCCAATGTTTATCTTCATGTTTCTCTCTTTTTAACTTAGAACATTCTACCCTTAGTGAGTGCAAAGTTCTAATAGCCTCAAAGCCCTTCCGCCTCGTGCTGTGCCGTTTGCTAAATGCCGTCTTCATCGTTATAGGCCCTGGCCTGCAGTTCTGGCCTAAAACTTGGGTTCAGGGACTTTAACAACCGGTATAGCCCACAGAAGAGTTAAAGGCCCGAGCCGAAGGCGATGGACTTTAACAAAGGAGCGGGCCTTTAATAACCAGTATAGCCCTGCTACGAAGGGCTATAAGGCTACTAGAGGGCAGAATGTTGTAACAAATAAAACAAAGGCTTTTCGAAGCTTTACGGCCCGTAGAAGCAGGGAGCACTCCAGTGTCTTCAATGGAGCTCCCAACATTCCAATGTTCTAATATAACACAATGCATGTGTATAATTATTAAAAAATAAAATGTATTATATATGTATTACATTTTTTACAAATATGTTTTACAAATTTGGTACTAAAACTAATATTTGCATAATACTAAAGCATAAAAGTATAACAAAATTAAAAAAACAAATTAAAAAAATAGAAGATAAATATTTTAAACCTTTAAATAAATTCCCGCTAAACTTTCTAACAAGACACCACGGCGAAACCATTTGTGAGATTATGCAACAGAGTGGCAACATTTCTTTTTGAGGGGTATGCTTGTAAATAGTACTTTCATGAGTTTCTTTTTTTCTTTGGAGGCACTAACACTCGTCTGTTCTAGTGAGGTGTGATCGTTTGTAATGACAGGTATCCATATGCCTGTGTACTTCTCCATGCAATGGCAATATTAGCCATACTCAAGCAACCCTACAAATGCCTTTGATCTCTCCCAATCCCTTTTAGTCAAGTCAAGTCAAGTCAAATTTTATTGTTTAAAATTATTAACAATTATTACAACATGCATTTGAAATCATCGTTAAAAATTAGTAAATAATGTACTGAATTGTTCACAATGTAAATGAATAGACTGTACCATCAATAAAATCTCAAATAATTCATTTTGTTTGTACACTTCTTACTTGGCTAAGCTTTTCAGTATACACTTCCTATTCACTGTTTTCATGGGTCCACTTGTTGTAGGAGAGATTGAACTTTCCTCATGTATTTGACCCCCCTACATGCCAACATAGGAGATGATCCATCCAGCCATCGAATTACAGCTTGCCTGCATGTTCGAATATTCAGTTTATTAAAAATGTTCTTTAAAAACTGTCTTCTTAGATCTATAAGAGCTGGGAAGCACATAGCAGGTGAGTTAGTGTTTCATTTTGATATCCGCATAGACGACAGTAAAGGTCAGTGTGACTACCTTTCCAGGATGGTAGCAAGTCCTTTGAAAACTGTAGGCCCAGCCGATGTTCTATGTATCTTTGTTTTATTTGTATATTAAAATGACTTTCCAAATATGGCTGTGGTTTTATCCCGGAATAGGACTTTATTACTGTCCACCCGTGTGATCGTTTTGCGGTGCTTGATTTGTCTTCCAGGTAGGATTTCCATTTGACCGCATTGTTTGTAATTTTATCGAAGTTATTTCTATCTGGCATCAAGTCCCATGTTGAATTGATTCCTAAACAGGTCAAGGATTGTGACAAGAAGTCTCCCCAACTGTGAGTCATGTGCTGTTTCTGCTGGATATCGATTTCTTTCCAACACAGGTTGTCCAGTGAGCCTTCTTCTTCCGATGCACGTATTTTATGACAAAGTTTCGCAAAAGTACCCATACTGCGAAACCTCTGATTCAGCAGGCCAAATTCTAAACGGACCTGCGCCGGTGATTTTGGGAGATTTAAAGCTGCCTTGTATACCTTTGTTTGCAGGCTGTTTAACAGCCCCGCCTCTTTGCCACACCAGGTGGCCAATGCGTAAGACAAGGTAGGTAAGGTTTGCGCTTTTATCACTTTCAGCAGGTGTGTGTAGTTTGGGCAACTTAGTTTTTTTTGTAATTGCCGGTATGCATAAATCAGGGAATGTGCTTTTGCCTTCAGGTCTAATTTGTGTTCCTTGTTTGTTGGGCCTCGCCCCAGTTTCAGACCTAGGTACTTGTATGATACTTCCTCCTTTATTGGGGTGCTGTTTGCGTACCATATGAATGTTGGTTTTTTCGGGTCTACGATGCCGACCACTTTGGTTTTCTCTTTATTCAGTTCCAAGCATTCGTGTTTCAAGTAAGTGACCAAATTGTTGATCATCCTTTACAGGTCTATTGGGGTTTGACTCAGAACAACAATATCGTCAGCGTACTGCAGGAAGGGGATTGGGATTTTTGACAGGTACGGTGGATGACCTTCCCCGACCTGCATGTGACTGACCATGTCTGCCATGTAGCGATTAAATAAGCTTGGGGCCAGTACACAGCCTTGTTTTAAGCCCTGTTGTGTTTCAACTTCAGCCGTGATGCTGCTACCGTCTCCCAGTTTGACTCGTGCCCAGGTATCACTATACAAGCTTATTATTGCCTCCAGTAGGTTCTCCGGAAGGCCCCATGATCTCAATTTGTCCCATAGTCGGGTTCGATTCACCCTGTCAAAAGCTGCTCGCAGGTCTATAAAACAAGCATACAATCTCGTCTTCTTTATTTCCGCTTTTTCCTTCAGGAGAGCCCGAGTTATTAAGTTTGTTAATGTACCAGTCCTTGGCCGGAAACCCGTTTGAAACATAGGTATGATCTTTGTGTCTTCCATCCAGTCTTGAAGGTGTGACAGTAGGCATGACCCATATAATTTTCCCTTCACGTCCATCAGCGATATCAGCCTATAGTTCCCCGGCTCGTTATGATCACCTTGTTTGAAAATGGGATGGATTATACTCCCGTTCCAGGACTTGGGCAGCTTGTTCTGTCTGTAAATTGAGTTAAAGAGTGGTGTTAAGTATTCTGCCCAGAGCTCAGGGGAATGTTTGAAGATGGCGTTTGGAAGCCCATTAGGACCTGCTGCACCCTCTTTTTTCAAGCGTTTTATTATTAATTTTAGCTCGCCAGCTGTTACTAGGGTGTCTGATACTGTATCTTCTGATTGTTCTAGTGTTATAGTTGATTTGTTGACAAAATTCCCTATATTCCTATTTTCGCAGTCCGGAAATGGCTTCTTTGTGTCTTCAGGTGGAATGTTTCGTGATCCCAGAATTTTTCCCGCATGTTCAGAGTTTCTAGCGCATATTTCGCACTCTGTTTTACAGAGCCACTTTTGACCCTCCTCCCTGTCAAGAAACATGTTTTTGACGTGCTTGATCCACTTACTTTCTCCAATGCCTGCCTCCTGTTTTAGATAATTGCCCTTTGTAAGTTTATTAATGATACCCCAAAAAGTTCGGGCATTTTTATGTTTCCCGGCAATTAATAATTTTGACCAGATTTCAGTTTGGTATGATTTTTTTGCGTTATTCAGCAGAATCTTGTATTTTTTCCGCATGGCCTTTAATTTCGCCTTATCCGGTATTTTTCCACTTTTTATTGCTATTACTTGCTTCCGTACTTCGCGTGTGATTTTCCTTTTTTCCTCTCGTAATGTATTATTATACCAAGGCTTCTTCCCGGTGTCATACCTTCTCATGGTCTGTTTTGTAGTTGGCGGGTTTCTGGTTAAGGCCTTACATAGATATTCCCATGTTTTTATCGGATTTTCTTTTTCCTCCGGTGTTAGTCTGAGCAATTCTTTTTAAAATGTGTCCATTGTCGGTTTTATGTCCTTTCCACCACATTTCAGTTTACGTAGATTGAATTTTTCCGTATACTGAACGACGGTTTTTTGATTTTCAGTCTTGTTGGCCAAAATTTTTATTTTGGTGATTAATGGGAGGTGATCGCT
Organism: Lissotriton helveticus; assembly: GCF_964261635.1. NCBI lineage: Eukaryota > Metazoa > Chordata > Amphibia > Caudata > Salamandridae > Lissotriton > Lissotriton helveticus. The sequence continues at coordinate 1,139,173,588 of NC_136070.1, forward strand.
TTCTATGCGTTGCTCAACCAAGAACGAGCTTACCATCGATGTCAAATTGTTGCTTATTATTGTGAAATCTATTGATGACTTCCGATTTCCACTTACAAAGGTTATAGGTATGACTCTTCCCCCGTTTTCCTTCTTGTTCAAAATGGAGAGACCCAGATCTTCGAGATCATGAATTATTTTATCGTCTATTGTTAGGTTGCTGTTAAAGTCTCCTGTAATGATCATGGAATATGATTTGTAAGTGCTTTGCAATGCCCTGATCTTTTCCGGATGTACGTAAACATTAAGCACTAAAAGGTTGTGAGTGCGTGAATTTGAGTCCAGCCTCTCTGTAAGTTTTATTGCTTGTAACCAATGTACCCCAGTGTCCACTTCTTCCACTTGCCACCTATATTGTTGGGTGATGTACGTTGTTAAGCCTCCTCTCGGGTGACCAAATTTAGAGAATTTTTCGGCGAGGACATGAAACTCTATATAACCAGGGATGGAAACTTGGCACAAATTCCAAGTTTCTTGTAGTAATATTAGGTCATGTTGTTCCAAGAAGTTTGCGGTTTCATGGTCTTGCCCAATGTTGTTAAAGCCATGAACATTCCAAGAGCAGAGGCTTATCGTGTGTGTGTTTGAGCCAATGGGTTGGTTATTGCTCACTAGTTTTCCTGCCAATTCCTTTGGGCTACCAACTGTTATCCGTAGATGTAGTTTGTTGTTCTCCTTTGTGTTTTCGGTCTCGCTAGGAAGACTTATCGCTCAAAACCTTTGCGACCCAGGACAAGTCGGTGGTCTGTTCCCGAGTGCCACCTTGCTCCACTGATTTTACCTGTCTATTTTTGTTTTGTGATATTTTTTGTGGAGTTACTGAGCGTGCACTCCTCCTGTTTTTTGGCCGTTTCCCTCTTCCATTTTAGATTTTCCCACAGTTGTACTTTTTAAGAGGGGAAATGGATATTTGTTCCATTGATGACGCCTCAGCTCTATGCTCCATGCCTCGAAAGACATACTCGTAGCAAATATTCTATCTACTATGGCCTTGGATGACCAGGTAGTTAACGACTCCTCTATCTCTGGGTTGTTTTTTGTGCATTTAAATTCTACAGACAGGGGGTCTTGGGATGATATGTCGTCCAATTCTGGGATTTCTCTCAGCAGCCGCATTATATTCCCTCTGTTCAAAAAGTCTTTTCCCCCTGTTGTCTGATATTCTGGTATGAATGACAATTTTTCGTTGGTTTCTCCATTTGATTGAGGTGGCACTTTTGTTTCTTTTTTTTCTTGCCATTGTATATCATATGTTATTTCACCCTTTGCGTTTATTGTTCGCCCTTGCCCTTGAGTATTTATTGTTCTTTCTCCAGACGTCACTGCTGTTCTTTTAGGATGGGCACTGGGCTCATTGATTTTGCTTGTATTCGACTTAATATCGGTGTTGTTTTTCTGTGTATCCGCAACTTTATCATTCTTTGTATATTTGAATATCTGAATACACGCTGTATGTTGGTCTGTTTGTTGAAGCCTGCAAGTACGCCCGTGTTCATTTGAGTTTATTTTTATCGGCGTTCTTATTTTATCCCTTTCGTCGGAATTTTTTGTGATTTGCATTTGGTTATTTTTGTCGCCTACATCTTGTTTTGTTTCTTCGTTGATTGTGGCGTTTTGGGTCCGCATGTCTTGATTTGCTGAATTGGCCTCGGGTATTTGGTTTTCGTCTGACTGATGAATCATGACTGTCTGATATACACGGGCCTCTTGGCCTAAAACCCTTTCCTCGTCCTCGACTCGAGGCTTGTCTTTGCCCTGGGATCGTTTGTTTTTTGGTTTTTGAGTATTCAAGTTTTTATTCCCTTGTGTGTGTTTTGGTTTTTCGGAGATGGGGCAGATTGATAATTCAGTAATCAAGCTATTCCCATTCTCTTTATTTAGTTGAGCTGATTGGTCTTGGGCCTTATCGGTATGTTTTGAAATGATAACTTCAGTAACTAATTTGTCTTTCCTTGAAGTGGTGTGGTGAAAGATAGGATACGTATGAGTGTTTGTCGAAGGTTGGATTTAGAGCTGTACCCTCCCTTTCCTGGCGCGCTTTCTTTCTCGTTTTGTTAACTTTGTTTTTGTTTTGACCGTTGTACTTTTTGTGTAATCTATTTGACCGGTTCTCTGATCTGAATTTTCTTCACTTGTCTTACTTATCTCTTGTTCCAATTCGCTGTTTTGGTTAAGATCTTTTACTTTATTTGGACTCTCAAATTCCGTTTCGGCCTTCTTTACCCCACTGGGACTCAGTTTATTTTCAGTTTGTTTTGTTACAGCTGATGATTGAACTGCCCCTAGTATGTCTTTTAGTATTTCCGGCAGGTTTGCCAAGTTGTCCACTAGTTTGCCACATACACAGCTTGGTTGGTTTGTCTCTGTGTGGGGACCCTTATCAACCCTCCTTGGCAGCAGGGTTGCCATGTGGTCCAGCTTGGTATTAATACCTGAAATGTGACCAGCAATAAGGGTTATTAGGTCAATCTGAACGTCCATTTTATCAGACTGGAAATTCAAGGCCTTAATTGCCTGGTCCAAGGTGTTTAATAGTGTTTTGCTCCATGGGGCCTTATAGAGCTCTCTGGGCGGTATTTCCAGGACATCTGACTCCTCTTCTGACCTACTCATGGATGATATTGTAATTGGTGATGCTAGGTTTAGTTTGCTTTTTGACCATCCTTTAGTTTTTTCTTGACTTTTGTCCCGTTTATTGGGGTTGTCGTCTGGGTGTAGTGGAGTAGATTCCAACCTTTCATTAACACTTGTTCCCTGTTCCTGGTCTTCTTCCAGTATATTTTTTACTTTCGGAACTTGGTATTCTTCTAACTGGGATTGGGTTTGTTTTTCTATTTCTATTTGTCTGACATGACTTATGTCGTCAGGTAGGGAAAGAGAGGTTAGCCATGTGTCCTCCTGTATAGTGATGGGCCCAGCCCCCATTTTTCCCATTATTATTGGTTTTTCCTTGGCCTGGCCCTTATCCTTATCCACAATCTTTGTTTCCTTGTCTTTTTCAGGAGTTTGGGAATTATTCTTGTTTATCTGGGCTAATACCACTACTGGCTTGCAAGTGCCAGAATTACTCTTTGGCCTGACAATGATCCGAGAGGTTTGTAGCTGATCTATTGTATTATTTGTTCAGCTGTTCTCAGTGTAGAATTTTTGAACTTCTTTTTTTTCCTCCTTCTTACTGTTTGATTGCAGCTGCTCGTTCTCTTTTATCCTTGATGCTGGTGATATTGGGCTGGGAAGGAGGGCTTGTTCCTGCGTTTGCCCGTAGATGGCAGCCATGGGGTCCTTTAGAAAAAAGAATTTTTGTATCCCAATATTGTTTTGTTTTGGGCTGGTTATCGCTAGATCAGGTGCAGACACTAGTCTCTCTCTTTGTTGTAGAACCTTCTTCTTTTTTCTACCAGTCTTTAGTGTGTCCTGGTTTGTATCTTCTTCGTTTCTTTGTAACCTTACACTTATATCCTGTCGCACTTTCCCGGATCTCATTCTTCCCGGCTTGTTTAACAAGGTCCGTCAGGTTACGTGTTTCCCGGCTCTCCGGTTATATTTTTATTTTCTCTTTCTCTCTCTTTCTCTTCTAATTTGGATGATTGACTTATGTTTATTGTTTTTCTTTTCTTTATATTTTCCGTACTACTCCTCCGGTCTGCTTTAGTTACCGGGCCTCCCAAGACCTTCCACAGTGCTGATGCAGCTGGAGTCTTGAGCTTCCACTCCTAACACTGCTTCTCCCACTTTTGTCACTGGTGTTGCTGGTGTCGGTAGTATCTGAAGGTACAGATCCACGCCACCTCCAGCTCTGTTTCCCGCTCTGCTACCCGCTCACCTCCCAAGCCTATCTGCTCCTCTCTAACTCCCGCCGTGAGTCCGCTCCTTGCCAAGTCACCACCTCAGCTTTCAACAACCTTGTGCTAGGATATGGCACCAGGAGTTGAGGGGCGGCTAGGTCACGACACACATAGAGTTGGAGCAGCTGCCGTCAGGGAGGGACAGCGATGTGTCATTGCGGTATATGGTGGAGTGACTGCTCTCTCTGGCGTTGCAAAGTGCTTTAGCGTCAAATCTCGCCCGGGCAAAGCCCTTCTAGCAATCAGTCTCACCCTGGTATCTGCACTCAAATCTCACGAACATCAACTGTTATCACACTGTCAGTCAGCTTTTATCGGCGCTCCTCTCCTCCTCTCCTCTGCTGCAATGGGCAATTTGGCAATACTGAACAATCCGAAAAGATGATTAAAAACGCCTTCAATACAATCGCGCCGCTTGCTAAGGCTGACCTCTCACCCGAAGTTCTGCTGCATGATGAAGTCCTGCCGGCTGTAGTCCGCAGCCCGGCCCCCGTGAAGGCCCCCACAGGATTGAAGAACCTGATGTTGCCAGTCCTGGCCCTCCTGGCCCCCTGCGGACACCCCCAGTGAACCGGGAAAATACCGGGAAATGCCAATCAGGCTCCGTCAGCTCAGGTGGACCTCCGCCTCCTCGACTCTTGGTTCTCGCCTTCTGACCTTCTGGTGCCTCCACCACTGTCCACGTCTAGGGGGGGGCACAGAGTCTCAAAGACACGAGCGGGGGCTTCTCTGGGGGCTTCTCTGGGGGCTTCTCTGCTCGTGTCTTCTCTGCTCGTACTGCGGAGTATGCTGGCGTCCCACTCGGCTTCTGCCTCGTTTGCCTCGTTCGCCAATCCCTTTTAGTTTGATATCTACCTGCTTACCTCTTCCGCATTTTTTCTCCCCCTGCTGCATAATTAGTAAAGATCATTATCACACTATTCTACCTTTGGAGGTTTTCTGAGTCGTACTAGCACATACTGCATTAGTAATTTGGGGATTGCAGCTACCGATGCACAGTCTATAAGATGATCCAGGTGCAGGATTCATTCATGTGTGTTAACCATACACCATTATTTGTCTTGCCATCATATTCTTAGAAGCCTATTCCCTGAGATATGGCTGTTTTAGATGAACGCAGATTTTTTTTGAAGCGCAGTCATAATTCCAGTTGGAGTCAATTTATCTAGGGAGTGTAAATAATTAATCTGAACTGTAGAAGAATGCTATATTTTTAGATATGATTAAATTGGTGCGATATTACATTAATTTACAAATTGCCTTTCAAACCTTTCCTAATATTAGACCAGCATAATATATGACGATGAATTATAATTGGACTGCCAGTGCTTGGATTTGTCAATTTATGTGCATCCAGACATCCCATTTTACTGGAGAATGTGCCCACCGTAAATAAACCTATATTCACCACTTTTTAGGTCGAGCTGACGTTAGCATTCATGCGAAGCATGAATGCTGTCAGCTCGACAACTAATGTGATCCGTTTTTAGGAGAGTGGACACCAAAGTGTTACGAGCGTTTTCAGTGCCGGATTTCACCTCGGGAGCGCGCAGCATTGTCTGCAGTGTCAGTTTCGCTTTTTTATTACTTTCGTTTTTCCCGAGGCTGGCTGAGGCTGGCTTGGAATGAACAGGCTTGCCCCCGCGCATGCGCAGAGTAACTCACAGCCCTTGTTTATATTTGTTTTAGTTCCGTGATGCTCCGATCTTTGCCCCTTCCGAGTGGAGCTTCCGAGTGGAGCTTCCGAGTGGAGCTTCCGAGTGGAGCTTCAGAGTGGAGCTTCAGAGTGGAGCTTCAGAGTGGAGCTTCAGAGTGGAGCTTCAGAGTGGAGCTTCAGAGTGGAGCTTCAGAGTGGAGCTTCAGAGTGGAGCGTGGAGATTCAGAGTGGAGATTCAGAGTGGAGAGTGGAGCTTCAGAGTGCAGATTCAGAGTGCAGAGTGGAGCTTCAGAGTGGAGCTTCAGAGTGGAGCTTCAGAGTGGAGCTTCAGAGTGGAGCTTCAGAGTGGAGCTTCAGAGTGGAGCTTCAGAGTGGAGCTTCAGAGTGGAGATTCAGAGTGGAGATTCAGAGTGGAGATTCAGAGTGGAGCTGAGCTTCAGAGTGCAGAGTGGAGCTTCAGAGTGGAGCTTCAGAGTGGAGCTTCAGAGTGCAGAGTGGAGCTTCAGAGTGGAGCTTCAGAGTGGAGCTTCAGAGTGCAGAGTGGAGCTTCAGAGTGGAGCTTCAGAGTGCAGAGTGGAGCTTCAGAGTGGAGCTTCAGAGTGCAGAGTGGAGCTTCAGAGTGGAGCTTCAGAGTGCAGAGTGGAGCTTCAGAGTGGAGCTTCGGAGTGCAGAGTGCAGATTCAGAGTGGAGCTTCGGAGTGCAGAGTGCAGATTCAGAGTGCAGATTCGGAGTGGAGCTTCAGAGTGGAGTGGAGCTTCAGAGTGGAGCTTCAGAGTGGAGTGGAGCTTCAGAGTGGAGAGTGGAGCTTCAGAGTGGAGATTCAGAGTGGAGAGTGGAGCTTCAGAGTGGAGCTTCAGAGTGGAGCTTCAGAGTGCAGAGTGGAGCTTCAGAGTGCAGAGTGGAGCTTCAGAGTGGAGCTTCAGAGTGCAGAGTGGAGCTTCAGAGTGGAGCTTCAGAGTGGAGCTTCAGAGTGGAGCTTCAGAGTGGAGCTTCAGAGTGGAGCTTCAGAGTGGAGCTTCAGAGTGGAGCTTCAGAGTGGAGCTTCAGAGTGCAGAGTGGAGCTTCAGAGTGGAGAGTGGAGCTTCAGAGTGGAGATTCAGAGTGGAGAGTGGAGCTTCAGAGTGGAGATTCAGAGTGGAGCTTCAGAGTGGAGCTTCAGAGTGCAGAGTGGAGCTTCAGAGTGCAGAGTGGAGCTTCAGAGTGGAGCTTCAGAGTGCAGAGTGGAGCTTCAGAGTGGAGCTTCAGAGTGGAGCTTCAGAGTGGAGCTTCAGAGTGGAGCTTCAGAGTGGAGCTTCCGAGTGGAGCTTCAGAGTGGAGCTTCAGAGTGGAGCTTCAGAGTGCAGAGTGGAGCTTCAGAGTGGAGCTTCAGAGTGGAGCTTCAGAGTGGAGCTTCAGAGTGGAGCTTCAGAGTGGAGCTTCAGAGTGGAGCTTCAGAGTGGAGCTTCAGAGTGCAGAGTGGAGCTTCAGAGTGGAGCTTCAGAGTGCAGAGTGGAGCTTCAGAGTGGAGCTTCAGAGTGGAGCTTCAGAGTGCAGAGTGGAGCTTCAGAGTGCAGAGTGGAGCTTCAGAGTGCAGAGTGGAGCTTCAGAGTGCAGAGTGGAGCTTCAGAGTGGAGCTTCAGAGTGCAAAGTGGAGCTTCAGAGTGCAGAGTGGAGCTTCAGAGTGCAGAGTGGAGCTTCAGAGTGGAGCTTCAGAGTGCAGAGTGGAGCTTCAGAGTGGAGCTTCAGAGTGGAGCTTCAGAGTGGAGCTTCAGAGTGGAGCTTCAGAGTGGAGCTTCAGAGTGGAGCTTCAGAGTGGAGCTTCAGAGTGCAGAGTGGAGCTTCAGAGTGGAGCTTCAGAGTGCAGAGTGGAGCTTCAGAGTGGAGCTTCAGAGTGCAGAGTGGAGCTTCAGAGTGGAGCTTCAGAGTGGAGCTTCAGAGTGCAGAGTGGAGCTTCAGAGTGCAGAGTGGAGCTTCAGAGTGCAGAGTGGAGCTTCAGAGTGCAGAGTGGAGCTTCAGAGTGGAGCTTCAGAGTGGAGCTTCAGAGTGGAGCTTCAGAGTGGAGCTTCAGAGTGGAGCTTCAGAGTGGAGCTTCAGAGTGGAGCTTCAGAGTGGAGCTTCAGAGTGGAGCTTCGAGTGCAGAGTGGAGCTTCAGAGTGGAGCTTCGAGTGCAGAGTGGAGCTTCAGAGTGGAGCTTCGAGTGCAGAGTGGAGCTTCAGAGTGGAGCTTCAGAGTTCAGAGTGGAGCTTCAGAGTGGAGCTTCAGAGTGCAGAGTGGAGCTTCAGAGTGCAGAGTGGAGCTTCAGAGTGGAGCTTCAGAGTGCAGAGTGGAGCTTCAGAGTGCAGAGTGGAGCTTCAGAGTGGAGCTTCAGAGTGGAGCTTCAGAGTGGAGCTTCAGAGTGGAGCTTCAGAGTGGAGCTTCAGAGTGCAGAGTGGAGCTTCAGAGTGGAGCTTCAGAGTGGAGCTTCAGAGTGGAGCTTCAGAGTGGAGCTTCAGAGTGGAGCTTCAGAGTGCAGAGTGGAGCTTCAGAGTGGAGCTTCAGAGTGCAGAGTGGAGCTTCAGAGTGGAGCTTCAGAGTGGAGCTTCAGAGTGGAGCTTCAGAGTGCAAAGTGGAGCTTCAGAGTGCAGAGTGGAGCTTCAGAGTGCAGAGTGGAGCTTCAGAGTGGAGCTTCAGAGTGCAGAGTGGAGCTTCAGAGTGCAGAGTGGAGCTTCAGAGTGGAGCTTCAGAGTGGAGCTTCAGAGTGGAGCTTCAGAGTGGAGCTTCAGAGTGGAGCTTCCGAGTGGAGCTTCAGAGTGGAGCTTCCGAGTGGAGCTTCAGAGTGGAGCTTCCGAGTGGAGCTTCCGAGTGGAGCTTCAGAGTGCAGAGTGGAGCTTCAGAGTGGAGCTTCAGAGTGGAGCTTCAGAGTGCAGAGTGGAGCTTCAGAGTGGAGCTTCAGAGTGGAGCTTCAGAGTGGAGCTTCAGAGTGGAGCTTCAGAGTGGAGCTTCAGAGTGGAGCTTCAGAGTGGAGCTTCAGAGTGGAGAGTGGAGCTTCAGAGTGGAGCTTCAGAGTGGAGAGTGGAGCTTCGGAGTGGAGCTGAGCTGCAGAGTGGAGCTTCAGAGTGCAGAGTGGAGCTTCAGAGTGGAGCTTCAGAGTGCAGAGTGGAGCTTCGGAGTGGAGCTTCAGAGTGGAGTGGAGCTTCAGAGTGGAGCTTCAGAGTGCAGAGTGGAGCTTCAGAGTGGAGCTTCAGAGTGCAGAGTGGAGCTTCAGAGTGGAGCTTCAGAGTGCAGAGTGGAGCTTCAGAGTGGAGCTTCAGAGTGCAGAGTGGAGCTTCAGAGTGGAGCTTCAGAGTGCAGAGTGGAGCTTCGGAGTGGAGCTTCAGAGTGCAGAGTGGAGCTTCGGAGTGGAGCTTCAGAGTGCAGAGTGGAGCTTCAGAGTGGAGCTTCAGAGTGCAGAGTGGAGCTTCAGAGTGGAGCTTCAGAGTGCAGAGTGGAGCTTCAGAGTGGAGCTTCAGAGTGGAGCTTCAGAGTGGAGCTTCGGAGTGCAGAGTGGAGCTTCAGAGTGGAGCTTCAGAGTGGAGCTTCAGAGTGGAGCTTCAGAGTGGAGCTTCAGAGTGGAGCTTCAGAGTGGAGCTTCAGAGTGGAGCTTCAGAGTGGAGCTTCAGAGTGGAGAGTGGAGCTTCAGAGTGGAGCTTCAGAGTGGAGAGTGGAGCTTCGGAGTGGAGCTGAGCTGCAGAGTGGAGCTTCAGAGTGCAGAGTGGAGCTTCAGAGTGGAGCTTCAGAGTGGAGCTTCGGAGTGGAGCTTCGGAGTGCAGAGTGCAGATTCAGAGTGGAGCTTCAGAGTGCAGATTCAGAGTGGAGCTTCAGAGTGGAGCTTCAGAGTGGAGCTTCAGAGTGCAGAGTGGAGCTTCAGAGTGCAGAGTGGAGCTTCGGAGTGCAGAGTGGAGCTTCAGAGTGGAGCTTCAGAGTGGAGCTTCAGAGTGGAGCTTCAGAGTGGAGCTTCAGAGTGGAGCTTCGGAGTGGAGCTTCGGAGTGGAGCTTCAGAGTGCAGAGTGGAGCTTCGGAGTGCAGAGTGGAGCTTCAGAGTGGAGCTTCAGAGTGGAGCTTCGGAGTGGAGCTTCGGAGTGCAGAGTGCAGATTCAGAGTGGAGCTTCAGAGTGGAGCTTCAGAGTGGAGCTTCAGAGTGGAGCTTCAGAGTGCAGAGTGGAGCTTCAGAGTGGAGCTTCAGAGTGCAGAGTGGAGCTTCAGAGTGGAGCTTCAGAGTGGAGCTTCAGAGTGGAGCTTCAGAGTGGAGCTTCAGAGTGGAGCTTCAGAGTGCAGAGTGGAGATTCGGAGTGGAGCTTCAGAGTGGAGAGTGGAGATTCAGAGTGGAGATTCAGAGTGGAGAGTGGAGCTTCAGAGTGGAGCTTCAGAGTGGAGCTTCAGAGTGGAGCTTCAGAGTGGAGCTTCAGAGTGGAGCTTCAGAGTGGAGCTTCAGAGTGGAGCTTCAGAGTGCAGATTCAGAGTTGCATCATTGTAACAGGTGCATCAACCAACTGAGCTAGCTTGAAAAATTCCGGAGTGCAAACATACTAGATTAATAATGTAAGGTTCCTTTTGTAACACCTGCTTAGGACAGCTGCTAATCACCAAACATCTGATGCAGAGACACGCATTTTTTCCTTGACTGAAGCAACTATAACGATGATGCATATGTCATAAGTACATAGAAAGCTCACGAAAGTAAGCATGTGATGCTGAACATTTAAAAACATGATGGAATAACAATCTAGTATTTTAGCTATTCATCTTAACAAGACCAATGCATTGAACACCGTTACGTTGGCTGATAAAAGCGCATTTTATTTACAGTAGTCTAAAAGAGCAAAACTGCAGGAAAATGACCACTATACAAAATAAAAATAGCACTACTCTGCGCGCCGCCACTCCCGTGCACCATTTTAATTATGAAGACCCGGCCCGCCTCCAGTGCGTACCACTACCAACTATTTAATTAATTTTAAAAAGGCTCAGGCCAGGCCGGTAGGGCGTGCGCACCACGGCACCATAATTAATGTTTATAGGCCGGGGCCCGTTACCATCCGTCCTTGGAGTGCGTTGCGCACTGTAACTATTATAATATAGGCTTGCCTGCTTGCTTGCTTCAGCAGCAGCCGAGGGCAAATGGAGCAGGCGAGGAAGCAACAGGGGTTGGGGGGCTGGTTGAGTGCAAGGGCGAACCCAATATGGAGGGAAGCGGCACACAGGCAAGAACAGAGAGCAACACTGAGTGCGGCCCCGGGAGCAAAGAAGTACAGAAGCGAGAAAGCATGTTCTATAGGAGGGACAAACACGAGTGACAAGTTGGGACATAAATAAGAAGCAGGCAAATGCGCGACAGGAAAGCAACTAATTAGTGCACGCAGCAGGCCTGGAGGCAGGCAGCCAGCAGCAGCCCTGCCCCGCCGGTCGGTGACGGAGACGGAGTGACAGACTCTGAGTGACTTACTTTGGTCTTCGGACTCGGATTCGGAAATCGGACAGGGCAGCTCAGCGTGGGCGGGCCTGGCCGCCTGGCTGCTTTGTCTTGGACTTGGAAGGCAGTTAAGTTCGTAGTTTTCGTTGTTCTTCTCTTGTCTTCTTCTTTGGCTATGCGCGCCGCCTGCCGCGCCCCATATGCCACGCACAGGGGCTTACTGCTTATTGGCCCGCATGATGTTGTGCGTGCCCTGGGGCTGCCTGGCATTGCTCACCACCACTCAGCAGCAGCCAGCCCTGCTGCCCACGCCCCCCACGCACGCGGCACGCGCATACGCGGCGGCGGAAGTGCGGAACGGAAAGTGAAAGAAAAGGATAAAGGCCTGTCCCGCGTCCCGCCGCCATTTCATAGAATCAGGCGGGCTTAGACTAAGATAACAAAAAGTGCCTTACACACTGTGTAAGGCACGGTTTGTTATCATTGTCACTTTTGCCTCATGTAATGTAACGTTTGCCTTTGTATTTTGTTCACTAGTAATGTTCTCATGTATCAGTTCTGTTTCTATTGTGAATTCGCTCTGACACCTTCGGGTGAAGTCCGCACATCCCTTCTTACTCGGCTTGCTTAGCTGGCAGAATGGTGTTGCAGCGTTGGCTAGGAGTTTATTATAGTTGAGCTTTTTTCTTTCAGTCAAACAATAAAGTAACATTCATACAACCTAAATTCAGGATGCTGCCTCCCTGCCAATGTTTTAGTCATCTCTCTTTTTAAAGTCGGGAACATTCTGTTAAAACAGCTGTTTAGGATGTAAGGTATTACTTCTCACGAAACAGACTGATTTTTGATAATGTCCTGAATGCAGCAAGGACCGTCTGAATCAATGTAAAGAATTGCAGTGTTCCTAATGTTCTATATGCGATTTGCCTTCAACTAGTAATTACCATTGGATCATTGTGTGCTGTCTCACTCTTAATGCCTGTTTAAAAAGAGTGCTCTATATGCTGGACCCAAGTATGTTGCTATTTAAACAACACCAGCGATCAATGCACGCTTCCACCACACGCACACAGAACCAGACGTCGGTGCACGCTTTCACCAGGCGCACACACACACCACCAACCGTCAGTGCACACTTTCACCAGGCACACCCCATCAGCCGTCAATGCACGCTTTCACCGGGCACACACGCCACTAGCTGGCAGTGCACACTTCCACCAGGCACACACACCATTAGCCATCAGTGCACATTTTCTACAAGCACACACACACCACCAGCCATCAGTGCACGCATCAATGGTTAGCACATCCACAATTAACTATTGTAGCAATCGCAGTATGGCGCACTTTACTTCTAAACATGTCAGTGCACGCTTTTCCACCATGCACACACACCATCAGCCATCAGTGCACACTTTCAACAGGCACACACACACCACTAGCCATCAGTACATGGTTTCATCAGGCATACCCACCACCGGCCGTCAGTACACACTTTCAACAGGCACAGACACCATAAGTCATCAGTGCACGCTTTCACCAGGCACAAACACCACCAGCCGTCAGTGCACGCTTTCACCGGGCACAAACACCAACAGCCGCCAGTGCACCCTTTCACCAGGCACAAACACCAACAGCCGTCAGTGCACGCTTTCACCGGGCACAAACACCACCAGCCACCAGTGCACCCTTTCACCAGGCACAAACACCACCAGCCGTCAGTGCACACTTTCACCAGGCACAGACGCCATAAGTTGTTCGTGCACGCTTTCACCGGGCACAAACACCACCATCCGTCAGTGCACGCTTTCACCGGGCACAAACACCACCAGCCAATACAGAGTTTGGAAAAGAATTCATGCAACACATTGTCATATACAATGCCAATAACTCAAACTTGAATGCTGCGAGACCTATTGCATTGCAAATGCTTGTTGCATTATTCTGCCCATATATTTAGGAGTATCCGCTCCAAAATGCACCACTGAATTAAAATGTGTCACAAATCTCTTTGGAATCCTTCATCCGTTCACACATTGACTGCAGAAGAAGAGGCTTAGATTCATTAGCTGCTATAAAGATATACTATACAACTTTACTGATATTTTATTGAAAACCCCTGTGATTGGAGTGAGCTGAGGCCAATAGCCAGAACCTAGTTCACAACGCACCTGGCTGAAGTTGAAGTGTGGGGCCAGTGACACTTTGAGACTAAATGTGTTTGGGCTTTAAGTTGTTCAATAGTGGCAAAAAATGGGTTACCAAAATTCACCATGAGCTGTCCATCACTTGTCTTTAAAGTAGCCTTCTTGTAGTGTATTTTGAAGAAGGGTAAGGGGCTAGAAAAGCTTAAAATATGACTTGCGACTTCTGTATCATCAGTTCGTAACCCTGCTTCATGCCGCTCGCAGCCCAGCTGGGTCGCTTATATGGACAAGTTGTAGAGCACGAGCTAGGCAGAGAATTTTTGTACCCTATCTATTTATTTCTCTGCTTTCTGTTCTCAGGTACTTCCAGCTGCTCAGCACCCAGAGGTGTTCGGGTTACATGAAAACGTGGACATTTCAAAGGACCTTCAGCAGACCAAAATTGTTTTTGAATCTTTGCTGCTAACACAAGGTGGAGCTCGAACAGGCAGCGCTTCCGCGGGCAGTGATACCACTTTGTCTGACATCGCAAAAGATATCCTCAGTAAGGTAAGCAGAAAAGCATATTTGGGCAAGGTCAACGTAATTGAATATTACATTACATTTCGAGTGTCAAAAATATCAAGTTTTTCTACTTTTATTGGAAAGGATCCTTGCATAGACAACTCACTTGCTATTTTTCGGTGGTACTTTTGTTATCAGTGTATTCAGCAGAGAGCCCATAGTTCAGGTTCACTTGTCACGTCCATTTTAAATCATATTTCCTTTTGCCCATCAATTTCTGAAGAATCCCCAAATAATAGTAAAGACCATCTGGTTTTTTCATAGCTCTTTGGTCAAAAGATGTTTACATGAAACATCTTTGTGCCTGAGCACATATTGCACCAGCGCTACCCTAGAGGGGCATTCCGTGGTGGCTGGCTTGTATCGAGGGTGGTGGGCACTGTGGTATCGTGATGGCCCCCCACAGATTACACAAGACTATTGCTTCGTTCAGGTATGTTTATTTCTCATGGTGGCACTGCTCGCCTTGCATCCTGCCTCTGGTCCCCTTCCCTTCTGAATATCCCTTGACCGGATGTGGTGTCCAGTGGTCCCTCCCCCCATCCTTGACCCCAGGGTCCTAGTAGTGCCCGCTGTCTGGGCATGACATCTCCACCTTTGTTCTAAACAAACATTTTCCATGACGCGCCCTGTGGTCACTAGAGGAGGGAGGGAGGGAGGGAGAGAGGGAGAGAGGGAGAGAGGGAGAGAGGGAGAGGGAGAGGGAGAGAGAGAGAGAGAGAGAGAGAGAGAAAGAGAGAAGAGAGAAGAGAGAGAGAGAGAGAGAGAGAGAGAGAGAGACATATATATATCTCCCCGCACAGACCCTCGTCACATTACATCTCTTCAATCAGTCTCTGTGGTTTATAGCATGTTCTTCTCGGTCTTGATTCTGTCGTCCACCTGTACATTTCCTTCCTCCTTGATTGCCTCCGGCGCTAACCCGGCTGTTCTTCTTCCTTCATTCTCAACTCTTTGAAGTGCGAGCTGTTCCTTGTGATGTGATACCGCCCTGCTGACACTGTTGTCATGGGTCCTTTCACCTCCGTCACGGTCAGCGAGTCCTTCGAGAACGCACTGTCCGATTTCCTCTGCTGTCGTTGCCGCACTACCACTGTGTCCCCTTCTTTTAGTTTTGCTTTGGTGGCGTGCCTCCTTTCATCTGCGTATGCCTTCATTTATGCTTTTGCCTCTTCGTCTTTGGCAGCTATGTTGCTTCGCTCTACACTCGTCGTTGCTTCCATCTGCGGTAACCGGGTCCTGCTCGAGCGTCCCAGCACGAGCTCGGCCGGGCACCAGCCTGTGGAGCTGTGAGGGGTGTTCCTGTAGTCCCTCAGTATCTGACATTGTGCTTGTCCTATCGATATTTGCGTTATCTTCGCTCTCTGTACCGCCTTCTTTATGGTCCCCATGAACCTTTCCACCATCCCATTCGCTTGTGGCCACAGAGGCGTTATTTTCCGATGGCGTATTCCTAGGTATTCCATGAACTTTCGGAACTCTTCTCCTGAGAATGGCGGCCCATTGTCAGTCTTTAGCGTTTGGGGTGAGCCCCAATGCTACAAACACATCATCCATGACTGGCAGTGTTGCATTTGCTGACGTTGACGCTACTTGCCTGACAATTGGAAAACGGGAGAACTCATCTATTATTACCAGCAGGTAATTTGCCGTCTCCAGCGGTCCATAGAAATCTGCCGCCAGTTCGGTCCACACCGCTTTCGGTAGTTCAGACATCTGTAGCGGCTCCGACTTGGGCGGCGGCCCCGTCACTTGGCAGACGTGGCAACGCATGACAGTCGCCTCGACCATGCTGTCCAGCACAGGGAACCACACTTTTTCTCGTAGCATTTTCTTGGTTGCGACCATCCCTCGGTGTGACTCGTGCGCCAGTTCTATTGTCTGTTTCCTCAGCGTTCGGGGCATCACTATTCTTGTTCCTCTCATCATGATGCCATTTTCGGTCTCTGAGAGCTCTTCATGGATCTTCTTGAATGCCAACAGTTCGTCCTTTATTACTCCTTCATCCAGGATGCTGTTGTTGTTGATGTGTCTCCACCTTTGCTGTCTTGTCACTTTCTGTATCGCTTGCATGGTGGAGTCTCGCTTTGTCTCGTATTCCAGCTCTGCCATCGTTATTGAGGCCGGCGTGTTGTGCTTCAGTATGAAGTTCAGGTATTCCTCCGCCATCGTCGTTGCCTCAATTGCATGTGGCAAAGGATGTCTTGACATGTAGTCAGCCGGGTTGTGTTCCTTTCCAGGCTTGTGTATTATTTTGAAATTGTAATCCATTAGTCTTATTCCCCACCTCTCTATCCGGGGTGGTATTTTTGCGTTGGGATTTCCATAGATTGTTTTCTGATACATACATCTGCCAGTGGATTCCTCACCTTGTGAATGTCCCCCTGCGTCAGCAGCTTCCGTAAATTCTTTTTGTAGCTTCGCGCCGACGTGGACCGACGTCACAGAGGCACGGCATCGCGCGCGACTCCGCTGACGTCACCGACCCCATATCAGGCCCACGCCGGCGTGATGACATTAGTTCCCTTTTTTCCGCATCGTCGCCGCTAACGGTTTTCTAGGGATCGTCCGTAGCTTTTGCAGCAACTTTGTTACCTTGTATTGTTCGTGTTTCATTGTCTTCTCTGTCAACATGTCTTTGAGAAGACCGGATTTAAAGCCTGTGGTGAATGCGGCAAAACCATGTCCATTACGGATCCACATGAATGCTGCTTAATGGATCCACATGAATGCTGCTTATGGTGTTTGAGCTCCGAGCACGACGTCGAAGACTGCCAGCCTTGTAGGAAGATGACACCTAAGGCCCTCCGGGAGAGAGAAACTAAGCTTCCTGTGGCGAAGCTTAAAGGAAGTAAGGAGAAGAAAAAATCGAGGTCGCGGACTCGACGCTCGAGGTCAAGATCTCGTTCGAGGTCGCGTTTGGACTCGTCCTCAGCCCATGCTTCGAGATCATCTAAAAAAAAGCATAAGAAGAGGTCCGATGAATCCCGACTTCGCTCGAGGAAGGACTCGGGTTCTAAACCGAAGTCACAGGTGAAGCTGGTTGAGAAGGTGGTGGTATCTTCGGCTTCGGAAGATCAGGACGCCGGGGGTGAGGCGTCGCATGCGAATTCGCCAGGTTCTCCGAGGCAGACGGCGAATCCATCTCCGGTTCCATTCCATCCTCCGGATCGGGAGGATGAAGGTGAGGGGGAAATGGTTGGAGAGGGAGAGGCTCCGTTGCCCGAAGGTCTGTCGACTCCGGTGCACCAGCCTGAAGAGGAAGTCGACGTCGTATCGACTCCACGCCCTCAAGAGCAGCCTGGGGGTTCGTACCCAGCCTTCCCCGCTCCAGGTCAGGATCCAACGCATTTCCTTAATGCGATGTTTGGTATATATTCCAGGGCTATGTACCCCTCTTGGGCTCGTGTTGGTCCCCCGGGTCCGATGGCGTTTGGTCTGGGTGTTCCCCAAACCTATGCTCCTGCGCCCTTTATGCCCTTTATGCCGGCTCTGGCGCCGCACTGGCATTTTCCGACGCCGGCAAGGCCTTCGACTCTGAAGTCATCGACGCCGAATCCTTCGACGCCGATTCCATCAACCCTGATGCCGAACCCTGAGCGACATCGTGGGATTCTTCCTCGTCCGGCGTCGGGATCGGCGCCGGCACCGGCTTCGACGGAGCCGACAGTGGATCCGACGGCTTCGAATGTGAAGCGCAGGTCGATGCGTGAAGCCCAGAGGCTGATGGAGGAAGAGAGGTATCGTAAGGAGTATTTGGAGGAGGGTGAACTGTCCCCTGAGTGGGATTTAGTTTCAGTACCGGATGAACCCTCTAAAGATGTGGCTCCTTACCATGTCGTAATAAAGAAGGCTGCAAGTTTATTGAACATTGCTTTACCTACTGCTGAGTTTAAGTCAAATCTTCTCGCAGAGGTCCTTCACTCTCCATCTTCAGTGACTGAACCATTGTTGCCTTTTAATGATGCCCTCAAAGATCCAATTTTAGAGGTTTGGAAGAAACCTGTATCAGCTCCTGCTGTGTCTAGGACTGTTGCCAGGAGGTACAGAGCTGCTCCTGATGACCCAGAATTTTTATCCACTCACCCTCTGCCTGAGAGTTTGGTGGTGCAGGCGGCCTGTTCCAAAAGATCAAAGGGAGCTTTTCCTCAGGTTCCAGCAGAAAAAGAGTCGAGAAAGCAGGATCAGGCTGATAAAAAGGTTTTCGCCTCCACCAGTATGGCGCTGAAGTCCACAAATGCGACCTGCCTGATAGGGCGTTATATCCACGCCCTGATGGACACTGTAAAACACATGGTGCCCAAGTTACCGGAGGAGGATAGAAAAGACTTTCAGGAGGTAATCTCTGACACTCAGGCTGCAGCAAGGCAGGTGATTCAGAGTGGATTGGACACGGCGGACTCTGTGGCTAGGGTCTTGGGCTCTTCTGTGGCAACGAGGAGAGCTGCGTGGCTGAAATCGAGTGAATTTTCGACAGATGTCCAGTCTACATTGATGGATCTCCCATTCGACGGGTCTGGTTTATTTGGCAAGAAGGCAGACGCTGCTTTTGAACGCTTTAAAGACAGCAGGGCGACGGCTAAGTCGTTGGGCCTTCAGACCAGGGGCACTTTTGGGGGAGGTTCTAGAGGATTTAGCAGATCTTCTTTTCGATCCTATAAGACAACGCAGCAGCAGCCACAGCAGCAGCAAAACACGCTGTCCAGGTTTTATAGGGGCAAGCAAAGAGCCCGTTCTCGAGGCCATCAAGCTTCCTCCTCTTCCTCCTCTTCCCCGTCCCAGCCCCCTGCCAACGCAGCAAAGCAGCCCTAGATCCGCCATTCCGGATCATGTGGGTCCAGTGTGGGGTTGGCTTACCCATTTCCTACGAGATTGGGAATTGATTACAACGGATCTTTGGGTTCTCAATCTCGTGGGGAATGGGTATGCTCTTCTCTTTCGGGAGTTTCCCCCAAATTACCCTCCTTGCCAGGGTTTTTGTTCGGAGGACCACCTGCTTCTCCTGCAGGAAGAAGTCCTGGCACTGTTCAGAAAAGGTGCAAAAGAGGTGGTTCCGGAGCAGGAAAGGGGGTCAGGGATGCTACTCCCGGTATTTTCTGATCCCCAAGAAGGATGGCAGGCTTCGGCCAATCCTGGATCTCAGGATCTTAAACCTTTACCTGAAACAGGAAAAGTTAAAGATGCTCACTCTTGCACAGGTTCTTCAAGCGCTGCTGGAAGAAGACTGGATGGTGTCGATCGACTTGCAGGATGCGTATTTTCATATTCCCATCCTGAAGTCGCACAGGAAGTATCTCCGTTTTACGGTTGGGTCGCAACACTACCAGTTTATGGTCCTTCCGTTTGGTCTTACTACTGCGCCTCGAGTCTTCACCAAGGTGATGGCGGTGGTGGCAGCACATCTCAGGAGGTCGGGGATACCTGTATTCCCGTATCTGGATGACTGGCTGATCAAAGCAGAGTTGCCGGGGAAGGTGCTCAATCACCTGCAGGAGACAACTCAGTTGTTGCACAGGTTGGGTTTTTCGATAAATTTACCCAAATCTCACCTGGTGCCCTCCCAGCGCAACCTGTTCATAGGTGCGGTACTGGATACTTCTGTATGCCGTGCATTCCCTCCTCCTCAAAGGATTCGCGACATACAGGAAATGATTCCTTTATTCTACAATGTAGCGGTTGTTCCAGTCCTGAAGGTCCTACGTCTGCTCGGTCTGATGGCTACTTGCATTCTGTTGGTCAACCATGCACGCTGGCACATGAGGGCACTCCAGTGGTGCCTCCGCAGGCAGTGGTATCAGCACAACGGAGATCTCAGGGAGTCAGTGAGGATCTCCAGAGAAACTGCAGCGGATCTGTCTTGGTGGAGCGTGGAAGGCAACCTGTCACAAGGAAAGCCTTTTCAACTTCTTCCATCGGTGGTCACGGTGATAACGGTTGCATACACTCTAGGGTGGGATGCTCATCTGGGGGACCTGGAGGTCAAGGGTCTTTGGTCTCCAGAGGAAAGGTTGCTTCACATCAACCTACTGGAATTATGGACGATACATCTGGCGCTCAAGGCCTTCCTCCCTTCCCTTAGCGGGCGATCAGTTCAGGTCCTGACGGACAACACGACCGCGATGTGGTATGTCAACAAGCAGGGAGGAGTGTCTCTGCAGAGAGGCTCTGCGTCTCTGGTCCTGGGTGCAGGACCATCAGATTTGTCTGATGGCAAATCATCTGGCCGGAGTTCTGAACGTTCGTTCAGACAGTCTCAGTCGGCAGTTCTCTGCCGACCACGAGTGGAGGCTTCATCCAGAGGTAGATCGTCACGTCTTTCGGACGTGGGGAACTCCTCGGGTGGACCTGTTCGCCACTCGCGAGAATGCTCACTGCTCGTCATTCTGCAGCCTCCAGTTTACGATGCAGGGAGCCTTGGGGGATGCGTTTCAGTTGAGTTGGGACTCGCAACTCCTTTTCGCGTTTCCTCCCATACCCTTGATTCCTCGGGTTCTGAGACCGGGCCCAAGTTATATTGATCGCCCCGGATTGGCCAAGAAGGGTGTGGTACTCGGACCTTCTCCACCTCTCCTCTCACCCGCCGCTCCGTCTCCCTCACAGGGCAGATCTCCTCTCCCAGATGGAGGGGCAGGTTCTACACCCCCACCTCCAGACCTTACACCTTCATGCCTGGAGATTGAACGGGGCAACCTGAGTTCCTTTTCTCTCCCACACGATGTGGTGGATGTCATCTTGTCAGCCAGGCGTGACTCCACTAAGTCCATTTATTCCTATAGATGGTCAAAGTTCGTTGCTTGGTGTGGGGAGAAGTCCATTGACCCTTTAAGGGTTTGTTTGTCCAATATTCTTCAATTTACTCTTTCCTTGGCCCAGAAGGGTTTTGCGGTGGCAACTATTAAGGGTGATTTGTCGGCCTTATCGGCTTTCCTTTGTTTGCCTGACCAGCCCTCTTTGTTTAAGTCACCTATTGTTTTACGATTCATCAGGGGACTTACCAATAAATTTCCTCCTACTCCTTTTATTGTACCTCAATGGGACTTGAACCTTGTTCTTACATTCTTGATGGGTTCACCTTTTGCCCCCTTTCATTGAGACTTTTGTCTTTCAAGACAGTCTTCCTCGTAGCAATTACCTCGGCTAGGAGGGTAAGTGAACTTCAAGCTCTTAGTTCAAAGCCCCCGTTTTTATACATTCATGCTGATCGAATGGTTCTTAGGACCAGGGCTGCTTTTCTGCCGAAGGTGGTAACTCCTTTCCACCTGGGGCAATCCGTTACCCTCCCTACCTTTTATCCTCCCCCTCACCCTTCCAAGGAGGAGGAGCGGCTTCATCTCTTGGACCCTAAGAGGGCGGTGAGCTTCTACCTGGACAGGACAAGGGAGTTCAGGTTGGATGACCAGCTGTTCGTTGGATTTGCTGGCTGGAGGCAAGGAAGATCTGTGCACAAGCGCACGCTCTCAAGATGGATAATTTTATGCATCAAGATCAGCTACTCCCTGGCGGGTAAGGAACCTCCAGAGGGTATAAGGGCTCATTCCACTAGAGCTAAGTCTGCAACATCTGCTCTTTCTAGAGGTGTGCCCGTAGAGGACATTTGCGGAGCCGCAACTTGGGCCTCCCTCCACACTTTCGCGAAGCATTACTGCTTGGATACCGAGGTGAGGAGGGACGGCCAATTTGCGCGTTCTGTCCTCCAAGATTTCTTGGTATAGAAGAGTGGACACCCTCCTCCGGGAGTGGGGACTGCTTTGGGAATCTATTCACAAGGTGAGGAATCCACTGGCAGATGTATCTATCAGAAGAACAAGTTACGCTTTTTCTGGTAGATACAGTATCTCCTTGTGGATTCCTCACTGACCCACCCGCCTCCCCGTTGTCCATTCTTGTATACCATGTTTATTGGATATATTTATATATGTTTATTGTCAAAGGAAATGTTTATTACATTTTGCTTTCCCTTATTGTTTTCGCACTATGTGTGTTATCTGGACATTGTGTACTGTGTATACAATGTATTATTCTACTGCCATTGGTCCGTCTGTGTGCCTCGAAGGTACGGAAAAAAGGGCGGAACTGATGTCATCACGCCGGCGTGGGCCTGATATGGGGTCGGTGACGTCAGCGGAGTCGCGCGCGATGCCGTGCCTCTGTGACGATGGTCCACGTCGGCGCGAAGCTACAAAAAGAATTTCCGGAAGCTGCTGATGCAGGGGAATATTCACAAGGTGAGGAATCCACAGGCAGATACTGTATCTACCAGAAAAAGCGTTACCGAAGGTAAGTAACTTGTTCATTAGCGCTTGGTGGTCTGTTATTATTGTGAATGGTTTCCCATATATGAACATGTGATGAAGTTCACAGGCCCACACAACTGCCAGACTCTCTTTTTCCAGTTGAGAGTATGCTCGCTCAACGTCTGATAGGCTCTTGCTTCCGTATGCCACCACACATCTTGGTGAGTCCTTTCCTGGTCTGTGTTGCGCCAGTATTGCCCCCAGCCCCACTGGCTGGCATCTACTGTCAATTTGGTGCATAGCAGCGGATCAAAGTACGCCAGGTGAGTCCTTTCCTGGTCTGTGTTGCTCCAGTATTGCCCCCAGCCCCACTGGCTGGCATCTACTGTCAATTCGGTGCATAGTAGCGGATCAAAGTACGCCAGGTGGTCTACTGCGGTCACAGCTTCTCTGATCTCCTCAAAGGCTTTGCTGCATTCCTTTGTCCATGCAAAACTCTGTCCTTGTTTTGTCAGTTCTCGCAATGGTGCGCTCACTGTGGCAAAGTCTTTGATGTACCTTGCACAATAACTGGCAAGACCAAGGAATGACCTCACTTCTGCAACATCGCTTGGCTGACTTGTCCACCTTGCTGGCCGCATTCCTTTTTTGGAAAAAATTTGTCCAAAGTTCACACTTGTCTTCATTTAGCGTGAGCCCTGCCTGCTCTAGTTGGGAACATACTTCTCGCAGTGCCTTGTCATGCTCCTCATCCGAGTTGCAGAACACCAGAATGTCGTCACTGTAGTTCAGGCTATTCTTTACTGGCCTTATTAATTGTCTTATTGTCTCTTGAAATATTTCGGCGGCGGATGATATCACAAAACTCAGACGCTTATAGCGGAACAGACCCAGTTGCGTGGAGAACGTTGTGATATACCTGGACTGAGGGTCGAGCTCTAGCTGGTGTTATCCTTTGCACAAGTCTAGTTTAGAGAACCGTCTTGTGCCTGTTAGGCAGCTGATCATATCATCGAGGTGAGGTCCAGGGTGTCTTTCCCGTTCAATTGCTGTGTTCGGTACTCTCATGTCAACACAGAAGCGAATTTTGGACGTGTTTTTATTTGGTACGGCCACTATTGGCGACACCCAGGGCGTCGGTCCTTCGGCTGGTTCTATGATGTCCTGTTTGAGCAACGCTTCAATCTCTTCTTCTACTTGCGGTTGCAGGTGTATTGGCACTCGCCGGTGGTGTTAAGCTACCGGCTTTATTGGTTCATCGATGTGCAGCGTTATTTGTCGCCCCTTTAGCTTCCCCAGCCCCTGCAGTAGTTTGGGATACTCCTTTAAGATGCTCTTTTTTCTGACATGCTATACGTCATCTCGAGCAGGCCCATCACTTGGGCTGTGACATTGCTTAACAGGCACGGTGCTGGAATGTCACCTCTCAGCACATGAATCTCTTCTTTTGTCGTTTGACTTTTGTACATTAGGTTCTCTGTGAATTTTCCCAGGTTGGTCACGGGCTTCTTTGACCCCCCATGTGAACACCTCAACTTTCAACGGTTTCAGCGCTGGCTTCACTTCCATCCTTTCATATTCCGACGCACACATGATGTTACATGTTGCGCCACTGTCGAGCACAAACCGTGCTCTGTGTGGTCCTACGTCTATGGTCACAGACTCCGTCTTCTTTATGGTGCTTTTGTCTACGAGGCGGATGCTTTCTTCAGTCTTGCCTTCATCTGTGGACATGGCAGCGGTGTCTGACATGAGGTAGAGTCGTTCTACCTTTTCTTCTTCCCCTTTGTCTCCCGACTCTATCGAGGAACTTCTGTTTGCTGTCTCGACATGTCTGACATGTCTGCTTGTCATCATCCGCGGTCTTCCCGGTCATCCTCTTTCACCTCTAAACTGCAGCCCTTGGCATACACTGGCAAAGTGGTTGCTCCTGTTGCATTTCCTGCAGGTTTGGCCAAATGCTGGGCACGCGCCTCTGTGTGGGAATTCAAGTCCACATCTGTAGCATGTTGATTCCGGTTGCTTTCTTATCGCTTGTTCATTTTGGCGCTTCTTCCAGTTGCTGGTGCGGCTGTTCTCTGTCATGCGGTGTGCCTGTTCGACTCGTCGTTCTTTTCCCCACTCTATTTGCTTTGCTTGTATTGCCGCTCTTGCTTCCGCCCTCGCTAGTGACAGGATATTCTCCAGTAATGTTGGTTCCTTCAGAATCCTTGTGCGGAACTCTGTGTCACGGCACCCTTCAATGATGCGCAGGCGAATTGCTTGTTCGTTGTCATATTTGTCGAATTTGCAGTGAGTTACTAGCTGCTTTAGTCGCGTCGCAAAATTATCTAGCAACTCGTGTGTGTGTTGGAATGCTATGGTGAAAGTGTAGCGCTCGAAATCAATGTTTCTTTGCGGATCAAATTTGTTTGTCAAGCACTTTATTAGGTCTTTGTATGTTGATATCTAATTTTCTGGTAGGGTCACTAGTAGGTCATCTACTTCATCGCCCACTAGGTTGAGGAACAGACCTAATTGCTTGGCCTCTATTACAACAGTGGCCTCCATGCACCTCTCATATCTCTTGACCCATCGCTCCCATCTTATTCCCACTTGTGGCTCTGAGAGGTTGAATGGGAGAGGTCTCGATATTGGGCGCTCTGCCTTTCGCTCCTTGGCTCTGCCATTTCTTCTTTGTCTGTTCTGGGTGACCCTTGTGCTTTCTTCTTTCTGTCGCTATTTATACCCGACTTTGTGTTGTTTCTTCTATTGATTGTCTCTTTTTGGCATCTTTTTGTGCCCTTTTTTTTGTACTGTCCTGTATTATTTATGCTTTCTTGTTGTTGTTTTCTTTTTGTTGCCCACTTTCCTTCATTCTTCTGTCGTTTTCTTTTTGTTTGGGCTTGTTTTTCACCCTTGTGTTGCTCTTCCCGGCACTTTTTCAATCTTTTTCGACTTTGCCTGGTCCCAAGATGGCCGCAGGCCCTTTCCGCTTTCCTATTGGTCCTTTCGCCTGACTTCAAAATGGCCGCCGAGACTCTCGCGAGACTTCGGGACCAATCAGAGCGTTGCCTGGTTTCAAGATGGCCGCTCGTTATTCTCGCGCGCTGATTGGCTCTTTCTGCCTGTCCTCAAAATGGCCGCCGAGACTCTCGCGAGCCAAAATTTCTTCAAATCTCGCGCTCACGCCCGGCACTTACCGGGCATTTAGGATCTTGATCTGCAGCGGTCGGGGTGGGTTCCCGCATCGTTGCTTTTCACAGTGGCGCGAACCAGGGTGGGCTCCTGGCTTCTCTGCGATCCTCTTTTCTCACTCGACGCGATCCAGGGTGGGCTCCTGGTTTGAAATTGCGAGGCAGGCGACACACACGTGTGTTCTTTGTCCTTCGTCAGTTGTGGTATCGTGATGGCCCCCCAAGGATTACACAAGACTATTGCTTCGTTCAGGTATGTTTATTTCTCATGGTGGCACTACTCTCCTTGCGTCCTGCCTCTGGTCCCCTTCCCTTCTGAATGTCCCGCCCCTGCTTCTTGACCGGATGTGGTGTCCGGTGTCCCCTCCCCACATCCTTGACCCCAGGGTCCTGTCTGGGCATGACAGGCACAAAAAAATATTTAAAATTAACTTATCTTGCAGCGCAACGTCCTCCTCCTTCGGGTGTCTTCCCTCCTCGCGGAAGCTCCAGATGCAGGAAACTGCACTACCCAGTCCTGGGGCTGCTTTCACAGCATGAAAGCAGCGCCAGGATTGAATAGATCAGTCTCTCCCAGTCCTCCTAAGAGCACTGGAGGCCTGCGTTTTCTCTAACCTGGCTGCCCAAGACAGCCGGCCAAAGAGACATGCACATTTTGAAGCACATAGCTCTATGCTGCTGTCACTCGGCAGCACTGGCCAGTCCCATCCTGACACTTAGTTCAGGACGGGTTGCTGAAAAAGTAAACTGTAATAAATTAAATGTATTACCATTTTATTTTTCAGGTCTGGTGCATGTGGGGCATCAAATGGAAGAGCCACCCATGGTGGCATTCCCTCATTTCCACAAAGGCATAGCCCCTTGCAAATTAGGGGAACACTTTACCTCTGTGCCATATTATGGATGCGAGTGCAGAGGCAAAGAGGCCATCAGTAAGCTAACTGACTGTGCGCCACAAAAAGGAGGCAGAGTCACTGCACCCCAGAGTGCAGCAGACTGCAGGAGTGAAATGGGGGTCCTATTAGGGGGGACACGGACAGACACATCCCTGCAGGCAAGTGCAGTCACTCACTGCACACACCTTCAGATGGATCTCTGTGCCCACTTTGAAGTGCAGGCAGTTGCTGTCAGTTCAGTGAAAAACGAACAGCTGCTGCAAGCAGCCACTCCATCTTTTACTAATGTGCTGCCCCCAGGGCAGCTATG
Source organism: Lissotriton helveticus (assembly GCF_964261635.1). NCBI lineage: Eukaryota > Metazoa > Chordata > Amphibia > Caudata > Salamandridae > Lissotriton > Lissotriton helveticus. The sequence continues at coordinate 1,139,199,864 of NC_136070.1, forward strand.
GGTTCATGTCTGACCTGGGGTAGTGCCTTTTCAGTAATGGGGTGTACTGTCCCTGTTTGTGCCCAGCTCACCGATTTGAAGGTGGGTTGATACATAAATAGTGTGCCCTGTTTGTAATATGGACCCACCTCTCAGCAGCCAGTGGCTTGCTGGCTGAACTACATTACCATCAGTAAGCATGTGTGATATGGAGGATCAGGTTCGAATGAAATTCAGTATTTTTGTAAAAGAGTAAATATAATCGGTTAAACCAACCAATGTCGATCAACAGTAGGAAATAAGGGTACCATTGGAAGTTAGAGGGTCTGATTCTACTTCTGATTTTAAAACAAAATAACTTGTGAATAAAGGATCCTGTTTGCTTGCATGTAGTGCTTGCTGTGTACAGAAAAAATAGCGTAGGGGGCTCTAAGATTTTTCAACCAAATGAGGAGTTGCCGAATCCCAAGGCTGCTTCCCCCTTATAATATTGCTTTCTTTCACTACTTTCACCTTCCTGTCTCTTTATCTCCCTTCTGCATGTTGTGTCCATCCCTACTTTTGCCTTACTCCTTACATTTCCTCTCCTCCTTAATTTTGTTTTGCCTTTGTGTCTCATGCTCTGGGTCAAAATCTCATGATCAAAAATAAACTTTGGTCTAAAAAATGAGTGCTGAGTCCACCAAGTAGAAAAAAGGATGCTATAAAAATAGAGAAAGTTCATGAAAACAAGGCATGCACTAAAGTAATACTAGCTCAGGAACCAGGAATCAAAAAGGCATGTAGAAGAGTCCTAGTTCAAGGAACAAGGATTAGCATTAACTAAGCAACTGAAAACATAGGGTCAGTCAAACAGGAACACTACTACAATGACCACTACTGGACTGAAGAAAACTGAGGGTTAAAAGAGCTCACTATGATAACGTGTCTCAAGTATAAGCAGGCTAGCACCTACCAGTCACAGGTGTACTGAATTCTGCCACCCATCCTTGGGTTCCTCTGCATGGGTGGAGATGAAGCAGTGAGCATGGAATTCTAGGTACTGGAGTCTTTATCAAGAAAAGCAAACTGGCTTCTGCAAAACCCATCATGGGCCAGGAATGAATAGGAATTTCAGAACAGTGTCCCAGAGGCTGAAAATCAGTAAATTGATATATCAGGTGTTCCGGAAGCTTATTTGAACACAGGAAAGTCACACAGGTAGGCCCCCTAGTTGTGGGCATGAGAAACCAGGGAACAAATCATGATACATGACACGTTGCTATGCTGTCGCGGCCACACAGAGCTTGCAGAAGACCACCTATGTGGGAATTGCACTTGCTGTCTTCTGTCTGCAGATGAGTGCTTATCTCAGATCTCAGCAGACAGTGGCTAGCTGACTGAGCTTCTTTGTCTTCAGTAAGCTTCGGGAATATATATAGGATCACGTTAGATTAGTATAGGATGGTAAGAGAGTCACATTGGCATCTGTGTAGCACTGGCTGCCAATCTCTTTCATCTCTAGCATTCAGTTTGCTTACCCCATGAGTAGTACCATGCCTGTAGCGAACAGGATGGCGGTGGATGTATGGCCGCCAGGTGGGAGCTCTTGTAGGCTGTGACTGCCTTAATAAGCCACGCCCTCTAACTGTGCTTTTCGTTATTAAATGTGGACCTTGTTTCTCAACCTCTGTAATGAAATGACTTTTTTTTACAGTTGCCAAAGGATTTTGACATAGAAGCTGCACTTGAAAAGTATCCTGTGAAATATGAAGAGAGTATGAACACAGTATTAGTACAGGAGATGGAGAGGTTTAACAAGTAAGTTTACATATAATAATAATTTCATTATACACCCAATAATATGTATTGCAATCCGCATATGTAAGTATTCTTTGTCCTGACCTGCTTAGTTTAGTGGGTCTTTTTCAATGCTCCAGTTGCTTGCATAGTTTTAGATACCTTCTCATAGCTGAGAGCACAAAATCTATTTGTGAACCAAGATTTCTAGTTTGAATGGATGGTGGATGGTACTCTAAGAAGTATCTCACTGAGTCTGTTCTCCCCTGAGTTTATCAAGGACAGCCTAAAATTATCAGAGCCTATTCTTAAATTGCCTTTTGTAGTATGTAAAATTGTACTACAGAAGTACTACTCGTACTACAAAATGCAATTCACGAACCTATCAGGTGGAGACCTCCGACTCTCCTGTCTCTTCTGTGATGAGATCTCTACCAAGGTTAGAGCCGGTATCTCTCGAAATTGAATGCCTCTGATCACATCCATGTCCACAACTGAAACAAGTTTTGTAGACCACTGCTATGTCTCTACTGGTACATGAGCATAAGGATCCTTGTGACGTTTTGGTTACTGATTCATGCATGTTCCCAACTCTCTGCACGTCGTAGGATTGGAGCTTCAAACTTTATGCCCCCTCATTGAGCCAGTTGCTGTGGTTATATTATTTTGCAAGATTATATTCTTGCTAAATACCTGCACATCGTGTGCCTTAGACATGTGGAGCAGCTGCAAGATCTCAGTCAGAATACTTGTTTACCATTGATGTCACTTACAGATGTCTGATGCTTTTACCCACAATATTTTGGACATGTGGCTGAACAATATATATATATATATATATATATATATATATATATATATATATATATATATATATATCGCCTAGTGGCAGTCGCCACTAGGTAGTTATAAGTAGGTCTGCATCTCTGAGAAATTAAGGGCAAAACAAATTGTATATTTTGGCAGTTGTGTTCGCGAGAGTCTCCTGAGTGCCCAGCTAGAGCAAGAATTAAAAAATGGAGCCCTGTTATTGGTCAAGAGGTCAGTTTTTCCCTTGAGCCTTCATGCTGTAGGTGTTGTGGAAAGAAAGTAAAAGAGTTTTATAAGGAGGCAGGAGAAACGCATGCTGTCCCTCTACATTTGGAGTGGAGGTCTCTAAGGCATAACTACTGTGAATATAATTATACAGTTTTTTTAATTATTACGCTCTTGCTGGTCTCTCACGGGATTGTGAATAGTTAAAAGGAGTATGTGAAATCAGAATACACTACTATTAAAAATGCATATTGTGGCCCTTGTTATTGAGAAAAGTGTGTAAGACATAAGTACTGTGATGATTAGGAGGTTAATTCTTTTTTTTATTAAATGTTACGATCTTGCAAGACTCTCACGGGATTGTGGAAAATAGGTAGTATGTGATCTTTGAATACACTCTGGTATTTATGTACATAGGCTTGGGAAGAGTTGTGAGTAGAGTTAAGTCTCTTCACACACACTATTATGCACACCCACCATCCAAGAGAGGGGTCTCAGTGGAGAGGCCAGTCCCTCCACACATCCTACTACACACACCCATTATTCAGGAGAACGGTGTAATTGTAGAGACCAGACCTTCCCGCACCTTGCTACTTCACACCTGTTATCTGAGAGAGGGGTCTGAAAGGAGAGGTCAGTCCTTCCATGCACCCTACTATGCACACCCATAAATCAAGAAAGGAGTCTCAGAAGAGAGACTAGCTACTCCCTCCATACACCATTCTTCGCACATCCGTCATCTAAGAGAGGGGTGTGTATGGAGAGGCCAGTCCCTCTGTGCACCCTAGTATGCACACCCCTTATCCAACAGAGAGGTCACAGCGGTGAGGCTAGTGCCTCCCCGCATACTACAATACACACCCATCAACTAAGAGAGGGGTCCGAAGAGAGAGGCCAGTCCGTCCCCGCACCATACTATGCACACCCGTGAGCGAAGAATGGGTCCAGTGTAGTGGATAGTCCCTCCCCACACACTACTATGCACACCTATTGTCTGAGAGAAGATCTGAAAGGAGAGATCAGTGCCTCCCTAAACCCAACTATGCACACCCATCATCCAAGAGAGAGTTCTCAGCGGAGAGGCTAGTCCCTCGCCACGTACTACTATGCATACCCATCACCTGAGAGAAGGGTCTGATAGGAGAGGCCAGTCCCTACCTGCACCCTACTATGCACATCTACCATCCAAGAGAGAGGTCTCAGTGGAGAGAGGCCCACACCCTACTATGCTTGCTTTCATATTGTGGTATTACTCCATGTTTTATGCAGACATGATTTTTTCGAAAGATTTTGCAAACTGTGCACCTTTTCCTGTTATGTTACAAAACGAAACCTTTCCCTTTCATAATGAAGTCCGCACACAGGATTTATTCTACCATTCATACACTCAAAAAATAATTCATTTACTTTTTTTCTAAAACTAGAACTTTACTAAAATAAACAAGGTTAGAGTAATGTTATAGTTAGATGTGATAAAAAGATCTGTATTCGTAAAAAAGAAAAATAGAAATTCACTGTAATAAACAAAGGTTAAAGTAACGTTATAGATAGGTGTGAAAAAAAATCTCTTTAAAAAAAAAAAAACTCTTAAAGATCCATCTAATAAAACAAAGGTTAAAATAACATTACAGTTAGGTGAATTTGTCAGTGACAACATTAATGTTTGAAATTAAAAAACAGAAATACACCAATTATTGTTAGGAGTGCTAACTGTAACGCTAAGCTGTAACTGCTTAGGACCACATCATATCATATTCTTTAACATTTATGACATCACTGATGACACCTCAAATGACATCATTGATGACATCACCAGACTTCTTTTATGCACATTGCTCTGTAAACGAGTACACCATTAGAGCTTTGAAAGTAAATGCGAAATAGCTCAGAATAATATGAAGCATCTTTACTGCTAGCAAACATACAACCCCCTAGGTAAAGCAAGCTTGTGTTATGTGCAATATTCACCCAATACTAAACACTTCATGGGTAGCTGAGTTCATGTTGGCTATGAACCACAGATGAAAGTGTAACCCATCCTGCCCACTGTATTGAAAATTAAATTAAATTAAAGTGTATTTTATAAAGTGCGCTTTTGCCCCAGGGCATCTTGACTCCCCTAGCAACAGAAGGGAAAGAATAGTTAAGACAGAAATTTAAAACTGAAGATCCTAAAAGATCGAGTCATGCAACTATTGATTAAAAAGTCAAGGGGCTAAAAACCTAAAAAGTGATGCACCGGTGGTGCAGGGGCCTGTAAATAAGCCCCAAGTTTTTAAAGCCTTCCTAAAAGGAAAAAGGCCAGCGCACTTCTTTAACTGAAGCAGGAGAGAGTTCCACAGTTTAGCAGTACAGACTACAAAACTTCTGCCGCCCCAATGAGATCCTCAACATTTAGGGGAGACCACATTGTTTCAAGTAGTCAGGACCTGGACCATGGTGAGCTTTAAAGGCAATGCACAAAGCCTTGAAGTCTACGCGCTTTATAACTAGTAGCCAGTATAACTAGATTAAGGCCTGTGATGCAGGCTGATGTTTCGGGATTCCTGAATTGTATAAAATGTTCTGTAAGGATTAGTGAGCATGAATAATAGCCCATACAGTTTGTGATTTATTCCACAACTCACTTTTGAATTTTATTTGAAATAGATTTTATGAGGCTGACAATTGTGACATATACCAATAGCCTATTAAAGGAGTGAATGTAACTGTCATCTTAGACAATAAGTATAAAGAGCCAACAAGAACAAGATGACTGCTGTGTTATGGGACCACGGACATCATTTTTAGCAGTCCCTTGTAGATGTTCTGTCATATATATTTTGACAAATATTTGATGTGTATATAACATTATTAGCATGAATTTGCTTGCATATGTTGCACAATATAGGCCTGATCAATTAAACATATGTTGAATTTGTAAAGTAAAACTCTTGAATGGGTACCATCTGCAATAAGTACTTAAATGTGGTACAATGGATAACAACTTTAAGATTGTGACTCCCATCTAGTCTGTCGTTGGTGTCTCAAGCACAACTCAAAGTCTTGCTCGGACTGTCAGGCTATGGCTCCGAATGCCTTGCGGGAGCCAGCTATGAAGCTCTTTGCGGCCTGGCAGTCGACACCATCCAGCTAAACTCTGTGGAGGACACAGTCTTGTCCGAAGAAGAGAAAGTCGCAAGACTGTTGACGAATCTCCAAGTCCACTTTGTCCAACTCGGGGTCATCGGGACACTCGGGGAAGAGGCATAAGAAAAAAGAAGTCCAAGCAGACTTCGTCTTTGCCTCGACTGTAGACCATCGACGAACAAGGTAAGGAGCACAGACGCTCTAGGCATGGTTCTGCAGAGCCTGAGACAGGGTCAACTTCGCGCCTCCCTCCCTTTCTGGAAGCCAGAGCAACCCCTCTCAAATTAAAGCTTTTTACAAGGCCATGCGCTGCATGTTTGAGCTGGCTGACCCCTCTGGTGAGCACTAGGACCGCAAAGGGTTGGAAGTGGCCCCATCAGATTTGATGACATCAACTCTGGCCACAGCACCGGTAGGGCCACGGGGGATCCGATTCCGGATCTGGGACGGCACGGGTCTTAGCATCATGGCCTTCCCAGGCATCTTGCCCAAAGTCAGTGCCTTCGGGGCTGCCAGTGCCCACCGGCGATCCCAGCCCCATCCCTATCCCTGAACAGTTTGATAATGTTTTAGGCATGGGAAAGGATTGGGAGGGGCCTATGGATCCTTTAGAACACCAGGATGTTTCTACAGAGCAGATGGACTGGTATGGGGAACTTGGGGAGGCCAGTGGACTGGACACTGCTCCAGATACTAGCATGCTTTCTCTGTGGTTACGGAGGAGGGGGCATCTTATGCCAAGGTGATGAAGAGGGTAGCCGAGGTCCTTGGACTGGAGTTGCCCTCTGTGCAGGCTACCACTAATCTTCTGACCAAGGTGCTTCAGCCCGGGGGCTTCACGTCTGAACCATTTCTGCTGTTCAGTGAGGTACTTACTGATGTCCTAGGCACATGGTCCAAGCCTATTACAGGAGTTCCTGTAAATAGTACATTTGCACGGTGCCATTTCTCGGCTCTGGCCGACCCAAAGTTCCTCCGCCAGCACCCCACCCCTGAAAGCCTAGTGGTGCAGGCTTCTACCTCCCAGGGTGGGTTCCCTTCCGCCGCTCCGGATAGGGAATCCAAAAGGTTAGAATCACTTGGGAAGAAGATGTTTTCTTCCTCCAGCCTGGCACTACAGTAGATGAATACTGCATATTTAGTGGGCCATTCTCCTCACTCCCTTTGAGAGACGGTTGCACAAGTGGTGCCACAAGTCCCAGAGGAGACCCGGGCTGTGCTCTCTCTGACTGATTCGTTGGGCAGAGCGATTTCATTGATAGTGGCCTTGCGGTCCAATGTCTGGCTTAGAACATCTGGCTTCTCAAGCGATGTCCAGGCAAACTTGATGGACATGCCATTTGATGGATCCCAACTTTTTGGGGACAAGCCAGACTCGGCCCTAGTGCGGTGCAAGAACTCTCGACCTACGGCCAGATCCTTGGGCCTCTCTTCTACACCAGTCTAGCTTTTGCCCCTTTCATGGCAAAAGAAGGGGATTCCAGCTTCATCAGCCCAGCCCCAGCCACCGTACTGTGCAGACTTCCCAAGTGCTCTGGGGATGTTGGCGCGGTTCAATCAATCAATCAATCAATCAATCAGGGGTTTATAAAGCGTGCTACTCACCCGTGAGGGTCTCAAGGCACTTGGGGGAGTTCAGTCCTAGGAAAGGAAGCAAGACGTCTTCGTCCACCTTGCCCTCGGCAGCCTCAGCCTCCAAGCACTCCTAGTCTTACTCTGCTACTCCAGTTGACGGGACAATCCATCATCATCCGCCCCATTGGAGATCCATAACATCGGACAAGTGGCTCTTGCAAATTATTCAGGAGGGATATTCTCTGCCTTTCCTTTCTTTTCCTCCAACTATTCTGCCAAATCAGGAACGGCTGGTGGAGGATCATTTAAATTGCTCCAAGAGGAAGTTACAGATGTCCTGACCAAGGGAGCTAGAGTGAGGCTCCCGGGTTCAGAAGCAGGCAAGGGCTGTTATTCCCGCTACTTTCTGATTCCGATAAAGACCAAAGGGTTGCGGCCCATTTTAGGTCTACGGACCATCAATTTCTTCCTCAAGAAGGAGAAGTTCAAGATGCTGACTTTAGCTCAGGTCTTGTCTGTCCTAGACCAAGAAGACTGGATGGTAGCATTGGACCTGCAGGATGCGTATTTTTGCATCCCCATCCCTCTGGGGCCACAGGCGTTACCTGCGGTTCAAAGTAGGCCTAGAGCAGTTTCAGTTTACTGTGCTCTCCATCGGCCTTACCAGCGCCCCTCAGGTGTTCACCAAGTGATGGTGGTTGCAGCTCAGGTTAGGGGTGTCAGTCTTCCCCTACCTCGATGACTGGTTGTTGAAGGCATCCATGCCTCAGGCTGTCATCTCCCACCTTCAGACTACGACGCTGGGATTCTCTATAAACGTGCCAAAGTCACACCTGACTCCTTCACAGATGCTCTTGCTTCCATGAAGCAAAGCAGATTGCTTTTGTCCAAAAGCAATCCTGTCTCCCGCAGGAGGAAGGGAGCCGGCAGGGACCACGGGGGCATCGGGGCTTCCCCTGCGGTCTCCAAAGTGAGGCCAGGCCCCGGGGGAAGGGGTCCCCGGGACCAAAAGTGGCCCAGGGAAGGGGGAAATAAGGCCCTTCTCCCTTTATTTAAAAAACAATTAATGGCCGGGCCCTGGGGATGGAGTTCCCGGGGCCAAAATTGGACTGGGAGGGTGCCCCTTCCTTAAACAAAATTGAAAATTGTTAAAAACAATGGCCAAGCCCTGGGGGATGGGAGCGGGGCCGCATGGCCCCTCTCCCCTTTAAAAACATACAAAGAAAGGGCTAGATCCAGGGATGAGGTCCCTGGGGACATAATTGGCCTCAGGAGGGGGGCGCACGGCACCCTTCCTTTTCATAAAAAAATTAAAATGATTCAGGCCCCGGGGGATGGGGTTCCCTGGGCCCAAACGGGTTAAGGAAGGGGGGGGGCACACCGTCCCACTTCCAAAATGTAAAAAGAAACCGGAACTCACGTGAGGCCCCGCCACCTCCCTGCACCACTCTGCAAATGCACCTCCTGGGTTGGGGGATTAAGTCCCCTTCCATCCTAAGGGTCCTTAGGGGCCAGCTAGCCCCTTTTTGTACCACTCTGCATACACACCTCTTGACGCACTGCTGGTAGGGCGATGAGGTCCCCTTGAGCCCTGAGGACTTCAGGACTACAGTGGGATTCATTCCCCAAGCAGCAGTGCGCCAGGAGGTGTGTTTGCAGAGTGGTGTAAAAAAGGGGGCATGGCCTCTGACCACTCTCAGCAATCCAGCTGTGTGAAGCTTACTGGAGGCAAGAGGAGGGCTGATTGGCCCCAGGGACCCTCAAGAGGCAAGGGCACTTCATCCCCCCACCAAGAGCTTGCTAGGAGTGCGTTTGCAGAGTGGTGGGCAAAGGGGGTGTGACCTGCTGTGAGAACTTAGCAATCCTGCTGTGTGGGACTTATTGGAGGTAATAGGGTGGGTAGTTGGATCCCAAGGATGTCCTTGGGGCCAACTACCCCTCCTGTTACCTCCACTAAGTCCCATACAGTGGGATTGCTAAGAGATTTTCGGAGGCCTTGCCCCCCCCTTAGTCCACCACTCTGCAAACGTGCCTCCTGGCACACTACTGGTTGGTGGATGAAGTCCACTATACTCCTGAGGGACTTTGGGGGCCAAGAAGCCCTCCTGGTACCTCCTGTAAGTCATACGCAGCAGAATTCCTTAGCACTGGTTGGAGGCCCAGTCCCCTTTCTCCACCACTCTGCAAACGCGACTACTAGTTAAACAAGTATTTGCAATGCAATAGGTCTCGCATTTGCGAGATTTACAGCTATTGGCATTGTAAATGTAAAAGACTTTTACTACTGTTTTTTGGAGTAGAGTGGATGTACGTTGTGTGTTGGGAATTATGTGGTATTTTGTGCAGTGAAATTATGTGGATAGAAATTATGTGGTATTTAGTGTATAGGAATTATATGAAGTGGGATTATGTGTTATGGAGAATAATTATTTGGTATTGTAGTCTGTGTTGTAGAGTGGTAACCTCAGGTTTAGTCTTCCTTATTTCAATAAAAGCTCAACTATAAACTCAATGAGACACAAAAAAAGAAGGAGCCACTGAGGAGCACTTCTGGACCTAGTCGGATGTATGAGCAGGGCCACTGGAATTATGTGACTGTTCGGCTGCACCAATTTTCACATAATTAAACATTTTCCGCATTTGCCAAATATTCCATCATCTGCCACATAATTTGCAGATTTAAACAAAAAAACATTGTTTCTAGCTCAAACGGCTCAAATGTTCCCAAAAATGCAGCGTCACATGTTACAATGTACTGGAAGGCCCTTTGCAAAGCTGGAGTGGGCATGTGTTACTTATTGCTAAATGCGGGTGTTAAATTGGTACTAACTCTTTCTTCTTTCTGTGCCTCTCGTGCCTCTTTCTGCATTTGTCTTGCTTCTTTATGCATCTTTCTTCCTCTTTCTGCACCTTTCTTCCTCGTTCTACACATCACTCTCTTCTTTCTGCACTTCACTGGCCTCTTGCTGCACTTCTCTTGCCCCTTTCTGTACCTCACTTGCCTCTTTCAGCACATCTGTTGCTTTTTTCTGCAGATATCCTTCCTTTTTATGCACCTCTCTTACCTCTTTCTGCACCTCACTTGCCTCTTTCTGCACTTCTTTTGCTTCTTCCTACATCTCTCTTGCCTCTTTCTGCTCCTCTCTTGCCTCTTTGTGCATTTCTCTTGCCTGTTTCTGCACTTCCCTTGCCTCTTTCTGTATCTCTCTTGCCTCTTTCTGTACCTTACTTGCCTCTTTCTGCACCCCGCTGTCTTCCTCCTGTACCTCTCTTGCCTCTTTCTGCACTTCTCTTGCCTCTTTCTGCACTTCTTGTGCCTCTTTCTGTACCTCTCTTGCCTCTTTCTGCACCTCAAGTGCCTCTTTCTGTATCTCTCTTGCCTCTTTCTGCACCTCACTTGCCTCTTTCTGCACCCCACTCTCTTCCTTCTGTACCTCTCTTGCCTCTTTCTGCACCTCTCTTGCCTCTTTATGCACTTCTCTTGCCTCTTTATGCACTTCTCGTGCCTCTTTCTATACCTCTCTTGGCTCTTTCTGCACCTCTCTTGCCTCTTTCTGCACTTATTTTGCTTCTTCCTACATCTCTCTTGCCTCTTTCTGCTCTTCTCTTGCCTCTTTGTGCATTTATCTTGCCTGTTTCTACACTTCCCTTGCCTCTTTCTGTACCTCTCTTGCCTCTTTCTGTACCTCACTTGCCTCTTTCTGCACCCTGCTCTCTTCCTCCTGTACCTCTCTTGCCTCTTTCTGCACTTCTCTTGCCACTTTCTGCACTTCTTGTGCCTCTTTCTGTACCTCTCTTGCCTCTGTCTGCACCTCAAGTGCCTCTTTCTGTACCTCTCTTGCCTCTTTCTGCACCTCACTTGCCTCTTTCTGCACCCCACTCTCTTCCTTCTGCGCCTCTCTTGCCTCTTTCTGCACCTCTCTTGCCTCTTTATGCACTTCTCTTGCCTCTTTCTGCTCTTCTCTGGCCTCTTTCAAACCTCACTCTTCTTTCTGTACCTCTCTTGCCTCTTTCTGCACCTCACTTGCCTCTTTCCGCACCTCTATTGCCTCTTTCTGCAACTCTGTTGCTTCTTTCTGCAAATTGCTTGCCTCTTTCTGCACCCTCTGTTGCTTCTTTCTGCACTTCTCTTCCTTCCTTCTGTACCTCTCCTATCTCTTTCTGCACCCCTCTTGCCTCTGTTTGCACCTCTGTTGGTTCTTTCTGCATAACTCTGGCTTCTTTCTGCACCTCTTTTTTAAATTTCTGTATCCCTCTTGCCTCTTTCTGCACCCCTGTGGCATCTTTCTCCACTTCTCTTGCCTCCTTCTGCACCCCTCTTGTCTCTTTCAGCACCTCTCTTGCTTCTTCCTGCACCCCTCTTGCCTCTTCCTAAACCCCTCTTGCCTCTTTGTACACCTCTCCTTCCTCTTTCTGCACTTCTTTTCCTTCTTTCTGCACCCCTCTTGCCTCTTTCAGTATCCCTCTTGCCTCTTGGTGCACCACTCCTACCTCTTTCTGCGCCCCTCTTGCCTCTTTCTTCACCTCTGTTGGTTCATTCTGCACTGCTCTTGCGTCTTTCTGCACCTCTTTTGCAAATGTATGCACCCCTCCTGCCTCTCTCAGTATCCCTCTTGCCTCTTGGTGCACCTCTCCTACATCTTTCTGCACTCCTTTTGCCTCTTTCTGCACCTCTATTGATTGATTCTGCACCCCCTTCCATCTTTCTTGCCTCTGTCTCCACACCTGTTCCCTCTTTCTGCACTTCGCTTGCCTCTTTCTGCACCCTTCTAACCTCTTTCTGCACCTCTGTTGGTTCTTTCTGCACTTCTCTTGCTTATTTCTGTACCTCTCTTGCTTCTTTCTGCACCCATCTTGCCTCTTTAGGACCCCCTCCTCCCTCTTTCTGTACCTCTCTTGCCTCTTTCCTGTACCTCTCTTGACTCTTTCTGCACTTCTCTTGCCTCTTTCTGCGCCTCTGTTGCCTCTTTCTTCACCTCTGTTGGTTCATTCTGCACTGCTCTTGCGTCGTTCTGCACCTCTTTTGCAAATGTATGCACCCCTCCTTCCTCTTTCAGTATCCCTCTTGCCTCTTGGTGCACCTCTCCATCTTTCTGCACCCCTTTTGCCTCTTTCTGCACCTCTATTGATTGATTCTGCACCCCCTTCCATCTTTCTTGCCCCTGTCTGCACACCTGTTCCCTCTTTCTGTACTTCGCTTGCCTCTTTCTGCACCCTTCTAACCTCTTTCTGCACCCCTGTTGGTTCTTTCTGCACTTCTCTTGCTTATTTCTGTACCCCTCTTGCTTCTTTCTGCACCCATCTTGCCTCTTTAGGGAACCCTCCTCCTTCTTTCTGTACCTCTCTTGCCTCTTGCCTGTACCTCGCTTGCCTCCTTCTGCACTTCTCTTGCCTCTTTCTGCACGTCTCTTGCCTCTTTCTGCGCCTCTGTTGCTTCTTTCTGCACTTCTCTTGCCACTTTGTGTACCCCTCTTGCTTCTTTCTGCACCCCTGTTGCCTCTTTCTGCACTCGCCTTCCCTCTTTATGTACCTCTCTTGCCTCTTTCTGCACTTCTCTTGCCTCTTTCTGTACTTCTCTTGCTTCTTTCTGTACCTCTCTTGCTGCTTTCTGCACCCTTCCTCCCTTTTTCTGTACCCTTCTTCCCTTTTTCTGCCCATCTCGCCCCTCTTTCTATACCTCTCTTGCTTCTTTCTGTACCTCACCTGCTTCTTTCTGCATCTCTCTTGCTTCTGTCTGTACTTCTCTTGCCTTTTTCTGTACCCCCTTTCCTTTTTCTGTACCCCCTTTCCTTTTTCTGCACCTCTCTTCCCTTTTTCTGTACCCCTCTTCCCTCTTTCTGCACCTCTCTTGCATCTTTGTTCACCTCTCGTGCTTCTTTCTGCACCTCTCCTGCCTGTTTCTGTACCTCTCTACCCTCTTTCTGGAACTCTTGCCTCTTTCTGCACCTCTATTGCTTCTTTCTGCAACTCTATTGCTTCTTTCTGCACTTCTCTTGCCTCTTTCTGCACCCTTCTTGTCTCTTTCATCACCTCTGTTGCTTCTTACTGCACTTCTCTTCCTTCTTTCTGCAACCCTCTTGCCTCTTTCTATACCCCTCTTGCCTCTTTGTGTACCTCTCCCACCTCTTTCTGCACCTCTTACATCTTTCTACACCTCTGTTGGTTCCTTCTGCACTGCTCTTGCTTCTTTCAGCACCTCTCTTGCAAATGTGTGTATCCCTCTTGCCTCTTTTTGCACCACTGTTCCCTATTTCTGGACCTTTCCTGCCTATTTGGCACCTCTCATGCCTCTTTCTGCACCTCTGTTGCTTCTGCCTGCATTTCTCTTGCCTCTTTCTGCACCCCTCTTGCCTCTTTCAGCACCTCAGTTGCTTCTCTCTACACTTCTCTTGCTTCTTTATGCACCTCTCTTGTTTCTTTCTGCAACTCTCTTTCTACCCTCTGTTGCTTCTTTCAGAACTTCTGTTGCCACTTTCTGCACTTCTCTTGCCTGTTTCTGCACCTCACTTGCTTCTTTCTGCACCCCTCTTACCTCTTTCTTCACCCCTCTCCCCCCTTTCTGTACCTCTCTGACCTGTTTTTGTAGCCCTGTTCCCTCTTTCTGCACCTCTCCTGCCTGTTTCGGCACCTCTGTTGCCTCTTTCTGCACTTCTTTTGCCTCTTCTTTCGGCACATCTGTTGCTTCTTTCTGCGCTTCTCTTGCCTCTTTCTGCACCCCTTCCCTCTTTCTGCACCTCTATTGCTTCTCTCTGCATTCTGTTGCTTCTACCTGTTTGTACACAAATATACAGAGTATGCTGTTTGAAACAGGTATTCAAGTAGTTGTATGTTTATTTTTATGTAACATGTCACTAGGTAAAACTAGACACACACACATGCATACCTTCACAAACTTGGTCAGACTTACAACAGTGATATGCTTAGGATTGCTGTTTTATATTTGGTAGGCGTAACATTCTGAGCACTCAATTAATAGTGAACCTTCAAGAGAAAAGTGAGTTTTAAGACATCTTGGGAGAATCATTAGTGATTAAGCTATTTTGTATGAATCTGTGGTAAGGTACACTCGAAGTAGGCCATTTCTGCACCTCTCTTGCCTCTTTCTGCACTTCTCTTGCCTCTTTCTGCACTTCTCTTGCCTCTTTCTGCGCCTCTGTTGCCTCTTTCTTCACCTCTGTTGGTTCATTCTGCACTGCTCTTGCGTTGTTCTGCACCTCATTTACAAATGTATGCACCCCTCCTTCCTCTTTCAGTATCCCTCTTGCCTCTTGGTGCACCTCTCCTATATCTTTCTGCACTCCTTTTGCCTCTTTCTGCACCTCTATTGATTGATTCTGCACCTCCTTCCATCTTTCTTGCCTCTGTCTGCACACCTGTTCCCTCTTTCTGTACTTCGCTTGCCTCTTTCTGCACCCTTCTAACCTCTTTCTGCACCCCTGTTGGTTCTTTCTGCACTTCTCTTGCTTATTTCTGTACCTCTCTTGCTTCTTTCTGCACCCATCTTGCCTCTTTAGGCAACCCTCCTCCTTCTTTCTGTACCCCTCTTGCCTCTTTCCTGTACCTCGCTTGCCTCCTTCTGCACTTCTCTTGCCTCTTTCTGCACTTCTCTTGCCTCTTTCTGCGCCTCTGTTGCTTCTTTCTGCACTTCTCTTGCCACTTTGTGTACCCCTCTTGCTTCTTTCTGCACCCCTGTTGCCTCTTTCTGCACTCGCCTTCCCTCTTTATGTACCTCTCTTGCCTCTTTCTACACTTCTCTTGCCTCTTTCTGTACTTCTCTTGCTTCTTTCTGCACCTCTCTTGCTTCTTTCTGCACCCTTCTTCCCTTTTTCTGCACATCTCGCCCCTCTTTCTATACCTCTCTTGCTTCTTTCTGTACCTCACCTGCTTCTTTCTGTACCTCTGTTGCCTCTTTCTGCACTTCTTTTGCCTCCTCTTTCGGCACATCTGTTGCTTCTTTCTGCGCTTCTCTTGCCTCTTTCTGCACCCCTTCCCTCTTTCTGCACCTCTATTGCTTCTCTCTGCATTCTGTTGCTTCTACCTGTTTGTACACAAATATACAGAGTATGCTGTTTGAAACACAGGTATTTAAGTAGTTGTATGGTTATTTGTATGTAAGATGTCACTAGGTAAAACTAGACACACACACATGCATACCTTCACAAACTTGGTCAGACTTACAACAGTGATATGCTTAGGATTGCTGTTTTATATTTGGTAGGCGTAACATTCTGAGCACTCAATTAATAGTGAACCTTCAAGAGAAAAGTGAGTTTTAAGACATCTTGGGAGAATCATTAGTGATTAAGCTATTTTGTATGAGTCTGTGGTAAGGTACACTTGAAGTAGGCCATTTCTGCACCTCTCTTGCCTCTTTCTGCACTTCTCCTGCCTCTTTCTGCACTTCTCTTGCCTCTTTCTGCGCCTCTGTTGCCTCTTTCTTCACCTCTGTTGGTTCATTCTCCACTGCTCTTGTGTCGTTCTGCACCTCTTTTGCAAATGTATGCACCCCTCCTTCCTCTTTCAGTATCCCTCTTGCCTCTTGGTGCACCTCTCCTACATCTTTCTGCACTCCTTTTGCCTCTTTCTGCACCTCTATTGATTGCTTCTGCACCCCCTTACATCTTTCTTGCCTCTGTCTGCACACCTGTTCCCTCTTTCTGTACTTCGCTTGCCTCTTTCTGCACCCTTCTAACCTCTTTCTGCACCCCTGTTAGTTCTGTCTGCGCTTCTCTTGCTTATTTCTGTACCTCTCTTGCTTATTTCTGCACCCATCTTGCCTCTTTAGGCAACCCTCCTCCTTCTTTCTGTACCTCTCTTGCCTCTTTCCTGTACCTCGCTTGCCTCCTTCTGTACTGCTCTTGCCTCTTTCTGCACTTCTCTTGCCTCTTTCTGCGCCTCTGTTGCTTCTTTCTGCACTTCTCTTGCCACTTTGTGTACCCCTCTTGCTTCTTTCTGCACCCCTGTTGCCTCTTTCTGCACTCGCCTTCCCTCTTTATGTACCTCTCTTGCCTCTTTCTGCACTTCTCTTGCCTCTTTCTGTACTTCTCTTGCTTCTTTCTGCACCTCTCTTGCTTCTTTCTGCACCCTTCTTCCCTTTTTCTGCACATCTTGCCCCTCTTTCTATACCTCTCTTGCTTCTTTCTGTACCGCACCTGCTTCTTTCTGCATCTCTCTTGCTTCTTTCTGTACTTCTCTTGCCTTTTTCTGTACCCCCTTTCCTTTTTCTGTACCCTCTTTCCTTTTTCTGCACCCCTCTTTCCTTTTTCTGCACCCCTCTTTGCTTTTTCTGTACCCCTCTTCCCTCTTTCTGCACCTCACTTGCATCTTTGTTCACCTCTCATGCTTCTTTCTGCACCTCTCCTGCCTGTTTCTGCACCTCTCCTGCCTGTTTCTGTACCTCTCTTGCCTCTTTCTGAATCCCTTTTACCTCTTTCTGCACATCTCTTGCCATTTTCTGTACCTCTCTTGCCTCTTTCTGCACCTCTCTACCCTCTTTCTGGACCTCTTGCCTCTTTCTGCACCTCTATTGCTTCTTTCTGCAACTCTATTGCTTCTTTCTGCACTTCTCTTGCCTCTTTCTGCACCCTTCTTGTCTCTTTCATCACCTCTGTTGCTTCTTACTGCACTTCTCTTCCTTCTTTCTGCAACCCTCTTGCCTCTTTCTATACCCCTCTTGCCTCTTTGTGTACCTCTCCTACCTCTTTCTGCACCTCTCTTACCTCTTTCTACACCTCTGTTGGTTCCTTCTGCACTGCTCTTGCTTCTTTCAGCACCTCTCTTGCAAATGTGTGTATCCCTCTTGCCTCTTTTTGCACCCCTGTTCCCTATTTCTGGACCTTTCCTGCCTATTTGGCACCTCTCATGCCTCTTTCTGCACCTCTGTTGCTTCTGCCTGCATTTCTCTTGCCTCTTTCTGCACCCCCTCTTGCCTCTTTCAGCACCTCAGTTGCTTCTCTCTGCACTTCTCTTGCTTCTTTATGCACCTCTCTTGTTTCTTTCTGCAACTCTCTTTCTACCCTCTGTTGCTTCTTTCAGAACTTCTGTTGCCACTTTCTGCACTTCTCTTGCCTGTTTCTGCACCTCACTTGCTTCTTTCTGCACCCCTCTTACCTCTTTCTTCACCCCTCTTCCCCCTTTCTGTACCTCTCTGACCTGTTTTTGTAGCCCTGTTCCCTCTTTCTGCACCTCTCCTGCCTGTTTCGGCACCTCTGTTGCCTCTTTCTGCACTTCTTTTGCCTCTTCTTTCGGCACATCTGTTGCTTCTTTCTGCGCTTCTCTTGCCTCTTTCTACACCCCTTCCCTCTTTCTGCACCTCTATTGCTTCTCTCTGCATTCTGTTGCTTCTACCTGTTTGTACACAAATATACAGAGTATGCTGTTTGAAACACAGGTATTCAAGTAGTTGTATGTTTATTTTTATGTAACATGTCACTAGGTAAAACTAGACACACACACATGCATACCTTCACGAACTTGGTCAGACTTACAACAGTGATATGCTTAGGATTGCTGTTTTATATTTGGTAGGCGTAACATTCTGAGCACTCAATTAATAGTGAACCTTCAAGAGAAAAGTGAGTTTTAAGACATCTTGGGAGAATCATTAGTGATTAAGCTATTTTGTATGAGTCTGTGGTAAGGTACACGCGAAGTAGGCCATTTCTGCACCTCTGTTGCTTCTTTCAGCACTTCTCTTGCTACTTTCTCTACCTTTCTTCCTCTTTTTGGACTGCTATTTCCTCTTTCTGTATTTTTCCTGATTCTTTCTGCACCTTTCTTACTCTTTCTGCACCTCTCTTCCCTCTTTCTGCACTTCTCTTGCTTTTTTCTGTGCCTTTCTACGTCTTTCTGTACATGTTCTACTTATGTAGGCATAGTTAGAAATTAGCATATAAAAAACCTTAGAAATTCACTGAAAAAAACACAGGTTTCAGGGACATTATAGTTAGAGATTAGCAATTAAAAAACCTTAGAAATTCACTGAAAAAACAGATTTCAGGGATGTTATAGTTTGGAATTGGCATTAAAGAAACCTTAGAATGTCACTGAAAAAACCACAGGTTTCAGGGACGTTATAGTTAGTCGGACATAACACTCGTACAAAACCTGAGAAATTCGGCCGTTATAGTTAGTTGAGATAACTCTAACTGACGTCCCCGCAATGCACTGCTGATGACCTCACATATTATATCACCATTGACATGGTCAGTTATATCACTGATGACATCAATGATGACATCTGAAATGACATCACTGATGAAATTACTGATGACATCTTCCACATGATAATCTGATGCACCTCCTCACACTCTTAATATAACCTTTCATACACCCACTCTAAAATACAGACTACCATTTTTGAAACCATAGACACACCAATACCAGTTACTACATACCCACTCACTGATTTCTAGTTTACACACACATCCACTCATTCACCCATACAGTCACTCATACATGCAGTCACTCATCAATACAGCAGTGTCATATGCACTCATAAACCTATACAGACACTCACACACCTTGATTAACCCATGGAGCTACTCACACACCTAGTCAGTCATGCAAAGAATCAATCACACTCCCATTTCCTCACATATACATTTATACTCACACCACCTCACTTATTCATACAGATACTAACACATACTTACTCTCTTATACAATCACTGACACAAGCACACACTCATCCATTCAGCCACTCTCACAATCACTCACTCTCACATATAGTCATTTATATAGTCCAATACTAACATATACTGCCTTTCACATATGTAGTTACTCACACATGTACTACTGAGACATCCATTGACTCACCAACACACCCATTATTTTTTGATTAAATATCGTTATTGCGCTTTTCTTATTTTTTCTTTTCTTACATTAAATGACGAGACTCACCAACACACCCATACACACACTCACCCACCCATACAGCCCTTCACAGATGCACTCTTGAACCCATACACCCAGTAAATCTCCCACTCAGACAACCAATCAATAACCCATATAGACACTCATGTAGCTACTCACCAACCCATGCAGCCGCTTACACACCAACTGAAAAACTGATACAGACATTCACACTGTTTAGTCACTAACCCATGCCTTCAGTAAGACACCTTTAATCACTCACTTATAGTCCGTCACACGCCTACAAAATCATCCATACAGACACTCATACATACACCCACTCATTCTTCAATACACCTTGGTGTGTGTGTATATATATATATATATATATATATATATATATATATATATATATATGATATTTAAACTTTTCAGAAACACTCAGTCACTGGATAATGTCATCAGTGATTTCATTTGAGATGTCATCAGTGATGTCACTGACCATGTCATGAGTGATGTAATATGTGACGTCATCAGCAGTGCATTGCGGGGAGCGAGTTATAGTTACCTCAACTAACTATAACGGTTGAATTTCTCTAATTTGATACGAGTGAAATGTCTGACTAACTATAATGTCCCTGAAACCTGTGGTTTTTTCAGTGTATATATATATATATATATATATTTGCATAAGGGCAGGGGAAAACAGATGGGCAGTCTGTTTTCCATACCTATTAGCACTTGCCACTTTTAATTTGAGGGAGGAAACGGTAGCACAACATCTGATCAAGGCCTCTAGGGACAGAAACGCGTCGTGGCGACACAGCACAACAAAAAATAAAGAAATTACCTGCACAAAATAAGAGGAGTCTGTTCCTTTTTCTGGTTCCGGGGGCAAGGGATCATTGGAGAAAAGGAGTGTTGGATATATATATATATATATATATATATATATATATATATATATATATATATATATATATATATATATACAGTATGAGTTAGATAGGTAGGTTTGGGCATTGTTCATTATTTATGGCAGATTCACATCTGGATAATTGGCATTTTTTTGTCTCTAGGGGTTTTATGCGTTGTGGGACCTTAGTAGTGGTAATTAATATCTAATGGCATTTTGAGCAGTTTTTGTTCTTGGGTTGGTCTTTCCGACTTTCCGATGAATGCGTTTATTTATCTAAGCTCTATGTGGATAAGTTCTGGATCCTCTTTTTTCTGGGGTTTTTAGGACAGGATTTTTTTAATACTTCCTTACTGGTGTAGGGAATTGTAGTTTACATGGTATTCATTGTTGCCCTTGGTCCTTCTAGTCCATAGGCTAATTTCACTCTTTAGGGGTCATGTAATACTATCCTACTATTGCTGTTGTCTTCTGACCTAGTGTTATTCAGTTGTCCTTTGAACATGGAGTTTCCCATTCGTTTAGGATTGTTTTTTATTTACATTGCCTGTGGTCCTTGCCACATTTTTTATATGGAGCTCATGCTCTTTTTCATCTAATTCCAACTTACGTCTGGTCTATTGTTAATTTCAACCAGCTAGTTCTTTCTAAGAACTTTTGTAGGATTACTGCGTAGACCCTCCTCCTGGTGGGGATCTATGGTATTTAATTCAACATTTGGGAATCTGCGACTATATGTCTCTATTAAATGAACAAGTTACTTACCTTCAGTAATACATTATCTGGTAGAGACATAGTCTAGCCGCAGGTTCCTGAACACCCTACCCATCCTCCCCACTTCTGCGAACGATTTGTAGTGTAAGAGGTATTTCCTTTTACAAGCCCAGTTTATGCATCGGGGGCAGTGTTTCAAATAGCTATGTGCTTTGTCGAACCATTTAATCTTTCCTTATCGACCTAGTCTGGGTGTAAGGGTTTCACGCTTTTTTAACACTGGTTTTATACAACAGTGATCGGTCTTTGATGTAGTTGTGTGATTCAACAAACCATTTGGTCTTACCTTGTAGGTCTTGACTTGGTATTGCCATACCATTCATGTCTGTTTTCTAGGTATTGTTTCAAAGATACAGTGATCTTTTTTAGCACACTGTTTCCACAGCCAGTTTCCATAGTGGCTCGGAGTCGTGGTGCGGAAGGTTTCACAGAAGAAACTGACTTTCGTGTGCCGGAGGGGACTTATATGACTCCCCTGATGTCACAACCTAAGTCGATGTCATCACAGAGTCGTACAATGCCGTCCCTCGGCATGCAGAGGAACTGCTGAAACATTTCCAGATCCAGTCTGACGCCTGGGAAAATTCAAAAGTTAAGGCATTTGGGACTAGACTATATCTCTACCAGATAATATGTTACCGAAGGTAAGTAACTTGTTCATCAGATAGAGACATCTAACCGCAGATTCCTTAACTTTTTAATTCTCTCCAGGCATCAGACTGGATCCTGAACTTTTTCAGCAGTACCTCTGCGTGCAGGGGGACAGCATCGTACGACTCTGTGAGGAGGTTGACTCCGGTTGGGATGTCGGTGGAGTCTTATAAGTCCCCTCCGGCTAGCAGACATCAGTTTCTTCTTTTCCGCGTTGTAATGCAGATCCAGAGAAGCGGGTCCTCAGGCCGTTTTCTGGCCTACTTCGACAGTTTTTGTCGGTTGGAAACAGTGTGCTTTTTCTCATTTCAGCCTTGTGGGTCTTGTACTCAACGGATGTTCGTTTCAGACCTGCATTCCATTTGTATGTGTTGTTTAGGGGAACACCATGACTGAAGATTGCAGCTCCTGCCAGAAGCTGAAGCTGAAGTCACTCCAAGAACACCGCATGAAACTACTGGCAGCGCAGCTGTCGCGGTCCGCAGAGACTTCATATCGGCTTTCATGTGGCTTGGAAGGTTTCACAGAAGATGTCCGCGCACTGGGGGGGGGACTTATATAACTCCACTGACGTCACAACCAGAGTCAACGTCATCATGGGGTCATACAATGCCATCCCCCCGCATGCAAATGTACTAATGAAAAATTAACGGATCCAGTCTGACTCCTGGAGAGAATTCAAAAGTTAAGGAGTCTGCAGCTAGACTATGTCTCTGTCAGATAATGCGTTACCAAAGGTAAGTAACTTGTTAATTAACCCGTTGACCGTGGCGCGAATTCCTCCGCAGTGTGGGTGAATTATGACTGGGCGTGGTTTGGACGGCCCCCGGCCGTCCTCCACACACGCCCACTGTGACGTCAGACGGCCCGGGGCCGGCCGACGCACGCAAAGGCTTGAGGGGACTATCATCTCAAGAGTACAGGGAGAACAGACTAATAGAGGCTCTCCCCCAATCATACTAAAAATCAATTATAGGCCCCACAAACAGTGTAAAAAATGGAAATAAAGGGAAACCTAAGCACAAAAGAAAAATAGCAGTGGTGGAAGAGTTGCACTGATGGTCAGGCAATTATAACTTCACACAAGGCCTGAATCTTTGACTCTGACAGAGGATCACAATTCTTTTGGCCTGATTACAATGGGGCTGCAAAATGTAGGTGCAAATTGTGTAACTACCAATTAGGGTTAGGATGAGGTAGGTTATTTGGCGGGTGCTTCCTAATTGGGCGATTCCTAATTGGGTGATTCCTAATCACATTTTACTGCCTACTTTAAATAGGTGGTAAGCCAAGCGCAAATGGGAAGGGATTCCTTTACCCTTTGGGAATGGAAATAAAAAGTTTTTTAAGAGCAGGCAGTGTTCCCACGAACCACTGCCTACTCTTAAAAAATGAAACAAACATTTCATTTTTCTTTTTGGAATGGGCTGCATTTAAAAAAAAAAGTTTCTTTATTTAAATGAAAACACTGACATGGTGGTCTGCTGCCCCCAGAAGGCCACCATCCCTGTATTTTCAGCAATTCCCAATGGATCGCTAATTGCAACTAACCTCATGAATATTAATGAAGAAGGTCGATTGTGACCCCCATTGGGAATTACTAAATGTGTCTGAAACACATTACTACATCACATTTTGTGACTGTCCTATTTGCAAGTCGCATAAAGTCACAATTAGGAACTCGCAAAATGCTTTAGTCATGCATGTCATGTGGCCCTCTAACTCTAGCTCCTACTTTGTTCTCTTGGAAGTTCTGCCAAAGATTGTCATGGACTATGGGGCATGGATTTTGATGTACTCTTTTATATTTTGCCTCTTATCGCAAAGGTATTGTTTTTTCAAATGAGTTCAAAGGAAAGGGTTAATTGACCATTATTTTCCGTTTTATATATAACACAGCTTTTGCTGAGGTAACTTTGTAAAACAATTATCACAACCAGCGAAAACACACCCTCCATTTTCTTCATCACTGCTAACAAATGTATTCCCAATCCTTGGGTAATGGAAAATTAGCCTGTTCTGGAAATCCGGTAATGTAACAGAGTGCTAAAGAAAAGTTGAGTCACACCCAGGTTTTTCAACTTAGACTCTCATTACTATTGGCACAGGAATTAGTCCAGCCCTTGAGTTGAGGGGTACCTGTTACTTAGAGGCCAAGGAAAATGTTGGTCATTAAGAGTTGAACACTGTGGGTCCACTAAAAAATTAGGAATCACTAGGGAAATCTGTAATTCCGTAACCCATTTCTCTGATAACTCCTCATTTTGCCTCCAAGATTTCCTTGAACATTTCAGCTGCTTTCAGCAGCAGAAATATCAGAGTGAAAGTAAACAGATCTGCAGCATTTCCATAATTGCAGTGGGGCCAATAAGTACTGCTACCAACTCCATTGAAATGTAGTGGTCTCACTTGATGAGGGCCCTAGAGGGAAGATATCAAATCAGTGTGCTCTCAACCTGAAAAGGGCATATTTACACAGTGCAATAAAATAATGTCAAGAACAGTGTGTGAGGGTTGTAGTTGGAAAAGCAAATGACTAATCAAAAATTCCTACCTTTGCTCTAAGCAAACCTCAAAAGTGACTGCATACAACAGAAAACTAGAATTTAAGGTTTTTCTCCAATGTGGATGGCGTATTCATCAAACCTGCAAGTCAAGGAACATAAGGACAGAGCCCAGTGACTCCCACACTGGTAAATATCAGTGAGCAAAAATATATTCAAATGTAGAGAATGAATTTAAGCAAGTCGTAAGACCTCTTTAGAAACCTTTTCCTAAAGATAAGAGATTCTACATTATTAAGGAGATGGTGATTCCAGATTTGGTTACCATTACATGCTCATAATACATACATTAGTAGGCTCTTGGTCCCATGAATGCTCACATAGCTATCACTATTCCGCACCGCAGGGTGATGTCCTCGTTTTGCAAGCTTAATTGCAATTGCACAGGCAAGCTTACTTGCAATTGCAATAAAGTAAACAGTAGTAAACAAATTCTAAAGCAAAGTGCTACAGCAAACTCATGGATTTCTCTAAACAAGAAAAAGTGAGTCACATTACCCATGACTTTCCTGGGTAAAAGAGCAACAAATGAAGCTGGTGGTGATTTACCTTTTTCTAGGGATTCACGGAAATGCTTCCATTTGATTTTACATAGCACCATTTTTGTTTTGTCCCTACTTGGTGAGTGAATGGCTATTATGTAAGGAGTGTCTCCGAATATTTTGTGTGTGTGGTTTGTGAACATACTAATGAATTTGTTTTTGCTGTGTTCTTGATGTTCCTGGTGTACTTCATTCTGGGTTTGCACTAATATGGATGTTGTTGTTATTTCCAGTCTATTAAGAACCATACGCAGCACACTCCAGAACCTTCAAAAGGCAATTAAAGGACTGGTTGTTATGGACTCTGAGCTGGAAGCCATTTCTGGAAGTTTACTTGTTGGGAAGTTTCCAGAGAACTGGGCCAAACGGTCCTATCCAAGTCTTAAACCATTGGGAAGCTATGTCACAGATTTTCTTGCAAGGCTCAAATTTTTACAGGTATGTCAAAATATCGTACATATTCATATGTGATGACCGTATGTTTTTCACACTTCCTCCAATGTTTTTACAGGTAAATACTACATAAAATAAACTGCATGTAAGAGGGGTTATCAAAGATGTAAACAAAATGACATTGTTTGTGGTGTTACACAACTCAACATGTCTTTTGAAAATTGATATATAATCCATGTGAATAAGAGAAGTGAATATTATTGTGTGAGTCATGATTTAAAGTTTCACCCATAGTATTGCTTTCAAATTCTCTCTCAGAAATGTACCTGTTTTCCTTTAGGGGTCATTTCAAAGGATGGTTCATTAAATATGTACACATCATAGGCTCATTATTCTCAAGTCTCCTCCCTTCCCACAAGTTTAACCATCTACCCTGACAGAGCGTCACCATTTCCAAGTCTTACCTATCTTTTGAAAAAAATGTCAACCTTCTCCACTCCTCTAACACCCGTCACACTCTGGTATTCGCTAAAGTCATTTCTGTGTGCTGGTTGAGCACTGACCTGCTGCACTGCTCCCACAAATGAAAGAACAATACCTGTCAGTGCCTAGCTCACATTCAAATCTTTATCCTACTCGCCTAAATCGCTGTGCGAATACCACAGCACATCTCAAAGGATACTGTACTTTTCTTTTTTATGTTTTACTAGTCTGGTTGAAATTTGGTACCACAAGTACCACTGAGCCCTAGTTCTGTCTCAGAATGCACCTGATGATCACACGATTTTTCCATGTCAAATCACTATCTTGTTCTTTCAGGCTTGGGAACTACTCTCCCAGAACATTTCTCATCCCAGTTGGCTCTTTATTAAACCCTGCTTCCAGCAGACCATGATGTTGCATTATTCTGGACATGGCCTATTTAGAAAGATTGCATTGTTGTTGAATGCTAGAAGAGGTAAAAATTAAAAATCCATTTGTAAAGGAAGAGTATCAAGGTTCCTTTTCCTGGGGGGGGGGGCGTGGCCAGCAGCATGGCCGACTAGACGTGCCTGCATAGAGCTCCGGCCGAGCCTGCACTTAATCCGACGTACAATATCCCCCAAGTCCCAGAAACGCCGTCCAACAGTGCGGTACTGGAGCCCACTCACCTACTACGAGCAGCGGTGGTCCTGAAACGGAGTCTGCCTCGTCTAGCTCCGGTGTATGGAGCGGACTCCTCTGTTTCCCGGAGACCGAGATGGCGGCCTAGGCACCTGGGGAGAACGGCGCGAGCCGAGAGCCGGCGGTCCAGCGGATTCGTCTCGCGGGCCGATGGAGGCTTGACCGGGTGAACATCAGCCGGGCGGACGGTCGCTAGCCGCCTCCGCCGGACAGCGGGAGCGGGAGCGGGACAGGATGACCGCAGAACACCTACCCAAGATGGCGGCCACCATGGTGAAAATGTGCTGACTGAGGCGTGTTCCCCACGTTGATCCCATCGCCGTGCAGCAGCTGCGACCGGGTACAGGGACAGAGCGGCGGCGAGCCAGATACAGAGGTGAGGAGATCCGCCTATGTCTGGCACCTGACCCGGGGACCGATCACGGAAGCGGCGCCCGCCTTCACCAATATGGCGGCCGCGCGCTGAAAGACAAAGGCGAGACGGCTCTCCAGCCGCGGAAGACCACCGAGGCCTGCCTGGAGGGGGAAGGCTTGCTTGTGCTGCCCCGGAAACCCTGTGGCCCATCCCAGATCGGGAGTGCCTGGATGGCGCCGCGACCCCCCTGCCGCCAACACTGCACCGCTTGAGCCTACATCGGGGGTAACAACACAGAGGCGGTGGGAGTCCCGGGGGGGGGCCGCACACGAGGCGCAGGCTAAGGAGTGCCCCCCTGGCATCCCAGGACTAGAGAGTGGAGGCGACGGGCCCCCTTCGGTAATCACCCCAGCCCCGAAGGTGAGCCCAGATCGGCCTGGCACCGGGAGAGAGGGTACACACCGGAGGTGCCACACCAGCGTGGAGGCCACACAGTAAGACACGCCGAGGGGACAGGCGATCGCTCCATACAGGAACTCGGGGGCCCATTGGGAGTTAGTGGACCAGGCCCTGTAGTCCTGAAGCCGGAGACCCCGTGCGGGAAAAAGGAGCGGCTGACCGACACCTCGACTCCCCCAACCACAGAGTTCTGTTGCCGGTGCCTATGCCCTGAGACCCGGGCTGGGGGGAGAGAAGGCTCCTCAAGAGACACGATAAGGGGACCACTGCCCGGCTACCGCACCCGAGACGGGAGGTGTGCATGGACATAGAGTCTCTGGGGAGGCTGCCTGAGGGAACTGACCGGTCGGGGCGCCCTGTAGCCCTGCCTCGGCCTCAGACACACGACCGACCACAGGGGTAGCACTGCGAAGCGGGGATCTGGCCCAGAGGCGTCCGGCCTCCAGACGACGCAGATATAGGCAAGAGGGAGACAATGCCCAAACCGGCGAGCAAGGGCCCAATGGACAATTTCGCGGCAACGCGACCTACGGCGGACCCACAACCCACGCACTCTGGCGCACGCAATGACACGAACATGCTATTAGAGGCCATACAGGCGTCGAGAACGGACATCCAAGCCTCCCGAGCGGCCCTGGAAACCAAGATAGGGGAGGTAGGGTCCGAGGTGACACTGCTGCGCCAGGACTTTCGAAACTTGACAGACAGGGTCACTGTGGCCGAGTCGAGGTTGACGGACACTGAGAAGTCGGTTTCTGAACTAAAGAAGGACATGGCGGAGCTCCAGGCCTCCCACCGCCAACTCCTATGGAAGGTGGACGACGCTGAAAATAGGTCATGGCGGAACAACCTACGCTTTGTGGGCTTTAGAGAAGGGATTGAGGAAAGGAGCATGACCGCCTTTCTCCTCGACTGGCTCAAAAAGACCTTTCCGACGGCACGATTCTCCTCGTGCTTTATCATAGAGAGGGCGCACAGGGCGCTTCTGGCCAAGCCACCGGAGGGCGCGAGACCACGACCGGTCATAGCGCGATTCCTGAACTTCGCAGATCGGGATCTGATCCTACGAGAAGCCAGGGCAATGGGCGAGATCCGTTTCGAGAATACCACCATTATGATTTTCCCGGACTACAGTCAGGAGGTCTCGAAACAGCGCCGCTCCTTCGACGCCGTAAAAGCAAAACTGAGATCCCTCAGCATTCAGTATATGCTCCTCTTCCCGGCCAAGCTCAAGGTCATCTATCAGGGCAAAGCCATCTTCTTCCCACACCCGGACGACGCATGGCAGTGGCTTGAAGAGCGCCCTATCCTGACCAGTAGAGAGGCGGCGGGCCGGGCGGCGCTAGACCGGTCACTTCGGGAACGACCGGTGTGGGAGAGGCCGAAGCCGCAGCGTCGAAGACTGAGGAGGACGCAGAACATGTCACAGGGGACTCCATACAGGACGAGGAACTTACAGAACGGGAGAAGAGGCAGATCGGCGTCGCCGGGTACCGATTCAGTGGCGGGCTCGAGAATGAATGGCCTAAGAAATGGAATCCGCTCAGAAGAAGAAGATGTGGAGGAATCGGAAGGCCGAGCATCCGGGGAGGAGGAGGAAGATGCAAGGAGTGACTCGTTGCACCCTCTGGCTAAAGAAATCCAGCAGCTGGAACAAAACTCTACAGGCCGTGAGGGACAAGTGGACACACAAGACTCACATTCGTGAACTGTGGTATACTGGGAATGGGAAAATGATGGCGGCTCGGCAACGCGGAGCAAGCAAGTTGGCACACCCCCACTACTGTTTTTTGTGCTCTTAACACTGGTTGCTGTTGATTGAGGGTGGGATGTGTGGGAGGGCGACAGGCCTTCTCCCACGGATAGTTGAGACCCGGATTGGGATGCAACTGGAAGGGGAGGGAGGTGGGGAGGGGGGTGCGGGAAGGGGTTTGGTTACAGTTTACCCCATGTTGGGGTGTTGGGATGTTGGGAAGGGAGGGAGACAGGTGTGCATGCAGCAGCAACTTCGGGAAAGTTTACCCTTGCTACCATCCCGGCCCTGCGGCCCGGTACTGGACAGTCCTCAGGTGATACAATGGCAAGTACACTAGCTACACCACACGGTGAAGGCGCCGGGGTTAAGGCGCTAACCTGGAACGTGAACGGTCTGGGGTCCAAAATTAAGAGGAGCCTGGTTACTGCATATATTAAGCGTGTAGCACCTGACATCGTTTTCCTGCAGGAAACACATTTGAGGGGGAACCGCTGTGCTTTTTTAGCGCGCGGGCAGTACATAGTTCTGGCACACGCGGGGTACACCATGGACTCACGGGGCACGGCAATACTAGTTAGGAAAACAGCACCCTTCACAGTCACACGTACATGGTTGGACCCACAGGGCTCGTTTGCCGGGGTGCAGGGGACATGGAGGAGGCGCAGGTACACTCTGTTGTCGGTTTATGCTCCACCCAAATTACAAACACGAACAATGCAGGAGATCACGACCATTCTGCTAGACACGGCGGACACGATACAGATTGTGGGGGGGGATTTCAACGACGTGATGTGCACAGTGCGCGATCGTTCTGGGAACCCCCACACAGTGGCTGCAGAGACGGCTTTGGCGCGTAGAATGGACACGATCGGTCTCACCGACGTTTGGCGGTGGCTTCATCCTACCCACGCAGCTTACTCATTCTACTCTGGGGCCCACAAGGTCTTCTCTAGGCTAGATTACATTTTCACATTGAGACAGGAACTTTCGGCGGGGGACGAGGCAGACTACAGGGCGAGGGGTATCTCGGACCATTCCCCGCTGTTCGTACACATAGGTCGGGGAAGGGGGAGAGGTCAGGCACAGTGGCATATGTCGCCATGGGATTTACAGACTCCTGAAATTCTAGGGGGCATAAGAGCGGATATCAGAGTTTTTTTGGCGGAAAACGAGGGATCGGTACAGTCCGGGGTGACACTATTGGAAGCCATGAAAACGGTGTTGAGGGACCGCTTCCAATCCAGGGTGGGGGAGGCCAGAAGGAAACGCACGGAAGCCATAGCGAAGGAGGAGGCAAACATCTTGACCCGAGAGGCTGAATATCACAGAACGAAGGAGGAGGTAGATCTCAGAATACTGCTAGACACTCAAAGGCTGTATAGAGAGCTAAGCACGGACGAGGCGCGTACACAGGCGCTGGCCACCCTACATCGCTTGTACGATGTCGGAGACAAATCTGGTAAACTCATGGCATGGCTGAGCAGGCGCGAGCAAGCTGCCAGGTGGGTGGATTGGGTTGAGCTCCCCAGTAAGGCGCGGGCGTCCACAGACGGCACTATAGCAGAGGCCTTTGCGACCTATTTCGAAGACTTCTACAGGGCGAGGGACCTAGGGGACTGCGAGGTGGTGCAGTCATTCCTGGGTAGCGTGGAAGTTCCGCAGTTGACCCCCGAAGATAGTGAGGCTTTGGAAGCCGACCTGTCCCTAGATGAAATCGCAGAGGCGATGGCTGCCCTGAAACCGGGGAAGGCTCCGGGACCAAATGGTTTCCCGGCGGAGTTCTTCAAACGAACGGGGGACCTCCTTTCGCGTCACTTGAAGTCGCTATATGCGGGCGCTTTCGCCTCGGGAGGCCTACCGCCGGACCTGGCCCTAGCTACCATAATCCCGATTCACAAAGAAGGCAAGCCCCGTGGCGACTGTTCCTCCTATCGCCCAATCTCGCTGCTAAATATTGAGACTAAAATCCTGGCCACTATTCTGGCACGACGCTTACGACAGGTAATAACGGGCCTGGTCCACCCAGACCAGTCCGGGTTCCTGCCGGACAGGGCCACCAAACTCAACCTGCGGCGCACCCACAACTGGCTCCAAGAAGTCGGTGACAGGAGTGAGCCACACTGGTTCCTCTCCTTGGACGCAGAGAAAGCGTTCGATGCGGTCCACTGGCCTTTCCTAATGGGGACCCTTGAACGGTTTGGGTTTGGGCCCACCTTCCAGCGCTGGGTGAAACTTCTATACTCGAAACCTAGGGCTAGAGTGCGAATAAATGGGCGAATGTCGAGAGAGTTCGCGATAGAGCGGGGGACGCGACAGGGGTGTCCGCTGTCCCCACTCCTTTTTACCCTCACGATCGAGATCCTTGCGATCCGTATCCGGCTTAACCGAGATGTGACTGGCTTCCACTGGGGGGAATCGGCCACTGAACAGGAGAAGATCTCCCTATACGCCGATGATGTACTGTTGTACGTGACCGACCCGGCTACGACGTTACCGGCCATATTCAGGGAACTAGACGACTTTGGGGCGGTAGCCGGACATGCTATAAACTGGCATAAGTCGGTCCTCTACGACCCACAAGGTGCCCCGCGAGGGGAGGAGCTGCCTGAGCTGCTCATCCACACCACGGAAGGCTTCCGGTACTTGGGGGTCTTTATCACCCGAGATAAGCGGCGCTCCTACACGGACAATGTCGACCGAGTTTTGGTGGCAGCAAAGGCGGAGATGGATAGGTGGAGGCCGCTCCCGCTCACCATGTTGGGCAGGGCTGCTCTATATAAAATGATCCTACTCCCGAAGTTTTTATACGCCCTGCAAAATGAGTATTATCCCCTTCCGGCTCTGACACTGTGGAAAATCCATACCGATCTCCGCTCTTTCTTGTGGCTGGGGAAGCAGTCCCGGGTGGCACTCATGACTATGCAGCGTCACCAATATAGTGGGGGTCTCTCATTGCCTAATCTGGAGGCCTATTACTGGGCGGAACACCTCACCCCGATCAAGGATTGGATACACGCCCCGGCTGACCACCCCACCTATGCACTAGAGAGATCTAAGTGGGGCAATAAGACGGTGCTCCACTTTTTATATGGGGGGAGGGGGGGGGGGCGGCAGCTTCTCCCTGCGACTAAGATTACCCTGTCGGCGTGGCGCAGAGCGTCGGTTAGAATGGGCTGGCATGAAAGGCCCACCCGCCAAACACCCTTATGGTCATGTAGGTGGCTGACTGAACTAAACAAGCTGCGTGGGTTTCAAAGGTGGGATGACATTGGCATATCCACAGTTGGGGATGTCATAGCAAAGGGAGAACTTAAAACCTTTCAGGCGCTGCAGCAGGAATTTGGACTCCAGGGAACCCAATACTACAAATACATACAGCTGCGACATGCATGGGGAGCCCAAAACATATCTCTCACTGACATTCCCCAGTTTGCACCACTTGAGGGCCGTCTACTGCAAGAACAGATACAGAGGGGGGCGGTATCCATGACTTACAAAACACTGACAAATAACATGTTGGGTGATCTACAGGCCCTCAGGGAGAGGTGGGAGGCAGACGTGGGTACGCTGGAGGACCTGGACTGGGAACTCATACTCATGCACCCCCGAGAAGTGGCCATAAAATCGAGGCTTCGCCTCATCCAGTTTAAGGTCCTTCATCGGGCATACTTTGACAGAGTGAGGCTTTTCCGGATGGGGAGGGTTACCAACACCACCTGTCTACGATGCCAGCACCTAACAGGCGACTTCTTCCACATCATTTGGGGATGCACAGTGATACAGGAATATTGGGACGAGGTTTTCAATGAATTGAGTGCGGTACTGGAGGTAGAGATACCTAAGGACCCCAAACTGGCGCTCTTGGGAATGTCCACGGAGGTGGATATCACGCGATACTTACTCATCTTTCTGCTGCTGGCCCTGGTGGTCGCAAAACGAGACATTGCAAGATTGTGGGGGGCGCCTGGGAAACCAGATCTCGAGGAATGGAGAAGAGGTCTAGATATGTATATGGCAGCTGAACGAGTTACATATAAAGCTAGAGGGTGCCCCCGCAAATTTAGAAAAATATGGGCCGAGTGGAGGCACTACCATGGGTTGGAGTAGTAGGGTGGGACCGGTGGGGGAAGTGGGCGGGTGGTAGGATGAATCACAGAGATGGTGCATATGTCGCTGATTCCAGCATTTTGTACCCTTGAAGGTTTCGGGACGGGGGGTTTGCCTATGCTCAATGTCACACAACTTAGAGGACCGAGAGAGCCGCGAGGGTCGGGGGGGGAGTGGTTGAGGAGGGTGTCATGCTGCTTGGGGGGGGGGGGGACGGGAAGGGGGGCTTCGAGGAGAGGTCTCTCAGTTACTGCCTTTACTTATAGTTGATGGGGGGGGGGGGAGTTCGGGGTGAAAATGAAAAATAAGTTCGTCAGGATGAATGCAATGTAACTGACTATTTCAAAAGTTGCGTAAAGGCGGGTAGAGCGGAATGTTGATGCTCCCCCGCGCTGTCTTGTTCCTAGTACTTATGATTCGCCTGCTGCAACAATAAAAAGAATTTATAAAAAAAAAAAAGAGTCTCGGACATCGAAGGCAGTGCGTCAACCTCCTTGAAGCGGCTGGACAGGATGGAGAAGATCCTCAAGGATGTAGCAACCAAGAATGAAGATTTAGAGGCCCGCAGCCGCCGCAACAATATCCGAATCATCGGAATTCCGGAGACGACCGCCACTGATTGTTTGGACACCTTTGTGGAGCATCTGCTGGCGGAGCTGTTCGGTAGAGAAACATTCACACAAGGCTTCGTAGTTGAGCGCGCTCATAGATCGCTGGGTCCCCGTCCTCGACCAGGCCTACCCCCTAGACCCATCATTGCCAGGCTCATTAACTTCAGGGACAGAGATGCCGCCCTCCGATCGGCCCGTGACAGGGGCAAAGTCCAGTGGCAAGGGAACAAACTGGCTTTTTCCCCTGACTTTACCATCATGGTTCAGGAGGCGAGGCGTAAATATCAGGGAGTCAAGGCAGCCTTGAAGAATTTGGGGCTCAAATACGGCATGCTGTACCCTGCGATGTTGAGGGTAGATGTAGATGGTAGAACTCGCATATTTTATACACCAACGGAGGCACAGGAATTTTGCCAGACCTACAGGAAGAATCGCTCTGGGATGACTGATGTACCACACCCCGTTTCCCAGTCTCTGGGGGGGCTCCCAGGACAGAGTAGAAAATGATTTTCGCATTGATCATAGTGTCCTGCTATGTTTAGTTTATACACACATTTTTCTCTTCAATGTGACGATATTGTAATGTTTGTTGCCCAGCCGGTGTGGCGTTGCCACGCCCTATTGTGAATACCAAGGTATCTTTGTATAATGTGTTCTCTTTGAGATGTACGCTTTTGTATCCTACTGTTATGTTGCTGATTAAATTGCACCATCATTTGGTTAGTAAAAAAAAAAAAAAAAAAAAAAAAAGGTTCCTTTTCCTGGGTCGCAGCACAAGCTGCAGTAGAAAAAAGCCCTTTATGACCTCCTGCACGGCAGTTTTAACTTAATATGGCAGGTGGGACCGCCAACTCATTGTCGGTCAGTCACCCGCCCGATATGATGGTGGTCGGAAGTCTGACCGACAGCTATCGTAATGATGGCCTAAGTGAGCACTGCATCATCCAACAACCAGATCACTCAGCCCAGCTACTACCAGCCCTGCTACCAGCTGCCACCTTCCTGTCCACATGCTCATGGCTCACGGCTCTTGACTAACGATTGCGACTCTAGCTTCATCTCTTTAGGGTTGGGGACTCAAAACCTGAGGCTTGTGGCTTGGGTTCAGGCGCGGGCTTGGATTTGGGCTTAGCCTCTCTCAGCGGCCTCACTTGGCCTCTCTCAGCGGCTCTGGGAGTACTCTGCTAGTTGTTCGCCTAACTGTCGGCTGCTGTCACTCACTGCTTGCAGGCTTGTCAGCAGTTGGTGCAGAATTTAGACCATATACACCATATTCATCAGCAGCTCTAAGGACAACTGTCACCAGCACACAGCAGGTTGATCTGTCCTCTCCTTTCACCTGTGCGGTACTTCACCAGGAGGAATTACTTAAGTTAGTAGCTTATAGTGGGCTGTGATTAGACTGTAGTTGGTCCCTGATCAAGTTGATTGGACTGCTCAGCACCTCTAAGGATAGATGAATGGATGGATGGAAGATGGAAGATGGTTGGAGAGAATCAGGTGGAAAGTATAAATTTTGGCAGGATTGTGGTTAATAGCCAACAGAGTGCAAGCTGCACCTGACTAACTCTGGCAGCTTCCGCACCCTTCGGCAGTAAACTGCAGCCCCTAGTGCTACACCTGTCTCCCTACACTCTGGCCACCTGGATTATGTAGGCCAAGGCCTGGGGATTGCAGAATAAGAGTCAGACAGCTGCTGTTAGAAGGCCAGAGGGAGAGCGCACCAGTGCACTGGCTACATGGGAGACAAGAGCAAGGGGGTACTTACCACACAGATGGCTGGTAGAACTATTCCCTCTCGTTTCTTCAACCAAGGCTAGGCTATCCCTGCTGGTCCCTCTGCTGGATGCCTGCAGGCCCTGGATCTCGTCAGCAGCCTCAGTCTCGTCCCCCGTACCAGCCTTTTTTCCTGCCAAGCTGCTTGGCCCAAAATGCCACTTTCTGTGCCCTCGGGCACAGCTCCAGGCTATGTGCTACACTTCGACTCTGGGATCCTCGTGTCATGCATTTGTGCGTAGGGCATCACAATCCGTCAAGAGTATGTAATATGAAAATAAGATACCTAATATCAGGAACAAGCTAACCCAAGAAAGTCTCATCCTTTTTTCTATTGAAGCTCTTCCTATAATGTAAAGTTTTAGTTCCTGTAAGGTAGAAGAGATTGCTGTTTTGTGACTTCGACTCAAACCTCATATTATTATGGAATGTTGAGGTAATGAGAAATCTGGCACTGCAGTACTTGCTTATCCTATCAAATGCTAAAGTTACTATGCATTTTTGTAGTCAATTGATGCAGGTTACCTATGTGAAGATTATTTGCAGCAAAGTAAATTTAATTTTATCGAATTTTCTGTGAGGGTAAGGTTTAGGTATTTTAGTCCAGCACCTGGTCCTAGAAATAAACAAATGAGTAGATAGATAGTGCAATGACTCCCCGTTTTGAAGTACTGGTGCCACGAGAATACTCAGCTTTGCAAATTGGTGTGGTTCATTGGTAAGGTTTCGGGTATTGTGCGCTAATGTTTGCACTCTTAACAGCACTTCTACCTTAATCCTTCTTAGGTAAATCATACATAGAATTAGACCCTTTACATATTTATTGATTGATATGTGTAACAAATACTTTTGCATGATTGCAATATTTTTATTCTGATTGATTCTTTCAGACATGGGCACTACAAGATTACTATGCATGTACACAACCAAAACGTCTATTCTGCACTCCTTAAAGAATTTCCAGGGTCTAGTTTCATCTCCCACCACCTGGACACCATTGACCCCAGTCTGCAGAAAGACATTACAGAACACCTCCCTTAGCTTCTTAAAATGCCTCTCTTGTACATTCTGTGCTATTCTGTAAAATTATCTTTCGGATAGATACATCTGCCGTGTGGATTCCTCACCTTGTGAATATCCCCCTTGCATCAGCAGCATTCGGAATTTTTCTTCGTAGCACGCCGGCGTGGACGACGTCGCAGGAGCACAGCATCGCGCGCGACTCCGTCTGAAGTCACCGACTCCTTATTAGACCCACGTCGGCGTGATGACGTCAGTTCCCTTTTTTCTGCGTCGTCGACGCTAACGGTTTCTGGGATCTTCTGCGATACTTAGTATCTTCTACTATTATAGTGTTACTATTTCATCTTTAATTATTCCTTCTTCATCCACACTTCCACACTGGTTGTGCATCTGCGACTGTTGGCCACTACCTTTTTGGTGTGGAGACGGGGCCTGCTGGGCGGTGACCCGATGCTGTTCCTGAAACTGGGGGTCTTCGGGCCTGTACATGGGTATGTCCCATCCACGCTCACGCGGCCTACCATTCAGCTCTTTCCGACGACTCGGCACTATACGAACTCATGCTGCTGGTCCAACTCCTTCCTGGGTGGAAGGGTTCCGGGTATACGTTTATTGTGATGTGGTCATTGGCTAGGATGGCCCTTAATGTGATACTGATAGCTTTACTGTACTAGTCTTGCACTCTACTTATCATTTTGTTGTCCTTTTTTTTTATTTTTTATTTGTTTCCTTACCAATTGGAATTGTGTAATTTTTGTTTAGGTTGCTTTATTAGAAAATGTTTTTTTCTACTGTAACAGTTTTCATGCTGCATGGTGCAACCCAGATGTCTGTCTTACGTACTCATCACTTTGCGGATTAGGCTGCATGTCAATCTTACGTACAGACTCTGTAACATGGCATTGTTTTTTCTACATATGAAACTGTGGTTTGCAACATCTGCCTCAATAAAATGTTTTAAAAAAAAAAAAAAAATATTCCTTCTTCATCAAGAATGTCGTAGAGGAAGGCAGGATTCAAACAATGTGGGTCATGCGCTCGCATGATGTCGATCACCGATCCGCATAACGATTGTTTATGGTGTCTTGGTTCGGACCACGATGTTAAGAACTGTCGATCCTGCTTCAAGATGAATCCTAAGGCGTTACGAGAACGTGAAGCAAAACTTCTTCTTGCGAAGGTAAAGGGAAGAGACACTGGGAGATCTTCGAGGTCGACATCCAGACGCTCGAAGTCGAGACAGAAGTCGCATTCGAAGTCGAGATCGAGGTCGGCTTCGAGGTCGAGGTCCAGGGCGAGGTCGAGATCCAGAGAGAGAATGTGGCTTTGGAAAGATTCAAAGATAGCCGGGCTACTGCAAGATCTTTGGGTCTCCAGACAAGAGGTTCTACCACTAAGAAGTTTAGAGGGTTTGGTAGATCCTCCTTTCGTCCCTTCAGACAAGGTCAGCAACAACAGCAGCAGCAGCAGCAGCAGCAGCAAAACCCTCTGTACAAATCCTATAGAGGTAGACAGAAGGGTCGTGGTCGTCAAGTCTCCTCTTCCTCTACTTCCTCCAATAATACCCAACCCCCACCTACATCAGCAAAGCAGCCCTAGATCCACCATTCTGGATCATGTGGGTCTGGTAGGGGGTCGGTTTACTCATTTTCTACGGGATTGGGAATCAGTTACATCAGATCTTTGGGTTCTCAATCTCGTAGAGAATGGGTATGCACTTCCTTTTCAGGAGTTCCCTCCCAATTACCCTCCTTGCCAAGGTTATTGTTCGGAGGACCATCTTCTTCTCCTGCAGGAAGAAGTCCTGGCACTGTTCCGAAAAGGTGCGATAGAGGTGGTTCCAGAGCAGGAAAGGGGTCAGGGGTGCTACTCCCGGTATTTCCTGATACCCAAGAAGGATGGCAGACTTCGGCCAATCCTGGACCTCAGGATTTTGAACCTCTATCTCAAACAGGAGAAGTTCAAAATGCTCACACTTGCACAGGTTCTTCAAGCGCTGATGGAAGAAGACTGGATGGTGTTGATCGACTTGCAGGATGCGTATTTTCACATCCCAATCCTGAAGTCGCACAGGAAGTATCTCCGTTTTACGGTGGGATCGCAACACTACCAGTTTGCGGTCCTTCCTTTTGGGCTTACTACTGCGCCTCGAGTTTTCACCAAGGTGATGGCAGTTGTGGCTGCGCATCTCAGAAGATCGGGGATTCCTGTGTTCCCCTATCTAGACGACTGGCTGATCAAGGCGGAGTCGCCGGGGAATGTGCTTCATCATCTGCAAGAGACAACTCAGTTGTTGCACAGGTTGGGTTTTTCGATAAATGTACCCAAGTCTCACCTGGTGCCCTCCCAGCGCAACCTGTTCATAGGTGCGATACTGGACACTACTGTATGTCGTGCATTCCCTCCACCTCAAAGCATTCACGACATACAGGAAATGATTCATTTATTCTACAATGGAGCGGTTGTTCCAGTCCTGAAGGTCCTTCGTCTGCTCGGTCTGATGGCTTCTTGCATTCTGTTGGTCAACCATGCATGCTGGCACATGAGGGCACTCCAGTGGTGCCTCCGCAGGCAGTGGTATCAGCACAACGGAGATCTCAGGGAGTCAGTGAGGATCTCCAGAGAAACTGCAGCGGATCTGTCTTGGTGGAGTGTGGAAGGCAATCTGTCACAAGGAAAGCCTTTTCAACTTCCTCCATCAGGGGCCACAGTGATAACGGATGCATCCACTCTCGCGTGGGGTGCTCATCTGGGGGACCTGGAGGTCAAAGGGCTTTGGTCTCCAGAGGAAAGGTTGCTTCATATCAACCTTCTAGAATTGCGGGCGATACGTTTGGCGCTCAAGGCCTTCCTCCCTTCCCTTCGCGGTCAGTCGGTTCAGGTCCTGACGGACAACACGACCGCGATGTGGTACATCAACAAGCAGGGAG
Source organism: Lissotriton helveticus (assembly GCF_964261635.1). Lineage (NCBI taxonomy): Eukaryota > Metazoa > Chordata > Amphibia > Caudata > Salamandridae > Lissotriton > Lissotriton helveticus. Next base: position 1,139,239,235 of record NC_136070.1, read on the forward strand.
GAGTGGGTTCACAGTGTTTCTGCAGAGAGGCTCTGCGTCTCTGGTCCTGGGTTCAGGATCACCAGATTTGTCTGATGGGAAATCATCTGGCCGGGGTTCTGAACGTTCGTGCAGACAGTCTCAGTCGGCAGTTTTCTGCCGACCACGAGTGGAGGCTTCACCCGGAGGTGGTTCACGACATCTTTCAGATGTGGGGGACTCCTCGGGTGGACCTGTTCGCCACTCGCGAGAATGCTCACTGCCTGTCATTCTGCAGTCTCCAGTTTCCGATGCAAGGAGCTTTGGGGGACGCGTTTCAGTTGAGTTGGAAAAATCAACTCCTTTACGCGTTTCCTTTGATTCCTCGGGTTCTGAGGAAGATTCGCCAGTACCAGGCCCAAGTCATATTGGTCGCCCCGGATTGGCCAAGAAGGGTGTGGTACACAGACCTTCTCCACCTCTCCTCTCACTCGCCGCTCCGTCTCCCTCACAGGGCAGACCTCCTCTCTCAGATGGAGGGGCAGGTTCTACACCCCCACCTCCAGACATTACACCTTCATGCCTGGAGATTGAACGGGGCAACTTGAATTCCTTTTCTCTCCCTCACGATGTGGTGGATGTCATTCTTTCTGCCAGGCGTGACTCCACTAAGTCCATTTATTCATATAGGTGGTCTAAATTTGTCTCTTGGTGTAGGGAGAGAGATGTTGACCCTTTGAAGGCTCATTTGTCTGACATTTTGCAGTTTGCTCTTTCTTTGGCGCAGCAAGGATTTGTTGTTGCCACGGTCAAGGGGTATCTTTCGGCTTTGTCGGCATTTCTCTGTTTGCCGGATCAGCCTTCTCTTTTTAAGTCTCCTGTGGTTTTAAGATTTTTGAAGGGACTCACTAATAGATTCCCTCCTACTCCTTTTGTTATTCCTCATTGGGATTTGAATCTTGTGCTGACCTATTTGATGGGTTCTCCCTTCGAGCCCTTGCACAAGTGTCCCATGAGACTTCTTTCTTTTAAGACGGTCTTCTTGGTTGCAATCATCTCGGCAAGGAGGGTGAGTGAGCTTCAGGCTCTTAGTTCTAAGCTCCATTCCTGACCATTCATGCTGAAAGACTGGTTCTTAGGACCAGGGCTGCTTTTCTGCCTAAGGTGGTAACTCCCTTCCATCTAGGACAGTCCATTACCCTTCCTACCTTCTATCCTCCCCCACACCCTTCCAAGGAGGAGGAGAGGCTTCATCGCTTGGACCCAAAGAGGGCAGTTAGTTTCTATCTTGATAGGACTAAAGACTATCGTATTGACGATCAGCTCTTCGTGGGTTTTGCTGGCTGCAAGAAGGGCAGAGCGGTGCACAAGCGCACACTTTCCAGATGGATAATCCTGTGCATCAAGATTTGCTACTTTCTGGCGGGTAAGGACCCTCCTGAGGGTATTAGAGCACATTCAACTAGAGCAAAGTCTGCAACATCTGCTTTGTCTAGAGGTGTTCCTGTTGAGGACATTTGCAGGGCTGCGACTTGGGCCTCCCTCCACACTTTCGCGAAGCATTACTGCTTGGATTCCGAGGTGAGGAGGGACGGCCACTTCGCGCGCTCTGTTCTCCAAGATTTCCGGTATAGCAGAGTGGACACCCTCCTCCGGGAGTAGGGACTGCTGTGGGACTCTATTCACAAGGTGAGGAATCCACACGGCAGATGTATCTATCAGAAGAACAAGTTACTTACCTTCGGTAACGCTTTTTCTGGTAGATACAATATCTGCCTGTGGATTCCTCACATGCCCACCCGCCTCCCCGTTGTCCACTCTGCTATACCTGGTTTTATTGTTTGTATATGTTTTGGGTTTGATACCTTTGCTATGCACTGTGTGTTATTTTGGTTTGTATGTACTGTGTACATTGTATATATGCATATTTGCTGTCGTTGGTCCGTCCGGGTGCCTCGAAGGCACGGAAAAAAGGGCGGAACTGACGTCATCACGCCGACGTGGGTCTAATAAGGAGTCGGTGACGTCAGACGGAGTTGCGCGCGATGCCGTGCTCTTGTGACGTCGTCCACGCCGGCGTGCTACGAAGAAAAATTCCGAATGCTGTTGACGCAAGGGGGATATTCACAAGGTGAGGAATCCACAGGCAGATATTGTATCTACCAGAAAAAGCGTTACCGAAAGTTCATCAAATATTAACAGATTGTAACAAAACAAAATATTTTTCTATAAACTTTAAATCATCTTATCAAAATGCTTTCACCAAAATATTTAGTCCCCTTATTTCATGACTGTGTCCAGGGCAGCTAGTTGATCACACCACATACTTCTTTAGGCATAACTGCGTGCCCTTATATACTGCAAATCACAGGTTTGACTTAGCCTGAGCTCCTCTTCCTACCCAAGGCAGACACCCCACAGGGCAGTCATATGAAGGGGCACCATAAGACGAAAACACACAATCTCACTGTATGAGAGCATCTGGTCTCTGGGCAGCAGCTACATCTGTACCTATGGTCATAACCTGTGGGAGAAATGTCATCTTTATGCTGTGTTTCTTCATTTGGTTTATTATATTTATACTCTGGGCATATGATATTGACCATTAGGGCTCATACTAACACAAATACTCTAACAGTAACTGAGAATAAATTTATTCGGAAATTGGTGTCACTACCTGTTAGCATACCTATGATCCTGTTATGAATGGACTTGGTCCTAAGGAATCTACAAGATAAAGCCAGACTACCTCCATTGTGGAAAAGAAACAAGACGTCCATAAGGTAAAGCTACCGCGAAATTTTTCTTGGGGGCCTGATTTGTTGCCTACTATCCACAGTTTGGAGTTTTTAACCCGCCTGCCCGGATTGCTTGTCTTACAGACACCAAGTCCGGACGAGGCAATGGAACAATCCCTACTGATCGAGGCATATTAGAATTACAGGTAGGCTGCCTGAATTCATGTCCCGAGTACAACGTAGAGATACATGCTTTGTGCCAGCATGCTTATATTTCAACCGAACATGATCCACATATATCGTATTTCAGATACAAAGTGACTGACATCTATACCTTCCCCCGGGCGACCCACAACAAGCGCATTACGCTTGCAAGGTAATATGACACACCGAATGAGAACGGCAATTCCTGTCTTTAAAGGATTTCACTTAAAAAAGTGATTTTTACTTTTTAAATACTTTGAGCGTTTCAAATAGAATGTGGTGTCATTTTACTAAACAAAAGGAATAAAAATGTTTCACGGTTGTCAGCAATCCCAACGCACCTTGTTCTGGGAAATCTTTATGCTAGCTCAAAGGAGCTGTTGCAATGTTGTCCAACATATAATCACTTGGTGCAGTTTGAATCCTCAGACCAGAGGAGCGCAAACATAGGAAGGCACCTATTACAATTCGTTTTCTATAATGATAGCTATGATTAGCACCACTAATCCACTTTCCCAACACCAAAATTATATATAACTATATATTTCTTAACTTTATTGCAGCCATTGCGCTTTACTTCTTAATAGAGAATTGGATGGTCTTGGGCCCTTCCGGGTCGGAAGTATCACCGGAAGAGCGGTGAGCTTTCCGTGTTTTATTTTATATCGCCATTTAATTCTTATTCTGAATTTACTGATGAAAAGAACCTTAATCTTTACTGTGATTTACTAGAGCAAACCCTAAGTCTGTGCCTAGTCACGTGATTAATCTATAATTACTTACATCTTTATTTATCTAATTTTCCGACCTTTCTTCCTTTCTTCCACCCTTCTTTCCCATTTTCATTCCTTCTCTTGTTTCTCCAAATCTACCCATCTCTATTAATCACGACAGACCGCATAGTCCATACACAACCAATAGAGGTATGTGTCGGAATTTTCTACTATTGTGTCACCGAGCACCTATTGCACGCATGATCTCTCACATCGGCATAGAACTTAGTTTAGCACTTCACCGTGCACAACTTTGAAACAACAGCACAAGTTATACACGCGAATTCACGTCAACAATTAGGGTGCTTAAGTGCACGACGGCTCACCTCAAATGCATGGTATACATGAGCTAATTTTGAGCACCTTAGCACACTAAAGGATGTTTTCCCACAACCATCTCAAGGGCATTGACCTATGCATGAGATTATCCAATGTGATGCTTGTCTCAACTGCTGACCTGAAGTGGTATTCAAGGTCGAACTTACAAATGTACATATCCCCAAGTATAGCTCCTTGTTTTCTGTATTATTTCCAGCCCTGAAGATTCGCCAGATGCGATGAAACACGTGTCGGCTGGTTGTTCACAAGCTGTGTTTGATTAAAACAAGGAGATCAAGACAAAAGAGATCAAGACTTCTTTATTGACACCTATTCATTTATTTATAACAATTTGCTTATTATTGTTGTTTCTCTGCATTATATTGAACATTTGCGTTTGGACATTGTTCCATTTTGTACCTGTCAAGTGTGTGCATAGGGTATGTTTTTTCTTGTTACGTTGGATTAGTCCAGCTTGCTGGCTTCTCCTTTGAGTGGTTATATGGTTATCCACTCACCCAGTTGCACCACACTCCACTTGGTCCTACAGTGCTTCCATACTGGCAGTGCGCCCTTCCTCTGACATCTAAAAAACCATCCTTCCTTCATACCTCCATTGTTATATTGGAGGCGGCTGTGTGCCACTCCAGAACTCAAGCACTACGCATCTGCTCTGCAGGATGTTATCACAGCAGCCCACCCAGTGAGAATTCCTTGGCTCAAGTTCATCAAAGAGACGTTAGAGTGCATTGGGGCGCCTGGATTGTGAATCAATGCTGCCACCATAACCTTCCCTTCTAAAAATGTTCTCAAGAAGTTATATTGGATAGCGGTAGATGCCAAAGCATCTGTAAGAGCAGATCTCCATGTATTATTGTAGAAATTTCCCACATTTAGTTATGAGCTGTACCGGGACAAGGATACTACTCCCTTCAACAGGAAACTGTACTTTCAATTCAGAGCAGGGACACTCCCCTTGAGATCCTTCACGAAGAGTTAGACAGAAGAGGCAATATAGACCTGCCCTTTATGCAATACACAGGTAGAGAGTCTTGTACACGTTTTATTTGCTTGTCCAGCTTATGCTAGACCACCCAAGTTTTGGCTAGTCCCTATCCGTAAACTATGTCAGCACAGCCATCTGATTGCCCTCCGCATACTGTCTTCGAGAAAAAAGCAATTACTTGGGAATTGCTTTTTTCTCAAAGACGTGCTGATGGGATTTTGCCTGAGACATATAGGTCGACTTAGGATCTCTTTACGCTAAAACTCAAGACGACTCATAAGCTTAATTGATTATTTGAAATGCCCTGAAAAAGCCCCAGGCCAGATGGCCATGTAAGGGGGCAAAACACGTGTTGGCTGTTTTTCACCCATTACTAAACCTATACAGAATTTCTAAATCACTTTCATATAAAGAATTTTCACCATGAAATCAGCCATCTGGAATTTTTCCTGAATCAGAATGACCACAAAAACTTGTCCAAACATCTTTTTCTGAAACTTGTTATATTTGTTGCATGATGACTCCGTGGTTTAACACAATTTTAAATGAGGATATATTTGCAGATTCCTCTTCCGTTTTTAGCTATTTAATATTATGCATGAGTTTGAATTTTGTAAACCCAATTTGAATTGATTTGCTTTTATCCATTAATTTTAGCTATGTTTATGTTTGCATTTTTACTTTCTTGGCCCTGTGGCCGAAATATAGTTAATCATATCGAATCAACCACTGCTGTAGCTGGGGCCACCTGATCAGATCCTTGCTACATGTGCTCTGCCCTAAAAATGGAAAATGTGATGTCTTTTAAATAGCCCTTTTTGGCACTTTGGTGAAGTAACTGTAGTTATACTAAAAATCTAGTGCAACTACATCAATTCCAAATATAGGATGCAAGAGTAAAGGAAATATTGCCTAATCTCTTTGCCTATATTTTATAGGTTGTCATTTTACCTGACTAAAATCTTAAACATAGCCCTCATTACAACTTTCTCGGAATAGGGTGGGGTACTTACCACACATGGTAAATACCATTACCCCAGCGTGAGGTGTTTATCTTGTGTGGTAAATACCTTCTATTCAGAGTTTTCAAAATGAAAACAAGACACAATATGCAGAATCTGCTTTTAACACACCAGATTCCGCATACTTTGCCTATTCCCCAGGCCCTTTTCCCCCATTAAATTAAAACTGGTTTGATCTGCTGGAATTTATATGGGGAAAACTTTTAGGTGTGATAATTATCATAGAGCTCACTATTCCGATCCCAGTGCAAACATGTGTTGGAATGGTGGAACCCCTCTCAGTCAAAAAGGCAATGCAGATGCCTAAGAGAAGAGATGTTTCATTGGCACTTGATAGGAGGGACTGGAGTGGCCCTGGAGGGTTTTGACAGAGGCAGATACAGAGAAGGAACTTTGGCCTTGGACTTCTTGGTTCTTATTACTCAGAAGAACTCTGTAATGGTTGTTGCTGTAAAACATTGCTCTGAAACAGGAACTGGGTTACACTATTGAAAATAATAGAATGAGAAAATACAGGAACTTGAGTTTGATGTGTTAAGGGGAGTCATAAATCACAGAGCGATTTTACCTACATGTTCCACTCTCTGGAGAGAATATCCTGGCGCAAGTGATGAAAAGAAGACTTTCCTACATATTGTTCTGAAGTATTTCTATCTGCCTGCTTCAATATTGGAGAATATAGCTCCATCTTTAGATGTGATTGTCTAGAACTAAAAACTTTCGGGGGCGTGGTTTGGGCGCCGACTGGGATGGCGGCGTGAGCCCGGAGCTCCGTCCCAGATCCCGCATTTCTCCTGGAAATCCCTCGCTAACGAGCCGCCGAAACGTCCGGAGCCTCTGCCCTCCGCGTCGGATTCATAGGGGCCAGAATTGTGGAGTCGGCGGATGCCCCACGGCAGAGTGGTGGACCAGCGCGGCGATCCTGAGGAAGTGCGACCAAGTACCTAAGATGGCGGCGGCTCCGGTTGAAGTTTGGGGAACGCCGATCCACGGCGCTTTCCGGCTGCAGTGATTTGGGAGCGGCTGCCTGGTGGGAACGGCAGAACAGAGGCCCGACCGCACGGAGGGGGCTGGCGGCGTACGCGACAAGGTGAGCGCTCAGCTGCTCCGCGGCCGGCAACCGGGAGGCCCTTCCCCCCGCCGCGGTTCTCGGCTGCCTTCAAGGAGTGGGCTGCCCTGTGACGACGGGGCCGACGTTGGAGGGCGGACGGGGGCAGAGAAGGCGGAAACCCCTGGGGTTGCGGGGCGGCGGCACTGTGAAGAGGGCCCCGGAGCTGAGGCTGATCGGATGCTCGGCAGGGGGTCCTGAGAGCAACCCTGGCATCTGGAGGATTTGCAGAGATAGCGGGGAGCGGAACGCAGGCTCTTGGAGTGCCTAGTGTGGGGCTTCTCCCGCTGGAGCGGTGCTGGCCCGGAATAGCGCTGTCATCAACACTTAGAGTGGACTGAACAGGGGGACACCGGCGGGCATCGCGTCGGGCGGCTGGGGGGCCCCTGCAGGACTTGAGGCAAAGATCTGGGTTGGGAGCTCCGCGGAGGAGGAGGGACTGCGGGCTCCTTTCCCCCCTCAGGCTTTCCGCTCCCGCATGGAACGGGGCACGGAGTAGCAGGAAATCAACAGCAAGCACGAGGACGCGGGGGGGTCTAGACCCGTGTTCGAATGACACAGGGGCCTGCCGGCTGCGGAGCGGTGGTTTGCTCCCGAGAAGAGCAAGTGGACTTCGGCCATTTTGATCGCTTGTGTGATCTCCCTCATGCCGGGCGACCCGAGGTTGGAAAGGGAGAGTTCCTACCCGGTGCGCGCGCAGTGCTGGAAAAGAGGGGTAGCCTTGCCCAGGGAATTGGGGCTAAGGCTGAACAGCCCGCCCTCGGGTGCTGTGGCGAAAATCCGTGTGCTCTCCAAGATGGCTGATGTCGGTGGCGCACTGGCGGCAGGGCTGAGCCAGGATCTGACGACTGAGCCGAGTAAGGTTGGCGCGCTCCAGGAATGCCCGGATGCATCGGCACAGGAACGCAGACTGAATGCACGCCTCGACAATATATTGGAGGCGATCACAGTGACCAAGGAGACATTGCACCAGGATATAGCGCAGGTAGCCACGGGGCTGGGCCTCCTGAGGGCGGATCACGCCAAACTCTCCGATAGGGTGAAAGAAAACGAACTGCTTCTCCAGGAGCTCAAACCGGCGGTGGTAACTGCGGAACATAAACTGTCCGATATCCTGACCCGACTGGCAACGCTGGAGAGACGAGCGGAGGATTCCGAATGTCGCAACCGCCGAAACAACGTAAGGGTGGTGGGCCTGCCGGAAAAAATTGAAGGGGACGATGCAGTGGCGTATATGGAGAACTGGTTCAGATCCACCGTTACTCCTGAAGGCTTATCTCCGTTCTTTTCAATAGAAAGGGCGCATAGGGTCCCATCTCGCCCGCCCATGCAGGGTCGTCCCCCCAGACCGATGGTGGCCAGGCTCCTGCATTTCAAAGACCGTGACTTGTTGATACAAAGGGCGAGATCTGCGGGACCCTTCCAGGTGGCCAATAGCCCGGTTACAATCTTCCCGGACTACACCCAGGAAGTTCAGAGGAGCAGAGCAACGTTCCTAGCGGTCAAGAAGGAACTGAGAGAGGAGGGCATACAATACTCGCTACTCTTTCCGGCTAGGCTGAGAGTGATCCTGGACGGTACAACCCAATTTTTCCAAACCCCTGAGGAGGCCTGGTCGTGGCTAGAATTATACAGAGCAGGAACTGACCGTCAGCACAAAGGCGGGAAAGAGAAAAAGAGACCGGTTCAGATCCGAAAGTCTCAGCGGATCCGCAAACGCGACAGACTCAAGCAGGCGATGAGAGAAGACCTGATGGCGGCAGAAAGGAAGGAAGCGCTGGCTGCAACGGCAACTATCACGGGTTCGCAGCGTGGAGAGCTGGAGGAGGACTCGGATTCGGAGGGCGGAGGACCTAAATCAGGAGGAGAACTTTCTGAAGCTGACAGCTCTGCAGGACCGACGGTCACGCCACAGACAGCAGATGGACTGTTTAATGAATAGTATGGGGGCATGGTGATGGCCCTCCACTGGAGTACGTTTATCCTGATGGCTGGCGTTTGGCAGGTACTCTGTTGTAACTTTCACAAGGGATCGTGGGCTTGGGGTGAGGGTTAGCCCGCCCCGGGTTGGTACTGAAGCACCCCTTACTGCCCTTAAGGCCCCCTGTGGTGACTGCCACAGGATAGTGGAATGCGTGTGATGTTGCGGATTTGGATGGGGGCTAAAGCAGTGCTGTTAGGTCCTGTCCTGGGGAGTGGGGTTGGGGAAGTTTGTTGGGGTGTTTGGGGGGGAGGGTATAGCTGCAACGATGTGGGGGGTAGGTTAACACTGCTGAGGTGGAGGAGAGACGGCAGCGATGGGGTCATTACCTGATGTAAAGTGCCTCACATGGAATGTGCGTGGACTCAGGACTATGTCGAAGAGGTACAAAGTGCATGCCTATCTGGTGAGGAGGGGGGTTCAAATTGCCATGTTGCAGGAAACTCATTTGACCAAACAGGAGTGTGATGCATTGCAGAAAAGGTGGCGTGTCCAAGTGTTTGGAACCTCTTATTCGGCGTTTGCAAGGGGGGTGCTGATATGGATCAGGGCGGGGGTCCCATTCCAGGTCACGGGTCAATTGGTGGATCCTGGGGGTCGATTTGTGGCGGTGGAGGGGAGGCTGTATGGCTGTGAGGTGGTTTTGTGTAGTGTTTATGCCCCCAATGTTGATCAGGCCAGATATTTTGATGTTCTCACGGGCTCACTGGCCCACTTTCTGGCGGGCCCCGTTATACTGGGAGGAGACTTTAATTCAATCACCGATATAGTGTGGGATAGGTCACACCCGCCACTGGCTGACTCCCCGGTGCGTAGGCTGTCAGAACGTAGGAGGGACTGGCAGGAGCGGTGGGGTCTGCTGGATGTGTGGAGGACGCAACATCCTACTGTTAGGGATTACTCCTTCTACTCGACACTGCACGCTCTACATGTCAGGATAGATTCCATACTGTGTAGCGCCCCCATAGCAGCCATGGTGACACACACTGAATACCTTGCTAGGACCATCTCAGACCATAATCCCTTGCTGATGGCGGTAAGATGGCAGAGGGCGAGATCTGCGATCCCGACATGGAGGCTACGGCCGGAAACTCTAGAGGACTTGGTGTTTAGTGACAGGGTTAACCAGGGTATAGCGCTATATTTCAATGAGAACGAGGGCTCGACCGCCACGAGGTCGATAGAATGGGACGCAATGAAAGTGGTGGTGAGAGGTGTGTGCATGGGCAGCTTCTCGAATGTACAGACGACCGTCCTAGCGGATCTGGAGAAGGCGGAATGTGTGCTGCGAGAGATTGAGCGGTGTAGGCCTGAACGACCGGATCTGCAGGGTCGACTGCTGGAAGCGAGGGAGGTGGTGGCGAGGGAAACGGAGAGACTGCGACGCTATGACTATAAGCTATACCTCACAAAAGTCCATGCGGAGAGGGATAAGGTGGGCACACTGCTGGCGAAACTTGCTAACCCGGCACCAAGGAGTGGCCCGATTATGTGTATTAGAACCGACACGGGGGAGGTGGTCCACTCTCCAACGGCCATTTTGAAGCGCTTTCAGTCGTATTATACGGGTCTTTATGATACTCAGTTGGAGGCGGGGCCCTCCGGCGTTAGTGACTATTTACGCACGGTACAGCTCCCGGTGCTAGATGAGGGGACAGCGAAGGATTTGGGCGGACCGATCTCTTTAATGGAGATCCGAGGGGCTATTAAGCAGATGGCCCGGAACAAGACACCAGGGGTGGATGTCCTGCCAATTGAGTTTTATGCGAAGTACGTTGATGTATTGGCGCCCAGGTTACTGGCAGTGTACTCGGAGGCGGTGACTCTGGGGCACCTCCCCGTCTCCATGAGGGAAGCGCTGGTGGTTCCGCTTCTGAAGCCGGGTAGGGATGCGCTGGAGGTGACGTCGTACAGACCCCTCTCTATGCTGACGGTGGACTACAAGATCTTGAGCCGTATTTTGGCCACCAGACTGCTACCTCACATGACCATGTTGGTACACGATGACCAAGCAGGGTTCATCCTTACTAGAAACACGACCATTAACACACGTAGGCTGATCCGTATACTACAGGGTGCCTTGAGCTCGGACGGTGCATCGGCTGTCTTGTCGGTGGATATTAAGAAGGCTTTTGACAGCCTTGAATGGTGTTACCTAGATGGGGTACTGGAGAAGTTCGGACTAGGCGGAGGGTTTGCACGCTGGACGAAAGTTCTCTATTTCTCTGCCACCGCTAGAGTGCGATTGGGGTCACTCATATCATCCGCTTATCCAGTGCGCAGAGGGACTAGGCAGGGATGCTCGCTCTCTCCCCTTCTGTTCGCTCTCGCGATGGAACCACTAGCGGCACAGGCCAGGATGGGGGATTCCTTTATAGGAGTCCGCTGCGGCGGGAGTACTCATTACATTTCTTTGTATGCCGATGACCTGTTGCTGTATTTGGAGGACACGGAGGTGGCATTAAATGGGGCCATGGGGCTGCTCTCCTCCTTCGGCGATTTGTCGGGCCTTAAGGTGAACTGGGCTAAGACTTGTGTTTTCCCGCTGCGAGCGGATGTCCAGCGCCCTCCTCTTGCAGTAGATGTGATCTGGGCGGACAGATGCTTTACGTACCTGGGAGTCCGGATCTATCATGATGCGGCGAGCCTCCTGGAGGGCAATATCGGGCGGAGTATCAGGGTATTACGTGGCTGCATGTCCTTTTGGGCCTCTCTCCCTTTGTCGGTGCAGGGTAGAGTGGCATTGTTAAAAATGGTGGCTCTCCCTCGACTGCTGTATTACTTCAGAACCTTGCCTATCTGGATCCCACAGCGGATCTTTCGGGACCTGAGGTCGATGATTAATGAGTTCCTCTGGGGGCTTGGCAGACGTAGGGTGGCGTTGCACACCATGACCAGACCCAAACTCGAGGGGGGGATGGCAGTACCAGATTTCGAACTGTACTACCTAGCAGCCCAGCTCCAGGTTCTGACACAGAATGTCGCTAGGGAATTAAGGGGCCCTGATCGGATCCGGGGGATGGGTATCCAGAGGCACGTCCTCTCCTATATTGTTATGCAACAGAGATTGGTATTAAGTGAGCTCACCTTGGAGGAAAAAACCCTCCGGCTATGCTGGAATAGGAGCCTGAAGCGGGCACGGGCAGCGCGTCCCTATGCCCCGGAGATTCCTCTCGGGATGCTGACGGCGCTGCCGCACGGAGGAGATTGGTCTCCACTGGTGGAATGGGAAGAGCTGGGACTACATGTTGTGGGGGATCTGTTTGTGGAGGGAGTGATGGCCCCGTTTGCGGTGCTGCAGGAGCAATTTGGCCTCCCGGATGGGGATTATCTCCTGCATGCGGCGATATCTGCAGCGATGCAGAAACATTGGAAGGTGGGACTGACGGAGCCGGATACGACCATGGCCTGTCAGTACGTGGTGATGGCCGCGGGTACGATCAAGGCGGTGACCTGTCTCCAATCGCGGATGTTGAACGACGGGCTAAAACCGCTCACGGCGCTGAAGGCCAGATGGGAGGACAGTATAGGCAAGCCTATTCCGGATGCAGAGTGGGGCCACGTTATAGCACGGACATGGAAGGGTAGCAGGAATGCTAGGTTCCAACAGGTACATTTTTTCCTTTTGCACAGAGCTTATCTGACCCCGGGGAAGCTCCGCCGGCACTTTCACGTGCAGGACGCGGCATACCCGAGGTGCTCGGCACCGGAGGTTGAACTGGATCACATGATGTGGGACTGCCCGAAGCTGGGTACGTACTGGCCCGAGGTGGGCGCCCTTCTGAACGCGATAACGGATAGGGAAGTGGAATTTGACATGGCGGCATGCCTATTACTTTGGTCTCCCCACACAGCGAAAACGAAAGTCACAAGCAAATTCATAGATCTGGGGCTCATGTTGGCCCAGAGGGAGATCACTTGGCGCTGGAAAACCAAGGAAGGTCCTGCGGTGGGGAGGTGGACGAATGAGTTGCTGAAGTGGTCAAGGTGTGAGAGTGTACTGAGGATGCGGCAGGCCACCAGACTGGGGAATGAGAGGGACCTGGAGGCGGCTAGGGCTTGGGAGACGATTGTGCAGGCCTTGTGTGATTATTTAACGGAAGATGTGGAGGAGAGACTTTCGGAGACTGAGTTCCATGCGACCAGAAGCACGAACACTTAACCATTATTGATGGCGCGCCATTCTGTCCGACACACACAATCACTACCCCCATCAGCAGCAGTTAGGGGGAGGGGAGGAATAGGGGCGTTCGTTGACTACCCTGGTAGGGCTGGAACGCAGGTAGCGACGGGTAGGGAACATGGTGAGTCGTCATACTAGTGCACTAGCGGGACCCTGCTCCATAGATCCAGTGGGCCCATGTGTTGCTTGCATGGTAGGCACGGCTCCTCCGGGGGATGTCTAGCGGGAGGGGGAAGTTGTTGAGGGGACACAAAATGCAGATGCTTCATTATGTTGTTGACCAGAAACCCCTCTGTAACATACTAGGAGACCTTTTGTTGGACATTGAACTTGCGCCGCCCGGCCTCCGGGATGTGGGCTGATGGGCTGTGTACAACCCTGAGAAAGTGTGGTACCTTGTATGGAGGTGGTGATGATGGTTGATTTCTCCCGGTGTTTTGTCCGTACTTCTGCAATAAAAAACAATAAAAAAAATAAATAAATAATAGAACTAAAAACTTTCTTCACTTATAGTGATGCTAGACTTTTGTTTAACCTCAGGACACAGGGTCCAAGTCCAGTCAGGGCCCCTGCTTTCCTGTGGAACTTCTAGTCTGACGTGGACAATGCTGAATGTCCTGGGCATAGAACAATCTGTGTCTGCCAGGATAGAAGTCAGTAAACTAATTGCAGTTGGACGTTCTTTTCAGCTTGCCCATATGAAATAGCTCCCTGGTGTCTGGGTAGTGAGAAAGTCCCAATGGAGTCCAGGGAATTGGTGCTGATAGAGAAGAATTGTCGAATGTGTTTTCTGTTTTTCATGTCTTTTTGAACTTTCTAATTGAGTGTTTTTCCATGTTTGACATGACGTATCATGTTGATCGTGTTTTATTAAAATTATCGAAATAAGAATGGTGGAATAAAGACACCAAAATCACTTTAGTTGCAAAAGAGTTTTTTTGAAACAATTCTTGAATTCACACACCCTAACATTTTCTTGTTTAAAAAAAAGGACACTGTGGTTGCTGGGGTGCCCTGTTGTCCTCATCCCTGATCAGAGTGCCATGCCAGACTGTTGCAAAAGCCAAAGGATATCCTGGCAGGCACTTGGATCATAGAACACCTTGTCAGAAGTTAAGATCATTTTGCTACAGTTTGTATTTAGGACATTTTATTGAGGTAAAAAATATAGCGATACACAATATTTCCTAAAAAAATATTGATGACAAAAGTATCAACTTTACATATTTACTGTGTAACATCCAAAAATATTGGCTATAAGAATATATTAGGCAGAAATATTGACATTATACTAGTGTATCTATTTAAAAGTGTTTAGCATAATAATAGCTAGACAAACTTCACTTTAAAAAATATATTACATGTATAAATGTATGTCTATATATATATATATATAAAAATGTAAAGATAAACTCAATAACTTAAAAATAATAGCAAAGTAACATTGAAATAAAGAAATATATAAATACATAAAATTATTAACTAAAAATATAATAATGAAACAAAAACGTACAAATAATTTCACATAAATATATATATTTCTGATGGATACATCTGCCAGTGGAGTCCTCATCTTTTTGAATTACCGCAAGCGCAGCATTCCACTGAAACTTTTCTCCTTAGCTCTCACACGTTGACGAGGACATCACAATGGAATCGCTCCGTACTCGACTCCACGTGAAGACATTGGAGCCATAAGAAGACCTCGTCTGCGTGATGACATCAGTTCCCTTTTTTTGCGCAGTCTACGTGTAAGGGTTTTTTCCAAGGCTCTCCTTTTCTGAGAGTTGCTTTGTTTCAAGTACTTTGTGTAATTGTAGCAGCGATCATGGCTACCCAAAGGACGTCCAGTTTTAAGCCATGCCGTGAATTTGGGGGTCAGATGTCGATTACTGACCCCCATGAGGATTGTTTATGGTGCCTCTCGTTGGACCACGAGGTTGAGGGGTGTTTGTCATGCAGGTGCATGGTCCCCCAAGCCTTAAAGGAAAGGGAGGCCAAGTTGTTTATGGCCAAGGTAAAAAAACAGAAAAGAAGTCCAAGTCACCGACTCTGCATACCTCAAAGTCGTCGAGGAAACATAAAAAGAAGAGGTGCCATGGACATCGACGTCAGTCATCAAAGAATGAGACACCGAAATCAGGGCCTCCGGTTCGGTTCACCGGCGTCACCGCAAGGATGAAGTTTCTCCTTTCCCTTCTCCTCAGGTGGCTCTGACCCAGTCTCCGGATCCAAGAGCCTCACCGGTGCCCAGAGAACGACGCCTCCACCCCCGGCTCCAGGGTCTCCTGTGCCACTGTTGAAGCCAATTAGATGGCCTCCTTGAGCAGTCTCAGAACCCGTGGTATCAGATCAAGGATATCCTGCTTTTACGGCTCCTAGTACAGATCTGTCGCATTTCCTTAATGCGATGTTTGGCATGTTTGCCAGAGCGGCTAACCATGCTGGTGCGCCAGTTGGCCCCATGGGTCCACTGGCTTACTCCTTGGGAGTCTTCCCACCTCACTTCTCTCAGGCACCTCTCTTGCCTTTTATGCCAATGGCTCCTGGGAGTTGGCCTCTCCTGATGCCGAGGTTCTCGACACCGGTGCAGTCCCTGGAGGGAAGAGTGCCGTTGGATAAATAATCTCCAATGCCATCTCGCTCCGGTCTGTCGCTGATATGACCTTGTCCGGCATCTTCTACTATCCCAATGAAACTTTCCTCTGTGCCAGTCCCGAAGTCACTGGCACCATGTCTGGCGCCGCCGACGCCGTACCAAGAATAAGATCTAGAAGGGAAGCACAAAGGCTGATTGAAGAGGAGGAGTATCAAGAGCAGCAGGAGGAAGCTGAAGAGGGGGAGATTGTTGACACTGTACAACAGTTTGAGAGGCTACAGGAGGCTAGTGCTCTGGACACATCTCCTGAATGGGAGCTCTCCTCACCAAAAGGCCTCCCAACACAGAAGGTGTCTTCATATCATTCTGTTTTAAGGAAGGCAGCGGACCTGTTTGATATGCCATTGTCTACTGCAGAACTTAAATCTAACATTTTAACTGAGGTACTTTAATTCCCTTCTTCTGTGTCGGAACCTCTGCTTCCTTTTCATGAGACATTGACTGAACCTATCTTAGAGGTGTGGCAGAAACCAATGACTGCTCCTGCGGTGCCCAGGTCTGCGGCGAGGAGGTATAAGGTGGCTCCGGGAGATCCTGCATTCCTTTCTACCCACCCATCACCAGAGAGTCTAGTAGTCCAGGCATCATGCTCCTCCAAGCAATCTGCAGGCTCATTTCCAACACAGGGATTCTACCATGTATTATGTGAATATATATGTACCCATGTGTGTGCTGCTATTTTTTTTTTATTTGAAGTGTTTAGTCATACGTGAAAAATGGTGCAAAAGGATCAGAGCTCCTTCTCTCAATTTGTGGGAAGGGCAATGTTTCAATTTTTTAAAAAAATACTCATAACACACAAACCTGATTCAGTGTCATGCTTCATCATTGGGGTCTTCCCGCCCCTCTACGGGACGGGGCGTGCTACGACTTACGTAGATGCAGGAGCACTTTATTCAGTGATTGCTGAGTATGTGTAGTGTGTGGGATCGTGGAAAGAAAATGTGAGATGGTTAAAAATTCTCTGGCTAGTGGAACGAAAATACTTTATTGTCTTCCCTGACTGAGAATAGTAAAATTTGGGAGGTGTAGATGGTGAACTATAATGAGTCACCTACTACAAGGTTGACATGTTTCAGAAGCCATCCCCTTGGCTTTCTTCCTCAGGACCAAAAAACCGATCCCTGTTACACCTCAATGGGTGATAAAATAAATGTACATATGCCTGATAGTCACAAAACACTGTCCTTTGTTCCCTGTTATGTGGGCAGAAAAATATACCACTTGTATATCTTAGGAACCTGAAAAGAAAAATATTTTGGATAAATCATGGCTTTCATCATTTATCTTTATCTAATCACATCACCATCACATGGAAAGTGTTAAGCTTTTTTGTGATATATTTCTCTTGTGCAACCCTGTTGTAGGTAATGGTACCATTTGGTAAGTATCCTCTACTCATACATCATCTGAAAGAACACTCCTTGTGATTTCTAGTGCCCAGTATCACATTTATTCAACATTCTTTCATACATGTGTATCTCCTAGCAAGATACATTTTATGTTACAATACATTCATACATAAAGGAAGTATTTGTACACTTCTATTGTGCCCCAAAAGGTTACAGATTGATGTTTACAGCAACTGAGCACTCGCATTCATACTCCCATGATGAGCCTTGGAAAAAATGGGAGATGTTTTGCAAAAGTCTGTGCACTCGTCTTTTTTAACTATGATGTCATGGTGTGTCTTTTTATATAAAAAATGGTATTCATCCTCTCAAAAGGACGTGCCATAATAATACATACTTTAGAATTTAATCGCCTTCAAAAAGACACTGTAGATATTTTAAAAGAACAGAAGGAAAAACAAGGTTTTAACACCAGGGTCGTTTTTAAACAAACAAGCATGGTCTCTTTGGCCTTTTTAAGGACATGCCATTGTCCTACTTACATGCTGGAAGGAGCGCGATCAGCAAAGGAAGTACCTTCTCGTGGCTTGTCGGAACCTAACTGAGGTTTGCCAGAGCCCGGTGTTTTAAAGTGCAAGGAGGCATGCTCGATAGGAAACAGGTGCGGCTGGAAACACTAGACCTTGAAATTTTAAAGATGGCCGCCGGTAAATGGACCCAAAACAGAGTTCATTTTGATCCACTTACTGTTGGAACGATTAACACTGAATCAGTTGAAAAAAACACTAGACCTTGGAATTTTTAAAGATGGCCGTCGGTGAATGGGCCCAAAACAGGGTTCATTTTGATCCAGTTTCTGTTGGAATGATTAACACCGAATCGGCTGAAAAAGCAAGCATATATTTGTTTGTTTTGATTTGAGGCTTAGTTTGGAGGAGTTTCAAAACGCTGCCAAATGGAGGTTGAATTCAAAGGAATTATTAAACAAAAAAGGACAACAAATTGTTGCGCTTGAGATGCCCAAATGGAGTCATCACAGACGTGCATTTATGTATGTGTTTTTTTTTAAAAAGCACGGGGGGATCAAATCGGCATCTCCCCTAGGTCTGGCACCCACCACGCTTTATATAAAGGCATGGAGGCTATTCTCCATTCAATAGTTGAAATTCTTAGATGCTCATTAGTGTTCTGAACAGTCCCAAAAATATGGAAACATGCAATCATTAGACCACTGCTAAAAAGTCGCATTTAGATCCCTCATTACCTAGTACGGGCCTATCTCACTGTTACCTTTTGCAGGAAAGCTTCTAGAGAAACATGTAAATCGGGTGTTGTCTGATTTTTTGGAAGACAAGCATCATCTTCACCCCACACAGATGGGCTTTTGTGCGCAGCATAGCACTGAATCTGCCCTTCTGGCAGTCACAGAAGACCTTAAAAGCACTCTTGATCAAGGTGAATCAGCCGCAATATTGCTCTTAGAACTGAGCGCGGAATTTGATAAAGCATTGGATTGGCTGGTGTCCTTTCTAAATGATAGATCCTTCCAAGTTATGGAATCCAGCTATCTCTCTGACAATATGC
Source organism: Lissotriton helveticus (assembly GCF_964261635.1). Classification (NCBI taxonomy): domain Eukaryota; kingdom Metazoa; phylum Chordata; class Amphibia; order Caudata; family Salamandridae; genus Lissotriton; species Lissotriton helveticus. The sequence goes on from NC_136070.1 coordinate 1,139,258,121, forward strand.
CTTGAATATGTGGGGTGTCACAGGGTTCTCTGCACAGCCCCACGTTATTCAATATCTATAAGTGACCGTTGGTGGATATTGTCCAGGAGTTGGGCCTATCTGTGGTCTCGTATGCAGATGATACACAGCTGGTGGTCTCATTTGATCACGAAGCAAATCTAACTGTAAACAATTGGCGTCGAGTCTGGAAAAGGTGGCAGAGTGAATGACAAGCAGCTGCCTGAAGTCAAATGGGGGCAACACAGAGCTGATCATTCTGGGGAGCAAATCGGTCCTCAGGCCTTTGTCCAGCTGGCCTAACTGTATGGGGAACTCGCCAGCTCCTAACGCTTCCATCAAGAACTTTGGAATCTGGATGGACAATAAACTGATAATGGAAGTTCAAGCAAAAAAGCTGGTTGGCTCCTGTTAGCAATGGTGATCTCCCTTCTTGATTATTGTAATTCCCTTTACCTAGGCTCCCAACAATACGTTATAAAATGACTTCAAGTTGTGCAGGACGCTGCAGCTAGGCTTCTGTATAAGGTCCCAGATCTTGGACCAGGAGAGAGCATCTGAAACAGCTCCATAGGCTCCCGATTGACACCAGGATCACATTTAAGGCACTTTGCTTGACCCATAAAGCAATAAAATCAGAGGCATGATTGTGCCATATCTCCCCAACAGAAGTCTAAGATCATCTCAAGAACACCTTCTTAGAACCAGAAGAATTAAGAGAGCAAGATGAGAAGGTAGATCCTTCTCACATTTGGTACTTAAACTTAGAAACACATATTCCCAGGTGAATTAGGATCTGTAGAAACGGAATCTAGTTTCAGGAAAAAGTTAAAGACATGGTTATTTGCTCAGTACTTTTAACATTCATACTTATTTCCTTCCCACACCTCAACCACATAGGAACTGGGAAGCCCTCGGGCAGCTATGCACTTTCGAAATCCATTTAACATTAACACAAAGGTGCGATAGAGGTGGTTATGCCGCAGGAAAGGGGTCAGGTATGCTACACCCAGTACTTCTTGATTCCCAAAATGGACAGTCGATTGAGGCCGATCCTAGACCTCAGGGTCTTGAATATTTATCTAAAACAGGAGTAGTTCTGTTCGCGCTAGCTCAGGTTCCTCTGGTAATGCAGCAGGAAGACTGGATGGTGTCAGTCGATGTGCAGGATGCGTATTTTCACATTCCCATTCTGAAGTCGAATCGGAAGTATCTCCGTTTTATGGTGGGGTTTCAACACTACCAGTTTGTGGTCCTTCCGTTCGGTCTTAAGTCTGCACCTCGGGTCTTTACAAAGGTGGTGGCGGTAGTGGCAGCTCATCTCAGAAGGTCGGGGTTTCCATTTTCCTGTATCTGGACGACTGGCTGCTCAAAGCAAAGTCGCCAGAGATGGTGCTGCATCATCTGCAGGTAAACGCATAGCTGTTGTTCGACTTGGGATTCTCAATAAATGTACCCAAATCTCACCTGGTGCCTTCTCAGCAGAACCTGTTCATAGGGTCAGTACTGGACACTACTGTGTGTTGAATTTTCTCGCCACCGCAGAGGATTCTCAACATTCAGGAGATGATTCCTTTGTTTGACAATGGAGCAGTTGTTCCAGTCCTGAAGGTGCTACGCCTGCTCGGTCTGTTCGCTTCCTGCAAACAGGGAGGCATAGGGTTGTATCATCTCTGCAGAGAGGTTCTGCGACTCTGGTCCTGGGCTCAGGATCATCAGATTTGTGTAACTGCAAATCATCTGGCCGGAGTGCTAAATGTGCATGCAGACAGTCTCAGTCGGCGATTCTCGGCCGATCATGAGTGGAGGCTTCATCCGGAGGTGGTCCATCACATCTTTAAGATGTGGGGGTTTCCTTGGTTGGACCTATTCGCCACTCAAGAGAACGTACACTGCCTGTCATTCTGCAGTCTCCAATTTCCGATGCGGGGAGCTTTTCGATTGGATTGGGGCTCACAACTACCTTACGTGTTTCCGCCCATACCCTTGATTCCTCGGATTCTGAGGAATATTCAGAATGACCGGGCCCAAGTTATATTGAATACACCGGATTGGCCAAGAAGGGTGTGGTACACAGACCTTCTTCAACTCTCATCACACCCTCCGCTCCATCTCCCTCTCAGGGCAGATCTCCTCTCGCAGTCGCAGGAGCAGGTTCTACACCCCCACCTCCAGAGTCTGCACCTTCATGCCTGGAGATTGAACGGGGAATCTGAGTTCTTTCTTTCTCCCACAGGATGTGGTGGATGTTATTTTATCGTCCAGCAGACACTCCCCCAAATCTGTTTATTCTTCTAGATGGGCTAGGTTTGTGTAGTGGTGTGGAGAGAGGTCCATTGAGCCTTTGTTTTTTAATTTGTTTGGCCCAGCAAGGTTGTGCTGTGGCGACAATTAAGGGCTATTTGTCAGCCTTGTCGGCCTTCCTTTGTTTGTCGCACCCGCCGTCTTTATTTAAGTCTCCCATTGCAATGAAGTTCATTAAGGGCCTCACAAATAGGTTCACTCCCTCTCGCTTTAATATGCCACAGTGGGATTTGAATTTAGTTCTCACATTTCTGATGGGGTCTCCTTTTGAGCCTCTTCATAGTTGTCCGTTGAGGTTGCTTTTTTTTACGACAATTTTTCTGGTGGCTTTTACCTCGGCCAGGAGGGTGAGTGAGCTGCAGGCTCTTAGTTCTAAGCCCCCTTTCACGACTATCCAAGCAAACAAGATGGTTCTTAGGACGAGGGCTGCTTTCTTGCCTAAGATGGTTTCTCCTTTCCATCTGGGACAGTCTATTACATTGTCTCCCTTCTATTGTCCCCCTCACCCTACTAAGGAGGAGGAGAGACTTCACTGCCTGGACCCTAAGAGGGCGGTCAGTTTCTACCTGGACAGAACCATGGACTCAAGGTTGGACGACCAGCTCTTCGTTGGCTTTATTTAAAAGATGAAGGGCAAAGCCGTTCGCAAGAGAACATTATCCAGGTGGATCATCTTGTGCATCAATATATGCTACGCCCTGGCCAAGAAAGAACCTCCTGAAGGTATTAGAGCTAATTCTACTAGAGCTTAGTCTACCACATCTGCTTTGGCTAGAGGTGTTTCTGTAGGGGACATTAGTAAGGCTGCAACATGGGCCTCCCTCCACACTTTCACAAAGCACTATTGCTTGGATTCCAAGGTGAGGAGGTATGGCCATTTTGCTTGTTCTGTCTTGCAGAATTTTTTGGTATGAGTAGGTGGACACCCCCCTCCGGGAGCAGGACTGCTGTGGTATGCAATTCAAAAGGTGAGGAATCCACAGGCAGATGTATCCATCAAAAGAACAAGTTATTTACCTTCGGCAACACTTTTTCTGGTGGATACAGTATCTGCCTGTAGATTCCTCACTGACCCACCCTCCTCCCCGCTGTCCACCTTCGTATATCGAAAATGTTTTCGTGGTGTGACATGGTTGTTTTCCTATGTCTTTTGCTTGCCATACTGTTGGTTGGTAGGAAATGCTTTATTTCTTTAGCTTTTCCTTTTTTAAAAATATACTATGTATTAGTGTATATATAGTATGCTGTGTATACTTCAATGATGTTGTCGGTCCACCCGTTCTCCTCGGAGGCACGGAAAAAATGGGTGGAATTAACCTCAGCACACCGACGAGGTTTTCTTATGGCTCCAGTGACATCATACGGAGTCGCGAGTTGAGCCGTGCAATCGTGACGTCATAGTCGACGTGGAAGAGTTAAGAAAAAGTTTCCGTGGAATGCTGGCAAAGGGGTCATTCAAAAAGTGAGGGATCCACAGGCAAATACTGTATCTACCAGAAAAAGCGATACCGAAGGTAAGTAACTTGTTTATTAAAACAAACAATCAAAATATATATATTTTGAAATTTTTCAAAACAACCAAATATGAATTTTAGTACATTAACTCTAATAATTGTAATAAATATGCAATAATTTACATATTTTATGAAAAAATTAAGCAGTTAAAAATGTTTACTCTTTTAAATATATATATTTAAATCATCTCCCATGCTAACCCTCTACAAATCCCAACAACTCACAAAAACTGGAATAATATTTTAAAACAATATTAATATATGATAAATAAAATATACACAAAAAGTACACTGAAGAAACTATGTAATAAAAGAATATGAAAGAACCATAATAAATGAACAAAAATGAAATTTAAAATGTGATTAATGTACCTAATTAATAATCTGATTAAAGAATTAAAATGTATAAAAATATAAAATTATTCAATATTACAAGACAGATATTTTAATACACTTGCAACCATACTTCCCTACAAACCCAAGCTCGCACCAACAAAAATGTAAACTTGAATATATAGTCACGTCCGCAAATATATTTCCAAATGAAAAAACTCTACTAAAATAATTTAACTTAACAAAATAATTATATTTTACAACACTCAAACTAATACAATATTACAAAAACCCCAATTATTCATTATGTATTGCTATGAAATGAAATGTATTAAATAATAAAATTTTATTAAGAAAGTAAAAGAAACAATTTTTTTTACCTGTGATATTATGTCCCACAATATTTTGGACATCGCAATATTTTTACAGCTATATAAAACACCAACAATATTTTTTAAACAATATCACTCTAGAACATCTACAAATCAAAGTAGGAGTTGGATTTGAGTCCTGTCACTGCAGAGGAATATAACAACTAGCCTGTGTGAGTTTTTTTTTGTTGCAACCTCAGTGATCCATGTTCTCTTTAGTTGGATCAGGCAATATGCATCTTCATTGCATCAGGCAGTTTCCAGTTTCGCTGCGCATGAGATCATTTCAATTAGGTCCTATATCTAACTCCTGTTTTAAATCTGCTTACCACTTTTCATCATTATCCCTGTCTGATACCATAGTGTGTCTCTTCAACCCAGACGTCATTGCAAACCTGAAATGATAGCAATATGCTGTAAGATCAAAAATGCTGATTCAGATCTTGTATGTTAACTGTGTTCAACGTATCTATACTGCGGACCTCCAGTGCCTCGGAGTTCCAGGGAGCCACCGCAGAGAGGGTAGAGATTGAGAGTAAGCGTGAAAATGAGAGAAAATGTTGTAGTGCTCGAGTTAAGAGTTTGATGGACTACATGAACTTCTTCACCGATAAGATTTTCATGGTATCAGTGTGTGATTTTCTACCAGCAATACTATTGTTCAATGAGAAAATTATAAGTGACACCATTTAACATAATGTAAATTACTCCCTAAATGGGTTTCCTCTTTTTTTTTCTCTAGGACTGGTACGAACACGGAAAACCTCATGTTTTCTGGGTTTCCGGGTTTTACTTTACTCAAGCATTTTTAACTGGGGGAATGCAGAATTATGCCCGGAAGTACACAATTCCCATCGACCTCTTAGGCTATGAGTTTCAGGTAAGTCTACATAATTTTTCAAATATTCATATTAGGCAGAGTATGAACCGAGATGGTTACAGTTTGTACTTATAATGTGCTGCATCACCTCGGCATTCTCAAAAGCTAACTACAGGACAACCACAAGGTTTTCTTTCAAAACAGAACCAACCTTAATGGATCAGAACTGTATCTAACCAACCAGTGTGTCTGATGAGGGAACAGTGGGTTGGTGGAAGTTTGGGGGAGGGATTAAATAAGAGTATTTAGGAAGGGAGCAACCTATGTTGTTTTTTCATTATGTTTCATAATCAGACCTAAAAAATGTACTTTCACTTTCTACATTTCCTTCCATTAAACAATGTTGACCAGCTTCGAGCATTCTTAGTCACTGAAATATTTCCAGGCATCCTTATGCAGTGGTCCAGTCTGTCACAGATTAGGGACTGCCATCGTCTGTACTCTTTAAAGACCTTGAATGCTTTTCCTTTGTGTACAATTTGCATCCTTCCGATATGTACGAATTGCACATTCATATTTGTAGCTAAACCGTACTGTTCATCCACCTTCCTTTGTTGTGTGCAGATGGAATTAGCCCTTTTACTAGAACAGTGGTTCCATATTGTGTGCTTATTTGAAGAGGCACCCACTCTCTTTTAAAGTCATGGTAATTGTCAAACCACCTTTTTTTCTTTTACTGTTTTACTCTTTCCTAATCTGCGAGACACTTGATCACCAGAGAAGCACTCCGATCTGTCAGTAAACAATGGCCTCTCCAAAGTCCAATCTCCTATTCTTTACTGGAATCCCTGGTGATCTGCCCATTCTGCTTTATTTTTAAGTTGTTTGATTTTTCAGTGCACTAACCATTTACGGCACTGTTGCCATATTTGCTTCAATATTGATAGCACTTTTCTTCTCGCCATGTTACCATTCTTGTTACTGTTTCCAACAGAGTAAATAAAAGCTGTTGTGTTTGTGTAGGTACCATTCCGTCGTTCAATAAAGATTTAGTAGAGCGCTAAAGTAGGGCTTCCACCACATGGCTAAAAGAATTGGAGGTGGGGGTATCAAAGGATCATAGAAAGACAAGTGTTGCGCCGATGTCTGACCCAGCAACAACTCCTGCGTTGCTCCTGGGCAGGCAGGACACACGACTCATGGATGGTGGGGGAGAGAGACTGGCAGGCTGCAGCACTTCCTCTGCTGCAAACTTACCTTATGGGGGCCAGCCCGCCTCCACCATCTCTTCGGCATCCATTCTTCTCCTTGGGGTGGAAAGGAGGGCTGGTTGGGAGAACGCTGCCGGCATCTCCATGTTCTTCCTAGTTCTTCTTCCCAGAATCCTCTAGTGAGGAATTCTGGGTTATTTAATAGCCTAATCCAGAATGGCAGACCCACATATCTTTAACGTGTTTTTCTAGTCTACCATGGCAGCTAGTACCTTCCTGTGATGTATTTCCTTCCTTTTGTATAACAAGCTTAACACAGAATTTCAAAAATTACGCAAATTATACTGGCATACTTTAAATTTTGACCAGGCCTAGCCAAAAGACCTTCCAAGCGAGGTAGTCTACCCTGATCTCCATTAAATGATGTGATATGAGCTCTCCTTTGGAGTCCACAAATCTTGCACAGTCAGGTGTGCTAGGTGATCATCCCATCCTGCAATAAAGACCTCCGTTATACCCATGTGATTAGCATAATCCAGAAGGAATAGTACGATATGCAGTAAGTTGTTTGGCTTGCATCACATGAATAGATTGCATCTCTGCGTGTGAAGCTTGATGTTATCATTGCAGCTGCTCTGTCTTTGTGACCGTTGGTTGTCTAGGCATTGTTGAAGTGGTCTTATATTGAGTCTCTCATTTGACACAATAGCAAAAAAGTTAGCCATCAACACCAGGAGAGGTTAAATGTTCCTAGTTATTAGGTAAAGCAATTTTCAGAGAAATGTATGATACTTTGTCTTAGTAAGGGGACACCTTCCTTTGCTCTCTCTCTACAGTCGCTCACAATTGATTTAGGATCTGAACTTAAGTTAATGTTGACTTTTGATAGCTGATCTCAAGACTGAATTCATGTTGTGATATGAAGATCTTTTAGTTTGATTGGGTTTCTGGCCTTGGGAAGCCAAACATTCTGATAGATACATCTTCCAGTGGATTCCTCACCTCGTGAATATCCCCCTTGCGTCAGCAACATTCGGAAATTCTTTTGTCACTTCGCGCCGACGTGGACGTGGACGACGTCATAGAGGCACGGCATCGCACGCAACTCTGCTGATGTACCGACACTACAGTAGGCCCACGCCGGCGTGATGACATCAGTTCCCTTTTTTCCGTGTCGTCGACGCTAACGGTTTCGGGGAATCTCAGTAGCTATTTAGTGACTTTATTGCCTTTATCTTCGCTTTTCTGCTTCTTTGTTTCAACACGATGTCGACAAAGAAGACCGGCTTTAAGCCCTGCAGGGAGTGCGGGAAAATGATGTCCATCACGGACCCGCACGAGGACTGCATATGGTGTTTAAGCTCTGACCATGATGTGGATGGATGTTCATCTTGTCGGAAGATGAACCCGAAGGCCCTGCGGGAAAGAGAGACCAAACTTCTGGTGGCGAAGCTGAAGGGTGACAAGAGAAGAAAATCTTCGAGATCTCGTTTGAGAAGGGCGAGGTCGAGGTCGAGATCGAAGTCAAGATCCAGATCTCGAGAGGAGTTGTCTTCGAAGTCCGCTTCAGGCCATGCTTCAAAGTCGTGGAGGCGACATAAGAAGAAGAGACATGAGTCCCGACGTCATTCCGGTAAGGAGTCGGGCTCGAGGTCGAGGTCACCAAAGAAGGTACGTTCCAAGGTGGTCACGATGGATGTCTCAGATCAGGAAGGTGAGGCTTCGCCTTCGGAGTCGCAAGTACAGTCGCCGACTCGGGCTTCGAATCCGTCTCCAGCGCCGTCCCCGGCCCGAGATGAGGAAGAAGTTCATGTGGATGAGGATTCTGCGCCTGTCAAAGAGCCGAATCCGAACCCTCCACAAGACCAGCTGAGGGTCTTCAGCCACCTTTCCCAGCCCCAGGCCAGGACCCATCAGAGTTTTTAAACGCTATGTACGGTGTCTTTTCAAGGGCGTGGTACCCCTCTGGCGCACCATTCGGGTCCCATGGGTCCTCTGGCCTTCAATTTAGGAGTCCCTCACTCCTATGCTCAGGCTCCATTCATGCCGTTCATGCCGGCTCCGACGCCGCCATGGCAATACCCAGCTCCGCCGAGGTCGTCGACACCGGTACCGGCGTCGCCCGCTCCAGATCGTCCTCGAGGGCAACCCACTGGACCATCAGATTCGATACTGACGTCGGTTCCGGCTCCGTCGGAGTCGTTGATGGATCCGGCGGAGAGGCGTGTTAAGGAGAGGTCCAGGAGAGAGGCACAGCGCCTTATGGAGGAGCGCAGATATATGGAGTCACATCCTGATATGGAGGAAGGTGAACTGGAGGATGACTGTTTTGAGGATCTAGCTGATGCTAGTGGCCTGGATTTTTCTCCAGAGTGGGAGTTACCATCTGGTTCTGATGCGCCTTCAAAGGATGTCCAGCCTAATCATGTGGTGATGAGGAAGGCAGCGGAACTTCTGCAATTGACTTTACCTACAGTGGAGTTTAAGTCCAATCTTCTAACGGAAGTTTTACATTCACCCAGCTCTGTGGTGGAACTATTGCTTCCGTTTAATGAGGCCTTAATGGAGCCTATTATGGAAGTACGGAAAAAGCCACTATCAGCACCGGCGGTTTCCCAGAGTGTGGCGAGAAGGTACAGGGTTGCGCCTGGAGACCCTTCTTTTCTGACGTCTCATCCTTCTCCTGAGAGTCTGGTGATACAAGCAGCCTGTTCCAAAAAGACTGTGAGTTCGTTTCCTCAGGTGCCTGGTGCTAAAGATGCCAAAAAACAAGATCAGGTGGCTAAAAAGACCTTCTCCTCTGCGAGTATGGCGTTGAAGTCAACTAATGCCACTTGCCTTATGGGGAGGTATGTACATGCCCTTATGGATACAATGCGCTCTTTGGCTCCTAAGATTCCTGATGATAGCACGAAGGATTTTGAGGAGGTGTTATCAGACGCACAGGCAGCGGCACGTCAAGTAATACAAAGTGGACTGGACACTGCAGACTCGGTGGCACGTATCATGGGCACTGCAGTTGCCACAAGGAGATCGGCTTGGCTGAAATCTTCGGACTTTTCAGCAGATGTTCAAGCTGCTTTGCTGGATCTGCCGTTCGATGGATCTGGTCTCTTTGGCAAAAAGGCTGATACAGCCTTAGAAAGATTTAAAGACAGCAGGGCTACTGCCAAATCTTTAGGGCTTCAAATCAGAGGTTCTTCGTCCAAGAGGTTCAGAGGGTTTGGACGCTCTTCCTTTTGCAACTATCGGCAAGGTCAGCAGCAGCAGCAGCAGCAGCAGCAGCAGCAGCAGCAGTAGCAGCAGCAGTAGCAGAATCCCTTGTACAGGTCTTATAGGGGAAAACAAAGGGCTCGGCCTCGAGGTCGTCAAGCCTCTTCCTCCTCTACCTCCTCCAACCCCCCAGCCACAGAAAAGCAGCCCTAGATCCGTCATTCAGGATCATGTGGGTCCGGTGGGGGGTCGGCTTACCTACTTTCTACGGGATTGGGAATCGGTTACTTCAGATCTTTGGGTTCTCAATCTCGTAGAAAATGGGTATGCCCTTCCCTTTCGGGAATTCCCTCCCAATTACCCTCCTTGCCAAGGCTTTTTCACAGAGGAACATCTGTTACTTCTTCAGGAGGAAGTGCTGACATTTTCCCGGTATTTTCTGATACCCAAAAATGATGGCAGGCTTCGTCCAATCCTGGATCTCAGGATCTTGAATCTCTATCTGAAACAAGAGAAATTCAAGATGCTCACCCTTGCACAGGTTCTTTAAGCGCTGCTGGAAGAAGACTGGATGGTGTCGTTCGACTTGCAGGATGCGTATTTCCACATCCCAATCCTGAAGTCGCACAGGAAGTATCTCCGTTTAACGGTGGGATCGCAACACTATCAGTTTGCGGTCCTTCCTTTTGGAATTACTACTGCGCCTCGGGTCTTCACCAAGGTGGTGGCGGTGGTGGCAGCACATCTCAGAAGGTCGGGGATTCCAGTATTCCCCTATTTGGATGACTGGTTGATCAAGGCAGAGTCGTCAGAAGGTGCTCCAGCATCTGCAGGAGACAACTCAGTTGTTGTACCGGTTGGGTTTTTCGATAAATGTACCCAAGTCTCACCTGGTGCCCTCCCAGCGCAACCTGTTCATAGGTGCTGTACTGGACACAACTGTATGTCGTGCATTCCCTCCACCTCAAAGGATTCGCGACATACAGGAAATGATTCCTTTATTCTACAACGGAGCGGTCGTTCCAGTCCTGAAGGTCCTTCGCCTGCTCGGTCTGATGGCTTCCTGCATTCTGTTGGTCAACCATGCACGCTGGCACATGAAGGCGCTCCAGTGGTGCCTCCGCAGGCAGTGGTATCAACACAACGTAGATCTCAGGGAGTCGGTGAGGATCTCCAGAGAAACTGCGGCGGATCTGTCTTGGTGGGGTGTGGAAGGCAATCTGTCTCAGGGAAAGCCTTTACATCTACCTCCTCCGGTGGCCACAGTGATAACGGACGCATCCACTCATCTGGGGGATCTGGAGGTCAAGGGTCTTTGGTCTCCAGAAGAAAGGTTGCTTCACATCAACCTTCTGGAATTGCGGGCAATACGTTTGGCGCTCAAGGCCTTCCTCTCTTCCCTTCGCGGTCTGTCGGTGCAAGTCCTGACGGACAACACGAACCGCGATGTGGTATATCAACAAGCAGGGAGGAGTGGGGTCGCAGTGTCTCTGCAGAGAGGCTCTGCGCCTCTGGTCCTGGGTTCAGGACCACCAGATTTGTCTGATAGCAAATCATCCGGCCGGAGTTCTGAACGTGCAAGCAGACCGTCTCAGTCGGCAGTTCTCGGCCGACCACGAGTGGAGGCTTCACCCGGAGGTGGTTCATCACGTCTTTCGGACGTGGGGGACTCCTCAGGTGGACCTGTTCGCCACTTGCGAGAATGCTCACTGCCCGTCATTCTGCAGCCTCCAGTTTCCGATGCAGGGAGCCTTGGGGGACGTGTTTCAGTTGAGTTGGGACTAGCAACTCCTTTACGCGTTTCCTCCCATACCTTTGATTCCTCGGGTTCTGAGGAAGATTCGCCAAGACTGGGCCCAAGTTATATTGGTCGCCCCTGATTGGCCAAGAAGGGTGTGGTACACGGATCTTCTCCACCTCTCCTCTCGCCCGCCGCTCTGTCTCCCGTTCAGGGCAGATCTCCTTCATGCTTGGAGATTGAACGGGGCAACCTGAACTCCTTTTCTCTCCCACACGATGTGGTGGATGTCATATTATCAGCTAGGCGTGACTCCAATAAGTCCATTTATTCTTACAGATGGGATAAATTTGTCTCTTGGTGTGGGGAGAAGTCTGTTGACCCTTTGAAAGCCCATTTATCTGATATATTACAGTTTGCTCTTTCTTTGGCGCAGCAAGGATTTGCTGTTGCTACGGTGAAGGGCTATCTTTCGGCATTGTTGGCATTTCTCTGTTTGCCGGACCAGCCGTCTCTTTTTAAATCTCCTGTGGTTTTGAGATTTCTGAAGGGCCTCACAAAAAAGTTTCCTCCTACTCCTTTTATTGTTCCTCAGTGGGATTTAAATCTTGTATTAACCTACTTCATGGGTTCTCCCTTCGAACCCTTGCACAAGTGTCCCATGAGGCTTTTGTCTTTTAAGACAGTCTTCCTGGTTGCCATCACCTCGGCAAGGAGGGTAAGTGAGCTTAAAGCTCTTTGTTCCAAGCCCCCGTTCTTGACCATTCATGCTGATCGAATGGTTCTTAGGACCAGGGCTGCTTTTCTCCCTAAGGTGGTGTCTCCCTTCCACCTAGGTCAATCTATTACCCTTCCTACCTTTTATCCTCCCCCTCACCCTTCCAAGGAGGAGGAGAGGCTACACCGTCTGGACCCCAAGAGGGCAGTGAGTTTTTATATTGATAAAACTAAAGACTATCGAATGGATGACCAGCTCTTCGTTGAGTTTGCTGGCTGCAAGAAAGGAAGAGCGGTACATAAAAGGACTCTTTCAAGATGTATCATCCTCTGTATAAAGATCTGCTACTCTTTGGCCGGTAAGGATCCTCCAGAGGGTATAAGAGCTCACCCTACTAGAGCTAAGTCTTCGACTTCTGCACTTTCAAGAGGTGTGCCGGTTGAGGACATTTGTAGAGCGGCGACTTGGGCCTATAACTTTCGCAAAACATTATTGCTTGGATACTGAGGTGAGGAGGGACGGCCACTTTGCGCGCTCTGTCCTCCAGGATTTTCTGGTGTAGAGAAGTGGACACCCTCCTCCGGGAGTGGGGACTGCTGTGGGGCTCTATTCACAAGGTGAGGAATCCACTGGCAGATGTATCTATCAGAAGAACAAGTTACTTACCTTCGGTAACGCTTTTTCTGGTAGATACAGTATCTGCCTGTGTATCCTCACTGACCCACCCGCCTCCCCGTTGTCCACTCTTCTATACCAGAGTCACTGTAATGTATTTATTTTATTGTCAAGGAGTTGTTTATTTCAAATGTTTTATTGCATTTGCTTCATACTGTGTGTGTTACCTTGATATTTGTACTGCGTATACTGTCTATATGTCTACTGTCATTGGTCCGTCCGTGTGCCTCGAAGGCTCGGGGAAAAAAGGGAGGAACTGATGTCATCACGCCGGCGTGGGCCTATTGTAGTGTCGGTGACGTCAGCGGAGTCGCGTGCGATGCCGTGCCTCTATGACGTCGTTCACGTCCACGTTAGCGCAAAGCTACAAAAGAATTTCCGAATGTTGCTGACGCAAGGGGGATATTCACTAGGTGAGGAATCCACAGGCAGATACTGTATCTACTAGAAAAAGCGTTACCAAAGGTAAGTAACTTGTTCTTCAGGTACAAATAAATGTAGAACTTTTACAATACAAGTAAGCCACAACTAATGCCGTACATTTGAAGGAGTTCAGAGGAGTTGACATGAGCCTGTACTGGGAGGATGGTTTTCCTATCACAACACGGAGACAGATTGATGCTTCTTTATGATTGAAATGCGGATTGCGAAATAAGCATACTGAATATTGATCACACACATCCAGTCTCCTTTCTTAAGATGAGGGAGGATTTGATGAACTGCTAGCATGTGCAATATTCCACCTGATCCACTTATTGGCTGCCCTTTCTTCCTTAAAAAAAATTAAGGACAGGTTCTATTGCTCTCTTCATTAGTAAGATGTCGGTGGCCTTGCAGAGGTCCACACAAGATAGTGTGTGTTATATGTAAATGCCATTTATATATAGTGCAAGACTAGCCAAAAAGCTGAGGAGCACTGTACACAGTCAAAGGCAGCAACACAGCGAGAGTGTGATTAGTGGTGTAACTGGTTTATAAAAGCAAATGTAGACTGTAAACAGTGTGTTGATGTTGATGATAGTGTAATGGACATAATATTTGCTTTGAAATAAATAGAGTATTTATTTCGAATAATGGTAAGCACTTGTCATCGGTAATGTCTCACCTCTCTTCTAGATATTGCAAAATGCAACCCTCCGCCAAAGTGGTGTACGAAGGGAGGGCATAGACAAGTCATTCTCTGCAATTGAATAGAGCAAATCCATACGAATTAGCCGATTGTTGCTGGTTGGATGTTTTGATATAGAGCTATGTTTTTATTGGTAGGAATACCTCTACAGTGGCTATTGCTATTTGCTAATAGACTGGGTAGCCCTCTGTCGCTGTTCGTATCTGTGGTCTTTGTGACAGTAATGGGATCTGAAGAATTGTATGTGTTCCTCAAAACCCCACTGCTTTAAAGATCTCGGCTTCATCTTTTATGCAAATTATCTCTTCTTCTGTATGTTGACTGAATGAAGAAGGGCCAGAAAATGGAAGGTTCTGAATCTTCAATGGAACATCCAGTTTAAAGGACACCAGTCGTAACTAAGATGACTATCTTTTTGTAATGCTGTGATAATAACTGGAAAACTCCTAAATAGGCAAAGTCATGGGAGGCATTTATAACCTGACTAGACATCAAAAGGTCTTGCTTGTTTAGCTCACAGATATCTTGTCTTCCTTATTTTACAAAATCACCCGCAAACTTGTGCGTTGTTTCCCATAGGGATCTGCGTACCACCCTAAGAGGGATGTAGTCTCCTGTTAGCCTTACAGCACATCTTTTTCCCCAAGGCATCCATCCTCTTGTTTTCTCTGTTTAGGAAGCATGACATTTCCTGACTGATGAGACAATTACAGAATCAGGTTCAGGGTCTAGTCGAAGTAAGGCTGAGACTTGTTCATGAGGTAATATTTCTTCACGTGATTAGGTGCTGTAGATTTGTTCATATGTGTTTTCCTTTTGCAGCACTAACAGACCCTGGGCTAGAGGAAGTAGTGATCCGGTTGCTTATCAAAGTTGCAGGTTCTTAATAATAGATGAGACTGTGGAATGAGTTATTTCTAGCGGAATATTAATTTTAGAGTACCTCTGGTCAACACGTTGTTGAATCTGGAGACGTCATTCACAGGGCAAGCTCTAACTGGTGACCAGGTATTGGAAGTAAGAGTGCATAGAGATGATGTGTCCAAGTCGAATGCAGAAGGTCTTGAAGGTGATATTGAGAGTGAGCTCTCACATATATGCTTCAGATGTGGTTGATTCTCCTGCTGAAATATGTCATGAGGAGGCAAAGTTGATTGTGATGCTTCCGTTGATAATCGTCTTTTCGGTGACTTCCAAGGAATAGGTTGTCTTTTTCTGATTGACAATATTGAAGTTGATCTAGAAACCATAACTTTTGGTGTTGGTGGTGTAAGGTGTAAAGGCATTAGGGGTGTTTGCAGCAGACCCTCCGGTGGGGCCTTAAAATACAAAGGACCAAGGGGCACCAGTAAGGAAGCCAGAGTACGAGACAATCTGAGCCATTCCTTCGCACTGATGAGTTAGACATTGACTTGTGTGATGCCAAATGGCATTCCAATATCGAATCCCTTGACATCGATATGGGCCTCACCTTTGAGTGGTGTGCCGTCAAATGAGTCATAAATGTGGGTGATGAGAATACTTCACCATCAAAGATTTTCCCAATACCAAGCTGTGGATCCGCTTTGCCATCAACTTTGTAAGGGATCCAGGTCCAAATAGCAGGCGCAGTCTCATTGGCAAATGTCAGTTTCCTCGACGTTGAGCAGGCTCAATGGCATTTTCTTCTTTCTTCCATCCTGGATTTCTTCTACTTGGACCTCCCTTTTTGGAAGTCCTTTGGGGTTGATGTTTCTTCGCCGTAGAAAAAGATGAAAGAGACGAAAATTGCCAAATTATGTTAAAAAGGATAGATTCCTGCCTACATTTTTTCTAATGCAAAGCATATTTGGCCTCTATTTACCTTCATTGTACATATATGTAAGCAGTTTACCTATTTCATTTGGTCCTGGTAGCTACCAATACTTTCTTGCTCACATTCTAGATATCAGCGCTTCATTTGAAAAAATACTCTCATCACATAAGCCATTTGACCGCTGTGGGTGGCTTTACAAATTATGACTCCGGCATGCACAGGGCTCTGTTTAAGACCTGCGCTTGTGGCATGCAAAAAACTGGATAAAGGACTGAATCAGAACTGGAGTTGAACAACCACATCTTTTTTTGTTTAGACCATACATCTACAAGAAACCTTATGACTAAAAACTCAATACATTATCCCTACCTCCAAATTTCAATTGCAAGAATTGAAGAGATTAATAAGCATATATGTGTGTTATTTATCTAACGAAGGTCAGATGAATATTTAAATGTAAAATCATAGAGTCCTGCTTTTCAAGTACATAATATTCTAAACTTTTCTTTTTTCTATAAGTGTGTTTTAAAGGTTTATCATGTTTATATGCAAAATGTTCCCCTCATAAATGTTTGCCTTTGGAAGGATACACTCTTTGTCTTGTTTTACAAACATCTGTAAGTGGTATAGTAGGCTTTCCAAAGCAGAAACATACTAATAATGATATTTACCTAGCATTAACTGTACATTTATTTTAATTAGGTAATTCCTTCAGATACTGCAGATTCCTCTCCAGAAGATGGTGTCTATGTACATGGATTGTTTTTGGACGGTGCTCGCTGGGACAGACAGAGGTTAGTTAAATGCGTAAACTCTTGTTATTGAGACAGTTGTCAGGTCATCATTTAGTTGTGTGTTATCCACATCATGTTGCATATCATACCAAAATCCTGGGTCAGGTTTTCCACTGTAATCTGTTCATGCCATGTCAGGGAATATTGTTATTTCTTTCACTTTTTGGCAAACGATATGTTCTTTACAGAAGTAATGGGAATCTACATGTATATAATCATGCCTGTCTCTAGCATTATTCTGATAAGTCAAAGATACTACGACTCCATCATCATTGTTTATTCCTTCATAAATGTTACTTACTGCTGTCCTTTATAAAGAATGGTAAGTCATTACTCTTCTCTGCCACCATGGTTTACATACTATTGAATCGCTGCTTTAAATTGTACTTCTATAGCCGTCAAGGTGAAAGTAACTAATGAAATCCATTTACAGCTCTTCAGTTTTGAAACATGTAATTTAGGACTGAATCACAAATAGCTATCACATTCCCAAAGTCATAAAAAGACTCACTGTCTCTACTATATGAGAATGGACAATACCTTCTACTATATGGAGCGCGTATCTAGCCCTATAAATTACTGGGTAACTTTACTCCAAGATAAATGGTAAGCTCCATTAAAACGTGTTGTGAAAGAGTCCAAATGATACAAGAAAAGCAATGGCATGGTGTATAGTTCACCAGAAAACCTGTATTTGTTAACATCTGTGGTTTTAAGTTATAAAGCTATGCAGTCGGATTTTACCTTACAAACATAAATGTATGCTGAAGGAAATTTGGTAATTCTAAAGAGTCCTGCAAACGCTCATTAATAAAGGAAACCTGATAATAATTGCTCAAATGCCTATTAAAGGTGCTTGTGTCATAAGTGCTTTGTGCATCTCTTTTTTATGCAAGTCTGCAGTGCTCTATCCATTAAATAATTTACTCTAGATCAAATCAAAGTGAATTATGCCATAATTATTTTTGTAACAGGGTTCTAAAAGCTTATCTGTTGACATGTATATCCATGATTTCATACACATAAATGAGTCAGCATGTATAGTTAGATTGGATGTTGTTAGAGCAGGCATGTTATACAAGAACTGGATATAAACAGAGACCTCTATAGATCAGGGGCTTCACAAAATAACCTGATTGTCAATTTCAGGGTGCTCTCCAACTACTCTTTACATGCACCAGCAGATTGTATGTAGTATATATGGTGGATGTGTGCTTTGGTATTTTAATGTTTTTTTCTTATTGTTTCCTCACGTGGAACATGTTTTTTTTCGTTTGGAGAAAATCCTTCCCATGTCCCACCTGAAAATATTTGGAGGCTGTGACTGTGGCACATCACATTTGCAATGCAGTGCTTTATGCAGTAAATTAAAGTGAGAAAACTGGGCGTGGAAACTACTGGGAATGTCTGTGTGTACCCACAAAGTTATGACTGTGGTTCTTTTTTTTTTTTTTTAAACTTTATTCATAGCTGTTATGTCATCAGATATAGCATCACATCAATAATCCTAGTGTTACAGCCAGGTTTTATATTTTCACCCCAACACGAACATCCATATCTTATAACAGTGATATACATATGGTGCCCCACAATGTTACAGAAACAGTTGTCTCATAGTATCATAGTATTCACTTCACGTGGTAGTGCAATATCAGCAAACAGACAACCCCCCGTCCACCCGACTCCCCCCCCACCCTCTCCCGTACTGTAACTGGCAGTCTCCTGGCCGTCCATCAGTGAAAATCGTCTAATAGGAAGATCAAAAGCGGGTCCCTTTCCGATAAGCGTAGGTGCTAATATGAACCCTCTCGTGAGGCGTAATGGTATGTGAGGGCTGTAAGCGTAGGTGAATGTGAGAGGGGCCAGGGCTCATTGAAGTGGGATAGACGGGGTGGGGACTACTCTTGTCTAATCCTCCTGTCCATTATCCCCTGTTTGTGTCTGGTCTTCTTCTTCCAGTGTGATGAGCATAGCCTCCCATTCCAAGGAGATAGGGAATTTCCTAAGGCCCTGTGATTCTTCCCTCCTAAGTGCCGTCCCCTCCGCTCGCCCCCACTTAAGTACTTCTGAGTGCCAGAGCTGTGCCCCAGGCGGTCTACGTGCCATGTCCAATAATTTCAGTTGGGCCTTCAGTGCTTTAGGCCTTCTGCGCAACCCCAAGAGGCAGTACTGTGCCTCCTCCGGCACCGGAAGGGTCGTGACCGTCCTCAGCGTCCGGCACACCTCCATCCAGTATCCTCGAAGTCGCGGGCAAGACCACAGCATGTGAAGGAGCCCGGCCTCATCCTCATCACAGCGTGGGCAGGTATGGGGAGAGTTCGGGAACATTTTATGTAGTCGGGTGGGGGTCAGGTAAGCCCTGTGCAGGACCATCCCTTGTATAAATCGGAACCGGACATTACGGGAGACCCGCCTGAGATGTTCCAGTATTGTGGTCCATTCAGCATCTGAGATGGCCCGATCTGTATCTTGTGCCCAAACCTGCTGGAGGGCAGTGAGTGACACCGCCACGTGAGCCCTAATTCCTGTATACAACCATCGCACAAGATGCCCTCCCAGTCCCATAAGATACATCGAGTGTACCAGTTGGTGTTGTGGGGGTTGTAGGCGTTGGGGTGCCCATTTGTGTTGTATGTAATGTGAGACTGTAGCGTGCAGTAAGTGCATTCTAGGGGGGGGCTCCCGTGGATTGCAAGAAGGCGTCATGGGTGAGGAGATGGTCATCGCCAAAAAAGTCGCCCGCTACCTCCACACCCTACTCCAGCCACGGTCTCAGCACTCTGTCCGTAAGTCTACCCTGCGGCGTCGGGATGCCCAGTAATGGAATGTTGGGTGCATATGCCCTCGCCAAGGCCGTGTATGTGAGGGCCTTCCGCCAAATCCTCAGCGCCGTGTGGAGAAGCGGATGACATTCCGCTGGAATGCGACTCCCAGGTAGGAGCAGGGCATGTAGTTCCCCGCGTCTCAGTCTTTCAGTCGTGTAACCTATTTCGTGGAGGTTTCGTCCTGCTATCCAGTAGGAAAGCCATTGGAGCTGGCCAGCATAATAGTATCCTCGGAAATCTGGAGCTCCCATCCCACCGGCTCTAGACCCTAGTTGTAACTTACGTAGCCCTATCCGGCGCCTTCCCGCCCCCCAGATCAGGGTGATTAACAGGGAATTAAAAGCATCAAAGATAGATTGTGGTAAGAACACTGGGATGTTAACAAAGAAGTATAATAGTCTGGGGAGCATAACCATTTTGGAGAGCGCTATTCTGCCCATAACGGATAAGGGTAGCGTCGTCCAAAACCCCACAGAGGCCCGCAGTTTCGCTATGGTTTTCTTGACGTTCCCTTCTATCTGATCCTCCTGTTGTCTGTAGACCTGGATCCCCAGGTATTTTAACGTGTCAGGAGCTATCGGGAGAACATTGGTGCCGAACCAGAGTACCCTAGGATTTGGAGTGACGCTGAAATAGAAGCCAGTGGACTTCTCAGGGTTTATAGTTAGGCCCGAGATTACCGAGAATCTCTCAAAGATGTCGTATATGGGGGCGTGATCCGCCTCCAAATCTCTGAGGAACAACAGGATATCGTCCGCGTAAATGGACAGTAGGTGCAGAGTGCCACCATTTGGTAACCCTCTTTGCTCCATCGTGGCCCTTAGGGCGATGGCCAAGGGTTCCAGAGCCAATACGAAGAGCAGCGGAGACAGCGGGCACCCTTGTCTAGTGCCCCGATGAATTGTGTATTTATCTGAGATATGTCGCCCTGTTCTCGCCCCAGCCATGGGAGCGGTATAGAGCAATCTAATCCTTGCCAGGAGAGATGGCGGGAATCCGAACTTCTCCAAGGTCAAGAACATGAACGACCAGGATAAAGAATCAAAGGCCTGACGGAGGTCTAAGGCTATGCAGCCCGCCCTAGGTAGGCCTTGTGGAGAGGACGTCATAAGCGCATGCAACCGATGTATGCTCATAGAGGTGCTCCTGCCGGGCAGGAACCCACACTGGTCTCTGTGAACCAGAGTCGGGAGGTACTGCTGTAGTTGCTGACCTATCGCTTTACTGAGGATTTTATATTCCGTGGCTAGCATGGACAGTGGTCTATAATTCGCTAGGTCCAGACCGTCCCTCCCGGGTTTTGGCAGGGAGATAACCAACGCCTGCATTGTGGACTCAGGCAGACGGCCCTCTGACAATGCCACTCGGTACACCTTCTCCAGTATTGGCACCAATATGTCAGAGTATGTTGCGTAGAACTCCACTGGGAGTCCATGCATGGCCGGCGTTTTTTTGCGGTTTAACGATTTGATGGCCGTCCGGATTTCCTGTTGTGTTATGGGGCCTTCGAGGTCTTTTTGGGCGTCAGCAGTCAGGACAGGGAAACGGAGGTCAGACAAAAAGGCGGAGATCTGATCAGCGTCGACTACTTCCGACTGAGTGTATAAAGCAGTCAAGTGGTCATAAAAGGCGCGGTTGATTTCCGCCTGCGTGCCCACTATATGTCCTTCTCGTGTCCGTATCCTAGTTATCACCGGGATGTCTGGGTACTCCCTCATCAAACGAGCCAGCAATGCTCCTGATCTGTCTGCCTCTGCGTGCTGTCGGCGCAGATACTCCTTATAATCTATGACTCGTAGTGTCTCAAGCGTGTCAGCGTGATCTATGTTCACCAGTCGTAGATCGTCTCGTTTATCAGGATCCTGTCCCACCTCACTGTCTAGGGTCTTCAATCTGTTTTCTATATCCTGCAACTTCCTAAGGGTTTCCTGACGAGCTCCCGCTAACTGTCCAATCGACGCCCCCCGGACTACTACCTTCATGGCGTCCCAGACCACCAAGTTCGAGGAGGCGGTATCCCAGTTCTCTAAGAAGTATTTATCGAGCGTCTCAGACAGGGACGTTCTGAAAGGCCCATCCTCCAATAGGAGCGGGTCCAGGCGCCAGGTGGGAACCGGGGTAGGGACTCTGCCCCAGAGGATGGTAAGCGTTAGGGGCCTATGGTCAGAGAAGGTTTTCGCTAGGTATTCAGGACTATCGATCTTAGCAATCAGGCCCTCAGAGCATAGAAACCTGTCGATCCTTGTGTGAAGGGCATGTGTGTGCTAGTAATGGGAGTATTCCTTGCTCTCCGGATGGGAGGCCCTCCAGGCGTCTCGTAGTCCCCAGCCCGACGCCCAGGTGCAAAACAAGTCTGGCAGTTTGGAAACACCTGCCATTTGTAGGGGAGGGTGTGACCTATCTTTGTCTATATCCATGATCATATTCCAGTCCCCCCCAATATCCAGGGGGTGGCCGTCCAGCCCGCTAGCGCCAGGCCTACTTTCTGTAAGAATTTATCTTGATCATAATTTGGAGCATACACACATCCCAGTACCACAGGTGCATTATCTAGAGTGCCCCTTACTAAGATATACCGTCCCAGGTCATCTACTCTCCTGTCTGTTTGAATAAAGGGTATGCCGTGTCTAATCCATATTGTCGCCCCCCCTAGAGAAGGCGGAATACGTTGTGGTCAGAATTGTGCCCCTCCATTTCTTCCGCATTTTGATGGCTTCGGCGGCCGTGAGGTGGGATTCTTGTATGAACGCGATCTGCGTGTGGTGACGCAGTAGGAACGCGTGTTTTCTGTGTCGCTTCTGGATCGCCCCCAGTCCTCTCACATTCCAGGTCGATATGTTATATTTCCCCACCGCATCAGCCATATACATATGTGTACCTGACATGCACCTGCGTCCGCCCACCAGTTCGGACCCTGCATAATCGCCACCAGGAAACTACCCTCCCCCTCCCAAAAAAACAAAAAAGAACTCCAACGGCGCAGCCTAAAAACCAAGCTGAGCCCAACAATGTAACAAAGTGTAATAGAACTAAGAATCCTGTGCGTTCGCCATCGGGGGGGGGGGGGGGTCGAGCGCCATCGTTATCTGTACTCGCAGCCCAACGGGCTCCGCCAGCTCTACGGCTGCCGTCGTGGGGCCATGTTACCAATAGAGTCAAAGGCGGAATCAAAATCTCAAGTCGCCCGTGTTTCAGTTACACCTTATATGTGGTTTCGACCATACCATTAGAACAACAGGATAAAGTCCACAATTAACAGTGGTCCCCACATTTGTTACCCCTGCCTCCCTCCTCAAAGTCATCGGCAACAATAATACAACATGTAATCAAAAATTTGCAGGGAACACGATACGGTTCTTGGGCCATTCAGCCGTCGCCAGCCTGGTCTTCTCCGCCACAATTGTCCATCACATCATCTGCGGCGTGACATTGGGGAACAGCAGTACACTGTGGTCAGAGTCCGAGTGGTCTGTGCTGTCCTCCGAATCTGTCAGTATTTTCTGGGAGTCCTCCCAAAACGAGCCTGCTACCTCCAAAGCGTCCCGTTGTGTCTCTTTTTGTTGCGCTTTCGATGGGCCTCGGCTCCTTCCAGTCCGTCGTGGTTTGGAGGCCTCCGTCCCACTCCCGTCCCGGGGCAGTCGCAATCGCCCGGCATCCGATTCCTGTGAGGGTCCCTGGCTGCCGTCTATACCCATCCCCTCCAGCCATTCCTCGGCATCCGCAGGACTCTCGAAAAAGTGTGTTTTCCTGTCGTGAATGATTTCCAAACGAGCCGGGAAAAGCAATGCGTATTTGAGGTTGGCGGTTTGGAGTTTCTTCTTCACGTCCAGGAAAGAAGAACGGCGTTTTTGCACCATGTTGGTGTAGTCCAGATAAAGGGAGATTTTGTGATTCTCATCCTGGATAAGGGACTTGTCCCTGGCTTTTGCAGTAGAACATCCCTATCCCGGTAGTTCAAAATCCGCACAATTAACGGGCGTGGGGGTTGTCCGGGATCTGGTCTGCCCGTCGGGATCCTGTGCGCCCTTTCCACGCAGAAGTGTGGCGAAAGGCCCTCTTCCGCTATGTGATCGTGAAACCACTGCTCCATGAAATCCGCCGCCTGAGGGCCCTCACATCTCTCCGGAAGGCCTATAACGCGAATGTTGTTCCGGCGATTACGGCCTTCCGCGTCCTCCACCCGGTCCAAGAGAGAAGCCATCTGAGTCTGGAGCTGTCGAATGGAGGTCGTATGTTCCGCCACCGTTGGTGTGATCTCGTCAATGGATAGGCCTTGTTCCTTGACTTTGTCTGCCAGTTTACCATGGTCCGCCCGTAGGAGGGATACGTTTGTCGTGAGGGTGCCCATCTGTTGCTCCAGAACCGCTCTGGAGTCCCTGATTTCTTTCAGGATAATGTCCAATTTATCCAGGTGAGGTCCCTCCACCTGGAGCTCCGTTCCGGGTTGATGCGGCGCCCCATCGTCGGTAGCCGGTGGCATCGCGGCGGCCGTCGGCGGCCCTCCGGGGTTCTCCGTCTGCTTCGCCCCTTTGCGGACCATTGGTGCAGAAATCCCGGTCTCCAATGCTAGGCGCTTTGTGTGGTCCTCAGTGGTGGGGCCTGCGCGACCTCCCGTGTCCAGCCCCCTGGGTAAGTGCCACCTCAGCGGGATCAAGTTCAGGGGGGGGCTTCCAGTCCAGGACGGGGGGGCGTCTCAGCTAATGTGTCGGCCTCGAGCACAGCCACCCCCGCGGTCCACCTCAGGAGTGCGCATCCGCTATGCACCCCCACCTGTGCGCCGTCCAGGGATAAATGAAGGGGGAGATGAGGGCGAGACCACCTTCCTGTGGCTACCCCGGTTGCGTCCAGCAATGTCCTATCACCCCTTGTGCGTTGTCTCACTCCAGGGGGTGAACCAGGGCCTTCCAGAGCCGCATGCAGGCTTCGCAGTCAGCCCCCCACCAGGTAGCGCTTACGGTGTCCTTCAATGCAGGGGGGCTAATAGAACAGACCGGGGGGGTAACAGCACGGAGGGGGAGGCCCTCCGCCACCGACGCGGCCCCTCCACTCAGTAGTCGTCCGTGCTCGGCCGGGGCTTCCCGGGTGTCTCGTGGTCCGGCCGCTCCAGCAGCGACGCTTGATCCGCACCTCCTCACCGCGTTCGGTCACCTCCGGGGGGATCCTCCAACAAACCCCGGTCGCGCCCCGGGCCCTCCTCCGCCCTTTGCGAGGCCACGACCAGGAATCCCTCTGCACTTCCGGCGACGTCAGACGCAGGCCGGGCGGCCGCACCTCGCACTGTGGGTCCCGGCGTCCCTCGTCTCACTTTCGCCGAGGGCCGCACCGCTTCTAGTGCGGCGTTACAGGCCGTTTCCACGCTCTCTCGGCGGTTGCGAGGGAGGCAGGGGAAGGAGGGACGACTCCGATCCACCGATTAATCCCCTCAGGGGTCCCCCAAGGCAGATTTGGCAGGATTTTGCCCCGATCAGCGCCGGAGCTCTAGAGGCACACGTCCATGCACATGGCTTGCAAGCCACACCCCCATGACTGTGGTTCTTCACCAAATTTCCAATAGTCATTCCACTGAGAACACACATTTTCCTAACTCTGTTTTAAATATGCAAATTATTTAAAACAAATCATTTGTGCTGGTTACCCTTTAATATTATTTTTGCACGCCTACACATAGCTTAGGTCCACATATGTTTGTGAATCCAGTGGCTGAAAAGCATCTAGAAAAGAAATGAAGGATAAACTGCATTGCTCCTTTTTCATTACATATTTCATGCAGTGCATTTATTTAAAACATTTATGAATACTTTCATTATCTGACTCTCAATACCCCATGGAAATTGTCTGTACCTGTCTTTACTACGTAAGTGTTTATTCAAAATCTCTAAATGGATCAGCTAGTGGTTTTAAAACTATTGGCCTACAATACACGGATGGCCCAATAGCCTCTGGCTACCGAGTCCCCAGGGAAGCCGAAATTGGTTTTGTGAATTCATGACGAATACTAAATACTTTACCATTAAATCAAAATTATTTATATAAATGACTGAACAATAAATTGGTCAGTCTGCCAATAGAGGTCCATGGGTACATTTTCAACTGGAAATTAACTTACACTGGCTATTTAGGGATGGCTGAATTTTTATCTGAAGCAAAAGATGGCCACAGATTAAGGCCTGTCACAGCCCTTATAATGTGGCTCGAAAGATAGCAAAAATAATCCCTCCTTCTCCCATTAGAGGGGTTCCCACTCCCTGTATCAGTCTCCAGAAGAGTAGGGAGCACCTGTTTCAAAAAGTGGAGGGGATGATAGATTAGAGAGAGATAGTAATTCACCCTTTTCCAGGAGATAGTCTGTCAGGTAACCTGGACTGGACAGAAGCACAGTATGACTCACTGTCAAGAAGGAAAAACAGAAGACGGTGACTATTGAATTCTGGAATAGAAATTATATAATATGTATGTATGATGTCGAAAGTGTGATGCAGCTTTGCTGGTTTGAGAGGAGACGTTACTGTAAGTAGCCCAAGGCAAGTCATAAAACTTGCCGAAGTTGCCTGAGAACTGTAGATGAGATGCCCAGATCTCTACGGCAGGTAGAATAGTATCGCCAAACCAAATGGGAAATCCGTAGCAAGTGCCAAGTTGTCAAAGCTTAATTGCACTGGAACTCAGAGGTAATTGTAAAACAATAGCGGAGTTGATACACTAAGTTCATTCCACAGCAAAACGAGGGTCAATATAAGGAGCAGAGAAGAAGGAAACTGAGGGCACCGATAAAGGGAAAAACAACAATAGTGGGGCAACAAAGAAACTGATGCGAACTATAGTGTCAAGCAAGAGAGAGTCAGTATAGTCAATGTTGCCAAAAACAGTTTTGGACATCCAGTAAATCTTTGTAGCTCTCAGCCCTCTCTGGTCTGGACGTCTAGTCTCGGCCCTTAGATAACTGGTGTTGCACCTCATCAGGATGCCGTTGTCCTCAGTGGTTGTCGTCTCCACTTGCCATATTCAGTTTTCTCCATGTGGTACGTTTCCTGACTCTCTTATGTGGGTTCTTATGTTGAAACCTGACATGGCCTTGGAGGAGGCTAGATTAGTATATGGTGCACACTTATTTAAGTGAAGCACTGTGCACTAATCCAGACAATCCTTACGGTGATTTTAGTGGTCTTAGGCAACCATAGAATACTCGCTAAGTGGTAGCTCTGGAGAGCAGCCTTCAGGCTTAGTCCAAAAGGAGTGTTAAGTAGCTTGTTTTACCAGAACTAATCATATAATGTAGGTTAAGTGAAAAAGAACCACTCAGTATAGTTATAAAAATAGTTCTTTATTATACACGCTCAATAACACATTGGTATATCTCCTACCTGGAGATATCAACACCATACACAATATTTCAAAAGGAGAACAGGTAAGTAGCACAAATACACAATGGTCTCCAGGCGGAGACCAAACCATATACTAAATAAGTGTAATGCAAACTGTGACTGAAGTGGATACTTGGACCAGAAGACAGAAGAGATGGGGACAAAAGGAACCACCCAAGGTAAGTACCCCGGAACCCCACCGGGCCTGTGTGCAGAGTGGAAACACAGCCACATACTCAATGCTGGTCAATAGGAAAGTCGCTTTGCAGTTTTCAAGAAGAAGGACCCTTCCCAGAGGGCCCTGACGAAACCCCATGGATGGTTGGAGAGTCACCCCACCCGTGGATAC
Source organism: Lissotriton helveticus (assembly GCF_964261635.1). Classification (NCBI taxonomy): domain Eukaryota; kingdom Metazoa; phylum Chordata; class Amphibia; order Caudata; family Salamandridae; genus Lissotriton; species Lissotriton helveticus. The sequence goes on from NC_136070.1 coordinate 1,139,285,268, forward strand.
ACCAGGAACCAGGATACCTACACCAGGGAAGCTGGGTGCATAGGTGCAAATTGACGTCGGAAGCCGCCGTAGACCACAATAGAGGGCTTCAGGGAAGATGCCACTGGCGAAGAAGGTGAAAGATTCCGGTGGAATCCAAGGCTTGATTATTGAAGAGGAGTACCTGCAAGCAGAGGGGACACAGTCTACGCCACTTGGGAGTGATCAGGAGGCACGGAAGATCAATGGCCACCAATGACGGAAGATGCAGGACAGTTGACGGTGACCTTGTCACTACAGCTGTAAGGACTGTAGTGTAGTTCCTATATTCCCAATAGGCTCTGCGCATTGGAATAATATATTCAGCAGTGTAGACGTAGGACTGAGGTTATCTAGGTCTCTACTGACTATATTAGACTTAAGGTTTGCCAGCTAGCTCAGAGGTCACTAGAAACGTTCTCGAATAAACGAGGAGGAGTTTAACCTCCCTGGATAGACAAGAAGCGATTAGCTTCTGACAACCATAAAACATGACAACTTTGCTCTCCCTGAATAAGAGTGTATCTCTAGAGTCGTGTGAAAACAATAGACAGCTATTTCACTCAGTCAAATGTGCGTACTTAGTTTCACCAGAATGCAGAGAAAAGAGAGACGGGCGTTTTCAATAAAAGGTGTTATTTATTGAGCAGTCTTCTTCCTCATACAAGAGAAATGAATTGCCACGATTGTAATGCTCATGGTAAAGTAAAGTGTGTACAGTAAAAGGAGGATTATAAAATAATACTGTAAAAGCATTGATATGGTTTCTGAGCCATATGATACTTTAAAATGGATAAAAGATATACATACATATATACATTGACTAATCGTACTCAACTGGTGCTTCTAACTACGCCTACCCCGGTGTACCTGACCTAAGCCTGATACATGGGAGGGAGTAAGTAAGTAGCAGTTTAAGTTAAGTTTGTTTTGCCAAGAATCTGACTCAAGAATTCTCTGTAAGGGTTTAGTCAGTTCCGTACCTGGGTATTAGAAAGCAGGAGGTCTTTTATCTCTTTCTCAGGACTCGATATCCCAGTAACCCGCGAAGGTATCTGGAAACACCTGAGCTGGATTTCTCGGCAGGAGAAAAGACAGTGTCTCTCTCAGTGCGTCAAGGAGGAGGGGCAGCTTTCGTGGGCTCTCGCATCAGCTGGGCTCTCGGGCAAGTAGATAGCTGCTCTGCTCCAGAATCACCACTGTGTGTTTGCTTAAGGCAACGTTGGTATATTTATACCTGAAAGGTGCCTGGGTTTGACGTAAGGTTGGACATAGGACGTCAATAAAGATGTCACTAAGAACTGGCCGTTCTTACAGTGCTTTACAGGAGTTCTAGGACGAAATCAAAACAAAAGCAAGGGGGATTTCCCAGGTTGCTGGAGGCTTGGTTTTGTTTAGAGAACTCGGTGTGCTTACTAGGGGGCCGGAGAAGTAGCCTTGCTTAATGTGACAGCATGTGCTACGACTGAATTATGGATATGGTTATTATGCCGTTGTATGGATATTATTGATTATAGCCGGACAAGGGCATAAAATAGGAATATCGATTCGGGTTCCTAGATAAAACACTACACCCACTCCACGAATTAATGTCCATCATTACTAAAACTTAAGCAATAGTAAACATAAAAGGTGCATGTGTATACCAACGCACCCCAAAATACATTTTTGCATTTGAAATGGTGTATGCGAAATACATGAAAATGATTATAGGTACTGTACGCTTTTCAAGCAGTGTAATCATTCATTAAAAAGGATGCATATATATATCGGCATGAATGATTTGCGAAATTTACACATGAAATGGCTCTTAATACAGAAAAAAAGGTTGAGACCATTCCATCACATATAAATACAGTTGATGTAAATGTGCTAGAGGCTGACATGATATATTGTCTTTAGAGTTCCTAAAATAGAAGCTCTGTTCTCTAAGAATAGTTCTACTTCAAGCAGAGTACATGTGCCAGAAAAAAGGTAAATATTTTGGAATCGGGAAAAAAAATAATTTCGCTTTCAGGGGAGAGAGAAAAAATATAGTTCCAAATATGTTCAGTAGCTTTTGTTTATCAAAGCCGAAGGCCGAATTCAGAGTTCAGGGAACGCTGTGTACTAGTTTGCTTAAAAGTTATTCTTTTTGTTCGGGGGAAAACATCATTTCAGAGACTTTCAAAAAAGTGGTTTACCGCTTCAGGTGAAAGTTCGACCAAGTTGGAAAATGCCGCAACTGTGCAGTCGTGAGAATGATTGCTATCATCGATGTCAGGATCAGCAATGCTCACAGAAGGTCGTACCTGGTTGATGTTGCTCTCATCTCGTACTTCACTACCCTTTAATCGCAGTGGTGAAGTCTCAACGAATGCCGTCATCAGGATTGGTAACCACTGGGGACAACACGATGCATGAGCCGTTACAGGACTTAGCAAAGTATCTGTATACAATGGTACTGCTGATTGTAGTGTAAGACAGACGTCCAACACGCATTCTTCTCCGCATAGCATACATCGAAGCACAGGTAAGATACAATTCTGCCAGATGGGTCTGAATGAAAGAAACCAGGTCATATTCAGATCTCTTAGCCGGGCTAATCCAAGGACTTTAGTTATGCGGTCCCGATAGCGTATAGCTAGGATCGTTTCTTCCATTGTTGCTGGAGTCTTGTCTGCGTTTTGGCTTGCCATAACGAAGCAGAAGTATCAAAAATAAAATGCCTGCTACGAGCCCCAACAGGAGTGGTAGGCCGCCAAAGACAGAATGGACAAAATTAGGAAAAATGCCCAGAACTGTTGTGAAGGGTGTTAACAGTCCCGAAAAAATTGTCTTAAATACATGTGGGATACCGCCAGTATCAGACATGTTTAGGATTTGGCTTAACATTTCTGCGAAATGTAGGGGGCAGTTTTGTTGATAAAAGGCTATGTATCTCTGCCGTTGTCCTTGCGACTTGCAGATCATACGTTTCTTTTGATGACGTCAAGGGCACAGTTGTCTGCAAAAGAACAGACTTCATTCTGCTTAAAGTATCAATTCGAATAGTAGAGATATTCAAAAATGGCCACATTTTTGCCTCCCTGTCTGGAGTGCTGTTTGGAAACAATACTTGCATACAGCAAGTGACCATGGAACTAACGCTAACTAGATATGTTTTTCCTGGCACCATGCCACAACATCTGTGGTCCACTATTAGAATATAGCTCCCGTTAGAAAGCTGTCTAAAGAATGGCTCTATTCGAGTTGCAGGTGTGCCGAGCTGGTGACATGAAAGGTTATTTGAAGTCCCCTCACAGGCCCCATGCAAATTTATTCCCTGACACAGAAGTATACCACTTAGTGATTTTACACAATTGTTACCACTAAGAAATACATTCTGTTCCTTTGCACTATAACATGTGTGTGTGTAAGGTAATTTCCATGATGACTTAATGTACCCTTTACCCAACCTTTCATACTGGCCTGCTGGTATATACTCTTGACAGAATTTAAATTGGAAAGTTGTTATCGGAATAGTTATTATTCCGTGTATTATCCATTCAATGACAGGTCGTTCTGACATTGTCAATGGTTTTCTCTCAAGTTTTTCAATGCTCAGAATTGTATATTCCGCTCCTTTCTGTGCCAAGCTGATTTGTGTATCAGTAAGCTTAAAGATAGAGAATAATGACGTTGTGTTGATTAAACGCCAAGGCACGTAGCCTGAACACAGATTGTGTAACGTCCAGCCAAGCTGTACAATAGAACGTAATTGGGACTGACCATGTTGTAACATTAGCAAGTCCTGCTCTCTTATATCTATAGCAGATGATACAATACTGTCCAGTGAATATATTCTGGAAGACAGAGTCATTAACCCATTGTCCACAACAGAAAGTGATTTTTCCAAATTAATACGGTCAATTTCCCGTATTTTTTCTGCTGTTTCAATTTCCGTTTCTTTCCAAGCTTCGTTTTAAGCTGCATATATACCGGCCGCTATGAAACATTTTTGACGCTGTTTGCGTGGTCCCATTATGAAATCACGCAAGTCAGCACCGTCTTTAAGTAAAGTCAAGTGTTGCTTAATTTCTGCCAGTGTGGATTTCTGTAGCCATTCGAGGCAGAGTTTTCCTACACTGTATGTAGTAACTATCCCTGGATGTTGTCTCTGGGAGTATCTAGGGTCTGGCCTGGTCAATTTGAACCCCTGTACTTTGTTCAGGAATCTATCTTGACAGTTATTTGTGTCTGTGGGCCAGATCAACCATTTTTTCCAATCAGGATGTGTTCTATTTTGGTTAAGAATATGGGATACGTCTATCTCAACATCTGTAGTGCTATTACTGTCAGGTGTTGGCTTTGGAATAGACGGTTTGTTTAAGTCTTTAATTTTGGCTAGGCCAGGACGGGTTGTCTGTTGAATGGTATCATTCAAGAATATAATTTGTTCTGGGATCATGCAGGCTCTAAATAATGATTCTATACCTTGGACCTGCCAATCTTTGGTACCCCAGATGGTTTTTGTTTCAATATTGTTTTTCCAAAAATCAAAACCAAATGTAGTCATTTGTTCATAAAATGCTTCTGAATAGATTAATTTAGTGTTTGTCAGCATTGTTTTCATTCCTGTCTTATTTAACATTTTGAAATAAAAGGCTTCTGCTTCACTTGTATTAAACCCTGAGAAGTATGGGAATTTCTCATAAAATGTTTTAGAACTGCCTTTTGGTGGAGTTGCACAATGTTCCCATTGATTATAATTAGGGCTCCCGGTTTTCCGTTTAAACGGATTTTTACATATAAATACAGACGGAAAACAATTTTTCCTTTGTCTGTATTTATAAGTTAAAAACGGGAAAATACTAGTAAATGGCCCTGCTTCAGCCCAGAGTTGCCATGCCCCTATTCCTTTTGTTGCTGCCCCAGCCCTTCCTTTGAACTCCGCATCTGCTGACAAGTCTCTTTCTATGGCCTCAGGGGAAAGATTAGTGGCGCGCAGCGCCACGGGGCTTAAAGAGCTTCAGACTTGTGACCCCCGCTGCCCCCCCTGCCCTCCCCCCCGTGTGTGTCAGCCCGGCTTCCCGGGGTCACACACAGCTGCACAAGTACTTCAGAGGTCTTTAAAAGACCATTTATTTAATAACGAGGCTTCTCCAGTATTAGGGGTGTCTTTCATAGATTCACATGCTTGAATATCCCCCGTCGTCGAAGTGGGAGTCCCACGGTACATAAAATAGTAGTCATATATGCATGTATACATGAAAAATATAACGAATAAAAATATACATACATATAGTGCAATAAATTGTAAATTCTAAAAGTACCATAGAACATAATAGGCCCATTGAAAAGCCTAAGGGAGAACTCACTTTAGTAGCATATCAGTGTCATTATGTGTTGGATCACATTCCAGCCAATCAGGCTGTAGCCTCCTCTAGAACCTTCTCCTCAGAAGCCCAAGTCCTCAGATTTTCTACCGCACGTCGTGTGAAGGGAGTCTCCCTGAGCTCTGCTCAGTTTTCTTCAACTTTACCTGTTTTTTCTTCAAGAAAATGTCTTCAAACAAGAAATCTCTGTTTAAAGCCTGCCCTTCATGTGGTAAACTGCGCCTTTTCCACGAGGATCCACACAGTAAATGCATTTACTGTCTCTACCCAGACCATGAGGTGAAAAACTGTAAGTACTGTCGCACTTTCCCTCCTAAGACTCTGAGAGATAGAGAGGCCCGTCTCCTTCTGTGGCTACAGAAGTTGAAGACTTCGGAGTCTGTGGTTTCTGATGTGGAGAGCCTGTCATCTTTTGCTTCAAAGTCCTCTCAGAAGCGTGGGTCTGAGACCGAGGTTCCTTCTCCTTTTCTCAAGAAGAGTAGATTGTTGGAGTCCTCTAGGATTGTCTCCCCACAGGATTCGCTTCAGGGCACGTCTACGGGACCTGGTTCTCTGACGTCTGCGCCCAAAGCCTTACCTACCAGTAAGAAATCTGGTTTTGGCTCGTCGACGGGCTCGTCGACGCGCCCGTCGACGTCTTCAGCGTCGCCGAAATCTGTATCTGCCACCTCCACGTCGACGACGACATGTTCCATGTCCACCAGCGCTACGTCGACGACGACCACCTCGTCGACGGCGACCACGAAGGTGAGACCCATCTCTTCAGTGGTGAAGATCTCGTCGACGACCGTCAAGGAGAGACCGTCGACGACGAAGCCGTCGACGCACCCATCGTCGGCGCATACACCGTCGACGAAGACCAAGCCTCCACCCAGCGCCCCGTCGACGGGCCCGTCGACGGCGCCTTCGTCGACGGCGCCTCCGTCGACCAGCACTACATCGTCGACGGCCTCGTCGACGGCCTCGTCGACGACTCCCATCCCGTCGACGCCTTCGTCGTCGACGGCCAAAGCTCCAATCTCGTCGACGAACAAAGCCCCGCTTTCGTCGACGGCCCCGTCGACGGACAAGAAATCCTCGTCGACGAAGAAAATTACGTTCAAGTCAACGCCGATGGCCTCTTTGTCGACGATGCACCCGCCTCAGGGTGTTGCTGACACTGCCGCATTTACGCCAACGGGCTCGTTGGCGTCGCACCAACCTCTACCAAAAACGGCTTCCGTCTACACAGTGGTTACTGCTTCTTCTTTGCGGACCATACCACTCATCCAACTGAGTCCTGTGAGGAGTGGCACTCGTCTTCCAGACAAATTATTCCAGTCTGGTGAGGAAGAATCCGGAAACGATTCAGAAGTGGAAGGATTTTTTAAACAGGCAACCAGTCCTTCGGATTTAAACATTAAGTGCCAGGAATATAGTGACGAGGGTGATGTGGTGGACAATGTCGAAGATGGGACTGAATTGTTTCCTGTTGATACGTCCGAACCGGTGCCTTCGGAACCTGTTACTCAGATACCTCTATCTTTGGTAATGAACCTTCAGCACATGCTGGATGATTATAACCGCAGGTTTCCTTCTTCTACTCCTGCTTCTCCAGCACCACTGCCTCCTCCGCAGCCTCAACCGCAACTTCCTCAGGCACCTACACCAGTTTCACCTGCTTCACCGGATGGTGCTCGTCCTGACACTGGCGACGAGGATCCGGATCCTCACAATACTGATGACGACGACAATGACGCCGACATGGCTGAGTGGGACAATTATAGGGCTCAAACACCTTCCACTCCGCCCACCTCACCTCTACATTCGCCCCCAGTGGACATGGCACATTTCCACAATTTGATGATCCGTGCTACAAAACGGTTTCATCTCAAAGTCGAACAACAACAGCATGAAAGTGACTGCTTTCTATATGACTTTAAAGACATATCACAAAGGCAATCCCACACTATACCAATCGTGGATTATATTTGGAAGGAGGGCCTTAAATTGATGGAACGTCCCAATTCTGTTCCTGCGGTTTTACCCAGATTGGACAGGAAATACAAAGCTCCGGCGTCTTCTCCGCCCTGCTTGGTGTCTCAACCGAAAGCAGATTCGGTAATTACTCAGGCTGCACAAAAAAGATCGCGCAATCCGGCTACGCCACTCACGTCTCCTCCTGATCACGACCATGGCGGCTACTACGGTGAGGGCGGCAAACACTCTGGCTATACTGGGCCGTTATGACCGCCAGATGTGGTCCGAGGTTGCTGCATTGATTCCTCAGCTGCCTGAGGCAATCCGGGCAGAAGCACAGGCGATTATTCACGAGGGAGAGTTGATTTCTTCCGAAATCATTGATTGTGCACTCGATATTTCCTCCACGGGGTTTCGACAATTGGCGGGGGCTGCAGTCTTGAGGCGTCAAGGCTGGCTGCGATCTACCACTTTCCGTCCAGAAGTACAGGCAAGAGTCTTAGATTTACCGTATGACGGAGAATTATTGTTTGGCAAACATGTGGATGATGCCCTTGAGGCGATCAAGAAGGACACTGACACTGCGAAATCTTTGGCTACCCTACAATACAAGAAACGGCCCTTTCGGGGTGCACGGGGTAGAGGCGGAGGCTCCTCTACTTTTCGTGGCTCAAGTCAATATCGTTCATACAACACCTACAACGATAACAGACAGAGGGGTGCCTATCAATCTCAAACTCGACAATCCACCTCCAGACCTTACCAAAGGAAATCCACTTATAGAGGTGGATCAAACACCAAAAAGCAGTGACTGCCTCAGACCCTTCCTTTTGCCGACCGTAAATCTTGGAGGTCGAATCTCGAAGTACTTTTACAAATGGTCCACAATCACCTCCGACCAATGGGTCCTGGACGTTATATCCAAAGGACATACCCTGGAATTCACAAAATTTCCACCCACTCATCCACCTTCGGGGCCACCACCTCCTCATTTCAAGGACCTTCTGGCCCAGGTGAAATTAATGATCAAAAAAGGAGCCATCGAACTAGTGCCGCAAGGTCAACGCGGCAAGGGGTTTTATTCCCGCTTTTTCTTGGTCAAGAAGAAGTCGGGGGAATGGCGTCCAATATTGGATCTACGAGCTCTAAACAAATTTGTAATTTCAAAAACTTTTCAGATGTTAACTCTGCTCCAGATTCTGAATTTTCTCAATCCAAGCGAGTTCTATTCCACAATCGACCTTCAGGACGCTTACTTCCATGTGCCAATCCACCCCAGACACAGGAAGTATCTCCGCTTCACGGTCGGGCAGCTACACTTCCAATTCAAAGTCCTGCCATTCGGCCTCCGCTCAGCACCAAGGGTTTTTACCAAGATCTTGGCCCCCGTAGCTGCCTTCCTACGTCTCCAAGGTATCCAATTTTACCCATACCTGGACGACTGCCTCATCAAGGCAAGCACTTTTCACCTGACGGAGCAGCACACTCAAGTTTGCGTCTCCCTTTTCCACGCCTTGGGGCTTTCAATCAATTGCCAGAAGTCACACTTTCAACCATCGCAAAGGAGAAATTTTCTCGGAGCCTTGCTAGATTCTCGGCAGGGAAAGGTGTTTGTTTCCCAGGAAAGACAGGACCGCATGATAAAGATGGTGCGCTCCCTCCAATCAAAACTGTCCGTTTCTGTCCGAATGTTCAAATCATTCCTTGGCATGGCCTCCTCGTGCATCCACCTCATTCCAAATTGCAGATTGCACATGAGGACTCTACAGGAGGAACTGGACAGGCAGTGGAAACAGGTGTCGTGGTCATTCGAGGACAAGGTCCTTTTAACACCTCGCATCCAGAAAGCGCTGGAGTGGTGGGCTCACCCTCCGCACATATCTGCGGGCCGTTCATTCCAGGACGAACCCCCAACTCTGACGCTTACGACAGACGCGTCTCTCGAAGGCTGGGGAGCGCATCTCGACGGCATGTCTGTGAAAGGGAAGTGGACGACAATACAACGAACTTGGCACATCAATTGTCTGGAACTCTTGGCGATTTTCTTAGCCCTCAAATCTTTCCAGAGGTTAGTGCGGGGACACACTTTGCTGGTGAGGACGGACAACACCACCAGCATGCACTACCTCAACAAGCAGGGCGGCACGAGGTCTCTTCTGCTTTCTCAACTGGCACAAGAAATATGGGATTGGGCGATTCAACGTCAAATTCGTCTCACAGCCATTCACGTGCCAGGTGTGGCCAATGTTCTGGCGGATTCACTCAGCCGAGCATCATCAGACAATCACGAGTGGGAACTCCACCAGCCCACGGTCGAGTTCATCTTCCAGCGGTGGGGCCGGCCACGGATGGATCTTTTCGCGACTGCTGTCAACAGGAAATGCCCACGCTTTGCAAGTCGGCATCCCCACAGAGAGTCGAGCGGGAATGCATTTTCGATCGATTGGTCGAACGACTTCATCTATGCTTTCCCTCCACTTCCTCTGATCCCTCGATTGTTACACAGGATGAGGTTCCAACCTTGTCGCATCATCCTGATCGCACCCAAGTGGCCGAGACGTCCATGGTTAACGGACCTGCTCCTCTTCTCGCAGTCCGATCCGTTGCCACTCCATCCTCTACCGCACCTCCTCACGATGCAGCAGGGACTAATCTGTCATCCGGATCCAGCATATCTTCAACTCCATGCCTGGAACCTGAGTACAATGAATTTGCACGTTTAACTATTGACAGGGACTGCAGGGAGGTGTTAGCGCGGGCTCGCGCACCCTCCACCATAAAAACGTACCAACTCAAGTGGAAGCGTTTCTGTGTCTGGTGTCGCACCAAGGATTTGGACCCAATGACTGCAAAACCTGAACAAATTTTACCTTTCTTTTTATCCCTGGCAAAATCAGGTCTGTCCCACTCAACTCTTAAAGTGTTTCTGGCGGCGATTTCCCGTTTCCGCCATGATGGTTCCACATCTTTGTGTTCTTCAAGGATCATTAAGCAATTTTACAAGGGCCTTTTTAGGATGTTTCCACCTATCCGTTGCCCTCCGCCTGCTTGGTGCTTGAATTTGGTCTTGTCTCAACTACTTCTACCACCATTTGAGCCTATTCACTCGGCAACTCTTACATTTCTCACGTGGAAAGTTGCTCTCTTACTCGCCTTAACGTCCTCAAGACGTGTCAGTGACATCCAGGTGTTTACCATACAGCCTCCTTTCCTACAATTCTCCAACGAGGCTGTGACATTACGAACTAATCCTAAGTTTATCCCAAAGGTTCCCAGTGACTTTCATCTCAACGAACCTGTAATTCTGAAGACTTTCTTTCCTGTTCCGCAAACTCCAGCTGAGCGGTCATTGCATTCATTAGATGTGAAACGTTGTCTCAAATTCTACATTCAACGAACTGCACCTATCAGAAAGTCGGATCAATTGTTTGTGGCATATGGTCCAACTTGCAAAGGACAACCTGTTACCAAGCAGACTATAACCAGGTGGATATCCTCTACCATATCCTTCTGCCACCAACGGGCTGGAAAGCCCCTTCCTGCTCCAGTTCAAGCTCATTCAACTAGAGCAGTGTCTACTTCGGCTGCCCTTTTTGCGGGGGTACCCTTACGACAGATCTGCAGAGCTGCAACTTGGTCGAGCAGCCATACTTTTACTAAGCACTACTGCCTGCAATCAACAGACGCCGCGGATGCGGCAGTGGGTCAAGCGGTGCTGCGGAATCTTTTCCAATAAAGGTGAGCCTCTGTTGCTACCCGCCTCCAGTCATAAAGGTTTTTTCCTAATTATGTTTTGGTATTTAGTGCATATTGCCATATATATTTACCTTCTTTGCTTGATGTATTACCTTTATGACTCATGTGATGTTGTACTGCTTTCTACTCTATTCAAGCATGTGAATCTATGAAAGACACCCCTAATACTGGAGAAGAACTATAGTTACTTACCTGTAAACTGTGGTTCTCCAGTATTGGTGTCTTTCATAGATTCACATGCGACCCTCCCATCCTCCCCTCAGAGGCTCTCTTCTCCTCAGGCACTTTTACTTACTCTGTGCTATGAAAATCTGAGGACTTGGGCTTCTGAGGAGAAGGTTCTAGAGGAGGCTACAGCCTGATTGGCTGGAATGTGATCCAACACAGAATGACACTGATATGCTACTAAAGTGAGTTCTCCCTTAGGCTTTTCAATGGGCCTATTATGTTCTATGGTACTTTTAGAATTTACAATTTATTGCACTATATGTATGTATATTTTTATTCGTTATATTTTTCATGTATACATGCATATATGACTACTATTTTATGTACCGTGGGACTCCCACTTCGACGACGGGGGATATTCAAGCATGTGAATCTATGAAAGACACCAGTACTGGAGAACCACAGTTTACAGGTAAGTAACTATAGTTCTTTGTTGTGTTTTCTCACCCCTTCACGTTACAGCGTCCTTGCATCTCTGCTCTGCAAATTGCTGGGAAAATCAGCCCTCACCCCCTCCCCTCCCCCCAAAATTCTTCGTAGCACACACGCAACCCCGTAATTTGGCTCTACATCCCAGCCCAGGTAGAAGGGAGCAGGGGATTAGCAAAACAAAGAATTCTTGGCAGGGCACATTAGCGAGCCATCAATGAGGTGTTACACATGCAGCGCCAAAGGAAGGCAACCTGTGTCATCAATCTCCATAAAAAGGGGAATAGGCCACTCGAAAATCAAACACTGACACCCACACAGAATCCTGTTTTATCTCACGGTTGTGGTTTATGCTCGCTATTTCCAGAGCTGTAAAACAATTTGCGTAAACTCAAGTGTAAAGGTTTAAAATGCCTTTCATACTTTACTGGGTGCTTTTACCCTGGACCGTGTATTTAATGGCCGAGGGTTGTTTCATGAAAAATAAAGGGCCCTCTTTGCCAATGTCCTTCTTCCTCACAGACACTGCTAGAGTGGACGGGTCTCGACTCTGCCACCACCAACGAAAGGCCCACAAGCACACATTGCACCGAGAGCACCTGCAATACCTGGAAATCACATTTCATGATGCCTGACATCATTGATGAGTCACAGAAATTCTGTCATGAAATGTGAGAGAATGTCACAAGCAGCGTTGTGCAAATTGTTAACTTTACTAAAATTAGGAGAAATTAGAAACGTTTTCAGAACCATTTACCGCCTCCATCTTGCAGTCCCATGAACCAAGTGTCTGCTAGCCCAGAGTAGCAGTGGGCAAACACACTAACTCATCAACTGAAAAGGCATCAGTTATTTCATGTCAGGATCCATTACATATTCTGTATCTGCACTTTAAATTCTGCAACCATGCTGTGATGACACTGAATAGCACTGTGGTTTTATAATGCCAAATAATACACTGCAGGATTAATAGTTTTTGGCCAAGCAGCATTTGTTTTACATTAAGGGCTGGTATTCTACATGTACACATTTTGTTAAAAAAAATGTTAATAAACGTTAGTGCGCAAACGCAGTTACACAGAGGAAAACAGAAATTCTCAAATTGAGAGTACTCGATAGTTAAGTAGACAGGTGCAACCTGTGAGAGGTGTGAGGGTTTGCGTTGCCCCAGTCACAGTTTCCACTCCTATATTTCATAACAATATTCCCCAGCATAAAACTTTATCTCTCATTACCCCGAGAACACCTTCTATTGCAAATACCTAGAGTTCAGCGCAGCGGTCTCTCAATAGGCCCTTCCTCTGCTGGATGTGCCTGTACAGTGTTCAGTGCTGAGGGCCTGTCCGAAATAATGTGGTCAGGCCCAGAATGTTGGGAAAACATTAGCCTATGTTATCTCATGTTCTGGGTCTGCAACAACTAGTCCTAGATCCAACTTTTGTAGCTGGACGCCCACTTAACCCCATGTCTGTCTGCCGCCTGGTGGCTTGTGGTGTCCCTTTTGCATTGTGATCGTTGTGTGTTGAGTTTGTTGCCATGTAGTTTGTTGTTCCCTCGGCTCTTGTGTCCGTGTTTTTTGGGGACTGAAATAAATGTGGAAAAATACTAGTTGTATCTTCATTTTTTGCTTGTGGCAAAAATAAATGCGGATAAATACAGAAAAAATGCCCAAAAAATAAATATCGATAAATACAGACGGAAATGGCAAAAAAATAAATACCATAAAACCGGGAGCCCTAATTATAATTTAAAACATTTCTAGGTTGTGCAGATTTATGCAAATAGTGATGTGCAAAGTGGTTGTAGAAGTACAATTCTTCATAATTAGATGAACCCTGCAAGTAATCATGTTCTGTAAATTTTGCTGACATTACTAAATCTGACATCATATCATTAATACTTTCAAAGTCCCAATCATCAGAGAATGTGCTCGGTTTTACAAAGTCACTCAATGAAATTTTAAACTGGTGTGGATACTTCAAGAGCTCGACCGGGCCATAGATTTCGTAATCTGTTTTGTCCCAAGCTACCCCACCGGGTATTGGATTAGCTGTGACATTCACGGATGATAGTTCTCTTTTCTGGATGTGAGATGACTTGTGTGGCTTTAGGAGCAAGTTGATGTTCTGACTTGCTGTGTCCATTGTACTATATTTTCTCTCAATGAATTTTCCCAAACAAAGAACCATGATGAGGCAAAGCAGGAGGAAAAGTACACCTAACACAATCCAAAATTCAATCCATGGAGAAATCAGATAGGTTTCTTTGAGTTGATGAAAGAGTTCTGTTACTTTGTCTTTAAAAGTTTTTGTTGTTGGCTGTTCTTCAGGCTCGCTTGGATCCTCAGAAAAGTCATCGAAATTGATGAAGTAGCCAGATGCAGTTCTGTCAATTGTTGGAATCGCTTCAGGATTTTTATTTGCTTTTGGAATTTTCTTTGTTTCATTAGCATAGTCTGTGGCTACATCGTTGTAGACAGGTGTTTCTTGATGAATTGTTTCAATTTGGGCTTCAAGAGGCACAAGTTCCATGGCATTATTGCATAGTCCCTTATTAATCACTGCAGGTTTATCAAATGTGATTAGTCTCTCAGTTTGAACTTCTTGGATTGTAGCAAGATTTGGTCTTCTGCTATTTCTTGGGAGTCCACTGGGCCTACTACTTATTATCGGCCACATGATTGTGGTTTTACCAGGTCGATGGATACAACTCGGTTCTCCTTTTTACCAGCAAGGGGTGGTAGTACAACTGATCTTGTTCCGTTGACAGCTAAGACAGGTACTGCTTTTCTGTAAGAAGGCCCAAATTCCTTCTTCACCGCGATCTTCTCTCTGACCAGATCCTCAATCTTTGGAATCCAGACAGGCCTTGCTGGGACAGGTGGTTTCTCTTCAGTGGCTGTTGGCTGCTGTTTTTGCTTTACGTTGCTCAGGTCTTTTCTTGTTTCATTTAAGTCCTGTAAAATAGCCAAACGATCTTTGATATCAAAGCATTTTTCTTCTACCACTGAAGTCTGACTATCGAGGTCCTGAATGTGCATTCTAGTCCCGAACAATAGTTCATACGGACTGAAACCTTTTAGAGAATTTCTTGGCAGATTGTTAAGACTACGTTGGACACTTGTTAAATGTTGGACCCACCCAGTACCCGTACCTAATACCCTCGCCGTTATAGATCGCTTTATGTCTCGTTTTTTTCTGTCCACAATCCCGTTTCCCTCAGGATGGAAGGGACAAGAGTACCGCAATGCAATGTCCATGCTGGTCATGGCCTCCTTATAAGCTCGAGAGCTAAAAGCAGGACCCTGGTCAGAATGTAGCATACCAATTGCGTATGTGCCGATATATTTATTTATTTATTTATTTATTCAAAGTTTTATATAGCGCGAACAGGATCCTTACAGATATCAGAGCGCTTCACAAAGACAGGGAAGGGGCAATAGGAGTAAACAGAGATAATGGGAACAGTATAATAGTCAGTGACATGGTAATAACATGGATGATAAAAACAAACATAAAACCAATCCATATATGATCAGGTAAGGGAGTAGTATAGAGCAGCACAGGTCATTGATCCCACTACAATGGCGTACAGGTGGATCAGTAAACCAACGTGTATCATATCTTGGTCGGTAGTAAGAGAGTAGCGTAATAGTGCCCCCAACAAGTCGAGTATAGTGCCAGGGGATAGGCAGAGCAGCGGTACAAGCAATGCAGAGTCTCTGACCCAACATCTGTAGCGATCAGGAGATCTTGGCCAGAAGCATTGTTTTCACCTCTTTCTTGAAGAGTGCAGTGGAGGTGATTAGCCTTGTTTCAGGAGGGAGCGCATTCCAGATCCTGGGTGCCATTCCTGAGAAGGAGCGTTTGTAAGTTTTCGCTTTCCGAAATCTACGAGGTTTCAGGAGTAGATTTTTAGTACTCCTATTGGATCTCGAACCTCCTGATATAGACAGCTTTTGAGCGAGGTAGTAGGGTGCCTTGTGGTGCACGGCCGCGTGTGTCATAGTTGCAATTTTTAGCTGTATTCTGGCTTCAAAAGGCAGCCATTTTAGAGACTTTAGGTCTGGGGATATGTGCGAGTGCTTTCTTGAGCCAGTAATGAGTCTCGCGGCAGCGTTCAGGGAGGCTCTTAAGGGTGCTGTTGTGGATAGCGGGAGACCGCTGAGGGTCGCAATTCCGTAGTCTATTCGAGGGATGACTAGAGCTTGTACAGCAGTTTGGAAGTCTTTGGCCGGGAGGAAGGGTTTAATTTTCCTCAGCGTGTTAATTTGGAAATTAGCTGCTTTTGTGGCTTTGCTGACGTGCTGCTGCATGTCGAGCTTGGCGTCGAGTGTGATGCCTAGGGATTTCGCCGAGTCCACGATGGTAGGTTGGACATTGAGTGCTGTTAGGTTGTTGAGCCAGGTTTGGGTGGTGGAGATTTTCGCCGGAGGTGAGATGAGTAGGAACTCAGTTTTTAGAGCATTTAGTTTGAGGTGATTATCGGCCAGCCAGGATTGGGTGTTAATAAGCGTGGAATTCAGCTGTTTGATATCTTCCGGGGACTGTAACTTTAGGTAGAGTTGTGTGTCATCAGCGTACATATGGAATTGAACATTGGATGCTTGAAGCAAGGTGGCGAGGGGTTCCATAACGAGGTTGAACAGTGTAGGAGAGAGGGTGGATCCTTGTGGAACCCCAAGATCTGCAGGCACCGGTGTAGATAGTACATTGTCGATCTTGAACCTCTGAGACCGGTTGTGAAGGAAAGACGAAAACCATTTGAGAACAGTTCCCGATAGCCCCATCCTAGTACTTAGCAGCTCCAACAAGTTCTCATGTTTGACCGTGTCAAATGCTGACGAGAGATCAAGAAGGATGAGGAGGCAGGACTCATTACGATCCAGAATTTGGAGGGCGTCATCAATTATGTGTGTCATAGCTGTTTCCGTGCTATGTTTCGCTCTGAAACCTGATTGATGAGGGTTGAGGAGGTCAAATTTATCAATGTGTTTTGTTAGTTGGAGTTGGACACATTTCTCCAACAGTTTGGCCAGGGTGGGGATATTGGTGATGGGCCGATAATTGTTTAGGTCAGACGGATCAGCTGTAGGTTTCTTGAGTATAGGCGTGACTTGCCCCACCTTAAGGGAGTCTGGAATGTGTCCTTGTTGCAACGAGCTGTTAATGATCTTGGTCCAGAGAGGGAGGAGCAAGGGGATAAAGTCTTTTACCGCATTAGCAGGTAGAGGGTCTGTGAGGTGATTAGAGGGCTTCAAAGTGCAGAGCAGGTTGTGTATAGCTTCTTCCGAGTAGGTGTCGAAGTACTGCCAGGATGCCTTGTTTTTAGGTTGAGTGTCAGCCATTCTGGTGTAGTTGGAGTATCGATTTACATCCATTATGAGGTCATTTCTTATGTTGTCAGTCTTATGTTTAAAGAAAGCAGAGAAGGCTTCACAGTGTGGAGTGTCATTTGTTGTGCTATTTGATTGTGTGGGTTGTGCCTTTGTTTGGGTCTTGATTAGCTCGAACAGTTTTCTTGGCCTATTCTTCGCTATGTCCAACTTGCGGCTGAAGAAGTCCGACTTTGTGCGCTTTATTTTCCTAAAGTAGGCATTTCTCTTGTTCTTGAGCTTTTTGAGATGCAGTGCTGAAGGGTCCGATCTCCAGGTGCGCTCTGCCATTCGCATATTACGCCTTTCGTCATTGAGACTGTCATCATACCAGGGGTTAGAAATTTTGGTGGAGACTCTCTTCAGTTGCAGAGGGGCGACTTCATTGACTATTGTATTCATAGAGTCAAGGTAGTGGTCAGTCAGTGATTGAACATCTGAGGCACCTGAAGGGGGAAGGAGGAGGTTGCCGATGTGGGGAGGTAGGGTGGAGGGGTTAAGATTCTTCAAATCCCTTTTCCATGTTTTGGATTTGATTGGTTGAGTAGGGTTAGGTTTAACTTTTTCGTTGATAAAGAAGGTGATAATGTGGTGATCTGACCAATCGCAGGGTAGAATCGCTTCCAGTTGAATAGCGTTCTCTTTGGCAATGATGAGATCGAGTATCGCGCCTTTGTCGTGTGTTGGTTTATCGCATAATTGGGTGAGGTCAAGCGCATTGAGGAAAGTTTTTAGACTATTCACTGCAGTGTCTTTCTGATCGTTCCAGTGGAGATTGAAGTCACCCAGGTAGACTTGAGTGGTCTGCCGACCGGCGTTGGAAGTGATCAGGTCCATGACTTGTTGGGTGAATATGAGATTGTCACCAGGCGGGTGATAAATGAGATGTAAAGTACATACTTGTTTGCCCTCACTGATGATGTCTAGGCAGAGGAGTTCACAGGAGGAAAGGGAGGGGGAGGTGACTTGAGTAACGGAGAGGTTGCTCTTAACAATGCATGCAATTCCCCCGCCCATCTTGCCAGGAGACCTGTCCAGCCTAATGATGTGATAATTGGGGGGGACTAGTATGTCCATAATCGGGGTAGAGGCTTCAGTGAGCCACGTTTCCGTTAGAAAGGCTAGGTCTAGCTCCCTATTTGAGACAAGATCCGCGATGTCGGAGGAATGTCTCTGGGCCGATCTGCAGTTTAGTAGGATGCATTTGAGTTTGGGAGAGAGAAGGGTGGTCGAGCTTTCTAGTGTGAGGGGAACTTTCCTGAGGTTGTTAGGGACGGAGCCTCTGTTGTTGAGTGTTGGGAGCCTCAGAGCGTTTGTGGGAATTGTGGGTATGGGGATGTGCGAATTGGAAAAACCTTTTACCGGACCTGGGCCATAAGAGTGTAGGAGAGAGCAAAGGTCGAGGTCCGACAAGGGGCTGAGAACACGACGGGGGCGGTGGGAGTTATTGCGAACGGGGATAGTGGACCATTGCTGGTGTCGCCGGAGGCGAGTGTATGTAGGAAGGGTGCGTCGTTTGTAGGGTAATGGGATGGTGGGAGGTAGACTGGGCTGTGAGGAGAGAAGGTCTTTGATTGCGTGGATGTCTTTTTTGATTTGTAAAATTTCCTCCTTGACTTGTTGGAGTGTGGATAAGGTCAAGTCAGGGGGGTTGCTGAGGTGTTCCGCGGTGCTAATGGGTGGGATGGTATTCAAGGTGTGGACGTGTTTGTGAGCGAGGGGTGTGAGTGGTGAGGGTGAGGCAGGCGGTGGGTGGGAAGCATAGATAGTGACTTCAGTGGGAGACGGTACAGGTGAGTAGAAGAGTGGGTGAAGGTTGAAGACAGTGGGGGAGACAGGAGGGTAGTGAGGGCTAAGAATAGGAGGTGGGAGAGAGGGGGGTGCTAGGGTAAGGGAGGAGGTATGTTCTGTATCTTGTGTTGGGAGGGGGATGACGTTATGAGTGGGAGTGGGGAGGGAGCGGGGAAGGGAGAGGTGTCTGCCGTGGGGGGGATGGGGTTGTTGGGTGGATAAACTCCGAGTGATGGTGTGTGCAGATGTAGGCGTGTTGTGGGTGGGAGTTGTTGTGTCGGGTGTGAGAGACACGTGGGTGGGAGTGGAGAGAGAGATGGGGAGGGAGAGGTGTCTGTCGAGGGGGGGATGGGAGGGGGTGGATAAACTTTGGGCGGTGGCTTGTTCAAATGGTGGAGTGTTGTGGGTGGGGGATGATCTGTCCGAGGGGAGAGGGATGGAGGGGGTGTGGGTGGGGATAAGAAGTGTCATGTTGGAGGGGCTACTAGTATGTGCGGTGGGGATATTCGTGACTGTCCTTGGGGAGTGGCGTGCGTTAACAGCAGGTGGGCCATTTACTGGGGTGCTGGGGGTAGAGGTGTAGTAGGTGGTGGCTGCGAGGTCAGGGGGGATAGTGCTGGCGGACTTCTGGGTTCGGGTCCGCAGCTTGGAGAGGTGCTCTTTGAACTTGGGGAACAGGTTGTCTAGTAGTTCCAGGTTCTTGTCCGTGGCTTGGATCAGGACAATCCCGGTATTATAGATTGTAATGGTAGACCTGCCAGGGAAGAGGTGGGAAGGTGTGATGGTGAGAGTTGAGCCATGGGTTGTTTTCTTGGTGATGGAGACTGTGAGTAGAGATAGGAAAGTTTTTCTCCATTGGGCTCTGCGTGAGGTGTGGAAGATGAAATCAGTATTCAGGGCTCCATTGCCCGATGAGAAGTAGGTGTCAGCAAAGGGTGTTTCCGGGTGCGCCCTCAAGAAGTTGTGTTTGAAACGTTTAGTGGCATTTTTGGAGAGAGGGGTGGAGGGGTAGTTAATTCTAAAAGTGTGCTTGCCGTTGAGCTCCATTTTAGAGAGGCTGTGGTGTTAGGTGTCTGAACTAGGGCGATAGTACACGCTGTCAGCCGCTAGTTACAGGGCCAAGGAAGACACTAGTGAGTGAGCACAGATATAGGGGGTGGAAGTCGGTGTGATCCCCGAACAGCCAGTGCGTGGGAGCATCTTATCAGATGTATCCTATATACAAGGTAGCAGTCAACTTACACCGTGTGACCAGCTATGCGAGGTAAGGCCTATTAGGTGGAGGCTTAGTTACATATCAGAATGTACATGGTAGCAGCAATGTAGTCTAGGCTTAGAAAGTGGCTGGGCGCAGTTTGCCTGCCAGAGAGAGTTGGATGAGGTAGTAATAATCAGTGCAATATCGTGACGTAGCTTACAATGAAAACCCAATAAGAAAATAAATAAATGCGGAAGCGGACAGTGAATGATGGGGATAGAGGTGAGATATGTGCAGCTTGCCGCATATAAAATACAGGCTAGAATAGAGCTAAACTACTAATGAGTTACTAAATCCCATAAATGTGCATACATATTGCAGTAATAACAATATAGCACTACAATAAAAATACAATAAAATACAGGCTAGAATAGGGCTAAGCTACTAATGAGTTACTAAGTCCCATAAATGTGCATATATATTGCAGCAATAACAATATAACACTAGAATATACGATGGCAGTGTGAAAGCAATGCATACAGTGTAGTAATCCAGTAATAAGACAATAAGATAAAATACTTAAAATAAAATTAGAGCCTGCGGTAAAAGGCAATGACTAGTCCGTGATGGCCGCTGAGTAGAGAGAGAGGTCAGTCTTAAATGGCCGCCATGTAGGGGGACTGGATATAGACTCGCAAATCTTTTATAACAGTTCTGGCGTCAGCCAAGCGCTGGTGTCTACATTTTAAGTGAATCTAGTCTTAAATAATATACATAGGGACGCATGTTTCCTGTTTAATCATGCGTATAGATCGCCTTATGCTTTCTATTAGGTGTTCTGGCACTACTTCGGCCGGTTCGCCACTGCGATCTCTGTTGCAGTTTTCAAAATTTTTTGAAAATTTGTGATTATCCAAGCTCATTCCCGGCCACCAGTATTCTGATTGTAATTCTGTCAGAGATTCCTTGATCCTTCGGTGCCCTAGACCTTCACCCATGTGTGCGTCTGCTATTAGCAAGACTCTCCTGTTCGTGTTTGGAATTACTCTATCCCCCACTCCAGGGATTCGAGCAAAAGGAACGGAGTTTGCAACGATTATGTATGTATAATTGAGTGGATAGTTCACGGTTAATGCTGCACAGTCGCCTTTTGAAGACGTTTTTACCACCAGCACGGTTTCCCCGTCTATGTATTTTTCTGAACGCTTTTTTGTGGCTACGGAAGCCGGTTTAGTTGCTTCCGCTGTGGCTGTTTCAGCCAATGAATTCCCTGCAGCGTGAACGCATCACGCTGATGACTCAGTGTATGTATCACGCGAGTCTTTTGTAGTTCTTTCTTTACAAGAACTACTTGTTCCGAAAGCGATTTTTGCTTAATTGTGGCACCTGTGTCATCTCTGTAACCGTTTTGAACCCCTTTCTGCAAGTCATTATTGTATGATTTGACGCAGGAATGCGAATCGCACACTATTAGTGTCGGGAATTCGCGATCGGCAATGTCGAGCGCCATTTTTAAAGCTATTAATTCAGTCTGTTGACCTGAATTGTTTTTTACAGATTGTGACATTGTTACCAGTGGTCTCAATTTACCTCCGCGCCACAGGCATTTGACAACCTCGCACGTAGCGTTATAAGCTTGTTTTCCCCAAACTGAGGGTTCTGCATAACTGTTTGTGTATATTACGCAGGCGTACTGTTGTAGGAGCAGAATGTCGTTAGGCAGAGGATATTCTTTTTCATATGTTAGATATTTAAATTTTTTCATTTCCGGGTCAAAATAGTATTTAACTTTTTCTGTAGCAAGAGAATTTTCCCATTGTATCCATTTTGGATCCAATGCCACGGTAGTTAAATTACATGGGCTTGTTAATGCCTCGAAGGCCGATTCTGCTGTTAAAACAGTAATCCGTCTGCCTTGGGCCTGGGCTCTTTCTTATGCTACAGCTGTTTGAAACGCATTTACAAAATTTTTCGCAAGACTGAATGTTTTTTCAGCTTGATTTGTATGCTATTGGTACCTTGTCTCCCTCATTAGAGGTCAGGTACGTGAATCCGCATCTTCCTGGGATGACTCGGAGTACAAGGTTGCGTGTATTATCGCAAGTTTGCAATTTTGTTTTTGCTAACATGTCTGTTTGCAATGATCTCAAAATTTCTGTGTGTTTTTGAGTCCAATTGATTGGTTTAAAATCAGGTTTTATTAATTCATAGAGAGGTTTAACCCTCTCTGCATAATTTAGAATGTATGTTCTTCCGAAATTCAGGAAACCTAGTATGATTGTAAGTTCCTCAGCGTTTTTGGTGCTTGGAGTACAGCACACTTCTCTAAGAAATGGTCTGCTAGGCTTTTGCCTTCACTTGATAATTCATATCCTAAAAACAGGACAGTTAGATGGGCAATTCGTGACTTTTTAAAGTTGAATTTGTAACCCTCTGCTGCGAAACCAAGTATTATGGTGTTCACTCTTTTCAAGTGAGTATCCAAGTCATCATCTGTCAGATAGATGTCATCGACATGAGATAATGCCTCAACATCATACATTTGTAGTAACTCTGTTACTCTTGCTGAGAATAATCCTGGGCTATTCTTGAACCCCTGTGGGAGTCGACGGAAATTTTTCTGCGAGCCCATTATTGAGAAAGCGGTCAAATACCTCCTTTCAGGTGCAATGTTTTGACAAAAGAATCCATTAGAGATGTGTAATGTCGTTTTGTATTTTTTGTGCACGATGTTATTCATTAGTGCTGCACTGTGTGAGTTTTGTACTGCAAATGTC
Organism: Lissotriton helveticus; assembly: GCF_964261635.1. Classification (NCBI taxonomy): domain Eukaryota; kingdom Metazoa; phylum Chordata; class Amphibia; order Caudata; family Salamandridae; genus Lissotriton; species Lissotriton helveticus. The sequence goes on from NC_136070.1 coordinate 1,139,308,155, forward strand.
TTGCAACATGAGTTAAGGTGTCTGTAGTCCAAAACTAGACGATATGAATCGTCTGGCTTGGAGACAGGAAACAAAGGATTGTTCATTTGTGAGGTGCATGTTTCAATCACCCCCTGGTATTCAAGTTGATCTAAGATCTCCCTGACCTGTTTTTTTGCTTTTTGCTTAATTGGGTACTGCCTTTGTGCAGTTGGTTGACATTTTAATTGGATTTTGTGAGGGGGAGAGTCCTCATCCCATCCTACATGATTTTTATATAATGCAGGAGCTTGGGCTACTGCCCACTTTCTTGCAAGTGTATATTTTTTATGAATTGGAAGGTGATTTGAGAAGGCAGGCATAATCATTTCTTCGCCATGAGGGCACTCCCTGACAAACTCTGGTGGCCAGTCCTTTTCAGCTAAAAGGATGTCATAGCCTTTGGAAAGGTTATCCCAAAATAGACCCCTTCCTTTCCTAGTCTTATCTCCCTCTATACGTAATGTTATCTCGTATATTTTATGAGGTTTGCTAATTCTGTTGTCTGCAGTTTCCACTTGAATGTATTCATTCGTGTCCACTGTCTCCAGATGATTCATCAGGTTCTTGCGAGCTATGGTCACTTCTGCTGTGCTGTCTAGCACTGTCTGGGCCCACTCTCCGTTTTTCAGCTGTGTCCTCCGTATCCTCGGCATGTTTGACTATTTTAATGCTGGCTACCTTCTTTCTTGGAAAATGTATTTTTTTACTTTGATGAGCAGGTTCTTTGTCTTTGGACTTGACGTGCTCTTCCCTTTGTTCTGACCGTCCTCTTCTTTCCGATTTCTGCGAGGAAGTCTGAAAAGATCGAGAGGGACGTGTATCAATATCTTGATATCTATCAGGTTTCTTTAGATTATCCCTATTTCTAAGGTTGTATCTTTTCTCAGAGGGCTCCCTCTGGGGAGACTTGTGTCCTTGGTCCGGAGATCTTTCTCTCCGCCGAGGAGACCTTCCTCTGGACTGGAATCCTTTTTCTTTGGGAGTGGATTGTTTATTTCCATCCCAGCTCTTTTTTGGAGTGTTCAGATTATTTTTAATAAATATTTTTTCTGGATTTTCAGTTAGTTGGGGTTTTACTGGTTTCCCACCCAAACTATCTCTTCCTAGTTCTTCATAGGATTTTTCTATGATTCTGGCAAGTTCAAATGGCTGTTCTGCTATATCTGTTTCTTTCAGTTTCTAGAGGAAAGTTATATCCTCCGTTGCCAATTGAACCAACTCTCGATATGCCTGTGTTAATTCTTTTATTTTAACTAAGAGTTCTTCACTTGACATTTTTTCAATGTCTGGATGTGGTGTGTAGCTGGCTAGAACTGGCCATGTTGCTCCTGGTCTACCTAGTGGACCGAGCCTGGTGATGTGATTATTATGTTTTAGCGGTACAAAAGGGGGTGGTGATGGACGGAGCATCTGAACCAATCAAACACTCACACCCAGTCAAAAGATCTGGGTTTAATCCATCACCGTTCTTTAGCCCACTCTGCCACCCCAGTTCAGACATGGCCATATGCAAATCAGTCTGACCCTGTGCCTCATGGGAACAGTCCAGCCCGAACTGCCAAGCCATGCCTTCCCTGGACCGGAAACAAGCTTCCGAGGACCGGTTTCTGGCATTACAGCCGTCTTCAGCCCGGCTTGCTTGAATCCAGTGGCAAAGTGAGCAAGGGACTCACGTCTGAGCATACCCTGCCACACTTATGGCGGCCAAAGCGGTACAAAAGGGGGTGGTGATGGACGGAGCATCTGAACCAATCAAACACTCACACCCAGTCAAAAGATCTGGGTTGAATCCATCACCGTTCTTTAGCCCACTCTGCCACTCCAGTTCAGACATGGCCATATGCAAATCAGTCTGACCCTGTGCCTCATGGGAACAGTCCAGCCCGAACTGCCAAGCCATGCCTTCCCTGGACCGGAAACAAGCTTCCGAGGACCGGTTTCTGGCATTACAGCCGTCTTCAGCCCGGCTTGCTTGAATCCAGTGGCAAAGTGAGCAAGGGACTCACGTCTGAGCATACCCTGCCACACTTATGGCGGCCAAAGCGGTACAAAAGGGGGTGGTGATGGACGGAGCATCTGAACCAATCAAACACTCACACCCAGTCAAAAGATCTGGGCTTAATCCATCACCGTTCTTTAGCCCACTCTGCCACCCCAGTTCAAACATGGCCATATGCAAATCAGTCTGACCCTGTGCCTCATGGGAACAGTCCAGCCCGAACTGCCAAGCCATGCCTTCCCTGGACCGGAAACAAGCTTCCGAGGACCGGTTTCTGGCATTACAGCCGTCTTCAGCCCGGCTTGCTTGAATCCAGTGGCAAAGTGAGCAAGGGACTCACGTTTGAGCATTCCCTGCCACACTTATGGCGGCCAAAGCGGTACAAAAGGGGGTGGTGATGGACGGAGCATCTGAACCAATCAAACACTCACACCCAGTCAAAAGATCTGGGTTTAATCCATCACCGTTCTTTAGCCCACTCTGCCACCCCAGTTCAGACATGGCCATATGCAAATCAGTCTGACCCTGTGTCTCATGGAAACAGTCCAGCCCGAACTGCCAAGCCATGCCTTCCCTGGACCGGAAACAAGCTTCCGGGGACCGGTTTCTGGCATTACAGCCGTCTTCAGCCCGGCTTGCTTGAATCCAGTGGCAAAGTGAGCAAGGGACTCACGTCTGAGCATACCCTGCCACACTTATGGCGGCCAAAGCGGTACAAAAGGGGGTGGTGATGGACGAGGCATCTGAACCAATTAAACACTCACACCCAGTCAAAAGATCTGGGTTTAATCCATCACCGTTCTTTAGCCCACTCTGCCACCCCAGTTCAGACATGGCCATATGCAAATCAGTCTGACCCTGTGCCTCATGGGAACAGTCCAGCCCGAACTGCCAAGTCATGCCTTCCCTGGACCGGAAACAAGCTTCCGAGGACCAGTTTCTGGCATTACAGCCATCTTCAGCCCGGCTTGCTTGAATCCAGTGGCAAAGTGAGCAAGGGACTCACGTCTGAGCATACCCTGCCACACTTATGGCGGCCAAAGCGGTACAAAAGGGGGTGGTGATGGACGGAGCATCTGAACCAATTGTAGTGTAGTTCCTATATTCCCAATAGGCTCTGCGCATTGGAATAATATCTTCAGTAGTGTAGACGTAGGACTGAGGTGAACTAGGTCTTTTACTGACGATATTAGACTTAAGTTTTATGTGCCAGCTAGCTCAGAGTTCACTAGAAACTTTCTCGAATAAGCGAGGAGGAGTTTAACCTCCCTGGATAGACAAGAAGGGATTTAGTTTCTGACAACCATAGAACATGACAACTTTGCTCTCCCTGATCAAGAGTATATCTCTAGAGTCGTGTGAAAACAAAAGACAGCTATTTTACTCAGTCAATACGTGCATACTTAGTTTCACCAGATTTGTAGAGAAAAGAAGAGACGGGCGTGTTCAATAAAAGGTGTTATTTATTGATCAGTCTCTGTTCTCATACAAGAGAAATGAATCGCTACAATTGCAATACTTAGGTTTAAGTAGAATGCATATAGTAAAAGCAGGAGTATAAAATAATACTGTAAAAGCATTGATATGGTTTCTGAGCCATATGATACTTTAAAATGGATAAAAGATATACATACATATATACATTGACTAATCGTACTCAACTGGTGCTTCTAACTACGCCTACCCCAGTGTACCTGACCTAAGCCTAATACATGGGAGGGAGTAAGTAAGTAGCAGTTTAAGTTAAGTTTGTTTTGCCAAGAATCTGACTCAAGAATTCTCTATAAGGGTTTAGTCAGTTCAGTACCTGGGATTTAGAAGGCTGGAGGTCTGGTATCTCTTTCTCAGGACTCGATATCCCAGTCACCCGCGAAGGTGGGCTGGAAACGCTGGAGGCTGGATTTCTCGGCAAGAGAAACGACAGCGTCTTCCTCAGCGCGTCAAAAGGGGAGGGGCAGCGTCCGTGGGCTCTCGCATCAGCTGGGCTCTCCGGCAAGTAGTCACTGCTCCAGGTTCATCACCACCGTGTCTCTGCTTAGGACAGCGTTGGTATATTTATACCTGAGAGGTGCTGGGTTTGACCTAAGGATGGACATAAGACGTCAATAAAGATGTCACTAAGAACTGAGCGTTCTTGCAGTGCTTTACAGGAGTTCTTGGACTAAATCAAAACATGGCAGGCGGGGATTTCCCAGGTTGCTCGAGGCTTGGATTTGTTTAAGAACTCGGTGTGCTTTCTAGGGGGCTGGAGGAATAGTGCTTGCTTAATGTGACAGCATGCGCAATGACTAATTTATGAAACGGGTTTCTGTGCCGTTGTATGGATATTAGTGATTTATAACTGGGCAAGGGTCAGAAATAGGAGTATCGATACAGGTCCCCAGATAAACACACTACACCCACTCCACGAATTCATGTCCATATTTACTAACCTAAGCAATAGTAAACATAACTAATAGTGAATGTGTATACCGAACCACCCCAAAATACATTTTTGTTTGCATTTGAAAATTGGCATATTCGAAATACACGAAAATGAGTATAGGTACTGTATGCATTCAAGCAGTGTAATCATTCGAAAAAGGATGCACATTTTATATCAGCATGAATGATTTGCGAAAATAACACATGAAATGACTCTTAATACAGAAGAAAAAGTGCGAGACCACTTCATCACATATAAATACAATTATTTGTAAATATGCTAGAGGCTGAGGTAAAGTATTGTCCCTAGAGTTCCTAAAAATAGAAGCTCTGTTCTCTAAGAATAGTTCCACTTTAAGCAGAGGATGAGTGCCAAAAAAAAAGGTAAATATTTTGGAATTCCAAAAAAGTTTTCATTTTCAGGGGAAGAAAAAAATAGTTCCAAATTGTCTAAGTAGCTCTGTTTATTAAAGCTGAAGGCCAAATTCAGAGTTCAGGGAATGCTGTGTGCTCGATTGCTTAAAGTTATTCTTTCTGTTCGGGGGAAAACATCATGTCAGACAGATTTTCAAGAAAGCAGTTTACCGCTTCAGGTGAAAGTTCGACTAAGTTGGAAAATGTCGCTACCATGCAGTCATGCGCATGTTCGCTTTCAGTGATGTTCCGATCAGCATTGGTTACTGAAGGCCGTACCTGGTTGATGCTGCTCTCATCTTGTACTTCACTACCCTTCAATCGTAGTGGTGAAGTCTCCACGAATGCCGTCATCAGGATAGGTAGCCGCTGGGGACAGCACGATGCATGAGCCTTTACTGGACCCAACAAAGTATCTGTATCCAATGGTACTTCTGATTGTAGTGTGAGACAGGTGTCCAACATGCATTCTTCGCCGCATAGCATGCACCTCAATACAGGTAAGACACAATTCAGCCATATGGGTCTGAACGAAAGAAACCAGGTCATATTCAGATCTCTTAGCCGGGCTAATCCAAGGACTTTAGTTATGCGGTCCCGATAGCGTATAGCTAGGATCGTTTCTTCCATTGTTGCTGGAGTCTTGTCTGTGACATGGCTTGCCATAACGAAGCAGGAGTAGCAAAAATAAGATGCCTGCTACGAGTCCCAACAGGAGTGGAAGTCCGCCAAAGACCGAATGGACAAAATTGGGAAATATACCCAGGACTGCTTTGAATGGGGTTAACAGTCCCGAAAAAACGGTCTTAAATACACTCGCGATACCATTCGTATCCGAAATGTTTAATATTTTGTTTAGCATTTCTGCGAAGTGTAGGGGGCAATTTGTCGATAACAATGCATGTATCTCTTCCGTTGTCCTTGCAACTTGGAGATCATACGTTTCTTTTGATGACGTCAAATGAACTGGTGTCTGTAGGAGCACAGTCTTCATTCTGCTTAAAGTATCAATTCGAATAGAAGAGATTTTCAAACTGGGCCAAATTTTTCCCTCCCTGTCTGGAGTGTCGTTTGGAAACAATACTTGCTCACAGCAAGTGACCATGGAACTCACGCTTACTAGATAAGGTTTTCCTGGCAGCAAGCCACAACATCTGTGATCCACAATTAGAATGTAGCTCCCGTTAGAAAGCCGTCTAAAGAATGGCTCTATGTGAGTTGCAGGTGTGCCGAGCTGGTGACATGAAAGGTTATTTGAAGTCCCTCACAGGCCCCATGCAAATTTATTCCCTGACACAGAAGTATACCACTTAGTGATTTTACACAATTGTTACCACTAAGAAATACACTCTGTCCTTTTTCACTATAACATGTGTGTGTATAAGGTAGGTTCCATGTTGACTTAATGTATCCTTTACCCAAACTTTCATACTGGCCTGCCTGTATATATTTTTGGCAGTATCGACATTGGAAAGTCGTTATCGGAATAGTTATTATCCCATGTATTATCCATTCAATGACAGGTCGTTCTGACATTGTCAATGGTTTGACTATCGAGGTCCTGGATCAACATTCTAGTCCCAAACAATAGTTCGTACGGACTGAGACCTCTCAGAGAATTTCTTGGCAGATTATTAAGACTACGTTGGACACTTATTAAATGTTTGACCCACCCAGCCCCCGAACCTAATACCTTTGCCGTTATAGTGTGGAAAAGTAAATTTTGCCATGTTCTGTGTCCCTACGCCCCATCTATCATATGTTATGTGTGCATGACCAATATGCATATGTTATTCCCCATTTCTGATTAAAGACGCAATTGCAGTTGTGTCCACCTCTAGTATGTTAGTTTCCAGTCCTCGTGAATACTACGAATATCAGGCCTATGTAAGTAATGTTGCCACGTTTCTCAGTGTGCACGTTATTCAATTATAAAGTCCCCGTTTCCAGGCCTCAAAAGGGCCCGGACCACAGATTCAGCTCCTGTCTCCTGAAAGCCTCGCTGAGGAGCGGTGCAGCCCCCACCTGTATCCTCGACCCTTCACTTACTTCCTGCCTTGCAGTACCCGGTACACCCCGGCTCTGCCTCTGAGTCTGCCAAAAGTATGTTATAGTTCTGGTTATCAGTTCAGTCCTCCTCCTCTGCATTCCTAAGCTATTGAACTGCATCAATAGTTTCCGTCATTGTCTAGCCTTCTCGTCTCCATGTTAGAGAAATACTGTATTTAAATGGTCATTTAATATTCTTCATCACGCACTACATGTAGAATAATGCATGGTCCAGTCTTAGAATCAGGTTAGCTTTTCCCCTCATGACTTCTAGTTTATATCAACATGTTCCCTAAACAGTAGATACCAGATAGGGTTTAGGTTCATGTCGCTCCGACCCTCCAGACTTTAGTCTCTGCTCCTAGCACAGAGTTCGTAGCCCCCAGCTTCTCCTAGTAACACGTCATTGCTAGTTTTCGCGCACCATTAGGTTAGAGGTCCCGGCTCCTTAGGTAGCCCCCTCCAATGTTTCCGCCCATTCATGACATATTCTGTTACGTTTGCACCACATGTCTATGTATACTCCCAGTTACACCTCTTTTTACTGTTATCTCTCGCGACTGCTACGCGTCACGCCTCCTACTCCACCTACTGTTACGCCTACTGCAATGTACTGCTATGTGTTTGCGCTATGTATATAAGTCAATGTTTTGTTATTAAATGTTAGCGCGCTCATCCCAGACCAAGCCCCGGCAGCTGCTGGGCCCCAGTTGTCCTGCTGGGCCCTGTCATTCTGTTCCTATGCAGGTTGTCCTGATCCTGTCCTTATGCTGTAATAAACCTGCAGAAACTCCTACTACCTCGAATCTTGACTCTTATTTATTGAGCTATCTGCTATGCTATAAGTCTAGTCAAAAATAGGGTATTATTTATTTATTTACCACATAATGGCGCCCGAATAGGGACTTGCCCTTTCCCCACGCGTCGGTGAAGCCACGCCGACCCCCTGACCCTCTGCAGTCGTGACGGAACCATACCGTGCACTGGCAGATATTTCTGCTCCAAGTATCCCTCAGGCCCACGGAGGAGACGGAGGAGGCGGTCCAGCATCCGAACGAGACGGTGGAGGAACGCGGCGAGTCCCGACCAGAGCCCAAGCCGAGAGTCCAAGGTCCGAGGTATCCGGAGGCCCACCCGTAACTGAAGTCCGAAGTCCGTCGTAGTCCAGTCCCGTCCGAGGCTTTCCGTTCCGTGCTGCCCGGTGAGTACCATTGCTGGGGTAGTGTCTAGACAGGGTCAGTCTAAATTGACTCCTGGTCCGTGGGTTGGTGGTACCCAAGCCCACAAACGAAGTGTTCACCTAGGTGGATACGGGTCTTGATGCGTTCCTTTATGGGACCGGTATGTTCCGTACTGTTACAGCAGTGCATCCAGTAACTCTAGTCTGTTCCGTTCTCGAGAATTCTGTTCTGTTTCTGTTTTCAGTATTTTCAGGTAGTATTCTGTTCGAAATGTTATTCATAATGTTGTTTAATGTATTTTCAACGTCGTGGTATGCCTGAATTGTTTTCCCAATTGTTATTGTTTTTCGTGTATTGTATTGTGTTCCGATTCAAGTTTAGAATGCCGCTCTTTTCCAAGTTACGTCAGTTAAAAACTAGAAAGGGTCTGCTGGAAGCAGCAGTTCCTGTTCCGCCTAGGGACAGTCCAGGTCACTTTATGTATCAGAAACATGGCATAAGCGCCATATTATATCTAGATTTATGGGTAGAGTATACCAAACAGTTAGAAGAAAAGTATAGATGGCCCGTATCGGGTACATGGGATGCCGAATGTATCATGCGAGTAGAAGAAGCATTATGGAAAAAGAAAGCCAGACAGTCACAGAAAGATGCCATCGAGTTATGGCGTAAGGAAGCGCATAGAAGAACGGAAAAGGAAGTCAGAAAGTCAGAGGTAAGTAGAGAATCCCAAGAACGAGCCCAAGAAAGAGAATTAATCGAGATAGGTGAACAAGTCAAAGTCGAACAGTCAGACAGACAGAGGCATGCCCTCATTAAGGGTATGTATCCTCTCCTTGCCGAAGGCTTGCCGAAAGCGACCCCAGAGGCACCCAGTAATTTCCCGCCACCATTAGTTCCGACCAAGCTACGTCACAAACCGACCGCAGCTGATATTTTTATTTCGTCCTATTTGGACGACACAGTTCCAGAATATGCAAATCCAGTTCGCGCTCCACCTGTCCCTGTAAATCAGGCACTTCCCGTTCCTCCAGACACCGGAGTACCTGTTACGGTACCCCCGGGTCAGCCTGCCATACAAGTTCAGCCCACGTTACAATTACCGACCCTGCAAGCACGAAGAATGTCAGTCGACGATTCCAGTCTAGGGGCCGTAGGAGGAGGTCCTCCTCAAACCCCGCCGCCACACAAGCGTTTATCAGCACTCGAATTACACGCTCAAGCATCACAGCGTACTCCCAAAAGTAATAAGTCTGTTACAGAAATCAGACAAGCCCTTGCCGAATGTGTCTATGACACAGTCCCAGGCGAGTATAATATGGTTTTATATTCCGTACGCGTAAGAAGGGTGACCGAGTATCTAGTCACCTTACCAAATATGAAAGAAGATCTAGACAGAATATATCGTTTCATCCGTACAGGGGATGATCCAGAAAGTATTGGCGAGATTATGTCTCAAAGGAAAGCCGAGATTCAGCTCATGATATTAAAGTTCCTGATCAATTGTTTAATAAGAGAACAAGATTACCCGTCTAAAGATCCCGCCGAAATGAGAATCCTAACAAGGTGGAGTGATAATATAGCCGAGGGTAAGCACAAGACCATTAGTGCCATGGAAAGTATGTACAAGAAAATTCGTAAAGAAATAATAAGGTTACAGGAACAGCGTAAAGCAGCACAAGTAAGCGAGAAAGAAAGTGTCTCTGATCCTGAAGAGGAAGACGAGAATCCCGCCAGAATAGCGTATGTAGGAAAATCCAGATTTCCAGATCGCCATTTACGTCCAGAACCTAAGTCTATTTTTCACCATCCAGCACCAGAACGAGGCTCTTTAGAGCAAGTATTTCAAGCTACCGACCACATTCTGAAATCACGAGTCGGTTATAGCGAATTAAGTACCATGCACGAACAAGAACTAGCCCGATCAGCAGTCCGATGGATTACTGATTCTACCACTTTTCCAGACGAAATAGTGGCACAAATGTTTCTGAAACTGCCCCCAGCCGAGCAACGACTGGCGGGTATGTATATGATCCAACACCTCATTACCCTGTATGAGGGTCAACATTCTGATCCAGGCCCGTTACATGATATCCTGAACGAGTTACTCCAGTACAGATGGAGAGGTCTAGGTACCGATTTAATAAGTGTCATTCTAGAACAGCGTCACAAGTATAGAACGTTCCTGAACCCGCATTTTGTTCATGTCTCACCCCCAGAAAGTAAACCATACTACATAGACAGACAGAATCCGCTACGAGAAGTCCACCCAGTCCAAGGGGCGGGTGGCGTAATGCAACGAGTGTTTGTATACACTCCAATATCAAAGATGGAACTCCTTGAAATGAAGAAATTAATTCCCTGTCATGACAAAGATCCAGCGGGGTTCCATAGAGAATTAAAAGACATGCTCCGTATGGGAGAATACACTTACCCAGATATCATTAAAATGTTAAAGGTCCTGCTACCCGCAGGGGTGTATGAAAAGTTAAAGGAAAAAGAATGGGAGGTGGGAGAGAAAAAGATCGATTGGACAGCTCTAGAAGCTGAAGACAAGGCACGAGTACCAGGTACCGGTCTTGGAGATAAATGTAAAGAATTACCAGAATTACTGATTCAAGTTTTACCCAGATTATTGACAACTAGGAAAGAAGACTGGGATGCAATCTCAGCCTGTAAACAGAAACAAGATGAAGACATCAGTGATTTTTATTCTAGATTTGAGAAATGTTTCAGTATCAACAGTGGTCTCAAGACAAGTAGTGAGTCGTACCCTCATCTTTTCGTTACCAAATTAGTCGAGAATTCAAGTCCACAAATTAAAAACCGAGTTTTGAAAGTCGAAAGCACCTGGCAAGCAAATACTCCGTCCCAGATGCTCCAGATGCTCCAGTATCACCAGAATAGAATTAGAGAAGAGCAAGAACACGAAAGAAAACGTATGAAAGACACGAAAATGAAAGTGCTAGTTGCACAATCTATTCCTCAAGACAGTCAGAAGAGAGGTCAGAATCAAGCCAGTCATCCTGCAGCTCCCGTTAAAGGGAACTGCAATTATTGTAAACAGCCAGGTCATTTTATAAACGAGTGTGCAGTTCTGAAACATAACATAGCTACTGGTAAGACTAAAGAAAGACCACGTCCGCCGAGACAAGAACAAGTTTCACAGACTCCTCAGTCACAGAATGCACCACAGACAGTTACAGTACCGCAGCCTATTGCTGCAACACAGCACGTTACATCGCAGATGTACCAGTATGCACAGTCCGAGTATCCAGAGTATCAGTCATATTCATGAAACAGCCTAGAGAGGGAGGTAGGCTTGCCTCTCATCGAGATACCTGTAGACCAAGGAGGTCCCTACGTACATAGTCAAGTATTAGGGAAAGACAGAAAGTTTTTGATCGATACAGGGGCAAGTAGGACCACAATTAGTCATGCCGAAGTTCCAGGGGCTCCGCTCTCAGGCTCAAGAAATGTTTCCCTTGGATTTTCAGGAAAACCCATAGTTAATGAAATATCTAAGCCAGTTACTCTAGAAGTAGGTCCATTGTCCCGTACTACTGATCTGTTACTTACTAAGTCATGTCCAGAAAATCTATTAGGCATTAAGACATTGAAAGAATTAGGTGCAGTTATTTGCTGTTCCCCAGAGGGAATACGTCTGTTCCTACGTGACTTCAAGGGTCACTATGTATTACGAGATTTTGATTCCAGATTGTCTAAGGTTCCGCAGCATTTATGGGCGCAAGGTCCAACTGATGTAGGTTACATGCAAATCACACCCTATCGTGTGACTCTCAAACCAGGTGTAGTATTACCACGAATCAGACAGTACAGATTGCCACCTGAGGCTGTAGCAGCCTTATCCAAAATTATTGACGAGCTCATGGCTCAAGGAGTAGTTGTAGAAACTGACTCCAATGTATGTAATTCTCCGATCATTCCAGTCATGAAACGTACTGATCCAAATGCACCCCCAGTATATCGATTAGTGATTGATTTACGAGAGCTTAATAAATGTATTATTCCTCAGTATCCAGTTGTCCCAGACATTTCTTCCCTGTTAACAGCCGTTGATTCCGAAGCCATGTTTTTCACTGTTATTGACCTCAAGAATGCATTTTTTAGTGTTCCAATTCATCCAGACAGCCAGTTTCTTTTCGGATTTTGTTTAAATGGAAGGAGCTATATGTTTACACGCGCTCCTCAAGGTTTCACAGAAAGCCCTAGTATTTACAGTCAAGCACTCAAGAGACAACTAGACAACATTCACATGCCAACTGACACTGCCCTGCTCCAGTATGTCGATGATCTACTGATCACAGCCCGTTCTGAACGTGACTGCGAGCGAGCATCACTTACAGTTCTGTATTTTCTAGCTGAGATGGGGCACAAGGTGTCACCTTCGAAGCTTCAATTCTGTGTCCAGCAAGTGGTATACTTAGGACACTTGCTGTCCAAGAGGGGTAGGCAGTTGACACCCGACCGTATCCAGTTAATAGCGAGTCTTCCCCAGCCCAGAACCCAGAAGGAGGTACGTGCTTTTATCGGCCTTACTTCTTATTGTAGACAATGGATTCCCCAGTATGCATTCCTAGCCAAGCCACTGATACAGTTAACGACACAGGAGGCAGCCGTATCGACTGTCCTCCCTTGGACATCTGACCATACACTTAGTTTCAACGAGTTAAAGAAAGCCCTATGTCAAGCTCCAGTTCTAGCTACACCGAACTACAGTAAGCCTTTTACACTTTTCGTTACAGAACGCGAAGGTACAGCATTATCTGTTCTCACACAAGATCAAGCAGGTCGATACAAGCCCTGTGCTTATTTTTCGAGCACATTAGATCCAGTCGCCCAGGCGTTGCCTGCGTGCCTCAAGTCAGTTGCAGCCACAGCACTAGCTATCAGACAAAGTGATTCTATAGTTTTAGGACATTCCCTGACAGTACAGGTCCCACATTCAGTAGAAGTTCTTTTAAACCGAACACAAACTCAGCACTTGACAATTGCACGTTTAACAGGTTATGAATTGACACTGTTCCAGCCACACATAGAAATTAGACGTTGCAACGTCCTGAATCCTGCTACACTGTTACCATCAGTTAGTTCAAATCCAGACACACATGATTGTGTGGAAGTAGTTAACATTACGACAAAGCCAAGACAAGACCTGACAGATATTCCGTTACCAGATCCTGACCTGACACTTTATGTGGATGGTTCATGTATGAGAACTAGTACAGGAGAACTAGTCGCCGCGTATGCAGTGACTACCGACACCGAAGTTATTGAAACACACCGTATTGATACCCTGTCCGCTCAAGCAGCAGAGCTAGTCGCTCTGACACAAGCCTGTATACATGCCAAGAACCTGAAAGTTAATGTTTACACAGATTCACGTTACGCATTCGGAGTTGTACACGACTTCGGAGTGCTCTGGCAGGAGAGAGGTTTCATGACTTCTCATGGAACCAAGATTCAGCATGGTCTCCTTATTCAAGCCCTGTTAGATGCCGTACAATTACCGACATCTATTGCTATCATGAAGTGCAAAGCACATACGAAAGTCACTGACATTATTTCCCAAGGTAATGATTTAGCAGACCGCACAGCCAAGCTTACAGCACAGACTCCAGACATTCCAGTTAATCAGACACAGACACATACTCCAGATCTGACTACATGCATGACAGTTAAGGACCCTACACAAGATGTCATAGATATCCAGTTACATGCTACTCCCGATGAAATCAAGAAATGGTCTGTACAAGGAGGGGTCCAGACAGATCAAGGATGGTTAACGAAGGGTAGAGCCACATGGTTTCTCCCCGATTCTATGGTTCAAGTCATTATCAATACCGCACATAGTCCAGCACATTTAGGAGAAAAAGCTATGTTAGACAGTATCCAGAACATTTGGTTCAACAAGCATTTACGTGCTGCAGCCAAGCAGAAAGTCCGTACCTGTATGATATGTTGCCAGTTTAATCCAGGTAAAAGTGTCCCGGTGGAACAAGGTGGTTTCCAGCCCCCTGACCACCCTTTTGAGGTCCTCCAGATGGATTATATTCAAATGGAGCGATGTCGAGGTTTCAAGTATGTCCTTGTAGTTGTATGCGCCTTGTCCAGATGGACAGAAGCATATCCAGTCCCAGATTATACAGCCGCGACCACTGCCAAGCAGTTGGTTCGTGAATTCTTCCCTAGATATGGACTCCCTAGAGTCGTATATTCTGATAACGGCCAGCCATTCTCATCTGAACTCATGAAACACGTTTCCCTGTTGTTAGGGTACCAGTGGAAGTTCCATTGTGTACGCCATCCTGAAGCAGCTGGTCTAGTCGAAAGGCATAATCAGACTCTGAAAATCCGTATAGCAAAAGTATGTAAAGACAAGGGTGTGGACTGGTTAGTAGCTTTGCCAGTCGCTCTGTTTTACATGCGTATGGTTGCACATTCCAGATCAGGTCTGTCCCCGTATGAGGTCGTTTTCGGCCGCCCCCCTAACATGTGGGGTACTCCTAGACCCCGAAGTATTACCGATGTTTCATGTAATATGCTGACAGATTACCTAGCTTCCTTGATGTCTGCCCTCAACTCATGTCGTTCACAGGTTGCCGCCGCATTTCCAGACAATACCGAGGTGGCACCGCACGAGATCGTTCCAGGCTCCCTAGTGCTGATCAGAAATTTCGACAGATCAAGTCCGCTGGAACCACGTTGGAAGGAGCCACGTCAGGTCCTCTTGACCACCCGAACTGCCGTCAAGTTGGAAGGCAGGAAGGGGTGGGTCCACCTTTCTCATGTAAAACTTTTCAAAGGATCTAAACCAGTCTTCAAAAACATTTCCAAGAACATTTCCCAGGATTCGAAGGATTGCCAGAACATTGTTTTAAAGGACTGTCCCGCACAAGACTTTATTACAACCCCTCCCTTGTTAGAGAAAACTCCGCAACAGGAGTATAAGTTAAAGCTTAGGTCTAATAAGTCAGCCAGTTTGATTGTATAAGTCCTCCCTTAGGTGAAACGGTTAGACTGTTTCTGACATGTATAAAATAGACCCCCATAGTGAGAGAGTCAGTCAAAGCTCAATTAAATGTATCGTTTTTCTGAGTTTCGTATTATTTCTCAGCATAATGATTTCCTGCACCAGCTATGCTTTCTACCTGTGTTTTTCAGTTCCTCATGTAAATATGTCTGCTCATGCTACAGTAGAGCACACGTTTAGTGATCTGCCTCCTCACGAATATGCATACCGCCTCGCCATGCGTAATAACACATTTATCCGTATGTTACATTATTCACACCAGACCAGCAATGCCACTAATTGTTGGGTGTGTGGTCGACTCCCCCCTTTCCAGACACCGAAGGGAGTTCTGCCACTCTTTCCTTATCCATTCTCACACAATGGTTCGTGTGGAGCATGGTCCACGCTAACGTCATCCTCAACAGATATGTCTTTTCTTAACAGTACATGTTTCCCAGACAAGCAAGGTTTCCCCCACAGAACAGGTTTAGATTTAGAAAATGAAGTATATAATTTAGGAAATTATTCGTCGAATTTCATGGTTCTGAATGTTCAGTCTGATACTACTCCAGATTCACCCGCTATTTCAGTACTACCAGTCAAAGGCGAATTATGTGTCCGTAGTTATGGTTCTGTACATATAGGTCATAGTGAATGTACTACTGTTATCCAGTATAGTGACAGTGGGAAATCTATTTTCAAAGCTTCACGTCATTCTTATTTTATTTGTGGTCAAACTGCATATGTCCGTCTGCCCCTCGATTGGGAGGGAACCTGTTACATTGCTTTCCTACTGCCACCTGTTTTTCTAGCCCCACCTGACTATCATAGGAATTCTTTCTTAGTACACACTAGACACAAGAGAAATCTCCCGATTGTCGATTATACTGAAACCGCTGCAGAGCAATTCATTGATATAGATAAAGGTGTTTTCCCTTATTTAGGTACAATTGTAAATAGTAAGCTTATTCGTAGGTTAACAAGAACCCTTGAAGCAGTAGTAGATGAGACTGCCTCCGCTCTAGGTAACTTAACTGAAGAGCAATCCTTTATGAGAATTGTCGTTTTACAGAATCGTCTCGTCCTTGACGTCATACTGGCCGATAGGGGCGGGGCCTGTAGAATTCTCGGATCCAGTTGTTGTATTTTCATTCCAAATAACGCGCCGTCTGTTTATTCAGCTATAACCAGACTCCATAAAATTGCCCATCTGTTACACCAAGATCCAGGCACCTGGACATGGTCAGGTTGGTTCTGGAATATAATTTCCGCATGGGGTTGGAAAGTCCTGTCCTTTCTAGGTATTGCAGTAGCGATCATATTTAGCTGCTGCCTCTGTATACAATGTGGCCCTGCGATTTGCAGCATGTGTGCTACCTCTTGTACTCCCCGTCCCAAGCCCCGTTCTAAATCCCGTTCCAAGACAATTCGAGACGAGCAAATGGTACTGTATGAAATGATAGACGGTATCATGAATATTGATGTTTCCTGATGGAAACGTAGTGACAAGGAGGGAATGTGGAAAAGTAAATTTTGCCATGTTCTGTGTCCCTACGCCCCATCTATCATATGTTATGTGTGCATGACCAATATGCATATGTTATTCCCCATTTCTGATTAAAGACGCAATTGCAGTTGTGTCCACCTCTAGTATGTTAGTTTCCAGTCCTCGTGAATACTACGAATATCAGGCCTATGTAAGTAATGTTGCCACGTTTCTCAGTGTGCACGTTATTCAATTATAAAGTCCCCGTTTCCAGGCCTCAAAAGGGCCCGGACCACAGATTCAGCTCCTGTCTCCTGAAAGCCTCGCTGAGGAGCGGTGCAGCCCCCACCTGTATCCTCGACCCTTCACTTACTTCCTGCCTTGCAGTACCCGGTACACCCCGGCTCTGCCTCTGAGTCTGCCAAAAGTATGTTATAGTTCCGGTTATCAGTTCAGTCCTCCTCCTCTGCATTCCTAAGCTATTGAACTGCATCAATAGTTTCCGTCATTGTCTAGCCTTCTCGTCTCCATGTTAGAGAAATACTGTATTTAAATGGTCATTTAATATTCTTCATCACGCACTACATGTAGAATAATGCATGGTCCAGTCTTAGAATCAGGTTAGCTTTTCCCCTCATGACTTCTAGTTTATATCAACATGTTCCCTAAACAGTAGATACCAGATAGGGTTTAGGTTCATGTCGCTCCGACCCTCCAGACTTTAGTCTCTGCTCCTAGCACAGAGTTCGTAGCCCCCAGCTTCTCCTAGTAACACGTCATTGCTAGTTTTCGCGCACCATTAGGTTAGAGGTCCCGGCTCCTTAGGTAGCCCCCTCCAATGTTTCCGCCCATTCATGACATATTCTGTTACGTTTGCACCACATGTCTATGTATACTCCCAGTTACACCTCTTTTTACTGTTATCTCTCGCGACTGCTACGCGTCACGCCTCCTACTCCACCTACTGTTACGCCTACTGCAATGTACTGCTATGTGTTTGCGCTATGTATATAAGTCAATGTTTTGTTATTAAATGTTAGCGCGCTCATCCCAGACCAAGCCCCGGCAGCTGCTGGGCCCCAGTTGTCCTGCTGGGCCCTGTCATTCTGTTCCTATGCAGGTTGTCCTGATCCTGTCCTTATGCTGTAATAAACCTGCAGAAACTCCTACTACCTCGAATCTTGACTCTTATTTATTGAGCTATCTGCTATGCTATAAGTCTAGTCAAAAATAGGGTATTATTTATTTATTTACCACAATAGATTGCTCTATGCCTTGGTTTTTTCTTTACACCATCCCGTTTCCCTCAGGAAGGAAGTGATAAGAGTCCCGCAATGCAATGCCCATGCTGGCCATGCCCCCCCCATAAGCTCGAGAGCTAAAAGCAGGACAATGGTCAGAATGTAGCATGCCAATTGCGTATATGCCATTATAGACTCGCAAATCCTTTTATAACAGTTCAGACGTCAGCCGAGAGCTGGGGTCTACATTTTAAGTGATGATAGTCTCTATATGTTAATTTGACGCATTATTCATACTGGGTTTTATATATTTATTGTTTAATCCCATCTTGAGCAAAACGCCATGGCAAAACACCGTCTCGGTCGCCACTGCGATCTCTGTTGCAGTTTGGACAGTTTTTTGCAAATGTGTGATGTTGCAGGCTCATTCCTGGCCACCAGTATGTGGATTGCAATTCTTCCAGAGAATCCTTTAGCTTAAGGTGTCTAAGACCCTCACCCATATGTGCTTCTGCTATTAACAATATTCTCCTGTTCGTGTTTGGAATTACTCTATCCCCCACTCCAGGGGTTTGAGCAAAAGTAACGGAGTTTGCATCGATTATGTATGTATAATTGAGTGGATAGGTGATGGGTAGCGCTGAGCAGTCGCCTTTTGATGATGTTTTCACCGCCAGCATTGTTTCCCCGTCAGTGTATTTTTCCGAACGCTTTTTTGTAGCTACGGAAGCCGATTTAGTTGCTTCCGCTGTGGCTGTCTCAGCCAATGAATTCCCTGAAACGTGAACGCCATCACGTTCATGACTCAGTGAATGTATCACGTGAGTCTTTGCTTTATTGTGGCACCTGTGTCATCTTTGTAACCGTTTTGAACCCATTTCTGCAAGTCGTTATTGTATGATTTGACGCAGTAATATGAATCGCTCACTATTAGTGTCGGGAATTCGCGATCAGCATTATCTAGCGCCATTTTTAACGCTATTATTTCAGTTTGTTGTTCTGAATTATTTTCCACTGAGTGTGTTTTCGTTAACAGAGGTCTTAATTTTTCTCCGCGACACACGTTTTTTACAATCTCGCATGTGGCGTTATAGGCTTGTTTTCCCCAAACCGAGGGTTGTGCAGGTCCGTCTGTATATATTACACAGGCGTACTGTCGTATGGGCAGAATGTCGATTGGCAGAGGATATTCTCTTTCATATTCTAGATTTTTTAATTTTTTCATTTCCGGGTCAAAATAGTATTTCACTCTGTCTGTAGCAAGAGAATTTTCCCATTGTATCCATTTTGGATTTAATGCCATAGTAGGTAAATTACATGGGCTTGTTAATGCCTCAAAGGCTGATTCTGCTGTTCTGACTGTAATCCGTCTGCCGTCAGCTTGGTCTCTTTCTCTTGCTACAGCTGTTTGAACCGCATGAACAATGTTTTCCTTAATGCTGAATGTTTTTTCAGCTTCTGTGTACAAATGTGATTTGTAAGCTATTGGTACCGTTTCTCCCTCATTAGAGGTTAGGTATGTGAATCCGCATCTTCCTGGGATGACTCGAATCACAAGGTTGCGTGTGTTATCGCGTGTTTGCAATTTTGTTTTAGCTAACATGTCTGTTTGTAATGATCTCCACATTTCTGTGTGTTTTTGAGTCCAATTGATTGTTTTAAAATCTGGTTTTATTATGTCATAGAGAGGTTTAACCCTCTCTGCATAATTTATAATTCAGGAAACCTAGAATTGATTGTAAGTTTTTCAGCGTTCTTGGTGCTTGGATTACGGCACATTTCTCTAGGAAATTGTCTGCCAGGTTGCCTTCACTTGATAGTTCATATCCTAAAAACAGGACAGTTAGAGGGGCAATTCTTGACTTTTTGAAGTTGAATTTATAACCCTCTGCTGCGAACCCAAGTATTATGGTGTTCACTCTTTTCAAGTGAGTATCCAAGTCATCATCTGTTAGATAGATCTCATCGACATAAGATAATGCCTCATCATCATATATTTGTAGTAACTCTGTTACTCTCGCTGAGAATAATCCTGGGCTGTTCTTGAACCCCTGAGGTAAACAACCGAAATTTTTCTGCGAACCATTTATTGAGAAAGCGGTCAAATATCTGCTTTCAGGTGCTATATTTTGACAAAAGAATACATTAGAGATGTCTAATGTTGTTTTGTATTTTTTGCGCACTATGCTATTCATTAGTGCTGCACTGTGTGAGTTTTGTACTGCAAATGTTTTACAACATGAGTTAAGGTGTCTGTAGTCCAAAACTAGACGATATGAATCATCTGGCTTGGAGACAGGAAACAAAGGATTGTTCATTTGTGAGGTGCATGTTTCAATCACCCCCTGGTATTCAAGTTGATCTAAGATCTCCCTGACCTGTTTTTTTGCTTCTTGCTTAATTGGGTACTGCCTTTGTGCAGTTGGTTGAGATTTTAACTGGATTTGGTGAGGAGGTGAGTCCTCATCCCATCCTACATGGTTTTTATATAATGCAGGAGCTTGGGCTACTGCCCACTTTCTTGCAAGTGTATATTTGTTATGTATTGGAATGTGATTTGAGAAGGCAGGCATAATCATTTCTTCGCCACGAGGGCACTCCCTGACAAACTCTGGTGGCCAGTCTTTTTCAGCTAAAAGGATGTCATAGCCTTTGGAGAGGTTATCCCAAAATAGACCCCTTATTTTCCTAGTCTTATCTCCCTCTATACGTAATGTTATTTCGTATATTGTATGAGGTTTGCTAACTCTGGTGTCTGCAGTTTCCACTTGAATGTATTCATTCGTGTCCACTGTCTCCAGATGATTCATCAGGATCTTGCGAGCTATGCTCACTTCTGCTGCGCTGTCTAGCATTGTCTGAGCCCACTCTCCGTTTTTCAGCTGTGTCCTCAGGATCCTCGGCATGTTTGATTACTTTAATACTGGCTACCTTCTTCTTTGGAAATTGTAATTTTTTACTTTGATGAGCAGGTTCCTTGTCTTTGGACTTGACGTGCTCTTCCCTGTGTTCTGACCGTCCTCTTCTTTCCGATTTCTGCGAGGAAGTCTGAAAAGATCGAGATGGAC
Organism: Lissotriton helveticus; assembly: GCF_964261635.1. Classification (NCBI taxonomy): domain Eukaryota; kingdom Metazoa; phylum Chordata; class Amphibia; order Caudata; family Salamandridae; genus Lissotriton; species Lissotriton helveticus. Next base: position 1,139,329,071 of record NC_136070.1, read on the forward strand.
GTGTATCAATATCTTGATATCTATCAGGTTTCTTCAAATTATCCCTATTTCTAAGGTTGTATCTTTTCTCAGAGGGTTCCCTCTGGGGAGACTTGTGTCCTTGGTCTGGAGATCTTTCTCTCCGCTGAGGAGACTTTCCTCTGGACTGGAATCTTTTTTCTTTGGGAGTGGATTGTTTATTTCCATCCCAGCTCCTTTTTGGAGCGGTTAGATTATTTTTAATAAATACTTTTTCAGGATTTTCAGTTAGTTGGGGTTTCACTGGTTTCCCACCCAAACTATCTCTTCCTAGTTCTTCATAGGATTTTTCTATGATTCTGGCAAGTTCAAATGGTTGTTCTGCTATATCTGTTTCTTTCAACTTCTGGCGGATCGCTACAGATGCTGCTTCCCCTTTTATGTTAGATAATAATAAAGCTGAGACCTGCTTGAAGTCTTTCAGTAATTTCATACCCAGAGTTAAAGCAGGTTCTGGACCGTATTCATTTTGAATCTGTCTTAGCACATCAGGTATTACCGCCATGGACGGAACACCATGTGTTTTTGTGTAAATGGAAGCAAAGACTGTGCCCCAAGTGTCACAGTCCTCCACATGTGGTGCGATCCCCATTGGAAGGCAGATAGTCAGAATTCTGTGTTTCTCAGTAGGGGTAGTATCCGGAAATACGGCCTCTATTTGAGTGATTTTTCTGTGCTAACCAGAATGGAATTTGTTCCCGTTTTATGGGTATTTTACCCAGACATGATTGTATGTTCTGTGGTGTGATTTTATTTGTGTTCCCCTGATGAGGGGTCAGCTGTGGAATGTTAATAGCTGGTTGGACTGTTGAAGTCCGCATTACATATTGGACTAATTGTCTATGTATTTTAATCAGTTGTTTTAGCTGAACTAAAAGTTCTGGTATTGACATTTTTTCAATGTCTGGATGTGGTGTGTAGCCGGCTAGAACTGGCCATGTTGCTCCTGGTCTACCTAGTGGACCGAGCCTGGTGATGTGATTATTATGTTTTAGGGCGCCTTTAAACCAGAGCGGCTGCTCTTGGTATTTTAATGGGATTTCCACCTCCTCGAAAGGAGTGTAGTCATCCGGAGGTTCCTCTATTTTATAATAGTGGAACTCTTTTGTGACAGCGTTTGCTGTTGGAAAGTTTATCCATTAATAGAATACCTCTGTCTGCCGATATTCGTGTGCCTCAATTACGAATATGACTGTACCACCTCTTGGTGTTAGTCCATTTTCTATAAGTTTAAGTGTTATAGTTTTTCTTATGCTGACCGGGATGAGTATTGCATCCGGGTCCTGCTGTAGGAGACTTGTGTCATCCGCTAGGAGTTGAGCTGCTATTCTAGCTGCCTCCCTTTCTTCTTCATTGTCTGACATTTTACTGACAAGAAGGTTTTTTTTTTTTGTTGCAGATCAGGTTTTCAAGGAAACAAAGATTAGATGCACAATATTTTGGAACACTGTATCCTTCAACGTTGAATAAACCAAAAACTATACATAGAAATCTCTTTCTAATAAGTTCCGGCGGATTTTAACCTTTGAACCACTCCAGACGTCTTTGGAGTATTTACGGGAGAAAGGGGCTGTGTGAAAAAGCCCGACTGAGTTACTCTAATGTCTTGTGTTAGATTTATCGCCTTACCAAACCGTTGGGCGCCATGTAGTGTAGTTCCTATATTCCAAATAGGCTCTGCGCATTGGAATAATATCTTCAGTAGTGTAGACGTAGGACTGAGGTTAACTAGGTCTTTTACTGACGATATTAGACTTAAGTTTTATGTGCCAGCTAGCTCAGAGTTCACTAGAAACTTTCTCGAATAAGCGAGGAGGAGTTTAACCTCCCTGGATAGACAAGAAGGGATTTCGTTTCTGACAACCATAGAACATGACAACTTTGCTCTCCCTGATCAAGAGTATATCTCTAGAGTCGTGTGAAAACAAAAGACAGCTATTTTACTCAGTCAATACGTGCATACTTAGTTTCACCAGATTTGTAGAGAAAAGAAGAGACGGGCGTGTTCAATAAAAGGTGTTATTTATTGATCAGTCTCTGTTCTCATACAAGAGAAATGAATCGCTACAATTGCAATACTTAGGGTTAAGTAGAATGCATATAGTGAAAGCAGGAGTATAAAATAATACTGTAAAAGCATTGATATGGTTTCTGAGCCATATGATACTTTAAAATGGATAAAAGATATACATACATATATACATTGACTAATCGTACTCAACTGGTGCTTCTAACTACGCCTACCCCGGTGTACCTGACCTAAGCCTAATACATGGGAGGGAGTAAGTAAGTAGCAGTTTAAGTTAAGTTTGTTTTGCCAAGAATCTGACTCAAGAATTCTCTATAAGGGTTTAGTCAGTTCAGTACCTGGGATTTAGAAGGCTGGAGGTCTGGTATCTCTTTCTCAGGACTCGATATCCCAGTCACCCGCGAAGGTGGGCTGGAAACGCTGGAGGCTGGATTTCTCGGCAAGAGAAATGACAGCGTCTTCCTCAGCGCGTCAAAAGGGGAGGGGCAGCGTCCGTGGGCTCTCGCATCAGCTGGGCTCTCCGGCAAGTAGTCACTGCTCCAGGTTCATCACCACCGTGTCTCTGCTTAGGACAGCGTTGGTATATTTATACCTGAGAGGTGCTGGGTTTGACGTAAGGATGGACATAAGACGTCAATAAAGATGTCACTAAGAACTGAGCGTTCTTGCAGTGCTTTACAGGAGTTCTTGGACTAAATCAAAACATGGCAGGCGGGGATTTAGGTTGCTCGAGGCTTGGATTTGTTTAAGAACTCGGTGTGCTTTCTAGGGGGCTGGAGGAATAGTGCTTGCTTAATGTGACAGCATGCGCTATGACTAATTTATGAAACGGGTTTCTGTGCCGTTATTCATGTGCCTCAATTACGAATACGACTATACCACCTATCGATGTTAGTCCATTCTCTATAAGTTTAAGAGTTATAGTTTTTCTTATGTTGACCGGAATGAGTATTGCATTCAGGTCGGTCTGCAGGAGACTAGTGTCATCCTCTAGGAGTCGAGCTGCTATTCTAGCTGCCTCCCTTTCTTCTTCACTTTCTGACATTTTTACTGACAGAAAGGTTTTTGTTGCAGGTCAGGTTTCAAGGAAACAAAGATTAGGTGCACAATATTTTTGGAACACTGTATCCTTCAACATTGGCTAAACCAAAAACTATACATAGAAATCTCTTCCTACTAAGTTCCGGCGGATTTTAACCTTTTACCCACTCCAGACGTCCTTTGGAGTATTTACGGGAAAAAGGGTCTGTGTGAAAAAGCACGACTGAGTTACTCTAACGTCTTGCGTTAGATTTATCGCCTTACCAAACGTTGGGCGCCATGTAGTGTAGTTCCTATATTCCCAATAGGCTCTGCGCATTGGAATAATATATTCAGCAGTGTAGACGTAGGACTGAGGTTATCTAGGTCTCTACTGACTATATTAGACTTACGGTTTGCCAGCTAGCTCAGAGGTCACTAGAAACTTTCTCGAATAAACGAGGAGGAGTTTAACCTCCCTGGATAGACAAGAAGGGATTAGCTTCTGACAACCATAAAACATGACAACTTTGCTCTCCCTGAATAAGAGTGTATCTCTAGAGTCGTGTGAAAACAATAGACAGCTATTTCACTCAGTCAAATGTGCGTACTTAGTTTCACCAGAATGCAGAGAAAAGAGAGACGGGCGTTTTCAATAAAAGGTGTTATTTATTGAGCAGTTTTCTTCCTCATACAAGAGAAATGAATTGCCACGATTGTAATGCTCATGGTAAAGTAAAGTGCGTACAGTAAAAGGAGGTTTATAAAATAATACTGTAAAAGCATTGATATGGTTTCTTAGCCATATGATTCTTTAAAATAGATAAAATATATACATACATATATACATTGACTAATCGTACTCAACTGGTGCTTCTAAATACGCCTACCCCGGTGTACCTGACCTAAGCCTAATACGTGGGAAGGAGTAAGTAAGTAGCAGTTTAAGTTAAGTTTGTTTTGCCAAGAATCTGACTCAAGAATTCTCTGTAAGGGTTTAGTCAGTTCCGTACCTGGGTATTAGAAAGCATCTCTTTCTCAGGACTCGATATCCCAGTAACCCGCGAAGGTATCCTGAAACACCGGAGCTGGATTTCTCGGCAGGAGAAAAGACAGCGTCTCTCTCAGTGCGTCAAGGAGGAGGGGCAGCTGGGCTCTCGGGCAAGTAGATAGCTGCTCTGCTCCAGAATCACCACCGTGTGTTTGCTTAAGGCAACGTTGGTATATTTATACCTGAAAGGTGCCTGGGTTTGACGTAAGGATGGACATAAGACGTCAATAAAGATGTCACTAAGAACTGGCCGTCTTACAGTGCTTTACAGGAGTTCTAGGACGAAATCAAAACAAAAGCAAGGGGGATTTCCCAGGTTGCTGGAGGCTTGGTTTTGTTTAGAGAACTCGGTGTGCTTACTAGGGGGAGAGAGCACAGTGATCGGGGTCCTGATTAGCAGGATCCCAGTCAGACTAGTCAGAAAACAGACCGACACTAGCAAAAAGTGGGGGTAACCATGAAAGCAGGTTCTACTTTCCTACAGCCCTAGTTACTAAATTTCATCTCTTGTCAGTCAGAAAATACTAGAGACAATAATGATTTTTAATGAACTAAAATGAGATATTTTGTACAGTTTAAATATCAGGAAAGCAGGGATGCTTATTTATATCTTGTTTTGTCTTTTCAGCGGTCTACTGGCTGAACAATTCCCCAAGATCCTGTTTGATGCTGTACCAATCATTTGGATAAAACCAAGTAAGTTAGTTTAGAATACGTTTATATATGGTTTTATGCTTAAAGTTGAAAAATAACCAGTGTACACAGAACTGCATTTTTCAAACATTTTGTATTCATAGCCAACTCTATATGACTGGCACAGGAGGACATTTGCAAGACTTTACACTGTAACATTATGGCCATCAGGCTATGACGGCACTAAACCAAATTATAGACCTGCATCTCAGAGAAGAACCTATAACAAGGAAGAGTGACTTTAACAACTGGTGTAGCCTGAGGCAGAATGATTATAATGCTATTAGAACATCCTAACCACTATAGGTGAAATGTTCTAAATTAAAAAGTGAGAAATAAAATGAAAACCATTGGAATGTTGGAGTAGAAGGCCCATAATTGCCATTATTGGCAGCGTTGGACTGGGAACCGCAAACCTTTCCTTGCAATTACGTTCAGCCATCCCCCCGGGAGGGGTGGGGCGTGTTTCTGGCGGGAAACACTGCTGCTGTGCTTTTGTTACTGGGGGCCGATTATGCAGCACTGCTGCAAAACCGCCTCCCAGTAACAAAAACAGTCCTCACCAGTCCAAAACAATCCCCCACCCTTCCGGCCAACCGGGAAAAACCTGGTGTCCGCTATGGCCAGTCCAGCCCTGATTATTGGCCCTGAAGCATTCTACTGTTTTCAGTTGATCTGTCAACATTCCAGTATTCCAATAGGAATTAATTGTTTGGTTGGTCTGTAAGGTCCAGGTATATTAATGTTCCATTCTCAAAAAGTAGTTGCAAATTGCTTGCTGACTTTTTACAAATGGAATCTGATTTTGTGAGCCAATCTATGTATTATTGGGTTGGTTCACAAACTAATGAACCAAAGCATCAATATTCATTTGGCAGTTCTCAATCTGCGACTACCTATGATTGACTACAATCACAGGGCTGGTGGCCTGCAAAAAAGGCAGATTACCATTTATGAGATTTGTATTCCAAAATGGAAAACTTTTTTAATGCAGTCCAGATGCATATCTATCCATAACATGTAGTATAAAAGGAATGGTGTGGAGTGGATCATTAATATATAATATAACCGTCATCTGCAAATCATAATGTTTTTAAAAACAATCACATTGATAGTGCTGAATGAATGAATACATGACTGAAGTGTCCCAGTGCTAAGGGAAAGAATGGAAAACACAGCTCAGAGTAGAAGATATGGTTTCATTGATTAAATCTGTTGATTCAATTATGTCATTGAACAGGTAGGTTTTTAATTGTTTTCTGAACTTATCGGGACTGAGTTGAGCCTATAGGGAAAGAGATAAGGCCTACCGCACGTCGTGTGAAAGGGAGTCTCCCTGAGCTCTGCTCAGTTTTCTCTTCTCTTCAGGTTTTTCCTATGTTCTCAGCATGTCTTCTAGTAAGAAGTCTCTCTTTAGACCATGCTCTTCTTGTGGAAATCTGCGCCTTTATTCAGAAGATCCTCACAGTAAGTGTATTTACTGTCTTTACCCTGACCATGAGGTGGGTAAATGTAAGTTCTGTAGAACTTTCTCCACAAAGACTCTAAAAGATAGGGAAGACCGTCTTCTTCTGTGGTTTCAGAGACTTAAGGACAAGGATAATATACTTTCTGATGCTGAAAGTCTAATTTCTGGTCGTTCCCAAGCAGCTTCAAAACGTGGTAGTGTGCAGGAGTTGCCTTCACCATTCCTTAAGAAGAAGAAGATGTCTCTCTCTCTGGCCCCTGCGGTGTCTTCACCTCTACCTGCTACGTCCACGCCCACGAGACCTGGCTCTCAGGCGTCTGCTGCATCTTTCACTCATGTTTCTGTCAAAAAACATGTTTCATCGTCGACAGGAGCGTCGACGGTCGTCCCGACGACTAAATCTGCAGTTTCCGGCTCGTCAACGACGACAGTGACGACGACGTCTGCATCAGGATCGTCGACAACTGTTTCGTTGACGGCGTCGTCGTCGACTAAGGTAACTCTCAGTTTCAAGACTGTACCATCGGTTATCCCTATTGCTTCGTCATCGAAGAAGCCTCCACCGTCGACGACCAAATATTCGTTGACGAAGAGTGTTAAGAGCCCCGTCGACGGCCGCCCCGTCGACGGCCGCCCCGTCGACGACTGCCCCGTCGACGACTGCCTCGTTGACGACTGCTCCGTCGACGAAAAAGAAGTCATCCTCGTCGTCGACTCCGTCGACGGCTCCATTGCCATTGACAGCAGAACCATCGACGATGGATTCTTCTTGTGTGACTCCAGCACCTTCATCGTCGTAGTCGACCGACGACATCTTCCGCATTTGCCTCTCTGCCTTTGCTGCCACCGCCAACACGCTTCACCAACGCCGCAAGGTGCCTATTGACCAAATTTCCATCTCCAGTGACCCGAAACCTCCCTCACCCTTGTTTGCCACGGATTCCGATCAGGATTCGGAGGAAGATGTGCATGAGTCTTTTAGGGCGGCACGTAGTCCATCTGATTTGGTAATCAAGTGCCAGGACTATAGCAATGATAATGAGGACCAATATTTCCAACAAGAGGAAACGACGGTACAAGTTCCTACAGCGACAGTTCCTTTGTCACTTATCTCTAATCTCCAACATATGTTAGAGGATTATAATAGGAGTTTCCCTCCTTCTCCACAGGTTCCTACAGTTCCTTCTGTTTTAACGCCTGTTGCAGTGCCTGCTGCGGCTCGTCTGCCGCTTCTACCGACATCTGCTCCTCAGATACAAACGTCAGTTCGGATACACACTACTGTGTATGACGACGAAGGTGACATTACTCCGGATCGTGAAGATGGTGAGGTCCGAGAAGACGATGACGAAGATATGGCGGAGTGGGACAATTATCAAGCTCAAACACCATCTCCCTCTCCGGTAACGCCAGGTGATTCTCCGCCTGTGGATATTGCAAGTTTCCATCAACTGATGGATAGGGCGGCTCAACGTTTTAAATTGCCAAGAGTACAGAGGGAAGAAGATTGCTTCCTCTATGATTTCAAGAACCAACCATTTAAGCAAGTCCATACTGTACCTATTATTGACTTTATCTGGGCTGAAGGGGTGAAGTTGATGCAAACCCCAAATTTGCTGCCGGCGCAGATGCCCCGGTTGGAGAAGAAATATAAGGCGCCTGTTGGTAGTCCAGCATGCCTTATTGGACAGCCGAAACCAGATTCGGTGGTTACGCAGGCATCTCAGCGCCGTACTCGAAATCCTACGTCTACTGTGACTGCTCCACCAGATCGCGACGGTCGTCATCTGGATGCAATAGGCCGGAAATTTTCAACGATGGCCTCCACCACAGTGAGAGCGGCCAATGCTCTGGCTATTTTGGGGCGGTACGATCGCCAGATATGGGCAGACATGACGGCTTTCGTGGCTTTAGTACCATGCGCTTCAAAGGAGGACGCTTTGCAACTTCTCCAAGAAGGTGAGAGAACATCAGAGGAAATTATTGACTGTGCCGTCGATATTGCCTGTACAGGTTTCCGGCAGCTTGCTGGAGCGGCTGTTCTACGCAGACAAGGCTGGTTACGCTCCACATCCTTTCGGCGGGAGATGCATGCGAAAATATTGGATATGCCGTATGACGGCGAATCTCTTTTTGGGGCACATGTCGATGAGGCATTACAGTCTATCAAAAAAGATACCGACACTGCCCGCTCTTTAGAAAATTTAAAATTTCGGAAGCAGCCCTTTCGTGGTGCACGCAGACGCGGCACCTCTTCAAAGTTTCGAGGAGGAAGCAACCAATATCGTTCCTACAACCAAGGCAACCAACGCTATTCCAATAACCAACAACAGTCTTCTCATCAGCAGTCTTCCAAGACCTATAGGGGGAAATCTTCCTACAGAGGATCTGCTCCCAAGAGACAATGACTTGACTTTGCCCCAAAGAGTTGGAGGTCGAATCTCCCTGTTTTGTTCTCAATAGTCCTCCATTACTTCGGACCGTTGGGTTCTGGCCATTGTAGAGAGAGGCCATGCTCTAGAGTTCATCAAACTTCCTCCTCCTACTCCACCTTCCGGCCCACCTCCGGCCCACATTCAGGAACTACTCCATCAAGTTCGCCTATGATACAGAAGGGGGCAGTCGAGGTGGTGCCAAAATCTCAAAGGGGGAAGGGATTTTATTCCCGTTTTTTCCTTATCATCAAGATAAACGGAGATTGGCGACCAATATTGGATTTGCGAGCACTCAACAAGTATCTCAAGTGCCAGTCCTTCCGCATGCTGACGCTGTCAGAGATCTTACGCTTGCTCTTGATGGGAGATTTAATGTCAGCTATCGATCTCCAAGACGCCTACTTCCATGACCCTATTCTACCGCGACATCGGAAGTACTTGAGGTTCCGCGTGGGAAGGAAAGATTTCCAATTCAAGGTGCTGCCTTTCGGCCTACACTCCGCACCTCGCGTCTTTACAAAAGTAATAGCTCCTGTGGTTGCCTACCTGCGTCTCCAGGGTGTACAAATATTTCCACACCTGGACGACTGTCTCCTAAAATCACAGTCTTGCACGCAGTTGCTTCAGGACACACGCCTTTGTCAGGAGGTCTTTCGCTCCCTCGGACTTTCCATCAACATCGAAAAGTCCCAATTACGTCCAGCTCTCTGCAAGAATTTTCTGGGGGCCATGTTGGATACAACTCTTGCAAAAGCGTTTGTGTCTCAGGAACGCCAACAAAAGATACTTCAACTGGTTTCTCTTCTACGGACAAAGCAGTCCATTTCAGTCCGATTATTAAAGTCATTTCTAGGAATGGCATCATCGTGCATTGCGCTGATCCCAAATTGCAGACTACGGACACGCCCCATTCAAGAAGAACTGGATGGGCAATGGCGTCAGATCACCGGTTCCTTCAATGACAAAGTCTGTGTCACCGCTCGCATGAGGGCGGCTCTCAAATGGTGGACGCAGTCATCCAATCTGTTTGAAGGGACTTCCTTCCTCTCCGTCACTCCGGAGCTTACTCTAACGACAGACGCCTCTTTGGAAGGATGGGGGGCACACCTCCAAGGTCTGTCCATAAAGGGCAAGTGGACTCTGCCTCAGAGGGCTTGGCACATCAACAGGCTGGAGTTGACGGCAATTATTCTAGCGCTCAAGTCATTCCATTCAGTACTTCAAGGAGAGTCAGTCCTTATCCAAACGGACAACACAACCAGCATGCATTATATAAACAAGCAGGGCGGAACAGAGTCTCCACTCTTATCTCAGCTGGCGCAATCGATCTGGGACTGGGCTCTGAGTCACCACATCACTCTCAATGCTGTTCATCTTCCAGGTGTCTCCAACATCCTAGCGGATTCCCTCAGCAGGTCCACGTCATCGACCCACGAATGGGAATTACATCAACCAACACTCGAGTTGATTTTTCAGCGATGGGGTCGTCCGTCGATGGATCTCTTTGCCACACCAGAGAACTGGAAATGCCCATCTTACGCAAGCTGGCATCCCCACCGAGGGTCACAGGGCAATGCCCTTTTGATCAATTGGTGCAATCTGTTTGCTTACGCTTTCCCCCCGATCCCTCTGGTGCCTCGAGTATTGAGGAAGATGCGGAGGCAGCCTTGCCACATTCTTCTGATCGCTCCAAGATGTCCTCGACAGGCGTGGTTCTCGGAGCTGCTCCTTCTGTCCCAGTGCGAGCCCATCCTTCTTTATCCTTGGATGGACCTCCTCATGATGGACAAGGGTCAAATTTTCCATCCGGACCCCGCATCTCTGAGTTTGACAGCCTCGAACCTGAACACTTTGAATTTGCCCATTTAACCATGCCGCCAGACTGTAGAGACATTCTCGCTCTGGCCAGAGCTCCGTCAACCGTTAAAACCTACAAGCTTAAATGGAGAAGGTTTTGCCATTGGTGCGCTGCGGCTGGTGTCCATCCCATTCATTCCACGCCTGCGCAAATCCTCCCATTCTTTCTACAACAGGCTCAATCCGGACTGTCTCATTCAACTTTGAAAGTTTTTCTGGCGGCAATCTCACGCTTCCGCCAGGATGGCTCCACTTCGCTTTGTTCTTCTAGGATAATGCGTCAATTTTTCAAAGGATTGTTCTGCAAGTTCCCACCAGTTCGGCACGCTCCTCCTTCTTGGCGCCTTAACATCGTTTTAGCACAACTCATGAAGGCACCATTCGAACCTATACACAAGGCTGATTTGAAGTTCCTTACTTGGAAGGTTGCTCTTCTCCTTGCGTTGACATCTTCACGTCGTGTAAGTGATATTCATGCCTTCACGATAAATCCTCCTTTTCTTCAATTCCAGTCGGACTGTGTAGTGCTTCACACTAATCCCACCTTCCTGCCCAAGGTGCCTTCGGATTTCCACATCAACAAACCTGTTTTCCTAAAGACTTTCTTTCCTAACCCACAGTCTCCAGCAGAGCAGCGCTTGCACTCCTTTGACATTAAAAGGTGCTTAAAATTTTACATCAGCAGAACAGCTCCTTTTCGTAAAGCTGACCAACTGTTCATAGCGTATGGACGCTTCCACAAGGGGTGTCCAGGTACCAAACCCACTATTGCTCGTTGGGTTTCCTCGGCCATCACTTTCTGCCATCAAATGGCAGGCAAGTCTCTACAGTCTCCAGTGAGGGCCCATTCCACCAGGGCGATGTCGTCTTCAACTGCCCTGTTCGACGGTGTGCCGCTTCATCAGATCTGCAGAGCAGCCACGTGGTCCAGCAGGCACACGTTTACAAGACACTTCTGCCTGGGTGTCATCAATGATGCTGATACTGCAGTGGGACAGGCTGTGCTTCGTAATCTTTTTCAATAAGGTGAGCCTCTGTCTTCCCTCCTCCATTATGGTTTACCATGTTCTTTTTGACTTGCATGACTAGATATGTATGTATATTCATATACTTTGGTCTTATAAGTCGGTTCATTATTACTGCTTTCTATTCTATGTTCAAGCATGTGAATCTATGAAAGACACCCTAATAGTGGAGAAGAACATTTGTTACTTACCTGTAAACAGGTGGTTCTCCAGTATTGGTGTCTTTCATAGATTCACATGCGACCCGCCCACCTCCCCTCAGAGGCTCTCTTCTCCTCATAGACTCTGTGGTCACTCTTGTGCTGCGAGAATCTGAGGTACTAAGCCCTGAGGAGAAGGTTCTGGAGGGCTGCTGGCGCCTGATTGGCTACAGTTTGGACCAACATAATGACAGGAATAGACTACAAGTGTCTTTTTCCCTCTTCATGTATTCCTATGTGGAATTATGTCTAGGCTTTTCTGCCTTTTTTCTAATGTGTATTTCATGTGTTATGTTTCTACATATACATATTATGAGTATGTTATTGCTATTTTATTTACCGTGGGACTCCCACTCCGACGACGGGGAATATTCAAGCATGTGAATCTATGAAAGACACCAATACTGGAGAACCACCTGTTTACAGGTAAGTAACAATTGTTCTTTTTAGGTGCTTACAGAAGATTTCGATATCCTGGATGCTTCTCAGGGCTACCGGGAGGCTGCTAATACAGAGCAGGCTGAGCTGACCCATATTACCTTAACTCAAACAGTAAACCTTTGGCAATCAGCAGCCAATGAAAGTTTCACCGATGTGTAGACATGGACAATCATCTGTTAAGACCTAAGATAGTTTGTGAAACTGCATTGTGTACAACTTGCAATCTGTGTTACAAGTAGTTTGGGAGCTCTACTAGCCAGGGGTTGCAGAAATCAAGTCTTGATATTATCAGTGCCTCTACGATGTTTTCCTAGAACAGGAATCAAGAGACGGTAAAATCTTTCTCTCTATTCTAAGAAGACGAAACAAGATCATCTTAATGAGGTCTTCAAAAGAGAGCTTCAGGTGAAAAATTATTCTTAGATTTCTTGTATACCCACACGGTACAGAAGGACTACCCAAAATGTTGGGCACAAATTGCTAGGCCATGCTGTGGCGTTGCTAAACATAACTACTACTTTTTTGTTAATACTTAATGTCAGAGAGTTTTGAGTAATCAACACAGATAATTCTTTAAGACGAGGAAAATATTTGCGCTGTTTCTTCGGAATTCCCATCTTGTCTCAAAGTGAGTTGCGTAGCGTCACTATCTGCATAGAACTTGAAGCCATAAAAGTCCATGCGTTTGGCTAATAGAAGCACATATAGGTTTAACAAACAGCTCTTTCACTTTGGAGAGTATTATATTCGTAGCATAGATAAAGCAGTTGTGTTTTAAATGTGATAACTGGACAAGATATAAATAGTAATTTAATTTTAATTTTGCCAATGTTTTTCTCAAAGGATTTTAATTCGGATTTAATGTTTTATTTTCATGCTTCATAGAAGAAATTATACTTCCTCTTAAAAATACATTAAAAGCATCACATATATATTTCAGAAGTGTCAGCTGGATTATTAACATTTAAATAATCAAAAAATAATTGTGATTAATGTATTACAAATATATGCAGATAACACAAATACAGTATTTATTCTCCAACTATGGATATGTTTATGGACACTTTCCAAGACAAGAGCGAATGTAATTAAAGCATGGTTAGATATAGTGATAGCTTTATATAACAAGGCGAGGGAGTGAAGAGGTGTCATACACGGACACTAGGGCGGATACGTCCTCCTCTAGTACTTAGTAATTAAATCAAAAGATCCACCACATAGATCGGACTATGTTCAAGGAAATGTGTTACTCATCCTGATGTGGATGCACACAGTGTTTGCTTAACCACTTGGATGCTAAGGTGTTTTATGGCTTTGAATGTAATTTCCATTGAAGTCAATGGAAACTCCATGACGAGCTGGGCTCGTCATGAGCGTCGAAGGGGTTAAATATCCCTCACACACCAAAAGGGCCCTTGGTGTCATGCTTCATCATAGGGGTTTCCTGCCCCGCTGCGGGACCGGGTGTGCTAAGACCTACGACTACGTGGGAGCACTGTCTTGACAACACTATGTGTAGTGATTGGGTAGTAAGAGGAGAGATCGGGCGTGAGTATGGGTAAGTGATTTAAAAAGGACTTGGCCTCATGGTCTTAAAAAACTTTAATAGGTCGTTGAGGCTGGACCTGTTAAAAAGGTGATGCGGAGATGTCCTGCGTATGATGTGCGGATACTCCTATAAAGTCAACATGTTTCGAAGCAAAGGCTTCTTTATCAGGACTGAAAGATTAGCCGTTATTTTTAGATTCGTATATAAGCTCCAGTGATCAATCACCTTGGCATTTGCTAAAAAAGCTTTAAATAGTGCATAGGATTTTGAAGGATGACATTTCATTATGGAAAGGCTATACATAGTTTGTCTTTATTCATTGATGTTATCTGACTGACCAAAGGAGTTAGCTGATCAATTTCTACTTCATTATCTTTTATTTTCATTTCATTATCAGACACTTCATTACTAGCCTTGCCATATAATTGTGAATACATTGAATATCAGAACCAAAAAGTGTACATATTGAACCCGATGCACAAAAGTAATTTGAGACAAAATCCTAACTTTACAACTTTCAGGATTCACAAAGGGCAATTAGGAGTAGTAAAGTTAGGATTTCTAACTTTACAGTAGTAAAGTTAGGAATCCTAACTTTACTACTCCTAAATGCCTTTTGTGAATACCGAAAGTCGTAAAGTTAGGATGTTGTCTCAGTTAAACTTAAGTTTTCTAGACAAAATCCTAACTTTACGACTTTTGGTATTCCCAAAGGGCGTTTAGGAGTAGTAAAGGTAAAGTACTAAAGAGATAGAATTTAGAAAAGGGCACTATCATGTGCTAATTCTATTCATGTATTTGTTAGATTTGAACCAGAGCTCATATCTTGATCTGTAGAGTTTATTCATGAATTTGTATGGCACACACTTTTTTCACTTGAATATATTTTTATTGTAAACAAAAGTCTACATTGCAGTCCCCACATTCCCAGGTTCACACAAACCATGGCCATTTTGTTGTATTAAAAAGCCACAGACCAAAGTTGCTTAATGTGTCTTTGTATCCTCATGAATGTTTCTTTCAAGTGTTCTTTTTATCAGTCTCTTTATCCAGTTGTATCCTTGACACATATTTAAATTTTGTGTTTTACTTTCTGGAATATAGGAATTAGGGATTTATAGTTTTCTAAAAGGCCAAAGAAAATGAGGAGATTAGCAAAATATCTGAAATCCATACTCATTTTCCAGTCTCTAGTCTCATACGTGTAATATATTACTTCTCTTCCAGATAAAAAATCAGAGATCAAGAAATCAAATGCTTATATGTGTCCACTGTACAAGACCAGCGAGCGCAAAGGAACCTTGTCCACCACAGGACACTCCACAAACTTTGTCATTGGATTGTTGCTACCGACTAATAAACCTGTACAGCATTGGATCAAACGAGGAGTTGCTCTACTATGCCAGCTGGATGATTAGCGTTGCAGTATTCACACTGAAAGCAACACTTTAAGCACATGGATAGATGAACACTTATTTAAATGGTTCTTACTCAGGCGTTGATGATCCCATAATAATGTCCCACAAACAGTATATGTTGTCATTTTGATGTCTGAACCACCTGCAAAACATTATTCCGAATAAGTATTTTCTACTGTCTCAGGACCAATACCTCAAAGATTTGTTTTTACAAACAAAATAGGGAGATGGAGACTGCTTGGCTTTATAAAGTTGTCTAGGAGCTTCATTTAATTATTTTCTCCTCTTGCATATGTTCTAACCAATCACCATATGATAACTAAACATTGTTAAGTCATGTATCAGCAATGTGTCTAAATGTATGTGGGACAGATTATGTTACAGACAGGGGAGGCTTAATTGAATCCCTCCACCACCAAAGGCATTTATTGCAATTCACTTCAATCGTTGGCCTACAATTTTAATTCTGTGGCAGAAAAAAAAGATCGGTGATAATTTGAGTATTTTATCCTGGTTTAATAGGATTTACATTTAAGGGTAAATTTGACTCTGTAGGACCCAGGAATAATATGAAGCAGATATGTTCAAATGTTACCACTTTGAGCTATTTTCTGATCCTAGTAGCCTTTAATGTTTGACGGATAGCTGGTTTTCAGACATTTCCCCACTGTTAATTGGTAGTTGATGTATATTTAAGTTAAATGTTAGAAGAGTCTTGAGCGGCTGTTGCAGTTCTCATCAGATGAAACTAACATTGATTCATGGTGGTCAGAGTAAGCGTGGGAAGTGCTCTGACGGACACAAATTGACCCGATTCACTCATCCATGTTATGCACATCTTTATAAACCCTGCCACTTAGAACTATACTGTCATCGCTTGCCACACCTTGGCAGCACAATCTTTGGTGGACCAGCTGCAGTCACTGATGGCTCTTTGGAAACACACTTAAAGAGGAGCTGTTCTGGGGCAGGTCGCATAGGTCACCGAATGCCTAAAATCATTATAGGTATTTTTAAAACCTAATCAAAATATTTTAATTTTAAAACAAGTGACATTTAGGCACAAACCTGTGAGTAGTGGTGCTAGTACATATTAATTCCTATCACGGTGAATGTACATAAGATGAGTTTCTAAAACTCCGTGGTTATTTAATGTACAACATTTTTATGAACCAAAGCCCCTTTTCCCATTTCAAACCTATTTTGAGTCTACTTTGTACAGAATTTCTACACATATATATTGTGAAATAACCTGAGAGCATACTAATAAAGCGGCATTGCTAAATGCTGAACACTTATTATATCTGTGTTGTTTGTATCTATTTCTAAATGTTACAGTTTTGCTGAGTGTATTACACGCCCTTTCCTATATTGTAGAGTGGAGCAAAATCTCTAAATTCACTTTATACCTTTCACAAATCACACTACGGGGCTGATTCCGATGTCGGACGGACCGGAGTCTGTTCGACATTGGTTGGAAACTGGAACCGAACGACCTCCTGTCATCGGTTACAGCCTCGCAAATAGGATGAACCGAACAGGGTTCGGTCGCAATCCTATTCTTTACAATGGGAGCATGCATTCCCACCAGAATGCCTGCTCTCTTTGCAAAGAGCAGAGGTGCAATTCATCCCTTCACCCGGTGACAGGCACCTCAAGGTTCCTGCCAACGGGTGCAGGGAACAACAGAGGGGCACTATAGGTGCCCACCTAGCCTGCCATTCGGAGGCCTTGCACCAATGGGGGCCCTGCTGGGGCCCCACAGATTAGGATTCCGATAGTCTTTCTGTGTCAGAAAGGGCAACACAGACAGGCTATGGGAATCTTTCATCGGAATCCCTTGACCGGAAAGAGCCACCCGAGGGATTGTTGGAGGATTTCCGAATGGCAGCCAGGTTCTCCGAGCCCATCGCAAGCCATTCGTAAATCCAGTTTGGATTCCTTTCCGACCGACCTTATCAAAATGGTCTGGTCGGAAAAGAACCCGAACAGCCCATTCCGATGCAGTCAGACCCGTTCCGACCGTATGGGAATCGGCCCCTAAGTCTGGCCTCAGCCATTTCACCATGGGGTTTGATCAGTGGCCGTCCATCAAAATTGAACGGTGAAGGTCTGCAGAAATTGTCTGTACTTCATCTGCCTTTTATGATGTCACAGTCTATTTGTTTCCTAGCTGGATGGTGATACCTAATCCTTAAAGAATCAGAAACATGGGTTACCTTTTACTGGGGTTCTAAGTGTTCTGATGTCTCGAGATCACCTAGACGAGCTCAGTATACATGTTATCAATGTAATACAAATATCTCTGGCTGTGACGATGCCAACAGATTTGGCAGAAACAAAGGTTGCCTTTGAGAAGCCAGCAAAGACCTTCCATCCAAGGGAGTAGCCAAAAAAATAAAATACCTCCCACTTTAAACTATGTCCAGAGTAGCTCTGATTGAGCGGGTTAGGCAAACAAACCAGGCAGTGATTGAGGAGATTGGTCACCTCTAAAGAATTCTGAAATTCTTAAATTTCTTTCCCAGTCCTCTCTCTTTCAGTTTGTTGCCCATCCTTATCTCCATCCTTCTTTTTAAAGAAAATATATATTTTTATTGTTTTTCAAAACAATGATTCCAAAATAAAACTCAATTACAGTCGCATAATACCATACATTATTCACCACTCCATGGAGCATTACATCATCACTTCCTTAACTAGATCCTTAATTACTTAGCCAGGCATGAATTAACACAAGTTTATCATCTCAGTTTCTTTCCCTTCCATGACCAACATATCTTCAAGTGTCTATTGATCCAGTCATCAAGTCAGGGATACGTCCCAGGGCCCTCTTGGTCTGCATCTAATATATTTAACCCATAATATTTCCTCCATCCCCCCCCACCTTGTGGAATAATTTTTCCGGGCATCCTCTCGCCTTGTATGTGACCCTCTCGGCTGCCAGATTAGGATTCAGACAGCCTGTCTGGCTGTGGCGATGGCAACAGATTTGGCAGAAACAAAGGTTGCCTTTGAAAAGCCTGCAAAGACTTTCCATCCAAGGGAGTAGCCAGAAAAATAAAATACCTCCCACTTTAAACTATGTCCAGAATAGCTCTGATTGAGCAGGTCAGGCAAACAAACCTGGCAGTGTTTGGGAATATTGCTCATCTTTAAAGCATTCTGAGCTTCTTAAATTTCCCTCCTCCTCCTTCCTATTTCAGTTTTTTGCCCTTCCTTATCTCCATTCGTCTTGCTTTTCCATGTAACTTTCCTTGCTTCTCAGATTGTTTTCTATAGTTTTTTACTCTCTATCTGTCAGTTTTTCCCAACCATTTTTCCCTTCTCATTATATCCTTCGACTTACTTGTTTCTCTCCATATTTCTTTCATGTATTACTTCATTCCTTTTTATCTGTAATCTCTCCTTCCATCTTGACATCTATCCACCACTCTATACATCATCCATCCTGTGTGTTCTTTCTTTCCATCCATCACTCTATATTGTTTCCAACAATTCATTCTTTTGTGACAGAGCCTCTGCTCCCCGGTAATGAGGCTTTGATGGAGCCCATTTTAGAGATATGGCAGAAGCCTATGACTGCCTCTGCTTTGCCCAGATCGTTGGCGAGAAGGTACAAAGTAGCACCTGGGAATCCATCTTGCTTATCTGCACATCCAACCCCTTAGAGCTTAGTAGTTCAGGCATCATGCTCTACGCAGCAGTCTACTGGCTCTTTTCCATCCACGCCTGGAGACAGGGAATCTAAAAGGATGGAACAATCAGCTTAGATGGTTGTTTTCCTCAGCCAGTATGGCCTTAAAATCCACAAATGCAATGTACCTACTTGGTCGTTACATTTGTGCTTTGATGGATTCGTCAATGAATGAAGTGATCCCTAAGCTTCCAGAGGATGTTCAGGGCCATTTTGCGGAGGTTCTGTCGGACATACGCGCTGCGGCCTGTCAAGTCATTCAATCTGGACTTGACATAGCGCACTCTGTTACTAGAGTGATGGGTTCCTAAGCGGCAACTAGGAGGCACGCCTGGCTAAGCTGGTCTGGTTTTTCTCAATATATGCAGGCCACCTTTTGGACTTGTTGTTTGATGGCTCCCGCCTCTTTGGTACCAAAAGCGGACTCAGCGCTGCAGCGCTTTAAGGATCGTAGGGTCACAACTCGATAGTTGGGTCCAGAGCCCGACCTATAGGCTTTGGTTACCATAGATTTCGAGGGTTTGGCAAGGCAACTGCAGCAACAACAGGTGAATCCTCTGTATAGATCATACGTAAGGAAAGGTAAAGGCCACCTGCGAGTTTCAGCTTACCAGCAAGTCTCCTCCTCCTCTTCCATTCCCTCAACTGGTACCACAGGGAAGCAGCTCTAGACCCCTCATCTTAGAGCATAGTGGTCACATGTGAGAAATACGAAATTGGAGATATGTTACATCAGATCTCTGGGTTTTAGATCTAGTAGAAAATGGATACACCCTTCCTTTCTGGGAGTTTCCCCCTCATTTCCCCCCTTGCTAGGACTGGGGCTCAGAGGACCATCTGTTGCTCCTTCCACAAGAGGTTCTGTCTTTACTACAGAAAGGTGCGATAGAGATTGTTCCGGAGCAGCATAGGAAAGGAGTCAGGGATGCTTCTCCCGGTATTTCCTGATCCCCAAAAAGGATTGAGACCAATCCTAGACCTGAGGATCTTGAATTTGTACCTCAAACAGGAGAAATTCAAGATGTTGAGCCCAGCTCTGGTACTTCTAGTGCTGCAGCAGGAAGACTGGATGGGGTAGAACGATTTACAGGATGCATATTTTCACATTCCCATCCTGAAGTCGCATCGGAATTATCTCAGTTTTATGGTGGGATCTCAACACTACCAGTTTGCGGTCCTTCCGTTCTGTCTTACATCCGCTCCAGCGATTCTTCACGAAAGTGATGGCAATCGTAGCAGCACATGTCAGAAGATCAGGGATTCCTGTTTTCCCCTATATGGGCGACTGGCTGCTCATGACAAAGTCGCCAGAGATGGTGCTGCACCATCTGCAGGTAACAACACGGCTGTTGTTAGACTTGTGTTTTTCGATAAATGTACCCAAATCTCACCTGGTGCCCTCTCAGCACAACCAGTTCATAGGGGCAGTACTGGACACTACTGTGTGTTGAATTTTCTCGTGTGGAGATGTTATGGTAGAGTGTTTTGGACAAGCTGTCTCAAGGGAAGATGTTTCCACCTCTTTCTCCGGTGGCCACAGTGATGCCTCCACTCTAGGGTGGGGAGCTCATCTGGGGAATCTGATGGTCAAGGGTCTTTGGTTTCCAGAGGAACTATTGCTTCACATCAATCTTCTAGAATTCTGGTGATACATTTGGCTCTCAAGGCTTTCCTTCCTTCCCATCCCAGTTCAGGTGCTGACGGACAACACTACTGCAATGTGGTAAAAAAACAAACAGTGAGGTTTAGAGTTGTATCGTCTCTCCATGAGAGGCTATGCAACTCTGGGCCTGGACTCTGGGCCTGGGCTCAGGACCATCAGATTTGTGTGATTGCAAATCATCTGGCCGGAGTGCTGAATGTGCGTCCAGACAGTCTCAGCGCGCAGTACTCGGCCAATCACGAATGGCGTCTCCATCCGGAGGTGAACCATCCCATTTTCAGGATGTGGAGGTTTCCGCGGTTGGACCTGTTTGCACTTACGAGAAAGCGCACTGCCTGCCGGGGAGCGTTGGTGGAGGTGTTTCAGCTAGACTGGGGCTCAGAGCTCTTTACGCGTCTCCCCCTATACCCTTCATTCCTCGAGTTCTGAGGAAGATTCACAAAAACCGGGCCCAAGTCGTATTTATTGCACCGAACTGGCCAAGAAGTGCACAGTACACATACCTCCTTTCCTCTCATCGCACCCTCTACTTCGTCTCTCTCTCTCTCTCTCTCTCTCTCTCTCTCTCTCAGGGCAGACCTCCTCTCGCAGTTGCTGGGGCAGGTTCTACACCCCCACCTCAAGAGCCTGCTCCTTCATGCCTGGAGATTGAACGGGGAAACCTGAGCTCCTTCTCTCTCCCGCCAGATGCGTTGGATGTTATTTTTTTGGCCAGAAGACACTCCACCAAATCTGTTTACTCCGGTAGGTTGCCAGGTTTGTATAATTGTGTGTAGAGAGATTGATTGATCCTTTACAAGCTCATTTGTCAGATATTCTCAGTTTCTTGTTTTCCCTGGCTCAACAGTGTTGTTCAGTAGCAACAGTCAAAGGCTACTTGTCTGCCTTGTTGGCCTTTCTTTGCTTACCAGACCAACCCTCTTTGTTCAAATCTGCCATGGTCCTGAGATTCCTTAAGGGTCTCACTAACAGGTTTCCTCCTACACCATTTGTCATGCCTCAGTGGGATTTGAATTTAGTCTTAACTTTCTTGATGTGGTCTCCCTTTGAACCCCTGCATAGTTGTCTATTCAGCTTTCTAGCATTTAAGACAGTTTTTCTGATTGCAATTACTTCTGCCAGGAGGGTTAGTAAGTTGCAGGCCCTTAGCACTAAGCCTCCTTTTACCTCAATTCATGCAGATTACATGGTTCTTAGGACCAAAGCTGCTTTCCTGCCTAAAGTGGTCACTCCCTTCCAAATGGGACAATCTATCACTTTACCCACTTTCTATTTTCCCCCTTCCAAGGAGGAGGAGAGATATCACCGCCTGGACCCTAAGAGGGCGGTCAGCTTCTACCTGGACAGGACTAAGGACTTCAGGTTGGACGACCAGCTTTTCATTGGATGTGTGGGCAAGATGAAGGGAAAGGCTGTCCACAAGAGAACACTGTCCAGGTGGATCATCCTCTGCATCAAGATCAGCTACGCCTTGGCCAAGCAGGAGCCTCCTGAAGGTATTCAAGCTCCTTCCACCAGAACTAAGTCTTCTTCTTTTGCTTTAGCTAGAGGTGTCCCTGTTGTAGACATTTGCAAGGCTGCAACTTGGGCCTCCCTCCTCACTTTAGTGAAGCATTACTGCTTAGACTCGGGGGTGAGGAGTGACAGCTACTTTGCAGGTTCTGTGCTGCAAGAGTTTTTGGGATATCCAAGAGCGGAACTGTTTGGGGATTCAATCCAAAAGATGAGGAATCCACTGGCAGAAGTATCCATCAGAAGAACAAGTTACTTACCTTCGGTAACGCTTTTTCAGGTGGATACAGTATCTGCCTGTGGATTCCTTACTGAACCACCCGCCTCCCCATTGCCTGCCTATTTATACTGAAAAAATAATTGGCATGAAATTCATATATTTTATTGTTATTTGAAGTAATATGATGCTTGTCACTAAGAAATGTCTATATTTTAGAACTTCCAGTTTTTGTCTTTATATTTTATAATGTGTGTATACGTGTGGAAATCTTGTCGGTTCACTCGTTCGCCTCGAAGGCACGGACAAAATGGGTGGAACTGATATCAGCACGCCGACAAGGTCTTCTTATGGCTCCGACTATGACATTGTGCAAGATTTCAAGTGCAGCTGTTCCACTGTGACGTCCTTATCGACGTGGGAGAACCATGGAGAAAGTGTTCCATGGAATGCTGTGCAAGGGGTAATTCAAAAGGTGAGGAATCCAAAGGCAGATACTGTATCCACCAGAAAAAGCATTATCGAAGGTAAGTCACTTGTTCCTCATGTTTCAAGTTCTATTGCGTTAGTTGAAAGTGCCTTGCATATATAACCATGAACACATTAATTCTTGTTGCATTTATTTTGAAGTTATACGTGCACATGTAATCATATATTCGAATGCACATTATAAATCTTTAATTAAAGTTAGCATAACTAGCCGATATTTCTTAACATGACATGTATTTTGTTTTCTGCATGTTCTCTCCTCTGCCGGTGCATTCTCAAGATTTCATCGATAGAGAAATAAGTATTAGAGACAGTGAAGCCTGACAAGAGCAATCTTGGTAGGAACTGGACAATTTAATGAGGACCAGAAGTCTCCTATTCATTGCCTATCAGGAATGAAGGGAAACTCAAGGTTGCTGAGGCAATCTAAGTTCTAAAGGGGTTAGAAAGTCTGGAGATGTTTCAAATTGTACCTGTGGAGTGAACACCATTGGACTTTGGAGGGTTGGTGCGAGATATTGCTGATGATGAGGTATCTGTGTTTTAACTAGCATTCACCCTGTTAGACGCTAGGAGAAATCCCTTGGACTTCGAAGGTGTTAGACATTTCATCCTTAGGGCAGTCTTTCCCCAGACTTTTTTCTGATTCTTTTTGTTGGACTTAGGACTCTGAGCCCTTTACCACTGCTGACCAGTGCTAAAGTGCATCTGCTCCTCCCCTAAACATGATACCATTGGTGTATACTTGATTGGCATGTGTGATGTACTGGTAAGTCAATTGCAAAATGGTATACCATATAACAAGGGCCTGTACTTAAAATGCTACTAGTGGGCCTGCAGCACTAATTGTGTCACCCACCTAAGTAGCCTTTCAAACCTGTCTCAAGCCTGCCACTGCAGTGCCTCTGTGTGCAGTTTACTGCCACTTCGACTTGGAATTTAAAACTACTTGCCAAGCCTTAAAGTCCCCCATTCTGATAGATACATCTGCCATGTGGATTCCTCACCTTGTGAATATCCCCTTGCGTCAGCAACATTCGGAAATTCTTTTTGTAGCCTCGCGCCGACGTGGACTAGGACGTCATAGAGACACGACCCCTCTCGCGACTCCGCTGACGTCACCGACGCCTACAATAGGCCCACGCCGGCGTGATGACATCAGTTCCCTTTTTTCCGCGTCGTCGACGCTAACGGTTTCGGGATACTCTGTAGCTATATAGTATATTGTTACTTTATTTCTTCGATTCTCCATTCTCTGACCTTTTGCTACCGTTGTCATGTCGACAAAGAAGACAGGGTTTAAGCCTTGTAGAGAATGTGAGAAGATGATGTCCGTTACGGACCCCCACCAGGACTGCATCTGGTGCTTGAGTTCAGATCACGACGTTGATGGATGTTCTTCATGTCAGAAGATGAATCCGAAGGCTCTTCGTGAAAGGGAATCTAAACTTCTTGTGGCCAAGCTAAAGGCGAGTAAAGTTAAAAGATCCTCGAAGCACTCGAAGAGATCGAAGTCGAGATCCAGGTCGAGGTCTCGAGAGGCGTCGGCCTCGAAGTCTTCGTCTGATCACGCTTCCGGTTCTCGTAAGAAGCATAAGAAAAGGAGGCATGAATCCCGCCATCATTCAGGTGATAAGTCTGGTTCTAGATCGAAGTCTCCCAAGAGGATGAAATCGAAAGTAATTCCTCCGCAAGTGTCGGATCAAGAAAGTGAGGCTTCGCCTTCAGAGTCGATGGTCCATTCTCCGACTCTGGGTCCGGATCCGACGCCGGCTCCGTCTCCGACTCCGTCTCCGGCTCCAGGTGACACCGATGGAGTTCCTGTTGAGGAGGAGGTTTCGAATCCTGTTGAGGAAGCAGATTCAAACCTGCCTCGAGATCGACCTGAGCATCCACCATTCCCGACTCCAGGTCAGGATCCCTCTGCGTTTTTAAACGCGATGTATGGTGTCTTCTCGAGATCGTGGTACCCCTCTGGAGCACCTTCGGGTCCCATGGGTCCCATGGCTTTTAATTTGGGTGTTCCTCACTCATATGCTTCGGCACCCTTCATGCCGTTTATGCCAACCCCGACTCCGTTGTGGCAGTTCCAAGCTCCACCGAGGTCGACGCCGATATCGACGCCGGCTCGGCCGAGGTCGACGACTCCGGTTCCGGCGTCACCGACTCCTAGCAAATCTATGGAGCATCCTTCCAAGCCCTCGGATTCGATTCCGAAGTCGGCTCCGACGTCGTCGAATTCGGCGTTGGATTCGACTGCACTTCGAGTTAAAATGAGATCTCGGAGAGAAGCTCAACGTCTTCTTGATGAACAGAGGGTTGATGAATCTTCTTCTGAAGTGGAGGAGGGCGAGCTGGATGGGAGTTGTTTTGAGGACCTGGCAGAGGCGAGTGGTCTCGAATTTTCTCCGGAGTGGTCTTTACCTTCAGGGCCTGATGCACCCTCCAGGGATGTGCAACCATATCATGTTGTCATGAAGAAGGCAGCAGGACTTTTGGGTTTGACCTTGCCTACTGTAGAATTTAAGTCGAATTTACTGACTGAGGTTCTTCATTCTCCAAGCTCGGCAGTGGAGCCTATACTTCCATTTAATGATGCTTTAAAAGATCCCATTATGGAGGTATGGAAAAAACCTTTTTCTGCTCCTGCAGTTTCAAAAAGTGTGGCTAGGAGGTATAGAGTGGCTCCTGAGGATCCTGTTTTTTGTCTTCACATCCTTCTCCTGAGAGTTTGGTTATTCAGGCCGCTTGTTCTAAAAAATCAGTGGGTGCTTTTCCACAGGTGCCTGGCGATAAAGAGGCCAAGAAACAGGACCAAATTGCAAAAAAGACTTTCTCTTCGGCTAGTATGGCGTTGAAGTCTTCTAATGCCACTTGCCTTATGGGCAGATATATTCATGCTCTTATGGACTCTATGCGTTCATTAATCCCTAAGGTCCCTGAGGATAACAGAAAAGACTTTGAGGAAGCTTTGTCTGATTCTCAAGCGGCAGCCCGTCAGGTCATCCAAAGTGGGCTTGATACTACGGATTCTGTGGCAAGGATCATGGGCACGGCGGTTGCCACGAGGCGCTCAGCCTGGTTGAAGTCGTCTGAATTTTTGGCTGATGTGCAGTCGGCTTTATTGGATTTGCCTTTCGATGGTGAGGGGCTCTTTGGAAGAAAAGCAGACACGGCCTTGGAGAGATTCAAGGACAGCAGGACAACTGCTAGATCTCTTGGCCTTCAGGTCAGAGGTTCTACAACCAGGAAATTCAGAGGGTTTGGTTGCTCTTCCTTTCGTTCATATGGACAGGGTCGGCAGCAGCAACAACAGCAGCAGCAGCAGAATACCTTGTATAGGTCATACAGGGGAAAGCAGAGAGCACGTCCTCGAGGACGTCAAGCCTCTTCCTCCTCCACTTCCTCCAACCCCCCAGCCACAGAGAAGCAGCCCTAGATCCGCCATTCAGGATCATGTAGGCCCAGTGGGGGGTCGGCTTACCCACTTTCTACGGGATTGGGAATCGGTTACATCAGATCTTTGGGTTCTCAATCTCGTAGAAACTGGGTATGCCCTTCCCTTTCGGGAATTCCCTCCCAATTACCCTCCTTGCCAGGGGTATTGCTCAGAGGAACATCTGTTACTCCTCCAGGAGGAAGTCCAAACTCTATTTGGAAAAGGTGCGATAGAGGTGGTCCCAGAGCAGGAAAGGGGTCAGGGATGCTACTCCCGGTATTTCCTGATTCCCAAGAAGGATGGCCGACTTCGTCCAATCTTGGATCTCAGGATCTTGAATTTTTATCTGAAGCAGGAGAAATTCAAGATGCTCACCCTTGCTCAGGTTCTTCAGGCTCTGCTGGAAGAAGACTGGATGGTGTCACTCGACTTGCAGGATGCGTATTTTCATATTCCAATCCTGAAGTCGCACAGGAGGTATCTCCGTTTTACGGTGGGATCGCAGCACTACCAGTTTGCGGTCCTTCCGTTTGGACTTACTACTGCACCTCGGGTCTTCACCAAGGTGATGGCAGCGGTGGCGGCGCATCTCAGAAGATCAGGGATTCCTGTATTCCCGTATCTGGACGACTGGCTGATCAAAGCAGAATCGTCAGAGACTGTGCTCCATCATCTGCAGGAGACAACCCAGTTGTTGTACAGGTTGGGTTTTTCGATAAACGTACCCAAATCTCACCTGGTGCCCTCCGAGCGCAACCTGTTCATAGGTGCTGTACTGGACACAACTGTATGTCGTGCATTCCCTCCTCCTCAAAGGGTTCGCGACATACAGGAAATGATTCCTTTATTTTACAATGGAGCGGGCGTTCCAGTCCTGAAGGTCCTTCGCCTGCTCGGTCTGATGGCTTCTTGCATTCTGTTGGTCAACCATGCACGCTGGCACATGAGGGCACTCCAGTGGTGCCTCCGCAGGCAGTGGTATCAGCACAACGGAGATCTCAGGGAGTCTGTGAGGATCTCCAGAGAAGCTGCGGCGGATCTGTATTGGTGGGGCGTGGAAGGCAATCTGTCTCAAGGAAAGCCTTTTCATCTGCCTCCATCGGTTGCCACAGTAATAACGGATGTGGAGTGGAGTGCTCATCTGGGGGATCTGGAGGTCAAGGGTCTTTGGTCTCCAGGGGAAAGGTTGCTTCACATCAACCTTCTAGAATTGCGGGCGATTCGTTTAGCGCTCAAGGCCTTCCTCCCTTCCCTTCGCGGTCGTTCGGTCCAAGTCCTGACGGACAACACGACCGCGATGTGGTACATCAACAAGCAGGGAGGAGTGGGGTCGCAGTGTCTCTGCAGAGAGGCTCTGCGCCTCTGGTCCTGGGTTCAGGACCATCAGATTTGTCTGATGGCGAATCATCTGGCCGGAGTTCTGAACGTGCGTGCAGACAGTCTCAGTCGGCAGTTCTATGCCGACCACGAGTGGAGGCTTCACCCGGAGGTGGTTCACGACATCTTTCAGATGTGGGGAACTCCTCGGGTGGATCTGTTCGCCAATCGCGAGAATGCTCACTGCCTGTCGTTCTGCAGTCTCCAGTTTCCGATGCAAGGAGCCTTGGGGGACGCGTTTCAGTTGAGTTGGGGAGATCAACTCCTTTACGCGTTTCCTCCCATACCCTTGATTCCTCGGGTTCTGAGGAAAATTCGCCAGGACCGGGCCCAAGTCATATTGGTCGCCCCGGACTGGCCAAGAAGGGTGTGGTATACAGATCTTCTCCACCTCTCCTCTCACCCGCCGCTCCGTCTCCCTCTCAGGGCAGACCTCCTCTCTCAGATGGAGGGGCAGGTTCTACACCCCCACCTCCAGACATTGCACCTTCATGCCTGGAGATTGAGCGGGGCAACCTGAATTCCTTTTCCCTTCCGCCTGACGTTGTGGATGTCATCTTGTCAGCCAGGCGTGACTCCACTAAGTCCATTTATTCTTATAGATGGTCGAAATTTGTCACGTGGTGTGGGGAAAAGTCTATTGACCCGGTGAGAGCCCATTTGTCTGATGTTCTCCAGTTTGCCCTTTCTCTGGCGCAACAGGGGCTTGCTGTTGCCACAGTGAAGGGTTATCTTTCTGCGCTGTCGGCTTTTCTCTGCTTGCCTGACCAGCCATCTCTTTTTAAGTCTCCTGTGGTTTTAAGATTTTTGAAGGGCCTCACAAATAGGTTCCCTCCTTCTACTTTTATTGTGTCTCAGTGGGACTTAAATCTTGTTTTGACTTTTTGATGGGTGCTCCTTTTGAGCCTCTTCACAAATGTCCCATGAGACTTTTAACCTTTAAAACAGTCGTCCTCGTTGCAATAACCTCGGCAAGGAGGGTAAGTGAGCTTCAAGCTCTTAGTTTCAAGCCCCCTTTCTTGACCATTCATGCTGATCGAATGGTTCTTAGGACCAGGGCTGCTTTTCTGCCTAAGGTGGTAACTCCCTTCCATCTGGGGCTGTCCATTACCCTACCTACCTGCTATCCTCCCCCTCACCCTTCTAAGGAGGAAGAGAGACTGCACCGTCTGGACCCTAAGAGGGCGGTGTCCTTTTACTTGGACAGATCCAAGGACTTTCGTTTGGAAGACCAGCTCTTCATTGGCTTTGCTGGCTGCAAGAAAGGAAGAGCGGTCCATAAAAGAACCTTGTCAAGATGGATCGTCCTCTGCATTAAGATCTGCTACTCTTTGGCCAGTAAGGAACCACCAGAGGGTATAACGGCTCATTCTACAAGGGCTAAGTCTTCGACCTCTGCATTGGCTAGAGGTGTGCCTGTAGAGGATATTTGTAGAGCGGCAACTTGGTCTTCCCTCCACACTTTCGCGAAGCATTACTGCTTGGATACCGAAGTGAGGAGGGACGGTCATTTTGCACGCTCTGTCCTTCAGGATTTCCTGGTATAGAGGAGTGGACACCCTCCTCCGGGAGTGGGGACTGCTGTGGGACTCTATTCACAAGGTGAGGAATCCACACGGCAGATGTATCTATCAGAAGAACAAGTTACTTACCTTCGGTAACGCTTTTTCTGGTAGATACAATATCTGCCTGTGGATTCCTCACATGCCCGCCCGCCTCCCCGTTGTCCACTCTTCTATACCAGTGTTACTGTAATGTAATGTATATATATTTTGCTGTCATGGAAATGTTTCTATAGCTTTCCTGCTTTTGCTTTACACTGTGTGTTCTGCCTTTACTATTGTGTACTGTGTATACTGTATGCATTTCTACTGTCATTGGTCCGTCCGTGTGCCTCGATGGCACGGAAAAAAGGGCGGAACTGATGTCATCACGCCGGCGTGGGCCTATTGTAGGCGTCGGTGACGTCAGCGGAGTCGCGAGCGAGGTCGTGTCTCTATGACGTCCTAGTCCACGTCGGCGCAAGGCTACAAAAAGAATTTCCGAATGTTGCTGACGCAAGGGGATATTCACAATGTGAGGAATCCACAGGCAGATATTGTATCTACCAGAAAAAGTGTTACCGAAGGTAAGTAACTTTTTCTTTATTACATATAAGTCACCCCTCAGGTAGACCCTAAGTAACCCTAAAGTCATGGTGCTATGTAAATAAATGGTAGGACATTTACCTTTATGTCTTGCATGTCCTGGAAGTGAAAAACTGCCTATTTAATTTGTCATTGCTATGTGGCCTACCCCTCTCATAGTCCAGCACTGGGGATTCCTTGAAACACTATTGAACTGTAATTCCTAATCAGAGAGGAGTGGCTTTTTCATGTTTCATATCTTTGGAATGGTAATGATAAATCCTCCTTACCGTGGAAATTGGATTTAACATTACTGTTTTACAAATGCTACTTTTGGAAAGTGGACATTTCTCTGCACTTATGCCTCTCAGTGCCTTACCAGCTGTCTTCAGTACAGGTGTTGGTTGGGTGATAGCCACAATTTGTGCATTCCATCCAGACATCCACAAACACAGAAAGGTGAGGCTCGTCTGTATTCTGAGCACTCACATGCATTTATCTGCATTCTTATGGGGCTTCCTCCGCAGGAAGGACTGCTTTTCTCTTTGTTGCCCTACTACTTGCTGCCTGCTGCTCCCTGACCCTGCTGATGGAGACCTGGACTCTGCCTTCCCTCCACGTGATCTCCAAGTGCTTACTGGCTTGGCTCATGTTTTCTGAAGTCTCAGGGACACAGACTTCTGGAAATTCTGCTGTTGCTGCTGGAGCCTGCTATCTGTGAGCCCAACCCTTGCCTGCGGTACCCCCTCCAAGTTCTGGGCCTCCAAAGTGGGTTATTTAGCTCTTTTCTACATAACCGACACAACGTCACCACTTGTCTGGTTGGAGCTGACGCATTGCTCTTCAATTCCTATGCAGAGACTGTTCGATGACAGCGGTTCCACAGCCTGCGAAGCCCAAATACGACGAGGTTCTGCTCAACACATTGCCTTAATCTCAGCGAAGCCTAGCAACAATGCAGTGATCTGACTGCTTGAAAAAGATCAATGCAGCGAGCCTTCAGTGTTGATTCTTTGCTCCATCCAAGGTACTTTCTTAGTGGGTCTGTGTAAGTCCTCCATTGCGGTCAGCCTAAACTTTGGATTTGAATCGCTCCCCAACAACCTAAAGTAACCTTTTGGCCGCTAGTGACTTCTAAACACTGTACATTTAATCTTTACAAATTCATATCTCAACTTCTACTGATTGAATTTTTGTTGATTTGATCTTGTTTGATTCAGAAAAATATTCCCTAGAATCTTTTTGTGGTGTATTCATTATGTTATTGTGTGTGTGTTTCACAAATACTTCACACATTGCCTCTTTAAATAAGCCTGATTCCTCTGCTTCAGAGGGTAAGCCCAGGTTATCTTTTAGTGTGTATCTAGCTTACCCTGACAAGACTGGTCGTTCGTTCCTGCTTGACCTGGGTGCATACCTCAGCCAGCCAGGAATCCCATTTCTAACATTAGTGAGCACTAGTGAGGATAGTACTTGTGTTTCTCCAAACCATATGGTAACTGACAAGACTGGTCGTTCCTGCTTGGCCTGGGTGCATACCTCAGCCAGCCAGGAATCCCATTTCTAACATTAGTGAGCACTAGTGAGGATAGTACTTGTGTTTCTCCAAACCATATGGTAACTCATTGTCCCCATTCAAGCTCTATACTTAGACCAATTCGAGCTTTTTTCAATTCTCTCTGTTCTTACATCTTAGGTTTTTCCGGAGTCCTTTTGCCGAAATCCCATTTTCTCTGCAATGTCTGTGGTCCTACCTGGCAAAATGGAATTGGAGCTGGCCAACCTGGAGGCATACACAGTGGCACAGCTTAAAGGGTTCTGCCAGGTTTTACATAAGGAAAGTGCCAAGAGGGCAGAGCTTCTGAAACGCTTGAGAGCTTGGGCACAGGCCCACCCAGAAGGAGAAGTGGATGAGGAGGAGGGATCTGTGTCTGTGCAAGGATCAGAGCAGTACCTGACAGAGGGTCTTGTCATGCAGCCTACAGAGAGGGAACGCAATTTCCTCCCAGGACAGGATGTCCACTCTAGATCAGGCAGCAGTGTGTCCTCAAAGAGCCTGTCCCCAGAAATTGAAGAAGGAACAAGCCCTGGCATTGGCTGAGAAGGAACAGGCACTTGCCTAGATTGAGAAGAAACAGGCCCTTGCCAAACTGGAAAAGGAGCAAGTCCTTGCTCGATTGGAGAAAGAGCCAGCTCTAAAAGAGATGAGGTTGGCCATGGAGTAAAGGAAGATGGTCCATGAGCTTAGTCTAAGAGAACTGGATATTAGAGCCCTCAAAGTGGGGTCCACCAACAACAATAATTGTGGCAGCATACCTTCAGGGTCTTCACATGAGTCCAGATCTCATACCCCAAAAGAAATAGTTAACCGTTATTATGTGGGGGGTGACATAGATGAATGGTTGGCAGCCTATGAAGTTGCTTTGAAAGTGCACAGGTTTGCAGAGGAGCTCTTTGGGGATAGCGTATGGTGGCACATGCCCACAGAGGGGAGGGACACACGCCTTACATTAGAGGGCAGGACCAGAACAACAACACTGCCATAAAGACCGTTTTAGTCAGTAAGTGTTGGTTGACACCTGAGAAGTACAGGCAACGGTTCAGGGACTGTCACAAACACTCTATACATCCATGGGTGGATTTCTGGGACTATGCTGGTTAGGCACTGAAGGGATGGATGAAGGGCAGCACAGTTAATGAATATGAAGTGGTGTACACCTTGTTTTTTAATGGAGCTCATTCTTGATATTTGTTTTTTCAGAGTTGCGTCAACACCTGGTTGATAGCAAGCTTCCTGACTCCAGGAAGCTTGCTGAGGAGGAGGACCTCTGGGTCAGCACCAGAGTGTCTAGAAAGGTATCTGTGGGGACTCCCAAAAGGATTGTTTGGGTTCCTACCAGAAAAAGAAAGGGGGAGATAAAAAGACTGAGTTCTGTAAAGGCCCACAAAACAACTCAAAAGAGAAGGGGTCTGGTTCTCATTCCCAATCTGGCCACCAGAAGAAGTACTTCCCTGCCAAAGGTAGCAACCCAAGCCTATCAAGCGCTATGTGCTATGATTATAGGCACTACACGGGGAATCCCAAGTGCACAAAAAGAGAACCACCTCCCACTGGAGGGAATATTCCAGGGGTGGCTATTGTAGTGCTAGGGGGGGATGTGTCCCATTTAATGGGGGGAGTTTACAGGGGCTACCTGCTGTCCCTGGGTGACAGTGAAATGTTTCATAAGATCCATGTGCCCTCAAATACTATAATGTATAGGCAATGGGTCACCATCAATAGGTAAGGTGTTGAGGCTCTGAGGGATACAGGAGCCAATATGATGATAGAAAGGAGTCAGCTGGTTTCCCCAGAGCAGGTAACTACCCATGCATTCCACCAGGTTGTCATGGCTGATAGTAGAGAGGGTCACTATCCTATGGCTCTTGTTCCCTTTGAGTGAGAAGGAGGGGGATTCAGGTACTCTGAAAGTTACAGTGAACTCTGCCATGCCTGTGGACTGTTTGCTAGGTAATGCTGTGAAGCACACTCCATGGAAAGAAGTGGACCTCAAGGCTCATGTGGATGTGTCCAGGTCACCTGAGTCGTTCTGTGCCACAACAAGACAAGAAGGGCTCGAGCCTGAAACAATGGTCCATCCGGCTGCTAAAAAGGGGAAAGGCTGAGGACATGGTAATCCAGTCCCTGAATGTACCTCCAGTGAGATGGATGGGGCACCCGGGGTGGCTGCCCCAGAGTCCACTGAGGAGGACAGCGCCTCTCTTGGTGACCTACCTGAGCTTGCTGGATGGTATGTGGAAAGAGGACCCACCAAGGAGGAATTCTGTAGGGCACAAATGGAGTGCCCAACCCATGTGGACATACGGCAAAACACTGAAGCCCAAGCAGCAGGTGATGCCTCTGGAATTCACCACATTTACTGGGAGGACAACCTGCAGTACAGTGAGTCTAAGGCTCCTGAGCTGGGTACGTCGAGGTCCCTGGCGGACTCCCAATACTGCAGGCCCTTCCTACTGGAGCATGAAATTCCCCTGGAAGGGCACCTAGCACAAGATAAGAACTTTACAAGGCTTGTTCCTACTTCTATTGGCCTAGGATCAAGAATTCCTCAGATGCGTTCGGTATGACTTGTGGGACCTGCCAGACCAGCAGGAAGACAGTGCAGTGGCTTAAAGCCCCCCTTAATTTTTTGCCTGTTGTTAGCATTCCCTTTAAGAGAGAGATCATCGACATTGTAGGGCCTATGGATCCCTAGACTGCATCAGGCAACAGGTTCACCCTGGTTCTGGTGGATCATGGCACAAGGTACCCAAAGGCAATCCCTCTGAAGACTACCACTGCACCCACAGTGGCAAAAGCCCTAATGGTAATTTTTACCCGAGTGGGTTTCCTCAAGGAAATTATGTCTGACAGGGGTACAAACTTCATGTCTGCTGATATGCAGTTAATGTAGAAGGAGTGTGGGGTACCAAACAGGTTCTCCACCCTTTACCATCACAAACCAATGGCCTTGTTGCGAGGTTCAACAAGACCCTGAAGGCATGACCAGAGTCCTGCCTGAGGCTTTGAGGAAAAAGTGGGAAATCCTCTTACCATGCCTGTTGTTTGATTACAAAGAGGTGCCACAGAAAGGTATGGGTTTCATCCCATCTGAACTGTTGTATGGGCACCCAGTCTGAGGACCTCTGAGTCTAATGAAAAAAGGGTGGGAACAAGCATCCAGGAAGGTACTCTAGGATGTAGTGAGCTACATGCTGGCCTTCAGAAGCCGGATGGCTAACTTATGTAAACATTCTTCCAGTAACCTTTAAGCCAGCAAGTCAGAGTGATATGACAAATATTCCACCACTGTGGGGTTTCAACCTGGTCAGAAAGTGTGGGTGATGGAGCCGGAAGAACCTAAGTCCCTCCAGGACCACTGGAATGGACCGTATGAGGTGAATGAAAGAAAGGGTGAGACCACATACCTGGTGGACCTCAAGACCCATAGGCACCCCTACAGGGTGCTGCATGTATATCACCTCAAACAACACTTTGAGAGGTCTGAGCCCACCATGCTGCTGGTGACTAATGGAGAAGAAGAGGAGGACTTATGGACTCCAAGGAAAAGGGTTGGTTTGTGGAAGGATACATCTTTTCCCGCACTCTAACTCCTGAACAGCAGGAAGGCTGCCACCAAGTGTTGGGGCAAAACTCTTCTCTGTTCTCCCTTATCCCTGGGACTACCCGTCATGGTACTCATGATGTGGACACAGGGCACAACCTCCCTGTAAAGAATAAATCTTGCAGGTTGTCAGATAAGGTTCGGTCCAGCATTAAGGCTGGAGTGTCCAAAAAGCTGATGTTGGGGGTGATAGAAACCTCCAGTAGCTCCTGGTCCAGTCCTGTGGTTCTCGCACTAAAAGCTGCCCCACTGAGCACCACAGCCAAACTGATTGCAGAGGGCTAAATTCTGTGACTAAGATAGATGGTCACCAGTTCCCCAATGCTGTTGAGCTGATTGATTGGTAAGGGGCTGGCCAGTGTCTCAGTACTTTTGATCTTACATCAGGGTACTGGCAGATGGACCTAACTGAGGGAGCAAAGGAGAGGTCAGTCTTCTCCATTCCAGAGGGCGGCTACCAGTTTAAAGTGATGCCCTTTGGATTAAAAGATGCCTCTGCCACCTTCCAAAGGCTGGTGAGCCAGGTTCTTGCAGGTATGGAGGTCTTCTCTGCTACTTATCTGGATGACATAGCTATCTTCAGTAGCAGCTGGAAGAACCACCCTTTTCACCGCCATGAAGTGCCTGAGGCTCGGCAACAGAAAGGCCTGACTATCAAGACATGTAAGTGCCAGGTAGGGGCCCCCAAAGTGAACTCCGCATGCCTATCCTGGCGGAGTCTCCACTATCGAAAGGCATACTACAGCACACATCGTGATATGGATGGCGGTGTCTGCAAGGCATCGCCACCATATCATGGGCATTTTCCACCCGGCAGGCAATCGTGACGTTTGCCTGCGGGTGGAAAAGCGTCGGAAGTACTTTCCGTCTGCCACGGTACTGTCGCCATGCTAATGTGGCGGGGGTAATTGACCTTCCGGCTGTGCAATTTGACGGGTGGATCGCCACCGCCGGTTGGGCGGTGGCGATCCGCCTGCCATGATAATAGGCCCCTTAATGAGGAGGGCCTAGACCAACCTGTAGCCTTCATCTCCAGGAGGTTACTCCCCAGGGAACAGAGATTGAGTGCTATTAAAAAAGGAAGTAGTTGCTGTGGTCTGGGCACTGACGAAGTTGAGGCTATACCTGTTTGGCACTCACTGCCTGATGCGGACTGACCACAGGCCCCTCAAGTGGCTCGTTCAAATATGGGGTGAGAATCCCAAAACTGTTGAGGTGGTCCCTTTCCACCAGGGTGTGGACTTGAGGGTTAAACACAGACCTGTGGTAGGCCACGTTAATGCTTCTGGTCTATCTAGGTTTTTCCGCCTTAGTGATGAGAACTCCTTTAGAGGTTGTGTAGAGCTCGACATTTTCAGCTGGTTGGACACGGGTTAGACCTGTCATCCTTAGGGTGATCTTTCCCCAGACTTTTTGGCTTTTGCCTCCCTTTTTTGCTGCTTTGTTTTGTTGACCGTTGTACTCTGAGCACTTTACCACTGCTGACCAGTGCTAAAGTGCATTTGCTCTTCCCCTGTGGACCTGCAGCACTAATTGTGACACCCACCTAAGTAGCCTTTCAAACATGTCTCTGGCCTGCCACTGCAGTGCCTGTGTGTGTAGCTTACTACCACTTTAACTTGGCATTTAGAACTACTTACCAAGCCTTAAACTCCCCTTTTATTACAGATATATTATACTGTGGAGAAGTGTGGCTCACTGGTTAGAAGAGGCAGACCTGGAAGCAGAGATCAGCCCGGGACCAGGGTTCAATTCCCGGCTCGGCGGGGTCTTGAGTCCTAAAATGTCCATGGACTCGACAATTCTCGCTCCGGTGCCTACTCGATTCACGGGTTCACACTCTGCGACTCTGGGCAATAGCTTGCTTAATCTCCACAACGGCCCCTCGCGGCGGGATGCCTGGCTTTCACCTTGCGGATACCCTGCCGGGGTTATCTCACAGGGGAATACCAGGACGGGTTCCCTAAGCAAGCGCTTAGAAACCGCTCGGTGATTTGCGCTATATAAATTCCTGTACATGTATAGAAAGGTGTATTGACCCTCTTTTTGCTTCTCTTTCCACTGTTCTTTTATTCTGCGTTGGGAACTCTCAAGCGTTACTTTTCTGCTCTGCCTGCTTTTTTGAGGCTGCCTGACCAGCATTCTCTCTTTAAGTCTCCTATTGTACATAGATCTCTAAAAGGGCTGGCTCGCTTGTTTCCACCCACACCCTTTGTTATGCTACAGTGGGACCTTAATTTGGTCCTCACCTACTTAATGTGTGCTCCCTTTGAGCCTTTACATAACTGTCCCCTCCGGCTATCAAAACAGCCTTTGAAGTGGCGATTACATCTGCCCAGATGGTGAGTGAGTTGCAGGCGTTATCTTGCACGCCCCCCTAACTGATGCCTTTTCCAGACAAAGTGTTGCTTCGCACCCGGGCTTCCTTTTTACCAAAGGTCGTGATCCCATTCCATCTGGATTAATCCATCATGTTGCCCATCTTCTCTTCTCCCCTGCATCCCTCTAAAGAGGAGGAGCGTCTCCACCGACTGGACCAAAAAAAGATTGTTTTTGTTCTAACTTGACCGCACAAAAGAGTTCTGGGTGGTCGACCAACTCTTCGTGGGGTGCTTCGTAGTGAAGAAGGGAAGGGCAGTGCAGAAAAGGTCCATTTCTCATTGGGTCATTCTCTACATTAAGATCTACTATGCCCTGGCCAAGAAACAGCCCCTGAGAGATTAAGGGCCCATTGCACTAGGGGAAAGGCTGTGACTATGGCCTTGGCTCGGGGTGTCCCAGTCCTGGACATCTGCCATTCAGTAACGTTGTCAACACTATAACCTGGACAGTCAGGTCCGCAGGGAAAGGCATTTTGCCTTTTCGGTCTTGGAGGAATTCCGATTATAGGATATTGGTCTGCAACCCACCGCCGGTATGGTATGGCTATCTAATTCAAAGGTAAGGAGTCTGCAGCTAAAAGTCTCTTTCAAATGAGCAAGTTACTTACCTTCTGTAGTGTATTATCTAGACACTATCTAGCTGCCAATTCCTTACAGCCCCACCCATGCCTCCCCACTCTGCGGACTAGAAAGAAAGAACTTGTTGGAGCCGACTTCATTCGTCCCCAGCACGAACGATGGCAGAAAAGGATACCCTTTCATTCTCTGAAGCACACATTCAAAGTTTAATGTCCAATCCTTCCCCCTTCTCCTCCATAACTCTAAGCTCCACAGCGAAACAGCAAAACGAATCTGAGAAATTAATACGGTTGAGTAAAAAACGCATTAGGACTGAGCTACATTGACATTTCCTCCTCTCCCATCTAAGAGCAGGGACTATCCCGTGGGGACTGCAAGTTAAAAATATCCCCGTGGTCTTCACTGAGGATCTTGAATACAAAAAGGGATTTAGCTTCATCAGCACGAAGTGCAGCCGTGACCTAATGGTCCACACTATCGAGACTGCAGCCCGTATCTGTCAGAAAGAACTTGAAGAACTTGACATCATAACTACAGCCGTTAGAAACAATCATACTGACTCTGAGGCTAAAGCATTGTTAGAAAAAATTGACAAGGAGGTACAGACATTTAAAGACAACACAATCAACTTCAAGACCAACAAATTTGAAAAAGATACCAAACATTTCAATATTGAAACTGTATATCCTTATCTTAAGGAAGATTATTACTCCCAGGTGGAAGCACGGAGAACGTTAACACAAAATCAAGGAAGATCTAAGAATCGATTCACAACTTTTTCTGAGTCATCCTCTTCGGACTCATCTGGTGACACAAATCCCCGAGAAGGACCATCAAAAAGACAGGGTGCTTTTTTAGAACAAGGCGACCTGAGAAACAGAGTACGCTTCAAGCCACCACAACCACAATGGGAAATGAGAACCCGCAAGAACTACTACAAGAGCTGAACACCACATCTATAGTCAATTTATCATCAAGAGTAATTACTCAAGCTTAGAAATCTGTTCTTGAGCTGCGTATAAAATGTGTCCCTTCCACACGGACCGACTTTGCAAACTTAAAAATAGAGACACATGATCTTTTCCGAAAGATCTGACTGAAGGTGTTCTTCGCAAGAAAGGAATACCAAGGAAACAAAGAAGCTGCTGGTCTAACCAACAGATCGACTTTCACCCCTCCACCACACCTGATGCCCAAACAAGTGATTGCATTTGAACAAGCAGTCATGTCCTCAATCCATCACCTTGAGAAACAAAAACAGTGCGTTCAAATGAACATCTCCAAACAACAACATGAGGCGATTAAGAACCTACAGAATGAAGATTCGGTGGTCATAAAACCCGCCGACAAAGGTGGAGCCCTGGTTGTGTGGGCCAGACATCTGTATATAGCAGAAGCCAATAAACAAATCTTAAACAAAGAATGGTACAGATCATTGAGTGAAGATCCCACCCGTAGCATCGAAGATGAGATAAAAGAAAAACTCAAATGAGGATTGGATGCAGGAATACTGGGACCGAAGGAGTATGAGTACTTGAATAAAACAAATCCGTGCACCCCCGTAATTGACTTCTTACCAAAAATCCACAAAAACATGATGGATCCCCCTGGGAGACCGATTGTCTCCAGGTGCGAATCAATACTAGAGCCAGTTGCCAAATATGTTGACATCTTCCTGAAGCAGTTTATTAACCAAGTACCTTCTTATCTACGGGATATGACTGACTTCTTGAATAAAATTGAAGGTCAACCATTCAACAGTAATTTGCAGCGGCTAGTGTCCTTTGACGTAACATCACTTTACACACAAATTCCCCAGGATGAGGTCCTTGAAGCAATGGAGGTCTACCTGGATCTGGCTCGAATCGCATTGAAATGCAACTACTTCAGATTTGAGAACACATTCTATATGCAGGTGAAAGGCTCAGCAATGGGGTGTCCATTCACACCTGAAATGGCTATATTGTTTATGGCCTTGTTTGTAAAAAGATTTATTGATAATACTCCTTTCAGTGAATGTATCACACAGTGGTATAGGTACATCGACGACATCTGGTGTTTGTGGAGTGGTCTTGAGAATCGACTAATACAATTCCATGAATGGTTAAATACAAGACACCCAGATATTAAGTTCACCATGACAAAAAGCCGCTCAGCATTGACATTTCTCGACGTAGAAGTGTTTGAAGAAAACCAGAAATTAACAACAACACTACATCAGAAATCTACTGATAGAAACACTATTTTACACTATCAGAGTTCTCACCCCAAAAATCGAAAAAAATAATCTACTATATGGACAGCTACTAAGAATAAGGCGCAACTGTGCACGCAAAGAAGATTTCATGGCTAATGCATCCATCTTCAGTGACCAACTAAGGGATCGAGGTTATCCCCGCAAGCTGCTGAAACACGCTGTCGAAAGAGCCTGGTACACTCCGCGAGACACGTTGCTAACTAAAGGACTGAAACCTCCTATGGAAAAACTTGTATGTGTATCCACGTTTGGCCCTCATACCAACAAATACAAGAAAATCATTTTATCCAATTGGCACCTCTTAACAGAGTTGGACCTTCCGATGGAAAAACCTCTAATCGCCATGCGCAAAAACAAAAATATTGGTCAAAAGATAATTAGAGCCGACTTGGAACGAACTCCAACTCCAGCCAGTGATTTGCGTACGCAGTGGAATTTACCTCCCATTCAAGGACATAGAAAGTGTGGGAACTGCTCTGTCTGCAGCATGACGATTGAGGGCTAAGAGTTTATACATGATGGCATCAAATGGACCCACAACGAGTTTACCAACTGTAAAACAAGAAACATCATTTACGCAATTAAATGCCCCTGTTCTCAGATATACATCGGGAAAACAACACAACAGGTGAATCAGCGAATCGTACAACATAGGTCGCGCATAAAGAACCGCGTTCTGACCGCCTCAATGGTACAACATTTTGTCAACCACAACCATTCAGAAAGAGACTTTCAATGGACTGTTCTGTCCAGTATTAAACCGCCCCCACGCAGAGGAAATATGGAAAATATGCTGGCCAAAAAAGAAGCGTATTTAATTTTAAAGTTTCACTGCACAACAAAAGGACTGTATGACCTCACTGAGTTAAATCAAGCATTTACTTGAGTAATGTTACTACAAGTCCCAGAATCCAAAGGGGTATCAAACAGGAAGAAGATGCCAGTATAAGCAGGGACAGAGAAAGCACCGCGTGATGCGTGTTTGTTGAGAGACGCCACGATTGCATCAAGGCTTGAAGAATACTGCTGGAACGTAAATGAAGTCATTCGCCGGTGCGAAACGAATTGCCCAGGCCAAAATGCAGTACCATGATAAGGGGGGATGGCCAGACCCGCACGGACTGTCAAGCGCTCTAAAACTTTACTAAAATATTGGAATGCGGAGTGTTTGAAATTCTCAATCCGCACTCATATACGGAACTCTATAAGCATGTGCAATGGCATAGTATACTGTCTGCAGCCGAGAATATGGAGAAAAAGACTATAAGCGCACATTTCACCAAACACGAACAATTAAGCGTTCACGCTTCGAAATGTAAAGTGAAAACTAGAGACTAAAAACTTCCTCTTTTTGGTTGCATTAGGAAGTTATGATGCTCCAAATGTCGACGAAGACGTAATTTTCTTTGCTGAAGAGGAATCTTTCCCACAAGTAAGAGAGATGCCACAGAGCGCGCGTCTCATGCCGTAAACAGTGAGTGACTTTGTTTGGTTAAAATGATTATAATTTGTTTTTTTTTTAGGGTGAATTAAAAGCGCCCGAAACCATTCTATGCTGACTGTGTTTGAAAACACAAATATAAGTGGGGAGTCATCGAAATAGATGCGTGAAGACTCCAGTAAGTTTTTTCAAATAAAAAATAATAAAATACGACTGAGCTAAGACTTGCCCGTATTGTCAGACTTGTAACGCTCATACTTATACAATCAATTTGATTGTGTCCAGGTACAGAAGATGGACTAATAAGAGAACCGCACCAAAATATATAAGGTACCCATAAAATGTGCTTAGTTTGCCCATTGAAAAGTAGAGAGAGAAGGAGGTAAAAAGTGTGCTACTCATTATGTATTATTTTGTCAATTATTTGGATTACACCTTGGTCCAAAGTCCTGATGATAATCCCTTAAGGCAGAAGGGGATTGGAAACACGTCGGCACGTACATGTTTGTTTGCGAGGGACCAACATCAAATGGGACTCTTGTGAGGGTGTCGAGGTACAAAATATACCCCGAGAGCAAACTCTTTTTCAAAAAACAGTTTTCCCCACAGTCTGCCTGTCATAGCGTCATACAAAATTGTAATAAGAGAATAGTCTTAAGGCTGGCAGGCAATTATTGAATTTTCGACTGGTGTAATTACATGATGTGATCATAATGTTTTTTTTGTAATGAATTTTTCCAAATATGTTTTTGCATAATGTTCTTTATATAATTTTTTTAATGCATAGACTGAAACGTGTATTCCTCCAATGCATCAAGAATGATGAACTGTTGTTTTAAATTAAGTTGAATCAATACAATCATGAAAGTATAGTGCAATGACTCATGGCGTTGTATTTTGAATCTGCAGAATTAATTAGCAGTACAGAAATTGGTGGCCAGGTAACCCTTTATGAAAATATGTATTAGACCTCCTACCCGGCCCCCCTAACGGACGTAACCCCTTTAGTTTAAACTAATATTGTAGGGCATAGGTTACTTCCCTTTTTATGGCCCTAGGTTTACACATGACTACATCAGCTACTTTGTGGCTCTGCACTTCTGGCATGGGAAAAACTGACGTCTGCGCACTTGGGTGGCACCTATATAGGTCCCGTGACTTCATAACTAATGCTACCGACGCCGACAACATCACGTGGAGCCGAATGGAGTCACCCAAAGGCATGCGCAAGGAGTATTGCTCAGTAAAAGTTTCCTAATCCAGTCTGACGCCTGGGAAATTCAAAGGTAAGGAAGCTGCAGCTAGATAGACCTCAGTATAGATTGGGGTCACACACACAGGGGCATATTACCAAGGGTGGCGATAGGCAATTATCGCCGGATTAGCGGCCGATTTCGGCTGCTAAGCGGCGATAATTCTATCGCTCTATTAGCAAGCTGTCGCTAACTGATGTTAGCGACAGCTTTTAGGCGATAGCGAGCGGTTTGGGGCCCGCGTTGCATGTCAGCGATATCGCTAATGACATGCAAAGTGGGCGTAACCAACCTGTTAGTGACTGAAAGCAGTCGCTAATGTCGCTATCGCCTATTAGCAAGGCAGGCGTAGCGATGGAAATATTTCCGCTATCGCAAAAACCAATGCCTGCTCAGACCAGTTCTTAGCCATGTTATCCAATGGGAGGTGGATAACATGGCTAAGAGCATTTCGTCGCTAATGCGTGAATATCGCTGTATTCTCAGCGATATTCGCGCATTTCGACGCTATCGCTGGATATTTTAGCACAATGGAGAAAAATTTTGCTAATAGCATGTTTTCTCCGCTAACATATCCAGCGATAGGCAAACAGGATTTAGGTAGTAGTGATCCCAAAGGAAACGTCCACACTATTCTTTATAATATTGTTAATATCTACATGTAGTACACGATATGTAACAAGCAATTATTGAACGAATAAGTCATATAACGGGTGCTACAGAAGCTCAAGACACCTACTACCTCAAGGTGTGATATACATACACAAAAAGTGAATGTCGCAAAGTCAATTGAAGATTTGAGATTCTACTTACAGCACTCCAAACAATCACCCTATATTCAGTCAGGGCCTAAATATGGAGCACTCAGCCTAAACGTTTAGCCTGTGAAATAGATATTAAAGTAAAAATAACAGACAATATTTCAATCTGTGACAAGGATCCAAACAATCCAAGATGAGTCCAATCAAAGTCCACTGCAATTTTCTTCAAAAAACTTTTTTTCTTTTATTGATATTCAGATTTCATAAAAAGGCTTTATCCAGCATATACAGCGCCAACACGTGTTTCGTCCTACACAAGGACTTCATCAAGGCACGAATATCATGGAAAAATATCTTGGTCATTAGCCGAATTAGCCGACAAAAATTCGCAATCTATACAAAGCACAACACTAGTATGTGCGGAAACATGAAGATCAGCGTACAAAACATCCGGGTTATAATGTAGTAGATAAGTGACGTCACAAGCTGTTCTAATATGGTGATATGATCTCACCATAATATTTATGATGAGTGTATATCAATAAATATACCACGTCGGTTAACAGCGTGAGGGCACCCGACAGCACAGAATGAAATCAGTGTCGTGACCAACCAGTCAACGAAAAACGGACTATGCAATGTGTGTCCAGGATGTAAGCCCTTCGGTTTTATCAATATCAACAGTCAACCGCTATTCAGTAGACGGTAGTTTGCACAACCTTAATAAGTTGTCATCCAGGAATTATTTTCTACCGCTGGTTACGGGAAGATGATCCTAGGTGGTGGATTATGTTATGTGGTTGTCAACGACCCTCCACCAATAGCTGGAATTGCATTTTCGCAACCTTGATAAGTTGCTGTCCGGACACTGGCAGGACCGTTATAAGAAAGCTCAGGAACCCGAAATGACAAATCCAGCGATAGGCAGCGATAAAAAAATCGTCGCTAAGCCTATTTAGCGATAATTATCGCTACTTGTTGGTAATATGCCCTCAAGTTTTCTTCATGCAGATGACGTCAGAAGCAGAAGTAGTACATAGCCAATCTTATTCTGCAGACCACTCACATTCCAGGTAACAATTTATATGCACCGTCATGACCCTGTGGTGGTACTCAGAGGGGGATCATCGGGGGATAGCTCGGCGGAGCCACAGATACCTTAATTAAGAATTACAATTGACCTATAAGTAGCATC
This sequence comes from Lissotriton helveticus, assembly GCF_964261635.1. Lineage (NCBI taxonomy): Eukaryota > Metazoa > Chordata > Amphibia > Caudata > Salamandridae > Lissotriton > Lissotriton helveticus. Next base: position 1,139,373,827 of record NC_136070.1, read on the forward strand.
TTGGGTACAGCCCTCAGTATCAGGTGTACATATTAAATTGGAATTAGGTAAATCTACTGCAAAATCCAACAATTTGTACCCACTTCTTTCCCCACAACAGGGGAGGGAGGGGTCCCTCGATGATAAAGTGAATCATTATTTTCCAACGAGCTTAAGACCTGGAGCCTGTTGAACAAGTCTATGGGGGATATATGCTGGAGATTACACCAAGTCAACTGTTGATGGTTTAGTTTCCCAGCTGGGCAGACACTCGTAAATGTCTGTAAAAGTAGCCTTTCCTTAGTGGGACATTTCATCCTACTCTTTTAGCCATCAACATTTGGTTGGCCCTATAAAGCTGGAATATATGTTTCAAATTCAACCAATGAATAATTTTGTTCTTCAACAGCTCCGGGGTTTCAAATATTCCAGGAGTCAAAGAAGGGACGGTGACCAAAACTGCCACATAGGGGCAGCAAGCTGGTGGTAGGTTAATAGAGAAATGGCATAGAGGATTTCTGCAACTCAGAAACTAAGGACAGTCTTGTGACGGTATAGACGTCTGGTTCAGGGAAGTGGAAAAAGATGGATGGGTCTGGCACATACTAGCTGTAGACAATGTCTTAGCGGGCGGCAGAGTACCATTTGTAAAGTTCTGGCTAGTATAAGCTGGAATGATGATACCCCTTATGAGTATTACCACAGGTAACCTCACCTGTGGAAGAGCTTGAAACCTTATCTGGCATACAGCAACCAGCTGTGTGAGCCCTGAGACAGGCAGGGGCTGGGATAGATGAGCATCTGAAATATCGTACTGTGAGGCCCTTAAACTAAGCAGAAGTTCTTCAATTGTTCCCAACCTCGGATAATGGGCAGAAGCAAACTTTGCATCAACCCCCTAACTCTCTCAAAGAATTTCTACTGGAAGGTGGACAAAGCATCCAAGGGTAATATGTTCGTAGATACAGGGCAGCTAGCAACATCATCAATAGCAGATTGAGAGGCCGAGGCACGAAGCCCTTTTCTTGTCCCCTGGCGTCTTTTCCTCTATGCTGTGTAGGTCCATCAAGGGCTCTCCCGTGGTGAGGCGCTAAAGGTTGGCTGCTATTCTGCCCATGGTTATCTAATGGGGCTTGTAGAGGGGCCTTCAGACGAAATATGGACAAAAAAATATTGCTGTACCAAAATATTGTGTCCAAAATATTGTGATATGGAAATATTGTCAGCAAGAATATCATTGTCAAGAATGTTGATTTTAAGGTAAGTAATGACTATTTTTAAAATATCTAAGTCATTAGTATTGTTTGCAAAAATATAGTTGTTTAAAATATTGTTTTTAAATTTTGTTATTTTTTGTTATGTATTTTTGTACATATTTTAAATGTATGTGATGTTAATTTTTTGTATAATTATTGTTTTTTAATATATTTGTAAAATATTTGTACATTTTTAGTGGTTATTGAATTTAATTTCATTATTTTTTGTGATTTTTTAGTGCTGTAGCGGGTCGTGGGTTTATAGGTGTGGAGGGTGGGAAGCAATGTAATTATAATACATATAATGATTATTTAGACCTCTTCTAAAGGCCATCAGATCCGTAACCTTCCTAAGAGCCAGGGGCAGGGCGTTCCAGGCCTTGACTGCTCCCAGCACAAAGCTTCTTCCCCCCCACCGTGCTTTCCTAATTCGGGGCACTGCAACCAGCCCTGCCTCAGAAGATCTGAGGCGTCTTGCAGGACGATACCAACGAAAATACTGCTGAAGAAAAGACGGACCTAGACCTCGCAAGGCCTTGAACACCGTACAAAGAGCTTTGAAAGAGATCCGCTTTCGCACCGGGAGCCAGTGAAGTTTAACAAGCTCTTGGGTGACAGAGGCATACTTAGGAATTCCCGTAATCAAGCGTGCTGCGGCATTTTGCAGAACCTGCATTTTGTTCAGGATGCCCTGTTGTGCATTAAGAAACAAGCTGTTACAATAATCCAAGTGGATAGAACCAGCGTAGTGACGACTGTTTTCTTGCAGCTTTCTGGAAGGAAGGGAAGGATTTTACGGATTGCCTTGAGCAGGAAAAAGATGGAGGAGGACAACGCATTGACCTGCGGTCCGAAGGAAAGCTGGTCATCAATCAGTACCCCTAGGTTCTTAACCTTGGACACAGGGGTAGGGACCTTGCCCATGCATTCAGGCCACCAATTTGGACTCCAGAAATTAGCGTTTGAACCAAACACTATACCTTCAGTTTAAGTTCATATTTCTCTATTTAGTGGCCTGGGCACATCTGACCCCCCCAGCTGCTAACTGTAACAAACCTGGCTACCACAGCAGTTAGTCACCAGTCTCAAGGCTGCTCTGCCAGTGTTGTAGAGCCCTGCACCATGAGTTTGAAGTGCTTCTCATCTCTCAACCATCAGTGCATGGCCCTTGATTACCTGAACAGTGTGCCGGCCCCTTAGTAACTGACTGGCCACATACAGCTCCATCGGTGCTCGGGCGAGCCAGGCGAGTCCCCAAGCCAAGCACCAGCCTTACTCTATGCTCATGATGCCGTGATATTAGCTAGGGCAACTCGTTGCCTTAAGCGGCTACTGCAGTCCTTCGTCACAGTTATGCCAAACTTGGAGATAGATATTAATTATAGTAAGTCCCATTTTATGGCACGCGGTGGTAAAAAAATGTAATCTGAGACCCATTAACTGTAACAGTAATATTCTGTCACTGGTGAATAGTTTCCCGTCCCTGGGGATAATTTTCAAGTCGTCTGGAGCCAGGAATGGTAATATCACCGCCTTAAATACATTCAAACGATTGGTGCTCTGTTTTATCTGACACCCTTGGTTGGGAAAAAGCCAATATCACTTCTTCTAGCAATTTATAACACACTGGGGCATATTATCAAGGCAGGCGAAATGAAATTATCGCCGCTTTTGCGTCCCTTTTCGGCCGCAAAGAGGCGATAATTTCATTACCCTATTAGCAAGCTGTCTCTAACATCAGTTAGCGACAGCTTTTAGGTGATAGCGAGCGGTTTGGGGCCCGCTTTGCATGTTAGCGATATTTATCGCTAATGACATGCAAAGTGGGCGTACCCAACCAGTTAACGACTGAAAGCAGTCGCTAACGTCGCTATCGCCTATTAGCAAGGCAGGCGTAGCGATAAAAAAATGTGCGCTAAGCGCGAATATCACTAAACACTAACGCCTGCTCAGACCAGTTCTTAACCTGTATATCCAATGGGAGGTGGATATTCAGGTTAAGACCCTATTGGCGTTAATGCCTGAATATCGCTATCGCCGGATATTTTATCGCATTGGAGATAAACGTTGCTAATAGCACGTTATCTCTGCGATAAAATCCAGCGATGCTTGGCGATAAAAAAAATGCCCCTATGCTTCTTTAGCGATAAATAACGCTACTTGTTGATAATATGCCCCACAGTGCGTCCCAGTGGCCACTTGTATTCAAAGGCAGTTTGCCTTCAAACAGAAGAAAATCGCTGCTGCCTCAGGTCATTATCTCAACCACCCTGCTAAATGTATTTTGTGTGCCACATCAATCACCATGCATTGAGGCACTTTATTCCGTGACTGGACTCCTTTATAAATGTGCTGTATCATGGGCGTCCACAGGGAGGGGCCCCCCGGATCGCCAGTGCGGCCTGTGTGGGCCCAGTCACGGCCGGGCCTAGTCCATCATGCTTTTGAAATGGTGCCATTGTTCCAGGTGGCAGCCCCCTCCATTGGGCGGGAAGGGTGCAAGAGGGTGACCGAGAAGGGTGCAAGGCAGAGGGGAGAAGGGTGCAAGGCAGAGAGGAGAAGGGTGCAAGGAGGAGGGGAGAAGGGTGCAAGGCAGAGGGGAGAAGGGTGCAAGGCAGAGGGGAGAAGGATGCTAGGCAGAGGGGAGAAGGGTGGAAGGTGGAGGGGAGAAGGATGCAAGGCAGAGAAGGGTGCAAGGCGGAGGGTGAGAAGGGTGCGAGGCGTAGGGCGAGAAGGGTGCAAGGTAGAGTAAAGAAGGGTGCAAGGCAGAGGGGAGAAGAGTGCAAGGCAGAGAGGAGAAGGGTGCAAGGCAGAGAGGAGAAGGTTGCAAGGTAGAGAAGGTTGCAAGGCGGAGGGGGAGAAGGGTGCAAGGCGGAGGGAAGAAGGGTGCAAGGCAGAGAGGAGAAGGGTGCAAGGCAGGGAGGAGAAGGGTGCAAGGTAGAGAAGGTTGCAAAGCGTAGGGGGAGAAGGGTACAAGGGGGAGGGCCAGAAGGTTGCAAGGCGGAGGGGGAGAAGGGTGCAAGGTGGAGGGAAGAAGGGTGCAAGGCAGAGAGGAGAAGGGTGCAAGGCAGAGAGGAGAAGGGTGCAAGGTAGAGAAGGTTGCAAAGCGTAGGGGGAGATGGGTGCAAGGGGGAGGGCGAGAAGGGTGCAAGGCAGAGAGGAGAAGGGTGCAAGGCAGAGAGGAGAAGGGTGCAAGGCAGAGGGGAGAATAGTGCAAGGCAGAGGGGAGAAGGGTGCAAGGCAGAGGGGAGAAGGGTGCAAGGCAGAGGGGAAAATGGTGCAAGGCAGAGGGGAGAATGGTGCAAGGTAGAAAAGGGTGCAAGGCGGAGGTGGAGAAGGGTACAAAGGGGAGGGGAAGAAGGGTGCAAGGGGGAGGGGGAGAAGGGTGCATGGTAGAGGTGGAGAAGGGTACAAGGGGGAGGGGGAGAAGGGTGCAAGGCAATGGGGGATATGGGTTCAAGGTGGAGAAGGGTACAAGGCGGAGGGGGAGACGGGTGCAAGGCGGAGGGCGAGAAGGGTACATGGTGGAGGAGGAGAAGGGTGCAAGGAGGAGAGGGAGAAGGGTGCAAGACAGAGGGCGAGAAGGGTGCAAGGCGGAGAAGGGTGCAAGATAGAAGGGGAAAAGGGTGTAAGGGAGACGGGGAGGGGGAGAAGGGTGCAAGGCGGAGGGGAGAACGGTGCAAGGCCGAGGGGGAGAAGGGTGCAAGGCAGAGGGGAAGAAGGGTGCAAGGCAGAGGGGGAGAAGGGTGCAAGGCAGAGGGGGAGAAGGGTGCAAGGCAAAGGGGAGAAGGGTGCAAGGCAGAGGGGAGAATGGTGCAAGGTAGAAAAGGGTGCAAAGGGGAGAGGGAGAAGGGTGCAAGGCAGAGGGAAGAAGGGTGCAAGAAAGAGAGGAGAAGGGTGCAAGGCAGAGAGGAGAAGGGTACAAGGCAGAGAGGAGAAAGGTGCAAGGTAGAGAAGGTTGCAAGGCGGAGGGGGAGAATGGTGCAAGGGGGAGGGCGAGAAGGGTGCAAGGCATAGAGGAGAAGGGTGCAAGGTAGAGAAGGGTGCAAGGCGGAGGGGAAAAGGGTGAAAGGTAGAGAAGGGTGCAAGGCGGAGGGGGAGAAGAGTGCAATGGTGAGGGGGTGCAAGGCAGAGAGGAGAAGGGTGCAAGGCAGAGAGGAGAAGGGTGCAAGGCAGAGGGGCGAAGGGTTCAAGGCAGAGGGGAGAAGGGTGCAAGGCAGAGGGGGGAATGGTGCAAGGTAGAAAAGAGTGCAAGGCAGAGGTGGAGAAGAGTACAAGGGGGAGGGGGAGAAGGGTGTAAGGGGGAGGGGTAGAAGGGTGCAAGGTGGAGGGGGAGAAGGGTGCAAGGCAGAGGGGGAGAAGGGTGCAAGGCAGAGGGGGAGAAGGGTGCAAGGCAGAGGGGAGAATGGTGCAAGGTAGAAAAGGGTGCAAGGGGGAGAGGGAGAAGTGTGCAAGGCAGAGGGAAGAAGGGTGCAAGACAGAGGAGAAGGGTGCAAGGCAGAGAGGAGAAGGGTACAAGGCAGAGAGGGGAAAGGTGCAAGGTAGAGAAGGTTGCAAGGCGGAGGGGGAGAAGGGTGCAAGGGGGAGGGCGAGAAGGGTGCAAGGCATAGAGGAGAAGGGTGCAAGGTAGAGAAGGGTGCAAGGTGGAGGGGAAAAGGGTGAAATGTAGAGAAGGGTGCAAGGCGGAGGGGGAGAAGGGTGCAAGGGAGAGGGCAAGAAGGGTGCAAGGCAGAGAGGAGAAGGGTGCAAGGCAGAGAGGAGAAGGGTGCAAGGCAGAGGGACGAAGGGTTCAAGGCAGAGGGGAGAAGGGTGCAAGGCAGAGGGGAGAATGGTGCAAGGTAGAAAAGAGTGCAAGGCGGAGGTGGAGAAGAGTACAAGGGGAAGGGGGAGAAGGGTGTAAGGGGGAGGGGGAGAAGGGTGCAAGGCAGAGGTAGAGAAGGGTACACGGGGGAGGGGGAGGGGGAGAAGGGTGCAAGGCAAAGGGGGATATGGGTTCAAGGTGGAGAAGGGGGCAAGGTGGAGGGGGAGAAGGGTGCAAGGCGGAGGGTGAGAAGGGTGCAAGGCGGAGGAGGAGAAGGTTGCAAGGCAGAGAGGGAGAAGGGTGCAAGGCGGAGGAGGAGAAGGGTGCAAGGCAGAGGGGGAAAAGGGTGCAAGGTAGAAGGGGAGAAGGGTGCAAGGGGGAGGGGGCGAAGGGTGCAAGGCAGAGGGGGAGAGGGGGAGAGGGTGCAAGGTGGAGGGGGAGAAGGGTGCAAGGCAGAGAGGATAAGGGTGCAAGGCAGAGGAGAGAAGGTGCAAGGCAGAGGGAAGAATGGTGCAAGGCAGAGGGGAGAATGGTGCAAGGTAGAAAAGGGTGCAAGGGGAGGGGGAGAAGGATGCAGGGGGGAGGGCGAGAAGGGTGCAAGGCAGAGGGGAGAAGGGTGCAAGGGGGATGGTGATGAAGTTAAAAATGTGCCCCCCCCTGGAAACATTTCTGGGGGCGCCCATGTGCTGTATCTCACTGGGCACAAGAAGGGGGGACAGCTATTGGAACCTTCTTTATGAATGGAACGTTAGCAGACCGTGATAATTTTGTATGCACTCAAAGTCCCTTCGACAATGTTTATTCTCGATGCTACCATTTCCCACTACATTAAACGTTACTGGCCCCCTGAAGGAATAGAACCCCCCATTTAATGATGAACGGGGCGTCATCTTACCTGATGGTTATACAGAGGCATTAGGGCGCACTCAGGTAAAACACTTACTCTATTACGAACTAAATGGACCGAAAATGTGGGCAGGGAACTAACTGATAAGGAATGGGCTACTATTCCCCCCCAAAAAGTCTCTAGAAACGCTAAATTTAAATATATACAGTACATGATACTGCATAGGGCATACCTAACACCACACCGCCTTAATAGAATGTATCCAAATGCACAAATCCCCTGCCCTAGATGTTAGGAGCTTGACGCTGATATACTGCACATGATATGGGACTGCCCACACTTGCGAACCTTCTAGCATACGGTTAGATACAGAGTACAAAAAGTCACTGGCACTGATGTCTGGTCGACTGTAGAGAGTTGCCTGTTAGGGCTACACCGATGCCCGAAGAATCAGAGGGTTTGTTACAGGTTTGCGGATCTAGCCATTCTCCTGGCAAAACGAGCCATCACAATGAGGTGAAAATCTGCCTCCCCACTTCTACCACTTACATGACACGCAGAAATGATTCGCTGGGGCTCTGCCGAGAGTGCAATCATTCGGCAAGAAGAATATCGCAGACTACGTAAAATACCCATTGCTATAGAATGGGACCAAATGTTACTGTCATTTAAATCTATAGATCCCATGACGACTCCACCATCCCGAATCGAATCCACACCCCCTACTGTCCACTAACACAGCATAAAGTGTACCCCTCCAATTACAGCCCTAAAACTCAACTTGATGTGATATACCAGAGTATACATCTCTACTTTAATATTGGAAAAGTATAGTTTCAAATGAGAAGATTGTAACGTATTGTGAATAAACGATTATATAGGATGCAAGAGGAAGGGAGGGTGGTGGCTATTGTTAAATTAAGAGTAAAAAGTTAGTTTTATTGAGTAGATACTAGAAAGTACAGGACAACTGCTTAGAAGTGACGACACCTTTAATTTCCTGTCTTCCTCATGTAGTTGTACTACAAATATCATTGTAAATGATTGTGTATATGCACATTTTTGATTTGATTATGTCATATGTATTTATGCACACAAATATGTGTCATCATGCAAACATGACTATCATATACTCACATTTTATTTTTGTGAAAATCTCAATGAAATTGTGTTTTATTTTAAATGCATTGAGGCACTTTCACCCTGCACTCAGACACTTATCAACCTTCATTTATGCGCCACTCACCCAGCACAGAGCACTTACATCACTCCCTGCACTCATACACTGCTCCCACACCTTTGAATTTATTATTAATCCCATAGGCGAAACCTTATGCATTTACCCAGGCTTGTTAATGAAAGAGGCGGCCTCCACACATTGTAAGATCACCAACGAACGCTCTTGGGCAGGGTACAATCAGATGGCCCATACAATCATTCCTGGAGCAAATTATAGGAGGAGGTCTTTCCATTTGAAATAGATGTTGTACTATACCCCATACTGAATACAAAAGATGTATTCTACTGTTTCAGCCGAGTGCTTTAGATGTAGCCATAACAAGGGCTATTGGCTATACATTTGCTTCACAGGTCCATGCTCATGTCGTTTTTGGGAAAATATTTTCCAATTTATCAGCCACAATCTACAGATTGATTTAGGTCCAGCCTCTTATGCGGCCCTATTTGGCATGGCCTACCCATGTAGGCAAATCACTCAATGTCATAAGCAATTTGTTTTTATTGCCTCATTGATTGCGAGGTACCTACTTTTATTCGATGGTTAAGCAAGATGAAAGGAGTTAAAACAGCTTGAAGACCTGTACGCGACAAGAATCGGGGCTAGCAAAAAATGTAGGGACATTTGGTACGTTTTGCTAGAATGACTTGTAATATAATGTCATTAATAATTCCCACCGACGTTACAAAATCTGTTATTTTAGTGACATTGTTTTCTTTCGTATATATGAATCATTATGGATGTTTGTAATGAACTTTTGTCTTACTTGATTATTATATATTTTTTTAATATGTCTGTTCTCCCAGCAAATTGCCCTCATGTTCCATGGTGGACTATCTTTAAGGTTATACAAATAGGTTTATATGATAATATATTAATATAAATATAATTATATAAATGATGTTAACAGACGATAGCTGTTCTTCACATTCTTTAGTTTTTATTTTACAACAAAGCATGTCTGATTGAATGTCTGTAATACGGATATTATGTAAAAAAACAACTGAATTAAAATTGTAGATCTGATAATGACTGGTAAGCACATGCTCCCGGCGAGATGATTAGGAAATAGGCCTATTTTCTAAGCTACGTTATGAATAGGAAGATGAGAAAAATGTTGTTATGTTTACTGTCACTTTAAGGAACACATTGTTGATAACATCATTTATGGAATGATTACATTCCAATTGCTGTGAATCAGTTGCTGCATCTTTTGCTGTTGATGGTTGTAAATTAAAGCGAGCTCTTCAACTTATTCCTGTTTGAGTGCTTTAATCACTGGCGACGAGGGTCAAGTCTTGATTGGGGACAAGCATTCTCAACCATCAATTCCCCTTTAATTGACATTGGACTTCATTTGGTCAGATTTGGACTTTGAATTCATTTTGGACTGAATTGATTTTGGACTGCTGTACTTGGATACTCCTGTATTTGGATACTTTACAGATACTGAGGATTATTCGGACTTGGATATCATATTTCCTTATTTCCTTTCTACTTCTTCTGGATTGATTATCTACGCTTTGAAAATTCTTGGACTTCACAATATTGTTAGACTGTTGTGTTTCTCTACTTTCGACTACTTTCTACATTTGTGGAAGTGCTCCTGATTTCTGTCTGCGTACCTTTTGTCAAAAATCTGGTATTTTATTTTTCTTATTTATTTATTTTGTTCACCTGATCGGCGGATGCAGTTGCTTCTCCGTATTGTTTTGGTTTGAATCTGAGCTGGTGGCTCGCGTGTGGCATCGCGCGAATCCTGCAAGTTCCTTCGGCTCCTTCGACATCTCCATTCCAAGATTGGTGACTGAACGCGACGCAGGAAGCTTTGACCCGACTTTGTGTCATTGCGCAACGTACCGCGTCATCACTCAACGTACCGCGTCATCACGTTAAGGCAGCCATTTTGTATCCCTATGGCAACGATCTTACATTTTAACGCCGGTGCACACAGCAGCGCATTGATGTATTTTTATATGTGATGGATTTGTGGTAACAACGCTCACTACTGCACCGTCGATGTGCACGACAGCACATTAATTTTTAACCTGAGTGTTGAATAAAACGTCGATGTGCAAAACAACACATCCATTTTACCTGAGCTGTGAGTGAACTTGTAAAAGAAGACTATTTTGAACTATTTTGGGTTGTTATTATCTATATTTCACATATTTCTTAAAGACACTTTAGGTTTTTAGTTAGTTATTTTTACATTTACGAAATGGCTACTACATCCAGCATGTCACAGCCACCACCATTTCTTTCAGAGGAAGGGGAGCCTATACTTCCATGGAAGAGATGGAGAAACCTATTTGATTCATACTTGGTGGCAATAGGAGGGGGAAAGTTCTCAGCTTTTAGAAAGCAAGCTATTTTGTTGCATAATTTAGGGGTTGAGGGCAGACACACTTATGATAGTATGGATACTTTACCTGTAGGTGGAGCTGATGGTGAACCTTCAGACATTTTTGAAATGTCTATGACTATGTTAGAATGTTATTTTGGTCCAAGAATTAATGTAGTTTTAGAACGCCATAGGTTTTTCACTCGGGTACAGGGTCCAGTTGAACGGGTTGGAACGTATGTTGCTGCTTTAAAAACTCTTGCACGTACGTGTGATTTTGGGGAATTATCTGAATCACTTGTGAGAGATCAACTTGTTAGATGTACAAATAGTTCTAGGGTTCAAGAGAAATTGTTGTCAAAGAACCCTACGTTGAAGGAGGCTGTAGCCATTGTAGAGGGCATGGAAAATACCTCTACATGGGTTAAGGAAATAAGGAAAAATAAGGAGGAAGAGAGTCGCACCATAAGTGATAATAAGAAGAAAACTCTTGATACAGTGCACATTTTAGAAGAAGATGATTTTGTTGCAGAATGTCACGAAGGGGTTGCTAAAGTGGCTGTTGGTTCAAAGAACAAATCAACCCAGAAGGCCTCATTCTCTCAGAAGAACACTCTTGATAGTCGTCCTTCTTTTAGTAAAGAGTCTCTTATGTCTAAAGAGCGTGATTTTCGTCAACAACGTCCATTTAGCAATCAGAGAATACGTTGTTTTAGGTGTGGCAGTTTCTCCCACACTTCTAATTTTCCAAATTGTTTTGCAAGAGACGGCATTTGTAATAACTGTGGAAGCAAAGGGCATTATGCTCGTGTGTAAGTCTGGCAAGAAAAGAGAAGGAAGTGAATCTAGTTCTGACATTGTACGTACGGTTGTGGTGTCGAATGTTAAAAGTGATGAAATGGTTGTTGATGCAGAACAATTTACTATGCCATTTTATGATATAGGAATTGACAAATATGTATTTAAGCTTATGGCAGACTTAGGGTCTCCTTTCACTTTAATTGGGAACAAGATTTGGGATGAAGTTGTGGGTCTAGAAAATGTTGAACTCTTACCTCCTGACATTGCTCCTGTGAGTTATGCTGGGTCAAAAATAGACATTCTGGGGTATTCAGTGGCTAACATCACTTTCAGGAGCAAGAAAATCTTTGGCAAGGTATATGTTGCAGTTAGAGGTGACAACCTTCTTGGATGGAGACATCAACATGACTTGGATATAATTCTTAATCCTGGAGCCAAAAATCCTAAGAATCAAGTCATGTTGATGAAAGATTTTCTGTCCAGTTTCCTTCCAGTTAAGGTTGATTCTGTGTGTGATTCTAACAAATATTTTGTAGATTACCCAAATGTGTTTTCTGATACCTTGGGGTGCTTGAAGGGAATTGAACACAGAATTATCCTTAAAAAATCTGCCAAACCTTGTGTGCATAAGGTCAGGAAAGTACCCAATATGATGCTTGAGCCACTGAGACATGAGATTGAGAGGTTACTTAACTTAGGCGTGATAGAAGAGATTGAATCTTCAGAATGGTTGAGTCCGGTGGTTTTAGCACCCAAGCATGGTGGCAAATCGATTAGGATGTGTGTGGACTTGCGCGGATTAAATGAATGGATCTGGGTGGATCGACAGCCATTGCCCAATATAGCTGAGAGCATTAGTATTTTGAAAGGAGCCAACATTTTCAGTGTGCTGGATCTTTCTTCGGCTTATCACCAAATTGTATTACATAAGGATTCCAGACATTTAACATCTTTTGTTACACCTTTAGGTGCTTATCAGTTTCTAAGAATGCCATTCGGGTTAGCTTCGGCTGCTGCATGTTTTCAAAGGGTGATGAAAATGGTTCTTGGCAGTCTTCACAATGTGATGTTTTTTCAGGACGATATTTTAGTTCATGGTGTGAATGTTTGTGAGCATGATAAGGTGTTGAGATCAGTTTTGGACAAATTAGATGTAGGGGGGCTCACAGTTAAAAAGGAGAAATGTCGGATTGGTTTGGAGTCAGTCACATATCTAGGACATATTATTTCTGGGAATGGAATACAACCCAAGTTGGAAGTGGCTGAGAGCATTGTAAAGGCACCCACTCCAGTGGATAAAGACCAGGTCAAGTCATTTTTGGGAATGGCGGAATTTTATTCCAAGTTTGTCAAGGGTTTTGCCAGTATTGTTGAACCCATAAGGTCTCTTTTAAAAAAAGGTGTACGGTTCACTTGGTCTGATAATTGTGAGAAAGCCTTTGAATCAGTTAAGACAGAGATTGGCAAGATGCCAACTTTGGGTCATTTTGATTCCAAACTTAAGACCATTCTGACAACTGATGCCAGTCTTAAGGGACTTGGTGCTGTGCTTTCTCAAATTGTGAATGGGGAAGAAGTTGCTGTGTCATTCGCTTCTAGAGCTTTGAAAGAAGCAAAGTTGAATTACTCTTGTATTGAAAGAGAGGCGTTGGCAGTATTTTGGTCAGTATATCATTTCAAATTTTATTTGTGGGGCATTCCGTTTGTTGTCAAATCTGACCATCGTCCTCTTGTTCAAATTTTCTCTTGCCATCAGAGTGACCATATGACACCGAGGTTGAAAAGGTGGAGCGAAGGGTTACAAGAATTTAATTTTCATGTACAATATATTCCTGGACAAAACAATAAGCCTGCGGATTGTTTATCACGTCTTCCAATTGAAAGAGATTGTGTTGCAGATGAAGTTGGAGTATGCATAAATTGGGTATTGGAGTCTACTATATCCAAGGAGGATTGGTTGCAGTGTGTTAAGGATGATGTCACTTTTCAATCATTAGGGAATGTCATTAGAAATGGTTGGCCAAATTATGATGTACTTGAGTGTGAGTTGAAGCCTTATTGGACGGTGAGAAATGATTTAACTTTTTTCCAGGATAATTTGATGAGAGGAGACAGGGTGGTGCCTCCGGGCGATTTGAGGGAGAGAGTTGTTAACCTGGCTCATGAGGGGCATTTGGGAAGGAATCTCACCAAACCTCGGATCAGAGAAAGATACTGGTGGCCTGGAATGGATCGTATGGTGGAGGCAGTTGTGAAAGATTGTCATTTGTGTGCGGTCAATGACAAATCACGCACCACTAGTCACTCTCCTCTTTCTCCTGTTGAGGTTCCTGTAGCGGTGTGGACTAAGTTGGGGTTGGATATTGCAGGTCCTTTTGAGCTTATGCCTTCACATGAGAGATTTGTTGTATTGTTGGTGGATTACACCTCTAAGTGGGTGGTTTCAAAATGTATAGGTGTTGTGAATTCTAGAACTGTGATTGAGTTCTTAAGGGATGTGTTTTTGTCAGAAGGGGTGCCTAAGTACTTGCTCACTGATAATGGGGTGCAATTCACCTCCAATGAGATGGATAGTTTCCTTAGGGGTCTTGGAATTGTTCACCAGAAAACAGCTCTTTATTCTCCACAAGCGAATGGTCTCACTGAGAGAATGAATAGGGTTGTAAAGAGTTGTGCACAAAGGGCTTTGGAGTCTAAGGTTTCTTTTAGCGGTCTGTTAAGGGAGACATGGTGGGCTCATCGCATGGCTCCCAATGCTATCATGCAGAAGTCTCCTTTTGAAGCTTTGAGGGGTAGATTGGCGAGTTCTAAACTCAACTCAGCTTGGCTTCCGGAGAAGGTCTGTGATGATAGTGTAGAGAGTGAGGTGAAAAGAAGAGATGTTTTGACAAAGTATCAACAAAAATATAAACAACGTTATGATGACAAGATGGCTGTAAAATTTAGGAAATGGAATGTGGGTGACAGTGTTCTGGTGAAAAAACCGAAGTTTGGTCACAAAGGTGTTTCCAATTTCAGTGGTCCTTTCACCATTATTGCTATTAAATTTTTTTTTGTCACTTTAGATAATGGTTGCACTTGTAATATGTCTAAATTGGCAAAGTGCAATGATTTCAAGAATCACTTTAATAAGGGTTCTAGGTTTTCTGGCAATTCCAGTGATGTTTCTCCTAGTAATGACCAGAGTAACATTCGTGGTAGATCCTTACAGCTTCCTAGGAGATTCATGGATTATATTATGTATTAATTTTTATGTATTAATTTTATCATCATCCTGATTCTTTCTACATTCTTTTCTTAAGCTTCATTTTCTTTCTTTTACTGTGTATAGGGGATGTGTTATGTTTACTATCACTTTAAGGAACACATTGTTGATTACATCATTTATGGAATGATTACATTCCAATTGCTGTGAATCAGTTGCTGCATCTTTTGCTGTTGATGGTTGTACATTAAAGCGAGCTCTTCAACTTATTCCTGTTTGAGTGCTTTTATCAGATGTCACAATTTTGATGGATTGTATTGCTTCACTAAAAACCTAATAACAATCTGTTTATAAAAAAAAATGTCTGATTGAATGTTTGTAAAGGTGTTAGACCTGTCAGCCTTAGGATGGTCTTTCTTCAAACTTTTGCCTTATTCCACCAGTTTTACTGATGCCGTTTTTGTTGGTCTAAGGACTCTCTGCACTTTACCACTGCTAACCAGTGCTAAGGTGCTTGTGTGGCATACTTAATTTACTTGTACATCCCTATTAAAGGGGTACTACATGTAGCCAGGGCCTGTAAATTAAATACTACTAGTGGGCCTTCAGCACTTATTGTGCAACTCACTTAAGTTGCCCTTTAAACATCCCTCAGGCCTTTCATTGCTGCCTGTGTGTGCAGTTTTACACTGCCATTTCGACCTGGCAAAATAAACCTTTTGCCAGGCCAAAACCTCCCTTTTTTAATACATATAAGTCACCCCTGAGGTAGGCCCTAAATAGCCCATAGGACAGGGTGTAGTGTATTTAAAAAGTTGGACATGTACTTTTCACGTATACATGTCCTGGTAGTGAAAGACTCTTAAGTTTGTTTTTCACTACCTCTCCCATAGGATAATATTGGGTTAACATTTAACATTTAATAAGTTATAACCTTTAAT
This sequence comes from Lissotriton helveticus, assembly GCF_964261635.1. NCBI lineage: Eukaryota > Metazoa > Chordata > Amphibia > Caudata > Salamandridae > Lissotriton > Lissotriton helveticus. The sequence continues at coordinate 1,139,389,238 of NC_136070.1, forward strand.
TGGTAGCAGATACGAATCCACTGGCGGCTGGTGTTAACAGGTGAAGTGGGCGTTGCGCTACTGAGGATGAGACAAAAGGGAAAAAACTTAACACCACGGAGTAGGTGCACACTGATTGATGATCCCCTGTAAAACGATTGAATTTTTTTTTGTGTGTGTGTGTGAGGCCGAGTCCTCCTGCGCATGTGTTGGATGGGTGGCGGCTATTCCTCGCCTCCAAGGCACAAGCGAGGAGAGTGACATCGGCCTGGAAGGAGTGGCTGGACAAAGCAGCAGTGTTTCGATTTCAAATAGGGTGCTTATGAAATGGCCCAGGGCGCAGTCAGCAGAGCGTCATTCACATAACTAGAAAGGGGCAGGGCTAGCCGACACCAACACAGTGCAGTTGGTGTCAACAATTTGTTTGGCAACTCCTGTTTCCGGGATAATCAGAACATGTGCTGTAGTGCCCATGTTGGCTCTTTATTGCAGTCAGGATGGACACCATCGAGCTGCTCTGACCTAAAGTGACACCACAGGAACCAGATGTTTGAAAAAGAAAGGCTCCTGCAGTATGGTAATAAACAAGCTCACAGCATGTATTTTTTTCCATGTTACCGAGAGCTGAATTGGGGTGGGAGCTGTAGAAGGCTAGCTCAGTATATAGTGTCTACCTTTCTCTGCAAAAGAGAGCCACAGGATAGGTGCCCACTGCTTCTGGGGAACCTTCTGGGCTTTGCAGGCACTCTCAAAAGTAGGAATCTACTTGTGGATATCATCCCCAGTTTTAACCCCATTGATGCTGCCGTCGGCCGCCGAATGTTCGGAGCACTACCTGGCTGGTGCTGCGAACATTCAACGGCCAACGCGGCCCCGCCCACTCTATAGAACGCCCAGCACTGCGCCGAAATAACGGCCGCAGTTAAGGCGTTAAAAAGGGATACTATCCTGCTAAGATTCCTAGAATCTAAAGTGTTCCTCCCTGATTCTGGTCTCTTTATTGCTGCCACTATTGGGGTCTAACCCCAAATTCTTCCTCTCCTTCTCCATTTCCAGGACTTCCCTTTCAAGGGTGAGCTGCTCGCTCATCACCTTGAGTTTGGCCTTCTCAAGCCTGAGCAGATTGTACCCCGTATCTCAGATGGCCTTATCTAAATTAGAGTGAGTGGACCGAGAAACTGATGCTGAGGAAAGGGAGGCTGACGAAGAGGGAGACCTCTTCCTCTTAGAAACTCTGTGTACCAACCCAGGGGAAGTAAAATTGGGCTTACTAACATGACCCCCTTCAGTACCATCAGAACCCCCCTCTACAGGTATAGGGTTGTCCAGGGGAATCTCCTCAGATTCCTCCTGGCCATGTCCATTGACCGAACCAGCAGTGCTTAGTACATCTTGCTCTTCAAGGTCATCCCTCTCACCAAGGCCTTCTTCCTTCAGTGGCCTTCCAGGGTTCTGGATGTCACCCTGGAGGAGTGACTCCAGCAGAAAAGACCTATTGGGGTTACTACCTGTCCTAAGTCCTCTAGCTTTGCATAGGTCCCTAAATTATTGAAACCTAATGGCACTGTACCTAGACTCCTGAGTCTGGCTAGGTTCCCCAGCAGTGGACATTGTTCTAGTATAGTGTAGTACACCCTACTCTAGCATTCTAAACTTTCAAAACAAGGTTGGAGAAAAAGCTATGCTAGACCCTTGTCACCTAATCTAAAATTTTAGAAATGTCTTATCTATAAGTATAGTGAAATTAACAAAGGTAGTTGAGGCTTCTTATGGAAAACATACTTATGACAAAGTGGTAAAGCAAATTCAAGTCTTTATGCCATTGCTGCCACAAATGTAGGAGGCTGGCTCTGTATATAGTGTCCCCATATCGTGAGGCACTGTGCACTGAGTCCAGACAACCCTTAGTGATAGTGTTTGGGTCCCTGAAAATCAGAGCTCTCAAGAGGTAGCTGTGGAGATCAGCTAAGGCTTATTCAGGAGGGTGTAAAGCAAGTGCCTTTACCAATATAGTCAGTCAGTAAGCTTTTCACACAAGAAATGACCACACCAGGTGAGTATAAAAATACTTTGTATTTATTAGCAACACTAGACACTAATTTAGTATATCTCCTATCCGGAGAGATCAACTAAACACAAGAAATACTTCAGAAATAGGTATGTAGCATAGAAAAACACATAGGGCCCAACCGGGGAACAAAACCATATATTGAAATAGTGGAATGTGAGGTAAGTACCAAAACTAATACCAAAGGATGGAGGACCCCAGGAGAGGCACGGAACCAGCCATGGGTAGTATCCATGGACCCCAAGGTGCCTGAATGAATGAATGAATGAAAGTTAATTTGTATTGCGCGAACTTAGCCCAACGGGCATCAAGGCGCAGTCCACACATAAACATATATACTAATACAGAAAAATTTATTAATAGGCCTGAGAGAAGAGCCAAGTCTTCAATAGCTTCCGGAAAGTGACCAGAGAGGGTTGGTTAGAGAGTTCGGGGGGGAGATTGTTCCACAATTTAGGAGCCAGAGTAGAGAAGGCTCTTCCACCCCATTTCACCTTTTTAAATCTGGGGACGACGAGCCGATTTCTTGAGGATGAATGGAGGGATCTTTTAGGAGAGTAAGGACTGACAAGGGTCTTTATACCTTCGGGGCCAGAGCCAAAAACAGCCCTATGGGCCAAACAGATGAGCTTGAAGGAAATCCTGGAATGCATGGGAAGCCAATGGAGATCCTTCCTGGCCTGAGTTGCGGATAGCCTTGGTAGCTTTAGGACCATCCTAGCAGCAGAATTTTGGACCATCTGAAGGCGATGGAGGGATTTCTTATTTATGCCCCCATACAACGCATTAGAGTAGTCGAGCCTGGAAAATACCAGGGTGGCTGTTCCCTGCTTGCGGGCGTCAAATGACAGGTAGGGGGTGATCTTTTTCAGCATGCGGATGGTATTGCAGCAAGTGGATACTGTTCTGTTGACCTGAAGGTCAAAGGAGAGGGCCGAGTCTATGAGGACACCAAGGTTCCTGGCCAAGTTGGTAGGTTTAGGGCATTCTCCCAAAGAAAGGGGCCACCAGTCTTCGGACCAGATGTCGTGGTTTCCTCCAAAGACTAGGACCTCTGTCTTCTCCCCATTGAGCTTTAAGTAGTTACGCACCATCCATTGCGAGACTACCTCCATACAAGTTCGAAATTTGGTGGCAGCCTCTTTGGCCTGTGAGGTGGTGGAAATGATGATCTGGGTATCGTCTGCATAGGATAGAATTTGATACTCAAAAGAACGTATTACCTCCGCAAGTGGGGTTACATAGATGTTAAATAACAGAGGGCTCAGGGAGGAGCCCTGAGGAACCCCACATTGCACGGCCTGGGAGGCAGACAAAAAACTACCAAGCTGGACCCTTTGTTGTCTCTGGGTGAGGAAAGAGGATAGAAGACTCAGGGCACTTCCCTCTACCCCTATCCCCTTCAGCCGGTCTACCAGGATTGAAGGGGATAGGGTATCAAATGCTGCTGTAAGATCAAGTAGCACCAATAATGCGGTCTGCCCTCTGTCCACTTCGGAGCGGATGTTGTTAACTATGACAGTGAGGGCAGACTCGGTGCTATGGGCAGCACGAAAACCATGCCGGGAAATGTCAAGAAGACCCATCTTCTCTAAGAAAGCAGTCAGATGAGATTTAAGATGAGCCTCGAGTATTTTTGCCGGGGCTGGGAGCAGAGATATTGGCCAGAAGTTTTTTAAAACTTCAGGATTTAGGGAAGGTTTCTTTAGAAGGGGCTTGACAACTGCCGATTTCCAAGGGGTTGGAAAAGACCCCTCATCTATGGCCATGTTCATGACCTGCAGGAGAGGAGGACGATCTTTAGAGGACACGGATCAAGAGGTGAACATGATTTGGTGGAATCAAGGAGGCAATTTAATTCGTCCAGTGTCAGATGTGGAAATTTGAAGAAATTAGACGAGGGGCCCACTTCAGGGGTTTCATTGTGTGAGACGGAGGAGGGAGGGGACAGAAGTACCCTATTGGCATCCAATTCAATATTAAGGGATTTAAGAGAAACATAAATGTAGGAGATTTTAGTTTGGAAGAAGCTTGCGATATCATCGCAAAGCTCCTGCGACTCATTCACTGATTCGATAGCTTTAGGTGTTGATAGAGTGTCAATGACTTTAAAAAGCTCTCTGGATGATTTCAGTGAGGTAGTGATCTTGCGGAAATAGTTCTTTTTTTCTTCAGCTATGGCCTTTTTATATTCTCTCAGGGCTGACTTATGTAGATTTTTCCCCTGAGGGTCAGGGCAGGCATACCAGGCTCTCTCCTTCTGTCTACATTTCTGCCATAATAATCTAAGATGTTCCGAGAACCAAGGTGACGAGGGACTTTTTCAGGCCGAATAATGCTTTTTAGGGGGTGCTAGCAAGTCCACAGCGTTGGAGAGAGCAGCCGACAGGCCTAGGGCAGCTTTGTTTACATCAGGCAGAGAGAGAGGATGGAAGTCAGCCAGGAAGGGGGAGAGTGTAGTGTTAGATATATTATTATAGTTTCTTCTGTTCTCACATCCTTTCCTGTTGGTATGATCAGAACCCGAGGAAGTCATATTGAGAAAGAAAGGAATTGCCCTATGGTCGGACCAGGACAGAGGGATCGGAGTACCGATTGTCAGTCTGGTGTCATTTGAGAAGATGCCATCTAAAGTATGTCCGGCATTGTGAGTGGGGCCTCCAACAAGTTGATTAAGCCCACAGGAGGTTAGACCCTCGAGTAGAGCTTTGGTGTTGTTATCCTCGAGTGATTCCAAATGAAAATTGAAGTCACCGAGGAGAGTAAAATTAGACCTGCTGATAAATGGTTCTAGTAATGTAAGAAGATTATAACTGAAATTAGTCTTTGGGCCAGGGGGCCTATAGCAAAGAATACCAACAAAGGAAGCAGAGGGATCTAACTGTATAGTAAAGTGCAGTGCCTCATAATTATCCGTGGGGGATGAGAGGGGGTCGATAGGGCAGGTAAAGCCATCTCTACACATAATTCCCAGTCCTCCTCCCCTGCACCTAGTGCGGTCCATTCTGGTCAGGGCTTAGCCATCAGGAATAGCCTCGACTAGATCAGGGCCAGATGAAGCCGAGCCCCATGTCTCTGTTATAAAGACCCAGGAAGGCTTCCTCTGTGTTGCAAATTCATTGAATGCTGTCTTGTTTTTAATCAGCGATCTAGCGTTAATAAGAAAGCCATCTAGATTTTCCAGCGGTTCGATGGGTTTAGCCTTAATCTGGCGTTTCCTAGGTGGTCTGAGATGAACAGATGGGGAGGGATTACAGCCACACTTGTTGAGAAATATACCCTCTGGTGGAATAGTATGGTGACACGGCAAGGGAAGGGGTCTTAGTGAAAGCAAGGTGGTAAGTATACCCGACTCCTGTTTGGTGGGAGAGTAATAGAGACTGTCCTGCCCGTCCTGCAGCCCGTCCTCAGCGCGGACGGGCGCAGATGGGCTGGACTCTGGCGTGACTCCGGTGGTGATCCGGCGCGTCCGCAACGCGCTTCCGCTGCGCGGAGGCATTTCCGTTTCTTTTATGGGCTCGGGACTAGAGCGCTGCACGGGAATCCTCCCACCCACCTAAGATGGCCGCCGCTAATCTGAAGGTTTGTGTGCCTCAGCCCTAAATCGGCTGGATACCAGTAATGCGGATCGATGAATTAGCGGTTTAAGGAGCTGGCTGGTCAATAGCAGAGCAGGTCAGTGAGTGGCTTTCCTAAATCGTTTTTAAAGTAAGTCTTAAAACACGACGAATTTAAAAAGTCTTTGGCTTTTCATTCTGATAGATACATCTGCCGTGTGGATTCCTCACCTTGTGAATATCCCCTTGCGTCATCAACATTCGGAAATTCTTTTGTAGCTTCGCGCCGACGTGGATCCGGACGTCACAGAGGCACGGCATCGCACGCGACTCCGCTGACGTCACCGACGCCTATAATAGGCCCACACCGGCGTGATGACATCAGTTCCCTTTTTTCCGCGTCGTCGACGCTAACGGTTTTCAGGGATCGTACTGTAGCTTACAGTAACTTTGTTACTATTTTCATTGTATTGTGTCTATCTTCTTACTTTTCGAGATGTCGTCGAAAAAGACTGGGTTTAAAGCATGTGGCGAGTGTGGCAAGACTATGTCTATCACCGATCCTCACGAATGCTGTGTCTGGTGTTTAAGCTCCGACCATGATGTCGAGGACTGTCTTTGCTGCAAGAAGATGACGCCGAAAGCTTTGAGAGAGAGAGAGTCGAAACTCCTCGTGGCAAAGCTTAAAAGTAAGAAGGTTAAGAAATCTTCGAAGTCTCGATCTCGTCGGTCGAGGTCGAGATTGAGGTCTCGTTCGAGGTCGCACTCGGAGTCGTCTTCGGCTCACGCTTCGAAGTCATCGAGGAAGAAACACAAGAAGAAGAGCCATGAGTCACGTCATCATTCTGGGAAGGACTCTAGTTCAAGACCGAAGTCCCAGGTCAAGCTTCTGAGTAAAGAAGTGGAGATTTCAGAATCGGAACATGATGAGGCTTCGCATCCGGGTTCACCCGATTCTCAGAAACAGGTCCATTCTCCGTGTCCATCCAATCCTTCTGGTCAGGAGGATGAAGGTGAGGAGCAAGGGGCTGGTGGAGCCGAAGTTCCAGTACCTGAGGGTTCGTCGACTCCGGTTCCCGCACCCGATGAAGAGGTCGACGTCGTATCGACTTCACCTCCTCAGGAGCAGGTCAGGTCAGGATCCTTCTCAGTTCCTGAACGCCATGTTTGGTGTCTATTCCAGGGTACAATGTTCCCGTCTGGTGCACCTGTTGGTCCCACGGGTCCTATGGCCTTTAACTTAGGTGTTCCTCAGGCTTACGCCCCTGCACCCTTCATGCCTTTTATACCGGCTCTACCACCGCATTAGCATTTTCCAACACCGCCGGTGTCGTCGATGCCGAAGCGCACGACGCCGGTGCCATCAACGCCGATCCCATCGACGCCGATACCTGCGACTCCGAGGCAGGATTCTGCCCGACCTCGTATGGATAGACCCCGTCCGACTTCGGGATCGACGTCGGCACCGACCCCGTCGGAGTCGATTCCGGATCCATTGGCTTCGGTGGTGAAGGAAAGATCTCGGAGAAAGGCCCAGAGACTTCTGGAAGAAGAAAAATATGGGTATTCAGATACTGAAGAAGGAGAGTTGCAGGATTCTGAGGATCCGTTTGAGGATTTGTGTGAAGCCAGTGGGCTTGAACTATCACCTGAATGGAATTGGCTTCTGTGTCAAATGTTCCATCAAAGGATGTGATACCTTATCACACTGTCATTAAGAAAGCAGCAAGTCTATTGAATATTACTCTGCCCACGGCTGATTATAAGCCTAATATTTTGACTGAGGTGCTTCATTCACCCTCATCTATCATTGAACCTATGTTGCCCTTCAACGAGGCCTTGTCTGAGCCTATTTATGAGGTCTGGAAGAAACCCTTAACTGCTCCTGCAGTTTCTAGAACTGTGGCCAGGAGATATAGAGCTGCACCAGAGGACCCTGCATTTTTATCTTCACATCCTCTTCCTGAGAGTTTGGTGATACAGGCCGCTTGCTCAAAGAAATCTGCTGGTGCTTTCCCACAAGTTCCTGGAGATAAGGAATCCAGGAAGCAAGACCAAAGTGCCAAGAAGGTTTTCTCATCAGCCAGTATGGCATTAAAGTCAACCAATGCTACGTGTCTGATGGGAAGGTATATCCATGCTTTGATGGATTCTGTCAAGCAGTTGATTCCGAAAGTCCCTGAGGATGACAGGAAGGATTTTCAGGAAGTGGTATTGGACACTCAAGCAGCTGCGAGACAGGTCATTCAGAGTGGTCTGGACACTGCTGATTCAGTGGCAAGGGTCATGGGTACCTCCGTGGCCACTAGGAGGGCTGCCTGGCTCAAATCTTCAGAATTCTCTGCAGACGTCCAATCTGCCTTGATGAACTTGCCTTTTGATGGATCAGGGTTGTTTGGTAAGAAAGCTGATACTGCCTTGGAGCGTTTTAAGGACAGTAGGGCCACTGCAAAATCTTTGGGTCTTCAGTCCAGGGGTACTACCGGAAGACGTTTCAGGGGATTTGGTCGATCTTCCTTTCGGTCTTACAGATCATCCCAGCAGCAGCCTCAGCAGCAGCAGAATACACTGTACAAGTCGTACAGGGGCAGACAAAGATCCCGCCCTAGAGGTCGAGCTTCCTCCTCCTCCTCCTCCTCTCCTTCCCAACCCCCTGCCAACGCAGCAAAGCAGCCCTAGATCCGCCATTCCGGATCATGTGGGCCCAGTGGGGGGTCGGCTTACACATTTTCTACAAGATTGGGAATTAATAACATCGGATCTTTGGGTTCTCAATCTTGTAGAGAATGGGTATGCACTTCCTTTCCAGGAATTCCCTCCCAATTACCCTCCTTGCCAGGGTTATTGTTCGGAAGACCACCTGCTTCTCCTGCAGGAAGAAGTCCTGGCACTGTTCCGAAAAGGTGCGATAGAGGTGGTTCCAGAGCAGGAAAGGGGTCAGGGGTGCTACTCCCGGTATTTCCTGATCCCCAAGAAAGATGGCAGGCTTCGGCCAATCCTGGACCTCAGGATTTTGAACCTTTACCTGAGGCAGGAAAAGTTCAAAATGCTCACTCTTGCACAGGTTCTTCAAGCGCTGCTGGAAGAAGACTGGATGGTGTCGATCGACTTGCAGGATGCGTATTTTCATATTCCCATCTTGGAGTCGCACAGAAAGTATCTCCGTTTCACGGTTGGGTCACAGCACTACCAGTTTGTGGTCCTTCCGTTTGGTCTTACTACTGCACCTCGAGTCTTCACCAAGGTGATGGCAGTGGTGGCAGCTCATCTCAGGAGATCGGGGATTCATGTGTTTCCGTATCTAGACGACTGGCTGATCAAAGCGGAGTCGCCGGAGAAGGTGCTCCATCATCTGCAAGAGACAACTCTGTTGTTGCACAGGTTGGGTTTTTCGATAAATGTACCCAAGTCTCACCTGGTGCCCTCACAGCGCAACCTGTTCATAGGTGCGGTACTGGACACTACTGTGTGTCGCGCATTCCCTCCTCCTCAAAGGATTCGCGACATACAGGAGATGATTCCTTTATTTTTCAATGGAGCGGTCGTTCCAGTCCTGAAGGTTCTTCGCCTGCTCGGTCTGATGGCTTCATGCATTCTGTTGGTCAACCATGCATGCTGGCACATGAGGGCACTCCAGTGGTGCCTCCGCAGGCAGTGGTATCAACACAACGGAGATCTCAGGGAGTCAGTGAAGATCTCCAGAGAAACTGCGGCGGATCTATCTTGGTGGAGCGTGGAAGGCAATCTGTCTCAAGGGAAGCCTTTCCAACTGCCTCCATCGGTGGCCACAGTGATATCGGATGCATCCACCCTAGGGTGGGGTGCTCATCTGGGGGATCTGGAGGTCAAAGGTCTTTGGTCTCCAGAGGAAAGGTTGCTTCACATCAACCTTCTAGAATTGCGGGCGATACGTTTGCCGCTCAAGGCCTTCCTCCCTTCCCTTCGCGGTCAGTCAGTCCAGGTCCTGACGGACAACACGACCGCGATGTGGTACGTCAACAAGCAGGGAGGAGTGGGGTCGCAGTGTCTCTGCAGGGAGGCTCTGCGCCTCTGGTCCTGAGTTCAGGACCATCGGATTTGTCTGATGGCAAGTCATCTGGCCGGAGTTCTGAACGTTCGTGCAGACAGTCTCAGTCGGCAGTTCTCTGCCGATCACGAGTGGAGGCTTCACCCAGAGGTAGTTCACGACATCTCTCGGATGTGGGGGACTCCTCGGGTGGACCTGTTCGCCACTCGCGAGAATGCTCACTGCCTGTCATTCTGCAGTCTCCAGTAGCCGTTGCAAGGAGCCTTGGGGGACGCGTTTCAGTTGAGTTGGGGAAATCAACTCCTTTACGCGTTTCCTCCCATACCCTTGATTCCTCGGGTTCTGAGGAAGATTCGCCAAGACCGGGCCCAAGTCATATTGATCGCCCCGGATTGGCCAAGAAGGGTGTGGTATTCAGACCTTCTCCACCTCTCCTCTCACCCGCCGCTCCGTCTCCCTCACAGGGCAGATCTCCTCTCTCAGATGGAGGGGCAGGTTCTACACCCCCACCCCCAGACCTTACACCTTCATGCCTGGAGATTGAGCGGGGCAACCTGATTTCTTTTTCTCTCCCTCACGATGTGGTGGATGTCATTTTGTCAGCCAGGCGTGACTCCACTAAGTCCATCTATTCTTTTAGGTGGTCTAAATTTGTTGCTTGGTGCAGGGAGAAATCTATAGACCCTTTGAGGTCCCATTTATCTGATGTGCTCCAGTTTGCCCTTTCTCTTGCTCAGCAGGGGCTTGCTGTTGCCACGGTGAAGGGCTATCTTTTTGCGCTGTCGGCTTTTATCTGTTTGCCTGACCAGCCTTCTCTTTTTAAGTCTCCCATTGTTTTAAGGTTTTTGAAGGGCCTCACTAATAGGTTCCCTCCTACACCTTTTATTGTGCCTCAGTGGGATTTGAATCTAGTTTTTACATTTTTAATGGGTGCTCCTTTTGAGCCTCTTCACAAATGTCACATGAGGCTTTTGACTTTCAAAACGGTTTTTCTCGTTGCAATCACCTCGGCAAGGAGGGTAAGTGAGCTTCAAGCTCTTAGTTCCAAGCCCCCATTCCTTACCATTCATGCTGAACGAATGGTTCTTAGGACCAGGGCTGCTTTTCTGCCAAAGGTGGTGACTCCTTTCCACCTTGGTCAATCCATTACCCTTCCTACTTTTTATCCTCCCCCTCACCCTTCCAAGGAGGAGGAGAGATTACACCGTCTTGACCCCAAGAGGGCGGTGTCTTTTTACTTGGACAGGACTAAAGACTGTCGAGTGGACGACCAGCTCTTCGTTGGCTTTGCTGGCGGCAAGAAAGGAAGAGCGGTCCATAAGAGAACTTTGTTGAGATGGATCGTCCTCTGTATTAAGATCTGCTACTCTTTGGCCGGTAAGGACCCACCAGAGGGTATAAGGGCTCATTCAACTAGAGCTAAGTCTTCGACCTCAGCATTGGCTAGGGGTGTGCCTGTTGAGGATATTTGTAGAGCGGCAACTTGGTCTTCCCTCCACACTTTCGCGAAGCATTACTGCTTGGATTCCGAAGTGAGGAGGGAGGGTCACTTTGCGCGCTCTGTCCTTCAGAATTTCCTGGTTTAGAAGAGTGGACACCCTCCTCCGGGAGTGGGGACTGCTGTGGGACTCTATTCACAAGGTGAGGAATCCACACGGCAGATGTATCTATCAGAAGAACAAGTTACTTACCTTCGGTAGCGCTTTTTCTGGTAGATACTATATCTGCCTGTGGATTCCTCACTGACCCACCCGCCTCCCCGTTGTCCACTCTTCTATGCCAGTGGTTTATATGATGTATTATTTTATGGTCAAGGATTTGTCTATTTCAAATGTTTTATTGCATTTGCTTCACACTGTGTGTGTTACCTTGATTTCTATACTGCGTATACTGTGTATATGTCTACTGTCATCGGTCCGTCCGTGTGCTTCGAAGGCACGGAAAAAAGGGCGGAACTGATGTCATCACGCCGGCGTGGGCCTATTATAGGCGTCGGTGACGTCAGCAGAGTCAGGTGCGATGCCGTGCCTCTGTGACGTCCGGATCCACGTCGGCGCGAAGCTACAAAAGAATTTCCGAATGTTGCTGACGCAAGGGGATATTCACAAGGTGAGGAATCCACAGGCAGATATAGTATCTACCAGAAAAAGCGTTACTGAAGGTAAGTAACTTGTTCATCAGGCACATAGAACATAAAAGCCAAGAAGGCTTAGCATGCAATGCCTGGGTGCAGAGTGGTTACACTGGGCCAAATGTCCGTAGTATAACACAGGGTAAATCACAGTTGGAGTTTTACAGTTCTGGGACCCTACCCAAAGGACCCCGAATGAACCACGTGGATCAAGGAAGGATGGAGAGACACCCCACCCATGGATACCCTAGAAACCAGGATACCTACACCAGGGAGCCCAGGTGCATAGGGATGAAGTGGTGTCAGAACTGCCTGTAGAAGCCAATGGAGGTTCGTAGTAGATCAGCAGCTACAGAGTCTTGTGGACCAGGCCGGTGGAACCAGGATGTGGAATCCAGACAAGAAGATCCTGAAAGCAGAGGGGACAGAGTCCAAAACACCCGGAGGTGACCTGGAGGTACAGGAGCACAATATCAGCCCTTGTTGGAGGTTCTTGCTGTAGCTCGGTGGGGTTGAAGCAGCACTGCGGAGCCCAGGAGATGATGCAGGAGCACAGGAGCCAGCCACGAGCTGTCCCACATCGGTCAACCTGTGCAGGAAGGTCAGTTATCAGCAGGACCATCAACAAACCTTGACCAACGCAAACAATGGTTTGCAGGAGAAAATTATGTGTAGCAGACCAGCAAGGCCTGTGGGATTAACCCAGCAAGAATAAGCAGAGCCGGCCCTCAGCACAAAGGAGAGCCAGCAGGAATTGATGGAGCCCCCTCGATGACCCTCTAGCAATAGGCCCATGGAGTTGCAGGGAAGCCTTAACAGCACACAGGAGATGAAGGTCCACGATGCAGAGGATGCAGGCAAGACGTCGTTCTTGGAGCTGTGCAATGCTTGAGGCTGGGGCCTCTTGGAGCTTAAAGCTCTTTTGTGGGGATCGAGCCAATAAGCCTCGGCAACGGCAAACAGACGCAGTGCACAAGGAGGCGGTTCACGTCGACTGGAAAGGGATTACAGGTGCTCATTTGCAGGGAAGACTGGACAGACCTCCACCTGTGTTGCAGAGCCAGGGGATGTCTGTGGGACAATAGAGAGATTCCTTCTGGTTGAGATGCAGGCTGAGTCCTTGGTGACTTGGAAGATGCACGGCCATTGAGTTGCAGAACTTGAAGAAACACATGGACAAAGATGCAGCAGGAATCTTCTTGCCAAAAGCAGTGTTGTCTTTGCTCCTGGCATTGAAGAACAGCAGAGTTCCAGTGTTCACCAACAGAAGAGTCTTTGGATAGTCTTCAGATGATAGGCAGTTAGATTTTGAAGTTGTTGTCAGGACAAATGTAAGGACCCACCCTCAGGGGAGCCCTTAAGTACCCCTAAAAAGGGGAAGGACCGCTTCTGTCATGACCCGCCTATCAGAGTGGGTAAGGACTTCTACTTAGCTGCCCTAGCCAGTCGGATGCTCCCATGGGACAAGATTCAATATGCCAGAATCAAGTGACCACCTGGAGGAACTCTGGGCTCCTTCCTAGGGAGGAGCTGGCAGGGGGGTGGACACTCCCATGTTCTTTATGTGGTTTTGCACCAGAGCTGGAGCCAAGGGCTCCTCAAGTGGGCAAAACTGGTTAATGGAAAGCGGTCACCAAATGTGCCCTTCAATGCAGTCTGGTGGCGTTCTGAAGTCCACCCACCCTACCTAATTCTAAATAAGATGTGGTGACATCACTCCTTTGCAGGAAATCCTTTGTTCAGCTTCCCCTGCCCAAGCTAAGCTTGTCAGCAGGGGGGCAGAACACGGTCTAGGGTTGGCAGCAGTGCAGGCTGGTGGCTAGACCCTGTAATGATACACAGGTAGGTATTGGAGGGGTCCTCTACGGAGCCCCCAGTCCAATGTATCATGCACCTAACACATGATTCCAGCATGTTTGATACTAAACATGACCAGGTTTGGGGCAGCCATTCTGTAGTTGGGCATCTCAACGTGCCAGTGCCCACTATATACCTTATAATGGCTGTCCTGCACTTACAAAGCCCAGAGAATGGAATCCGGGGTTTGTACGGGTAACTCTGCTCATGCAGGGGTACCCACACATTTCAAACCATGCACCTTGCCCTTGGACTGAAGTACCTACCTTCTGGGTGACATAGTTTAAAAGTGCAGTGACCAGGATATAAGGGAAACCTTATATCCAGTGAAAAGTGAAAGCACCATTTCACGCAGACTGCAATTGCAGTTTTGCAGACACAGGTTGCCTGGGCTCCAATGGGTGGCATAGTACAAGCTGCAGCCCATGGGAGACCCCTGCTGAACCAATAGCCTGGGTATGCCAACTGTGGGTGTACAAAGTACTTATCAGAGAATTTAGAGGAGAGAGCACTGCCACATAGGTCATAATTAGCAGGATCCCCGTGAACTACAGTCAAAAAACACACTGACACAAGGCAAAAAGTGGGGGTATCTATGCCAGAAAGTTCCTACTTTTCTACAGAGCTGCTTTTAATTATAACAAATGAAAGATCCTGAGGCTTCCTGCCTGTCATATTTATAGCAACACAACCTGCCTGTGAAAAAGACACCTTGAGAATTGCATTTCAGTTCCCACTTTTCCACGAAATGTTTACACATCCTGGAACAAGCTATGAATTGCGCACATAGCTATTTTATCTCTCAGCCCTGCCTCACGATAAAACCAAAAACATCTTTGTCAGCAGTGCACGCCTGCAAGCTGGCAGTGTTCTTGGGTTCATTTTTGGCATGTGACCACTATATTTGAGATGGTCAGTGATTGCTTTGAAACTTGTCAACAGGTGTAATGTCGCAGCTGTGACACATTTTCTTTCCGCTTTGCTGAGTAGTGAGCAGGACACCTGCCAAGTGTGCTAGGTCTTACACCAAAAGCGGACTCGGTGGCTGCTGAACTCAGAAATGTCGGAAGGGTTGGAGCCTAGTCAGTTTAGATGGGACGAGCAAAGCACCTTTCTGGTGAACTTGAAGAACAGAGGCAGCTGATGGAAGCCAGTTAATGTCCTTAGGCACACAAAAAAAAGCTGTATCCCTAAAACACTTCTTGTGGTCACTATGGGGACAGAATTCACCCTACCACTTTCAAAAGTCACAGCACGCAACTGTACAAATGCTGTTGGGTGTCTGAAGAATTTTAATTAAAGACTATTTTTCATGTTTAGGACGGTTTTTAATTCACAATTTTCAAACTGCCAGTTTTAGAAAGTTGCCATTTTCTTGTACAAACCAGTGGTGTCTGCAGCCTGTAACCTGGATCACATGACTAGATTTAGCTCACAGTTGGTATTGGTGTATTCCTCCCAGACAGTGAATCAAAGGAGAATAGTAGCTGGCCTTGATGAGGGGGCAGGAGCTGTCACCTACCACACTTGCACATCACAAAGGATTTTGACACTAGTTTTTTGTGACCCCAGACTCGCTGGGGCCAGGACAGGGAGGCAGGAAATTCAATACGTATGGTTGTGGAATCCTCTAAAACCTTCTCCTACTTCAAGGTGGGCACCACGTATAAACAATGGACCCTCAGACCCTACTCTTTAGTACACCTCTGGACCTATGGATTCTACAGTAGGACTGCTGTGCTGTTTTGCTACCAGAAGGATTACTACTTTTCTGCCCTGCTACTCGACTGCGCTGCTTTCTGAGAAGGGAAACTGGACCTGCACCCTTCATCCCAGGCTGAAGTGACTCCAAGGCTCAGCTGACTGACCTCCTGCTCTGGGCTACAGGGACATAACAAGCCCCAGGGGCTCCCTCAAACTGCCCAGCTGACCTGCTGCCTGGACCTGCCAATGGACCTGCCTGAGCTCTGCTGGCCTCTGCTGGAGTGTGTTCTTGACCCTCAGGAGGTGCCCCTCAGGTGTTGGACCCTTGGTGTTGCATCAGTTGAGCTCCTCTCCAAAGAAAAGTAGAAATACGGAAGTTTGGGGCTTTTTACGACCCTGAACAGACCTATTAGCTGAAAGATCTTGCTGGCCATGCTGCCCGCCAAAAGGAAACTCCGGCAAACCCAACTTCGCGGAACAGCGACCACCAGTGATGCTCGGGAACGTGAGATCTCCACTTTGCGCTACAGCTTTGATAGGACGTAGTGACCACCAATATGAAGCTCCAGCAACGACCGCCTGCAGGGCCGAACAAAATCTTCATGCTACAGCGATGACCATCCATGACACCTGGCCTGCTCTTCGTGCTACATCGATGACCATCAGCGACGCTCTCCCTCGCGGTCCCCTCCACCGCAAACTGAACTTTTTGCGCTGGGCTTTGAAGGTGACTCTTTCAGCTGGACTAACCTGGTGCATGTATCCGGCCCACGCTCCATCAGAGTTGGCCTGAGCTTGTGACTTTCACTTTGTCTAGCAGGACCAGATAACAAGAGTGGCACTTTGTGTTTTTAGGTACTTTACTTTCCTGAAATCTTTAAAATTGCATATCTCCGGTTCTACTGATTTGTTGCCAAATAAAATTGTACTCTATTTCTCTAAATTGGTGTGGGATTTTTCTTGTGTTGTGTTTACACATAACGGCTAAATTTAGCCTCACTGCTTTTGTGCCAAGCTACCAGAGGGTTAAGCACAAGCTAATTTGGGGTTGCTTGTGACCTCATTCGAACAGGAAGTGTAGTTGCTTCTTGAGTAGGGCTTCACCCCCCTCAACCAGTAACTCAATTACCAAAAAAGGCACGTCTTTTTTGTTTATCGTAGACTTATGTATTGTGTGAAATATTCTTCACAGGTTCCAATCAGCAAAGGTCTGCATGCCACCTATGTCACAAGTTCCGATTTCTAATAAGATAGCTACCTCCAAACAATGTATCTATCATCAGTGTGAAACATTTTGTGACCCGAACTGCTCATATTTTGCTGATATTTTTGAATATCAGAAATCTTGGTTCTACAACTCATATAAAATGTTTGTCAATCAGTTAAGTGAATAGGTGGTCGGAATATTTGTTATTCAGTTGCTAACAGGTGAGAAACCATCAAAATGGTTACAGGGTATTCTTCCCTTTTTAGTCACCTCCCGACCTTGCCGCCGCACCCACTGAACACACCACCTACATGGCTCTGCATTGCACTAAAATTCACTGGGGTAGATTTACAAGCATCTTGAGACACTTTCATGCTGCCGTTGCCTCACTTTTGTGATGCAGAGGCGGCGTAAACAATGCGCCACGTTGCGACACATTTACAACGTGGTGCATCTAGGGAGATGCGTCATGTTGTAAATCCTTGCGTCACATTATACCTGTGTCAGGTATAATGTATGCAGGATGGGCTTTCCGACGCAAGAATCTACAAGATTTCACTGAGTCACTTCTACTACGACACTGCATAAAAACGTTCCGCCTGCTTGAAGCAGGCATAAGGAGTGATGGAGCACATTAGGAATAGGCATTCCTGAGCATTGCTGAAGTTGCGTTGTGCTTGCCACATGACACCAGCAATGCGTTACCGGTACACCAACAGATGTGTCTATCATTTCTTGCGCCACGGTGTGCTGCATTGTAAATGCAACCCATCCATGGTGGTGCAAGTTTTTTTTTGCGTGACGCACTTGAACTGATGCATCTCTGCTAAATATGCAGCGATGCATCAGTTCTTGTAAATCTGCCCCACAATGTTTTATGTTTTTACGCAGGGACCAGTGCTTGATTGCCTGAGCAGGCCCTGTAAACACCGGAAAACCGGCTGAAATACTGCTTGACTAGCGGTCAATGAGGTCTGCAAATAATATCTCCTCGTGCTGGCCCTAATCCACCTGGTCGTGTTGCCAAACATAGCTAACCCACATGCACGAATCGGAAGAGAGTCCAGGCCCTCGTATTACCCTGTATTTATAGCACGCTGTCGAAGGAAAAGCATTTTCAGGGACAGGAGACTCCGTCAAATTTGGGAAAGGGATTCTTTGCACGCCGAGGAAAAATTGTTCTGCTTCAAGCCTCGTGAAACATTTGAGGGGCATAAGGTGAGAAGAAAAGTTTTTATTGCACCTGCGTTCACTTATAGGTAGCTTAGTCAGTGCGATTCAGGGGTGTAAATCACTTAAAGGGTGGAGGGATGCCCAAGTGTTGGTATACACTGCTCCCATGAGGGACAGGTTCAATACTTATTTGCATTAGGTAGACATCTAAATTCCTTAAAAAAACCTTTTAGTCAAACCACGATGACAAGAAAAATTAACAAAGGCATAAAGACGCGACTCCGGGCCCTCAGATCCAACTCTCAAGCCAAGAATGCATTTATTTGAGGGGGTGTCACTACCCGCTGCAGGTATGGGAGAACGTGTGGTGTTAACACATGTCTGGAACTAAGAGGCCTCTTGGCTCCACATGCACTGCGGATCTGCAATACTAGCATACCACAACAAGCGACAAACATTGCATGTCTTTTCCTATGTTTACATAGCCTATGACATCATATGTTTGGCTGCCTGAAAAGTATTGAAAGGTTATTCTAGAACATTCTTTCTGAACACCGGACACCCTCAGTAACAGGAATAGCACAGAAGTGGTGTTGTAATCTGCAGTGCTGATAGTAACTTTATAATTGTCTGTGTGCTTCTGGTTTTCATATTAATTCATTCAGTTACAATTCTGGGGAGGTCAATCGTTTTTTAGGACTGTTATTGTGACGTTTGTTTTGCGTTTGACGGAGAGGGGCACGGGCGCTATCTAGACTTGATTTTTCTGACTATGTAGAAAATCTACATTTCGATCGAAAAATAGAACACAGTGCTAAGGCTTCGCAGGTTAAAACGATTTTGCAAATGGAGAATAATTGTTTTTGTGGATACGCCCCCCTTAAGTCATTTTAATATAGCCATTGACAAACCAGATAGATAGTACTCCCTTTTTTTCCGAAAAAGAAATGATAAAATGTGTGTATCTGAAAGTGCGTAGGGCAGGACATCGCACGTTTGCCATTGCAGCTCTTTTCTAAAAACATCAAAGTACAGTTCAACATATATTTGAATCAGGGCGTGTTAAGGGGTGAAGGTATGGCTTAACTGCTAGGGTGGCTGACCTTGAAGCTGAGAAACCAGGTTCGAGCCTGGCAGGAGGCTCAAACGTTCTGTGATTCTGGTTAAAACACTATGGTGGAGATTTACAAATATTTTGCGCTGGGTTAGCATCACAAAAGTGATGTTAACCAGCGTGATTTTTTTTTTTGCTATTTACTTTCCAGTGCAAAACTTATTTTGCGCTGGAAAGCACCCTCAAAGTAGAGCAAAGCAGCGCGAAGCACTGCTGACGTTACTTAGCCCTGAGGGGGTGTTACATGGGTGGAACATGGGCGTTCTCATGCAGGCACCTGTGCCTTTTGACGCAAAACCATATTTACAAAGATTTGTAGACATGGCTTTGTGCCAAAAGTTAACGCCCCTTCAAAGGAGGTGCTAACAAGAGAAATGCTTTCATTTCTCCGTGCCTTTCCGACTTTGCATGTGTACTGTACTGTGCAGCACGCATACAAAATGTGAAAATGTTCCATTGTGTCTAGGCATAGTATTTTGTTGTTGGGTTTAGCGTGAGAAAACTGCGCCCTTTTCAACTAGGCGCAGGAAAGGAGAAATGCTTTCATTTCACCTTCCTTTTCCGACTTTGCATGCGTGCTGCAATGCACAGCACGCATACAAGGAGGGAAAAGGTTTGAAGTGAGTCTCAGCATAGTATTTTGTACTGGAAGGACTCCCTTCCAGTACAAACGTATGCTGGACTCACGGAGACACCCTTGCACCATGGCGCAAAGGTGTCTTCGTGGTGCACGATAACTGATTTGAGTGCAGGCGGTAGTGAGAGGGGAGTAGCATGCCATATTTTAGTAAATAGGGCGCTCTCCTTTTCACGCAGCGCAGCATTTGTGGCTGCTACAGTGCACTGCGTGAAAAGTAGGTAAATCTTCCGCTTAATCTCCCGTGCCTAAAATAAATATGTCCATCTGTAATGCAAATGGTACTCATGTAAAGCTCTCTGATACCTTTGGGTCGAATTCACGCTATATCCAGACACGTTTTAAGGCATGGGCAAAGTGGGCCCTGGCCCAGGGCCCCAGCCTTTCAGGGGGCCCCCTGATAGAGCCAGGTCTGTTCTACAAGGAGACTTGCCCTGATTCCCTTGAATAATTTTTAAACAGATTGTTGTAAATAGCATTTTTCTATCATTTATTTTTAATGTGTGAGAGTCTATTACAGACATTTTGCCGACAAAATGTGTTTGTTTCATGCAAAATCGATAAAACAAGTTTCTTTTAGATCAGTACAGGACCTCACATATGAGAAATGGAAGGGTGTGACGGAGATTATTTGCAATAATATTAGTGAACTGCTGCTGTGTTACAATATTTAAAATACACATCACTATCCCTGAATATCAGCAATACACACATTTAGAATTTGACCAAAGAGGGGATGAAAGAGCTGAAACTGGATCATAAAATCAAAGTTGTTCCGAACAGTGGCCCACAAAATACATCTGGCCCAGGGCCCCCAAAATCCTTAAAACGTCCCTGGCTATATCAAACTGCAAAAAAAAAGTGTAATTGGTGAAACGTTAGTAATTTATTTTGTGAACATTTGTTTTGTGTTTAGAGGCTCTTGCTACAGTGTAGTTGTGTATAGTAACGGTAGTGAGGGCTTCACAAGCTGTCTAGAGCAATCATTATTAAAAGTTAACTGCAGCTATTTTCAGGCCTTAGGAGGAACAGGCCGTGCCGGACCAGAGAGCTGGCAGTAATTAAAACATGACTTTGAAACAGGTCCGGTCAGGCCCTATATTCATGTCCTGAACGCAAAAAAATACCGATTTCTTAGAAATGACTTTTAAAAAGCCATAAGGTAATTAATACGTGTTAGCAATGTCAGTCCCAGTTTACTTTTTCATTAATTCATCATGTGTTCCCTAAGAACATGTGTTTTTTCCAAAGCTGTTTCTGTAGTGTTTGTTCATACAAAAATATGATTCTAGTGTACTTCACCCACGAACGGAGTCGCATCAGTCTTGGCCAGTGGCGTACAGGCCACCGGACTGGCCGTTGCGGGCACCGGGCAATCCCCTGGTGCGCCGCAAGGGTGGTGGCTGGTTTTGGACACCTGGGGGCCGTTTTTGTTACAGGGCCGTTTTTGCAGCGTTGCTGCAAAAACGGCCCTGTAACAAAATCGGCTGAAAACCGGCCCTGGCAAAGAGCACGGTCGCACCCCAACCCCCCGCCCCCCCGGGGGGCTGGGTGGGCCGGCGGAGCACTTTGCCAGGACCGGTTTTGGTTCCCAGTCTGGCCCTGGTGGCGTAACATTAGCCCCCGAAACCGCGGCGGTGCGGGTGGGAGGGGGGGGGGACTCGAGGGGGCACAGAGCTCCAGCGGCCCCCCTTTGGCACTATGCACCGGTGGAAGCTCTTGGCCTGAGAGCTCCTGACAGGGTCTGGGGGAGGGGGTGTCCCCTCCATCTACTGTGCCAGAGGCTGGGGGGGCTTACGTTTCGTTAGCCACTGTCCTTGGGTGAGTTAGGTTGTGGGTGAGTGTTTATAATGGTGCACCATTTACAGTTCCGGAAGGAGGATTGAAGACATTGGGAGTTTCTGACAGTGCCCATCTCAGGGTCTTAACCCCTTCCGTGTTCCCGTCGGCCAACGACCGACGGGAGCACTCCCTCCCTGGTGCTGTGAACGACCGTTTGACGTTGCAGCCCCGCCCACCCTTTAGAACGCCCGCACCGCAGCGCCATTGCCACTAGGGTTAAGGCGTTAAAGACGTTCAGCATCCAATCTTTGGCCTCCCTGTAGAATGTACAGAGTGAATTCCAAATAACTGTCTAACTTATCCACCACTCAAATTTCTTTCATATTGCACTATACTAATTTACCACTAATCCTTTATAGGTTCTGGATTAGTGTGCTATTCGCTGAAAAAGTGCTTCAACATCCCATTAGGAGTAGCAAGCTTTATATAAATGCAGACAATTTTCCCTCTTCTATCCCCCCACTGTCTTTCTCAATCCAAATAACTGAATAACATATCCATCACTCAAATTACTTTCATATTTCACTATACTAATTTACCACTAATCCTTTATGGGTTCCAGAGTAGAGTGCTACTTGCTGAAAAAGCGTTTCGACGCTTCGTCAGGGGTATTAAGAGCTATATAAATGCAATTACAATACAATACAATACAATGATAACTTATGTGTGAACTGCGAGGTTATGGAGAAGTGTGTGAGGAGGGAACAAAGCTGTCGAATTATTGACAGCACAGGAGGAAAAGAAAATGTAGGGGCATATTACCAAGCATTAGCGAAAAATATCGCTAAGCTTGGTTAGCGGCTACATTTATATCGCCGCGCTTCGCCTATTTTTATCACTTAGGAGCCTTGATATTATCAAGGTTTATCTCCTAAGCGATAAAAATCGGCCGAAATGCATGAATATCGCTGAAAAGTCAGCGATATTCATGCATTACCGAGCAAATGCTCTTAGCCATGTTATCCACCTACCATTGGATAACATGGCTAAGAACTGCTCTGGGCAGGCGTTAGCTTTTGGAGATAATCGCGCTTAGCTCGATTATTTCCAAAAGTTGGTAATAGGAGTTAGCGATGTTAGTGACTGTTTCCAGTCGCTAACATCTTGGCACGCCCACTTTGCATGTCATTAGCGATATATATCGCTGACATGCAAAGTGGGCCCCCAGAAGCTGGCTATCTCCTACTAGCTGTCGCTAACTGGTGTTAGCGACAGCTAGGTAATAGGGCGATTAAATTATCGCCGCTTTAGCGGGAAAAATTCCCGCTAAAGCGGCGATTAGGCCCTTGGTAATATGCCCCGTAGTGCTTTCATCTGAACGGGGTTTTGCAAGTGTGGGGGGTGAAGTAAAAGAGATGAGAAGTACGTGCAGAAGGACAGGGTGCAAAGACAGGTAAAAGGAAGGCGGCTACGTATTAAATATGCAGATGGATGGGTTCAAAAACATTTGGGGAGAGTAAGGCACAAGTGGCTAACAGAGTGGGATACTGCATAGGAAAGTGGTGTGAAGAGGAGAACTGCATTGATTCAAATATGTTGACGATTACTTCTCCTCACGCAAACCTTGACAAATTTAAATTCACAGATTCATATAAGCAGGATTGAAACACTTTCAACTGTAATCATTCACAATAAACACCATTGTTGTTACTCATACATTTGATACTGCGAACAAGCAATAGGTCTGGCTTGTTTTATGCATTGACTTAAAAAAAAAGAGGGGAGGTAGAGGAAAATTGGAAACAGGAGAGAGTCACTCTGTTGTGCCATTAGTCTTTTTTCTTTCCAGACCAGTTGTTAATAATGTCTTTCCAAAGAAAAACACTGGGGCTTATTTATGGGCCCTTGCATAACTTTTGCGCCACCGGTGCGTCACTTTTTGTGACGCACCAGCGGTGTAAAAAATGCATCATGTTGCGCCCTATTTACAAAGTGAAGCATCTAGGTAGATGGGTCACTTTGTAAACCCCTGCGCCACATTATACCTGCGCCAGGTATAATGCATGCAGGGGGCGTTCCAATGCAAGTAAGGGTCGAAGCAGTGACTCAGTGAAATCTATAAGAATTCACTGCGCCACTTCTAGGGCGCAAATGCATCAGTATCTTACGCCTGCCTCACAGCAGGCGTAAGACTGACACAGGCACATTTAACATGGGACTTGTCCATGTGTAATGACCCATGGCTGGAGTTGCGTCACTTTTGTGAAACACTCCAGTAATGCATCATTTTTGCGCCTACAGATACGTCAGAAATACTGACGTATCTGTAACTCCTTGTGACATGATGCGTCATACTGTAAATATGACGCATCATTGGTGTCGCAAGAAGGGCGCAATGAAAAGTGAAGCATTGCTGTTTTCTCGCAGCGATGCGTCACTTTTCATAAATGAGGCCCACTGTGTTTTTCTTAAATAATCCTCACCCACCTGGGTTGCCCCTTGGTGGCATGCTTCACTGTCGAGATCTTCTCGCCCCGTTGCGGAACGGGGCGTGCAAAGACTTTGGGGTAGGGCTAGAAACATGTCGACCAGTGAAACCTAGGCACATTGTTAGCTTCAAGTTCCCTATTTTCCGCATATTTTAACTATATCGGACAGGGGTAATAATAACGTTTTCCCCCCACTGTCTAGGTATCTTTTTAAACCATTTTCCCCCACTCAGACTTTCACACTTCATCCACACATCGTACCAACTACAAGTGCTCCCACGTCTCTGTAGGTCATAGTACGTCTGTTCAGCAGTGAGACGGGAAGAACCCAATGATGAAGCATGCCACCAAGGGGCAACCCTGGTGGTTGAGGGTTATTTAAGAAAAACTGTGTTTTTCATTGGAAAGACATCATTAACACCTATGTGGAAAGATAAAAAGACTTGTGGCACAACATAGGGGTTCTATATGATTGTTATAATCGTTTTATGAGTATGTCAGTTGTATGATATGTCTGGATGCAGTGAGAGAAAACCCAGTCAGGCTCCCAAAGGCTGGTTAGATGTCCCTCTGTGTCAAGCATGGGAGTCTGGTTGACATGTTTTAAGCCACACCCTTCATTATGGGGGCCATACCTCTGCGAAAGGATTCCTGAATCCCAATTAAGCTTCTTTGGATATATCCTTTTACAGCTTCCTCGCTTTTTTGTTCTGATCATTTTAACAGTCCAGACAAGTATATAATAGGTTTTCTCCAGGTTTCATTTCATGAGACATTTCTGTTTCATCTTTAAAGCACTATTATCTAGGAAATGGAGAACTTTTCAAAACAGCATTATACACAAGTACTGGGGAAACAAGGATGGAGTTAATGACTAAAAAGCAGGGTCTATGCGGCAGGAACAAAAGAAAACAGATTGCATCATTCTATGGATTCTTGTATACAACCATATATTTTTAAGGTCACCTGCTTAATGATGAGGGAACAACTTCATGTGCCAGGGTGCGCTGAACCCACTTATGCACCATAGTACAGCTATTTAAATTCTCAGTCCAAGATGCTTGATACAGCTTCTTTCAGACCACATTGTAGGTTCACAGGGCTGATACAAGGTAATGGGCCCCAACCATGGTGGTTGAGATAGTTTGCCACTGGTGTCCCGGGACACCTACTAGTATGGCTCTGCAAACTGGCCAGTGGTGGCTCCTCCGCTAAGTTGGAGGAGTGTTGCCCCACTGCTTTCAAGCAGTGCAAGAAAGGAAAAATAAAATGATAATAACGTAATGTTAATATCATTTTATTTTGTCCCTCTGCTCCAGCTTTGTTTGACGGTGTAGGGCTGCTCTGCCCGCAGGGGAGGAGTGGTAGCACCCTTCTAAGTGCTGTATTGCAGCATTGTGATTGGTCAGGTGAGGAGAGATGACTGAGAGACACTGCGGTAAGTTAAGTTTGAATTTTTTTTAATTATCCCCCTACTGTGCTCACACCCTGCCCCTCCACACCCGATCCGTGCCGGCTGCCACTAAAACTGGGCAAAGTACACTTGACTCTCACAGTAGCAAAGACAACCAGTTTGAAGCATCTCCAGGAAGTAGGGTGAGGCTAGAGACTCAGAACTCAAAAAATCACACAATAGATGCAATAATGTAATGTCCACCCAATGCTTTTGTTTTTAGAAAATGATAAGTATTTCAATTATAATATCGTGCATGCATAAAAAGTCACTCCACAGGGATGCACAACAGCATCCACAGATTCTCTACAGAATTAAAGCACAGGTAAGGGCTCACTTTATTGCAGCAAAGTAGTTTCCTAGTGTTT
This sequence comes from Lissotriton helveticus, assembly GCF_964261635.1. Taxonomy (NCBI): domain Eukaryota; kingdom Metazoa; phylum Chordata; class Amphibia; order Caudata; family Salamandridae; genus Lissotriton; species Lissotriton helveticus. The sequence goes on from NC_136070.1 coordinate 1,139,414,784, forward strand.
TGTGACCCATGGGTCTGATCATAGCAACTTCTTTATTTTTTTGTGTCAGGATATGACTGTTTGATGAATTACCCCACCAAACTCTTAGTAAAAATGTTACAGTCAAGTTTTCTTAGGCATGTGGAATTAAACAGCATGAGTGTGCGGGTGAAATGGATATGGGGCAATTTATTGCAATCACCACCTCCTTCCCTCCACAGTCAGGTGACTGGCACAGCAGCTGCTACACAAAGGCACCTCCACCCGTCTACTCCAATCTTCATTCTGCTCCAGGGAGTTATCCTCCTTCAGTGTAAGGCACTGTGTGATGGCGGAAGTACTACGGAGGGAGAGATAGCACAGGACAGCAGCGTCTTTCTCCGTGGTGGCCTCTAAATCAGTCTGTCTTTCTGGTTGACATTGGCACGTCAGACATGACCTCTCCTCAGTTGGACGTGAGTAGGAAATGTAGCAGTGATAATGCCACCCTTGGCACTTCAAGTGACTAATTGGTACTCTTCCATTTATTGTCTGATCCCTTTGAGCCACTCACACTGCACTGATCTGCTGTTCTTCGCCAAGGGCAAGCAAACTTCTGTGGGATACAGCTCTTTCCTCCCCCCTCTCAGGAAGGCAGCTCCCGGGGTCACCTACAGACCCACAGCTTCTTCCAACAAGACTTTCAGAACTAGGGGGCATATTTACAAGCCCCTATCGCCACAGGAGCATTTTCTTTTTGACGCTCTGGTGGCGTAGCGCTATTTCCCATATTCACCAGGTGGCAGTAAGCCCCTTTACGTGGCTTAATGCCCCCTTGTATATATGCCCCTTCCCGTTGCAGTCCTCTGCAGCAAAGGGGTGTGCAATGGGTGTTGTTGTGGGCATTCCACCACATCACCAATTGCTTTTTGACACTGCCCCAGATTTTCAAGGCTGAGGCAGCACTAGCAACTAACACCATGGAATACCAGGCATTAGAATGGCGAAACCAGGGGAAATTAATAATTTCTGCTAATTTTCTGCTCTTTCCATGTGTGCTGTATTCCCCAGTACACATGGAAAGAGCAAATCGCTATTGTTGAATGTTTATGTGCAGGAAGGTGTTTCTTCCTGCACATAAACAATCATCCCTGCAGCGCAGGCCCCACTGCGACATGGCGGCAGGGTGCCTGCGCTGGCACTAGGCAGCTTTTTTTGTGTGCAAGCACTAGGGGAAACACAGGGGTGCACCATATTCTTGTGAGTTTGGCACATCCCTGCTTTTTCAAAGTGTCAGAGCGTGGCGCTGCCAAATAGGCGCAGTTCCGACATTTGTTTGTTAATATGCCTCTAGATGAGGTCCCATACCAGTTGTAAATGTACTTGACCACAGAGTAAGTCCAGAACCACATGTGAACAAAAACTGGTACTGCAACACCCTCTAATAGAAAATAATGGAGGCAAGGACTTAAAATAACACCCAATAAGAAATATTGTTAAAATAAATTCACTTACTTTGACATTTTAAATATATATATATAGAAATGTAATGTTAAAAAATATATAAATAAAAAATATATTTTATTATGAAATATTGTAATAGCTTGTTAAATTTAAGAATAATTGTTATATTTGCTTTTAATCAAAATAATTTCAATTAATTCTATACTTAACTTTTAGTAATTTTTACTACATAATAAATAAACAAACATTTTACTATCAGTGTTTTTTAACAAAAGCTGTAAAAATCATTTAGATTTAATATATATATAATTTTATGAAACATTTAGTTTAAAATTAAGTTAACAGTGCTGTAGCATTTTATGTAAATGGTTCTACATTTAAAATAAAAATTTCCACTGTAACAATTAATGTTACACTTGAGGGAGAGTCAAGTACAATGAAAGTAAATAATGGTCTAACATCTTCATTATTCCATTTAAAACAAAATTCCTAATTTATTTCAGGTCTCTTATGCATATCTTATTAAAGTCCTGAGCCACAGTCCTAGAATTAGTATCAGAATGAATCCACGCAATAGTCTTCCCACGTAGTTTTCTTGATGTTTTATTCCAATTCTCGTAAAGTATGTACTTCAGTTCTTCATCTCAACAACAGGTAGCCACAGGTTGAGCCAACACGTGTTTCGTCCATAGGTATTAACCTAAGACTTCATCAGGGCTACAGCAAACAATTACATACAATACTAATATAATCCACAAAGTAATATCCACTCGATTCTAACAGAACCTCCACCAAAATCATAATTAAGAAGTGAAACACCTAGTGCAAAGCCATAATCGATCCAAAAAGAGTGTGAATCAATTCAAGGAAAGCTGGCGTATTCGTGAAGGGATGGGATGAGTGGAAGAGAAGTTAAAAGGTTGAAGATATTGTAAGTTTAAAGTGCTCATCAGAGAAAATAAGGAAAAACAAAACAAACAAAATTAAGCCGCAAAAAATAGTAAATGCCACTCCCTATGTGCTTCATTCTAGAGATGAACGTAGGTATTAGGTTCCAAATACCAAGTGCACACATCCAATGTGCTAATCTATCAAGAAACTTACTGCAAGCAGCAAATATCTGTAAGCGTAATGTCAAATAAAGTTCTCTGCCACACTCAAGTATTGCCGTCCTCAAAGACAAATAATGCCCTGTAGTCTGGTATAAGTAAAGGAACCAAATTAAACTTTTATCCACATGATTCAGTGCATACATGCAATTACTTATTGGGCATAATTACAGAGTATGCAGACAGTATTGCTGACACTCACAGCCAAAAACGAAATCACTAAGAACAGCAATGTAGCCTCCTTAGTAAAGACACAATCTTTATAAGTTCAATTACCGTCCTAGAAAAGCGGAAGGATCACATTACTAATCCGGACACCTATATTAAAATACGTACTGCATTTACTATACAAATATAATCCAGACTAATAACCCAATTGGAAACAAAAATGGCAAATACCTAAAAAATCTTAAACTCTCAACGGAGAGTAGTCCGCGCCGAATCCGAATCCTGGCGTGTTGCATCAGCGCCATCTTAAAGTGGCTATTAATGCAATGTCACTGCATAAACAGTGAAAACGTCCTCCCATGAGTGGGACTCAACTATAAATGCCAGTGGCAGTGCCTTTTTAGAGCTATCAAAAAGTATTACGATGAAATTAACAGACTAAGAAAATGGCTGGATAATTTTGTTATCGACCTCAGTATCAAATATTCATGGAAGTCATCCTTGTAAATATAATTAAGATAAAAGTCAAATAAAACTTCTAAGTTAATCTGAAAAAATCGGACAAAGTCAAACGAGTAGTGTCAGCATGCACAATTGAAAACTATAGTGAAGGCACTAGGTGTTTCATTTCTTAATTATGATTTTGGTGGAGGTTCTTTTAGAATCAAGTGGATATTACTTTATGGTTTATTATAGTATTTTATGTATTTGTTTGCTGTAGCCCTGTTGAAGTCTTAGGTTAATGCCATTGCACGAAACACAGGTTGGCTCAACCTGTGGTTAACTGTTGTTAAGATGAAGAACTGAAATACATACTTTACGAGAATTGTCATAAAACATCAAGAAAACTACTTGAGAAGACTATTGCGTGGACTCATTCTGATACTAATTCTATGACTATGGCTCCGGACTTTGATTTTGTTTCTTGTTATATGAGTGTGGGCACTGCTCACACCCATCTAACAACTTGGGTGGTCATTGCTCAATCTCCTTGGAGCACTATCATAGCCGAGAGAATAGAGTTGCTTAGCTTTGTAATTTACAGTTGCATCACCCTGCACAGCCTGTACCCCACTGCCCTTTCTCTTCAACATGTTTATACAGGGGTTGCAGCAGGTTTTGTGATTTACCAATTTGGTACTGATTTTGTGAAAAATGTGTTCAAGAAGCGATAGGAGCTAGGTTGCTGAAGATCTTTTTAGGGACCTGCAAGCAGGAGTTCCAGTTAATAAAGCAGTTATTTATGGAACTAATGGACCCAATGAGGCTTAAAAGCCAAATTCATTAGGTCAAAAAAGACAGAAATAGCGAAATGGTGGGATGCGGCTACCTTGAAAGAGTATTTGAGACTCGAAAGAGTGCTGAGAGGTCTGCGCTCGACCATCTTCCCAACCTAGGAGGATTTAGAGGAAGATTTACTCTTATTGTGGGATAAGGAGCTGACTAGTAACTCCATGCGATTAATGAACATACTAATAGAAAACGCAGAGAGGAAGGTACTAATAGCTGTAAAAGAGGTTGACATGTTGGAAATGGAGATTCAAGAATTTAATTTAGTAGATGTAACTCAAAAGAATGATGCCATCTTAGAAGAGGTGCTTGATACATTTGAAGATGACATCAAGGAAAGGAGGGCATGCAAACTTAAGTGAGATGAGATTGATTATTCCAACGGTAGGGTCTTTACTTTTGCCAAAAGATTTGACAACTTTTAAAAACTTGATCTGCAACGTGTTGAGAGTAAATCTTCCTCACTGTCAGGTCCTAGCACTGCATCCTCTAAAAACAACTCCACTAATAGTGAGGAGGGTGCTACTGTTGGAACATCAGGTGTGAAGCCTGCTAATGCTTTTTTCGAGAGGTCCAAAGAATTTGCATGAGGAACAAAGAATCGAATATACGATAAAGAGAGGATGGACGAGGAAGACAAAAGGAGGGAGGAGGGGGAGAGGAAAATCAAAAGACAAGAGAGGGAATGCACACTCGCTCTTGGAACAAGATCAAACAATAATGTCAATCAGTGTTGAAGGGATACAGTTGATTAATTTGTCTAAAGTTGTGTCATCAGAAGATATGTTATCTGTAGTCAGTAAAGGTTTAAATTTTGTCCCACTTCCAAATGTGATATGTCAGAGGTTAAGATTGATTTGTATAAATTTGTGCGGAGCCTGAAGTTGAAAAAATTCTTTAACATCAATCCTACCTTAAATAAACGAAATGCAAGTGATGTTGTTGTGGGGGATCAATCTATACAAGAAGTTCTGGACACTGGTTTGTTGCCCTCAATTACCGAAAGTGAACATGACCCTGTTACTCTAGGTCAAGTTCTAATAGATCTGGAACGTTGTACTGATCTAAGCATTGATAGTGGCTTAAAACATAAATCCAAGTGGACGCCACAATTGGCCAGTGGGAATAACATTGAGTTTGTCAATAGGGAATTTGACAGATGTGAGGATACAATGAAACACAAGAGGTTGTTGCCTTATGCTAACAACCTCACACAGAATGAACAAGCAGGACTTAGTCAACTCAGCACTAAAATTGAAATCAAAATTAGGGAAGCCGATAAAGGCGGCAATATTGTAGTTATGGATCCTGTCATGTACGAAACAGAAATAATAGGCCAAATAGCATTCAATTCAGTATTTGAAATAACTAGAACCATCAACACAGAGTTGAAAAAGTGGAATATCAATGGCCTACTTAACGGTGACGAGTATAGATACCTTTTGATTGATAAACCGAGATTCCCCTGTATATACACTCACCCCAAAATCCATAAAAATGCCACTACACCACCAGGGAGGCCAATAGTGTCAGAAATAGGGGGTCCAACAGAGAAAATCTCAGAATTTGTTGACACGTTTCTGCAGCCTTATTTGACCAACTTGGCTTCCAACAGTAGAGACACTAAACCTATTTTGAAAATCCTTATGGACATTAACTGGCATGCTTCTATGACTTTGGCGACACTGGATGTAGTGTTATTATATACCAACATCAGACATGATCAGGGACTTTCGGCACTATAGTTTCAAAGACCTGTTGAACTTCTAGAACACTCAGAAATGCTGATCACTATGTCACGTATGATCCTAGAGCACAATGTGTTCTTATTCAAACAAGATTTGTACCAACAACTTTGCGGGATCGTGATGGTTTCTACATTTGCACCATCTTTTGCCTGCCTCTTTATAGTGAGGTTTGAGGAGGCGCATGTCTGGGGCCCATCGGGAGCTAAGTGGCATGAATATATAATATATTATAGCAGATATATTGATTATTGTTTTCTTATCTGGACAGGGAGTGAGCAAGAACTAAAAGACTTTTTTGACTACATGAACAACAACGTGTGCAATATGTTGTTTACAATGGCATATAGTAAAGAGAGAATTGAGTTCCTAGTCCTAAAATCAACTGTAAACTGTACAGAAAGAGCATGTCTTGTAATTCTGTACTGCATGCGGCCAGTGCCACCCTATAGTTCACGTAAATGCTATTCCATATGGCAAATTCTATAGCGCCAGCAGAAATTGCAGTAATAATGCAGTCTTTGCAAACTGCGCCAGTAACATGGAATTGAGATTTTTGGCTCGTGGATATGAACCTAGTATTGTACACAAAGCTAGACAAAGAGCTGCAAAACTGTCTAGGATTGATACCTTAAAAGCTAAGGTTAAACAAGGCACTAACGTAGCCTCCCCTTTGAAACTAGTGACTGGTTACCATCCGTGGTCACACAAGATCTACAGTATATTAAAAAGACATTGGTATCTATTGTAACATGAGCAAGCTAGCATTGCATGGTAAACTGGATTTTGAATATAACGGATCTGACAAATATCAAATCAAACAACACATTGATTGTTCAACAAAATTAGTGGTTTATGCTATCATGTGTAAGTGCACTAAAATCTATATCGGGAGCACTATTAGATGCCTTAAGGACCACATATCTGAGCATTTTAGGGTTCTAAAAAATCTAGATCTCGGATATCCTATAGTGACTCATGCCCTCTAATGCGCAGCACAGAGCACACAGCTGTCATTTACCTTTCACGGTATTGAATCTATACCAAGTGACATCAGAGGTGGTAACAGAGAACTTAAAGTATGACAATGTAAAGCCCGGTGGATTTTAAAATTGCATGCAGTGGAGCTGGGCATCAATATTGATTCTGAGCTACAATATTTTATGGGAACATAAATATGTAGTCTCCTTAATAAGTGATGTGTGTCTCAGGATACTGATGATTTGTACTGTTTGCCAAGATCATGTTATAAGAACAAACTTTACTTTTTGTTACAAATAACATACACAATTCAACCATAAGTGATGTGTGTCTCAGGATACTGATGATTTGTAATATTTGCCCAGATCATTCTATAAGAACAACCTTTAATTTTTGTTACAAGTAACATACATGATTTGACCATCCCTCCCTCTTCTTAGTGGACGTTTGGTATTCTGTCTGTCCATTTTTTCCTAACAACCTTTTTGGGAACTTTCTATATACACTCGACTTTGCATAAGCCTTTGTCTTCCTATTAATACTAACATTTCTTGGGACATTCCTCACACACTAATGTCCTTTCTTTTAGGTGCTCCTACTGTATGGTGGTGATTCTCGGTTCATACAGTGGTTCGCTTTTTAATGATTATTAGCACGTTACACTTCGGGTTGTGCGCATTGTTGATATTATCAGTATATAGTACTATATAATAATACTAAGCATGTAATAGATAGATAAATCGTACTGGGACATCACTTGGTAACTTGTTCCAATACAGTTGATACCTCTTAAATGGAGCTGTAGTAATGTCCCAGTTGTGGGATGGCTCTTTCATAGTTCCCGATGTGGTACCAAATATCACTAACCGCACTCGCTCTTAACTTTGGTATTGCCTCTAGTGATCAACTAATTGTTTTAAATTAATTAATTCTACTCGTTTGACTTTGTCCGATTAACTTAGAATTCTTATTTGACTTTTATATGAATTATATTTACAAGGATGACTTCCATGAATATTTGATACTGAGATCGATAACAACATTATCCGGCCATTTTCTTATTCTGCTAATTTGATCGTAATACATTTTGATGGCTCTAAAATGGCGCTGACACTAGCACTTATGGTTGAGTCCCACTCATGGGAGGACGTTTTCACTGTTTATGCAGTGCCATTGCATAAATAGCCACTTTAAGATGGCGCTGATGCAATACGCCAGGATTCGGATTCGGAGCGGAGTACTCTCCGTCGAGAGCTTAAGATTTTCTAGTTATTTCCCGTTTTTTTTGCAATTGTGTATTGGCCTGCTTTATATTAGGATAGTTAATGCGGTACCTATTTTAATATAGGTGGCTAGTTAATTTGGTACATAATAGTCAGTGTCAAATTCTGGACACGCATAGATAGGAAACTGGCTTAGTTATATCCATTCGGGTCGCACTTTGTCTGATTTAAAATATTTTCTTTTTCACTGACTTGATTTGAGTGGCTGGATTAGTAATGTGATCCTTACGCTTTTCTAGGACGGTAATTGAACTTATGAAGATCGTTTCTTTACTAAGAAGGCTACATTTCTGTTCTTAGTGATTTCGCTTTTGGCGGTGAGTGTCAGCCATACTGTCCGCATACTATGTAATTATGCCCAATAAGTAACTGCATGTATGCACTAAATCATGTGGATAAAAGTTTAATTTGGTTCCTTTGCTTATACCATACTACAGGGCATTATTTGTCTTTGAGGACGGCAATACTTGAGTGTGGCAGTGAACTTTATTTGACATTATGCTTACAGATATTTGCTGCTTGCAGTGAGTTTCTTGATAGATAAGCACATTGGACGTGTGCACTTGGTATTTGGAACCTAATACCCACGTTCATCTCTAGAATGAAGCACATAGGGTGTGGTATTTACTATTTCTTGTGGCTTATTTTTGTTTGTTTTGTTTTTCTTTATTTTCTCTGATGAGCACTTTAAACTTAAAATAGCTGCAACCTTTTTATGAGAGTTTCACTTCTTTTCTACTCATCCCATCCCTTCATGAATACTCCAGCTTTCCTTGAATTGATTCACACTCTTTTTGGATTCAATATGGCTTCGCACTCGGTGTTCAACTTATTAATTATGATTTAGGTCGAGGTTCTTTTAGAATCAAGTGGATATTACTTTGTGGATTATAATAGTATTTTATGTATTTGTTTGCTTTAGCCCTGATGAAATCTTAGGTTAATGCCTATCGACGAAACACGTGTTGGCTCAACCTTAGGCTACCTGTTGTTAAAATGAAGAAATGAATACGATAATTGGAATAAAACATCAAGAAAACTATGTGAGAAGACTATTGCGTGGAATCATTCTGATACTAATTCTATGACTGTGGCTCTTACTAAATGAGTGTGGGCACTGCTCACACCCATCAAACAATGTGGGGTGGTCGTTGTTCAATCTACTTGGAGCACTATCATAGATGAGAGAATAGAATTGCTTAGCTTTGTAATTTACAGTTGCACCACCTTGCACAGCCTGTACCCCCACTGCTCTTTCTCTTCTACATATCTTATTAAGCACTTGTTTCAGGAAAACACTATTCGAGCTTGGCAATACAATTAAACAATACCCAATCAAATATATAATACATATGTAGTAAATCAGTCCATTACAACATGAAAAAAATATTTGATAGAGACTTCTAGCTGCAGATTCCTTACCTATGAATTTCCCACGTGCCAGACTGGACCCTGGAACTTTGCATGAGCATTGCCCCTGCCCGCCGTCGGGTGGCTTTGTTCAGTTCCGTGCATTGTCGTTAACATCATCTCCGTCATCACCTTTATAGGTGCCTCCCAGGCTCCCTTACATCAGTTCTTTTTCATTCCACGCAATCTTCGAGACACTCGAGGAAGAGGCACAAGAAGAAGAATTCTAAATGAACTTCGACTTCACGTCGTTCATCGAAAGCTGGCGAGAGTGGGGAGCATCCACATCCCAGGCACTGTTCTGCGGAGCCGTTGCAGGGCCTGACTCTGTGCCTCACTGTTTCTGGGATCCGGAGTGACCCCTGCTCAAATAAAGGAGCTTTAAGAGTCCATGTGCCATGTATTTGAGTGGGCTGACCCCTCCGGAGCATCTTTGGGCCCCATAGGGTCGGAGGAGGTGCCATCAGGTTCCACGTTGATGGCTCCAGTGGGGTCTCATAAATCCAGAACAGCGCTGGTCATGCCAACGTGACCTTCTCCTGTGCCGGTCCCGACGTCGATGATCCCAGCTTTGCCAGCGCCCATTTACGTCATCAGCCCCAGTCTTATTGGAGTTGGAATGGCTCTAGGTCATTGCCTGAGTTTTTTTGTGGCACATACATTCATGGGGGAAGGGTCACTGGACCCATTAGAACACCAGTTGTACTCCCCTGGTGAGACTTTGGACTGGTATGAGGAACTAGGAGAGACCAGTGGACCCGACACCTCTCCAGATACTGGTTGGTTCTCTCCACCTACCTTGGCTATGGAGGTGGGAGTGTCTTATGCAATGGTGGTTAAGAGGGCAGCAGAGGCTCTTGACTTTGAACTTCCCTCTGTGGCAGTCAAGACTAACCTCTCGACTGAAGTGCTTCAGCCTGGAGCTTCCTCATCCAAACCTGTATTGTTCTTTAATGTAGCACTGAGTGATGTGCTTCAAGGAAGTTGATCCAAGCCTAGCACAGGGGCTCATGTGAACAGGACAATTGCCCGCCGCCATAGCCTTTCCCAGGTGATCCTAGTTCCCTCAGCCAACACCCAATCTCTGAGTGCATAGTAGTTCAAGCCTTAACTTCCCATGTTGCGTTCCCTGCAGCTCCCCCAGACAAGTAATTCAAGAGGCTGGACCTGGCATTGCGGTCGGTGAAAACCGCATGACTTTATGCTTGTTACTCCCATATCCAATAGGAAATGGTTGCGCAAGTACTGCCACATGCTGCGGAGGAGGCCCGGACCATCCTCTCCCAAGCAGTGAAAGGTGGAAGGGGTGCAGCAAAGTTCATCTTTAGGTGCGTACCACTGTGCCAACCATATCCCAGCCACCGTCCCCCACAGGCTTCCAAAGTTATGCAAGGACGTGGGCGCAGTGCATTCTGACCCCTTGGGAATGGTAACCAGAAGTCATCCACCACCAACCGCTGGCAGCTGCAGCCTCCAAGTCCTCCAAGCATGGTTCTGCAAGATCATGGGTGCCCAGTTGGAGGGAGAATACAACATTGTTTCCTCCACTGGTAGTCCATAACATAAGAAAATTGGGTCTTACAGATTATTCAGACTACTTCCTCACTTTCCAATCTTCTCTCCCTCCCCCTTTACTGCCATCTCAAGGACAGCTGGCAGAGGATCATCTCATCTATCTCCAAGAGGCGATTACAGCTCTCTTGGCCAAGGGGGCTATAGAAAGGGTTCTGATATCAGAAGTAGGCAGTGGTTGTCTTTCTCTCTACTTTCTGAAGAACCAGGGTCTTCATCCTATTATAGACCTTAAAACTGTCAATCTCTTTCTCAAAAAGTTCAAGATACTTAATTGACTCATGTCTTGTTTGCCCCAGACCGAGGGGAGGGGCTGGTAGCACTTGACTTGTAGTATGCGTATTTTCACATCCTCATCTTGCCTACCCGCTGCTCAAGGTAGGCCACGAGCACTTTCAGTTCACCCTGCTATCCTTTAGCCTTACCAGCGCCCCTCGGGTGGTCACCAAGGTGAGGGCAGTTTTCACAGGTCATCTGCGCAGGTTAGGGGATTTACAGGCACATGCATAAGCGCCTTGAGACCTTTTTGGTGAATCGTGCGCTATATAAGAACTTATGATTATGACTAGGACTATATTGCATTTTGCGATTCCTTAATTGCGAAAAATAAGGAATCGCAATTAAGGAATTGCAAAATGCAATGCATCTAGAAATCGCTAAATACATTGCGATTTCTTAATATTCCTTAATTGCGACTCGCAAATTGCGAGTAGCAATTAAGAAATACCTCCCCATTCATTCCTATGGGCCTAGAGGCCCATAGGAATGAATGGGAAGACATTCTCAATTTGCCCTAAGGGCATGTGTGTGCACAACATGAAACTTTGAAAAATGCACAAAAGTGCATTTTTCAAAGTTGTCGCAAATTACCATGAGGTTCAACTTCATAGTAATTTGCTCCCCCTAATTGCGAATTCGCAATTTTTTAAAGTGTCATGCATTGCATTTAAGGAATTACAAAAATGCGAGTCCTTAAATACAATTGCGATTTGAGAATTCGCAAATATTTGTGAATTCTCAAATTGCGAGGGCCTTCCCCCTTCATGCATTCCAAAACCAGATTTAGCGATCGCAAACGTTCGATTTTTGCGATTCGCACCGTTTGCGATCGCAAAATCCTTTGATGCATGTGCCTGATAGTCTTTCCCTACCTCGACGACTGTCTGTTGAAGGTAGCCTTGCCCCAGACTGTTGGCTCCCACCTCCAGACTTTAGCGGACCTCTTCCTTACTCTGGGGTTCACTATAAACGTAGCAAACACAGAGAGATGATCAACGGAGCGCTGAAACTTTTCAGACACTCACCCTCAGTCACAGATCTGGGTTTTATCCATCATCATTCTTTAGCTCACTTCACCACCTCAGTTTAGACCCAGCTATATGCAAATCAGTCTTGACCCTGTGCCTCATGGGAACAGTCCAGCCCGAACTGCCAAGCCAGGTCTTCCCTGAACCGGAAACAAGCATCATGGGACCGGTTTCTGAGTAACACCCTTCATCAGCCAGGCTAGCTTGACTCCAGAGGCGGTTGTTAGGTATGCTGGTCCGATTAGGTGGAGGGCCTTGTATGCTTGAGTGAGGAGCTTGAAGGTTATTCTTCTTATGATGGGATACCAGTGGAGATCGCTGAGGTCTTGGGTGATGTGGTTGTGACGGGGTATGTCTAGGATCATTCTTGCCTCGGCATTCTGGACGTTCTGGAGTTTGCAAAGTAGTTTCTTATTGATTACGGCATAGAGAGTGTTGCCGTAGTCCACTCTGCTTTTGAAATGGGCGTGTGTGATGGTTTTTCTGGATTCGGATGGGATCCATCTGAACGTTTTTTGGAGTATACAGAGGTGTTGAAGCCAGCTGAAAATAAGGCATTGATCTGGCAGTTCATCGTGAGTGATGAGTTTAGTATGATGTTGAGGTTTCGTGCATGGTCCAACGGGGTGGGGGTGTTCCTGAGGGCGGTCAGCCACCAGGTGTTGTTCCATGCGGAGGGCGTGGAACCAAGGATGAGGACTTCTGTTTTCTTGAAGTTGAGATTCAGGCAGCTCTTCTTCATCAAAGTGGCGATGGCTTTAATCCCTTCTTGGAAGTTGTGTCTGCTGATGTTGGGTTCTTTGGTGAGGGATAGGATGAGCTGGGTGTCGTTGGCGTAGGAGATGATATTGATCTTGTGGTTTCTGATGATAGTTGCAAGGGATGGGGCTGAGGGAGCACTTCTTTTCATTGTTTTTAACCTCCAATTCCTCAGGAAGTTCTTTGGATGGGGCGAATGTGAAATGACTACCATCTGCCATGTCCTTCACATGGATGACCGCATGGTGTCACTGATGCTTCCAAGAAGCTTATGGCCACACTATTGTTACAAAAAAAGCACAGGCAATATGTGATGTTTTGTGGATTTACTTTTTGCTTTCCCTACCACAGCCATGGTTTTCATTAAGGACTTGGCACCACTGTTGTGATCCCAAACAAGTTTTGACCACACCTGTTTCATATCCTATGACCCTCAAACCCATCAGGATAGCTAACATCCCACTTAGGCCCTGATTAGAAGTCAGTTGGAGCCAAATTACTGAATGGAATTCTACTCCTCCTGATTGTAAGCTGGCCCGTGTTCCAGCAAATGGTTTTCCTAAGTATTGGAACGGTGGACTCAATTTTACCGGATAGTAATTCCACCTGGAAAAATTGCATGAGGCTTTGGCTGCAGCCAAGCCTCTTTCCATTAGCTTCTCCTTCCCTTCCCTACTCCCCTCACCCCCCTCCTCCACCTGCCCCCACACAGAGGCTGCAGCATTAAACCCCATGAAACTGAGAATTCAGTGTAATTTTACAATTGGTAAATCCGGTCCCATACGGTTATTCCTTATTCCAAGGGGAATAGCACGGAACTGGTGATGGAGCACTGGGCCCTATAATGTTATCCCTTAGTCAAATCATCAAAGATTTTCCCCCATTGGTCGTATGAACCTTTGTTAGTTGACATGAAGCATAGAAAGGGAGAAAACATCAGCAATTCATTTCTAACATGTGAAGCCAATGTCATGTGTCTCCACAGAAAGGAACATAAATAGCTGAATATAGTTAAAGGGGTTTATTACAGTCTGCCAATCAACCCAGTATATCTGCAAACCAAAAATACGTTAATTAAATCCAGCAACAGGTAAGGTAGGCTGAAATATCTCAGTAGGTTAAGGCGCAATAGAATGACAAATCAAATTGCGATAATAGTATAAACCAAAATTAAAGCAAACAGGTGGTTCATAAAGAAACTTCTTTCCTCTCTTCTAAACATAGATCAAATATAGGATCATATATCAAGGGTCTCTAAATCTGGAGCATAAAGAAAGAAGGTGTCAGCAGGATCAGACTCCAGTAGAAGTACAACGAAAAAGGAAATACGTGTTTAGCATAACCTTCACAGTTGCAAGAATAGGGCAAGGAGAGAGGTGTACACCTCTCTTAGGGCCAGATGTAGGTAATTCCTATTTACCTACTCTTAAATACCGACTCATACCGAATCGGTATTTAAGAGTCGGTAAATAGGAAGGAGGCAGATGTAGGTAAAATATTACTGATTCTGTAAGAGTCGGTATTTACCGAATCTGTAAATACCGATTCGGTATTTCACATTGATTCCTATGGGCCTTGAAGCCCATAGGATTCAATGTGAAATACCGATTCGGTATTTACAGATTCGGTAAATACCGAATCCTGCAAGGGTGCAGGGGGTGTCACTTTGACACCCTCTAGCACCCCAAGTACAGGCATGTGTGCCATGTGGCACACAGACATGCCCTAAAGGCATGTCTGTGTGTCACATGGCATAGGTGTACATGCACAGATGTGCATGTACACTGGAATTCGGTATTTTACCACCCAATAGGATTGGGTGGTAAATTCCGACTCCTAAAGGGCCTGTGGCACTCTTTGAGGTGCCAGCTACATCTGGATTTACCGAATCGGTACATATACCGATTCGGTATTTTACCGAATCGGTACATTTACCAATTCGGTAAATTTACTGATTCGATAAAATTCGGGCCCCCTACATCTCAAAAACCAATTACCAGTCGGTAACGGCCGAAATCGGCCGTTACCGACCAGTAATTGGCGACCTACATCTGGCCCTATGTCTAAGGGGAATCTCTCCTAACTTTAACGAAAACACCAATTAATAAATAACATGAGATTAAGAAACATTCTTATCTTCTTCACACCGCCAGGGACCAATAGGAATACTACTTGAGTGCATCTGCAAATGGCTTCAGGTTCATATCATGTCAAACTGAAAATGTGGCTCCCAACCTTGAACATCTTGCCGTCCTGGTACATGATGAACAGAAGGCCTCTTTCAACCATTGTTTCTCCACGTTTACTGTCAAATTCCCCTTTCCCCTCTCTATCAGCAGTCTAATACAAAACACTAAGCCTTTTTCTAGCTAACATAAATCATCATAATCAACCTGCAAATAAAAGAGAAAACTCGCCGGTGAAGCAAAATGCAATTCGACCAAGGTCTGTAGTCAGGCTAACTTAAATCAAACATTTAATGTGCACTTGGAGTACATGGGTATACATGTACACGTATAGCCTTAGAAATGAATGCAAAACATGAATAAAAATACGTCTTCATGTTTAAACTGAATATTAGTGCACATATATATAACTCTCTAGTTCTACAGTGAATGTATTTCAGTAATGAGTTTAAATGTTTCATACACAGCAATAAAGTTAAGGCACACAGTAAACATAGCATCAAATGCACATATATAATTGCATTTCTATGGTGTGTAAGGGTGGAATCTAAACTGCACTGCTCCACTTGCAAGAAGTTACCCCCGTGCTAATGTAAATTTAGCATGCAGAGTTTGCACCCTGCCAGTATTGTGCAATTCGTAGTCATGGCCAAAGCTGGGAAAACAGATGGGGTCTCACTGAACCTCCAAGGTTGAAATCATTGGTGACAGGTCAGATTTAAAACTGTTTCAAGGACAGCTAGAAACTCTTGCAGGGTACTTTATATACCTGATGGCCACCACTTTTGTTCTTGAAGTAAATTACTACACTATTACAGTTGCCATTATATTTAAAGCGAGAGTATATAAAATGACATACAACTATGACAATAAGGAGTAATATGTTAGCTCGGGCAATTATTAGGAATGTGAATATGAATTGAATTCCTAACATTTTAATAATGATGAATTAGAGCCCATAATATATATTTTTCTGATCACTAAAGTGCACCTTTGCCCCACACACAACACCTCTTATCTTGTTTGCTAAAGTGAGAGCATCCGCCAGGGAGGAAAATGCATGACGTTATCCTATTCAGGATACTGTTGAGTGCAGAGTTCATAACTATGACAGTTATAACCGATAGAATAGCCTCCAAGATTTACGCTTTTGCATCTTGCATGTTTTTTGTGTCTGCTGTTACGATACTATAGAGACTGCAGTGCTCACAATTGGTGAGATGGCTTTCCTTTCCAGGACAATGTGTCCAGGGTATATACGACTGTTACCTTTCTTCATTACTTGTATTTGCTTCTCTCCATGTTTACACGTATCTCAAGGGACAGTGAACCAGAGGAGTGTGTCAGTATGTGTGTTGCTTGGATCGATGTAATCACCCCGCATACTACGACACATTTGTAAACCATTAATAGTGGATTTATGGACAATTAGTGTAGGGCATTATCCTCACACTTAGGAGAACAGAGGTTTGTTAATTATAGGTCCTGAGGAAAGTCACAAGACCCATCTCGGGCTTAGAGGGCTGAAACATGTAGACCCCTTTGATTGAGATGTAGGGGACCAGTAATTTACCCCTATTGGTATCTTTCTTGCTTTTGAACTTACCCAAGTACCCATAGATTGAATACATTGCACCAGGATACTTGAGGTAATTTTAGATATAACACAGATCCCACTAGCAATACCCCTGGTAAGAGAACCCTCCTTTGAAAGGCATAGACCTCCAGGTGCTCTGGGTGAGCGCTCGATGATAAAGCATGCCAGTAGAGCATTCTAGTTAGTGAAAGTCCTTTTAAAACCCTAAGAAATTATCCCGTTAGGAGAGGTGAATAGAAGTTTCACACCCCATTGATTATCTCATTGCTTGGTGTGACTAGACGTGCGTTCTGTGCACTTGGTGTGACCCAGACGTGGGTCCCCTGCACACTGCACCACTGGAACAATGCAGTATCCAACTGATGAGACCTAAAAACAGTGATAAGCGATATTGGGTTGCTTGTGTTCTGTTTCAGGCAGACCTGTGCTGGCAGTTTGGGCTGAACTGTTATGATTGAAGTTGAGTCAAGACTGAATTGCATATGGCTGGGTCCAAACAAAGGTGGTATTGTGTGAAAATTATCAATGGCCTGGGAGGCAACCCAAAGCAATGACCAGTGCCTGAGACTAATTCAAGCATTCCATCCATCATTTTGTGTATACTGGTTTAGAATAAAGGCTATATGTAAAATCCATGAAACAAAACACAGATTTACCACAAGTAACTCTAATGGGATATATGTCTTGTACCTGTGCAAATCCAATGCCTTGCCAATGGAAACTTACCCATCATTTCCATCTGACCACCACTATTTTAAGGTACATCTACTGCAAACAGTGCAAGTTGACCTACAGTATTAATTTCCCACTGCATGTGCCAGAGCTATCATTGTCATTAAAAGTTAGTACAGTGTTTTTAATATGCTGGGAAACCTCCAGGCATGTTAGTAGGCTAGCTGTGTGGGTCCTAGAAATGTACCCCCGCTATGAGGGTTCATTTAGAATGCCACATTTGCTGATAGAATTTCATCCAGTAGTGACAATAGTGGGTTTTCAGCCTGAGTGTTTCTTCAGTACAGAAGCTACTTCCATGATGAATGCAGCAACTTTTGTGGACAAAATTTGAATATCTTGGTGGAAAACCCTTACATTTGGTACACCATCTTCCACCCTGTCGTACATGAATGAATTATAACACACTGATAGACGAAAACTCCATCACCCAAACTCTTTTATTTCTTAAAAAGGCTGTTCCGTTAATTAAATTCGCTGTACATGCACACTTGGTTAAAATTGACACTAACAGTACATGCAAGTCAGAGTTTTGTTTTGTGCGCGTGGCAACCGTATCGTGAGGGAACCGTTCTCTTCAATGGCAAAGTTTGACACAACCTGAATAAAAATGTTAGTAATAATAACTTGAATGAAAAACAATTAACCATTTTATTAAATATATTTATTAGCTGCTTTGGGGGTGCATCCTTGTGAGCACCATACACTTTAAAAAAACAAATCAAGGACTATCAAGTGGGAGGCCGCATGTGATAACTGTGAAATTTACAAACTTTAGATAACGATCTGGAAAGCCAAAACACTACTAAAGAAGCAAGAACACCTAAAGAAACAGCACAAAGAGGAGAATCGAACGCCTGTGTCTCTCAGATAGATGGCAACTGACTTTCCGTGTTTGCTAACTGATCATTGGTATGTGGGTTCGTTTCTATCTTTGGTGAAGAGCAAGACACCCATTAGCCAAATAACACCAAATAGCTCACTGAAACATATTGACTGTCTATGCATCATTTACCCCATCTTTGATATTTCCAGGAATGGGGGCATTTCGACGAGCAAATCTCCAAAATGTTCACTAATGGTGAATACAACGACTTCAGTTGTGTATTCAGGAGTTGTGCTTGCAGCACAACAATTTTTTGCAGTTTATTGCAATCAAATATTTTAACAAAAAATGGGGGCATTTTATTTGTAAATTAGTGATTAGATAATTCAGAATAAATGTTTACTTTCACAACAAGTATCATGAAGATTTATGCTCTAAACTTGAAATTTGCATTATACACAGTTGCCATGTGAAGCTGTGACCTGTTTCTGTAGAACTACACTCTTGCATAGAAATTGCAGTAAATTGATTCTGTTTGTTGCTTTTTGTCCTTTTTTGTAATAGAAATCTATGATGGAAACTTCTTCAAGTGACGACCTTGATGACGCTATTGCTACTCAGTATGCGATTCAACAAAGTCTGATGGATATTCACAAGCAATACTGTATCGCTAATACACTAGAAGCTAATAGGTAATGTATCATTGTGAGATGTACTGAACTTATGCTACAGGGTTGTAAAACAATATGGTGTCATTTTAGAGGGTCCAAAGTAGACTCATGAGATTGACAATGTTCTAGTACTTACGGTGTGATTGGTGAATTCCACTTGGTGTGACCACATACAACAGGTCGGTGAATACAATTGAATTTAGAAATCCTAACATGCTGCCTTAAGTTGCATTTCCATTAAAACGCTATGGTTCAGTTTAGTGTGTGTCGATGTGTTTCGGTCAGGTAAATCAGCCAGTGAGATTTCTCAATGCTGTGTGATAAAACATTTTAAAATCTTAACATTGCATAGATACTAGATGCATTCACCATCAACCAGCCAATGCTATCAGCATGATGTTTTAGTTGGTGTCTATAGACAACATATGAAAATGCATGAAAATATTTTCAAATAATTAAGATGCAGTCTTTCTCTCTGAAACAGAATCTTTTAATGGCTATGTAACATATGGCAGTGTGAGATTCCTAAATCACATTATAAAACAATGGGGCATATTTATAAGCTCCAGGGCTCATTTTTTGATGCTCCAGTGGCACAGTGTGCTGGGCCATATTTAAAAGACCACGCAAAACCACTTTGCTTGGCTTTACAACGCCTTGAAAATATGGCCCTCTTTCACGCAGTATTATAGCCTTATAGCCCGCCGTAGCGGGCAATACCGGCTATTAAAGGCTCACTGAATCGGCGAGGGACTTTAAAGAGACAGCGGGACTTTAATAGCCGGTAAAGCCCTGCTACGAAGGGCTATAAGGCTATTAGAACATTCTGCCACTAGAGGGCAGAATGTTCTAACAAATTTAAAAAAGGGTTCTCGAAGCTCGAGGGGATATAAATCCCCTCGAGCTTCGAGAAGACTTTGTAGAACATTGGAATGTTGCTCTGCGGGCCTTTACCGGCCCGTAGAAGTAGGGAGCACTCCATTGTCTGCAATGGAGCTCCCAACATTCCAATGTTCTAATCTGCGTTAAAGGGGCGTGTCATGGGTGTTGCAGTGGGTGTTCCTGCACAACACCCATGGCTTTTTAAGGGGTCCGTAGGTCGCACGCTACTCCACCATTCCAGCGTGTATACCCTAAGAGCATCATGGTTAATGCAGTTTTCTTGACAGCGGGTACGCTTTTCAAAAGAATCGAAGTGTAATTGCAAGGTTGCAGGCCAACTCTGGACACCGGTGTTTCAGGATTATTGTCCTTCATCAGCAGAGTGTAGGGCGGTTTTCAGGGGTTGCTGTGCAGGCTGCCAAAGTGTTCTCAGGTATGGTACCTCTCCAGGCGCGTAGGGCGTTACCTCAGCTCGTCAGCTGAAAGGCTCAAGGGAGCCGTGTTAAATAAGGGGTCCGTAGGTCGCACGCTACTCCACCATTCCAGCGTGTATACCCCAAGAGCATCATGGTTAATGCAGTTTTCTTGAAAGCGGGTACGCTTTTCAAAAGAATCGAAGTGTAATTGCAAGGTTGCAGGCCAACTCTGGACACCGGTGTTTCAGGATTATTGTCCTTCATCAGCAGAGTGTAGGGCGGTTTTCAGTGGTTGCTGTGCAGGCTGCCAAAGTGTTCTCAGGTATGGTACCTCTCCAGGCGCGTAGGGCGTTACCTCAGCTCGTCAGCTGAAAGGCTCAAGGGAGCCGTGTTAAATAAGGGGTCCGTAGGTCGCACGCTACTCCACCATTCCAGCGTGTATACCCCAAGAGCATCATGGTTAATGCAGTTTTATTGAAAGCGGGTACGCTTTTCAAAAGAATCGAAGTGTAATTGCAAGGTTGCAGGCCAACTCTGGACACCGATGTTTCAGGATTATTGTCCTTCATCAGCAGAGTGTAGGGCGGTTTTCAGGGGTTGCTGTGCAGGCTGCCAAAGTGTTCTCAGGTATGGTACCTCTCCAGGCGCGTAGGGCGTTACCTCAGCTCGTCAGCTGAAAGGCTCAAGGGAGCCGTGTTAAATAAGGGGTCCATAGGTCGCACGCTACTCCACCATTCCAGCGTGTATACCCCAAGAGCATCATGGTTAATGCAGTTTTCTTGAAAGCGGGTACGCTTTTCAAAAGAATCGAAGTGTAATTGCAAGGTTGCAGGCCAACTCTGGACACCGGTGTTTCAGGATTATTGTCCTTCATCAGCAGAGTGTAGGGCGGTTTTCAGGGGTTGCTGTGCAGGCTGCCAAAGTGTTCTCAGGTATGGTACCTCTCCAGGCGCGTAGGGCGTTACCTCAGCTCGTCAGCTGAAAGGCTCAAGGGACCCGTGTTAAATAAGGGGTCCGTAGGTCGCACGCTACTCCACCATTCCAGCGTGTATACCCCAAGAGCTTCATGGTTAATGCAGTTTTCTTGAAAGCGGGTACGCTTTTCAAACGAATCGAAGTGTAATTGCAAGGTTGCAGGCCAACTCTGGACACCGGTGTTTCAGGATTATTGTCCTTCATCAGCAGAGTGTAGGGCGGTTTTCAGGGGTTATATATACATATATATCCCTTGCCCTAAGAACTTCTGGAACCGCTGTAAAAGTCATCTGCCTGAAATAACACCCCGACTCATGGAACATAGTGAACATTGATGTGTTGCATACGCTAGGATTAGTAGAATGAATGGAAGATTAAAAGTTGAATGATAGAATGAGATAGAGTGAGAAAACATAGGAGTGAATGTGTAAGTGTGATTGCAGTGTGGTCGTTACTGGGTAGGTCTCTATGTAGTGAGATTAATTCCTTTTTTGCACTTTATTATCAGATCTGGACCTGCTTTTTATGCTCCAAAGTATATCATGTGAAACCTAAGGATAATTTACCTCTCATCTTTTTATATTTAAAAAAAATTATTGTGTGATATCAATTACAAGAAAAATAAAAACATATATTTTCCTAATACATCTTTGGTGGAGCCTACTTGAATTGACCATGTTGCTTGCTGTGTACTGTGTTAGCCTTTAGTTTAATCACCCCAGTTTATATATCATTTGGACCCTCTAGCAAGGGCCATTATATCCCTAGGCAGGGTGTTCTCGTCTGTTCTAATTATGGTTTTCAGGGGTTGCTGTGGAGGCTGCCAAAGTGTTCTCAGGTATGGTACCTCTCCAGGCGCGTAGGGCATTACCTCAGCTCGTCAGCTGAAAGGCTCAAGGGAGACGTGTTAAATAAGGGGTCCGTAGGTCGCACGCTACTCCACCATTCCAGCGTGTATACCCCAAGAGCATCATGGTTAATGCAGTTTTCTTGAAAGCGGGTACGCTTTTCAAAAGAATCGAAGTGTAATTGCAAGGTTGCAGGCCAACTCTGGACACCGGTGTTTCAGGATTATTGTCCTTCATCAGCAGAGTGTAAGGCGGTTTTCAGGGGTTGCTGTGCAGGCTGCCAAAGTGTTCTCAGGTATGGTACCTCTTCAGGCGCGTAGGGCGTTACCTCAGCTCGTCAGCTGAAAGGCTCAAGGGAGCCGTGTTAAAAAAGGGGTCCGTAGGTCGCACGCTACTCCACCATTCCAGCGTGTATACCCCAAGAGCATCATGGTTAATGCAGTTTTCTTGAAAGCGGGTACGCTTTTCAAAAGAATCGAAGTGTAATTGCAAGGTTGCAGGCCAACTCTGGACACCGGTGTTTCAGGATTATTGTCCTTCATCATCAGAGTGTAGGGCGGTTTTCAGGGGTTGCTGTGCAGGCTGCCAAAGTGTTCTCAGGTATGGTACCTCTCCAGGCGCGTAGGGCGTTACCTCAGCTCGTCAGCTGAAAGGCTCAAGGGAGCCGTGTTAAATAAGGGGTCCGTAGGTCGCACGCTACTCCACCATTCCAGCGTGTATACCCCAAGAGCATCATGGTTAATGCAGTTTTCTTGAAAGCGGGTACGCTTTTCAAAAGAATCGAAGTGTAATTGCAAGGTTGCAGTCCAACTCTGGACACCGGTGTTTCAGGATTATTGTCCTTCATCAGCAGAGTGTAGGGCGGTTTTCAGGGGTTGCTGTGCAGGCTGCCAAAGTGTTCTCAGGTATGGTACCTCTCCAGGCGCGTAGGGCGTTACCTCAGCTCGTCAGCTGAAAGGCTCAAGGGAGCCGTGTTAAATAAGGGGTCCGTAGGTCGCACGCTACTCCACCATTCCAGCGTGTATACCCCAAGAGCATCATGGTTAATGCAGTTTTCTTGAAAGCGGGTACGCTTTTCAAAAGAATTGAAGTGTAATTGCAAGGTTGCAGGCCAACTCTGGACACCGGTGTTTCAGGATTATTGTCCTTCATCAGCAGAGTGTAGGGCGGTTTTCAGGGGTTGCTGCGCAGGCTGCCAAAGTGTTCTCAGGTATGGTACCTCTCCAGGCGCGTAGGGCGTTACCTCAGCTCGTCAGCTGAAAGGCTCAAGGGAGTCGTGTTAAATAAAGGGTCCGTAGGCCGCATGCTACTCCACCATTCCAGCGTGTATACCCCAAGAGCATCATGGTTAATGCAGTTTTCTTGAAAGCGGGTACGCTTTTCAAAAGAATCGAAGTGTAATTGCAAGGTTGCAGGCCAACTCTGGACACCGGTGTTTCAGGATTATTGTCCTTCATCAGCAGAGTGTAGGGCGGTTTTCAGGGGTTGCTGTGCAGGCTGCCAAAGTGTTCTCAGGTATGGTACCTCTCCAGGTGCGTAGGGCGTTACATCAGCTCGTCAGCTGAAAGGCTCAAGGGAGCCGTGTTAAATAAGGGGTCGTAGGTCGCACGCTACTCCACCATTCCAGCGTGTATACCCCAAGAGCATCATGGTTAATGCAGTTTTCTTGAAAGCGGGTACGCTTTTCAAAAGAATCGAAGTGTAATTGCAAGGTTGCAGGCCAACTCTGGACACCGGTGTTTCAGGATTATTGTCCTTCATCAGCAGAGTGTAGGGCGGTTTTCAGGGGTTGCTGTGCAGGCTGCCAAAGTGTTCTCAGGTATGGTACCTCTCCAGGCGCGTAGGGCGTTACCTCAGCTCGTCAGCTGAAAGGCTCAAGGGAGCCGTGTTAAATAAGGGGTCCGTAGGTCGCACGCTACTCCACCATTCCAGCATGTATACCCCAAGAGCATCATGGTTAATGCAGTTTTCTTGAAAGCGGGTACGCTTTTCAAAAGAATCGAAGTGTAATTGCAAGGTTGCAGGCCAACTCTGGACACCGGTGTTTCAGGATTATTGTCCTTCATCAGCAGAGTGTAGGGCGGTTTTCAGGGGTTGCTGTGCAGGCTGCCAAAGTATTCTCAGGTATGGTACCTCTCCAGGCGGGTAGGGCGTTACCTCAGCTCGTCAGCTGAAAGGCTCAAGGCAGCCGTGTTAAATAAGGGGTCCGTAGGTCCCACGCTACTCCACCATTCCAGCGTGTATACCCCAAGAGCATCATGGTTAATGCAGTTTTCTTGAAAGCGGGTACGCTTTTCAAAAGAATCGAAGTGTAATTGCAAGGTTGCAGGCCAACTCTGGACACCGGTGTTTCAGGATTATTGTCCTTCATCAGCAGAGTGTAGGGCGGTTTTCAGGGGTTGCTGTGCAGGCTGCCAAAGTGTTCTCAGGTATGGTACCTCTCCAGGCGCGTAGGGCGTTACCTCAGCTCATCAGCTGAAAGGCTCAAGGGAGCCGTGTTAAATAAGGGGTCCGTAGGTCGCACGCTACTCCACCATTCCAGCGTGTATACCCCAAGAGCATCATGGCTTTTTGACACTGCCCCAGATTTACAAAAATTGGTAAATCTGAGGCAGCATCAAAAACTAATTCCTTTCAAGGGGAGGCATTAAAGTGGTGCAACAAGGTAGAATACCCTTATTTCTCCTCTTTTTTGCTCTTTCTATATGTACTGAATTCTTCAGCACACATAGAAGGAGCAAAACGCTATTAATTATTGTTTTTGTGCAGGAAGGTTTCTGTTCCTGCACAAATACAATCCTCCCTGCAATGCCTGTACCCTTGCACCATGGCGCACGGGTGCCTGCTTTGGCACACAGCTGCAGTTTTTGCACCGGCCCAGGGGAGAGTTCAGGGGTGAGCCGTATTCCTGTAAATACGGAGCATCCCTACATGTTTAAAATGACGCCGCTCGGTACAGCAAAATTGCTTGCGGCGCAGTGCTACGCCATGTCATTGTAAATATCCCCCAATGCGGGACTACTTAAGCAAAAAGTAAAGATTGAAAAACTATTCATAGACAGGCTTTGAAGATATTTCGGATGTATGACGTTACAACGCACACTTTTACAACGCATACCTTTACAACGCATTTTTTACAACGCATACTACATTTACAACGCATACCATTACAACGTATTACATTACTTTGCATGTTTGGTAAGTATTGGATAGTGTAGGGGTAAAATGTACTATTCTAACTCCAGGGGGTGCAATAGTAGGGTAAGTGTTGGATAGTGTAGGGGTAAAAATTACTACACTAACTCCAGGGACTGCAACAGTAGGGTAAGTGTTGGATAGTGTAGGGGTAAAAATTACTATTCTAACTCCAGGGGGTGCAACAGTAGGGTAAGTGTTGGATAGTGTAGGGGTAAAATTTACTATTCTAACTCCAGGGGGTGCAATAGTAGGGTAAGTGTTGGATAGTGTAGGGGTAAAAATTACTATTCTAACTCCCGGGGGTGCAACATTAGGGTAGGTGTTGGATAGTGTAGGGGTAAAAATGACTATTCTAACTCCAGGGGGTGCAATAGTAGGGTAAGTGTTGGATAGTGTAGGGGTAAACATTACTATTCTAACTCCAGGGGGTGCAACAGTAGGGTAAGTGTTGGATGGTAATGGTATGCGTTGTAATGGTATGCGTTGTAATGACTGAGTTGTAATGACATACGTTGTAGTGGTGTGCGTTGTAGTGTCACGCGTTGTAATGGTTGCGTTGTAAATGCATGCGTTGTAATGGATGTTGCGTTGTAAAAGTTTTGTTGTAATGGTAGTGCGTTGTAAAAGTTGCGTTGTAAAGGTTGTTTCCCAGATATTTCAGTTCCACTAGTTGACATTTAGGGTAAACAATGTTGCACTTGCGCCCGCAAATCCCCAATTGTGATTCACACTATGTGGATCTCTAGGTCTGCAGTTAACCGTTCAGTGTGAGACGGGGTGGAGAAAAAAGTTTTTTCCTATTTTCATGAGAGGTGGCATTGGTAATAGGGAGAGCACCCATACTGGGTTGACTCTGTGGTATATACGTATAGGGCCAATGCTTTCCCCAAACTTGTTGACTTCTAAAAGTTCCCCACAGAAGGTGTCCATAAATTGTGGAGCAAATGCCATTCTTTTCACGGATGCACGGGAAGAAATTTCTTCACACTGAAAAATATTTCCAAGTGAAGGAATAAGGGACAATTGTACCAAAGCGCATTTACCCTAATCATGTAGATTAGCCATGGCATTAGAGGCATCACATGGTGAATGCTGCTTGAGTATGTGTGAGGGCTCTGTTAATCAGAGAAATTCAGGCGTCCTAGTAAAGCATTAGCCAAATTTACAACTGCCTAGATGTCTGCATGCTTTTAGACTTAGGTTCTTAAAGAAGGAACATTAAAATCACAAATCCTGACAAAATGTGGATGGTAAATAACTGAAAGCTAGAGTTTGTGAGTGAGGGTAAATAAAACATCACATGACAACTAACAGCAGTTGACACAACAATTAACGTTATCAACCACAACGAATTCATTGCAGACACATACAACTTTGGGGATGTTTAGGCAGCAAAATGCTTCCAGTGGAAGCCGTTTGTATTTGAGAATGATGTCAAGATACCCAGGGCGGTGGCAGATGTCATATTTTTTAGGGTAGTGCAAAGTTTTTACCAAGCGAGCAAAGTCTCAATCAAATTCTAAGTATTGGTTTACACCTAGTTGTCAGAGCTTACATTTTTTCCAATCAGGCTTGCAATATCTCATCATAAGTGATATTTGGTGTTGAAAATGGCGGTGCTGCTTTCTCGCGAGTTAAACAAAAATTTATTGTCAATTTCAAAAACGATGGGCAGAAAACCCACATGGTGAGTTGTGTTAATATTCACGAGCAGTACAAGAAGTTGCCCTGGGTGGCTTGGTGCTGGATACGTAAAGCTAGGTTTGTAATCAATAAAGGCAACCAGAAATGCAGAACAAAGTCTAGCACAGTAAGCCTAAGGATCAATTTGAATACTTAAATAAGATGTGAGGCAGGTGAATGTTGGAATATTGAACCACGTGAGGGTAGCGAATCGAGGACTTGTTCAATAGGTTTAAGGCATAATGGGAGGCGATGTTGCAGTAGCCTTTCTTGCTCAGTAGTAAGGCATTAATCAGGGTTTGGCAAAGTCGAAGGAGAGGTGCACTTTATAGATTTTGAGCATGTTGTGTTAAGCAGAATTGGTGGCTAAGGTAATGAGGTTGGAAAGACTCTTGTCTCTGTTGAAAAGAACCATTCAGGCTTTGGACTGATGAGAGTTTTGGTTTACAATGATGAGACAGAGGCAAAAGATGACACATTTTTGTGTGAAATGTAATGTTGCATATAACCCTCACCATCAACTCCATCACCAGTGGGCATGTTGCAGGGTTAACTGCTTGGCCCTTTACTTTTTTTTTCTATACTACATAGCTTGGTAGCATTTGTTTCTTCTCTGGTTTCTCATGCCTACACAGATGATAACAAAATCTTCTTCCCTTTTCCAATGTTTAATCATGTCCTTCATGATCATGTCTCTGACTGTGTCCCAGTCATCCCGCTCTTGATGGCTCTCTACTCTCTCATGCTGACCTTACTCCATAAGCTAGAAATGTTTTTTTTTTAACTTTATTTATGCTTTTTTGAAATACAGAGACTTAGACATAGAAAATCATGTGACATTAGAGCCAGAAGAGCATTTACATAAGCACATATCCAATGAATCAATTGCATAGGGTGACTTCCTTCCATTAGTACCTCCACATATCAGCAGTAGCACAAGAGTCATGGCATAGTAGCTTAAGTCTTTCAACAGGGTAAAAATTGTAGCACACATAGTCTGCCATCTCATCCACGAGTCATAATCCAGAAGACATTATATCTATATCATCAAGGTAATTCTAGATGAGGCGTAATCCCCGCACTGTCAGTTACTGTGAGTGTCATGAGTCATAATAGGCAAGTAATCATTGCATTCCTATAGCACATAACTCGTTAGACATGTTCCCGCCCTCCACTGCCAAGAGTTACGCTGGGTGTTAGTATATTCAAGGAACGTTAGCTTCCCCATTCCCATCTATATCTGCAATGGCCTGTGTCTCAGCTCGCTCCAATAGATATGCCTGTAGTGGACCCCAGATATCTCTAGGCCTGCACATCGTTGGCAGCAGTTCCGCGTGTACCATGTGTTGTTCCTGACAGTGTATAACATCTGAAAGCCAATCCTCGAATTTCGGTGCCCTGCCCCGCCCCCAGCGGCAGGCCACTCTACGCTTGGCCAGCAGCAGTTTAATGTCCAGTAGCTTCCGGTGTGTTTTTGGTATCTGTCTGGTGTGTCCCAATAGCATAGTAAGCGGATCCCTATCAAATGTGTGGTTTAGCATTGCCTGCTGAGCCGTGTGTACCTGCGTCCAGTATTCCCACACTCCAGGACATTCCCATGCTAAGTGCAGGAATCCCGCTCCTTCCGCCTTACACCGTGCACACCTGTCGTCCTCCGACAAATGAAATCGGAGTTTCATGGCTGGTGTATAGTACAGCCTCTGTAAAAACTTATAATGGATCATCTTAAGTCGGCAGCTTGCTGAAATGTTAGCTGTCATGCCACAACAGTAATTCCATTGCGCCTCCGTTATTTCGCATCCCATATCCTCACTCCATCGTCTGCAAGCATTGCTATTGGTCCCCTGCCTCTGTGCCCTCACGCCCCTATAAATGCCCGATACTATATGCCTAGCGGTCGTTGAGCACAGCATCCCATGTAATGGGAGCGTGATGTCGGGTTTGGTCGGGTAATCCGGTAGCACCCCCTTCAGCCCTTGAGTCAAGCGTAAATAGTAAAATATATCTAGTGGGGTAGGTTGGATCTCCCGTAACAATTACTCTTTGCTGCGAAGTTGCCCGTCTGCAAACAAGTCCCCCCATTGAGCTAATTTAAGTCTCTTGCACAGAACCTGAAATCCTGGCTCCTGTAGCAAAGGCATCTTAGGATGGTATTTCAGTGGCATTCGTGGCGAGTATAGTAGTTTTAATTGTAATGTTTTCATTATTCGCTTCCAGGCATCTATTGTGCACGACACAGTGGTAAGCGGCGTGTCTATGGCCTCCACAGGGCAATGTAAAAGGCCAGCCGGCGGAAGTGGGTGTGCTATCCAGTCCTCCGCTGCCAGCTGTGGCATATACGGCGTCGGTGCCATCCACGTAATGCGCCTGTGCGCTCATATAATATACTTCAAAATCTGGCACATCAAGCCGCCCTTATCATATGGTTGCGTTATGACAGTCCACTTCAGGCGTGGCTGTTTGCCGCCCCAGAACAAACGCAACAGCTCCGATCGCAGCGTTTTAAAAAAAAAGCACCTGGAAAGTAGGGTATGTTGAGGAACAGGTACAAAAAACGGGGCAATACCATCATCTTAATCAGTGATGCTCTGCCCGCCATAGAGATTGGCAATGATATCCACCGCATCACATCATTTGCCAATTTGGTAATAGCTGTGCCATAGTTCAGCCGAAGCATCTTCTCCCTGTCCTTAGAGACTTGTATTCCCAAATATCGGAGGTCCGAGCTGCACCATTCTAATGGGTAATCCAGCGGGAACTCTTTCACTGCAGTAGTGAGCGAAAAAAATTGCGACTTGCCCCAATTTATTCGTATTCCTGATATCCTGCCAAACACCAAGAATTCGCGCAGCAATGGGTTAAGATTTGTTTGGGGATCCGCAACATAAAGCGTCATGTCGTCTGCATACAGTGACAACCCTATTTGTCGCTGAAAACACTTGAACGCACTTTCCTTATGGAGCTGTCTTATACGGCAAGCCAGTGGTTCAACCGCGATAGCAAACAGCAGAGGGGAAAGTGGACACCCCTGCCGGGTGCATCTCGTTATCGATATCTGCGGTGATAACCGCCCATTAATGAGGACCTTGGCAGTGGGTTGTGTGTAAAGCAGCTGAATCCATGATATAAATGTCTTGGGGAACCCCATTCTGCTCAACACGGAAAATAAATAAGGCCATTCGACCGAGTCGAATGCTTTAGTAGCATCCAGGAAGACCGCCGCCACTGGGAAGTCTGGCGCTATAGTCTGAATCAGCGAGAAAAGGGTACGCAGATTGTGAGTTGTGGCTCGTCCGGGAACAAACCCAGCTTGGTCGGGGAGTACTATCCTGGTCACAAGTAGTGAAAGCCGCGTGGCGAGCACCTTAGCCAATATTTTGGCATCGCAGTTGATGAGGGACAGTGGGTGATAGGAATCGCAGTCTGTGGGATCTTTCCCCGGCTTGAGGAGCGAAGTAATAACCCCCTCCCGCATTGAGCCGGGCAGCACCCCTATCTCTAGCGACTCCTCAAAGACTTCCTTGAGTACTGGGGCCATTATGTCAATATATTGCTTATAGAACTCTGCAGGTGGCCCATCGCTTCCGGACGCCTTGCCATTGTTCAGGGACATTATTGCTTCCTTGATCTCGTCCAGCTCGAAAGGAGCTCCAAGAAATGCCCTGTGCCCATCGCTTAGCCAACACAATGCTCCGTCATCTAAAAACATCCCGTACCCTTCCGCTGTCTGTCCCTGTGTTGTGTATAGCGCACCATAATGCTTCTGGAATGCACTCAATGTCCCCTTAGTGTCCTAATAAGTCCTGCCATTCTTCATGTGTACCTCTAATACCGTAGTTCCGAATCGAGGGCTCCTAGTAAGTTCCGCTAATGCTCGCCCCGGTCTCTCACCCTCACAGTACCTTCGAGCCACCCAGTGCTTCCCCATGAATTTAGCCTCCCTTGCCGCCTCTTCTTCAAACTTTGGTAACGTGGCCCTAAAATCCTTATGTGCCCGTCCATCTCTGCATCCAACCATCAGCGCTTCCAGCTGCTTCAGTTCTTGCTCTAATTTACGTATGGAGCCTCGTATGTCGCGCAGTACTCCAAAACTCTTGGAAATGCAATAGCCTCTAATCATAACTTTGAACGCTTCCCATATAACCTCTACACTCTCCTCAGATCCCTTGTTGCATGGGAAGAATGCAGCTATTTCTTCGCCTAGTTCTGTCTTGAACACTTCATCTAATAATGCTGTGGGCTGTAGCCTCCATGAGGGCCGAGCTCCAGCCAGACCTGGTATATGTATTTGCACCAGCACAGGGCAATGATCTGAGTATGTTCTGGCCAAATGTAAGGCGTTACCTATATCTGTGCAGAGTCCTCTAGACAGAAGACAGTAATCGAGACGAGCCCAAGTGTTAGTATTAGATGTGAAATGTGTTCCCTCTCTGCGCGCGGGATGCAAGAATCGCCAGCTATCTACTAGTCCACCCTCTTCAATAATCCCCTGCATTACATCCCTAGATTTTTTATGATATTGTGTACAGCCATCCGCTCTATCCAAAGTAGGTGACATAGCCACATTGAAATCTCCACCCCAAATTATGTGCATTGAGCCTATGTTGACAATTTTCCCCCACAACACTGAGAAGAATTCCGGCGTGTCTACGTTTGGCGCATAACAATTGACAGTGGTGACCGTGTCAGTACCAAGTCTGCCCCATGCTATGGCATATCTACCTTATGTATCGCTAATATTCCCAAGCAGCGAAAAGGGGAGTGATTTTTCTACCAATATGACAGTGCCCCTGGCATAGGATGAGTAGGAAGAAAACACTCTTACCGTTGCCCATCTACTAGCAAATGTGTGACTCAGGCGTGGTGCTAAATGAGTCTCCTGCAACAATGCTACGTGAATTTGCTGACGTTCCAAGTAAGCCATGACCTATCTGCCCTTCCTAGCATCATTAAGACCCCGTATATTCCAAGAGAGCACTTGTAAATGGGACATTCTCCTGTCTTCAGCCATGCCCTGCTACAGGGAATATAGACAGCTCCGCTAAGAACTTCGTCTCCCCTATGCCATGATAGATCTGTGAGTGGCTGTGTATCCGGACCTGTGCTATGCTCGGTGCTCTGTAGTCACTGACTTCCCCCGCCCCTCCCTCCTCCCACTGACATTCCCCAACTCTGTCAGACTACCCTACCCCACCCACCCCATCCCTACCCCAACTCTCAATGCATATCAGCAGAACAATAGCCCAACTGCAACGGGCCCCACATCTCCCCTCCCTCCCACTGGAGCAACCCAATCTTGCCATAGAAATCTACCCACCCCCCTCCCTCCAGTACTCCCGTAATAAAGCCAACAGTACCTAAGAAGAATGGTCCATCGCGGGGGTATGCCCATATGGGAAGATATATAGGAAGCGCACATCCGCTTCTCCCCCCCCCCCCCTAGCCTCAGTTCCTGTACCGCCCTTGGGTTCAGCCGGGGAGGGATAACGGTCCCTGGAATACATTACCACTGGGATGGCAAACTGAATCCAGCCAGGATGTGACTTATGTCCTGAGTTCGTAGTGCCCCACAAAGTCCATCGGCCCTGCATTACAGCAAATCGCTAATTATGCCATCCGTGTATCTGCTCAAGCGTCCTCATCAGCCTCCGGTGGATCCTCTTCTCGTGCAGTCTCTCGGCCACCTCCCCCCTGCTGCGCTCTTCTCACAGATTTTAGATAATCCTCCACATGCTGTGGATTTGTGAAGAATCTCTGCTTCCCCTGGTGCGTCACTCGAAGTTGTGCCGGGTATAACAGTGCGTAGTCTATTTGAGCAGCTCGTAACTTCTTCTTAACCTCCAGACATGTTCGCCTCTCCTCCTGCACAAGTGGGGTGAAGTCTGGGTAAATTGAAAAGGATACACCATTATATGTCAGAGTCTGTTTGGTGCGGGCTGCCCTCAGTGCCACGTCGTGGTCACGGTAATTCAATAAGCGCTATGATGGGCCGCGGTGGAGTACCAAGCTTAGGTACAGGTCCCAATGATCGATGTGCCCGTTCCACTATGAATTGTGCCGAAAAGGCCTCCGCCCCAATGGACGTCTGGAGCAGTTTCTCAATATAGATCTCCATCCTGCCCGTGTCTGTGGACTCCGGAATGCCCGTAACGCGGATGTTATTGCGTCGGCTACGGGTTTCCAAATCCTCATTTTTAGCCGCTATGACGCATAGCAAATTATCCATTCAAGCTAGCTGGGTCGTATGAGACGCGGTAGTATCATCATTGTCCGATATGCGTTGTTCAGTTGCTTTGATACGCTCCTCATGTTGGTCTACCTTATGTATCAGCGCGTCCAGTCTGGAGGACATGCGATCGACTTTATCAACCACCGTGGCAAACCCTTGTCGCATCTCTTGCAATATTTGTTGCATGTCTAGACCCGTTGGGTGGGGAGAGCTGCCCCTCGCCCCATCCGTCCCAGTCATGTCGGCATTCGTCGCCAGTGTCTTTGGCGCTTTTTTGGCCGCCTCAAAGGTGAGTTTCGGCTGACGGCTGTCAGGTTTTCCCCTTATGCCACTCACTAACCAGCTCGTCGAGGGGTATCCAAGTGTGCTTGTAGTCGTCACGATAGGTGGTATCTGTTGTATGTTAAGCTCTTACGGGTCCTCTTCTCTTCGTCGCAGTTAAAATCCGTCGACGCTGTAACTTCCAGTGGCCCTTCAGTGCTCCAAGTCCTTCTATGGAGATCCTACTCCGCTCAAACCGAACACACTGGACACAGCACGTACTCTATGGCCGCCAAGCAGGGCACCAACACTCATAGGGTCTTCCCAGCACACTCCGTCTCTCACACCACCCCCACTTTCTCCAGTCACAGGGCAGGATCGGCAGGTCTAGGCTCAATCTGGGTGTTGTCCTCTGTCCCAGCGCACTATATGTCCGCCCTTTAGTTCAGGGCCTCAGACCCCCTCTCATGCAACAGGTCTCCTCCTGGCAGTCCCGTGCCCAAGAGGGGAGAATGCGTGCAACAAAGTCATCCGCTGCCACTCACCGTCTGGCTCGGCATACCATGTGGCTGTCTCCCCCGCTCCGTCGGGTGTGCGATGGCCTGCGCGCAGAGGGGAAGGGTCTGGGAGTGAGTCGCAGGGCAATGGCCGCGCAGGTCAGTGCAAGTGGCGATATACTGCAGTAGCCCGCATTAGGCGCCGCCAGTGTCACCATACATCCATCCCCTTAGGCCCACACTTCTCTGTGTGCAGCCGGATTGTCGCTGGTTCCCCACTGCTCCGGTAGTTCTGTGTGAGATGCACCGATATTACCCCCCTCGTCGTCTCCTCATGTTTTACACAGCCGTGCCTTTACATTCACCAGTGCAACCGCCGTCGATGTGGACCTCGTAGCAGTGTCCTGAGCACCCTCTGCCCGACACCATCCACCAGCGTGCGGTTTCTCACAGCTCCAGACCTCCGACCTTGGCGTGTTTGCTCCGCCGGGCGAGCCCCCACCTTCACCAGCAAACAGGCAGTCGGTAGTTTTTCGGGGCAGCCCCGCCAGCACACCTGAGCAACTTCGCGCTCGTGTACTGCTAGCCGGACCTCCCGCGTATCGGTATGTGGCAGGCGGGGAGTTGGGGGGGGGGGCGGGGGCATCTCACCAGCCCCGATGTCCGAAGGGTCCGGCGTCCCAGCGTCCGCGGTGCAGCCCGTTAGATCAGGCCCACCACCTCGTGGCAATCCCCGGGCTATCCCAGCTTCGGGAGCCGCCTCACCTCACTCCAGGAGCTCCAGCGCTAGCCCCAGGGGACCGTATCTCACTCTCTCCCGAAGGCTAGGACGTAGCAGCTTTGACCGAGTCTGGGGGGACCACTCAACCTACAAAAAATGTCATTTGGGATCAGGTACCTCCCAGCTGTACAGGAAAAATGCAGGATATATGTTCCAGAGAACAGGAGCCTCACCACAAGGCGGCCATTCTGTGTGCGCGCCCCCTAGCGCCCTCCATAAGCTAGAAATGTTGATATAAATTACAACCTATTATCCACCTGGAAACCTCAAAAACAACTGCAGCTCCTGCTGCTAGGGATAATGTATCACCTCTTAATCAGTTACTGCATGCTTGCACAGCGCCAAGATGCTCCCTTCGGAGCGAACGTCTGCGCTTTATAAATACCCACAAATATCAAATATCAAAATATCAAATGGCGCTCTTACATGCAAGCAGTGCATTCCTAGCCACTTTCCTTGTTAAAAGGCTCCATGAGCCGCCCCAAGCTGATGAGTTTTGGAACGACTGCACGCTATGAGCGGGATTATACCTGAGAAAATTGGCAGCATGTCCAGCAACCCGTAAATATTTTCTACTGATGAGGGAGGAATCCTGAAACAATGTTGTCTAGAGATACGATTTCGAAAGACGGCATTAGCTGAAAAATTATATGAACTTTGTGTAAAAAAAGAAAAAATTATAAAAAGAAAAAAATGGGTAATGGCGCTGTTACATGCAAGCGGTGCATTCCTACCCACTTTCACTGCTGCTAGACACCAACCACTGAATATCTGTAAATTCTGCCCTGACATCCGTGCCATATGGACAAATTCATTGATCTCTGCAATATTTCGTAGCATGCTCCTTTGCAGTTTATTAGTAGGACTCCTCTGCTATTCATTTCCCTCACTGGATAAGGTTATACAGTTCAACACTAGGAATCGTATGGCTTCACTATGACATCCCCAGGTGCACAATCATGGGCAGGCCAAGAAAGTTACCCCTTTGATCTCCCTAAAAAGTTGAAACATCATCCTTTGAAGCACCGCCGCCACAGAGGCTAACACAAAAGGCATCCTTACAAACCTGTAACATCAAAATGGAGTACTAAAATTTCACTGAGTGAGACCATGAGCTTGAATTATGCTGCCAAAAAGCAATATCCATGTACAGCCGTGCCCCCAAAAAACACCATGCCTTCCACTCACCTGGCATACTTTGACAAGCTCTAGTGCCAAAACATCGCAGTTTTTGTCCTTTGTAGGGCCTGATTCAGCAAGCATTTTGCACAACTAAGTATAACCTAGGTGGGAAAACAGTGGCATTTAGGTAACTGAACATGATTCAGAATTTTCTTTCTAAATAATTTACAGGTGTGTTTGCGGGCATGTCATAGCAGGGGTACCTGTTAAATGTACTCATAATTCTTTTGCAAGCTGTTTCCCACCCTGAAAACAAACACTAAGCCATTTAGTCCTATCAGTGGCAATTGTTAGTTTGTCATCAGGGTGAGAAAAGGGAGGTAATACTTCCTAAATGGAAGGATGCCTAAGTAAAATGGGTTTTTCCATGGGTAAATACAGTGAAAAATGACCGCAACGCCGGGCGACGCTCTCCCTGCTCCTCATGGGCTCCTCCACCGGGAACATAACTCTCAGAGATGAACTTTAGTAAGTAACTTTTTTACCAGGATTAACCTAGTGACTGTATTCGGCCTGCACTCCATCACAGTCAGCCTGAACTTGTGACTTTCAACCGGTCTTGCACAACCAGATTACTGCGTGTGGCGTTTGTGCTTTTAGGTGTTATACTTCCCTTAAATCTTTGAAATGGCAAATCCCCGATTAAACTGACTGGATTTTTCATCGTTTTGGTGTCAAAATAATGTATGCAATTTTATTCTATTTTTCCAAATTTGTGTGAGATTTTTCTTGTGTTGTATTTTCACTTTATTACTGTTTAAGTGCTGCATAAACATTTTACACTTTACCTCTAAATTAACCCTAGCCTCTTTTGTGCCAAGCTAGCAAAGGGTTAATTAAACACAGATTGATTAGTGATTTTCGTAGGTTAACTCTGACAAGTATTGTGCCTGTTGCTTGAGTAGGGCTCACTCCTCCCTCAAAAAACAGCCCGATTACTTACAGTGTGTATCTTACCAACGTTTTCGTTTGCTCTGATTTTATGGGGTTTGGGAAATATCTGTATATATAGGCCATGAAGTGCATATGAACTACAGTTGAGGTATATTATGCCTGAGGTCCATGCATTTTTTCAGCTATGTTAGGAAAGGATGAATATTAGCAATCCTGGAAATCTTTGTTTTTCATAGTTTTGCAGGCACACACCTCAGAATGACTAAGAATACCCAAAACATCTGAAATCTGTTCCACAGAAAGATGTGGTCTGTCTCCCATGCTTTGAAATCTTCAGTTCAGGCTGGACTGGGAGCACAGAGCAGCCCTGGCAATTTTGTGTGGTCAGTTCCTGAAGTGGGGGTGCAAATGTGAAGCACTACTACTTTTGTTACTTGGGGCAATAATGCAGCACAGCTGAAATAAACGGTTCCCAGTAACAAAACTGGCCCCCACCGCTGCAAAACCGGCCCCCACCCTACCAACCTCTCGGGAATATGCCCGATGCCCACAGGGCGTAGCTTCCGGAGGGGTGTTTGAGGTGTTACACTCCCCTAAAAAATGTTTTTTTCAATAAATAGTTGGGTACAGGTGCTTTCAGTCAGGTATGGTGAGATGTCTGTCAGATTTCACCTTACAGTTTTACATACGCACAGACAAAA
The DNA here is from genome assembly GCF_964261635.1 of Lissotriton helveticus. Taxonomy (NCBI): domain Eukaryota; kingdom Metazoa; phylum Chordata; class Amphibia; order Caudata; family Salamandridae; genus Lissotriton; species Lissotriton helveticus. Next base: position 1,139,452,389 of record NC_136070.1, read on the forward strand.
ACAATCTCTCCCTCACTGTTTTGAAGTTCTCAAAAATATTGGTTGCTTTCCAAAATATTGTGTTGTCTCTCGTAGTAGTCCTACCAATACAAATTCCTCTTCCTTTCCACTGCCCCTTAAGCCCTTCTCATGCATCCTGCTTGTCCTATAATCAATCTAAACATTTGGGGGCATATCTACAAGGAAATAGAGGAGGGAGGTGCTGCGGCACATTATGCAGTACCACGCTCCACCATTTGCAAAATGCAGGGATGCACCATATTTACAAAAATATGGCACATCCCTGTGTTTTGCCTAGCGATGGTGCTAAAAATAGCTGCCTAGCACCAACACAGACACCCTTGTGACACAGTGCAATGGTGCCTGCGTTGCGGGGAATGATTGTTTATGTACTGGAAGGTGTCCCTTCCTGCACATAAACAATCAATAATGGCGATTTCGTAATTCTATGTATGCTGCATTCTGCAGCACACATAAAAGTAGCAAATCGTAATTATTTAATGATTGTTTATGCGCAGGAATGGACACCTTCCCGCACACATACAATCAGTAATGGCGTGTTGCTCTTTCTCTATGTGCTGCAGAATGCAGCACACATAAAAAAGCAAAAAAAAGAGGATAAATAAAAGTATTTCTCCTTGTTGCGTCATTTGAGCACCTGCTCTTGCATGGCGTTAGTTTTTAGTGCTGCCTCAGATTTACAGACCCTTGTAAATCTGGGACAGCGTCAAAAAGCAATGGGTGCTGCGGCGTAACTCCCACAGCAACACCCATTGCAGACACCTGTGTGAAAGGGTTCCATATTTACAAAGAGACGTTAAACCGCAAAAACTGGCTTAACACCACTTCGTAAACATAGTGCAGGCATTGTGCACCGAAACATCGGCAAAAGTGACGTTCCGGTGGCGCAATCTCTTTGTAAATATACCCCAATATGCCAACCTAATTATCGGAAAATCTGAAGCTCACACCCCCCAATCTTACTGACCAAGCTACACCTCTGGATGCCTGCTAAGGCCAGTTGGGCCCTGCTTCAGTGCCTCCCTTACTAAAATGGCTGCATTGCTTTGCTTTGTATTAAGAACCTGCTCTTTTAATCAATGCATTATGCTGACTTTAATGTCTCTATATTTTAACTGTGTGGCACAAATACATAATCATGTAATTGTTTTCCCCTCTTGCAGCTTTTTTTCATTACCTACTGACCACAGTGCTCATGAGAAGATAGTGGCAGCAATACATGCAGTTAAGTAAAGTAACAGGAGAGATGCTCAATTATCAGACACTAAGGGCCTGATTATGACTGGGTTGAAATTCCAAGTTCAGTTGTTTTAATGCATTCAATAATTATCTAATGCTTTAACCACCTCAACCTTCGTTAAATTAAAGGGGGACAAAACCTGCTGACATTTAACAGGGGAAAAGCATACAGCATTTACTTTATCATGCAGATTTTGGTTTGGTCCCTTAAACACCAAAATCCACATGGTAGCCCCCAAAAACTGATAATAGGTGTTATTTATTGCACCGAATAAATAACCTATCTTGGGGTATCGTTATTTACGAGGTGTGATAAATCACATCTTATTTCCCAACCCATTTGTAATCAAGCTCTATGCTGGAGCCTTACATACTTCGCTTTTTACTTTGTATAATTTAATGTATTCAATGCAAGCACTTAAATGAAATAATCCTTACCTTGAGAGCTGTTCAAATAATGATAGGGAAAATTACTATAGTACATTCCACAGGCTGAATTGTTGAATAATTAGTGTTGGTGGACACCTCAATCAAGCTCACTATATAGACCACAGACAGATAAAAGGCTGATCAACCCATTTATAAGAGGGTGGAAGAGGGAAATATAGAAGGATACCAGTCAACAACAGGTTTCACTAAGGATATACTCCTGCAGGCTTTCTCTCACCCCTTTTCATTCCTTTGTTGTGTTTTTCACATTTGCAGCTGGTCATTATAGCACATAGTATGGATCAATGGTCAGCCCAATAATTATTAAAAATGATGTCAGAATTAATTAAATGTAATTTCATGATATTTTAATGCAAAATTAATGAATTAGAAATAGTTTATATTTGTTAAAATAAAACAAGGATGTTTTATTTTTAGATAATATTTTAAACAGTACATTAAGTTTATCTATATTTGTAAATATTTTAAATAATTTAATTTAATTTAACACATGGGTTTTTATTTTAAGTCCCTACCTGCATCATTTTCAAAGGGAGCGTGTTGCAGTATCAGTAGTGGCCCTGTGTGGTACTTTTAGGGGCGGTTTCATGAGGAGTACACTTGTAAGTTTACACTTTTGAGTAACTTTACACTCGGAGATTGTGAGTAGCCCAAGGTAGTAAATGTACTCAAATGTGTTAGAGTACATTTACTAGTAATAATCTGCATATGCATATTTACCTTTGTCAATAGGCCCCAATTTTTGTTTGCAGCTGAAGTAATGCATGGTATGTACAAGTTTCCGCTGAGCATTAAACCTGACTTGGCCCTCTGTTCACCTCTTACAGGTGATGAAAAGACATTACAAAATTTGAGCTGCCGCTTTCGTACCTTCAAAGAGGCAGATGGAAGAGGATGGATTCCTTTGCATGAAGCTGCAATAAAGTCAAATAAGAATATTCTTGCAATAACTCTTAAAGGTTCATTTCTTGTCTTCATTCACTTAAACATAACCTAAGACTGTTATTTACCTGTAAATTAATTTCAGTTTTTCACCTTCACTTTCAGCTTCATGTTCTAGTGTGTGGGAGAAAACCACTCTAAAGGGGGAGACGCCCCTCTATCTGGCTATTGAGTATTGCCAACTAGAAAATGCTAACTTTCTTCTTAACAAAGGCTGTGACCCCAATGCTAAGAATGAAGAAGGGGACTCGCCATTAACTGCAGGTAAACCAGTGCATTTATCATTTTGTGTATGTCAATATTTCTAGAGTTCCTCATAATATGTGATAGTTATGATTCTGATATACACTTTGTATTAGGGAGAGTTATAAAATTCGCTAAGCGACAGCTTTCCTTATCTTCTTCATTTTTGCCTTCTGGCTATTGCCTAGGACTGTAAACTGGTTCTTCAAAGAAAAACAGGAGTCTTTTAACATGTTTCTGTGTCTCCAACCCGAGTTATATTTTGGTAGTCATAAAGGGATATAATTTAACCACCCTAGCATTTTCTATACATTATTATCTTATAGGTAAAGAACATGCAAAAATTAGAGAGGTTTTCTTACCACAGGGGTTGACACCACAGTAGAATTACTTTAGTAATTTATTTTTCTATTTGTTGGTAAACATTTCTGTCTGTGCTTAACGGTACGAATGACATGTGGTCAATGCTGAGATGCTCCACTACCAAATAACCTTCTGGGTTCACATCCTCTAAAGAAAAGTACATCACTTGCTTGACCCCAGTTATCTCTGATAGATGTTCTGGGAATATCTGCTGTAGGATAGAAATATATGTATTCTGCCTCCCTCACGTGATTCCGCATGGCTGCAGATGACAAAAATTCACCACAAAAGCAAATGCAATAGAAACAACTTCAATAGAAGCAGCTCTTTACCATATGCTTAATGGATTAATCCTAATTATCAACCTACACTCAAAATAGACACCAAAGCAACCCTGACCAGACCAAAACAGCAGAAGTTTAAATGATCAGAGCATCAATAGCAGAAGAAACTTCTTACTACATGTTCAAAGGGGAAACACAAATCACCAGCGCATGCTTAGTGAAGACCATGAGTACGCAACATGTGTAAGCCCTGGGAATTTCCAGATAATTCCATGCTGTTATCATATAGACATGCTTTTTCTTGAGTCTTCTTTGATGATCAATGTCAACCTACTCATGCTCATAGACTCCTATCATGAATATGTACCAATGAAAGCACACTGCAGCTGGACTCAGCACACTAATCCTCCAAAGAAATGCCTGGAGGATGATGAAGATGAAACACATGCGGAGAGTCAAAATGCCAATCAATAGAGCTTGTTCGTAGAAGATATTAGGCACTGCACACAAGCATTCCCAGAGCGTTTCCAGATAATTTATTCAAGACTGTTGGGGCGGAAAATAATAGGCTGAAAAGATTGCCCTATATATAGAATGATTGAAACGCATTAAAATTGAATGTATGATTAAGTTTACTTTTTAAATGTAAAATTGGATCCTATGCATTGTACAGCACGTACACCATTGGATGTAGCATGATAAACCAAACAGCCAATAGCATGGTGTGAGAGAAATGCTTCTTTGGGGTGGAGCCCAAGCCCACGATTTATATAATTTAAAGAATTGTTAACAAACAGTCTGGCAGACGGCTAAAGTCATCTGTAACTGGGCCTAAAAGTGGTATTATAATCATTCCACTGGAACTACTGCACCCAAATCCTACTGTATGTATGAAAAAAACATTTCCAAACTTCAGTAGTTACGATTTACAGTGACAAGAACCTGCTGCGCCCTTTACATCACTAACATCCTATTCAACCAAAACATAGCACCCTTATTCCTCACTACCATACTGCACAAGCATCTCCTGTACATAGATTTCAACTATACTATCTCAAACATCTGGAATCGCACCTGGCATGTAAGTTACTGACTGACAAGAGCCCTATACATTGGTTATAATGATTTTGATATTTCAATACATCTATTCCACAATGTCTTGACATTCAATGGGAAAAAAGGGTAACATTCTCAGAGTGATTTTTACAAGGGACTTTCCCACATAAAAGTGAGAATTTTGCTAGAGGCTCAGTTTAAATAAATATACTTTTTAAGATTGTAAAAATATTAATTTCACACTTATATGACAATATAGTTAAAATGTAGCAGACCACTACTTCAGAGCCTGAATGTTTCAGAAGTGCCTTTGTAATACATTTTTATTTAATATTATGACTAGCACAATATACAGTGCAGGCCGGTTGTATTCTTGAGCAGTGCCTTGAATATACATTATACAATGGTACACCAATGTAATCAGCTTCTTCAATTAATGGCTTTGTTGAGGAGGAATAACTACCCATTTGTACTCAAAATGTACCATCCATGCCCCCCCTGTTTTATTGGGTTTCACAGGGCAACCCTCTCCTGGTATGCTGTCGCTCATGCTGGGAACAGCAGTCCATTCCGCCGTACCCATTCAACCACGGGTGTTGTCCTTTCTAAATTTGAGGTATTTGAATGTCTTTGTGACTACAAGTTTTTCGGCCCTCTATATATAGTGAGGCCTGCTTATATACCAATGGAGTAGGAGAAGTCTTCCAGCCATTGATGTGCACACTTAATAGCAACAAACTTCTAGTAATCTGATTCAAATGTGTTTAGGCAAATTGGTGTTGCATTCCTGAACTGGAGAGTTATATTGTACCAAAGGATCAGTGCAGACATTAGTACTCCAGGAGCTTTCCAGCTATGAAACTTTAGAGGTGCCTTAGGTTGCTATAAAAGACACCAGGACCTCCCTCTGCATGCATGCCAGGAAATAACTGGGGACACAGTTCCATGTTGGCCTCCTGTCTTGAGGTGAAATAGAGGGAGAAGATGAAGGATATGGCCTGGAAGAAAGGCATATGATATGTCCCTTGGGTATGACAAAAACAATGAGTTTGTCTTTACATGAAAAGTGGAGTCAAAGTTCTAGTGTTAGCCTATGAAACTTGTGGCATGGAAATTCCTACATATTGAGGACTAAGGAATGTTGAGTATGTACGTGTGGTGGTTTGAAAGTGATAGCATGTGGTAAGGTCAATGACATATGGCTAGCAAGAATACAGAAGCAGTTTGGAGATGAGACTACATGGGTGTTAAGAGTAGAGTAGGGTTGTGGAAAAAATGCCATAGATGCATGTCCAGTTAGAGGAACTACAAGACCCATGAGCAAGTTAGACTATGTAGACCCTTAAAGAAAAGTCACAGTTCCTCTTAGATTATGCTGATGGCATTTGTTTTTGTTTCCATTGAGCATGATCAATTTAGTAGTAGTTGTTTAGTGAGGCTGCGCTGAACTTTAGGCAGCTCATTGTGTATGTGTACTGGAGAGATACACATGATGGTGATGAAATTCCTGCCTGGTCCATTAAAGAGGAAGGGAGGTCCCACTACAATACAACATTTAATAGACATGCTGTGTTAGTACAGTCTTTCAGAGTCCTTTTACATCGGTTGCTCAAGTCCTTCTATAGAGTTCCTTGGGAAGACTAGAATAACAATATTGAAGCTGTTTAAAGGAACTGTTGCCAAGTTATAGACACCTGGGGGCTAAAATGACTAGTAACTGCTAGTCTACGAGATTCAGACAAGGCAACATGATTCATAACACGTACCAGTAGGCAAGGGAGTGTTGGTAACTGTGGTGTTTTGTCTGGAAGAGATAAACCTGGGGAAGGTCTTAAAACAGATGTGGACAAGACTCAAAAAGTGTGATCATCATTTCTAGTCCTATACTACTTCGATAAGTGAATCTTTTTGGGTGGTTCCTCTTTTTTAACTGGAGTTACTGTCAGTTTTGGATTCTGGACACTGGAAAGCTGATACACACCCCACAGTGCATGATCTCTGACTTCTAAACAATGCAGCATCTCATTAGCTGTCTCTATTCTGGTACTTGGGACGCCCCTTCCTAATAGCGAGCCGCAAACCCTATTTTGTGAGTCGGTAATAGGTTACCGACTCGCAAAATAGGGTTTGTAAATAGGGCAGACTCATTTTGCGGTCACAAACGGGCAGATTTCCTGTTTTCGATCACAAAAAATGATCATACATCTGGTCCTTAGTCCATTGTCCAAAGAAACGAAAAAGGAGCAGGGTGGGAATACCTAACCCATTGGCCCCATACCACCCCCAGACCAAAAATGATAAAAAATTGGCAAGAAATGCTGCAGCCCTGCAGGACTCCTGTATTAGCTGAAAAAAATTGTAGCTTGGCTGCATATCCTGTGTTAATCCTCAGGCCCCGACCCTCAAGAGGCTCTTGGGAGGTGATCCCTAGGGCTGAAATTTACCAAAATGGGGAGGGGGCCACGTGGGGGCAAACACCAAGTCCGCTTCCAGCAGGTAAGAGCTCAAAAAATGCTCCTGCCCGCTGTGAGCAGATTTTTGGTCTGATTCCCTGCCCGCACTGAAGCGAGCAGGGAAACAGACCTAAATAATGCTCCCACCTGGAAGGAGCAGCATTAGTACCTGATTTCTCTGGGTGGGAGTAATACTAGTTCCCGCTGCATGAGGGGAGCTGGCTGGAGCTGCAAGAGCCTTGTAGTCCCTCCCTGTGGCCCCTAACAAGAGTAGGTACCAGCAAAAGACACACAAATGATGGAAGGAATGCAGAACAAATCAAAACATTCATCCCCAGTCAAGAGATCTGGGTTAAATCCATCATTCTTTTGCGCACCATGCCACCCCCGTTTTAGACCCAGCCATATGCAAATCGATCATGACCCTGCTCCTCATGGGAACAGCCCAGCCCGAACTGCCAAGCCAGGTCCTCCCTGGACTGGAAACAAGAATCCTAGGACCAGTTTTGGGGTTTCACCCCATATGGGGCAGGCTAGTTTGAATCCAGGGTCCCAGTGAGCCCGGGACCAACGCCTGGGCATAATCAGCGCACTTAGGGCGAAAAAACAAAACGGATGGAATGCAGAATAAATCCAAACATTCACACCCAGTCAAGCGTTCTGGGTTAAATGCATCGTTCTTTTGCTCACCATGTCACCCCAGTTTAGACCGAGCTATATGCAAATCTGTCTTGACCCTGTTCCTCATGGGAAAAGTCCAGCCTGAACTTCCAAGCCAAGCCCTCCCTGGACTGGAAACAGGCATCCTAGGACTGGTTTCGGGGTTTCCAAGGCACCTACATTTTAAAAATGCTGGACTCATGGAATAGGGTCCCCGAGGCTGATAACTGCTCAGGGAAGAGGGCCACGTGCCACCCC